>NC_138981.1:36641683-37857873 GCF_964341445.2 Mesoplodon mirus | reverse complement strand
TAAGTCCTGAGACCAGGTGTGCGATTTCAATTAAAAGACAGTGGGGGCTTCCCTGGTGGCGCAGTGGTTGAGAGTCCGCCTGCCGATGCAGGGGACACGGGTTCGTGCCCCGGTCGGGGAGGATCCCACATGCCGCGGAGCGGCTGGGCCCATGAGCCATGGCCGCTGAGCCTGCGCGTCCGGAGCCTGTGCTCCGCAACGGGAGAGGCCACAACAGTGAGAGGCCCGCGTACTGCAAAAAAAAAAAAAAAAAAAAAAGACAGTGGGTTCAAGTCCCAAATCTGGGTTTCGGCTGGGTTCGAGTCCCACCCTGTGGGTTCAAGCCCCAGTCTGTTGTGCGGTTTCACTCTGACTCTAAGCCAGAGTCCTTCACTTTACCTAACAACTACTTCACTATGATGAGGATCACGATTTCCAGGACACAGACTGAAACCAAACAGCAGGTCCAAGAGGGAGGGGATATATGTATACATATAGCTGATTCACTTCGTTGTACAGCAGAAACTAACACATTGTAAAGCAAGTATACTCCAATTAAAATAAAAAAATAAAAGGGCATAGGCCTTGAAGCCAGAGGTGAGAAGTCCCAGCTGAGTAGCCCTGGGTAAGTGGAAAATGAGATCAGCCATCAGTGCAAAAAAGAAAATGAAGGCTATGAGCAAACACATCCCATTCAGGGGAACTACTGAGAAGAGGAAAGCAAAACGGCATTGCCATTATGAAAACTCAAACATAAATCAGCTACTTGGGGGTCTGTTAAAGAAAGAATGTGCTGGCAGAAGGGGTTTACTCTGCAGCATTTATAAAAGGCGAAGCTCAGAGAGGCCACACGTGGCTTGGGACCAGCACCGCTCAGGGAAGTGGACCCCCTGACCTTCAAAACACTTGGGCTTGTCTAAGCAGGCAGAAGGAAATGCATGACTCCAGCACAGAGCCTACAACTATCTCTCACCCTCCCGCCTTGACTGATCTACACCCACCAAGCTGAATCCTGCCCGTTGGACTTTCCTTCTGGCTTTGCCTAGAAGTCAGTTCACCAGATTTAGCAAATAAAATACAAGTACTTATACTAAAAAATTATTTGTTGTCGATCTGAAATGCTAATTGAACTGGGCATCCTGTAGTTTATCTGGTAACTCAAACTACACAGCGGGTTAGCTGACAGTTGAGTGGAAGAACCTCCCATGTTTTCACAAAAGAGCCCAGACCGGCTGGCCGACCCCCCATCTCATCGGCACAGTTCACACATGCTGCAGTTGCCTGTTTATCTTTTGTCTCCAGGCCATGAGTTCCTTCAGAGCAAGGACGGTGCCTGATCCACCACCAGATCCTGGAGGGCGCCTGGTATAAACAGAACTTTTTATAATGTCTGCATTTTATTTTTGAAATATTTCCACGCGAATAGTGTGACATTATGTCTGTGTTAGTTAAAACTTCAATTCTGGAGGTAGTCATTTGCCCTCCGTCGAAAATCCCCTCTCTAGCTAGTCAGCTAGCTTTGCATCACAAAGGCTATATCCAAATGCAAGATCACAAGGGCTTCATCAATACCTGAGGCTTCGCTAATTAGCAAAGTGAAAGTCAGAAATAGGTTCTCATTGATGAAACTGGTGCCTTGTTAATTAGCATGACGGATGTTAGAAACAGGCTCTTGCTGGTGAAATTAAAAGGATTCAGGATCTATGGATTTGCTTACGTATGTTTGAGATACTCTCCACCTTTACATGAACAGGTTTTCAGAATCTAGGAAGACCTGTAGGCTGCACCTTAGAGATGGCACGTGAGGCTTGGTCCAACCATTAGTTTTGGAGGATTTCTGGTTCCCTGATGCTTCTGGAATGTTGCATCTGCCTCTAATGGACCTTTCATGCAAAGAGTAGGCTGAGAGCTGGGGCTTCTCAAGCCTAGAGAATAGGTTGCAGGGACTTTTTTGTGCCTGGTTGCTAATGAATGCCTGTTTAATAAACGTTTCCGTGAATTTCCCTGGTGGCACAGTGGTTAAGAATCTGCCTGCCAAAGCAGGGGACAGGGGTTCCATCCCTGGTCCGGGAAGATCCACATGCCGTGGAGCAACTAAGCCCCTGCACCACAACTACTGAACCTGTGCTCTAGAGTCTATGAGCCACAACTACTGAGCCCGGGAACCACAACTACTGAAGCCCGAGCGCCTAGAGGCCACGCTCTGCAAGAAGAGAAGCCACAGCAATGAGAAGCCCGCGCACTGCAACAAAGAGTAGCCCCCGCTCGCCGCAACTAGAGAAAGCCTGCGCGCAGCAACGAAGACCCAATGCAGCCAAAAATAAATAAACAAATAAATTTTTAAAATAAAAAATAAACGTCTCCATGTGTGGTCAGAGACTTGCTTTTGTGTGAACTGGTACTGAGGTTATGGGGAGGCACCCTCACTCAACCTCAAACTTTTTGGAGATGTGTCCGTTATTAAGATATTGTGTCTCAGCTCCAAACCCACCCTTCTTTATGATGCTGGGGCTCTGCAGACCACGTTTCTGCATTGCCAGCTGCTCCTTGTTAGGCTCTGCCCGTAGGAGGTGCTAGAGGAAGACTCACAGCTAGAGGACGAGGAAGGGAATTGTTTCTTTCTTCCTTTGGGCATCTGCTGGTTTCCTGTTCGCTTCCTGACCCTGTGAGCTGCATCGTCCATGTTTCTTCACTCCGGCAGCAGCAGTTTCTTCCTGTAGCAGCAGCTGAATCCAGTTTGCAGTTTGCCTGACATCCACAGAACCAGCCACCATCCCCTCCTCAGAGGTCTGGGTCCGAGCTCCATCAGATTGCCTTTCTGAGCTCAGAGACATCAAAATCAGCTGGCTAGCATGCCCCCCTCAGGGATCTGGGTCCCACCTCTATGGGCCACCTCCTCTGAGCTCAGACACCAGCACCAGCCAGCAGGTACCCTTTCCTCAAGCACCTGAATTTTAGCCCCATGTGATCCCCACTCCAAGCTTCTAGGTTTTAATCATTCCAGCTTTCTCCTTGTTCCCCCAGGAGTGGTAGTTACCGCCTGAAATTACAACCTCCGTGATGCCTTAGAGCTCCCTTTTTGCTTTTTTGGTTCTTTGGTGACTAGTTAATAATTCCTTATACAGGCACACCTTGGAGATATTATTGCAGGTTCGGTTCCAGACCATTGCAATAAAGTGAATATTGCAATAAAATGAGTCACATGAAGTTTTTTGTTTCCCAGTGCATATAAAAGTTATATTACACTATACTGTAGTCTATTAAATGTGCAATAGCATTATGTCTAAAAAAAAAATAATGTACATACTTTAATTAAAAATAACTTTATGGGGCTTCCTTGGTGGCGCAGTGGTTGAGAGTCCACCTGCTGATGCAGGGGACATGGGTTCGTGCCCCGGTCCGGGAAGATCCCACATGCCGCGGAGCGGCTGGGCCCGTGAGCCATGGCCGCTGAGCCTGCGCGTCCAGAGCCTGTGCTCTGCAACGGGAGAGGCCACAACAGTGAGAGGCCCGCGTACCGCAAAATAAATAAATAAATAAATAACTTTATGGCTCAAAAATGCTAACCATCATCTGAGCCTTCAACGGGTGGTAGCAGGAACATCAGAGATCACTGATCACAGATAACCATAACAACTATAGTAAGAATTACCAAAATGTGACACAGAGACATGAAGTGGGCAAATGCTGTTGGAAAAATGGAGCCGATAGACTTGCCAGACACAGGGTTGCCACAAACCTTCAATTTGTTAAAAATGCAATAAAGCGAAGCTCGATAAAATGAGGTATGCCTGTATCTAGCTAACAATTCTCTATATTAAATTTCTCTCTGTTAAAATAACCAGTGTGATTTTTGTCTCTGGCCTGAAGGCTATGTAACCTTCCAGAAAGAACTTTCGGGTTATGCATGACCAAACTGCCTTAGGTCAGCACTCAGATACATGGAATAAATAAATGAGTAAATGACTGCATTTCTCACTGTAAATTAATAATAACTTTCCAGGTTTTTTATACCAATCTCCAGTGATTTTAATTACCGTGAGTCAGTCCCCTGAGCCCTCCTGCTTGTGAAGGAGAGTAACAATCAGACCTAAAAAGAATAAGATACCAAAAGTTTAAAGGAATAAGAAGTGCAGGAAGCCAGGGCCACAGCAGAGGTAAGTGGACTCACCACCGTCCTCTTCCGGCTATTTTCAGTTGATTCAACTGATTCAGCTCTGCACTGGAAACTTTTCACCTAACCTAAAAGTCCGCTTCCCTCTGGCCCAGACGTCCTGCTTTTCTTTGATCTCACTCTTCTCTAAGCTCAGAACCATCTGGGCTCTTTTGGGGGAAGCAGAGAGGCACCTTTATTCCCCAACCCTCCACCCCATCCACACACACAAAGTTGACATCCTCAGAAGGCATCACGCATTCAAGGGAACAAGTTGGTGACTGAGAGGCTGCCCAACTGGCCTCAGGATCAAAACGATCATTCCAGAGCCAGCTAAGACCCTAGTGCATGCCTTGACTTCTGCCTTGTTCCCAGAGAGCCATGGTTCAGTCTTGATCCTCTGCATTAGTGGACATTCTATCTTCCATCCCTTTGGCAACGGTGATTTAGGTGGGTTATATACTGGGCCTTGAGCTGATGTCTGGAGATACAAAGTTGCTTCCATGAAGCTCACGGCAAGAGCAAAGATGATTGTAACAATGGCCAGAGGCACAGAGGAAGAGCAGCCATCGTGCTCTGGAAGGGGAGAGGAAGTCATAAAAACTGCTTGTTCTTTACTAAGAATCATTGTTGCCAATGTCAATGTTGCCCGTGGCTTCCTCTGGATACTTCTGTACTGTTTGGGGTCACCCACTGGCTTCAGTGATCTTCTGTTACCAATAAGGAACACTTGTCTGTTCTTTAGAGTTCCTGCCCTGGGCTCCTGGAGCGGCTTTATTCAGGAGAGCTGGAAATGGCTGGAAATGTATCTCTCCCAAGGGCAGGGCAGCCTCTGCCCGGGACTGATGGGTGGGGGGAGTTTGATAGCCCAGCTCCCTCACCATGGCTGGGACCACCCTGAGGTGTAACACACTCCAGATCCCGGGCCCCAGGGTCAGGCTGAATGAAGCCACAGGACTTTATCTGATATGGACCCCTGGCTTCTTCCCTCAACCTAAGCTGCCCATTCATCTGTGTCTGTCCCTGGGGGCTGGGGGCCTCCTTTGTTTCCCTCCCTAGGTGTCCATCCAGTGCCTGCGGGGAACGTGAAGAGCCATTGTTCTCAACTCATGTATTCAGCAGCAGCTCTTCTGAAGCCACTGTGTTGCCAGCCTAGTTGTGTCAACTGAGGGAGGAACTCTCAAATTCCACATGGATCCCGCCCCGACACCCCACTTCCCCTGTCCACCGGCCCCTTTCACCAGGCAGCTCTCAGCAGAAGGGGCGCCCCCGACAGACCGTCACCTCCCTGTGCAGCGCCTACCCTCATCCGACATCTGCAAGTGAAACCGTGCAACTCAGATTGGGACTTGAACCCACGCACTGGGACTCAAACCCAGCCAGAACCCAGATTGGGACTTGAACCCATGGGGTTTTGGGTTTTTTTTTGCAGTACACGGGCCTCTCACTGTTGTGGCCTCTCACGTTGCAGAGCACAGGCTCCAGACGCACAGACCCAGCGGCCATGGCTCACGGGCCCAGCCGCTCCGCGGCATGTGGGATCTTCCTGGACCAGGGCACGAACCCGCGTCCCCTGCATCGGCAGGCGGACTCTCAACCACCGCGCCACCAGGGAAGCCCGAACCCATGGTTTTTTAATTGAGATCACACACCTGGTCTCAGGACTTAATGAATCTCAGATTTTTGATGTCTCGTTGCAGAAAGAATTCAGTGGGAGACAAAGTGATAGGTAAGAAGTGGATTTGTTTAGAGAGAAACACATTCCACAGACCGAGTGTGGGCCATCTCAGAAGGTGAGAGAGCCCCGAAATATGGGGTGGTGTTTACGGGCTGGGCGAGTTCGTAGGCTAATGAGTAGGAGGATTATTCCAATTATTTCTGGGAAGGGGCCTACTTTTTGGCCTTTTATGGTCAGCCTCAGAACTGTCACAGCGCCTGTGGGTGTGTCATTTTGCATATGCTAATGTATTACAATGAGCGTATAATGAGGCTCAAGGTCCATTGGAAGTCGAATCTTCCACCATCTTGGACCTAGCCGGTTCTAACCAGTTTTTGTCATGTCCTATGGCTGTCATTCTTTTAAAGGTTGTGCCCTGCCCCCTTCCCTCCTGTTTCACAAGCACTGGGGGCCCTCCACCAGCAACCACCCCCTTCCAAGCCCTCCCTCCTGAACCTCTCTCAGCCTTTCCCCCTCAACTATTTCACCTGTGCAGATGACTCCAGAGCAAATCTCACATATTTAATTCAGCTTCAGGTACTAAGGGCCATTACTGTTCCCAGGAAATAGTCAACAGGGATCTTCAGCATCTGAACCCAAATACCAGATAGTTCCTGGAGCAGATGTTGCACAGCCCACATCCCCATGACCCACCCAGAGGGATGTCATCTGCTGACATCCCTGTGCTTGCCAGTGGCTTCTGACTTACAGTTTCCACTTCAAATCTGTGTGACCTTGGGCAATTCCCTGTATTTTTCTAAACTTTAGAGTCCTCATCTGAAAAATGGGAATAAAAACACCTACCCTACCTCCCCACCAGGCTACTGTGAGGACTGAATCTGCTATCATCTGGGGAGATACTCTGTAGACTGCAAAGCATCATCCAGGTATTATTACGGGGCAGAGGGAGTGGACAGTAGTGTGAGCAGTAGGGTGGGGTCAGAAAAGCACAGTCTGTGGAGGCGACAGCAAGGGAATCAGGGTGACTAAGGCACAGCATGGATGGGAGAGAAGCACTGCAGGTTAGGCTCTCTGGAAGCAGATGATGAGATGGCTTTTGAAGGGCATGATGTTTGTTAGGGATGAAGGCTTGTGAAAAGAAGTGGGGGGAGGCAGGATAGGGCAGACGGGGAAGCTGAGCTGTGGCAGGAGGCCCACAGAGCCTCAGAGAGAGGATCCCCTACTGGAGTTTTCCTGCCATAGGCAAAAATGGCCGCATCGTCATACCCTCGTTATACTTTCTACTAAAGCATACCTTTGTACTCAGTCACCGGGTGTGGGCTGCCTGGGAAGGCCATGACCTGCAGTGAGGTGGCTCTCTGTACTGAGACAGCTGGGGGCTGTCTGCTCATCATATACCCACATACCTAGGGACGGGCAACAAGAACTTCCTTGAAGGTGGATCTGGGCACGCATCTCTGTGTCTACGGCAAGAGGGATAGGGGATAATACCAGAAGAGTGGTCCTCCTGAAACTGAGCAGGACCCTGTGGGTCTCCTGGACATGGAAGCCTTTCCATGTTCCTTGTTTGTAGGGAACAGACTCCAGCCTCCATGACCTTTCCTGAGTCCCAAAGGGCAGATTCAAACAGTTGCTAATCAGGGAAGGAAAGGGATGCAGAGAAAAGGGAGGAGCAGCCAAGAAACAATAGTGCAGCGATTAAAGCAGGGCCCTGGTGCTCCCTCAAAGGATACACACAACAATTTCTTTGAGCTCTTTACAGAACTAAAACCCCCAACCAATGGAAGATGTTAGCATTCTTCATTCCAGAGAAGACCACCTGAGACCAGATTAAAGGAACCAGAGAAACTCATCAAGAGACTACCTGAGGGCTTCCCTGGTGGCGCAGTGGTTGAGAGTCCGCCTGCCGATGCAGGGGACACGGGTTCGTGCCCCGGTCCGGGAAGATCCCACATGCTGCGGAGCGGCTGGGCCCGTGAGCCATGGCCGCTGAGCCTGCGCCTCCGGAGCCTGTGCTCCGCAACGGGAGAGGCCGCAACAGTAAGAGGCCCGCGTACCAAAAAAAAAAAAAAGAGAGAGACTACCTGAGACCAGATTAAAGGAGTGCAGGCCCTGCACACACCCTAATCTTATCAGCAACCCTGCCCTTGAACCATTGCTATAGACCTCCTCACCAAATCCTCCTGGGTTCGGACACACAGTTTTTCAGGGCCCACACACGAGCCCACTGTGTCCCCCTTTGCCTGGCAAAGCAATAAAGCTATTCTTTTCTACTTCACCCAAAACTCTGTCTCCGAGATTCGATTCAGCACCCGTGCACAGAGGCCAAGTTTTTGGCATCTCTCCCAACCATTACTTAATTCTGTTATTCATTTAGACAGAGTGGGCCAGTCGACAAGTTTTTATCAAGGACCTTCTCTATGCAAGGGATTAAACTAGGTGTTGTGGAAAGGTAACTCAAACAAGACAAGGTACCACCATGGTTTGTATTCCCTCAGAAGCAGACCCTGAGATAAGAGGTGGGTGCTAGCTAAACAGTTTACTTGGGAGGTTCAAGGAACAGCACAAGTGAGAGGGAAGGGAAAGCAGTCAATGAAGGGTGGGCTTTACTGGCTACCACAGGGAAAACTCAGGATGATGGTGTACAGCATACGCTTCAGCATTATCCCACCCAAGGGGCAAGGGACTTGGGGTATTTATACACTAGCTCGCATCTCTCATTGGTTGAGAGCTGTGCTCAGGAGCCATTGTCAGTCTCTGGCACTTTCAGCCTGCCCTGTGCTGCTGGGCACAGAAATGGTCATTGCTGGCAGGATATGGGGCAGGGCAGGGAACACTGGCTGTGGGTGCTACACTCACATCAAGCATTTTACAGTACTGAGGGGAAGACTGGCCATCAGAAAACAGCCTGACAAGTGCAATGATAGAGGCACGCGTGGAACACACAAAAAAAGTCCCTAATCTGAGAGGCCTCCTCAAAGAAGTAGCCTAACACATGAACTGAGTCTCAAAAGGCAGCAAAGGGTTGGTCTAGAAGAAGGGGCTGGGAAGGAGCCCCTGAGGCTTTGACAGATGGGCTGCTTCAGTTTTCAAGTCATCCAGTGTAGCTAGAGCATAGCCAGCATGTGAAAGAAGAAGAAGAATAGAGGGATGAGGCAGGGAGAGAAACTGGTGCTAGATCATTCAGAGCCTGAACGTGGCTTTCTACTTCCTATGGAAGGACTTGCTAGGATTTTAAGCACAGGTATGTCATGAATCTGATATACTTTCTAGAGAAATCACTGTGGCTGCAGAGCAGAGAATACATTTGAGGGGACAGGACTGAGGGCAGGGGGCAGGGAGCCCAGGAGAGAAATTACAAAGGTTGAAAACAGAGAAGTGGCAATGGAGAAAGAGAAGACAATAGAATCAAGAGAGATGAAGAATGCACAAGGCTTAATGGCAAACAGGATGAGGAGCCCTCGAGAGGCATCTATACCAGGCATAGGTTCGCACCCAGAGTTTTAATCCATTCAATACCTCTGAACTTTCTACCACACCTGGAAGGACTTTTTACTTGGAACCAGGACACAACAAGGAGATGTTTGTAAGTTTTACCACAGCGAGATCACAAGCATAAACTGTGAGCGGGTAATTGAGATGCAAGTACCAGGTCTGTGTTATTACCCTGAGAACATTCCAGGACCAAAGTCAGACAGAGGGCCCCAAAGTCTTGATTTAAATCCATTTTCAATGAGAAGATTCACCACCACGTATTTTTCAAGGCACACAAAATGTTAGCAGATTGCTAGCAGGTTAAAGGTAGTCTTTCCAATTGGATTTCCCTGTGTCATATTAAACAAAAATTTTTAATTGAAGTATAATTGACATATAACATTATATTAGTTTCATGTGTACAACATGATTCAAAATTTGTACATATTGCAAACTGATCACTACAATAAGTCTAGTTACCATCCATCACCAAACACAATTACAAAAAACATTTTTTTCTTGTGAGGAGGACTTTTAAGATTTACTCTATTAGCAACTTTTAAGTATACAGTACAGTATTATTAACTAGAGCCACCATACTGTACATTACATCCCCATGATGTAATGATTTATTTATTTTATAACTGGAAGTTCGTACCTTTTGACCTCCTTCACCCATTTTGCCCTCCCCCACCCCCCCATCTCTGCCAACCACCAATCTGTTCTTTGTATCTATGAACTTGGGTTTGTTTTTGGTTTTGATCCCACACATAAGTGATATCATACAGTATTTGTCTTTCTCTGACTTATTTCACTTAGCATAATGCCCTCAAGGTCCATCCATGTTGCTGCAAATGGCAAGATTTCCTTCTTTTAATGGCTGGGCAACATTCCATTGTGTGTGTGTATGTGCGTGTGTGTGTATAAAACAATGTATCCGGACTTCCCTGGTGGCACAGTGGTTGAGAGTCCGCCTGCCGATGCAGGGGACACGGGTTTGTGCCCCGGTCCGGGAAGATCCCACATGCCGCGGAGCAGCTGGGCCCGTGAGCCATGGCCACTGAGCCTGCGCGTCCGGAGCCTGTGCTCCGCAACGGGAGAGACCACAACAGTGAGAGGCCCGCATACCGCAAAAAACAAAACAAAAAACAATGTATCCATTTAACAATTTCTTTATCCATTCATTCATCAACAGACACTTAAGCTGTTTCCATGTGTTGGCTACTGTAAATAACGCTGCAGTGAACATGGGGTTGCATATAACTTTTCAAATTAGCGTTTTCATTTTTTTTCAGTTAAACATCCAGAAGTGGAATTGCTGCATCCTATGGTAGCTCTATTTTTAGTTTTTTGAGGAACCTCCATGCTGTTCTCCATAGTGGCTGCACTAACTTACATTCCCACCAACAGTGTAGGAGGGTTCCTTTTTGTCCACATCCTCACACTGTATCATTTTCAGCTCCTTTTTCCTCCACTGACTTTTTGATCCTCATACTTTGCCTAAAGTATGCTGTTTTGGTTGCTGTTGCTCTTGTTTTTTCCTAACAGGCACCAAAGCAACCCATGTCTCATTCAGATAAGGTAGGAAGCAAAGATGGTCATGGTGCAAAGTGTTCCTGTCTCTCCAATTGCAATGGTGTCTCCAGTAGACTCTGATGTATTGTTAAGATCAAGGCCTCAAAGATAGACAATACCTGGACGTTGTATACACCCTTTCTATGTATAGCCCATTGGCCAGAACTTAATTATATGGCTGTATCTAGCTGCAAGGAAAGTTGAGAAATGTAATTTTCATTTCCAGTGGTCATATATCTAGCTGAAAAATGAGGCTTTTTTTTTTTTAACGAGGACAAAAGTAGGGACATTGTGGGGCACCTGGAGGTCTCTGCTGTGTTAGCTAGCTACTGCTACCTAAAAAACCACCTCAAAACTTGTAGCCTAAAACAACTACCATTTTTTTTCTCACAATTCTGTGGATCAGGAATTTGGGGCGGGGGGTGGGGTGGGGTGGGAGTATGACTCATCTCTGCTCTGCATGATGTTGGCTGGGGCTGGAGAACCCACGTGGCTCAGCTGGGGTGGATCAAATGCCTGAGGGCCCACTAGGATGTCTGGGCCTCTGTCTTCTCATGGTATTGGCAAGAGTCACTAATATGTCTGGGGGCTTCGTTCTCCTCCAAGTGGTTTCTCTCTCCAGCGGGATAGCCTGGGCTTTACACGGTAGCTGGAAATCCCTCCCCAAGCAAAATGGAAGCTGCAAGTCCCCTTGAGGCCTGGTAATTCCACCTTTTGATGGAAGCAGCTAAAGATACTTTGTAAAGGGAAGTGAACCCTGGGAGACATGATTCTTTGGGAGCCGTGTTTTAGAATCTACCACCATATGATCCTGCAATCCCACTCCTGGGCATATATCCAAAGAAAACCATAATTCAAAAAGACACACGCGGGCTTCCCTGGTGGCGCAGTGGTTAAGAATCCACCTGCCAATGCATGGGACAAAGGTTCAAGCCCTGATCCGGGAAGATCCCACATGTCGTGGAGCAACTAAGCCTGTACACCACAACTACTGAGCCTGCACTCTAGAGCCCGCTAGCCACAACTACTGAAGCCTGCGAGCCACAACTACTGAAGCCCATGCTCCTCAACAAGAGAAGCCACTGCGGTGAGAAGCCCGCTCGCCACAGCTAGAGGAAGCCCGTGCACAGCAATGAAGACCCAACACAGTCAAAAAAAATAATAAATAAATAAATTAAATTAAAAAAAACCAAAAAGACACACACACCACAATGCTCATCACAGCACTATTCACAACAGCCAGGACGTGGAAACAACCTAAATGTCCGTTGACAGATGAATGGATAAAGAAGATGTGGTCCACATATATAATGGAATACTACTCAGCCATGAAAAAGAATGAAATAATGCCATTTGCAGCAACATGGATGGACCTCGAGATTATCATACTAAGTGAAGTAAGTCAGACAGAGAAAGACAAATATCATATGATATATTTATATGCGGAATCTAAAAAAAGACAATGATACAAATGAACTTACATACAAAATAGAAATAGACCCCCAGACATAGAAAACAAACTTATGGTTATCAAAGGGGAAGGGCAGGTAGGGATAAGTTAGAAATTTTGGATTATCAGATACACACTACTATATACAAAATAGATAACCAACAAGGACCTACTGTATAGCACAGAGAACTATACTCAATATTTTGTAATAAGCTATAAGGGAAAAGAATCTGAAGAATATATCAATATATATACACACATACACATATATATAACTGAATCACTTTGCTATACACCTGAACTAACACAACATTGTAAATCAACTATACTTCAATTTTAAAAATTTAAAAATAAAAAATAAATTAAAAAAAAAACAATCTACCACACCTGCAATTGGGGGTGTACTAGTCTACTTGAGTTGCCTTAAGATAATACCACTGACTGGGTGGCCTAAACAACTTATTTTCTCACAGTTCTGGAGTCTGCAAGTCCAAGATCAAGAAGCTGGCAGGGTTGGTTTTTCTTGAGACCTCTCTCCTTGGCTTACAGATGGCCACGTTCTCACCATGTCCACACTTGGTCTTTCCTCATGTGATATTGTGATTTAAAATAAATATCTATTTGGTCTTCATCCCTGTTTCTGGCACAGAGCTCCTAAAACTATTGGAGTTTCCTAAGTGTTGAGAGCAATAAAGGCATCTTTTGTTATGTTAATGAGGTGACTTTTGGAAAGCACACAGGTAACCCGAGGATGAGGGCCGGTTGCCAGGGGACCCAACCATATGATCTGAGTGTTGGAACTTTCAGTCCCTCCCCTTACCCCAACTTCCAGGAAGGGGAGAGAGGCTGGAGGGTTAATCGATTGCCAATGGCCAGTGATTTAATCAATAGTGTGTATGTAATGAAGCCTCCATTAAAACCCAAAAGGATGCGATTTGGAGGACTTTCAGGATGATGAACCAGAATGTTTCCACTTGCCCGCCGTGCTGGGCCCCAAACTCCAAGAGGACAGAAGCTCCTTTGTTCAGGACCTCGCCCTGTGTATCTCTTCATCTGGCTGTTGATTTGTATCCTTTAATATCCTTTGTAATAAACCAGTAACCTGAGCTCTGTGAGCCACTCTAGCAAATTAATTGAACCCAAGGAGGGGGTCGCTCAACCTCCAATCTAGCCTGTCAGTCAGAAGCACAGGTGATAACCTGGGCTTGTGAATGCAGTCTAAAATTGAGGGGGTAGGGCAGGAAGTCTTGTAGGACTGAGCCCTTAACCTGTGGGATCTGATGCTATCTCTGGGTAGATAGTGTCAGAATTGAGTTGAATGGTAGGACACCCAGCTGGTGTCCCAGAATTAATTGGTGATGTGGGGAAAAAAAACCCATACATTGTAATTGGTGACCAAAATCCTTACCTCTGTGTTCACACATCCCTGGTGTCTCTTCCTCTTCTAAGGACACCAGTCAGATTGGATTAGGGCTCCATCCTTACACCTCATTTAAACTTAATCGCCTCTTTAAAGGCCCTATCTCCAAACACAGTCACACTGGGGGGTTTCAACATATGAATTTTGGGAGGACATAATTCAGTCGATAACAGGGGGTAATATATTAAGTTTGATCAGTCATTTACACCATTTACCACTGCTTATAAGCTAGTCTTACAGAGACTGAGAATTTCCTTTTGAATTCCACCATGTAAATACTAGTGCCTTGGTTTGGTTATATATGCATATATCAGGGATCTGAAAGAAACCAGGAATTTAACAAAACATTAATTCTTGTACTTTTCCTATAGAAGCATCTCTCTTCTATTAAAAAAAAAAAGCAGTCTGCTTAGGATACAGAATGTTGGAAATAGCACACTAGTAACAACAAAAATCTGGACAATCTGAAAATCACAACTTTTATTAAACTCATCAGAGAGCTGAGGTCACAGAGCAACCAAGTGACCTGAATGCTAAGAAAACACGGGTGCCTCCAAGGTGAGACAAGATATGAGCACCTGTTTGCCTGAGGTGGAAGCCACTGGACACTGGCCTCAGTGAAAAAAGTACAACAACATGCAAGATCAGATGGGTAATTTCATCAGAGAGAATAAAACTATAAGAAAGAATCAAATGGCGGGACTTCCCTGGCGGTCCAGTGGTTAAGACTCTGCACTTCCACTGCAGGGGACACGGGTTAGATCCCTGGTTGGGGAACTAAGATCCTGCATGCTGCACAGCACTGCCCGGCCAAAAAAAAAAAAAATTCCTTAAATGCATACTTGTGTTGGGTTAACAATGTCTGAGTAAATTAAGTATTAAAAAAAAAAGAATCAATGGAAGTACTGGAAATGAAAAACATTACTGTGCCTTTAATGGCTCAGCAGGAGACTTGACACAGCTAAGGAAATAATCAGCAAATTCGAAGATAGGTCAATGGAAATTACCCAAACTGAAACACTGAGAAAAAAACTGTAGGAGCAAAAAACAGAACAGGGCATCACAATGCTGTGGGAGAATATCAGTCTAACATATATGTAATAGGAATCCTAGGAGAAGAGAGAGAACGGGGCAGGAGAAATATTTGAAAAAATAATGGCCAAGAATTTTCCCAAACGAGTGAAGGTTATCTACCACACAAATTTCTCATCCCAGCCTCTTCAGCACTATACTTGGGGGTTACCTTAAACAGCAGAGTCACCAACAAAAAGCTCAAAAATGTGAAAAACATGGCACTAAACAGACGACGAAAAAGACACTTATTTATAGTAGGAGAGCCAAAACAAAAAAGCAGAGCATCACCATGTTCAACCTCAGCTGGGAATGGGCACGTTGGATGACTCAAGTTTTTCACCCCTCTGCACTAGCCCATGAATGACCATGAATGTGCCATGAGTATTTATTTTGAGGTTACAAATAAATTTTAGTGAGAAGGAAAATTTGCAAATAGGGAATCCACAAATACAGGTATTCCTTGATTTTCTAAAGTTCGCTTTATGCCACTTCACTTTTACTAAAGACCTGTATTAGTACCTGTTTTCACTAACCCTGAGAAATTCGAAGAGGATTTTCGCTTTTTCAAATAAAGGTGAAAAGCGAAAATAGCGTTCAGTGTTTGTTTTGCAGCAAGCTGTTATAGAGGCAGCGCGCACCCCAAGCAGCAAGAGTGGTCCCGCCAAGCTCCTTCCCTGGGAACTACCCTCAGCATCAAGCCACCATAGCTTGCACCTGTGTCTGTGAGCATCTGCGTTTTATTTATCTCCATTTATTTTGTGCACCTGTTAGCAAGATGTGTCCTAAGTTAATTGCTTCTTTGCTTTACGCCATTTTGGCTTACAAAAGGTTTCGCAGGAACATTCTACTTTCAGATAGCAGGGGAAATCTGTAATGAGGAGCTATTGTATCTGCATACGACTTGGAAGGCTAAAGAGGGGCAAGAAGCCATAATTATTGTTCCTCCAGCAACAGCAGGCAGACACAAAGCGTACAGCAAGTGGAAATTTTCATGGCCACCTCCAGGCATGTCTCTGAGAATCACCTACCTTGGTCCTGAACCAGCATGCAATCCACTGTACTCTCTGACGCTCTGGAAGTTTAAAGGAATCTGAGAGCTGGTATCAGCTTTCCTGGACCTTGGCTCTTCCAACTCTTCCAATTGTTTTGTAAGCACCTGATCTCCAGTATTAAATCCCTTCCTATTTGAAGCACCAAGTGCTGTTTTCCCAACCAAACCCTGACTAATACACATTCGCTAAAAAAACATACAGCTTGGAGGAAGATTGGAATAAATATTAAAAGTCCAACTTTGTATAAGTTGTCACAGCTCAGGATTTGCCGGTAAGGCTGGGGTGTGACCTAATTCAACCTCAAGGGCTTTGCGAGTCACTTTGGCCTCTTCATCACAGAGGGGCACATGACAACAGAACTGCTTTGTCTTCAAAAGTGCTGTCCCATTTCCTATTTATATTTTCCAGGGTAAACCCTTATCTTAGGCCACGAAGACACTGCGACAGGATTTGTGTGCAAGTGATTTATGAAGGCAGTGCTTCCAGGAGAGACCAGTTAAGGGAGTGAGGAAAGCAGGACAAGGAAAGGAAAGCAGTCGAGCAAGGGCGCACACTTGGCCTGACCCCGCCAGGGCTCTTGAGTGTAAATTACACTTTAGTCTTTCTCCCAACTCCAGCCAAGGGAGCTGGGCTTGCAGACTCCCGCACAATGAGTCATTGGCAAAGTGCCATCCCAATTCCCAGGCGCGGACTGAGTGGCTCCGGTAACCGGAAGGCAGACCTCTGAAGAGTGTTGCACGTGCCGTCTGTTAGCAGCAAAAGTACAGAGAAGTCAGGGAAGAGGCACCCAGAAATCAAGGAAAGGATTTGAGGAGGGCTGTATGAAACACACACACTTTCTTTCCTGAACTGGAGAAGCAGGACATCGGGGTGACTAAGCCCCAAGACTCGAAAGCCATTCTGATTGGGTTTAAATCCCAGCTGTGGCAGACACTGAGTTGACCCCTGATATCCATTTTTCTCAATACAGAAGCTCTGATTGTCAGCTGGGCCCATGGCTGCCCAGAATAAAAGCCATATTTCCCAGCCTCGCTAAAAGCCATGTGTGGCCAATGTGAGGTGAGCAGTAGTTTGGGGACTGACTTCCATGAAGTGTCTTTAAAGGGAGCGAGACCCTTCTTTAACCCTCCTCCCTCCTGCTGCCTGGAGTGTGGTCCTAAAGGCTGGAGCACACACAGCCATCTTGAACCAAGAGGTGGACATAGGGTTGCCAGATTGAACAAATAAACATATTTTATTTTTACTTAATTTTTATTCGATTGAAAAAGTTCAATACTTTAATTGTACTATTTAATTATTTAATATGGCACAGGACATACTTATACTAAAAAATTGTTCATCTGGAATTCCAGTTTAATTGGTGTCCTGTATTTTATCCAGCAACCCAAGGTAGAGACCATATGTTGTTTTTCTAAGAAAGAATATCTTTCTTGTTTAAGCCACTCTTTTCTTCCCCCCACTGTCTCTGGCAGCTGAACCCAATCTAATAACACTGGATTAAGCACAAACTTGTTGGGTGACCTTGGAAAAGTTACCTAACCTCAAGATTGCTATCGTTTAAATGGGGGTGATGATCATAATCCACACCGCAGAGGGCTGTTGTGAAGATTAAATGCATTTCAAGTGACCAGATATAGCAGGCAGGGTTCAATAAGTGTTAGCTATTATTGAAGCAGTGGGGTCCTCCTCTCACTTATAAATGATCTCCAACACATTTCCCCTCCCCAAACAACTGCACAGCAGCCAGGTTCGCATCTTCACCCTTGAAGACCGTAATTCTTTCTCCTCTGAAGGTCTAACGCCTCCTGATTTACAGAGCCGCTATTCGGCCTCAAGCACTGCACCCTTAGGAGGTAGCTCCTGAATCTATTCCTCTCAGTCAGTTTTGTAGGGATTAAAAAAAAATACAAAGAAACTGGGACTGACCATGCGACGCGAAGTCTCCCACAGATAAGAGTCTTTCTAGCTTCGCTCAGAATTAGACACAAGAGGAAAACCGCTGGTGCATTCTCACCGTCCGTCTAAATTTAGAAATCTGAAAACACTGTTCATTTTGCCAGACATTTGGTGCCTTCCTTGTGGGCCTGAAGGTGGAGAATGAAATCTCAACACTTTCTTGCATGAGAAGAGTGCATGGAACATTAGACAGTGATCCCCAGAGACAGATCCTCACAGAGCGATCCCCTGTGTACTCACAGGACAAGATTTTTCCTGCAAAGAGAACCAGCTGAACCAGTGTAGGCTTGCAGGCCTTGCAGCCACTTGCTCAGCCCCTCCGGCTGCCTGCAGGTGTCTGTTTCCAATATCCGAACCCGTTCCATGCAGAGGGCCGTTTGAAATCAAGAGAATTCTGTCCCAAAGGCAAGGGGAGAGCCCACCCAGATCTGACAACTTGTAGATTTCCTCCCGTCAGCATATTCTAATGGCCTGATTAGCAATTCTATTGTACTTAATTTGCACCCAGGGTAATTCACTGTCAGCCAGAAGAGTCATCAGCATGAAAAATGGCACCAAAATTAAAAACCAATAGTCAAATTTCAGTTGGAATGAGCTCTCCTGGCATAATAATGAAGTGGGATGAACTGGAGTCAGTGGGTCCAGCCCACGAGGTGCAAGCACGTTAGTTACTAACATGCTGCCTGGAGTTTGAGCCAGGCCTTTCTGCATCATGGGAAACAAGCAGCCGAATTAGAAAATCGAGAAGGAAAAATGTGTTGGTCCAAACTGTCAAGCCAAGTGGCTGTTTGCCATCTCCTAGCCCACTGTGGTGGTTTTAAAACATGTCCCCAAATTCTTTGACAGTCCTCTCATCAAAGGGTGGAGGAGGCTAATCCCTTCCCTGGAATATGGACTGGCTTTTCAGACTCGCATGGGATGAATAGAATATGGCAGAAGTGACGCTGCGTGATTTCCAACACTAGGTCATAAAAGGCGATACAGCTTCTGTCTGGTTCTCTTTCCTGGAAGCCCTGGGCTGATGTGTAAGAAATCCCACTGCCCTGGGACTTCCCTGGTGGTCCGGTGGTAAAGAATCTGCCTTCCAATGCAGGGGATGCGGGTTCGATCCCTGGTCGGAGAACTAAGATCCCACATGCCGCGGGGCAACTGAGCCTGTGCGCTACAGTTGCTGAGCTTGCGCGCCTCAACGAGGGAGCCCATGTGCCGCAGCCTACAGAGCCCACGCGCTCTGGAACTCATGTGCCACAACTAGAGAGAGAAAATCCCCACACTGCAACTAGAGAGAAGCCCAAGCGCCACCACAACGAAGAGCCCGCACCGCAATGAAAGATCCCGCATGTCGCAACTAAGACCCGACGCAGCCAAAAAAATAAAGAAAAGACAAAACAACAACAAAAGATCACATATTGAAAAAAAAAGAATGAGAGAATAGGAAATCCCACTGTCCCAGAGAGCCCCAACTGAATCTCAAAGGAATGTCGTAAAGAGGCAGGGACAATGACACCATGGTGGCAACCTCAAAGGTCTAGCAGTGACAGTGCCCTACAGAGGCTGGTGGAGGTAGGGGTGGGTGCTAGCAAGTCACACACACACATTCCCCGCACCCACCAGAGTATTCTTGGCTACAAGTCCTATTCCCTTCTGTCAAGCAGGTCGACCACCTCACACCTTCCAGAAATCCCTTTACTACTGAAGTTGGGTAGAATTAGCTTCAGTTGCTTGAAACCAAGAAGCCTGACTCAAAACACCCTCATCCTAGCTGAGCCCAGTACACAAGTCTAAAATTAGCAAGAGGCACTGAAGTGCTGCCGGGCTCACAAGGGAGGCCACAGAAGCTACAAGGATCCAAGACCACAGTGAGCTGTGTTACATGTCCATTCACCCCACTGGCTTCGGCATGGAAACTAACCAGAGGCCACCTTTGCAAACTATTTATTACAGGGTCATACAATATTACATGGATAATCCAATATAAAAATATATATTCTAGGGCTTCCCTGGTGGCGCAGTGGTTGAGAGTCCGCCTGCCGATGCAGGAGACACGGGTTCGTGCCCCGGTCCGGGAAGATCCCACATGCCAGGGCCCGTGAGCCATGGCCGCTGAGCCTGCGCGTCCGGAGCCTGTGCTCCGCAACGGGAGAGGCCACAACAGTGAGAGGCCCGCGTACCAAAAAAAAAAAAAAAAAAAGAAAGAAAAATATATATTCTAACTCAACCTTCCTATGAACACACATGCCACATACACACACAACTTCCTTTAGGGCAGAGGCCATAGTAGCTTAGTGCCTAGGCGGGTACCTAAGATAGCCTATCATTCATCTCATAGGCCTATGCAGGAGATGTCACCATCACTGTTGCTGCCCACAAATCCCCTCAGGCTTACCGCTTATTGTAACCAGGCCCAACCTTCAAATGGCAATCCCTGAGTTTCTTCACGCGGGGGCTTCTACTGATCACCAAAGCTGCTCTGCCTGTCCCCAGGCAGACTGGGGGTGTGGGAATCAGTGGCGCCCCCCTGGAAAGAGCCCCCAGTGAATGACTGATGCAAGTTGGTGAATGAATCCCCCAGCTTCCTCACTGCCCTCCCCCACACCGTGTCTTCACACAGTTGTCTGTGTCTGTCCTACGGATACCAGCCAGATTGGATCAGGCCTCATCTTTAATGACCTAATTTTACTTTAATCACCTTGTTAAAGATCCTATCTCCAGGGCTTCCCTGGTGGCGCAGTGGTTGAGAGTCCGCCTGCCGATGCAGGGGACACGGGTTCGTGCCCCAGTGCGGGAAGATCCCACGTGCCGCGGAGCGGCTGGGCCCGTGAGCCATGGCCGCTGAGCCTGCGCGTCTGGAGTCTGTGCTCCGCAACGGGAGAGGCCACAACAGTGAGAGGCCCGCGTACTGCAAAAAAAAAAAAGATCCTATCTCCAAATGCAGTCACATTCGGAGGTCCTGGGGGTTAGGATGTCAACATATGAATTTGTGCAGGGCACAATTCAGCCTAGAATGGTTGCCCACAGAGGTACCTGCCTCGCTTGTGCATCTTTATTAACTGTCTTCCCGCATACCTGCACGCCCCTGCTGCTGCTTCCTGCCCTCGAATCTTTGTGTCAGGCTTGCTTCTGAGAGAACCTAAACAGCACTATGGTACGGCCACTCCCTTCCTCTCGCCCTCCGCAACTTAGGCTGTCACTGTGGATGGGATCCAGCACCGGATCCTTGTCAGAGCAAATTCCGAGTCCCCCACGGCCTCTCCCCTAGGGTGGGAGTGAGAGCCATCCAGCTGGGGAAGCTCAGGCACTTACACTCTGCGGTGGAGAATTCCCTTCGTGTGATTCGTTCCCCCAGCAGCTCTGCTGTTCATACCTTGGCTATGATTGGCTGCATGTAAATTAGCTAAGCCTAATCCATTGATCCTCGTTGTGATTACTGTACACACTGCACTGCCCACCCTGCTGGGCTGGCTGTAGGCTTGGTATGGATATGCAAATTAGGCAACCCTAATTTGTTGATGCTGATAAGATGCGGATGCACCAAGTCCTCCTGTGTGGCATTGATAAGGTGCTGAGGCTGGAACTGGGATTCGGAGTCACAATTCATAGGCTCACACACTCCATAGAGACCATCCCTGCACACCCAGGAGCCAGGACACACCGATTGTGAAACGGTGATGGAGTCAAGACATCTAGGGGCCTGGTGGCCGTTCCTGCCTTTATAGCCGTTGTTTGGGTGTCACATCACCCCAGCCTACCAGTGGGACCCTGCTGATATGACCACGAGATTCTGTTCCACACCATCACCACCTCACAACTGTGCCAAGTGACACTGCTTACAAAATGTCGTTTCTTACAGCAGCTCCTTCGTGACAAGCCTGCAAAGTAGAGGGAACAGGAATTGTCATCATCCCCCTCCATCTACTTGTTTTCCTCCTGAGGTCTCAGAAACTTTGCCTACGGCCCCACTGCTCAGGGACTAGGTGGCTGGAGCTAGGGCCCCGGCCTCTGGTCTCTGGGTCTGGTCCTCTCCCAGGTATCACTGCACCCTGCTTTGACAAACTCAGCTGGCAAATCTGGGGCAGCCCAGGCCTCGGGTCCCTCTGCCACATTCCCGGGGAGCGGGGGAAGCAGCCCGGGTGAGGCAGGTGGAGAGGAGCCAGATTCTCACAGGTTCTGGAGCCTCACACACCAGCCTGATTCCATCTCTCCCCAACTCCAGTGTGGTTTTCAGCTGTGGCTTTTTCTCCAATCCTGACCTTGGCTCCTAGAGGCCCAGCTGTTTTCAATTGCCGGCACTGGGGGTGGGTTGGGCAGGAAAAGTCCTATTCACACCAAATCTCAAGTGTAGCAATGGAATGGCGGGCCCTAGCAGAGCGGAGCCGAGAGCACTTTGGTGCCTCAGATGGATTTATTCAAAGTTCATAATTACCCTGAAATCTCTTAAAATGAAAACATGATTGAAGAATTAAACCTGGTAAACAAATTAGTCAGAAAGAAAACCTCCGCATAGCAAATGACAAAATCCCAAGATCCAATGCAGCAAATGAATGGGCCTGTGCTATAATTGGCAGCCAGGGCTGCAGACAGACCCAGGGCCCTGGCAAAGGCACGGCTGGAGAAGCAGCCAGCCCCTTGGGCTAGGGTAGGCTGGGCCCCCGGGGCCGTGCGGTCAGGGCCTGGGGAGGGCTGTGGTCAGGGCCCTGCTGCAGCCGCGGCTGCGTGGGCAATTGTAAGTGCCGCCGGGCTCCACCGTAGCCCGCCTTCGGGAGCCTTGCTCTGGCGGAGGCTGGGGGGACGGCAGCTGCGCAGAGGCCTAGCTGCAGCCTCAGGCCCTACAGCTCTGTCCGCGAGCGGGTTCTGGGGAGGGGCGGTTTCATGTGCTGAAAGGAGCTGTTTCTATTTTCTGTGCTCCCCCCGCCCCCACTCCATCTCTCATCACAGAACCACTGGGAATTGGGGCAGGGGTGCTGGTTCACACAGGATCTATTCCCTTTGTGTCTCCTCTGAATCAGACCTATTTCTCAGGAACTGCTAACCTCCAATTTGGGGCTTTCTCTAGACAAGGAGGGGGTGTCCTGATTACTATTGCTGTGTGACAAACCACCCCCAAACTTAGTGGCATAAAATAGCCATTTTATTGTCTTCAAATTCCGTGGGTTGGGAATTCACACAGGGACAGCAGGGACAGCTTTTCTTTGCTCCATGATTTCTGGGGCCTCAGCAGGGAAGACTCCATGGCTGGGGGTGACAGGAGAGCTGGGGGCTGGAATCATCTGGAGGCACGGGGTGCTGGCTGTCAGCTGTCTCAGCTAGAGCTGTTGGTCAGAACACCTACGTGGGACCTCTCCATGTGGCCTGGGCTTCCCCCCAGCATGGCGGTCTCAGGGCTCCAAAAGCAAACGTTTCCACAAAAAAGGCAGATACTACATTGCCTTTTTGGATGCACCATTGGAAGTCACGCCACATTCTTCTGGTGACAAGTGAGTCACAAGCCCCTTCAGGTTCAAAGTGAGGGGCAGTGACACAACCTTTCCATGGGAGGAGTGTCAAAGACCTTATGGCCACGCTGTAAAGCCAGGACAAGGGGGTTCCTACTGGTCCAGCCCTTCTTGGCAAGATTGTATCACATTCCAGGGACAGCAGATCCTTTTTCTTAGGTTCAGGGCCCTGGTCCTCCTCTTCCCATGTGTAGTGGGTTGAACGCTGGCCTCCAAAAAGCTATGTCCACGTGTTAACCCCTGGAACCTGGGAATGTGAGCTTATTTGGGAAAAGGGTGTTTGCAGACATATTTAAAGTAAGGATCTTGAGACGGGATCTTGGATTATCCAAGTGGACCCTGGATCCAGTGACAAGTGTCCTGATAAGAACACACAGAGAAGATACATGAAGAGGAAAAAAGGCCATGTGAAGACAGAGGCAGAGATTGGAGTGATGTGGCCACAAGCCAAGGGATGCCTGGGGCCACCAGAAGCAGGAAGAGGCAAGGAAAGATCTTTCCCTAGAGCCTTTGGAGGGAGCGCAGCCTAGCCAACACCTTGATTTCAAACTGCTGGCCTGTAGGACTGTAAGCGACTCTATTTCTATTGTCATAAGCCACTCGGTCTGTGGTAATTTGTTATAGCAGCCCTAGGAAACTAATACACCATCCATGGGACCTTGGCCAAGTGGCCTTACTTCATTGAGTCTCAGTGAGATGGGGATAAAAATAGTATCTGCCTCCTAGGGTTGTTGGGCAGATTCATGAGATGACCTGTGTAAAGTGCTCGGCCCAGCATCTGGCACTATTCTGGCACTGTTATTTATTAATAGAGTCATATAGAAGCAGGTAGAGGCCTATTTCAAAAAAAAAAAAAAAAAGGAAACAATAGAAAGACAATGGAGTGTAACACAAAGGCAAGTGATGTCTACTTTATCCAAGTGCTGCCTACCACGGTCCCTTCACACGTCACCTGCCTCCTGCCCAGACTTGAGACCCTTTAGGCGAGTTTACGCATGACCTAGGACCCACCCTTTAAGACGTGGCCTGCCCTGCCGGCTCTGGCCGGCTCTCTTCTTCCCTGCCTTTCTCCAAGGCTGCTTCTATGCACCCCTGGCCCCATACTCGCTGACCTGGGGACTGCTGCCTGGAGTTCTCTTGGCCTAAGAGATGTCTGCACCCTCTGAAGTCCCCACCCACACCGGGAGGGTCTCCAGGGCAGGAGCTGCACTCTTCCCTGTAAATGACCATTCCCATAGAGATCAAACAAGATTGGCCACGAGCTGGCAATTACCAGATCTGGGCCATGAGATCATGGAAGATCATTATATTATTCTCGCTATTTTTGTGTGTGTTTGAAATTGTCCCCAGTAAAGCTGTGAAATATGTGTGTGCACGCGCCAGCTGTGGCAGTTTGGGTTTCCTAGGAAGTGGACTCTCAGGTGGACTTTAAGATGCAGGATGCTTCTCAGGGAGAGCCCGTGGCACCAACCCTTGTGGAAGGGCGGGAGGAGAGCCGGATTGGGCAGAGGGAGACCTGGCAGCAGCCTCCGGGCCCTCACCCCCAGGGAGCACTGGAGCTGGACCCACCTTCAGAGTTGTACTAGTTTCCTACTGCTGCTGGGGCAAATTCCCCCAAACTTGCTGCCTTCCACCACCGCACATTTATTCTCTTATAGTTTAAGAGATCAGAAATCCAAAATCCAGGTGTTGACCGAACTGCATTCCTTCTGGAGGTTCCAGGGGTGAATCCGTTTCTTTGCTTTTTCTAGCTTCCAGAGGCCACCTGCACCCCTTGGCCCTGGGCGCTACCTTCAACCTCAGAGGCATCACTCTGACCTCTGCTTCTGTCACATCTCCTTCTGTGACTCTGATCCTCTTGGCCCCCTCTTATAAGGCCCCTTGTCATTACATTGGGTCCACCTGGATAATCTCTCCATCTCCAGATCCCTAATTTAATCACATCTGCACATCCCTTTTGCCATGTGAGGTGACACACGTGTTCACAGATTCCCAGAACTAGGACGTGGACATCTTGGGAGGCTGTGGGGCATTACTCAGTCTTCCACAGAGTAGTCCAGAGGTGGGCCTAGGTGCCTAGGACTCCATATCCCTATATTAAAAGGTCACTGGAAGGGCATGACTTTGCCCGAGGCACTCTCTGTAGCTGAGGCACCCCTGAAGGTGCTAATAGCCAGAGGGGGCCCCTGAAAGCACTCCACAAACCAGGACAGCAAGTGGTTTCTTTTTTTTAAGATTTATTTATTATTTATTTATTTTGGGCTGCCTCGGGTCTTAGCTGCGGCACACGGGATCTTCACGGAGGTGCGGTCTTTCATTGCGGCGCGTGGGCTCTTCGTTGTAGTGCAAGGACATCTCTCTAGTTGTGGCGCGCAGGTTCTCTCTCTCTCTAGTTGTGGCACACGGGTTCTCTCTAGTTGTGGTGTGCAGGTTCTCTCTCTCTCTAGTTGTGGCACACGGGTTCTCTCTCTCTCTAGTTGTGGCGCGTGGGTTCTCTCTCTCTAGTTGTGGTGCGTGGGTTCTCTCTCTCTAGTTGTGGTGCGCGGTCTCCAGGGCGCGTGGGCTCTGCAGTTTGCGGCACACAGGCTCTCTCGTTGAGGCACGCGAGCTCAGTAGTTGTGGCGCAGGTGCTTAGTTGCATGGCGGCATGTGGGATCTTAGTTCCCTGACCAGGGATCGAACCCACCTCCCCTGCATTGGAAGGCAGATTCTTCACCACTGGACCACCAGGGAAGTCCCAGAAAGTGCTTTCTTAAAGGAGAACCTGGGCGGTATATTATGGCGTCTGCTACCACACTCCGTCCCCAAATCTTAGCACAGAAATGGGCACCAAGTAGGCTCGTAACCTTGACTGTAGGTGCATAAGTTGCCACCTAGACACTCACCCACAGAGGAATTCCCAGAAACGGATCATAATGACAATGGCACCCGCTGAGCACATACCATCCATCTGCCAGGCCCTGCACTAAGCACGAGACTCACATGACCTCACTGCGTGCCCGCCCCTGCCCTATTACTCTTCCCATTTGTTTAAACAGAAAAGGAAACTGAGGCTCAGGAAAAGTCCTCTGTCTGAGGTCACACAGCCCCAGGAAAGGCAGGACTCAAACGCATGTCCTTCTAGCCGACCAGCACCATGACACAGTCCAACTGAAGTGATGCAGCCATAGTAGAATGAACTGGACACTCAGAGACCAAAAGGGTCCCCTCTACTGTCACCAAGCCTCGCCATGTAAGTCTGGGTGTGTCCTCCCTGGACCCTGCCATAATCCCTCCATGTGGGGGTGGTCCTCATCCCATCCCCACCTCACCAGCTGGTGTGAAGAGCGGTACCCAAGTGTCTTTAAAAGAGATTCTCGTGTATTGCTGGAGGGAATGTAAAATGATGCAGCCTCTGTGGAAAACAGGATGGTGGTTTCTCAACAAGTTCCACATAGAATTACACTGTGACCCAGCAATTCCACTGCTAGGTATAGACCCCAAGGGATTGCAAGCAGAGATTCCAACAGATAAATATCCATGTTTGAACACACCCATGTTCAAAGCAGCATTATTCACAATAACCAAAAAGTGGAGGCAACCCAAATGTCCATAAGCAAAATATAGTTTATCCATGCAATGGAGTATCACTCAGCCTTAAAAAGGAATGAAATTCTGACACAGGCTACAACATGGATGAACCATGAAGACATTATGCTAAGTGAAAGAAGCCAGACACAAAAAGACAAATACTGTCCCTTTACCCCTGAGCCGGTGTCATGTGGACCACAGCAAGATGGAGCCCAGAACACCCAAGTGTGTGAGCCTGGGTCTGATCTGCCTTTGACTCCATCCACATTGGCATCCTCCTTAGGCACAGGCGGACTCAAGACCTCTCCAGCACAGTGGTATAGAAATAATAGGTGGTTGAAGAAATGTACACAATTGTAACAGATGCTGTGGGTACCTCTGCATATGCCTTTGGTATGCACCTTTCACATCTCCAGCTCTTTTCCCTAGCTACAGGGCAGGCTGTGAGGGCCAAGGAGTTATTACCCTCAGGAAGCAGCCCTCAACTAATGACTGATGGGACTGGTAGATAAATACCCCAGCTCCCTCACCCCTTGGGTAAATTCTATACTCATTCCCAGAGGACCTGTCAGGATTCAGTCTGGTTCCCATCTGCTTATTCACTCACCCTCTACTATTTTTTTCCCGTTCCCTGTCTCATTCCCTCCTTACTGATGTCTCTGGAGATCACCTCCCAAATAAAATCCTGGCACTCAGTGTCTGCTTCTGTGTGTGTGTCCTGGTTGTATGTTTTTTGCTGGTGAATGAGGTCAGGTTTATGCAAGTTTTGATAAATAAAAACATAAAAGTGAAAAAAATCAACTCAAACTAGGACAAAACATAGCACAGAGAACACATCAGACTTGGTCAGGTGAAATCTTGGAAACCAGATACTTTTGTTGTTGACATGTGAAACCTGGGCAGAGAACACATCTTCAACTGCCATGGAAAAAGAGGTAGGTGTTTCTTTTCCTTCACTCTATCTGTCTCTCCCCTTTCTCTCTTCAACTTCATCTCTGCCCACTCCCTCTGGCACATACCACAGTAAAACATGCACTCATTCCCTGAGTTACTTATATTTCTCTGCTCTTTCAAGCCTCCATTCCATTCCATGGGTTATTTCCTTTGCTGGAATGACCTTTCCCCCTTTGTCCAACCTGGAAAACTCTTATTCAGCCTTCAGAACCCAGTTCCATCATCCTTTGAGAAGGCCTTTCTTGACTCCTCCCATCACCTCTGTGCTTCTTCCCTTGGTATTAAAATTGAATTTGTTTCATATCTCTAACAGGACACCCCCCCACCCCCCCACACACACAGTGAGTTCCTTAACTGAAGAGACTTCCAGACTCCTAGCAACTGGGACCTACAATGCTTAGCACATATTAGAAACTCAATACTGAAATTTAGTATGGCTTATTCCCTTTTTGTCTTGCACGAGAATTTTGGAAAGTGTGTATTATAAAGGTGATCCTTTTAAAACCTAAGTCGAGAATAAAATATCTAGGATTAAACCTACCTAAGGAGGCAAAAGACCTGTACTCTGAAAACTATAAGACATTGATGAAAGAAATCTAAGATGACACAAACAGATGGAAAGATATACCATGTTCTTGGATTGGAAGAATCAATACTGTCAAAATGACTATACTACCCAAGGCAATCTGCAGATTCAATGCAATCCCTATCAAATTACCAATGGCATTTTTCATAGAACAAGAACAAAAAATTTTAAAGTTTGTACGGAAACAAAAAAGACCCTGAATAGCCAAAGCAATCCTGAAGAAAAATGGAGCTGGAGGAATCAGGCTCCCTGACTTCAGACTATACTACAAAGCTACAGTCATCAAAACAGTATGGTACAGGCACAAAACCAGAAATATAGATCAATGGAACAGGATTGAAAGCCCAGAAATAAACCCAATTAATTAATCTATGACAATCTATGGTCAATTAATCTATGACAAAGGAGGCAAGACTATACAGTGGAGAAAAGACAGTCTCTTCAATAAGTGGTGCTGGGAAAACTAGACAGCTACATGTAAAAGAATGAAATTAGAACATTCTCTAACACATACACAAAAATAAACTCAAAATGGATTAAAGACCTAAATGTAAGGCTAGGTACTATAAAACTCTTAGAGGAAAACATAGGCAAAACAGTCTGTGACATAAATTGCAGCAATGTCTTTTTGGATCCACCTCCTAGAGTAATAAAAATAAATAAATAAATAAATAAACAAATGGGACCTAATTAAACTTAAAAGCTTTTGCACAGCAAAGGAAACCATAATCAGAGTGAAAATACAACCCATGGAATGAGAGAAAATATTTGCAAACAAAGCAACCAACAAGGGATTGATCTCTAAAATATACAAACAGCTCATGTAGCTCTATATTAAAAAAAAAACAATAAAAAAATGGGCAGAAGGACTTCCCTGGTGGTACAGTGGTTAGGAATCTGCCTGCCAATGCAGGGGACACGGGTTCGACCCCTGGTCTGGGAAGATCCCACATGCCGTGGAGCAACTAAGCCTGTGTGCCACAACTGCTGACCCTGCGCCCTACGGCCTAAGAGCCACAACTACTGAGCCCACATGCCACAACTGAAGCCCATGCGCCTAGAGCCCGTGCTCTGCAACAAGGGAAGCCACCACAATGAGAAGCCCATGCACCACAACGAAGAGTAGCCCCCGCTCGCCGCACCTAGAGAAAGCCCGCACATAGCAACAAAAATCCAACACAGCCAAAAATAAATAAATTAATTAATTAAAAAAAAGAAATTAAAAAAAGAACAGAAGATCTAAACATTTCTCCAAAGAAGAGAGAGATGGCCACAAAGCACATGAAAAGATGCTCAACATCACTATTAGAGAAATGCAAATCAAAACTATAATGAGGTATCACCTCACTGTGGTCAGAATGACCATCATCAAAAAGTCTACAAACAATAAATGCTGGAGAGGGTGTGGAGAAAAGGGAACCCTCCCACACCATTGGTGGGAACGTAAATTGGTATAACTACTATGGAGAACAATATGGAGGTTCCTTAAAAAGCTAAAAATAGAACTACCATATGATCCAGCAATCCCACTCCTGGTCATATATCTGGAGAAAACCATGATTCAAAAAGATATATGCACCCCAATGTTCATTGCAGCACTATTTACAATAGGCAAGACATGGAAACAACCTAAATGTCCCTTGACAGACGAATGGATAAAGAAGATGTGGTACATATATACAGTGGAATATTACTCAGCCATAAAAAGAATGAAATAATGCCATTTGCAGCAACATGGATGGACTTAGAGATTGTCATACTGAGTGAAGTAAGTCAGATAGAGAAAGACAAATATCATACAATATCACTTATATGTGGAGTCTAAAACAATTATACAAATGAACTTATTTACAAAACATAAATAGACTCACAGACTTTGAGAACAAACTTAACGGTTACCAAAGGGGAAAGGTGGTGGGGAGGGATAAATTAGGAGTTTGGGGTTAACATATGCACACTATTATATATAAAATAGATAATCAACAGGGACCTACTATATAGCACAGGGAACTCTACTCAGTATTATGTAATAAGCTATAAGAGAAAAGAATCTGAAAAAGAATGGATATATGTATAACTGAATCACTTTGCTGTACCCCTGAAACTAACACAACATTGTAAATAAACTATACTCCAATAAAAAATTAAATTAAAAAATAATGACATAAAACCTAAGTCGGATCATATCACTCCTTTACTCAAAGCCTTGCAGTGACTCCCTATTTTATTCAAAGTAAAAGCCAAGGTTCCGACACCGGCCTCCAAGACCACTGGGTACCAGAGGGTACAAGAATCTGCCCCACCTCTCACATCTCTGCTCATATCTCCTATTCTCCTCCTCCCTCTACCCCAGCCACCCTAGCCTCCTGGGTGCTCCTGTAACGTGCCAGGCAATTCTGCCTCAGGACCTTTGCACTGGATGTTCCCTCTGGCTAGAACACTCTTTATCCAGATAATTGCCCGGACTACTTCTTCACCTCCTTTGAGCCTTTGTTCCAATGTCACCTTCTTGATGAGACCTCCCTGACCACCCTATTCAATTCAGCCACCATCCCCATCTCACACTCCCAACCCCGCTTTTCTCCTCTCCTTTTACATTTTCCATAGAACTTCTCTCTTTTTTAAGAGATGTGATAATTTACTCATGTGTTATGTTCATTGTTTGTCTTGCCCCATTCCTAGAATGTAAACTCCATGAGAGGTGGATTTTTTTTGGGGGGGGGCCGCACCTCACAGCATGTGGGATCTTAAGTTCCCTGACCAGGGATCGAACCCAGTCCCCCTGCAGTGGAAGCACTGAGTCTTAACCATTGGACCGCCAGGGAAGTCCTGAGAGGTGGAATCTTTTGTCCATTTTGTTCACCAATACGTCCCCAGCACCTAGGCCAGCTCCTAGCACATGGCAGCCACTCTCGAAGTATTTGTTGAATAAATGAACCTAGGTTATCAATCCCTCTTGGATTAGAAAAAGTAGGCCGGCCCTCTTGGAGGTAAAAGCATAAAAGCAGCCAGAGCCCCCAACTTGCCTGCCTCCCAGGGAAGCTCAGGGCAGGGGTCTCCCTCTTTCCTGGAGATTCTCCCAGAAATGCTCCTCCACATCTCCTACAACAGCTTTCATTTGATGAGGAAGTTCTTCCCTCACAGGCACCCAGGTGCCCTGCACATCCTCAACTCTCTGAGCAGGGCTGAGACTCGGGGACAGGACGAGAGCCCAGGAGCAGGCCAGCGGAGGCCCCCACGGCCTGTGTCGGTGGCAGGGAAAGCTGGCCGCCATGGCCTGTCCTGAAATGTGCCCCCAAAGGCTCGGAGAGGCCTCGTCACCTCAGCACGCACCTCCCTTCGAGTTTTGGGGCCTAGAGGCCTAAACATCCCAAGAAGGAGCCCAGGGGTGACAGAGGGTCCATTCTGAGCCGTTACAACACAACCCCTCAAAGCCATCTCTCAAGTCTTAAGGAAAATTCCACAGGTTCTCCACAGTGAGCACTTACAGGAATGTCTCCCCTGTTCAAAGGAAAAGGACAGGATACTCATAATGATTCCTTCCGTCACTGGGCCAAGTTCTGGGAGCCCAGGCAGGCCCTGCATGTAATTAGATAGCCCAAGAGGCAGGCGTGATTCACCTGTCCACCACTTACAAGCATATCAAAATTTCAGGTTTTGCAACTGAGGCTCAAAATGAAACCCGTTTGGGTTTGGCAGACCTGCTACAGTGTGCTGGCTTCAGCCTCAAACTGGTGATTTAGTAAACAGCTGTGTGGTGGTAGCGGGGGGACCCCAGCTCCCCACCAACAGGCAAGACTCACCAGCGTGGCACAGAGGGCCGCGGCAGCATTTTGATAAGAACAGGAACGAAAGTGGGGAGAGGTTTCCGACTTGAGGACTCCAGGGGGTGGCGGGGATGACGGGCCTTGAAGGCACGGCAGCAGGTCAAAGGGCCCCCTCAGGCCAAACCTGTGCAAAGTGCTTTGATCTCCTAATCACATCTATTTATCCTGGGTCCAGCCTGAGACAGAAGAAGTGCCCAGAAGGACCAGCCTTCGAGGGCAAGCTGAGCTCCTGAGGACCTCTCTGAGCTCTTGCTTCTCTGGAGGTACCTGGGGTTCTGTGGGTACTTCTTGGGCAACCAAGAAGGCAGTCCTGGGATCCCTGAGCCCCAGATGGACCTGGTTTACTAGGGCCCAGAGAGCTGCCAAGGGGGAGAAGGGGGTAGAAGCCACTGGGCTGTGACCTCTGTGGCAGCCGGATACAGAGGCGAGCAGCAACGTCCATGGGATTTACTTGTCCTCAAAGACCTCCAAGTGTGCGACGTGGGGACGAGGGCCAGAGGGTGGAAGAGGCCAAGTTCGAAGTGGCCTTTCATTGGACTCCCTGACATCTAATTAACAACAGTGATCACAGCACTTACTTCACGCCTAGCACTTTTCTTCAAACTTGCCCTTTACAAACCCATGGCCATGCTACTATAATTCCTATTTTACAGATGAGGAAACTGAGGTACAGAGATGTTAAGTCACTCACAAAAGGTTACCCGATTTGCAAATGGTGCAACAGGATACTTCGACCCAGGCCATCTGGCTCCACCATCCACATGCCTCACTACTGAGCCCACCGTCCCCTCACCCTGTTTTTTCCCCTCCTGCCTCCTGACCCTGACACGGTAGCACGCGGGCAGAATCAGGACCTCAGGGGCCCTGATCTGACTCTAACATCCAGGCTCATCATTTTCAACCTCCCTGGGTCCTGTTCCTCACCCATTTTGTCAAATGAAGCTTGGGAGATGCCAGGAACGTGAACACGTTAAAAAAACAAAAAACAAAAAACAAAAAAACAAAAAAAACCCACCACCACCACCACACGTCTATTGTTCTTTTCTTTCCTCTTCTCAACTCCCTAGGCTTCCTGCGAGATCGAAGTTATGAGAGGTGTGTGGTGAAAAGAGTTTGGGGGGCAGAGGTGCCTGGCAAGAGGGGGTTGGGGTCTTTTCCTGACTGGAAAGGGCTTTGAATCTAGTCTCCTTTTAGGGCCTACCAGCAGAGCCGTTTGGCTTTAACACCGGGAGGTGCCATTCACATAGGATACACACTGATGGTGACCCTTGGGGTCATTCAACATGCCTACCAGGCTGAGTGGGAGAAGCTTCTCGAAGAAAGGGCACATTTGCCTGGGGAACAGCCCAGCCCTGACCACAACCCCTGGGCGTGCGGAGCAGGGACTTAAAGGCCTGAGGCCTTGGGGGCCGGGGGTTAGATGAAGGGGTCTGGGAAGGCCAGGTAAGCAAAGCGGGCCTGGGACGGGGGGCGGGGAGCAGCCATGAGGGAAAAGCTCAGGGACGCCCTCACCCACACCCCTGCTGGGCTGTGGGAGGGAGACCCTGACCACATCAGGGGTGTGTGGCGAGGAAATGAGGCCTCCTCAGGAACGAGCTGCAAATGAGAACCGTATGGAGTTTCAGGATCCCCGCAGGAACACAGGGAAAGGATACAGTTGCATCCATGGGAAAGTTATTATCATCTCCGCTGAAGTTAAACATTCAGGAGGCTCTGTTTTCCATCTCCTCCGCCTGGGAGCCTGTGAAGGGGGAGGCGGATGGGAGGGAGGGAGGGTGGCTTGTCGGGAGGGCCTGGTGGGTCACGTTTTCCAAGGGGAGTCAGGGGCAGGGAGGCACTGTTAGAGGTGTCCCGGAGGAGGCCTGCGTCTGCTCGCTCTTTCTCCAGTGCTCGGGAAGCCGGTTTGCCAAGGCCAGGCTCTCTCTGGGAGCTGTCTGAGGCTGCTTCACCTCTGCAAGTCCCTGGGCAGATGGAGGGGAGGAGGAGGGAGAGGCCTTGGGCCCTGAAGAGACAAACAGGTCATGTAGAACTCGGGCCAAGCTGCAGGAAGGCGAGGGCTTCAGGCTTCTGGACAGTTTTCTATCCCTTCAAAATGTACTAGGAATGGAAGTGCCGGGCAGAGAGGTCCAAGAAGGGATGAGAATCAGCCTCCAGGTGCTGGGCCTCCACCAGCATCCACTAATGACCTTTGGGACAATAAAGCTGCCTCAGAGAATGGTCCCTCTGCCTTGGCTGCCCTCAGAGGGCACGGAGAAGCTGGGCTTTCAGGCTTCGAGGGAACAAGTGTGCTGAGCACGGGGCGCAGCGACCTCCAAGCCTGAGGAGCCCGAACACCCATCTCAGAGGTGCCTCCCTCCCTACCCTACTCTCCCTCTACCCAGGGATGTTCCTTCACTGAGCATGGAAGGCAGAAGGCTGCTTGCTACCTGCCTCACAGCTCCCCGCTACACTCTATCCCATAGCCCTATTGAGATTTTCTGGGCTTTTCTCTGAAGGCTAATAACAGGGAAAGACAGGAGATTTTTAAACGGTTCCTTCCACACACACACTTTCCTGGACAGAAGGATGCCTGTCTGGGTGCCAGCGAGGTGTTGTGGGATCTGCAAAGGCCATCCCAACATTGCCCAGCCTTGGAGGACCTCCCAGGCACCGTCCCAGAGACGAACAGGAAGGGGACCCGAGTCCTGCCTGCACAGATGAGAAGTGTGGTGGAGCAGGTGTGGGCTCTGGAGCCTGCAAGACCCAGGCCTTGGCCCCATTTCTGCCACTAGTCAAGTCACATAACCTCTCAGACCAGTTTTCTCAACTGTTAAAGTGAGGAAAGTAACACTAGTCGCCAGAATGGTTTTAAGGATTAGCTGACAAAACACATCTAGCCCATGGAAGACACATGCCAAATGAAGATTCCTTTTCCGGCCACATCCCTGACCCTGGAGACACAGGCCTTGAGGACTGGAACTGAAATGAGTTAGCAATCAAATTTAAATACTAACAACAGAGATCTAACTACAGAGGCTTACACAAACTTGAAGTTTATCCTCTCTCATAAAAAAGAGTCCAGCAGTAGGCAGTCTAGGGCTGGTATGGCAGTTCTACAGTCATCATAGAAGGTGCCAAGCTCCTTCTATATTTCTGTTTTATTTTCCTTAGCATGCGGCTTCCATCCTCAATGTCACAAGATAGCTGCTGGAGCTCCAGCCATCATCATCATAGGAAGGAGAGGTTTAGGGAGAAGGAGAAGAGCAAGGGGCAAAGGGGACTCTTCCCAGTTAAAAGAGCCCCTTTGAAGACTTGCCCTTATTATTATGAGCCACCTCTAAGCTTTAAGCAAAGCTGGGGATGTAGTCTTTTACCTGCACACAATGCTGCCCCTAATAAAATCCAAGGAAGATGAGGAGAAGGCAGAGTTGATATTCACGAGTATGGCAGCACTGCTGCTAAAATAGTGAAATATCTCCATACTGATGATAAGTGGCCCCTTCCCCAAGCCTCGCCCCCAGTGTCCCTCCTTGTGGCCCTGACCCCTCCTCTATCTCCCTATGACCTAGCAACTGGAGGGTCAATACCTAGCCCAGCAGAGGACCTCAAGAACCCCGGTTCAGCACTGGGCAGGCATCTGCTCTGATTGGTCATTGCCTGTCCTATACGGCGGTGAAATATTTCAAATGTCACCCTTGGAAGGATGGGTGCCAGGCAGGTGAAGAGCCCAAATGAAGTTTCCTAGTAGCTGCACAGGAAGACGGAGAAAGAAATGAGTGACAGCTCGAAGGACACAGAGCAATTCTACCGAGCACGACTTAGTCTGCTCTCTAGAATAAGAAGTACCCTTAGAACTGGGCAATCAAGGCACCTGGTCTGGGTCCCAGGCTCTAGAGGGCCCTGCTCTGGCCACACCCCTGCCCACGAGGCAAGGCATCCACAGGACCAAAGGGACACCCACCTGGAGTCTCTTCTCCCCTCTGGACATGCTCTGGGGTCCTGGGACCCCAGAATTCCCCTCCAGACAGCCCTAAGTTCACTACCAGGGACTGCCCAGGCCTCCTCCCCTTGTCTGTCCTCCCAAGGGCACACACTGCCATCTGTTCACACCCCCCTTAGGTAGCCCAGGGGTGACTGTTTGCAGGGGGATTTGGGGGAGGGCAGAAAGTGGACAGCGCTGGACCAGATGGGTCGGAGGGTGAGCATTAAGGTGCACCAGGCCCCTCCCAGTGTGGAACGGGAATGGGCAGAGAGGGCCCAGGAGCCAGCTGTGCTCTAGTACAGAACGCTGCAGAATCCAAGAATTCGAAATTCACACCTGGCTTTTCACATCACTGTGAAGTTACATTTGTCAACATACTTCAGGAAGGTTGATTTTAGTTTTGAAATATTTAGAGGTACAGAATGGGGGCTTCTGTGTGTACTCCTGTCCTGGCCCCCAACAAAGTTAGGGGTGGGCGTGTCCACCATGATCACCCATTTGTAAGTCTGGCCTCTGTATCTTGGGGGAGGGAATAATCAGAACAGGGAACAGACCTGGATGGGGTGAGTCAGCAGCGAGGCCCGGGATGTAGACCCGAGAGGTACCTCCTGTCTGCTGTGGTATCGTGAAGCAGGGCTGCGGCTCTGAGGTCTGGCTGCGTGTTGTTTAATGACCACCCTGGTCCCTGCAAGGGACATTGGGTGAGCATCTTCTGGGGCTGATGAACCAGGCTGTGCGAATGCAGGCGGCAGCTGAGGCGCAGGTACAGCTAGTGGTGGAGAAGATGGCGTGACCCACCAATGTCTACCCTCAAGCCCATGGAGAACTACAGGTAGAAGAGGCTGTGTGTGAGCTTAATGCTGATGGACCGGACAGATGCCACCACAGCCAGGACAGCCCTGTGAAAAGGCAGCAGATGGAAAGACCCCAACCCCAGCTCCAGAGGAACCCACATTCTCCAGTCATAGGTAAATCAAGAGCCTTGGGACTGGTCTCAGAGCTGCCCCTTTCCCTGTGGAGGTTGCTGGAAATAGCAATTTTGGCCCATCTTCCTATGCAGTGACAGACACAGAGCACAGCCCGGTGGCTGTGATGGGGACCTGACCTGCCCCTCATTCTCACCCCCAGCCTGCAACCCAGTCCCTGCTCCCCGGGCTTTCCAGGTGCAATTCCCCAGTCTCCCCGCAACCTCTCTTCTTCTGTTTCCCCGGAGCTGTCTCACTACTATGCTTGAGCTTCTGGAGAAATCATCAAAGCTGAGACCAGCCACACATACCAGTCAACCACGCTCCTAAAACTCAATGACAAATTTGATGCGTAGGCACTGTCCAGGCACTCTCTGGGGTGAGGGATGGCGGAGTCCCTAGTTTTCATGGGTCACCCAGAAAAAAACCCCAATGATATCTGGTTTCTTATGAGTAAATGCTTTTTAGTATATGTGGGTCCGGCTATCTTTTTCAGTAGGAAATCTCGTTTTGCTAACTTTCAAAAGTGTATTATAAAACCTCCCACGGCTTGGAAGAAGTAAGTTTTGGAAAGAAAAGGGGAGAAGGCGGGGGGGTGGGAGAGAGAGAGGGGGAGAGAAATCTCACTTCCTGAGAGACGCTTCGTCAACACCCCAAACAAAATCTAGACCCTCGGTTATACTCTCTTAGCATCCGCATCCGGCATTTTTCCTCCAGAGCATTTATCTCAATTTGTAATTATGTATTTACTTATAAGGTAATTTGTTTTCTGGCTGAAGTTAGGAACGGTGCCTAACGGCTTAGGCACTCAATAAATATGTGTAAAATGAATTTATGAATTCTTCAAGGGAATGGTTCCAAAAACAAAGTTTTAAGAATTTGCAGGAGAGTGAGACCAGCTGCCGTGTACTCTCAAACCAATGCCAGTTACTGGTTGGGATTCTGCCCCAAAACAGAAGATCTGAGAGGAGGCTGATACTGCCCTGAGCCCCAAATATACACCCGAACGCCTCCTGCCCCTCGACCCAGCTGTCCCAGTTATCATAAACGGTGCAACGAATTTTCCCAAGACTTAGTAACCTAAAAAAATAAAATAATTATGCTTACAAATTCTGCAGGTCAGGAATTCAGACAGCAGGGACAGCTTGTCTTTGCTCTGTGTTGTCTGGGCCCTCCTCGGGAAGACTCAGAGGCTGGGGGCTGGGGGCTGGGGGATAATGTTGGTCATCGGCCAGGGGCCTCGGTTCCTCTCCCCGTGAGCCCCACCACGTAGCCTCCTACACGGGCTGGTTTGGATTTGCTCACAGCTCGGCAGCACAGTTCTAAGGGAAAGCATCCCAGGTGGAAGCTGTATCGCCTTTTATGACCCAGCCTCAGAAGACAATTAGCATCACGTGTGACTCATTTTGTTCATGCAGGTAATTACAAAGTCCCACCCAGGATGGAGGAGGGGCACTCAGACTCCACCTGTTGATGGGAGGGTGTCATGGTTCTAGAAAAACAAGTAGGACCAGAAATATTTTTGTGGCCATTTTTGGGAAATAAAATCTGCCACGAGCCTGACACCAATGTGCCAGTCCCAAGCCTCGTGCCCTCAGATTCCCCGTTCCCCACTCCCACCCCGCTTCCTCTGCTCAGCTTTGCCTGAATGTTTACTGGCATCCGTGGAAAGCCCTGGAAGGAGACTGGAGGACAGGAGGAAGGGAGAAGCCAGGGAATTTCTCCTCCTGCTCTCTGCCTCAGTAGCTGGAGCACCTCTGTGGCTGCAGATCCCAGGGGACGGAACCATCGCAGCTCTGACTCCTGCCTGGTGAGCCCACTTCCGGACTCCACTGATCCAGCTCTTCCCTCCCTCCCTCCAGCTTCAGGGGCAACAGACGCTTCCTGCACTTGCCTATCTCGGCGTTTTCCATCACATGTGTAAACAATTTTATGCATTAAGTTCCATCTGCTCCAAACACCTAGAGTAGTTCCTGTATCCTTGATTGGACTTTGACCGATATAACTAGCAAGGGCCAGCAAGTGCTTGCAGGAAAGCAGACAAGGTCACGGAGTGCATGTCAGAAACCCCAGAATCGAGTCTCAGCCCCATCGTCACTCAATGTGATTCACTCTGAAGAGTTTGTCTTTCTCCTGGATTCTAAAACAGCAAAATTAAACGAGACTTTGGGACCCCTATGTTCATAGCCAGAATTTCCAATTTCCTTTTCAGACATTTAGAGTAGTTGTCTGACTTTGATAGCTCTTCACTTTCTTGAGTGTACTTTGGACCAACAGGACCCCCATTCACAGGGCCAGGAAGCACAAAGCCAAAGATGTTGGCCAGATAATGCGTGTGGTAGCTCACCTCCAAGATGGCCTCCACTGAGCCCCACCTCCTGTTATTCAGGCCCTTGTATATTCCTCCCCTGATCAATAGGATATTGTGGGAATGACAGAGTGTGACTTCTGAGGCTAGATTATCAAAGACATTGTGGCTTGTGCCCTGCTCTCTCTTGGATCAACCTATCTGGGGTAAGCCAGCTGCCATGTTATAAGGACACTCTATGGAGAGCCCTATGGAGACGTCCATATGGTGAGGAACTGAGGCCTTCTGCCAACAGCCAGTGAGGAACTGAGGCCTATTGCCAATATCCATATAAGTGAGCCATCTTGGAAGTGGATCCTTCAGCCCCAGTCTAAGCCTTCGGATGACTGCAGCCCCAGCCAACATCTTAGCTACAACCTCATGAGAAACCATGAGCCAGAACCACAGAGCTAAGCTGCTCCTAAATTCCTGACCCAGAGAAACAGTGAGGTAATAAAGGTTTGTTGTTGTTTTAAGCCACTAAGTTTTGGTGTAATTCGATGTGCAGCAATAGATAACTTAATACAGTACAGTAACATTATACTCTGAGAGCAGCTCTGCGGATAGAAACTCTGCTGTTGACCCCTGGGAGGTGGGCATCCCCGCATCCAAAAGTGTATTCCAGGTAGATAGGACCAAAACCTTAAAAACCTATGAAAACACTAGAAGAAAACACAAGCTAATTTTTTACATGATTGGGGTAAAGCAAAAACTTCCTAGGCAAGCCATGAAGTCTAGAAGTCATGGAAAAGACGGACAGATTTGACAATGTAGAAGTAAAACCCTGTGTATGAAAAAAGACATCATGAACAATGTCTAAGATAAATGACACACTGGGAGAAAATATGTGGAGAAGGTGAAAGCAAACACCACAATGCCACATGGAAGGGGTATGAAGAGCAGATTTTATTGGGAAATTTTTCAAGTAAATGCTCAGCAAGATGAGGTACATGGACCCTGTGCTCTCATCAGTCCACGGAAAGGAGCTGGGACTCTGGATGTAGGATGCACAGTGGGCTATGATCCAGGAAGGGACCCTACCCCTCCCCACTCTGGATGCTACCTTTCAATTGTGTAAGATTGGAGAGGCTTTACATACAGGGAACAGTCAAGACTTGGAGGTATGCGGCTGGAGGAAGGGGAGCCCTCAGCCCAATGCGAAGTTGGGTTCAGTCACAGCCACTCCCACTAGGGGGAAGGTGGGAGTCCTCAGCCTGAGCAGGCAACAAGAGAAGGGTTCCAGGAGTCACCATTGGACCATTCTGCTTGTCACTCCACAAAATGTTTGCAACATACATAACAGGCAAAATGTTACCATCTCTGATAAGCAAAGAGTTTCTACAAATTAGAAAAAACATAGTCCAATAAAATATAAGCAAAATAGGACTTCCCTGGTGGCGCAGTGGTTAAGAATCTTCCTACCAATGCAGGGGACACAGGTTCGAGCCCTGGTCCGGGAAGATCCCACATGCCGTGGAGCAACTAAGCCCGTACGTCACAACTACTGAGCCTGTGCTCTAGAGCTCATGAGCCACAACTACCGAGTCTGCGTGCCACAACTACGGAAGCCCACGTGCCTAGAGCCTGTGCTCCACAACAAGAGAAGCCACTGCAATGAGAAGCCCACGCACCTCAACGAACAGTAGGCCCCGCTCGCTGCAAATAGAGAAAGCCCGCGCGCAGCAACAAAGACCCAAGGCAGCCAAACATAAATTTTAAAAATTAATTAATTTAAAAAAAATAAGCAAAATATAGGAACACAAATCACAGATGAAGTATACAAGACCCCAAAACATATGAAAAGATGCTCAATTTCACCCAATGATAAGAGTAATGCAAAATTAGGGACTTCCCTGGTGGTCCAGTGGTTAAGAATCCGCCTTCCAATGCAGGGGACGCGGGTTCGAGCCCTTAGGGAACTAAGATTCCACATGCCGCGGGGCAACTAAGCCCGCATGCCACAAACTACAGAGCCCACATGTGCTCTGGAGCCTACGCGGCACAACTAGAGCGAAGCCTGTGCACCGCAACAAAAGATCCCCCATGCCGCAACTAAGACCCGATGCAGCCAAAAATAAAATTAAATAAATAAAACTTTTAAAAAGGAGTAATGCAAAATAAAAACCAAAATGAAATACCATTTTTAACCTGTTCCACTGGCAGAAAAATTGAAACAACTGACAATAGCTCATGTTGGTGGGAGGGTAAATTGGTTCAGCATTTTGGGGTAAAGCAACTTGGCAATATCTTTCACAACTGTTAAGTGTGTAACTCCTCCTTGCTCAATATTCCCTACAGAAATAAATCTTAAGGAAACACGAAAACTCAAGGAGACATGAACTAGTTCATTCCAAAAATATTTATTGCATGCTGTTCCAGGTACTGAGGGCTGTTCCAGGTGTTGGTACCTTTCCAGGTGCTAGGAGATGTAGCAGTGAAAAAACAAGTCCCTGGTCACATCCTAATGGAGGACACAAAATCTTGTGGGCAAATGAGGTACCATTACACTCACCAGGGATGCTACAAGTAAAAAGACTGACAATGTTGAGTGCTGATAAGAATATGGAGCAACCAGAACTCTCATACTTTGCTGGTAGGCATGTAGAACAATTTGTCAGTTTCCTATAAAGCAAAATATACACTTATCATATAACCCTGTATTAGCACTCAGATATTTACCCAGAAGAAAGGAAAACCTATGACCACAAATCCTTGTAGATGAACATTCATAGCACTTTTACTCATAATAGCCCCAAGTATAACTGACCCAAATGTCCATCAACAGAAGCATAGACAGATTGTGATATATCCATACAGTGATAGACTACACAGCAATAAAAAGGAATTAACTATAGGTACACACAACATGGATGAACCTCAAAAATATGCTGAACAAAATATTATGCAGTCACATGAGTGCATCCTATATGATTCTACTTATATGGAACACCAGAAAAGACAAAAACTGATCTCTAATGGCAAAGAAAATCAGTGCTTGCCTGGGGCTGGGGGTGGGAGGAGGGGATTGACTGCAAAGGGAGCACAAGGAAAATCTAGGGTGATGAAAATGTTCTAGACTTTGATTATGGTGGTGGTTACATGGGTGGTGGTCACATGGGTTACGTTTGTCAAATCTCATCAATCTGTACACTTAAAATGGGTCTAATTTATCATATGTAAATATCCATCACTAAAGTTGATTAAAAGAAAATGTGTGGGTGGCTTCTTGCTGTCTATGGCACAATCCCACCCACAAAACCTTCTGGAGGCAAGAGCATGGCTTCTATCTCATGGCCTCCAAATAAGGCACCAAGGGCCATGCTAGAATGTGTGAGAGACACTGAACCCCACAGTCACACAGAGGAGGACACAAGGGGACACCTGGCAGGAAGTGCTCTCTCTCTCAGGAAGTGCAAGATAGTGTTTTGATCAGAGGCAGCAGATGTGAACTGAAAGAGTACTGCTCTATGATGTTAAGGACTCATTGCCCTAAAGCTGAATCCAAGATTTAAAAACTATACCTAATTATGTGTCACCCTATGGTTTATGTGTCTAACCAAAGTTGCTCTTGTCCTTGGTACCTATTGCCACATCACGCACCCAAACCTAGGGGCTTTAGTACAACAACTCGTTACTCTCTCTCACGGTTCTGTGAGTTGACTGGGCTCAGCTGGGGGGTTTTTACTCTGAGTGTCTTGTGCAGCTGCAGGCAGGTGTTGGCTGGGGCTGGAGTCTTGAAGGTTTAACCCAGCTGGACATCCAAAATGGCACACACACGGGGCTGGCAGTTAATATTGGCTGCTGGCTGGGAACTTAACTGGGGCTTCAACTGGAATGCCTTAAGTGTGGCCTGTCCATTGTAGTTTGGGCTTCTCACAGCATGGTGGCTAGCTTCCAAGAGGGAGTGTCCCCAAAGTGAGCATTCTAGTAGGCTTAGGAAGCTTCAAGTCTTTCTGTGATCCTGTCCTGAAAAAACCACACAGCATCACTTCCACCTCATTCTCTCAGTCAAAGCAGGCATAGGACCCACCTGGGTTCAAAGGGGTAGAGACACAGACCTCTCTACTTGATGGGAGAGGGACAGGTCACACTGCAGAAAAACATGTGGGATATTGTGGCAGCTGCCTTTTAAAAATGCAACCCACCCCAAATACATAGCGAAACCTCATTTTTCTTTGCTCTTCAATGTAGTTTTAAGTTGGGCTCCAACAATTTTGACTAAGGGCAAAGGTTTGAGAAAGGCAGGATTACACTGGTGGTCAGCCCAGTGGGATGGAGGTCTTATTATTTACACACTAGTAGTATTAGGTATTACAGAAGTTAGTGCCTCCAAAACTGTTTGCTTTTCCTCTACAGCACTTAGAGGGCTTAGTAGTGTCTCTCTTACTCCAGGAGTCCCCTCTGCTGTTAGCCCTCACCCTTCCCTCAGGATCAACCTAATCCAGAAGATATTTCTCTGGGCCACACCTGACTCTACAATCGCATCTCCCAGCATTTCAGTCTCTGTACACTTCCCTACAGGCATTTAGAGTTATTTTGTAGAGCTGGGTTGCAATGCCTCATTACACCAACAGGTGGCAACCTAACATCTGACCCAGGCTTGTATTTTAGGGAAAGGGGATGTGGAATACGGTCGGGGAGAAAGAAAGGCAGCAAAGGAAGTATCTAACGTTCCTGTGCTGCAGTCTGCAATTTTCGAGTTTGAAATATTAATTGTTCTAAAATACCCTTTTCATCAAGCTTTGAAGTTTGATAACACCGGTTTTCTCCCGAACAAAGGACATCTATGAGAGCTGTACTGAATGTTCCAGAGGGAGCCTCGATAATCCAAGATTTCATCCAATATCCCGACTCATTTTAGAGCCAGTCAGCAATCCATAATGGATAAGCCACTCTGCCAAGGGCACTCTATTAGACTCTTAAAGTGGGCCATGACAAGGAAGAAATCCAGTCTCTAGTTTCAAGGTGCCTACATGGTAACTTTCAAGACACCTCCAAGACAGTGTGTAATCAACTTAAACCTGGCAACTGAGGGCCCAGGTGTGGGCCAGTGGGAGCCTATGATTGCCCTAGCAGGGGGGGAGGGGAGAGGGGCCAACGTGCGGAGGGACAGAGTGGGAGGGCCAAAAGGAAACCGGGTGTTGATGCACACAGGATACAGTTGGGCAAAACGTCAGAGGGAAATGGAGAGAAAAAAAAAAAACAGTGTAAAGTGTGTTGCAGGAAAAGACAGGACTTGATTTGAATGGAGGGTACAGACCCTAATTTCAAATTATAAGATGTTAGTGCCAATAGGAACCCCAGAGACTATCCAGCCCCAAGCTCATTAGCTAGGAGGGCCACTGTCGGTTAGCGGCACGCCTGGACTGGAATATGGCACCCTGACTTCCACATGAGGTCTCTCTCCAAGTTTTGAGTGAGGATGATGTAACACAGGCAGAGGAACAGTTATTAGTCAGAATTTCCAACAGGCAGTAACCTCTCCTCTTTTTCACCGAGTTCAGCTCAGTTTGGCAAATCCCTGAGTGACCTCGGGGAGGCTGCTTCTCCTCTGAGCCTCATTTCCTTCTCTTATCAAATGCTTTCTGTACGCTTTGTGCTATTCCTGATGCTTTATATGTTAATTCATTTTGTCACCGCTACAGTTGTCTGAGGTAGGTATGATGATTACTATCCCCATGTGACAGATGAGGAAACTGAGGCAGAGGTTTAGTAAACTTGTCCAAGGTCACACAGCTAGGAAGTGGTGGAGAACTGGTTCAAACTGGGGCTGTCTGGCTTCAAATGTGTGCGCTCAACCACTAGGTAATCCTGCCTTTCAGCTGGCAGGGCTGGACTAGATGCCCTCCAAGGTCCCTTCCAGGGCTGACTTGGTAAGCTTCTACCCACTTGCTTCCTCTAGGACTGGTCCAGGACAACCCAGGAGAGTTCGAGGAAAAAGTCCTCCCCGAATGGCCATGTATCTATCCTTCTGCTCTGGGGCCCATTTTACAACTCTAGACATCATGCAAAAGGCCAGTGGAGACGATCAGAATCCTGAGATGAGAGACAAACGTGGAGGGCAATGGAAGAACTTGCCTTTTTCAACCCGTTCATCTTCGTTGTTGCTTCTCTCAGTGGCTGTTCTTATGCACAGAGGGTCCACTTTTCCAAATGTGATGTTTAAACTGCAGCAGAGAGAAAGCCAAATAAACACAGAATGGTCGGCCAAGGGCCCGTACTTTCTATTCCCTGGTTACAAAGTAAAATTAGCTAGCTGGTGGCCAGGGCTGGGAGATTTATTTTGGTCTGAAGTCAACCCACAGATTAACAATATTGGCGAGAACTATACAGGAGGGGAAAATATTTTGGACAAGGCTGCATATGTTTGCAGATACATCATCCGCCTCTGCGCAGCAGCCAAGGTTAAAGAGAATGGGAGTCAGGAGCAGGCCGCGCTGTGTCCCTTCTGTGAACAGTCGGTTTTCTCCTGCACGATGCCAGCTCTCGCCCTCTGAGAGCAGTTGCGCGGTACATCGCAGGAGACGGGGAAGGTGGCCGGGAAAGCACACTCCCCATCTTTGAGAAGATGCTCTTGCTCATCTTTTATCCCTCCTTTCCTTCCAAGACCTACATTCCATTCTGAGGGTAATTCTAGGGCAAGAGCAATTTCCGGATTCTCAAGGACTCACCGAGGGTAGTGTCAGAAGAAATTATCCAAAATTGGAAATAGGCGCAAGACATTATTGGGTGTTCTGGCTGCACCGTGCGGGGCTGGAACCTTTGATTGGTTTCCTATTGACTGGGCTATTTTACAATCCCATGGCTGCAGAGGTTGGTTAACTTTCAGATTTTTGTCTGGTAGAGATGCAAATAATTTCTAACCTAGCTATCTCACCCCAAAATTCTTCTATTAAGCTGCCTATAAATACCTAGCCCCTCACATCCTCACGGTGACCGGCTTTAACATCTTAGAGGGTCCCCTCATTAATGAATGAGCTAAATCAAATCTTTGACATACGGTCATTTTATATTTGCACGAGAGTCAAGTGTTTCCACCTGTGTGAAATTCCACTTTAACACGGGAATTCCACTTTCACACGACATTTTTTTCTGGCCTCTTTGTCATCCCACCTCAAGCCCCAGGTTCAAGACCCCATACTCCTCAGGGTGGACACAGCACTTCGACAGCCGGCAGCCAACCTGGCCCCCTTTGTGGCGATGGGGCCGCAGAGAAGACCCTGGCCCCTGGCCTCGCTCATCTCCACCCTGCCCTGGAGTATGCTGGTCCTTCAGGGAACAGCCATGGGTAGGGAAAGGGGTCCAGGACCCCCCCACCCCCCAGGAGTCACAAGGCCTCTTTTAGAGAGCTCATGAGCTTGGGCAAAAGAAGGCATCAATTCTCTGACTCTGCGGAAGTGATGTCATTCTCAAAATGGGAATAGTCATTTCTACGTTGCACATTTCACAGGGAGTTTCTAAAGTGCTTCTCAAAGTTTAATGTGCATATGACTCACCTGGGGGAGTCTTAATATAGAAATTCCGATTCGACAGGTCTGGGGAGCATCTGAGGGCGTCCTAACAGCCTCTTAGGTGAGGCTGCTGCTGGTCCGCGGGCCTTTAGAGTAGCAAGGTTCTGGGGCTGTTGGGAGAGCCTGCCCTTTGAAAATCCCAGGGCACAGCAAACATACCTTTGAGGAGTTAACGATTTACACTTAGGGCTCCACTCCCACAGGGCATAGGGCCACAGGTCTACATAAATCCCAGGAACCGCCATCTCCTAAACCCATGGTGTGCCTGGGCCCGTTACTCGCCTGACCTCCCTTAATCCCCACAACCAGCCTGGAAGTAATTCCAATTTTACTAAAGAGGAAACTGAGGTGCACACCAGTTACGTAACAGCGCTGGCTTTTGGAACCGGGTTTGCCGAGCTCTAACCACATTACCACACAGCTTCCTTCCTCCATCATGGCCTCGCAGGGCCGGGCGCCTCGGCCACATCTGCGGGGGCGTTCGAAAGGGACAAGGGAGAACTCTCCTTCTCACCACGTGGCCCCCATTGCCCTCGCATTCCCTGGATAATTCCTCCACCCTCTCCCCCTGCAGCTGTCAGAGGGAGGGAGGGCGCGACTTCTGATTAATTCCACAGCAGACAAATGTTCCTTGAGAACCCGTGGTTGGCAGAGCTTGTTTCTTCACCCTGGAGAGGAATATGGAGAAATTCAAAGAAAGAAAACAGATCTCTGCCTTCAAGGAGGTTAGAATCCAGTGGAGAAGCTATCATGTAGATACACTACTGCAATACAAATTCAGATTGTCCCTGCCAGCCCTTTTGTTTGGGGAGCCCCTCTCTCCTCTGGGTAGGGCCCCTGTTTATCAGCAGACCTTTTGGTCTGCAAAGATAATCCTTCTGAGTTTTTTTTAATGGGACTGGGGTGGGGGGGAGGACAAGGCAGGTGGCAGACGGGGGCAGGGGGAGGGAGGTTGTGAGCGGCAATTAGAGTCTATTCGGTTGACGGTGTGTGCTCCCAGGGACCCAGGGACTGGGTGCTCCTTTGGCAAATGTAAATATCAAACCAATAAATGCTAATGTAGCATGAAAAAGTGCTGATCTGGGAGAAAGTTCCAATCATTTAGAGAGCTTGTCGCAGAAAGCATTTAGGTGTTCCGGCTGCAAGGGAGCTGGGGAGGGAATCAAGGGGATGGAATTCGGAGCTCCCTTCTGGGTGGTAGTACTACCCTGGCCACCCATTCCAGGAAAAAGGGAACCAGCAAAGAGGGTCATGGCAAGGTGCTGGGGAGCGGGGGACAGTAAATAAGACAAAGCCAGAAAAGGGGGTCAAGTTCCTGAACATCTGGCACGAGAAGAGGGAGATAGCAAAGAGCCGTTATCAAGATCTCTGTGAACTTGACACCTGCCTCCATGGGTCTTTGCCCAAGGTCACTGTCATCCTGACGGGTTTCCTGAATGTGGCCCCAGCCACATCAGCCTGCCTTCAGGGACCGCTTTCTGATTGATGGCTCTGATCTCTCTGTCCCTCACCCCCTAGTCCCACCCCACCATACGCCACACTTCTAACACACCTGTCAAGACCACACACACACCACCACCACCCCCGCCCAAAGTCTGCCACACCTACCCACCTCACAGAGGCCCTGGAGGAACTCTGCAAATTCTTATGAACTTGATCCAATACAAATGGCCATTAAGGGACCTGTGAGATGAGAAAGCAGGGAAGTATGTGGGAGAGAAGACTCAGCTGGGTTCCAGGCCTGGCTCTGCCAGCTCTTTGACCTTAGAAAACATATCACACCTCTCTGAGCCTGGAAGCCTCAGCTGCTTCATCTGTAGAATGGGAATAACAACTCCCCCCTGGACAATTAAATGAGACAGTGATATATGTGCAAGGGCCTGGTAGCCTACACATCCAGCTGGTCGCAGGGCAGGTTGCCTGGGAGACGAGCAGCAGTGGGGGCCTCCACAGCCAGACCCCCCATGTGAATAACATCACACTCTGCCGGGCCCCAGGCTTGCCGGGTTCTCTTTCTGGCCCCAGGACACTGAGCGAACACCTGAAGCCTCCTTACAGCACGGCTGCCTCTGAACATCAGAGAGAAAGAATGTCCAGAGGGAAAACCACTCATCCACCGTCCCTGCCTCCTGCTCTCTAACCCAATCTGGCTATCTGATCCGGTCAAGTTTACATCTAAATATCTCTGGAACCTGCCTCTTCCCTTTCCTTACATCCCTTTCCCAGAGCTGCCGCCTTGGCTCAGATCCTCTTCACTTTTGCCCGGAAACCTGCAGGCTCCCCACTTCAGTCTCCTCAACCCAGCCCCCTCTTCCTCGTGGCTGCCTCTGTTACCCCACTGCTCTGCTTCCACCGTCTTTCGGCCTCATCGGGCCCTGCCCTCACAGCCCAGCCCTCCCGCTCAGAGGCCCCAGAACCTGCTCCCGCACCTCAGGACCTTTGCATCTGCTACTTAAACAGGACAGCAACTTTGACCCGTCCTTTCTGGCCCAGCTGGAAACCCCGGCCCGTAGGTTACCCTCAGTGGGATGTGAGCTCCTTCCCATGCACTTTCTTCTCTCAGGGTTCGCACAGCTCTCAGCCTGGTAGGACAGTTATTTGGGTTTTCATGAACATGGACTCCCTCAGAACGCGCTCAGAAGCCCAAGGTCAAGCTCTGGAAGGAGAGTTTCCGGTAAGGAAGGGAAGCTGGGTCCTGAGCCTTAGCGGCTGTCTCTCCCTGATTCTTCCTTTCCACAACCTTGGGATCCTCTTTGAGACCTTGAGCCCGCTGTCGACCTAGGCAGAGGCATGAAAAGACCTTCCAGAACAATGTCAAGGGACTAGGGCAGAATAGTTAAGGCAGCTCTCAGTCTTTCAAACCCTCACAGAATGCTCTGAGCCAGGCCAAGCTCTGGAGATACAGCGAAGACCAAGGCAGACCCAGATTCTGCCCTCCTGGAGAAATCTGTTCTAGGGGACGTCAGCCACCATGGCATGAGGATGCTCAAGCAGCCCTGTGGAGGGCCTGTGTGGAGAGAACAGAGGCCCCCAGCCAGCAGCCAGAACCAACTTGCCAGCCACGTGAGTGAACCACCTTGGAAGTAGATGCTGTGACCCCAGCTGAGCCCTCAAGACACCTGCAGCCTCGGCCGCTCTGACTGCAACCTTTTGAGAGAGCTGGGCCACAACCGTCCAGCCAAGCTTCAGATTTCTGCACCAGAGAAACCAAGAGAGTGGAAAAAATGACTTTTGTAGTTTTAAGCTACTAAGTTTCGGGGTGAGTTGTTACCCCGCAATACATCACTAATACTGTGCCACAGATGATTGGACTCAGGTGGAGTAATAGCACATCTCATTATAGTAGCTCTCATCTGTTGAATACCCACTACGTGCCAGGCATCCTGCTATACTCTGCACACCTTACCTAACCTGCTCTCCACAATGATCCTGAGGCAGGGCTTTTTATTCCCAATTCAGAGATGAGCCACGTATCCAAGGCCACACAGTCTGGGACACTGTCCTAGGGGCCTGTGTGAAGAATCCCGTCTCCTAGGCTCAGCTCTTCCTCCTCATGTGTCCCACTCAGCTCGGACTTGGATCAGTGACCTATGATCAGGAAGGAACAAGGACTATCTAACAAAGATGCCTGTGTGGGATGCCCAGGGCCCACATTCCCCCAGTCCCCATTGCTCCCACCCATCAAAGAGAAAAGCCTTGGGAAACTGATGTGCACAGCAGACTGTATTTTCCAAGAATGGCTGTAACAATACCATCCATCCCACATGCTCTTCTACAATGTGACACTGACATTCCCTGTTGAGAAACTGGGTCTCCCCCCGCTTCCCTTGAATCCAGGCGGGCTTGTGACTGTTTCAGTCAACACTTCCACTGTACGTGGACGCGATGCCGGGTGACTCCCAAGGCTGAGTCATAAAAGCCCATGCAGCTTCCACCTCATTTGCTAGAACAATCACACTTGAAGCCCTGAGCCGTCACATAAGAAGTCCCATCATGGGCTTCCCTGGTGGCGCAGTGGTTCAAAGTCCGCCTGCCGATTCAGGGGACACGGGTTCGTGCCCCGGTCCAGGAGGATCCCACATGCCGCGGAGCGGCTGGGCCCGTGAGCCATGGCCGCTGGGCCTGTGCGTCCGGAGCCTGTGCTCCGCAACGGGAGAGGCCACAACAGTGAGAGGCCCGTGTACCGCGAATAAATAAATAAATAAAATAAAATAAAATAAAATAGCTTGTTATCAAGACCAACAGCTAGCTCATCCAGACTTACTACAAGACCTCTGCCTTGCTGTGTTTCCCGATCCCAAACTACTTTGTCAGAAACTCTCCCCAACCCCAGTCAGTTTCTTGCCTTGAAAGACCCAACTTCAAAATCACCCAGTCCAGCCTCTAAATGCTATCAATACCCTTCCCCAGGGTCCCTGCTTGGAGACATCACTAGCATTTTGTCACAGGGGTCCTCTTCCTTACTGAAGTAGGTCTAATAAATTAAGCTTTGCTTGACTGAAAAGTTTTTCTGGGGACTTCCCTGGTGATCCAGTGGTTAGGACTCCGCACTTCCACTGCAGGGGGCACGGGTTCGATCCCTGGTCGGGAAACTAAGATCCCGCAAGCCATGTGGCACAGCCAAAAACAAAAAAGTCTTTTTGGGGCGTCAATAGTCAATACCATACACCCCCCAAACTGGGGCAACCAGTCTTGGGATTTGGTCATCTGTCCAAATGTAGTCGCCACTAGCCACATGTGGCTATTTAAATGAAATGATGTGAATCACTTTGCTGTACACCTGAAACATTGTAAATCAACGGTACTTCCATTAAAGAAATCCAAAAAAATTACATAAGGTTGAAAATTCATTTCCTCAGTTGCACTAGCCACATCTCAGCACAGATATAGAATATTTCCCTTCTCACAGAAAGTTCTATTGGACGGTGGTGCTCTAGAGGAAAGTGGATCATTTGCTTCAAGAGGATGGCTACCCCTGAGGAAGCTCACAGAAGCAGGAGTGGGTGTGTGGGAGGGACTGCAAACCAGGGCCAGGCCACTGCCCAGAGGAAAGCAGACCGCCCAGCTCCTCCCGGGCTCGATAAATGCCTGCCTGGGCCGCAGGCACGACTCCACCAAGCGGGCCCCTCCGTGGGCTGCAAGAAATCACCAAGCTTTGGACCCACAGGGCACACGGGCATGCTGATTTCTGGGACTGTGCATGATCCCTGCATAGCGGCGCTGGCTCAGCTGGAAGGCAAGACAGATGATTTCTGATCAACACACAGTCTCCCTCATCAACTCACCGGCCTGTGGCAGGGCTCCTGCTCTTGCTTCAGGTCTGACAGCAACCTGCTGGCCTGCAGAACCTCCTAGCCGAGTTTCCTGGATCCTTGTCATCCCCCCAGGTCGGGGACGTGGGGAGAAGTTTGAGAGGAAACCATGGCCTGGTATGTGGCCCTCGCAGAACAAAAACTGAGCAAAGGAGCAAATGAGAGATTCATCAAATCCTCGGACTTATTTGGCCTTTTCTTTTCTGGGCTTTGAGAATTTTTATTTCTTCCATGGTAACTCTTCCCTGGCTGGGGAATGTCATTTTAAATCATTCTGTCTTTAAAACCGTGGGATGAGGGGAAAGAAAAAGTCACCTCCAACCAGGTTTTCACCATGCAAATCAAGGACATTTCAAAATGCTGGCGAGCTGCTCGGGGGACTTCAAAGATGTCCAGGTCCAATTACGCTTCATTTGGGGTGTGAATTGAGGAACTCTGGGGGAGGTGGCCCGAGTGCAACGTGTCAGGGTCGATACTGTGGTAATGAACCTAGGCCTTTGTTCCTGGGAGCCCAGCTGCTGACAAGTGGGCCGTTTCCTGAAGGGCGGAGAAGCGCTGTGTCCCCCACCAGGTGCAGGAAGCAGGGTAGAGATGTAGATGCCAGTCAAAAAAAAAATCATTTTAGGGTGGCTTTTATTTTTCTTCCTTTTTAAAAATCAAAGGTTTACGACAATGTAATACCATACATCAACTATACTTCAATAAAAAAAAGGTTTACACAATTAAAAAAATTAAAAGGGGACGTCAACATCAAAATCTTGTCATGTCCTAAAATTAGCCACGGTAAGGGTCTCCTGAAATTTGATTGAATTGGGATCTGGGAAATGACTCTAACTTATGGTTTAGATACACACCACCTCGATTTCTGTGGCTGAGTATGTTTGGATGGGCACTGGGAAAGGTCTGACAGGGGAAGGTTCATCACTGAATGGTTAAAAAAAACAAACAACAACGACAGCAAAAACATTTTGGGCGAATAATTTTGGTTTTGCTTGCTAGTTAGAATTGAACTGACTGCCCTCTGTGGGCAAGGTTGATGGCTTAAGGGCATTCAAAAATGATTCATTAAAGTTCTTCCAGCCCAAAAAGCCCCTCAAAAAGCCACAGCATATTCAGAAATCTCAGCCAAGACTGCTGGGTAGATTCCTAGCAGGACATGTGAGGGCAATAAATCTGCTGCAAGTGTGAGAAAGGAGATCAAAAGCTGGTCTCTCCCACTCGCTAAGATGCTTATGCAATTCATTATTTTATGTCCTTGGCTCTTTTTTCAAATGCAGACACCCTGAGAAAGGTAACACATCCAGTTACTAACACCTTAGTGCAAATGCATGCATCAGAAACATTTGGAATCGCAAAGGAATCTGGGTAAGGCTGCCTGTGAAGAGGGAATAAAAAGTACAGATGCTGAAGTCACACCCCGGAGATTCAGTTTCCTAGGGTGGAGGCCTAACAGCAATATTATTTTTTAAAGCTCCCCAGGTGATGCCAATATACGGCCAAGTTGAGAACCTCCGGGATAGAGGATGGAGGGGTGAGGACAGAGAGGGAGGGAGTGGAAGAGACAAAAGAAAAAAACAAGAGTTCTTCTCATGAAAGACCTGCTTTGAGTCCTGGCACCCAACTTGCTGGCTGCACGATCCCGGTCGAGTGACTTAGCCGCCCTGATCTTCATTTTCTTTATCTGTTAAATGAGAATAACATTCTTCGTAAAACAGTGGCTCTCAAACTCGAACTTGAAAGGGCATCAGAATCACCTGGAGGGGCTGTTCAAACACAGATTCCCAGGCCCTAGCCCCATTGCCAAAAATCCTGACTCAGTAGGTCTGGGGTAAGCCCCCAAATTTGCATTTCTAACAAGTTCCCAGGTGATGGTGATGCTGCTGGTACAGGACAGCGTTTTGAGATCCCCTGATATCAGGGGCACCTGAGCTGCTTATTACTCATTCACCAATTTTATCCATGACAAGGCCAGAAGCCAAAGGTAACACCTGTTCTCTCTTGAGAAGGGCTCAAGAGACAAATCGGGGGTTGAACTTGCACACAAATATCTCCATTGTTTTAGCATTTTGCTAAGATACAGCCCATTCAAACCTGAGGCCTGAAGCCACCAACGAACCATCATGGAGAAGACTGGAAGAATTGTGCCGGGCCACAGAGAGGCCACATTTTAAGCAACACCCCTCCTCCCCCCAAGAGCATCCCTGACATATGTCGTCCCAAAGAGGCCTGGCCTGGTCTTTCTGGAACCCACTGGGCTGGGGCATTGGCACCAAGAGCAAGTGTAACTGATTCACACTGCCCCGCTCCCTGGGGGAACAATTCACACAATGAAAGCTCTGAGCATTGAGTGGGGGGGGGGGCACACATTTCTGGGCCGACCCCACCCCTAGTCTGGGCCACATATGATGTCACCCGCCAAAACGGTGCCAATTTGAGTGTACCAGCTACCTGGGGCTCCAGGCTTTGGGGGTCCAAATGATCACAACCTGATGTTATTATTTTTAAATTCATCTTATTGTTGTTTCATCTGTTAAAATGTGACACGCTCCATAGGGCAGTCACTAGCAACCTTGTTAAAGTACCAGCCCTAGCACAGTAGTTGGAACATTTTGATTGTATGGGTAGATAGGTGAGTGAGTAGATGGATGTAAGGGTGGATGAATGGATGGATAGAAGAATAGATGCATGGAAGGATAGATGGATGGATGGAAGGATGGATGGGAGGATGAGGGTGGATGGATGGGTAAATGGGTAGATAGAAGGAAGGATGGATGGATGGATGGATGGATGGTCAGATGGATGAATGGATAGATGGATGGGTGGGTAGACTGGCCTCCACATGTTACTAACATACTTCTATAGATACCGTAACACCTAGGCCAGCAGTTAACAAATGTTTAGATCTTGGGACCCCTTTACTTTTTTACTTATTATTGAGCACTCCAGAAAGCTTTTGTTTATATTGACCCATGTATCAGTATTTCCCATATTAAAAATGAAAACCGAGGAAAGTTTTAAATATTTGTTAATTGATATAAAAATAACAATAATGAACTTATTAGGTGAGTGGTAGGCAGCCTTTGAGATGGTATCCAGTAATCCCCGCCTTCTGTCACCCACATCCTTGAGTATTTCCCTCCCCTTGAATGTGGGGTGGACTTACTGAGTCACTTCTAACAGACAAGACAGAAGTGATGGGATGTCATTTCCAAAATTACATTATAAAAAGACTGTGGCTTCTGTCTTGGGTGCTCTCTTTCACTCTCTCTGGGGGAAGCCAGCTGCCATGTCACAAGGCAGCCCTGATGAGAGGCCCACATGGCAAGGAACTGAGGCCTGCCAATAGCCACGTGAGTGAGCTGAGAGCTGGATCCTTTCTTTCCTTGGTTGAGCTTTGACATGACTGCAGCCCTGGACCATGCCTTGATTACAGCCTCATGAGAGACTCCGACTCAGAACCACCCAGCTAAGCTGGCTGCTCCCAGATTCCTAACCCACAGAAACTGAGGGATAATGTGTGTTGTTTTCAGCCACTAAGTTTTGGGGCTATTTGTTACACAGCAATAGATAACTAATACACATGTTAACATCAATAGCACAGTTTAATGAAAAAACAAGACTATTTTCTAAAAAAAAAATCAGGGAGAAAAGTGACATCGCTTTACATTTTTGCAAACCTCTTTAATAGCTGGCTTCGTAGAAGACAGCTGCTTTCTCCTAGCTGCTTCAGCATCCAATCTGTTGTGATATGTGGTTTTGGTTGAAATACATGAAGAAAATCCAGCCTTATGGAGCTTGCAGTTAGAAAAGACAGTCTTGAAAAGGTCTGAGGTACCACAGGGATCCTTGGAACACACTTTGGGAACTGCTGACTTAGACAATCAGGGCCTCACAAGAGTCTCACTCTAGGGCCTTGACCCCTAATGTTGCTTTCCTGTTTGGGACATTTGCCAGTTTCTCCAGGTGCTAGGGTGACCATGGTAACTGACACCACCCAGGAGGTCTTGTCCCCTGCTGGAAGGGATAAGGCTCTCCTCCAAAGCCCAACAGCAGAAGACAGTGATGAACAAATGCCTAGTCTTGACTGGGTCATGCCCAAGGTGTCACCCAGAAGGGAAAGGATGGCCCACTTCTGGCAGCCAAGGTTAAGGCTGAGGCATCTGGGGCACAGGACGGCAGAGGGGGGTTGTTCTGTGCACTGAAGGCTTCTGGAGACTGTGGTTTACTGTATCCTCAGGTGTTTCCCCCTCTTCACCCCTTTCCTGTGCACCTCTGCCTCCCTGCCCCCCACCCCAACTATAAGGCCTGTTTCGGCAGGAGCCAGTCTGATTTTCTCTGCCTAGCTGGTCAGAGAAATGCATGCAGCTGCACCAAAGAATAAAAATAGCCTCCTCCGTGACCAGTTTCTTCCCACTTCCCTTTCTCTCTCTTCGTGCTCGCCTCTCTGTCCTCACCTTCTGTGGAGGCAGGAAGGTCCCCGGAGGGTGCGAGCATCACTGAGCTATGCCAGGTGCCCGAGTTTCCCTCCCAGGCAGCACCTGTTCCTGATTCTATTTTGCTGTGGCCCGCGCAGGCTGGCACTGGCTTCCCAGGGGACAGGGCATTGTCAGATGGGTCCCTGCCGGCCCAGCGTCCAACTACCTCGTGGGGCAGCCTTGCTCTGCTGCACACAAGCACTACAGACATTGGCACATAGAGTGCCCACCGGCGGCGCTGGGATCTGGGGCACCCAGCCTCTCCCGTAGCCAGCCAAAGGCCTGCCCGTGAGCCTTCCAGAACTTCAGGCACCTTAGAGGTTAAACAAGATACCTCAAGCTGGAAGGAAAAAACAAAAACAAAAACTGCCCAGGTGCTATGCGCCCAGGCTCCAGGTGGTGTCCCCAGCATCCCGGGCTTCCTCTTCGCGGTGAGGATGGAATCTGAAAGTGGGCATCGGTTTTTTAGTTTGGAAGCAGGAGCGGAGAATCAAACCAGCAGCAGCTCAGCTCCCCGAGGCGAAGGTCTTGCCTGCCTTGGGCAATGGAGCGTTTCTAAAACCCCGTGCCACCGGCGAGAAGCAGGGGTATGGCATGCTCAGCCTCTCTTCCCCAAGGCTGTAGGGCCCTGCAGGGACAGAGGACAGGCCACCTAAATCATTTCAGCGCTGGCTTACGGGGTCCAGGGCTGTTCGCCTCACTGTACTGCAGTTTGAGAACAGAGTTAACCACCCCGGCAAAGCTGGGCGGACGTGTCCAAACCACACAAAAGTTCAAGCCACACAAATGTTGGCTTCAACTGGGCTTGGAGCGCAGGGCTGGCTTTATCTGTCCCCGAGGGCTTTGCCCTGCCTTGCAATTGATCAGGGCTCCTAAAAACCACTGAAACGGTTTATCTTGCCCACTCAGCCTCAAGCCCCCTGACGGGCTGGAGTGGAGCCTGGATTGTTCTGGCAGCCAAGCCCCAGCCCAGCTTCCTCCCAGCTTCATGGCCCCCAGGACCACCTGCCTGGCCCCTCACCCCACAGAGACTTTTCATTTTGTGGCAGGAAATAGGGGCCAATGACATGACCATGAGAATGTTATTCACCACAGAAAGGGAGATCCTTCAAACCTGATGGGAGAGGAGGGAAAGGTTTTGTAAATACAAAGATTTAACTGGGAGGGGTACGGAATTAAAATGGGCTTTAACACAAACTAGCGGGTTAATGGGGGAGCCCAGGCATGGGTAGGGGAGAGTCCCGTGGTAGCTGACTTTTCAGGCTCACACCAGGACACCTGCCACCCTTCCCAGCCGCCACGGCATGTCAGTCATTGCTCTAACTGTGGACAGAGAGGCTGTATTCGCCCTGAATCCATAGCAGAACCCTTTCGGCCTCCGAAAGCAGGTGACGCACACAAATTACCTGAATTCTTTCAGGCTGTCTTCTGCTCCAGCAGTTTGCGATAAAAGAACGTGTAAACAAGTGGCTCGTCACAAGGGTTTCTATCATGTTTAGTCTCCCCTGACGAAAGGGACACCCTTCCTTGAAAAACACCTAACAGACATAAAGGGCTTTACAGTTTACAAAGCTGTGTGGCACCCACCATCTCATCTCATCCCAACAACTGTGTGAGCAATGGGGTGTGACTCCTATAGCAGTTAGGGTTCAGTTGCAGGAAACAGAAAACCTCTCCAGCTATTTTAAGCCAGAAGAGATATAATACAGGAAATTAGGTGCTTACAAAATCATTGGAGCAGGCTCTAGACGCCCGTAACACCACTGAGCTGGGCTGCCAAGACTGCTGCAATCTCTGCCGTCATCAGGAAGGTGGGAAGGGAGGGGGTCAGCCACAGAGATGCTGATTTCAAGAGGACGCTATTGTAGTTGCCATCCAAGGTCAGGAAGCCACTGCCACCACAACACCTCTCAATACTCACAAAGCCGGTAACTAATCAAACACTACAATGTTGCCTCTCTCTCTCTGTCTCTCTCACACTCACACACACATACACACACACACACAGTGTCTTCAGCAGCAACATCCAGAGTAGCAGGCAAGTAGTCTCTTCCCCACTGCTGCCTTCCTAACCTCACACAAGTGCATCTCCTTGCTGGAATCTAATTCTCATCTGCAGCCCCAGCTGCAAAGGTGTCTGGGAACTGTAGTTTTTAGCCTTCCAACCTCTGCAGAACATGAAGGCGCCATAGAAACAGGTTGGAATGGAGGCTGAGTGCCTCCCACCTCATTTCCATTTTACAGATAAGGAAACTAAGGTTCAGAGACGCTAAGGAACATGTACAAGGTCACATGGCTGGCGAACCCCGATCTCTCTGACTCCAAAACCTGCACTCTCATCTGTTACACGGAACCAATGGCCCCATTCCATTTGGGGCTTTGACATATGTATATGTATAACTGATTCATTTTGTTATAAAGCAGAATCTAACACACCATTGTTAAGCAATTATACTCCAATAAAGATGTAAATTAAAAAAAAACATAACCATTTGGGGCTTTGGCAGTCTTGGGGGCATCTTTTGGCCCAATGGCCCAGACTACAGCAGAAGCCACCACACATCTTCTGCATGCTCAAAGGCTGGACGGCAGGCTGTGAGTGGAACTGAGGCCCGGAGACTCAGAACCGTACCCAGGGTTCCTGACCCCACGTTGTGTAATGTGTTCCTGTCCTTACAGACACACACACACACACACACACACTTCCATCAGCATCTGGAGGAAGGGAAGACAAGCTCAGGCTGTCCCTGGAGACATACAATCCTCTAGCACTCCCTGGGGACAGCTGTTAGACATTTTTCCAGGTGAGGTAAGTACAACGCTGACCGGCATCCAACCCCCACTACCGTGTTTGAGAAATTCCCCATCTTCCTAGTTGCCTCCCACCAGAGAAGCGAAAAACGCCATACAGTCATTTTCCCAGCTGCCACTGCAGTTAGTGTGGGCTCCTGACTTACGCTCAGCCAATCAGATGCCCCATCAAAGACTTGGAGTCAGGAGCTAGTGAAGCAGAGATGCACAGAGCACAGGAGTCCATTCTGGTGGAGGGTGGCAGTCACCATGTCAATGACATTCCATTCCTGGGATGGCAGGGACCATATCCATGTCCGGAGGTGGCAGTGTGAGCCAGGGTGTCCTGGACTTAGCAGTGGGATTGTCAATGGATGGGCCTGACTTTAGCCGTGGTCCTGACAGCTGTGCAGCCTCCTTTGTTTGGCCTGCTTTCCAAACCCGGTTCTCCAGCCCTCCTGGTTATTTTGTGAACTCACCAAGACCCTTTTGATAAAGTCCTTTTCTGCTTAAATAAACCAGAATTGCTTCCTGTTGTTCGGAGCCAAGAGCCCTGGCCGTTACAGCTCAGTTGCCAGATTTTGCCTGGCTTCCCTCAGTGAGACCACACAGGACACCAGCGATTCTAGATCCCTGGTGCCTCGTGGCCCACTTCCTGGGAGCTCGTGTCCCAGGACATCAGCCTGTTGGCCTTACATCAGGAGAACTGGCCTGGTTTGTCAGAGGATCCCATGTCCATCCCGGGCAGCTGCACAATGACGTTCCTGGGCTCCATCTCAAGACTCCCTCCCATCAAAGGCCTTCTCACTGACCATGACCTTTCCTTGGTCACAAGTCAGAGGCCTCCCACACACACACACCTCCCCCAGGTCTCCCATTCAGCACCCAGAGAATATTTCTCCTTCCTCCAGAGGCTTTGCTTTTTGTTAGCCTTGGCTCCACACTGAGGCAGAAGAGCTGCGGGCCCAGCTCAGACTCCACAAATGCAGGCTGGGGGCAGTGACGCTCCTGCGAGAGATAATGGCTGGACATTAAAAAGAATGAAATAATGCCATTTGCAGCAACATGGATGGACCTAGAGATTGTCATACTGAGTGAAGTAAGTCAGACAGAGAAAGAAATATCGTATGATATCGCTTATATGGGGAATCTAAAAAAGAAATGATACAAATGAACTTATTTACCAAACAGAAACAGACTCACAGACTTAGAGAACGAACTTATGGTTGCGGGGGTGGGGGGAAGGATGCAGGGAAGGGATAGTTAGGGAGTTTGGGACTGACATGAACACACTGCTAAATTTAAAATGGATAACCAACAGGACCTACTGTATGGCACGGGGAACTCTGCTCAATGTTATGTAACAACCTAAATGGGAAAAGAATTTGAAAAAGAATAGATACATGGGGGACTTCCCTGGTGGTCCAATGGTTAAGAATCCACCTTCCAATGCAGGGGACGCGGGTTTGATCCCTGGTGGGGTAACTAAGATCCCACATGCCCCAGGGCAACTAAGCCCACACGCCACAACTACTGAGCCCGTACTCTCTGGAGCCTGTACGCCACAACTAGAGAAGCCTGCGTGCCAGAACTAGAGAGAAGCCCATGTGCCGCAATAAAGACCCAGTGCAGCCAAAGAAAAAAAAAGAATAGATACATGTATATGTATAACTGAAGCACTTTGCTGTACACCTGAAGCTATCACAACATTGTTAATCAACTATACTTCAATATAAAATAAAAAGTTAAAAAAAAAAGAGAGAGAGAGATAATGGCTGGAGATGACATCCCAGGTTCAAGGCCCCAGCTTTGCCATCAGCTCATGATAGGGCATTGAACAAATGGCTTGTCCTTTGGGGGCCTTAAGAAGAGGGGAGAGTGAGAGTCCAGCCACAGGAAAGTGAGCAACGCTCCCTGCAACCACAAACTGGGAGCGGAAAGGACCACGAGAAGGGCACTCCTCACCTAGGTGCTGGGCCTCCAGGTCAGATCAGTGGGTGGAATTGACCAGGGCCTCACTCAGTCAGAGGCAGGCAGGAGCCGGAAGGGGCTGGATTCCTGCAGTCATCACCGTGGAGCCAACTCAGATCAGCTGAGCGTAGACAGGGGTGAGGGTAGGAGGCCTATCTCAGGAGTTGGCCCAGCCGGTGGGCAGACTGGAAGTCCTCTGGGATGACGACAATGTGCTATAAACTTGGGCTTATCTCCGTGATATTGTCTTTGTTCCCGTGACCCTTGCTTTCCAAGAAAGGGTACCCCCAAAACAGAACTGAGGTCCAGAGAGGTGTGTGTACCCTGAGGCCAGCAGAGCCAGGATGCTGCTGTGGTTGGAGAGGCCACAAGTGATGGGGCCACCTCGGTCCTGGCTGGGACTCTGAAGGAAGCAGGAGTAGCTTTCTGTAGTCAACATGGAAGGGAGAAGAACAGAAGGGGCCCAGCAGAAGAAGGGTGCTTTTCTCCCCTTTGTCAGGTGAGCAGGAGAGGTTCAAGGACATCATGGAGTGCTAGGGCAGGGGGGGCTGAAGACGAGATGGAAAATCACATCACCATCCAATTCTGGTGGGGACGGCCACAAACACCAGCCTGCCATAGAGTCCGCCTCGGCCATGCTTTGAGGGAGAAGCACGGATTTTGGAGTCAGACAGAGCTGGGTTCAAATCCCAGCTATGCCGTTCAACAGCCGTGGGAGCCTAGACAAGCCTTTTTCTGGTGGACTGTTACTTGGGCATCCCCAATAAGCCATGCTTCCCAGCATGTGTGCCCTCATGTTGTCCCCGCCCACACTGACTCTGGGTTTGGGCATGTGACTTTCTTTGGCCAATAAGGACATTAATAAGCAGGATGTAAAGCAGAGGCTTGCTAAGTGCTCGCATGCTGAGGCTTGTCCTCTTGGAACACTCCCTCTTGGAAGTCAACTGCCATGCTTGGGGAAGCCCAAGTTAGCCTGGTGAAAACGACATGAGAAAGAGAACCAAGGCAGCTCAGCCAACAGCCAGCACCAAGACCCCAGGCATGTGAGAGGCCCTCTTCAAACTTTCAGCCAAATCTAGCTGCCAACTGACTGTATTCACATGATAGACCCCAGCTGACACCACCTGGAGCCCAAGAACCACCCAGTTAATCCACAGAATCATGAGAAATTATTGTTCATTCATTACCATTCAGTGTTGTTTTAAGCCACTAAGTTCTTGGATGGTTGTCACACTGTAATAATTAGCTGAAAGGCTGTGTAATCTTCTGAGCCTCAGCTGCCCCCTCTGTAAAATGGGGTGATAATATTCGTTGCCAAAAGTTATGAGGAGTAAATTTAACACACAATAACAATGAGCATTTATTGAGTACCTGCTGCGTTTCAGGCACTGTGATAGATGCCAAATGTACATAATTTAAAGCATATAATCTGCAGACCATCTATCTCTGTGAAGTAAATACTGTTAGGCCCATTTTCCAGACAAGGAGACTGAACTCAGAGGGCTTAAGTAACTTGCCCAAGGTGGCAGGTTAAGATCAGAGCTAGGGCTCTAACCCAGGTCCCTCTCATTCTAATCACTAAGACCTAGCAGGGCCTCCTCCACTGGCACCGATGAATGAACGACCTTCCAGGGGAGCACCAAACAAACCTTCCTATGCTTCAAGAACTTTGTCTCTGTCAGGTGGTTGGAGGATGGAGACAGGGGGCATATTCCCAAGGCCAGCATCAAGTCCAAGTACCCCTGAGGGCAGGTTAGCAGGGCTCCGTTTGGTAGCCAGTCCCCTGCTCTTGGTGCTGCTTCAGTGAGCCCTGGGTCACAAAGTATGACAGAACTCAGAGCAAATCCATTCTCACTTCTAGGAAAACAGCTAATAGGGCTTAGCACTACCACAGTCACAAGCAAAAGGCAGCTTGTTTCTCAAGAGGCAGGAGCACCTCAGCCACGAGTGCCCCGCCCCCGCCACTGGAAGGCCTCAAGAAGCCAGCAGCCACCCCTTTTGTCCCTCTGAGAGACAGCCCCCCTCGACACACACACACACAAAATCACAGGGGAGGGGGCAGCTGTGGGGTCCTGGGTCACAATGGGGCGGGAGTGGGCATGACCCAAGAACTGGTGAGTGACACTGAAGAGGGTGACAGAGGGACCCTTTCTCGCCCTCCCCAAGCTGACGGCATCACTCTCCACCCCAGAGGCCCAGGAACAACCTTGTCCTGGGTCGGGTAGGGAAGGCTGCAGCTGAAAAAAACCCACACCCTCCACCCCTCTCCTTGATTCCGCCCATCTTACCCACCTTGCCTTCACGGGGTCCTTTTCACAAGTGTTCACACATGATACAATGTGTGAAAAGAGATAATCTAAAAGTATATTGCGGGACTTCCCTGGTGGTCCAGTGGTTAAGACTCCGTGCTCCCAAATCAGCGGGCACAGGTTTGATCCCTGGTTGGGGAACTAAGATCCCACATGCTGCACAGTGTGGCCAAAAACAATAAATTAATTACATTAAATCAAATCAGTCTCCAATTTAAAAAAAAATAAAAAATAAATAAAAAAATAAAAGTATATTGCTAGAATGGTCTCAACTTTGCTTAACATTATATATATTTGAAATTTTATATATATTTTTCATAAATATACAAAAACGAGTAGCAAGAACCATCTGAAAATGTTGACAATGATTAGCTCTAGATGGTAAGATAAAGTTTTTTCTTCTTCGTACCTTTTGTATCTTCGACTTCTCTACGAAGGGCATGATTGCTTTTAGAATCAGAAAATAAACTATACTATCTGTGCTTTTTAATGAATGTGCACGGCCTAGAAAAGTCACACCTTAAAACTCTTCCCAGGGACTTCCCTGGTGGTCCAGTGGCTAAGACTCCATGCTCCCACTGCAGTGGTCCCGGGTTCAATCCTTGATCAGGGAACTAGATCCTACATGCTGCAACTAAAAGATCCCTCATGCCTCAACTGAAGATCCCGCCTGCGACAACTAAGACCCGGCACAGCCAAATAAATGAATAAATATTTCTTTAAAACGCTTTTAAAAAAAACGACTCTTCCCATCCAGCACCTTCATTATTGGTTCACACCTGGATTATTAGTAGTGTCTCCGGACACCTGAGTCTTCATCCAGGGTACAGATGGGAAGGGAGTGGCCCCAATGCCCAAGGCAAAAGGGGGCAGGGCCATTGAGGCCAAGCAGAAAGGGGCGGGGTCAGTGAGCCTGGAGCCTGTGCAGTCAGTACCTAGGACTGCTTCCAGTCCTGCTGTGGACTGAAGACCTGGTGCCCAAGGCATTGCAAGACTGGGCTGGAGAAGTCGCTGGAATGGAGGGCCGCCCCTGCCTGGCCTGGGAGGACAGGAAGCCCTGGCCCAGAAGTAAAATTCTGAGGCCTGGCTCACGCATGCTGCCTGGTTCACACTGGACTCCATCACTTAGATTAACAGCCCTACCTTGCAGGCAGAGCATGAATTGTAGGAGGCGAGGTGGCACATATACAGCGTTCAGAACAATTCCTAGCACACGCAAGGCACTCAATAAGTGCAGCTGTGATTATTAGGAATAAACACATGCCCATCAGCACCGGCCCTCCTGGGTAAGCCCAGCACCCCAGTCATCTGGTGCCAGAAAAGGGATGAGCCATCACGGTGCTCAGCCGGCAATCCCCTGTCTTGTTCCTTGCTGGATCCTGCTAAATATGCAAGCAGAAAAAATTTTTTCCACCCCCAGAGCAGTTTCTAGATGTGCTACCTTGGTCAAAGCAAGCTGCTAATTAACATGGGTGACAAATGCCCAGATGATACCATCAAAGGCCATTAAAGTACCCCCAGCTGGTTGGGGGTGTTTGTTTTGCTTCCCATCAATTCTGCTCAGAACGATGACAGTACCCAGCCAGAGTGGGAGCCACACAGGGCAGGGTGGGTCTGGGGAAGGCAGACACAGCTGGGAGTGGTGAAGTTCCCTCACACAGAGGAATGGACTCAAGATGAGCTCCTCTATCCTCCTGTACTTTCAGACTTGCAGTGCCCAGCTGCTCTCTCCCTGCTCTGACTTACACCCTTGCTCCCAGGAAGGGGTTTTCAGTAAGTCATTTACACATTAGTATGAATTTCAGTATTCCCAGAGGCCTCCGGTTTCATCATGGAATAAAACTCTTTATTCTCTTCCCTTGAAATCCTACCATGTGGTGGGGAGGGTCCTTGGCCTTAAATGAGAAAATGCGAAGGAGTTCTAATTCTGTTTTAGCCATTCCTGGGCTCAGCCACCCACATCCCCAAGATCAGAACCTTCTCTACTCTCTGAGTTCAGCAGCGTATGTATTCACCGTTATTTCTCATTAAGGAAACCTGAATAAAAGCATGAAAAGCTTTTCTCTATCTTTAAAAGAGAAGGATTTAGAGAGTAAAAAAAAAAGTGTTAAACTGATAAAAAGAAAAAAAAAAGACACAGAACTCAGAAGTCCTAAAGGAAAAGATGGGCGGATGTGACAACACAAAACCTCCTTTGCAGGGCAATACAGCATCAACCAGAGGTTGCGAGCTGGTGTCCTGCTGATCCAACCCAGCCCAAACATGTCTGTCTCTTCTCTTGCTTAAAGTTTTTTGAATGAGTCACCAGCATTTTAAAACTGGAAGTTTTCCCATAAAAATCCATATTTCCAGCATCTCCTGAAGAATCAGAAGATCTGGCACACTGGTTCCCAGCAGAGGTATGTGCTCTCCCTGGCCTGCCATGGCCTCGGAGCCTGCTTCACTTATTCACATCGCTTGCCTCGCCTGCAGCAGATGCCTGTGATGTGCCGTAAACAAAACGAAAAAAAGCAAAAGGTGCTTTAGGAGAACATGTTTGCAACACATCCAAGGAAAAGTTAATATCCATTATATATCAATAAGAACCCCACCAACGGTTCAATGGAAGAATGGGGGAAAGTATAAACAGGTAATTCATAGAGAAAGAAATTCAAACAGCCAATAAACGTGAAACGTACTCAACCTACGGGTGATTAGGAAAATGCAAATGAAAATGAGAAGATACCTTTTTGCCAAAGCCATCAAACTGGCAAACAATCAAAAAGCTTTTCTAGCACCGCTGTTGGCAAGGATGTGGGGAAAGGAGAGCTTGTGCGTGTTGCTGCTGAGCGTGTAAATTGGTGCAACCTTTGTGGAGGGTGAGTTGGTAGCTCCGATCATTAGTTTAAATACGTGTACCTTTAAAGAAATGCAGGTAAATTTTTACTGAAGTAGAACATGCAGGGAGAAAAGGATGCAAATCCTGAGTGTGTGGCTGAGACACTGAACACACGCAGGTGACCACTGCAAAGGGAGAAAGGGGATATTATCAGTACACAGAAGCCCCCCTGCGCCCTTTCTCAGTCAGCAAGTCTCCCCAAAGAGAACCACTATCCCAGCTTCTAACAGGATTTGACTGTTTCTGAACGTTCCGTGAATGGAATTATGTAGTATATATTCTTTGGTGTCTGGCTTCTTTCACCGAATATTATATACTTATTTTATTTTTTAATCCAAGTACAGTTGATTTACAAAGTTGTGTTCATTTCTGCTGTACAGCAAAAGTGACTCAGTTATACACATATATACATTCTTTTTCACATTCTTTTCCATTATGGTTTATCCCAGGACATTGAATATACTTCCCCGTGCTATACAGTAGGATGTTGTTGTCCTTCCATTCTGTATGTAATAGTTTGCATCTAATAACCTCAGACTCCCAGTCCATCCCCTCCCCTACAAATATTATATTTTTAAACTTCACCTATGTTGTTCTGTGAAGCAGAACGTTCACTTTCGTTGCTGTATAGCATTCCATTGCATGGCTAGATGGAACTTTATTATTCTGTTGTATTGATGAAGAACACTTGCGTTGTTTCCAGTTTGGGACTATTGCAAATAATGCTGCTAAGGAACATTCTTGCATGTGACTTCCGGTGCCCACAGAAACACATTTCTGTCGGGTATACAGTTAAGCCTTGAACAACATGGGGGTTAGGGGTGTGGGCCCTCCACACAGTTAAATCTGCGTATAGCTTAGAGTCGGCCTTCCAGATATATATGTTTCCTCTGTATTCACGGTTCCAAATCCGAGGATTCAACCAACCCGTGTAGTGCTGTAGTATTTACTATTGAAAAAAACCCGCCTATAAGTGGACCCGAGCAGTTTGAATCCCTGTTGTTCAAGGGTCAACTGTATACCTCTTGACACCACTCACACTAGGAATCTATTTTACAGAACCCCCTGAGAGAACAAGACTTCATGTCCAAGGCTGTTTATTATAACATTAAAAAAGAGTGTGGTCAACCTCTGTGTTCACTAATAACGATACGGTTAAAAAAAATGACGCAGTGTTTCCCTGTGACTTGAAATAGTATGCAGCTCATAAAAAAGAGAACGAGCTCCATAGGTGGATTCTGATATGGAAATGTGCTCACACATCGTCAAGTGAAAAAAAAAATCCTGCAAAAAAATTGAGTATAGGGCTTCCCTGGTGGTGCAGTGGTTGAGAATCTGCCTGCCAATGCAGGGGACACGGGTTCGAGCCCTGGTCTGGGAAGATCCCACATGCCGCGGCGCAACTAGGCCCATGAGCCACAACTACTGAGCCTGCGCGTCTGGAGCCTGCGCTCCGCAACAAGAGAGGCTGCGACAGTGAGAGGTCCGCGCACCGCGATTTAGAGTGGCCCCTGCTTGCCACAACTAGAGAAAGCCCTCGCACAGAAATGAAGACCCAACACAGCCAAAAATAAATAAATAAACAAATAAATAAATTTTAAAAAGCCAAGCATTTGAAGCCCTTTAAAAAAAATTGAGTATAGTACGATGCCACTTTTTAAACTAACAAAAGATAAAACAGACCTTTATATGCGGAGATGTGTGTCCATTATATCCGGAAGGACTCTTCACATATGAACTAGAGAAGGGAAAGGCAGTGGGGGGAGGGGGAGGAAGGGGTGAGATTTTATGTATATTCTGTGCATCTCAAATTCGTCTACTTTTCTCCATCCCCATTGCCACCGTCCTATACTAAGCCACCATAGCTCTGGTGTTGAAAACACAATGGTCTCCTTACGGGTTCACCTCTCAAGTCATCTCTGCCACCATCAGGAAGGTGGGGACTCAGGGGACGGCCCATGGAAATGTTGGCCTCAAGACTCAAGAGTACACTATTGTAGCGGGGTCAGTAAGGCTGCCCGTGACACTGCCCATCAAGTGAAAAAAGAATCTTGCAAAGAAGTAGGTAGGGTATAATCCCATTTTTTTTTAATGAAAATTTTCAAGTTAAAACAATACAAGTGAATATATATACGTGCATTAGAAGATCTGGAAGCCACGGTCAGCGTAATATCTTATTATCTGCAAAGCAGGTGACAGGCCAGTGTTCCCCCAGGAACAGCTGTACCATGGCACCCTAGTGACCTTCCATGTGTCCACATGGGTCACAACACAGGCAACGCTTGAACCACAGCTAATCTTCATCGTGGCGGAACATCAGAACATGGAGGCCTGTGAAGATTGCTCTGAGGCCATCTTCCATTCATCTCCCATATTAGTCAGCTCAGACTGTCATACACAGCACCACAGACTGAGTCAGGCTTATACAACAAATTTAATTCCTCACAGTTCTGGAGGCTGGAAATGCCAGATCAAGGTGCCGGCAGAGTTGGCTCCTTCTGAGGGCCAAGAAGGAAGGATGGGTTCCAGGCCTCTCCCTGTGTTGTTTTTTTTTTTTTTTTTCTTTTTTGCGGTACGCAGGCCTCTCACTGTTGTGGCCTCTCCCATTGCAGAGCACAGGCTCCGGACGCGCAGGCTCCGGACGCGCAGGCTCAGCGGCCATGGCTCACGGGCCCAGCCGCTCCGCGGCATGTGGGATCTTCCCGCACCGGGGCACGAACCGGTGTCCCCTGCAGCAGCGGGTGGACTCTCAACCACTGCGCCACCAGGGAAGCCCTCCCCGTGGTATATAGATGGCTGTCTTCTTCCTGAGTCTTTACATCATCATCTCTCTGCGTCCTAATCTCCTCTTCTTGTAAAGACACCGATCAGATTGGATTAGGGCCCACCCATATGATCTCACTTTACTGTAATTACATCTTTACAGGCCCTGTCTCCAAACACAGTCACGTTCTGAGATACTAGGGATTAGGATTTCAACATACGAATTTGGGGTTGGGGGGGATATAATTCAGCCCATAACACCCCCCTATCTGCCATGGGAGGCTTTCAGGGGATGGTTTCTCATCACCTCCTGGGTTCTGATGAGCTAGGAAATTTTCATACCACCCCCCTCAAGATAGAGCTTGTACAAAACTGCCTCGTTTTATATTTTTATACCGCCAGTCTAGAATCGGCCCATCAGGCCCATTTTGTTTTGATGTCATCCTTTTGGGGGTGAGGCAAACACCCAGGGAGCTGGCACCTCTGACTAATCTTCCTTTCACTGTTTATGTAAGTAAGAAACTGTCCAAATCTGAGAGTGGCTCACTTCATCTTTATCAGCCAAGGCAGCCAGGGCTTGGCCTTTGGCTTTCCTAGAAAGCCTTGTGTGCGCTTGACAACAGACACTGGAATGTGTTGCAAAAGCAAAAACAAAAATCTTGCTAACAGAGGTGGGAGAAAGGGAAACAAGAAGGAGGGCTCCCAATTCTGTGCTCCTCCCACACATCCGGCGCCCAGCGCTCTTATGCGGGGGTGACCCAGGCCTCCCCACCCCAGTCTCTGGGCCACCTGTATTTGCACTTGCTTGCCATTTAGAAAATGAATTAACGAAAGATAAAATGCATGCACTGAAATATCTAGAAGAACTTTTTACATATGAACCAATGGCATCAATAATCCTCAGGGAAGGGATTTTGACACTTCATGCATATTTTATACGACAGGCCTCAGAGGACACAGGTGACCTGCCAGAGGTGGGAAGGCTGGCCTCTGACAGGCAAAGTTGAGTCCACTCACAGTTAACATCCCGTACAGGAATCGTTACTCTCAACTCTTTCCCCAACAAATAGAAGTTTAGCTAAAGAAATCAAAACCGGGCTTCCCTGGTGGCGCAGTGGTTGAGAGTCCGCCTGCCAATGCAGGAGATATGGGTTCGTGCCCCGGTCTGGGAAGATCCCACATGCCGTGGAGCGGCTGGGCCCGTGAGCCATGGCCGCTGAGCCTGCGCGTCCGGAGCCTGTGCTCCGCAACGGGAGAGGCCACAACAGTGAGAGGCCCGCGTACCGCAAAAAAAAAAAAATCAAAACCATGAGGAAAGACTACTTCACACACACCCATCAGGATAGCTATTTTCAAAACCCAGAAAAAACAGAGAATAACAAGTGTTGACGAGCACGTGGAGAAACTGGATCCCTTGTGCACTGCTGACCGGAATGTAAAATGGTGTAGCCACTGTGGAAAACAGTAGCCAGACACAAAAGGACAAATGTATGATTCCACTTATAGGAGGTCCCTAGTGTGGTCAGATTCATAGAGACAGAAAGTAGGATGGTGGCTGCCAGGAGGAAAGAAGGAGTCAATGTTTAATGGGTTCAGAGTTTCAGTTTGGGAAGATAAAAATGTTCTGGAGCTGGATGGTGGTGATGGTTGCCCAACAATGCACATGTCTTTAATGCCACTGATCCGGACTCTTCAAAAAGGTTAAGATGGTAAATTTTATGTTATGTATATTTTACCACAGTAAAGAAAGAGGATAGTGCTCGCTTCAGCAGCACATACACTACAATTGGAACCATACAGAGAAGATTAGCGCGGGCCCTGCACAAGGACGGCACGCAAATTCGTGAAGCACTCATTTTTTTTAATGCAGAAAAAATATGAAGACTAGAATAAAAATTTCCTGGGGGAGGGTGGGATAAATTAGGGGTTTGGGATTAACAGATACACAGTATTATATATAAAATAGATAAACAACAAGGACCTACTGTATAGCACAGGGAACTATAGTATCTTATAATCTATAAGGGAAAAGAATCTGAAAAACAACGAGTGTGTGTGTGTGTGTGTGTGTGTGTGTGTGTGTATCACTGAATCACTTTGCTGTACACCTGAAACTAAACTAAATATTGTAAGTCAGCTATACTTCAATTAAAAAAATAAAAATTTCCTGGTATCCGAAAACCTAGCTCACCACATGCACACACATAAAACAGTATAAAAAAGAATCTCTTCTAAAGTAAATTTTATACTCCATATACACACAAAAGTTTAGCTCAAGATTTGAGAGGCTTTGCTGCCTAGAGATAGAATTTAAGAAAGACACCAGTTTCCTTGTTGCAGTTTTGCACGTGTTGAGAGAGGGACTGGCTTCAGCCACCTGTGAGCTAATGGCCAGAGACTCCCCAGGCGGGGCTGGTCCTGAGCCAGGGAGGCTGGACATGGGCTGGACAGGGAGACCGTGGGCATGTCATTTCCCTTCTCTCTATTCTCTGTCTACAGCCTGGGTCAGAGGACACAGGGTTAAAAGCTGAGACACGCAAAGCCTTCCTCAAATCCTCTCTGTCTCTCCCCACCCTCCTCCCATCGCATTTCTTCTGTGGAACCTTCCACGAACTCTTCCTTCCCCGAACTGCTGGAACAGTTATTCATTCCATATGTGTCTTTCAGCATGTCTGACTTACTGTTTAATATCACGAGCCGACTTTGCATGGGTGTGTGTCTTCTGGCCCCAGCTAAACTAGAAGTTGCCCGAAGGTAAAGACTGATGCTTAGCCTCCCTTGGATCTCTTTAGCTCTCCCATCAGTGTCTAGTGCAGAGGAAGCGGCATGTACATCCAGACGATGGAATATGATTCAGCGCTAAAGAGAGATGAGCTAGCAAGCCATGAGAAGACGTGGAGGAAGCGGAAATGCTGATTACCAAGTGACAGAAGCCCATCTGAAAAGGCTACCTGCTGGATGCGTCCAACTATTTGACATTCTGGAAAAGACAAAACTATGGAGACAGTCAAAAGATCAGTGGTTGCCAGGGGTTGAGGGAGTGGGAGGGATGAATAGATGGGGCACAGAGGATGTTTAGGGGGTGAAGCTATTCTGTATGATACTGTAATGGTGGATGCATGACATTAGGCATCGTCACAATCCACAGAATGTATACAACAAAGAGTAAACCCCAATGTAAACTATGGACATTGGTCAGTAATAGTGTATCCATATGGAGTCATCAATATCGAACCAATATTCTAATGCAAGATGTTAATAATAGGGGAAACTGGGGGTTGTATATGGGAACTCTATACCATCTGCCCAGTTTTCCTGTAAACCTAAAACTGCTCTAAAAAAGAAAATTTATTATAAATATATATATATTTATGGAAAATATGAAAAAGAATGTGTGTATACATATATATATATAAAACCGAATCACTTTGCTCCACAGCAGAAATTAACACAACATTGTAAATCAACTATAATTCAATAAAATAAAATTTTAAACTAAAAAAATTTTTTAATATATATATTTATATATAGTTGGATAGTTGAGTGAATATTGGACCATCCACATGGACACATCCAGTTATGAGGGAGCTGGGAAAATTTACCCAGGCCTGACATTTTTCAAAATCCAGTGAAACATAGTTGGGAGTAAACGAAAGTTTCTTCTTGAAGCCAAAGAAGAAAAATTAGGAGATAAGCATATATTTGTGAGTTAAAATTTACGTAGAAAGTTGCTAGATTTGCCTGTAGGTGTTTGTGTTTCTTTACATTTTGCCCTAATTAGTGTTATCATATTTTGTATTAAAATCAGAACTAATTTTGACAGAGAATCAAAGCGTCCTTAGTGGGTATCTGACATCCCCTTTCCAGGCCTTCTCCAGCCCGGACCTCTGAAGGGAAGCAACAGGCCACATATCACACGGCTTCGCTCAGAGAACTAAGGAAGGGAGTTAAAAACCAAATGAACGGGCTTCCCTGGTGGCGCAGTGGTTGAGAATCTGCCTGTCAATGCAGGGGACACGGGTTTGAGCCCTGGTCTGGGAAGATCCCACATGCTGCGTAGCAACTGGGCCCGTGAGCCACAACTACTGAGCCTGCGCGTCCGGAGCCTGTGCTCTTCAACAAGAGAGGCCACAGCAGTGAGAGGCCCGCGCACCGCGATGAAGAGTGGCCCCCGCTTGCCACAACTAGAGAAAGCCCTCGCACAGAAACGAAGACCCAACACAGCCATAAATAAATAAATAAATAAAGCAAACTGTCAACAAGTAAAAAGAAATAAACACTATTAAAAAAAAAAACCAAATGAACAACATTACAGCAGTATCACCTGCCTACCAAACAGTTTTTGGAAAGACAGTATTCAGGGAACTGCACTGCACAGAGAAACACAAAGGCTCTGATGTCAACAGATACTTGTCAAGAAAGTGCTTGACCGAAAGGCAGCGGGCAGGACGGCCATTCCAGGTGGTCATTTTGTTTCTGTAACAGCCCAGGGCAGGTCCACGTCGGTGGCCTATGTGAACTTCCAGAGCCTTCCTGCCCCTCCAAACCCACAAAACAATGACATAAACAGGTTTAAAACACTTCTGTATTTCCCAAATAGCTAGCCTTCACTATACTAAGCTTAATGTATCTGCAGCAAGAGCCACTAACTAATGTAATTTTGCTGGCATCCAGGGCTCGTGACCTCACAGTGTACATGCGCAGAAAGGAGAGGCAACCGAGTGCCTCCAGCGGGTGGTCCTGACACTGGGTTTTGAGCAGGACTTTCCCACTGTTCCTGAGTCCCAGGTAACTGCGTTTCTCAGCTTCACACCGCACCACGGTTCCTTCTTTCCTTTATCATACTCCCCCAGCAGCCCCCCATGCCAACTTCTGATTAGAGGTTGGAAAACAGGCCCTAGGAGGGAACTAATTACTTAAGTAGGGGACAGAGAGGCCCGGGAATGGCTTGGAACACTCTCCGTGCACCTCGAGGGTTATTGCTGCAGGCCACGGTGACTAGCAGTGACTTAGGTCAGGTTCTCCAGAAAGAGGGCCCCAGACATGGATTCTTGTGCAAGTGAATTATTGATGGAAGGGCTCTCAGGAGACACAGGTAAAGGTGGGAGGGAAGGAGAATAGGGCAGGGAAAGAAGCCAAGCAAAGATGGAGATGTGGCCAAAGCCTAGCCTCAGCCTGATCCCCTGGAGGGAGGCGGGTAGGGGCAGGGGAAAAGGAGGCGGGGCACCATCGCAGAGTCATTCATTCCCATACCTGACACAGGGGGTGGGCCTTTATATCTCCCGTATCAGTCAGTCACCGACCACAGGCCACCTCCATGGGGGGCAGGAGGGCACATAAGCCCCAAGCCATCAGCTCTGGGCGAGGCTGCCCCTGTAGGGTGGAGGGCTGCTCCACAGAGAAGGCTGAAGCTGTGAGCTGCTCAGCTGGGATCAATGCAGGGCATCTGGCTAGACACCACCAGCAGCCACAAAGGGCTGCCCTCTAAAACAGAAGCAGGAGAGAGGTAAGGTAGAAACAAGAAAAAGCCTCCTGAGGTGGCAGGATCCTTTAGAAGTCCTTCCAGCTGCCTGTCATTAGAACAGATGGACAGGGAACGGCCTCAACTCAAGTGGATCTTTCTAGGCACATCCAAGCAGAATGTTTGTGCAGGTGCCCTCAGAACAGACCCAATCTGAGAACCACACACGTAATCCTGCTGTCAAACAGTAGCCTGAGACCTAAGGGGCTCCCCAGAAAGCTTCCAGAATAGTTTAGCTCTGACAACAGTGGCAACCTGTACAGATGTTACTCTGCCAGGTGCTGCTCTAAGTGCTTTATGTCTGTTACCTTCATGTAATCCTCACAACAACCACAGTAGTGAGGCATTATTATTGGCCATCCCCATTTTACAGATGAGGACACTGAGGCTCAGAGAGGTTCATTAATTTGCCCAAGTTAACAGTTGGAAGTAGCAGAGCCAGGATTTGAACCTAGGTAGCCTGGCTCGGGAGGGCTACACCACCGCTCTACCGCCCCTGGCTGTCTAGCTGGAGTCGATGATGCTATAAGGCAGGAGGCGACCACCGTGGATGCCTTCAAAGGAGTGTGTTTATACATCAGAATCACCTGGGGGTGAGTGTTGCACTACAGAATCCAGAGCCTCATCCTGAACCTACTCAGAATCCAGGGCTGAGGGCCAGGTGGAAATCTATACATTTAACAAGCCCCCCAGGTGTTCTGACACAGATGGCAACTCTGAAACCCCACAATGATTCAGATTGAAAGAGTAGAGGCCAGGTTCAAATTCCAGCTCTTCCACTTTCTATCTGTGTGACCTTGGAAAAGTTCATTCACCTCTCTGAGCCTCAGTTGTTCTCAAATCTAAAATAAAGGGGCTTCCCAGGGGGCGCAGTGGTTGAGACTCCGCCTGCCGATGCGGGGGACACGGGTTCGTGCCCTGGTCCGGGAAGATCCCACGTGCTGCGGAGCGGCTGGGCCCGTGAGCCATGGCCGCTGAGCCTGTGCGTCCGGAGCCTGTGCTCCGCAACGGGAGAGGCCACAGCGGTGAGAGGCCCGCGTACCGCAAAAAAAAAAAATAATAATAATAAAATAAAACCAGGGACTTCCCTGGTGGCGCAGTGTTTATGAATCCGCCTGCCAATGCAGGGGACACGGGTTCGAGCCCTAGTCCAGGAAGATCCCACATGCCGCGGAGCAGCTAAGCCCATGCGCCACAACTACTGAGCCTGTGCTCTAGAGCCCGCGAGCCACAACTACTGAGCCTGCGTGCTACAACTACTGAAGCCCACGCACCTAGAGCCTGTGCTCCGCAACGAGAAGGCACCGCAGTGAGAAGCCCGCGCACCACAACGAAGAGTAGCCCCCGCTCGCTGCAACTAGAGAAAGCCCGCGCGCACCAACGAAGACCCAACACAGACAAAAAAAAAAAAAGAAAAATTTTAAAAAAGCTTTTAAAATAAAACTAATACTTCTCCTATTAAGATTTTGTGACATTTAAACTGTGAGTTACTGTACATCTGGTATAATTCCGTGTATACATATTTAAAACTGTGTACATGTATATCTTACACATATATATAAATATTAGACAAAAGCCAGACAGAATAAAGTAGTAAGGGTGATTATCTCTCACAAGATAAGAGGGTGGGATAAAGGGGGGTAGAGAGTGAGATGGGAAAGGCTTTCACTTCTTACTCCATGTATTAAATTTTTTTATAAAGAGAACATATTAAAGTTTTGTATATGTAAAATGTATTTAATCAAAACCCAAAAGACTAAATAGAATCATCTAGATAAGTGCCTGGCCCACAGTACGTGCTCAATTAATGGTAGCTGTTGGTCTTATCATCATCCACAAACATTTGTTGAGTGCCTATTATGTGCGAGTCATCATATTTAGGCTGCATTGGGAGGCAGAGAAGCACAAAACAAAGTCCCTGCTCTCACATGCACAAAAAAAAAAACCCAAACGCCCAATGGCAGTGTTTACTTTGGGACCAATGAGTGCTATAGAAAATAAAGCTTTTAAGAGTTGAAATGAGAGAGATCATTTCCAGCTGGCCTCTTCAGGGGAGGTGGGGCTCGCAACGAGGCATTGAGGAAAGGGGAAGATTTCAATAGGCAGAGAAAGGGGGAAAGAACATTCCAGTGGCAAAAAAGAGCTTGGTTCAAAGGGCAGTGGGACTTGGTGGGCATGTGCAGAAGATGCTGAGCAGACATTTGGCCCCGCGCGGCCAGGCTGCGGGATGCAGTCGTGCCGGATCCCAGGCAGACCATCGCAGGCCTCCCCTCCCACAACTGAAATAACACAATCTCTGGCCCCATCCCTTCTGGTGCTTGGAATGGGGCCAAGATCGACTTTCTCAAAGATTCTTGACCCTTGTGGACCAGACGTAGAATGCGAAGAGAAGAGGCCACAGAGATTGAAACAAAAAAGTGGATCCTCTCCCCCAGCTGCTGGGCCCAAGTATATGCAGGGCACATGCTGGGGATGCGGGTGGAGCCAGGTGGGGGGGATGCGTGGCAACGTGGGTCTGGGGGCGCCGTGTGTGTGTGTGTGTGTGTGTGTGTGGACTGACGCGTGAGCATGCACGTCGTTCTGACAGGCGGCATTTCCTGTGATTGTGTGCTGTGATCTACGGGCTTGAGTTATGAGTGCAGTGTGCGTTAACCACATTCCTGAAGGCTAATCTTTCTGAGCCACTGAGGAGGACCCAGAGGGAAGCAGGAGCCAGCAAAATATCTGTCCACGGAACACACCCTCTGCCTTCCTAGTACTCCTGCTCGGGATGAGGGTCCCAGCGAGCGTGGGTGGCACCGGGAAGAGGCAGGGAAAGGTTCACACAGGGCACGGACACGAGCAGGCCCAGAGCTGCCCCTGCATCAGCAAATACCACACCACAGCTGTGCGCTCGGCCACCTATAAAGCACCCTGACATCTTCCTGGATCTGGTGCCTGTGTGTCTATATACGCAGTGTGTATGTAGAGAGCTAGAGATAAACACTTTTTTAAAAAGTTAAAGCTTGATTAGCTGAACACCACGAGGCCCTGGGAAATTGAGTTTTAGAAAAAATTTGGATAATTGGAACAGCAGAGAATATCAAGAATGTTAAATACGCAAGTCAGCTGAGCACACAGAGTTTATGGCAAGCTCTGATTAAGACGAAGTTTCTGATAATCAAAGTTTTAAGGGCAGAGGCTCATTTGAATTTCTTCTGTCTAAAAGGGAGATTAGATACCATGTGCACAGAATATCTTGTGATATTTTCCATTCTTCCCAACCCCGGTTGAGTCACAAACATGCTTTTTTATGTATGTATTTATTTCGTAAAAAGTACTCTATCCTTTGGTCTGCCCCAAACTACCCCAAACAGGACTTGCCACAGATGTGTTTATCAGATTGTACTGCAAACGCTGGGAGAGGGCAAGTCTGCCTAACGTCTAAGTGATTTCAAAATCAAAGCCATCCCAGACACACCAGAAGCCTAAAGCAGCCAAGAGATAGGCCAAGTTTATAAACTTCCATAATATGTTTATTGCACGGATGGCAATTACCCAATATCCCTGCCCTCCTGGGTCTTAGATCAGAATAGTTCCACAAAAAGAAATCTGTGTTTGACTGCATTTAACCAGTCATAATTCCAGATGTCTGGAATATTCCAACACCAGGCGTGGGGATGGGGAGGAAGAAAGGAAGCTGTTGATCATTCGGCGACAGTCTTGTAGTCTGCGGTGGCGTGTCTAGTGGGGCTGCTTGTGTCGCTTCCTCCTGTCCCTAAAGGAGAGGTGTCACAGGAGCGGTCATTGCATTTAGGGGAAGTGGTGCGGCCACAGGCAGGCTTTTCTGTCCACCTCTGGAAACCCAATGTGTCACATCAGAGATATAATTTCTTAATGAAATGGCGAGAGTGTACCTAATTTATGCCAGGACGGAAAACGCTGACGGGGCAGAAAGGACACTTGTTTCTGCTGTAACAGGGAGCACGTGTGGGCCACGTCACTCAGGAATGAATCAGACCAGCGTTCTGGGGCACTCTGCTAAGAGAATTGCCTCCTTGCGAGCTCCTGTAAAGTGTTAAAGATATTTACTGTGTGCATACATCCTGGTCCATTCCAACCCTTTCATTGGAACGCAGGCTTATGTGAGTTCAGTCCTTTGTCCCAGACCCCTTCCTGAGCATGAGTAAGAAAAGTAGGATTGTGCTATAGAATCATCAGTGCGATTCATTCTGCCCTTTCCTCTAGGGCTTTTCTGGCAAACATTAAACATCACGAGGGACTTCCGTGGTGGTGCAGTGGTTAAGAATCTGCCTGCCAATGCAGAGACACGGGTTCGAGCCCTGGTCCAGGAAGATCGCACATACCGCGGAGAAACTAAGCCTGTGCACCACAACTGCTGAGCCTGTGCTCTAGAGCCCACAAGCCACAACTACTGAGCCTGCATGCCACAACTACTGAAGCCCGCACGCCTAGAGCCTGTGCTCCGCAACAAGAGAAGCCACTGCAATGAGAAGCCCGCACACCGCAATGAAGAGCAGCCCCCGCTCGCCACAACTAGAGAAAGCCTGCGCGCAGCAACAAAGACCCAATGCAGCCAAAATATAAATAAATAGAATAAATAAACATCATGACACCCCATTAAAGGGAGGCGAAGTACTCATTTCACAGACGGTAAGACTGACACACAGGTTTTGCCTCCATGACACCTTATAGCCAACAGGATAGATTTTTTTCCCTCTCTGGCAAAGCGGGTGTGAGATGCATTGATGAACTTTAAAAAATTTCATTGAGGTATAGTTGATTTAAAATGTTGTGTTAATTTCTGCTGTACAGCAAAGTGATTCAGTTATTCATATATATACACGTTCTTTTTCATATTCTTTCCCACTATGGTTTATCACAGGATATGAATACAGTTCCCTGTGCTCTACAGTAGGACACTATTGTTTATCCATTCTATATATAATACTTCACATCTGCTAATCCCAAACTCCCATTCCATCCCTTTGCCACTCCCCCTCCCCCTTGGCAGAGATGTGTTGATGAACTTAACCTAAGGCTTGGGTATGGTGTGGCCAAAGAGGTCAGGGCTTCTCCTGACGGTCGTGGGGCTGCGGCGGGGTCTGAAAGTCTGGAGCCTTTGTCTCCTGCTCAACACCGGGCCAAGAGGTATCAGTCATGGCCAGGTGCAAGAGAACTTTCTCTACGCCAGAAAGTCTCCAAAGTGGGGGCACACACACCCTAAGTGGTACACAAGACAATTCTTTGAGGGGTAGTGTTAATGGGTTGAATTATGTTCCCCTCCCCAAAATTCATATGTTGAAGTCCTAACTTCCAGGACCTCAGAATGCAACCTTATTTGAAGATAGGATCTTTAAAGGGGTAACAAAGTTAAGGTGAGATCTTTAGGGTGGGCCCTAAAAAATACGACTGGTGTCCTTATAAAGTGGGGAAATTTGGACAGAGATACACATAGAAGGAAGATGATGTGAAGAGACACAGGAGAAAGACAAGCCAAGAGGAGAGGCCTGGGAGAGCCTTCTCTCGCAGCCCTCAGAAGGAATCAACCCTGCTGACATCTTGATCTTGGACTTCCAGCATCCAGAAGGGTGAGACAATATATTTCGGGTTGTTTAAACCATCCTGTCTATGGTACCTTGTCACGGCAGCCCAAGCAAACTAACACAGATAGGAAGAAGATACTAGAACTTTAGAAGTTCTGTTTATATCACTGTGGTGGTTTGGCTTATGGATCCTAATTCATCACCTGCATGGAACAGAATTAATACCATTTGCCATGTCACTTTGAAGTGCTTCCCACTGTGGGGGGGAATATACTCCCCCCATGCCAGTGACGTTGCACTTGACCAAAGGAGTATTAGTGGATGTGGCTTGTGAGCAGGACTGTAAATGTGTTGTGTGGTGTGTGATTTGCCCTCTTGAGCTTCTGCCATCACTAAGAGAAGAACAGGTCTTAGGTGGCTACAATCACATCAGCCTGGGCTCCAGACCTGCACAAAACCTGCAAGCTGGAACCAAGCCTGGCCAACCTGCAGCTTGAAGTCGCCCAGCCCAGCCAAGATCCATTAAGACCCCGCAGGACCAGGAGCGACAAAAACCCATAAATGCCTATCGTTGTAAGCCGCCGAGTTTTGGAGTGTTTGTTTTGTAGCATAATTGCAGGAAGAGTTGACTGTTACAATGACCAATATGCAACATGTAGATTGACCACATGGCCTCACTCAGGCTGAATGTCACTGCTCGGCATCCAGTGTGACAGGCAAGGAATGCCAAGGGAAGAGTGACAGTCCTGGAACTTGGCTGGCATCCGCCTTGCATGATTTTTCACCTCAGTAAATGGCCTGTTATGAGTGCCATGTCGAGTGATTTGCAAATTATATGATCTCGCTCTAACTAAACTAATCATCACAAAATGGGCAAGGGGCTTGAAATGTCTCCTCTAAAGAAACCATGGCTTGCAGATAATGCTGTGAAAGCAACCATCAGCTAGGAAGGAACTGGCCAGCTCTGGGTTCCAGAGCTCTGCCAGCCCGATTAGGAGAAAACACCGTGATCTGAATCAGATTTGACACAGAGTACATTTTAAAAATTTCAGACTTCAGGGCTTCCCTGGTGGCGCAGTGGCTGAGAGTCCGCCTGCCGAGACAGGGGACACGGGTTCGTGCCCCGGTCCGGGAAGATCCCACATGCCGCGGAGCCGCTAGGCCCGTGAGCCGTGGCCGCTGAGCTTGCACGTCCGGAGCCTGTGCTCCGCAACTGGAGAGGCCACAACAGTGAGAGGCCCGCATACCGCAAAAAAGAAAAAAAAAAAAAAGAAAAATTTCAGACTTCAGAAGATCATTTGAGATGCAGATTTTCAACTTCTATTGTTAAGAATGGGCCTCGCACACATATATATGGCCTTATGCTCTTAGCAGAAAACATTAGCACATGAATGTGATTTGTAAGTAAATAAATATACTCAAAATGTGCAAAAAATGTTTCATTACTCGGGTCAAGACCACTTGAAAGTCGCTTGAAAGTGAGTCCAGCCTATCAAACTGATTTATTAACCTTTTGGGCGAGTTCATTGTTTTTAATGTTGAGGGATTATTAGGGTGCCATCAGTGAACATGGGAAAGACCTGTCCCCTCGAAGTGCACTGTGCAGAACCCATGGGCTCTCCAGTGTTTGGCTGTGTTCACCCTGTTTCTAAAGCCTGGGGGAGAAATTGATGTCACAGGGAAAGTGAGGACGCACCTCAGTGCCGGGCCTAAGGAGAACCTTCCAGAGCAGGGAGCTGATGCGCTGTTCAGCAGAGAGGGTGCCCGGGGCAGGGGGGCCCTGCTTTGGGCCCAAAGACTCCTACCAGCTTCAAGAAGTCCTGAAAGGGCCCAGCTCTGCTGCCCCGTCCTGACTCCAACACCACCATTCAGGGCATGGAGACGAAGGAGACACACCCCACTCCCAACCAGAATCTCACTCTGGGCACAGACACTGGGCAGCCAGACTTCATGCCCAACTCTGATTAAACCAGAAAGTGTCAAATAATGCTGACCACTCCCTCCACTCCAGAAAATAAATATCTTCCTCCCTTGAACTCTTGAGCTGCATCGTTTCTTTTTTTCTTTTTTTTTGGCTGTGCCACACAACTTGCAGGATCATAGGTTCCCCACCAGGGATCAAACCCACGCCCCCTGCAGTGTAAGCGCAGAGTCCTAACCACTGGACTACCAGGGAAGTCCCTGCATCGTTTCTATCTTCCCTATGGTGCTGACCCCATTTTGTCTTCAAGTATTGTCACTTAGACTTCCGCATGGGTGCGTCCCGTCTCAAGGATGTGGACCAGGCCTTACGGAGGTGAGGACCCCATTTTATATTCCTTTGAGTCTAGAACCTATTTAGGGAGCTGGATGCATGAGTCCCCGGGTTTCTCTCTGGGCTGCTGTGAGCATAGCGCGTTGTGTGGGTTATGGGTGGAGGGGAGGGTACTGCTTGACCCTGAGGTCTCTGTTCTGAAGGATTTTCATCAAATTCATGGGAGGCCACCCATGCCCGGGCATTACTATGAAGAGACTGGGACAGAAAGGACGAGGAGGTTGTACCAGTTGGGGCTGGAGCAGGGATGCAGACCACGATGAGGATTACGCAGGAAGGGCTTCATCATGGAACAAGAGCTGACCCAACTGTGGGAGAGTCTGGGAAAGGAAGGGTCCAAAGGCGAAGTTGGAGGGTCCAAGGAGAGTCACTAGCCAGCCCTCCTGAAGCCAGGCATGAGCAGCTGCCAGAGCAGGGCCACGAGGGGGAGTTGGGGGAACAGCCCACAGAAGATGTGTCTCTATGTCTGGTGGCAGGCCTGGCATGGCTGTGGCTCAGCAAGGCCTGCAGAGCAGGAGAGAGCAAGGACAAAATGGCCCCTTCTGGCACCTCCTGTCTTTTATTGCATCTAACCATGATGGCCAGAGAGGAGTAGCAGCTGCTTCTCTGCCACCTTCCAAATGTTGTGCAAATTTCTCTTCTGACCACCTCTAATGTGGAATCATAAAAGGAAGGGAATTCTGGAAAAGGCTCCAGCTTAGCTGAGGTGACACGACACAAAACCACCACAAGATTTGAGCTGTCACAGGGTCTGCCATGGCTCTTCTGCACAGCTACTTTAGAAGTGAGGAGCACGCTGCATGTCCTCAAACATTTCTGTGCCCCAGGCTTGGCAGGTGGACTGGGCTCACGGAGGGAAAGATCTTTATGCAACAGCACCTTCCAAATCTCACTAGCAGGTCAAGCTCGACACTGTCCTGTTGACCCCCTTATCACTCAAGAAGGATGATTTCAGCTTGAGAAACTCAGAGAGGAAAATAGCTAAGGGCCTATGGCAGACTGTATTTTCCAAAGAGGGACTGAACTGTGTCCCCGCCCACCCCCCCACGAATCCGTATGTTAAAGCCCTAACCCCCAATATGACTGTATTTAGAGATGGGGCCTTTAAAGAGACAAGTACGGTTAAGTGAGGTCATAAGGGTGGGGCCCTAACCCATTAGGATTGGTGTCCTTATAAGAAGAGGAAGAGACACCAGGGACTTGCATGCACAGAGGGAAAACCACAGAGAGGGTGCCTGTCTGCAAGCCAAGGAATGAGGCCTCAGGAGAAACCAAACCTACCAACACCTCGATCTTGAACTTCCAGCCTCTGGGAATGTGAGAAAATAAATGTCTGTTGTTTAAGCTACCCCGTCTGTGGTATTTTGTTATGGAAGCCCAAGCAGACAAATATAGCCACCACACTATCTCCCATCCCACAGGCTCTTCTTCGATGTGACAATGACACTCCAATGACAATACTTCTGATGGTGGTGTCTACACCCTCTTGCCTTGAACCTGATCAGGCCTTCATGACCGCCTCAACCAATAGAATACAGCAGAAGTGAAGCTATGTGACTTCCGAGACTAGGTCCTAAAAATGCCATGCCCTTCTATCTTGCTCCCCCAGGACACTCATTCTTAGAACCCAGCCACCATGCTGTGAAGAAGCCAGGAAGCCACAGGGAGAGGCCACGTGGAGAGGCCACAGCCAACAATCCCAGCTGAGGTCCCGGCAGCAGCCAGCATCGACACTAGCTGTGTGATCGAGGGAGGCTTTGGGTGATTCCAGCCCCCAGCCATTGAGTCACCCCCTACCCTTTGAGCCACCCCAGAGGACATTCTGTCCCCACTGGCCTTGTCCAGACTACAGATTTGTCAGCAAAATAAATGATTGGTTGTTGTTTCAAGCCACTGATTTTGGTGTGATTCATTATGCAGCAGTAGATGACCAGAAGAGAGGTCCTCAGAACAAAGGCATCCAGGAGACCGCCTAAGAGAAAATGGGGCCAAGCCAACATATAGGCTTGACCTGTTTTGGGGGGTATTGCAGTGATTTCAGACAATCAAAGCGGTGCAAACCTCCGGCATCAATGCAGAAAAACAGGCTGTCAGATGAGCGGTCCTCTGAAGATCACACCCACTTTACGATTCCTATTCATTTTCTGGCAACTCTGAACATCTTCCCAAGGAGATTTTTTTATTCACGTTGATCAAGCTCTGGACAGAGTTTAAAGGAAGCGTGTATACAGAAAGAAAATGGTGGAATCGGGAGGTTAAGCTGGAGGCTAGAATAATTAAAGGTTAAACTCCAGGTTTGCATTTGGTATTTATAGAATTTTCCATGCTTGGTGTGAGGGTTTTAAAACCAGGCTGAGCAGGGAAGCGCCTTTCAGCTCTTAAAGGAGGGAAAGGATTCTAACACAAGGAATCCAACCTGCCTAGTTCAAAGTTTTAAAAGGCAGGATAATTAAGCTGCTTTGTGGCTTCAAGTGATGTTGTTAAGGTGAACAGGGCTGGGAAAGGAGGCTCTGCGAACAAAACAAAGCCAAACAAAACATTTTCTTTCCCTACCGGGCACCCACGGCTGTCAGCAGCGGTTCCCTGGGTCCTCGAAAGCGGTTTTCTGCCCCTGCTGCTCCCTGCTCTGAAGGCGCGTGAGCGCTGCTTATAGCATTTGACACGAGCCAAGGCAAGCATGGGACAGCGGTGTTCCGGCAGGCGCATTGTAGGGGTTACCAAAGTATGCGCGCGAAGGATGTGGGTGGAGGCGGAGGTAGTGGGGACACGGCACCCGGTGCTGGCTCGCACACAGCTGCGCTCTGAGGCTGAATGCAAACTCCCCGGAATGCACTTCTGCTTTGCTCCAAGCTTCCTCTCGCTTCCTTTACCCCCCTCCCATTTTCAGTATAGAACTTCAGAGAAGCTCCTCTCTCTGTCTTTCAGCTTGTTGCTATCTGTTTGCGGGACATGGTTGTCTCTTTTTGTTTCCTGAAGCTTTGATGGGGCTGGGGATGAAAGGTCAAAGGAGGCGAGGCCAGGGATGCCTGCGTTACAGGCTCGAACTGCTTCTCCCAAGAGTTTTCCAAATGCATCCTGCTCCCAACCTTCAAAGGATGCGGGGTGCAAAGGCTTGTGAGAACTTGTCTAAACTGGCACTGCATTTCTTTGTGAAAATCTAGTTACTGAGACAGACTATAATGCAGCTATTGAAAAGGATGATTATAAAGACCATGTGGCAACATGGAAAAGGCAGGCGTGACATAACATTAAACGAAATAGTAGAACTCCAAACTGTGCCTGAGGTATTGTCACAACTATGTTCAAAGTGGATTAGGAGCAGGGACTCAAACAGATACTTGTATGTCAATGTCCACAGCAGCATTATTCACAGTAGCCCAAAGGTGGAAACAACCCAAGTGTCCATCGACGGATGAATGGATAAACAAAATGATCAAAACTTCCTTTTTGACCTTAAAAAGGAATGAAATGTGGAGACCTGCTACAACATGGATGAATCTTGAAGACATTATGCTAAGTGAAATTAGCCAGTCGCAAAAGGATAAATACTGTATGGCTCCAGTTATATGAGGCCCCTGGAATAGTCAGATTCAAAGAGACAGACAGTAAAATGGTGGTTTCAGGGGCTGGGGGGAAGAGGGAATGGGGAGCTGTTGTTTAATAGATATGGAGTTTCTGTTTGGGATGATGAAAAAGTTCTGGAGATGGATGGTGGTGATGGTTGCACAACATTGTCAAAGTACGTAATGCCACTGAACAGGACACTTAAAAATGGTTAAGATGGTAAATTTTATGTTATGTATATTTTACAATAAAAAACTGGGCTTCCCTGGTGGCGCAGTGGTTGAGAGTCCGCCCCCTGCTGCAGGGGACACGGGTTCGTGCCCCGGTCCGGGAAGATCCCACATGCCGTGGAGCGGCTGGGTCCGTGAGCCATGGCCGCTGAGCCTGCGCGTCTGGAGCCTGTGCTCCGCAACGGGAGAGGCCACAACAGTGAGAGGCCCGCGTACCGCAAAAAACAAACAAACAAAAAAATTAATTCTTTAAAAGTGCATTAGGCAGATTGGTGACTGCCAGAGGCTGGCAGGAGGAGGGCATAGGGAATAACTGCTTAATCAGTACAGGGTTTTATTTAGGGACGATGACAATGTTTTAGAACTAGATAGAGGTGATTGGTTGTACAGCATTGTGAATGTACTAAACACCACTGAATTGTTCACTTTAAAATGGTTAATTTTATGTTATGTGCATTTCATCTCAATTTTTTAAAAAACTGGATTAGGAGGAGACAAAGGGAATGTGGAAAAATGAGAACTGTTTAATGCATTAGGATGGTTAGGACTATTGGTGGATTCATTTTGATTTCTGAAAAAATGTTAAAATGCAGTTTGTGCAATGTATTTTTTACATATTTAAGAAAAAACTGTCAGGTAGAAATTCTGTCACAAAAAACAGAATGTATACGGGATTAACATATACACACTACTATATACAAAACAGATAACCAACAAGGACCTATTGTATACAGGGAACTGTGCTCAATATTTTGTAATAACCTATAAGGGAAAATAATCTGAAAAAGAATATGTGCATATGTGTGTGTGTGTGTGTGTGTATATATATATATACACACACACACACACATATATATATATGTAACTGAATCACTTTGCTGTACACCTGAAATTAGCATGCTATTGTAAATCAACTGTACTTTAATAAAAAAACAAAACAAAAGAGGGGAATTGCCTGGCAGTCCAGTGGTTAGGACTCCGTGCTTTCAGGGCCAAGGGCCCAGGTTCGATCCCTGGTCAGGGAACTAAGATCCCACAAGCCACATGGCACAGCCAAAAAAAAAAACCCAAAACAGACTATTAATCAACTAAAGCAAAGTTTCTTACTTTTTCTTAAGACTTGTGGGGCAAGATCGTACAGAGAAAAACCATAAGGAAACGGAAATTGAGGACTGGGCTAAGATAGTGCTTGTCACTTTTTAGTATGTATTAATATATACTATGTATCATGTATTAATGTGTTAATAATAAAGTATATTAATATAAATCAATAATAAAGACTGTAAGAGATAATCACAGTAAGTCCTTACCAATCAATCAAATATATATATATTTAATATCCAGTGTCCCCAGCATGACGCTGGGCCCTGTGGGAGGCCCAGAAGATGAGGCAGAGTGTCCTTTTGGAGTTGACACTGTAGGGCTAACTTGTATGATGCTGATGGCAAGTGTGTGAGGTCAGAAAGAAGCTGAAGCACACAGAGAGGCTGCCTAAAGGGAGTGGGGGCACCTCAGCTGGACTTGGAGGGATGGCAGGGTCTGCACAGGCCAAGGGGAGAGACAGGTCCTTCTTGGTGTGAGGGGACAGGCAGGGGACAGGAACTCCAGTGTCTGTAGTCAGGGAAGGAAGGGGAGAGCAGAGAGGTGTGCCGGGCGAGTTGAACGAAGCCCAGTTAAAACACCCCCCTTGAGGGATAAACACTGTAGACAGTGGGGAGCCATGGTTGGCTCCTGAGCAAGGGATGGAAGCCATATTTTCAGATGGGGACTCTGCCAGAATGACAGTAGGCCTTGGATCCCCTTTCCCTTTCACTCAGGGGGCCCAGACAGGCCAAAACACAGTCAGACACCCCCAGCCCTGACACGGATTACAGTAGCCGCAGCAGGGAGCAATTCTGGAAACTCTGTTCTCTCATTGATGGTTTCTAGTTCCTTGTCCCCAAAGGGAACACTTTTAGAGAAAAATGATACGTCTGGTTAAAGATTGAGGATTGAACACATGCGTCCATCCCTCTGCTCCAGGCCAAAACTTCATGAAGCTGATAGTAATGGGATTTTCAAAAGGCATTCACCTGCAAGTATAAAGAGAATGAGAAAGGAGAAAATAGCCAAGAGTTTTGGAAGCTGGAAAGCAGAAGGTTGTTTGGTGACTAACTTAGAGCAGGGCTGAGAAAGCTGAATCTCAAACTGGCTGTGGGGAAAGCTGAGAAGCGGCCTGAATGGATGGCATCGCAGAACCTCTCCCCGCTCCAAAGACTCAGAAGTGGCAATGCCAGGTACTTCTGGAAGAGGAGGTGAAACTGGTACTAAGAACAGGAGGATCAACTGAAAGTCCACTTAAGAAGCAGTCAGATGTTCGGATGCCTTTCCCTGTGCTGTGAACCTAAGTGACTATCCCTTCACTCCCTCATCCCCCATCTCAGACAGAAGACTGGACTTTTATTTAGTATCTGGAGAGGGTTTTAAAAAGGGTCTTTTGGGCTTCCCCGGTGGCGCAGTGGTTGAGAGTCCGCCTGCCAATGCAGGGGACACGGGTTCGTGCCCCGGTCCGGGAAGATCCCACACGCTGCGGAGCAGGTGGACCCGTGAGCCATGGCCGCTGGACCTGCGCATCCGGAGCCTGTGCTCCGCAACGGTAGAGGCCACAACAGTGAGAGGTCCGCGTACCGCAAAAAAAAAAAAAAAAAAAAAGGGTCTTTGCATAGAAAACAAACTTATGGTTAACAAAGGGGAAAGGGTGGGGGATAAATTAGGAGTTTCGGATTAACAGATACACACTACTGTATATAAAATAGATAAACAACAAGGACCCTGTATAGCACAGGGAACTATATTCAATATCTTGTGATAACGTATAATGGAAAAGAATCAGAACATATATAAAACTGAATCACTTTGCTGTACACCTGAAACTAACACAACACTGTAAACCAATTATATTTCAATAAAAAATAAAAATTAAAAAAATTTTAAAATTAAAATTAAAAAAATAAAAATAAAAAATATCTCTATTTTTGGATAGAGATATAAAGCATAGTTGGAAGTAGGATGCCCAATTGAAAACAGGGAGATTAGATATGTTTTTTTTTTTTAATGAACATTGTACCCCCAGCCAAGCTTCCCTGCTCATTCAACTCCCAGAAACTTGACATTCAGGCTTGGACCCTCTAGGAAGGAGATTGGATACTGACATCAGAGATTTGCCAATTAAAAGGCTTACCCAGATCAGCATAGAGTGGTGGTTCTCAAACTTAGCCTGCATCAGAATCCCCTGGAGGGTTTGTTAAAACACAGACTGCCAGGGTTTCAAATCCAATAAATCTGGAGTGGGGCCTAAGAATGTACATTTCTTAGAAGTTCCCAGGTGATGTTGCTGCTGGTCCGGGGACCACACTTTGAAAACTGCTGCTCTAAAGTGAAATCTGCAATTGGCAAGCCACACCCCCACACATAGAGATTTCCAGCAGCTTTTTAGTGCCCTGCTGTAGATGTGCACACATAACTGGTGATCACCAGACGTCTAAGGGAAACCTCTAACATGAATGACCAAGACCAAAACAGATGAAGCAAGCTGAAGGAAACAGAAACTATGCTGAGAAATGTAAATTTCACACATGCGCGCACACACTTGCACACACCTACCTATCGATAATGTCCCAGAAGAAACATTATTTTAATAGTATTAAAAAGAAGCATTCAGGGAATACAAAGAAACTTTTAGAGAGTAAAAATCGAGCTACTGGAAAATTAAAATATGACAGCAGAAATGAAGAAAATAGTAGAAGGATTGGAATGTAAAGTCTAGAACGTTTTCCAGAAAACAGAGAAAAGAAAAGGAGATGAGAAATAGAAAAAACAGTTGTTTTTTTTTTCTTTTTGTGGTATGCGGGCCTCTCACTGTTGTGGCCTCTCCCATTGCGGAGCACAGGCTCCGGATGCGCAGGCCCAGCGGCCGTGGCTCACGGGCCCAGCCGCTCCGCGGCATATGGGATCCTCCCAGACCGGGGCACGAACCCGTATCCCCTGCATCGGCAGGCGGACTCTCAACCACTGCGCCACCAGGGAGGCCCGAAAAAACAGTTTTTAAATGATTACCCTAAAAGTCTAAATAAAAGGAGTTTTAGAAAGAGAGAACAGAGAGACAGAGGGGAAGGAAGCATCAAAGAAATAATTCAAGAAAATTTCCCACACCTAAGGGACACGATCTTACAGATGGAAAGGACCACAGAAGTATCTAATACAATGGATGAAAGGAGACTCACATAAATACATATCATCATGAATTTTCAGAACATTGGAGACAAAGACCCTTAAAGCTTCGAAGGAGAAAATATATACTATATACAAAGGATTGAGGACATTTCTGGCTTTGGACTTCTTAATAGCGAATCTGGGAGAAAATAGAAAAATGCCTTTCAAAATTCTAAGGGAAAGTAATCCAACTTAGAATTCTATATCCAGCCAAACGATCAGTTAAGTGTGAGCATAGAAAGAAAACTTCTCTGACATGCAAGGTCTCATAAAATTGCTGCCTGTGCATCCTTTCTCAGAAAGCAACTGGAAGAGATGGTCCACCAAAATGTTGGAAAACATCAAGAAAGGGGAAAACGTGGAATCCAGGGAACTGGGGATGCCACCCAAGATAGAGTCAGAGGGAATTTCCATGATGAAGGAGGCAACCCCAGGGTGATGGCTGAGCCCCAAGCATAAGGAGCAACCAGCCTAGATAGGAGCTGCTCAGAAGCCTCTTGATAAGCCAAGAAGAGGGACTTGAGGTGTTTGGACACAGTGCAAATCTAGTAAATTGAGAAAGAGTTTGGGTTGCAGCAACCTTCTTAAAGCAGAGGCAGCCAGAAAGGTGGTAATAAAGCTCAGTGACTACAGCCTGAGCTGAATTCCAATTTTCCATACAAAGATGAAAGGTCCTGGCTCCCGCCTCTGCCTTCCTCCACCGACAGCCACATCCCCACGCATATTTGGGAAGGCAGAAATATCTAGGCCAATTTTATCATAATAAAATGGAAGAAGAATCATCAAAGTTCAAACTCTCCATCATCAGACGATCTCAGAGTCTCCCCGATGTGAAATTCCAAATGTCTGGGTCCAGGTGCTCTCATGTGTAGAAGGGAAACTGGTGATTGGCAATGTTCATTGTTTTATTGAACAAGAACTTGCTTGCTGGGGTATAATTAGATGACACAGATTCCTTTTTCATTTTTTATAGGGAAGTATTTTGCCGTTACCTCGGAGTATAGCATGATATGTTTTTTGGCCAGGGATTTTTTTTCACTGTGTAGTCTTTCTCTCAGTGGTTTATTTAAAGTCGAAATGACACCAAAATGGAGAGCGAGTGGTTTGTGTTCTCACCCCAGCCCCACCCCAGAGCTGCAGCACAGGTAAGTGTCTGTCACCTTGAGACAGGCTGGGACCTAGGACCCTTTGCTGCAGTGCTGGCACCTGGACCTTCGAGCAACAGAATACAAAAAAACTATAAGGGACTAAAAATAACTGCACACATGCCCAGTGGGGCAAATTAGGAACAACAACAAGATACAAAAAGAGCAAAAACCCAACTGCCACTTCTGAGGTGTCAGGAGCAAAAGCAGGGGACTGTGCATGATCCCTGCGCACAGCACCGCCAAGGGGGTGGGCAGACCTCCCAGGCCATCCCTCTGGCCCGGACCCCTGGACGCGCCCCCACCCCCACCCCATGTAAGGAGCCAGCTCATCCCCCCACTCAGGGAGCCAGCAAGGAAACCTGTTACTTGTTTTCGCTCCCTTGTGCTGCAGCACGAGTCCCATTAAAGCCTCGCCTGAATTCCTCCTATGGCCTCTTAACAATTTCTGTTGATTAAGGAGTCCAAGAACCTAGGTCCGTCACAACCTAACACGTTTCCCTTCAGTGGAATTGGCCACCTTTAGTGATTCACATTAGGTAATGCAGTCCCATTCTACAACTTTCGTGGCATAAAATGTAGGACTAATCAGGATAGGAAGATATCTCAACAGGTTGAAATAAATAACAAGTCCTCTGCCTATGGCCTAAACAAAAAGGCACCAAAACAATCCATGCCATTGCTCCATGATACAACCAAGAGTCCTCCAAAGGAGACAAGACCCTGTGGACCAGGCTTTGGTCCCGCCCTGCCGCCTGTCATGATGCACCCACCCGCCATGATGAACAACTGCCCAGCACCCACTGTAAGCTCCTTCTGGGAGTCTGGCAGACCCTCTCCAGCTTCCCCACCCCACGTCTCCTCTCTCCAGACCAGGGGTCCCTTCCAGACTGAGTCCAGACAGGCCAGCAGCACTCCTACCTGGTCCCTGTGCCCCCTACCCACTTACTTAGGTACCTTTCTCCCAGCATCCCGGGACTGGCCACTGCCCATCTCTCCTGGCACTGTGGCCAAGGGAGGGTGGAAAATATAGATGATTCATCTTTGAATCTGGGCACCTAGCAGAGTCTGGCATGGAATCGTGCTTAATAAATACTTGTTGAATGAATGGGTCAATGAACAAAGCGAATGTATGGATAAATATGACTTAGGGGCTTTGGTAAATGCCACATGAATTTCTTGTGTCATATGACCGCCCCCAAAATGCTAATACCAAAGGCTTAATGCTGTAGAGTCGTGGTCTTTGACACTCCACTGGGGTGCTTTAACAGCTTTCATTTCTCTCTTATGCTTTTAGGATAAAAAAATCTACATAAAGTCATAATGTAAATATTAGTGGAGATTAATTTCTTTTTATTTATAGATTAAAATCAATGTGACTAGTCTCTATGTTTACCGTGCAGATTGCCACTTAAGAATGCCCTTACCTGGCCAGTAGGACTGTGAATCGCAGTCACGGGTGGCACGCACGCGGCTTCAGAAGAGCAGGAGGCCCACTCCCTCCTCCACTGTCAGCATATTGTGACGCATTGCAGCTTACAGGTGCCTAGTGATGTGGATTTACTGATCATATGACCTAGTTTTAGCTTAACTCCCAAATGAGCCATAGGGCTTAAAAAGATTCCTGCAAAGAAACCATGTGTTAAAAATAATACTAATAATACAAGCACGCTTGAACAAGATGGAGGCTGAGCAGATGTTTCTTCTAGTATGAGCTCTTTGTCAGCCACATCATGTGGCAAAAACAGCCATAATCTAATCAGATCTGAGCCGAAGTCGGCCCCCAAATTGAAATTATCAAGAGACAATTGGAAACATGAGTTTCCCATCACCGCTGTCTTAATGACAAGCCTGGCCTTGAGTGTATATGGTATATTGGGACTATCTGGTGAACGTCACAAGCCTCCAGAACAGAGGTCCTTAACCATAAATAAATACATCGGATTACAAAGGAAACCAAGGAGGTTGAAATCATTATCAAATTATTAAAACAAATTTGTGTTATAGATATGTATGTATGGGCTTCTTTAGTAAATCATTAAGTAACAAGATCCGTGGCAGATCTAATGACTACCATCATTTCACAGTGTTGATGAGCATATGTGATATTTTAAGATATCTGCTAATACTACCGAGATTTGTTGCCTATGTAAGTAATTGAAGGACATGCTAAGTTGTAGTTAGAGGCTAGTGAAAATGGAGATGCCATTTTCCCCCCATCCAATTTACAAACCCTGTGAATTCTATCCTTGAACCTCAGGTCAAGAACTGCAGTCTAGTGCACATCAAAGGCTATTGGTCCCATCTCGCACAACCTTGTTACCGGGTGCTCTGTTAACAACCATATAAAAAAAAAAATCATAGCCAGCCTCCAACTGAATCAGAAATCACACATAAAAACGTTTATTACAAGCAGGCACAAAAACCAGTTACGCAATCTGCTCTTATAACTCAGTGAAGTGCCAGGTCTCCGCGCTTAGGCACACCAACAAGTACCTTGGCTAAAAGCTACGCTGAATATAGAAGTGCCAATATTTAAGTGGCAGGATTCAACTAACCCTCCGGTTAGAACAGGCACAATGTCCTCTGTTAGGTGGCAGGCCACAGGAGTAAACAAAGTCTGTGGCCTGGGATGCCACACCCCAGGGTATTTCCCCTCTGGGTTCCTCAGGTTCATAGACCCCATTCAGGCAACAACAGAGGTGTTAATACAATACTTCTTGCCAATCCCCACGTCTTTTTTTGTGACGTACAGTTGATTTACAATGCTGTGTTAGTTTTAGGTGCACAGCACAGTGAATACATATATATATTCTTTTTCAGATTCTTTTCCCTTAGAGGTTATTACAAGATACTGAAGACAGTTCCCTGTACTCTGTAGTAGGTCCTCATCGGTTATCTATTTTATTTATAGTAGCATAGCCAAGCCCCACGTCTTGAAAACCACTTATTTTGTCAATAAAAACTTTTCTCTAATATTTAAAAATGCTAATCAGTGAACCCTCTGGTACAGATTGAGATAGCCGATGTGTAGTAGGTGTCTTTGGACTGTGGATTTCCGAGTCAGGTTTTTCGAATGTTAACTTAACCATCCCAGAGGTGTGTGTCCTTCATTTGTGTATTTCAAATAGAAACCCACCTCTTCTACAGTATAGATTAAAAACAAGCTATCTATACTGAAGTACTTTGTTATGGACTGAATTGTGTCCCCCCCAAATACGTAGGTTGAAACGCTAACCCCCAGTGCGACTGTTTTTAGAGATAGGGACTTTAGGGAGATAATCAAGGTTAAAGAGGTCATAAGGGTGGGGCCCTAATCCTATAGGACTGGTGTCCTTATAAGAAGAGGGAAATTTGGACACAGACACACAGAGAGAAAGGGGAATGCGTGTGAAGACAATTTCTGACAATTTATTACATCTCTTAATTCCTGTGGGTCAGGAATTCAGAAAAGTCACAGTGGGGACAGCTTGTCTCTGCTCCATGATGTCTGGGGCTTCGGTTAAAAGCCATGAAGTCAGGGCCTGGAAGATACACTTCCATGGTAGCACACTCACATGGCTGGCAAGGTGGTGCTGGCTAGTTGGTTTCTCACCATGTGGATCTCTCCACAATGCTTCTTGAATGTCCTTACAACATGGTGGCTAGCGTCCCCCAGAGCAAGCTACACAAGAGAGCAAGGCAAAAGCTGCAATGCCCAGCTTAGTGATAATAGACAACAATACTGTATTATAAATTTCAAAGTTGCTAAGAGACTAGATCTCAATTGTTCCCACCATAAAAAAAAAGAAATGATAATTATGGGATGTGATAGAAGTGTTAGCTAACGCTATGATGGCAATCATATTGCAATATATAAATGTATAAAACCAACATGTGGTACACCTTAAACTTATACAATGTTACATGTCAATTATATCTCAATATAAAAGAATTCTTTAAAGAAAGAAAGTTGCAATATCTTTTATAACCAACCTCAAAAGTCACATGCCAGCACACCTGCAGGAGTCTATAGGTCACAGTAGATTCAGAGTGGATCTACCCTGATTCAGTGTAGGAGGGGATTGCATAAGGACAGGAATACTAGGCGTGGCTCATTGGGCCCACCTTGGAGACTGGCTTGCACACCTCCCATCACCTCTATATGTGGATAATGATGCATAATAATGACAAGGATAGAAGATCAGACATGGCTCTCCTACTCGTGGCTTTTGAGAAAGATACCAGCCAAGAAACATTATCTTAAAAGTTTCAGGATGTCTTCCCCGTCTCATATTCATCCACTAGGGATCTAGACTCATCATCGTTACCATAATAACAATCATCATCTTTGTCACTGTTGTCAGTTACTGAGCATTCAACTATGTGCCAGGCACTGTGTCAGGTGTTCTACAAACATTATCTCCTTTAGTCTTGTCAAAAATCTTGGAAAAGAAAGTATGATTAGCCCCACTTTACAAAAGAAGAAAGTGAGATTCAAAAGGTTAAGAACTTCACACCTAGCTAGTAATGGAACCAGAATTTGAATACGGGGCTCTCTGGGTCTTTGTTTTCTGTCACACTGCCTCCCTGTCTGTATTAGGGTTCTCCTGAGAAACAGAACCAATAGTGTGTGTGTGTGTGTGTGTGTGTGTGTGTGTGTGTGTGTGTGTGGAGAGAGACAGAGATTTATTTTAAGGAATTGGCTCACATGATTATGGAGACTGACAAGTCCCAAGATCTTTAGTCAGCAAGCTGGAGACCCAGGAGAGCCAATGGTATAGTTCCAGTCTGAACGTCTTCAGGTTCAAAACCCAGGGACAGCCAATGTTTCAGGTGAGTTCAAAAGCAGGAAAAAACAGATGTCCCAGCCAGAAGGCAGTCAGACAGGAGGAGTTCCCCCTTACCCCCAGGAGGGTCAGCCTTTTTGTTCTCTTCAGGCCTTCAACTGCTTGGGTAAGGCCCACCCACATTACAGAGGGCAATCTGCTTCACTCAGTCCACCAATTCAAATGTTAATTTCATCCAAAAACACTCTCAAGAGACTTCCCTGGTGGTTCAGTGGTTAAGAATCTGCCTTCCAATGCAGGGGACACAGGTTTGACCCCTGGTCGGGGAACTAAGATCCCACATGCCGCAAGGCAACTAAACCCATGTGCTGCAACTACAGAGCCCACACACTCTGGAGGCCATATGCCACAACTAGAGAGAAGCCTGTGCACCACAAGGAAGAGCCCGTACGCCGCAACGAAAGACCCTGTGTGCCTCAACTAAGACCCAACGCAGCCATAAATTAATTAATTAATTAATTAAAAAACACTCTCAAAGACACACCCAGAGGGCTTCCCTGGTGGCGCGGTGGTTGAGGGTCTGCCTGCTGGTGCAGGGGATGCGGGTTCGTGCCCCGGTCCGGGAGGATCCCACATGCCGCGGAGCGGCTGGCCCCGTGGGCCATGGCCGCTGGGCCTGCTCATCTGGAGCCTGTGCTCCGCAGCGGGAGAGGCCACAGCGGTGAGAGGCCCGCGTACCGCAAAAAAAAAAAAAAAAAAAAAAAAAAAAGACACACCCAGAATACTGTTTGACTGAATATCTGGGCTCTCATGGCCCAGTCAAGTTGACACCTGCAATTAGCTATCACACTGTCCTCCATGAACGCAACTTGCTTATCCTTGCACATTTTTAGTTTGTGAGACCAGTTTTGCTCTTGCTTGGTCTAAATTTTATGCTTTAAGGAGTCCTGCCCTCACCCATACATAATTGATGTATTTTCACAATTTTATTGAGGTTGATAATACCTCCTCTTAAATTAGGTGGGGGAAAATAGATAGAAGACAGAAGGAGTATTAGGGTATCCTAGTTCTAAATACTTTTTCTTAATAATTTGGGGAAAAATCAATGAAAATACCTTAATAAGAAAAAAATAGGAAAATACTTTAATAGTCTATGACAGTTCTTAAATTATAAAGTGCATCAGACTCACCCATGGGCCTGTTAAAACACAGATGGCTGGGCCCCACCCCCAGAGTTTCTGATTCAGTAGGTCTGGGATAGGGCCTGAGAATTTGCATTTCTAACAAGTTCCCATGATCCTGATTCTGCTGGTCCAAGACCACATTTTGAGTAGGAAAATTCTAGGGGGAAAAGCGTGTCCATAATGTGCCCAGAACTGATATGGCACTCGGGGACCTGTGTTTCTGCTATCTTGGTACACTTCACCATTCTATGCCATCTCACAGTCCCAGATGGCTGCCTGAGCTCCAGCCATCAGGACTAGATTCTAAGCAAATGTTAGAAGGAACAGAGAAAGACCACTCCTTTTAAGGATACTTCCCACTTCCCAGAAGTTGCATGCAAGACTTCCACTTACATTCCACTGACCAGAACTTAGTCATATGGCCACACTTAGCTGCAAAGGAAGCTGGGGAAAAATTTTTTTCTCCAGGAGGCTATGTGCCCAGCTAAAATTCTATTACTTTATTACTTATAAATAGCGGGGGGGGGGGGTGGTGGCGGGGAAGAGCTATTTAGGGACAATGAATGGCCTCTGCCACGGCGATCCTGCAGCTTGTCTGGAACACGAAATAATTCGTTCCTATGTCAGCGTGTAACTTGGGTCTACCTTCCCTCTGAAGCAGCGGCACAGTCCATGCAGCTCAATAAATAGGACTTAGAACCTTGCAAAGCCTAGTGAGCAAGGAATTACCAGTCTGGCCTATGTCACATGTTCTCCCTGCTTACTGCTAGAAGAATGAAGATGGAACTCCAAAGCTAGATACGGGCATTCCCGTGTTCCCTCTCACTGGTTTGGTTAATTGGTTATCCTGTTAACTGGCAGAGGTTTTGGTTTCCTCTGGATCGCTTGCCTTCTGAAATCCGGTAAGGACCAGACGTCAGCAACTTTAGGGGGGAATGTCCTCTGGAGGAAAGACCTGGAACTCCAGCAATGCACATAATTACACACACTCGGTTCTAGAGAGGACATAGAATAAACAGGCTTTTAACAATCCCCATAGCCGTGCCAGATGAGAGAGGTCTTTCTAAGACCCCTCCCCCCACCAAATTCTGGGCCCCAAGGTGGAGGATGAGCCCACAAGATCTTGGCTGCTAAGAGGAAAGGAGGCGTGGGAAAAAAATGCTGCCAGAGTCAAAGCCCAAACAGACATTTTCTTCAATGTTTGACTCAGTGGTTTAATTTTTAAATGCAGCTCTGGTTGATAAAACTGAGATGCAAAAAGAAACTGTTGTTCCCTGATTAACCCTTCTAGCCACTGGGTGCCACTATTGATTTGTTTGGTTAACCAAACTGCAAAAAAACACTTTACTATGGGGGGGGCGGGCGGGGAATTCTCAGTGTAGATTACTTTGGTAAAGCAGGAAGTGAAAGCTGGACCAAAAAAAAAGTCTGTATGTGTATATATATATTTCCTTAGATGTATGTTGGTTATTTTTTTCTCCTGACTTCCTCTCACCAGACAACAACATACTTTTATTTCTCTGTAGTATCTCCTCCTTGATCTCATAATTAATTTCAGAGTAATGCTTGAAGTACTGCTTCAAAAATTATATTTTGTTTCCTAAAGTCCCTTACCGCTCTCAAAAAAAGAAATATGTACAAACCCTACTGCTTCATGATGTTTGAAATCATTTATACATGTCATCATCATCAATAACAAGTGTTTATGAAGTACCTACTACGTGCCTGGGGCTGGGGAATAGAAAAACCAAGAGGTTCCTGACAGCAAGGGGTTATATTCTCTCTATTCATGGAAATATGACATACAGTCAAGAATATAAAGGTAGGGACTTCCCTGGAGGTCCAGTGGTTAAGACTCCACGCTTCCACTACAGGGGGGCACAGGTTCGATCCCTGGTCGGGGAACTAACATCCTGCATGCTGCCTGGCAAGGCAAAAAAAGGAACAAAAAGGCAAATAGGTAGGTAGGTAATTGTGGCCAAAACTACAGGTTGCTTATCCAAGGGTCCATTCTCTCCTTCACTGCATCTTCCTCGATGGCCAAGCCCAAATTTTGTTCTGGTGTTCATCCTGCAGTGCGATCAGGGAAGGGGACCTCCTCACATTCTTAGGGGGTGAGTTATGTTTGATCCAAGCCAACCATGATGACCTCATATTCTTTACCAAAGACTGGTGGAGCACAGCCTTGTGACCCAGTCCTAGACAATGAGACTGGAAGTAAAATGCACTACCCACAGAAAAGGAGGTGTCAGTTTCTTTAAACTGAACCTGTGATGTCTGGAATTGCTTTAGTCATCTTTACACCATGAGGATCGTCACCTCCAACAAGCTGAGGGTAGTGGAGCAGAGAGATGCTACCCCCGCCCCCAGCCCACCTCCCAAAGTGAACCTGCCTCAGGAGTTCTCTTGTGAGACACAGTCCAATTTTGTGAAGCCACTCTTAGCTGGGTCTTCCGTTCGTCGCAGCTGAAGGCACCCTGTCCAAAGCAATGGCCATGTATGCTGGTTGCTTTACATACGTTAGCTCACTGCTGTCCATCTGCTTGCGAGGAAGACATTATCAAGCCCATTTTAGGGATGAAGCAATGGAGTCTGAGAGGTTAATACCACATCCAGCGTCACACTGGTGGAGCCCTATTTTAAGTACAATCAGTGCTCAATAAAGGTTCGATGGCGGGGGGGGCATCCATGGCCCAGCATGGGGTGCAGCTGAGTGGCTGAAGCGCACAGCCACTTGGTGGCCGGGAAACACAATCCTCTGTGGGACGCACCCTGTCCCAACCTTCAGACAATTCCTAGACCCTCCAGCCTAAGCATCTCCCAATTCAAACCAAACAACAGTTTTCTGGGTTTCACTGAAAAGCCTCTAATCGAAATCCAGGGTGAAGACTATCCTTCTGACCTGGAAGTCCTTCCTAAGATCTGACCTCAGACTCCCCCGTGGTAGAGCACAAGACAGCCCTGCCCTCTTCCTTCTCTTTAGCAGGAAGGAGAAACTGTGGCCTTGGATTCAGCACCCCGCCCTCCAGGCGAAGCCGCGACTCTGAAAAGAAATCTCTTTGGAGACAAAGACTGCCGGCTCCCTGCGGCTGTCAGCACCGAAAGTCCGAGAGCTCCGTTTCCAGCGTCCTTCACGCTCCTTAGCCAAATGGAAAGCCCGCACAGCAAAGCGATGCTTATGCTTTGCTTTCTTTTGTTCAGCGTCCATTACAGGACGGCGATGACTGCTCAGCGGGCACATTTCTCTCTGGCTCGCCACCCAGCTCCGAAGCTGGGACTCGAGGGCTGTCCTTCACCCGGCGCCACACCGCAGCCCATCCCAGCCAGCTTCCCGAGGGCGGTGTTCTAGGCGAGGAAAATTGCTCCCGAGATTGCTTAAGGCCCCTGGGGAAATGACAAGGAGAAATTAATCTTCCATTGCTAATCTTCCTACACGGCTGGATCAGAACTGTTGCCTGCAGGAGATCGTCGCCTGGCTCCCGCGGGGCCCCGGATCCGTCCACACAGCCGATGGGCAGGGGGCAAGGCAGAGGAGGTCAGAAGGAGGCCCGGGGTGTGGTTCTCACACACCTTGCCCTGTGTCCCCGTGCCCGAATCCTCCACCAGTTTGAACCCAATCACTGATATGTGCCCTTGATTGTCTGCCTACACTTAACCCTCCAGGTGCACAGGATCTGGACGCCGTTCCAGCCTCCACTTAGGTGTGCTCCGTCTGGGCTTCAGCAGCCCACCCCCTTCACACCCCAAGGCCTGGACCTGGGCCAGGCCCTCTGACTGGAGTCCTTATTTGTCGCAGGTGTAATGACTTTCATGCCCTTGTCCCTGGCGGACCATGAGGACAGGTGCCTTATCTGTCTAATTTGCCACTGTACCTCCAGTACCTAACACGGTGCCTGGCATGTACTGAATACTCATAAATAGGTGTTGGGTGAAGGAAACCGTTCCTGGAGCTTAGAATGTGCAAAGCGCTGCCTTGGGCACTGTGAATGAACACAGAACTTTCATCATCATCGTCATCATCATCACGGCTAATTCACTTAATTTGCACCAATGACACCAAGGATTAGGTACAATTATTCTCTCCATTTTACGGAGGAAGAAACTGAGGCACACACAGGTTAAGCACCTTGCTCGATGCAGGTCATCCATTCCAGAACATATGTTCGTGGACCCCTATGCTATCATGCCTCCTGAACTATAGGCCCTCTTGGGAGGCTCCATATGCCTCCAACTAGACTGTGCCCTATTTTAGGACAGGACAGGCCTTCCATCTCCTTGGTATTTTCCCCTAGCCTGGAGCAATCTAGGCTCTCAGTTAGTACCAGTGAACAACTGTACACGAGTCAGTCAAAAGAAATCACAAGCCTAGTTTTCACGGGCTTGCTTTCTAAGACAAAACGAGACAGAAAGTAAAGAAGAAATGTAAATTACAGGAGAATCAGGGAATTGTCCCCCTAATTGGATAGATTTCTTATCCTTTTGCTTCAGAGCTTGCTCTCTCTGTAAATCCGAAGTAAGAAAGAAGGAAACAGAGGCTGGAAGGTGAGTGACGCAGGTCAGAGACTTGTCTGTGGCCTCCGAAGCCACCTGCATTCCTCAACCTTTAAGTCTGAGGAGCCTTGTCCATCCCGCTTGGGAGAAGCCGTGGAATTTGGAGAGGGGCAAGAACAGGAGTGGGAGTTGGCAGGGCAAGGGCGGCTGTGCTGCTCCAACATTTGCCAGCCTGCTGCAGAGCAGCTTGACTCACTGGCTCCACGACTTGAAAATCTAGGTTGCAGCCACCACTGACCTTGGCACCCTGAGCAACTGTTATCAGTTAGGTCTGCATTAGGGTGCAAGTAACCAAGCACTCCGTGAACGGCATCCTCAACAAACCCGAGGGTTATTTTCCTTACAAAAGAAGAAGTCTAGAATTAGCTGTCTATAGATGTGAGTTTGGTGACTTAATACATAAGGGGCATCAGCGTTTCTGTTATCCTCTTGGCCTTTCCTTCTGGCCTCAAGACAGCAGCGGCAGCTCTAAAAGCGTGTTCATGGTCAAGGCAGGAAGGTGGGGGAGGTATTCCAGCACCAAAAATATCTGTTCCTTTTATAAAGAAGTGAAAGCTTTCCAAGAAAGTTTCCAAAAGACTTTGGCTTATGAGCCAATACCTGGCAGTGGGTCAAGTGGCCACCTATAATTGTGCCCTTTCACCTTACGTATCGGGGAAGGGGGTCGGGAATGGAGAGCTGGCTGAGGCTCCCCCCAAAGCAGAGCCTGAGAAGAGAATTTGGGTGCAGGTCGCTTATTTGGAAGGTGACCCCGGGAAGCATGGTGAGGGAGTGGGGAGGTGAGATAAAGAGAAGAGCCCATTCAGGGGGCGTTGATGAGCAAGTTACCACTGAGGGCAGCTACTCCACCCCACCCGGGACCCCCTGAGAGGCCATGTGGGGCACACATCAGAACACATCCCCCATTCCAAACACCCAACTTGGGGTAGCAGGGTTGAGAATTTCCCCAGGATGCTAACTCCATGGCATTTCCAGGTTGCATGCTTCCAGCAAGATCCCTGATGCCAAAGAAAGTCCATAGGCTGAGAAGAAAAGAGAGACGAGCCCTGCAGGCTTTCTAGAAACAGCTCAGCGCAGCTGCAGGTGAACTCAGAGGCGGGCTGAGGGGATGCGGAGATGGGCATCAATAGTGTCGGCTCCAGCCACCGACACTTATTGCCAGAGTGACTCATTGGTATCCCCTGCTGTCCCTCCTTAACTGCACACCTCAGGGCCCAGTGCTTGGTGACCATGCCAGGGGCCCTCCCTTCAGCCCTCTCCCTGCTGGGTCCTTCTCTATATCCATCCTCTCCCCTCCACCACCTACCCTCAGATTGGCCCTTTGGTACTCCAGAAAGAGTGTGATGAACTTACACCAATATTGTAACAATATCTCAATAACAATAGTGTATATAAGGCTCCTTAGAGTTCACCATAAACCTTTACACGCATTATATTGTTTAAAACTTACAACGTTGCCTAGCAAGGAATCTGAGACTCAGAGAAGTTAAGTAATTTGCTCAGGGATACTCAGCTAATACACTGACCAAACTGGGTACCTTCTAAATGCTAATAATCCAAATATCAAGCTATTCCTACCTTCCCACAATGCCTTCTGTTTTCCTGTCATGGGTAGGCGCTCAATAAATATTTGTGTTGAATGGACTTTTGCACCAAAAAAATAATTGTTAATTGTGGGAACTGTAGACATCAAAGAGTCTGTTTGGAAATGTGTTCTAGAATAAAATCCAAACTACTAATCCTAGCCAACATGGCCCCGCATGGTCTGGTAGTTACCCGCCTTTCCTTTCATCTCATCTCTCTCCTCCTGTCTACCTGCCCTCACTTCCACAGGTCACACCCTTCACTAATTACACTCCTGTACCTGGAATAGGCCATGCTCTTTCCTGCCTCTGAGCCTCTATTTTTGCTGTTCCCGCTGCCTAAAATACTCTTCCCCTGGTTCTATCATTGCTGACTCTGACTCACCCTGAAGCTCTCAGGTTAAATGCTGCCTCTGTTGTCAAGATAGGAGTTCTCCTGAAAAACCCATTCTTTTCTCCCTTGATAAAAAAAAAAAAAAATTTCCAATTTTTCACTGAACCCATGGTTTGACAGAATAAGGTCTACATTTCCCAGTTCGATGTGGCCATGTGACAAAGTTCTGGCCAATAAGGGGTAAAATGAAATGGTGGATACAATTTACAATAAATGTCCTTAATGTGGAGTCTGCCCTCAGAAGAGTAGCTGCCTCTTCCCTGCCGGCTGGAATGGGCACCAGAAGGCTGGGGCTCAAGCAGAGGAGACCACGGATGGCTGGAAGCTACACGGAGAAGCCTCACATCCAACATGGTGCCGGAGCCACAGGGCAGCTACAGCCCAGGAGGCCTGGAGGCCAACGGCGTTCTCAAGCATGAGGAAATAGAGCTGTATAAATGTTTCCATCCCCAAGATGGGCACAGACATGGTTGTGAGGCTGGAACACCAAGAGGTCTCTGGGTAGCAGTGAGGGTACTATAGTGGACTTAATGAACCAGAGATGGTGGCAGCTCTAAAAAGATCAGCAGCCAATGCATGGAGAAGAGAAGGTGTAGCAGACCGTAGTTTGAGAGTGGCCTCTACAACATTTATGAATTCACATGCTCTTCTAGTACGTGCCATTTCCCCCCTTAAGAGGTGGAGTCTTCCTCTCCACCTCTTGAAGTTCAGTGGGCTTTTGTGACCACCTTGACAAACGGAATGTGACGAAGTGATACCACACGATTTTTAAGGACTAGGTCATGAAAGGCAAATTGGCACACCCCTCCCCTCTCTCTTCACTTACCCTTAGAACCCAGCTACCATGCTGTGAGGAAACCCAGACCACAGGCAGAGGCCATGTGTAGGCGTTCCATCTGACAGCCCCAGATGAGGTCCCAGATGACACCCAGCAGCCACTGTCTGAGGGGGCCTTGGAGAGATTCCAACCCCCAGCCTTCAAGCTACCCCAGCTGACACCAAATATCTGTGAAGCTCTGCTCAAATTGCAGATTTTACAGGAAAAATAAATATTGTGTTTGTTGTAAGTTTTGGAGTGGTTTCGTATGCAGCTGGAGATGAATAACACAATTGGGCAGAAGTCAGCGAGTACCAATGGTGTCCTGTGGGCCCCTTCCTCAGGCCGGGACCAGGGGTCAGCCCTTGATTACCCCTGGGAGAAGGGAAAGAGAACGTGAGGATGAGGGAGTGCCGCATTTACCCTGAGAGGGACTACCTTTAAACAGTGCTGAGCTGGGTTGAATCGGCACGCTGACAGTATTCACCATCAGTGGAAACGAGAGCTCAAGAGCGAAGGTAATTCTAGTTAATGCTGGCGCTTGAGCTTCCCTGGTGGTGCAGTGGTTAAGAATCTGCCTGCATTGGCAGGGGAAACTGGTTCGATCCCTGGTCCAGGAAGATCCCACATGCCGTGGAGCAACTAAGCCCGTGCGTCACAACTACTGAGCCTGCACTCTAGAGCCCGCGAGCCACAACTACTGAGCCCGCGCACCTAGAGCCCGTGCTCCGCAACAAGAGAAACCACCGCCATGAGAAGCCCGTGCACCACAACGAAGAGTAGCCCCTGCTCGCCGCAACTAGAGAAAGCCCTCACGCAGCAACAAAGACCCAACACAGCCAAAAATAAATAATTTTTTTAAAATACATAAATAAAAAATTCTGGCATTTTATTACCAATAAAGCAGAATTCCTTCGCCCTGCCCTGCCCTGCCCTCCACTCCTCTCCCACCCTTACCCCTCCCACACTAGTACGGATGCTTGTTTTTAAAAACTCATGTTAATAAAAATTTAGAGGCTGCAAAAAAAAAAAAAAAAGAAAGAAAAAGGAAAATAAAGAGCATTAGTGTCTGCACACCAGACTTCGTGACCAAGCAAAAATTCCTACCCACTTTACAATTTGGGGCTGGATGCTTCCAACCACAACTCTGATTCTAGCCCCCGAGCAGACACTAAATTCACACATACAAAGACTAAGGCTGCACTGTCCCTTCCAGCAGGCAATCGTGATTCAGCGGTATCAAGTCATGGTTCCTGGAACCAAGTGGGTCTCTGCTAAGTTCATTCCTCTACCATCCCAGCCCACCTGAGGCTTCTGGCAACGGGAGAGATGGGGAAAGATTTGTGCTGGGTGGAGAGCCCCATCCCAGCTCCATTCTTGGTGGCGGTAGGGAGCCCTCATGGCCAAGCTGCAGCCCCACCTGTTTGCAGCCCCTCTTCTTGGCCTCTGCACAGAGGGCCACATGCTGGCCCAGTGGTTTTGTGGACAATCCAGGCAGAAGGCGGCGGGATGGGCCAGATGTGCCTCCAGGCATCCCCCACCTTCCAATTACGAGACAGACGTTTTATGACTCAATAGTTTGGGGAAGGCAATCTTGCTGCAAGCACGCCCGTGGTAATATCTACATCTTAAGTTTTTACAAAATATATCTTTTTTACTTTGAGATACCTGAAACAGCTCTCTGTCCCCAAACATGCCTTTGGAACTCTTTGGCTTCCTCTGTGTACTAGCTGAGCAGCGCCGTATTTTTTCTTCCTCCCACAAAGTAGGTGCATATTCTCTGGAATAACACATGGTTGCCATTAACGCTCGTGATGTTTGGGGTCTGGTGTAAACCCACATTTTATCCATTGAACTATTTCTTTTTTCCAAAATAGTGAAAAGAAGTACAAAACACAAAAGCAATTACATGACTTAACTTTCCATCTCTGTCAAGCTGTGATTAAAAGTGGAAAATAATACTAGCACTTAGGTTTCTTTCTGGAAAGGCAAGAAGAAAAGGCAATTTGTTGTGATGGTTGTTTTTTAAATGCCATAAACTAGCAGTAAAGAGAAGTGGAGAGAATGATGGGGGTGCCTGAGAGCACAGGAGCTAAAACGAAAGGACTTTTTCATGAGGGACAAGGGTTTGGTGAGCACCCAGGTCCTAGAGCAATAGGAGATGTTCCCCATCGTGTAGCTTGGGATTGTCGTTTAGCCTCTGATGGCTCATTCTGCACTGGTAGAGTCCAAGAGAGATTCACTGTGATCTCGTGATTTATAATAAGAAACACAGATTTGGTCTGGTCCCTTTCTGGCACAGAGCTCCTAAAACCCTTGGAATTTCTTAAGTGCTGAGAGTGATAAAAGGTGTCTTTTGTTATGCTAATGAGATGACTTTTGGACACCTCATTAAGGATGGGAGCTGGTCACCAGAGGAACCAACCCTGTGATTAGCAGGTTGGAACTTTCATTCCCACCCCCTGATCTCCTGGGAGGGAAGAGGGGCTGGAGGTTGAATCAGTCGTTGATGGCCAATGATTTAATCAACCATGCCTGTGTAATGAAGCCTCCATAAACACCCAAAAAGACAGGGTTTCGAGAGCTTCCAGGTTGGTGAACACGTGGAGACATGGGGGGAGTGGTGAGCCCAGAGAGGGCATGGAAGCTCTGTGTCCTTTCCCCACACCTTGCCCTATGCCTCAATTCCATCGGGCTGTTCCTGAGTTGTAGCCTTTTATAATAAACCAGTGATCTAGTGAGTAAAATGTTTCTCTGAATCCTGTGAGCTGCTCTAGCAAATTAATTGAACCCAAGAAGGAGGTCGTGGGAACCTCTGATTTATAGCCAGTAGGTCAGAGGCACAGGTGACAACCTGGACTTGCAATTGGCATCTGAGGCGGAGGGCAGTCTTGTGGGATTGAGCCCTTAACCTGTGGGATCTGACGCTGTCTCCAGGTAGATGGGGTCAGAATTGAGTTGAACTGTAGGACACCCAGCTGGTGTCCCAGGCACTGCTTGTTGTTGGAGCAGGTGGAGGGGGACCCCTCTCCCTCCATGCATTGGAATTAGAATCTGGGCACTTTCACTCACCAAGAGTCTATACCAATGAGGAGGACGAACTGGCTCCTGGTTCACCAGCCAAGCCTGTATGATCTCCCCTGGATTCCCTGAAGATTTTTAAAAACAAGCTTGGCGAGGTCCTCCCACGGCCATTGAGCTCTATTCTACCTACTTTCATCTGTCCTGCTTTGGATCTGTTGCCCTGGCCACAGTTTAGGCTTTCTGAGGTCTCCCACAGGCCCATGATCCTTGGGAAGGTAGTAAAGGAACATCCTGGTAAAAGTAAAGAGGCTTATATAATTCTGTATCACACAGGACTGCATTCAGCTGCCCGTAAGAGAAACTCAACAACTGTGGTTGTTGGCTTAATGGTAAAGGCACTGATTTATCTCAGGCAGTAAGAAGTCGGGGTAATTGAGTCCAGGTCTGGAAGGGTGGCCCACGAAGGCCAAGAAGAAGCCCGCCTGTCTCCCCCTCCTCGGAACGTGGCAAAATGACGGGTGCGTCTCTAGCCCCAGCCCCCTCACTCCAGCCAAAGGAGAAAGCAGCGGAAGAGGCAATGATAGGTGACTTCTGACTGTGTCCCACTGGCTGGAATGGAGTCATACGGCCACCTCTCTTGCACAGATGTCAGGGAAAGCGCATTATTGAATGTAGAGACTTGCTCTAAAGGACTGTCAGCAAGAGGAGAGTTGAAATGGGTGTTTAGGGACCCAACAACCTACCATACCTGCCCTGGTCTCTATTGGACTGATGGTTTCTTTCTGCCTTTCTTTTTTATTTTTTTTATTTTTTATTTTTTTTTTTTTCCCCGTACGCGGGCCTCTCACTGTTGTGGCCTCTCCCGTTGCGGAGCACAGGCTCCGGATGCGCAGGCTCAGCGGCCATGGCTCACGGGCCCAGCCGCTCCGCGGCATATGGGATCCTCCCAGACCGGGGCACGAACCCGTATCCCCTGCATCGGCAGGCGGACTCTCAACCACTGCGCCACCAGGGAGGCCCTGCCTTTCTTTTTTAAATGAGATGTAATTGACATATAACAGTATATTAGTTTCAGGTATACAACATAATGATTCCATATTTGTATATATTGCGAAATGATCAGTACAATGTAAGTCTAGTTAACATCCATTACCATACATAGTTACACAATTTTTTTGTGTGATGAAAACTTTTAAGATCTATTCTCTTAGCAACTTTCAAATACTGCAATGCGGTATTATTAACTATTATTAATGTATACCATAGTCACCATGCTGTACATTACATTCCTATGACTTACTTATTTTATAGCTGGAAGTTTGTACCTTTTGAGCCCCTTCACCCATTTCACCCACACCCCCATCCCCTGCCTCTGGCAACCACCAATCTGTTCTCTATGAATTTTGTTTGGTTTGGTTTGGTTTTTTAGATTCCACATATAAGTGAGATCATACAGTATTTGTCTTTCTCTGTCTGACTTATCTTACTTAGCACAATGCCCTCAAGGTCCATTCATGTTGTCACAAATGGCAAGATTTCCTTCTTTTTTTTAATAGCTGAATAATATTCATATATATATACATATATACATATATATATATATATATGCCACACCTTCTTTAATGATGGTGTAGTTTCTGTCTACACTTTGCTCCAGCCAACGGGCTGGACCACATGCAATTCAGAAATAGATCCTAACCAAACTCCTCAGGGTGTTTCTTAAGTCTTATTTTACTACTGATATAGGGTTGAAAAACAACAACAACAAGGTCATGTTCGTTTTGTTGTTTGAGGGGCAGGAGTAGGAGCGAAGTATCCTATCAAATATAGAGGGGCTGAGAAACACTTATACGGAATCTCCACACCTCTGTCAATCTCAACTCTCATAGTAAGACTATTCAGCATCCAAAGAATTGCTGAGCTAATTAACCTGTAGAGTAGTAAAAACTGCTTTCCATGATAAGACAGAAATCCTCATGGAAACTGGCTTACATACTGATTGGGGAATGTACTGGTTCACATAACCTTAAAGTCCAGAGTTAGATCTGGCTTCAGGAAAGCCCTGACCCAGCAGCACCATGATATCTCCAGTGGCCTAGTACCCCCTCCCCCATTTCACTGTTTTACCTTCCAAGGCACAGGTTTCTTCCTTAGGTTTGCTCCCCAAGGCAGACACCATTGATGCCCCATTCCTTACACCCTTGGCCTGCCTGAGTTCGTGGGCAGCTATGTGAGACAATTCACTGTACTCTGACAACTTCCTTCCTCCAGCATCCACATATCTTTGATGCTCTGCCTGGATACCTTCTCCTACAACAGGGGAGCTGATGCTACTGCAGGCTGGGAATTGACACTGGGGAGACACCACCTTTCTCCGCAGCTACATACATATGTGGCTTGCGTTATATTTCTATTGGACAGTGCTACTATAGATTCTGTGCAAAGTACAGCCTGTGCACCAAATTTGGCCCACTACCTGTTTTTATAAATAAAGTTTTATTGGAACCCAGCCACACCCATTTGCTTATATATCGTCTGTGGTTGCTTTGGCTGCAAGGGCAGAGTTGAGTAGTCACAACAGAAACTGTCTGGCCTGCAAAGCCTGAAATTTTTCTTCTCTGGCCTGTCACAGAAAAAGTTTGCCAATCCCTGATAGAGGATATTGATCCTAAGGATATTTCTAGGCTTCAAAAATATTACTGGCTTTCAGGAAAGAAGAAAGGTTTGGTTATTTTTGGAATATATGAAAAATACATATTTAATATGTGTGTGTGCACATCACGTGTGACTGGTGTGTATGTGTGTGTGTTTTGGGGTGGAAAAGGGAAGACGGAAGCCATGTGGAAATTAACGCAGACAGCAATGTGGACACTTCAGCAGAACACTGAAGTCCCTGCTTCCAAGTGATGACTGACCTGACGTAAATTTTGACTAAAATGAAAAGCGTTTGTAACACACTCTTAACAACTTGCCAGAGAAGTATAAAAAAAAATTCTTATTAGGCTCAGCGTGGCAAAGTAACTTGCTCAAAATCACACAGCTTGTGGTCTCCGATCTTCTTTTAAAGGAAACTATCTTAAACCTCCCCTTCCCCCCAAAAAAAAGGTTACCAAACAAAGTAAAGGTGACAGAATATAGCTATTATTTCAGTCTGCCCAGAACACATTCTCATACCCCTTCTTCTGATACCACCCCTACCACCTTTGATGAATCACTCTAGCCCTAGGCGTCTGGTATGTGGCTGTAATAACATCCCTGCCTACTCCCCCAGGAATGAACACATAAACTAGGCTAGAGCTACTCTACTTCCTCCTGGACAGAGCAGTTGGCTCAAGAGGTAGGCATGTGACCCAAGCCTGGCCAATTGGAGACCTTTCCCAGAATTTTCTAAAGAGTGGGCTCTTTATTCCACTTACAATCGCTAGGGAACAAATTATGTCAAAGCATAGTGGCATAAAAGAACCATTTATCACGCTCACAGATTCTGTGGATCAGGAATTTTCACAGGGCACCATGGGGAGGACTTGTTCCTGTTCCCCAATATCTGGGGCCTCAACAGGAAGGACTCAATGGCTGGGGGCCAGAATCATGTGGAGTCATCTTCACTCACATGTGGTGGCTGATGCTGGCTGTTAGATGAGACTTCAGCTGGGGCTCTTGGCCACAACACTTTCATGTGGCTTCTCCATGTAGCTTGGGCTTCCTGACAGCATGGCAGCCTCAGACTTCTGCCATGGCAGCTCAGGACTCCAAAGGCAATGTTCCAGCAAACAAGGCAGAAGCTGTATCGTCTTTTATGACCTAGCCTAGAAGTCACACAGTGTCCCTTCCACTGTAGTCACAAGCCCACCCATATTCAAAGGCAGAAAACACAGACCCTACCTCTCAATGGGAGGAATGTCAAAGTCGCACTGTAAGATGAGCAGCTGGGATGGGAGATATTGTTGTCGTCACTTTTGGAAAATATAATCTGTCATTCTCTTGGTAGTCATTTTCTCTGCAAAAGCAAGGCCAAGTGCCTCAGTGAAGGACCATGGAAAGAGGATCTGGCAGGTGAGGCCCTGGTTCCTAGAATCACTCTGTATATTTTCGAAGCTACCCCAGTCATCTGACCCCAAAGATTTCCTTTTTGCTTAAAAAAACTTTAAATGGGTTTCTAACACTTGCAACCATGAGTCTGGCTGATAAAATAAGTAATTATTGATTTTGAAACTGAGAGAAGATTTCATTCATTCACCAAATATACATAAATATGTACACATGGTAATGTGCTAACTACTGTGGGGGAAGACAACACCATGAGTAAGACACAGCCCTGAGTCACCCACAAGGGGTTTACAGGCTGTATTAGCTCAGGTTGCCATAACAGAATACCACAGACTGGGTGGCTTAAACAAGAGAAATTTATTGTCTCACAGTTCAAGAGGCTGGTAGCCCAAGATCAAGATGTCAGCAGGTTTGGTTTCTTCGGAGGCCTCTCTCCTTGGCTTACAGATGGCTGCCTTCTCGCTGTGTCCTCACATGGCCTTTCCTCTATGTGTCTAAATTTCCTTCTCTTATAAGGACACCAGCCAGTTTGGATTAGGGCTCCCTTAATGGCCTCATTTCAACTTAATCACCTCTTTTTTTTTTTTTTTTTTTTTTTTTTAATCACCTCTTTAAAGGCCATATTTCCCAATGCAGTCACATTCTGAGGGATTGGGGGGTCAGGCTGCAACATATGAATTTTGTGGGGGACACAATTCAGTCCATAACACAGGCTTTTAGGGATGATAATTGTGAGAGACTGGAGTATTGTACAGCAAATATTTACTCCCCTCCCCCTCCCTCTTGGGCTGTTGTGCTCCCCTGCTCCACTGACCTTGGGCTTGACCCTGTGACTTGCTTTAGTCAACGGAATGTGAGCAGATATGATGCCAGCAAAGGCTTTAAAGGTGCTTGTGTTGTTTGGCCTGCCTTTTGCTCTCTGGTGATCTGCCATAAAATGAGGATGCTCCAGGAAGCTGCTGGGCCAAGGAGGATGAGGAGACATGTGGAACAGGCCTGGACCCAAGCTATAGAGTACAGCCAAACTTAACTGAGATCATCAGAACCCCAGCCCCCGACCCCTACCCCATGAACGGGAAATAAACATTTTAAGCTGCTGAGTTTGGGTGTGCTTAAAACTTTTGTTACACAGCATGATTGCAGCAATAGCTGACTAATGTGATAAGTAATAAAGTAAATTACTGTGCCACGTAGACAAAAAGCTTTTCCTCTATGCTGAATTTTATTTTACCAAAGATTTCAAATAGACAGAACTCCTTCTTTTTCTAATGGTTAAACAGATGAGCCATAAATTATTTTGAAAATCTAACGTACTTGACATGGAGGAGGAGATTTTTCCAAACACATTGCATATGTTTTTACTTTCAAGAGGATTATTACTATTTCGTGAGTGTCAACAAGGCACTAAGTGCCGACCTGGGATTCCATGAAGCACAGTTCATGCCCAGAAACCTCAATACTGGAGTCACCTAAGGACCATCAGACAGATGAGGTCATAAGCTAAGAATTTCTTAAATATGTGAAAGGATTGTGAGTAATTATGTAATTATGTTGGTGATTAAAAGACCAAGTTGGCATACCTTCAGTCTCAGGTATGGCTCCCTACATATTTCCAAATTGAAATTTCTCAAAGCTTGCACGGCCCTGGTATGTCCAGTTTCTTATTTCTAATCCTAGGAATCTGCTCCCAAGGTTGGATGCTCATCTTACACCTAGTGGGGTCCAAACACTGGAAGCACCATTTATCCATTCTTATTTTCCTGATAACCTGCCAGGATCTAAGATTTATAATCAACTGCATGGGATTTTGAACATTAGTTGAAATTACACTTTATATGGCCTCCGGATCATCTGTTTTATTTCATTTAGGCTCACCCGTTTCCATTGCATCTATAAGCAAAGGTCATGACCTCTTTTGAAAAGGGCTCAACGGAAGGGAAAATAGCAAGTCTACGTGTTGAAGTAAAAGAATTTGGTTCATAAAATAAAACTAAGGCGACAGAAGGCAAAGGGAGTTTCCGCTCTTTGAAAAGGGGCTTTCTCAGCACAAGCTTGGAAAAAAATGTTGATGATTTATGCAAATTAGAGAGGAAATGTGCCCCGAGGGATCTTGGCACAGAAGCTCAAGTCGGAATTCTGGATTCGAGGCTGGCGGTGTCTCTGATTCACTCTGTGACTGGGGCTGAGCCATTGAACCTCTCTGTTTCTAAATACCCTCATCTATAAACGCGGGCTAACAACCCTGTTCTTCCTGCCCCTGAAGGGAAGGCAGTAAAAATGAATGCAATGTCGGGGAATTACTTCTAAGAGCCATCGATTAGAACTACAGCATATGGTCTTAATGGGAGCTTGTTTCTGCCACAGATTTTTCCCTGGTCCCTGTGATCACTCCAGCTAGAGTGCCACAGAAATCAACTTCTCTCTTCAGCTATCTTCACATGCCGCTCTTCAAAGCACAGAGGTCTTTAAAACAGAACTCCTGCCTGCTCTGGGTGTGCATTACGAGGCCATGGCTCCTGGCTCTTTTCGACACAGAGCCACGCAGCCCAGATTTTCCGAGAGGGTGGTGATTTAAAATATTCTGTCCCATTGTCAGACCATGTGTCGTAACATGTGTCAGATCATGTGTCCTGATCATTGCTTCAGAAAATATGGTCACTCACACCTTCACGGGAAAGGAAGCACCTGCTTGTTGCCTCAAGTCCTCTTTGGAAACGGATGGGAATAAGCAATAAAGCTGTAGGGACCAACTGATTGATTGAGCAGTGGATATATAAATAGTGGAGGGGGAGGGGGGAGAGTGTTAATTTGACTCAATCATTACTATGTGCCAGGGTCGGGTGGGGCGAGTTGTCTGTTTATTAAGTAGCTAAGTTTGTGCTGGGCACTGGGCTAACAACTGTGGTTACAGAAACTGATAGACAACATCGCTGGCCTTGGCAGCTTGCAGTACAGTGAGGGACAAAGGCAGGTAGCAATTAACAAGCCAAGGGCGTGCTTTCAGGCTGTCACGAGAGCAAGGACAGTTTGTGGTAACACAGGGAGAGCTTCACAGAGGTGGTGACACCATAGCTGAGTACTGAAGGATGAGCAGAAGCTCACGGGGGGGGGGGGGGCCGGGGTGTGTGTGCTAAGAAGGAGCAGGCATTCCAAGCAGGGGGGCCCTGCAAAGACCTAACCACGAGCTCTGTTGGTGTCCCACCCATGTCCCTCCACCCAACCCGGAAGGCACCTGAAAAGATTTCCCAAATACAATGAGGACTTCCTGAAACCATCAGAGGGAGTTCTCAGGCCTCTGAAGCACGCTCAGCTGGCCACCATATGGGCGAGCAGATCCTAAGTGCTTAGCTTCCCAGAAACAACCCTCAACTAATGCGGAATGAGAGCTGGGGTGTGCTGGAGCAGTGGTACTAGCTCTGGAGAGCCTGACTGTTACATATTCAGAAAACTTGCAAGCCAAGTGTTAAAACATTGGTAGCTTCCAATCAGCCACGGTGGGAATATTTAGATCGTGGCCACTGGCAAACACTACAAATTGGGACTTTCTTTGTTCTCCCAGAAAGCTGGTTTACCAGCACACCACTGGTTGGGAGTTGGTGGATAAATACTCCAGCTTCCTCACCCCTCACTGGGGCAGTGCTGAGGGGTGTGCTACACAGGATCTCAGAGGCACCAGCAGAATTGAGCCCCAGTTGCCCATATCGGTAACCTGCTCACAAACATACCGTATATTGGCCTTCCTCCCTTCCCTGTCTTGATTCTCATTCCCTCACTGTGCTTCCTGGGATCACCTCTCTTATGGCCCCAAATCCTTGGCTCAGGGTCAGCTTTGGGAGGTACCCAAACTAAAACAGGCATGGAAGCAAGAGCCGCGATTGGGGAGGGCTATTATACCAGGCAGAGGATGTTGAACTTAACCAAGGTGTCTCCGGTCTTGAAAGATTTTAAAGAGGGAAAAGACAGCAAGATCAAGTTTGTATTTGAGGAAGGTCCCCTCCCACTGGGGCCTATGTGACAGATGGAAACAAAGGGAGCAAGACTGAGGCAGGAGGATGGTAGTGATGGTTTCGAAACATGAATGTACTTAACACCACTGAACTGTACACTTACAATGGTTAAGATAGTCGGTTTTATGTGTATTTTACCACAATAAAAAAAAATGGGGGGAAAAATTGAGGTGGGAGAACCAAGAACTAGGTCAGCGGGAGAGTCCAGGGAAGAAATTATAAGAGTGTCGGACACCCATGGGAGGTGCCACCCACAGAGAACACGATGAAGTTGTCCTTGCCACAGCACTGCTTGTGGATCAAGCTCTGAGCACGGCCGATGTTGTAGGAGCAGATACCAGAAGAGGAGGACAAGACCCAAACGAAGATTGTATCAAGGAAGACAGGGTAAAGGGAATGTCAAGAAGGAAGTGTCACCAGGGTCACAGGCCAAAGAGAAGAGGTTGTGAGGATTAAATAAGTAAGGGTTTAGTAGCTGATACAAACTTCTCATTGACTCCTCACCAGAGCCCTACATTAAATTCAGTGACCTTGCTGAACTCCCTTATTAATTCTAATAGTTGGATTGTAGGTTTTTTTGGATTTTCTATGTGCACAAGCATGTCATTTGAGAATAATGACAGTTTCACTTCTTCCTTTCCAATCTGGATGCTTTCTCTTTCTTTTTCTTGCTTTATTGCACTGGCTATGACCTCCAGAATAATAATGAATAGAAAGAGTGATAGCAATCATCCTATCTAGTTCCTGATCTCAGGGGGGAAGCTTTTAATATTTTACCATTAAATACAGTGTTTGTTGTAAGTTTTGTTTGTACATACTCCTTATCAGATGAAGGAATTTCCATTCTCTTCTAATCTTGCTAAGCATTTTTACCATGAATGGGTACTGAATTGTATTTCTGTATTTCTCTGGGTGACCCTGGGAAAGTAACTTAAACTGTAAACTGTAAAATGACCTACTGCTTTTGCATTAGATATATCTGGTTTCAAATTCCAGCTGTACCATTTTCTAGCTGTGATTCTGGGCAATTTAATTAAGTTTCCTCATACAGAAAATGGAGACAATTATATATATAACTCCCTCATAGGAATCTGAGATTATTTTTTGTAAGTTCAAGAGCCCAAGAGGCTGGTTTTGAAGCAGGACTAAGATTTAACATCCAGAGCCTATGGAATTAGCTCTCTGCAGAGGCTGATGTTCCCAAGAGCCTCTCCATCTCCTGCCCCTTGCTGAGGATTTCCCAGAATACTTCTGATGATGAATGGGGATGGACCTGAGCTCTTCCAACCATGTCCTTGCACTTTGCTCCCCAGGACTAAGGGAACAAACATATAAGTGGTTGGTCCACTGTGATAGCTAGTCTCCAAAAGTGCCCCTACCCATGACCCATGCATCCTGGTATTCACACCCTCATGTAGTCCCCTGCTTTTGAATCTGGGTGAGCTTCTAACTCTCTTGTAATTAGGTGAATCCGCAGAAGTGATACCGCATGATGTCCAAGGCTAGGTCAGAAAAGGCTTTCTAGATTCTATCTTGGTCTTTTGGAACTTGGGCCACCATGGAAAAAGTGATACTATCCTAAGACCACCATGTTGGAGAGGCCACAGATAGGAACCACATTCTACAGTCCCAGCTGAGCCCAGCCTTGGAGCCATCCCGACCAAAGCACTACACTTGTGCATGAAGCCAACTTGGACCCTCCAGACCAGCACATCCACCACCAGAGTGCCACTGAGAGCCCCTAGTTGACCCCACATGGAGCAGAAGAATCACCCATCCTAGTCCTGTCCCAATTCCTGGCCCACAAGATAATGAGATACAGTAACATGGTCGTTATTTTGAACCACACATTTGGGGGCTGTTCATTGTGCAGCGATAGATAACTGGAATATCTACCTTATGTGTTTAGTCTTTAGTCATGGAAATACGCTAAGCAAACCTGTCTAGTGCTCAAACCTATGACATCCATCTTGTTTGACCCTATTCTAACCACTTAAGTTAACCAGATTCAAGTATGCAGTATTTAAGTACTGAGAAAACAGTCAGAGAAGGAAGTTGTTTCACTCAAAATTCTCTACATGCCTTTGTGTCTTAAATCCTCCTATTAACAAGAAGGGGTGTAAACAGATAATCCTTATAGCAACTTACAACGTTGGTACCATTAGGTCCAGCCATTTTTTTAAGGTTGAAGAAACGAAGCCTCAGAGAGAATAACTAACCTGCCCAGGGACTTCCCTAGTGGTCCAGCAGGTAAGACTCCGCGCTCCCAATGCAGGGGGCCCAGGTTCGATCCCTGGTCGGGGAACTAGTTCTCACATGCATGCCTCAACTAAGAGCCCATATGCTGCAACTAATCATGCCACAATGAAGATCCTGTGTGCCACAACTAAGACCTGGTGCAGCCTAAATAAATAAATCAATATTTAAAAAAAAAAAACACCACTCGCCCAATATCACACAGCTAGTTAAACGGCAAAGTTGGGACTGAAACCCAACACTATAAACTGCAAACCAAGCTTTTTTTTTTTTTTTTTTTTGGTCTGGGTTGGGGCGCTTTTAGTTGGTAATCAGGGGAATCCATTCATAGTAGCACAAGGAACAGAAGGGAACTGATGAGAAGAACTCAGGAGCAGAAGTACAGGCAGGCCCCCACAGGGGGCAGGAGCCGGGCACTGGACGCCCTTCAGGAACCGATCTTTGCCCTCTCTGGGGCCCTGTGTTTCTGAAGGCACTCTGTTTTTTCCCGCATTTCTTTATTATTCTCTGCCTTTCTGCAGACTGGCTTTCCCTGGCCTGGCATCCACAGGCTCGAACGCAACGGCCCCACGGTCAGGCAGGGCTGACTACATAATTTGTGGGGCCCAGAACAAAACTAAAATGCAGGCCCCCAGCCAGGGGCTGGGACCTCACTCTCCCCTTCCCCCACATGCCCACTGCCTCCACCCAAGGTACTCGCTGGCCTCCAAGGGATCACAACCTCCATGCTGGGACACATTCGGTGCCTGGATCCTCAGTGGAGGGGAGGGCCCTGCCAACTGTCCGGCCAAAAGTGCTGCCACCTTGCCCCACCCCCAAGGCCCCGTGAGGCTCCCCAACCCTGACCGTCCCAAAGTTAGTACCCAGGGGCAGAAGGTAGTAGCAGTCCCAAGGCCAGGGTGGTGTGTGGGAGGCCAAGCAGGGCTAGGGTCACAAGGAGGTGGGGAACTGGCATCTGAGGATCCATCTCAGGAAGGTAAGCCGGGGTGGAGGGCGGGAGGTGGAACCATGCAGCCAGCCCTGCCCTGACTGACCAGCTTTCTCTCTCCTGATCCCCCATTTCCAGGGGGAAAAAAAAAAAAAAGAACAGAACTGGCTCAGCTAGGGGCAGCTTCCAGCTGCACCTACAGCAACTAGAGGCTGCTGGCATCCCAACCCCACAGAGGAGGTAGAGGGCAGCTCCCAGAGAAATGGGATGTGAACCAGGAACAGAGCCCAAAAGGTCCCTCTTGAACCCTCTCCTACCACCTACTAAGTGATGTCATACTGTCTGTCACATGCCCTGTGAGTACATGAGCAGAGGTGGCTGGCTAACCACCCCAGGAACCATCCCCCCTTTTGTAGTAACCTGAGGCAGCAATGGCCTCAAGCGAAAAGGTACCATTCCTCAGCCTCCCCTGCAGCAAGAAGTGGCCAATGAGACACAAGTAGAAATCACTAGGTGGGACTTCTGAGAAATCTTTAGAAAGGAGGCTGACTCAGCTGGATGGGGGTGTCCTTATCTCCCCCTGTCTCTCCCCTTCTTGCTGCCTGAATGATTCAAAGTAGTGGGTGGCATGATCAGATGGAGGAGGCGAGTTTGGGGAGGGTGGGTTCCATTGTTCCACAAGGAGTCCTCAAGGATCTGAATTAAGGATGGTCGGATGAGGAAGAGCCCAGGATAGACGTTAAGGAGGTAGGACCTACGGGATTCGACGGTCGGGACCACATCCAGTACCTTTCGTGTGCCAAGCGAAGTAGAACATAAGCTCCGTGACGTAGGGACTGTGTCTCTGTTGCTTACCATTGCATACCCTGGGCCAGCACAGTGCCTGGCACAAAGTGCATAATCCCTAAGTGTGTTCCAACAGATGAATGAAGAATGAATGAAACTGCTCCAGGAGTCATTTGGGGGCTTGACTCCTAATTGCTCAAGAGCATCCATCCCCAGGGAGCCCCTTGTACCCATGGAATGATTCCCAAGTACGACTTCTCTTGCTTTGTGCCACCTGCGAGCGCCCGCCATCCCCATGCTCAGACCCAGGCTGGGTTTTCGGGGACCTGGAGGACGAAAGCCATAGGAATGCCACCCTGCTCCGAGCTTTTCCCAACTCTGGCTCTGATGTGGTTTGCAGGCCAAGTTAATGCCCCTGTTTCCACAACATCACTTCCTCTGCAGCGTGAGAAAAGAGGAAGAAAACTCGCTCTGTGACTCTCCTCTTCCCCCAGGGAAAGCACAAAGCTGTTGGAAACAATAAAAGCAGCCCTGTGTAAAGGGGAGACTTTTGTCTGTGCAGTCAGGGGTTGCTGCGCCCGCGACTTCCTGCAGGGACATTCGGCAGCTTTGCAGATAAATAAATGCTCACATTCAGAATGACCAGCCTAGAACACTTTTATGAGCCTTTTCTCCTCCCCAGGCTGTACACAGATAATAAATCATATTAGCATCCTGAACCTCTGGTTCAGCATCACTTGTCACCAGTTCCCCCTGCACGAGGGGTAAGTGAATTTCGGCAAGACTGTGTGCAGCTACGATCCGGCCACGTAGGACTGAGGCCTGTGGTCTCCTTAGAAATCACTAGATGTTTCCAACCTGGGCTGGCCACAAGCTGAGGTCACAGGGCCCTGCTGGTCACTCCAGACCAGACTGTAAAAGAGGCGGCTGAAACCCCAGCCTTCTAATCAATATTGGGTTGTTACTTAGAAAATAAACGCTTTCATTTCTTGGTGAATTATCATAGGAACATGAGCCAAAATAGACAACTGTCAGAAAGAGAGAAAGACAAAGAAGGAAGGGAGGGAGGAAGGGAGGGGTAGAGAGAGGGAGGGAGGACAGACTATATCACTAATCAGAAACAGAGACTATAGCCATTTTCTTCCTCCATATTCTACTTAACATAGTGACTTACACCACAGAGGCATTCAACAGATGTTGGAGGAATCAAACTGGAAGGGAGAAAGTTTACTTTCAGGTAACCGGAAATGAAATTTGTCCTCATTTCAGGCTGCCCAATTAGTGACACAGAAGGAACAACCGGTTAGGTTTAGAAAACGGGGGCGGGGGGAGGGAGACAGCGGATGACAATATGGATTACCTGAATATATGAATTTTTAAAAATCGCATCCTCTCTTTGGCTACCGGAAGGAGTCGGACAGCCCAGAGCACCAGCGGCAGTTCTCCAAATGGCAGATATGGTCCCGCTGCCCAGCATCTCGGAGCTGTTGGTTGAGGTAGATGACTGCCTTCCAAGAGATGTGACCTCACAGCTGGTGAGGGCTGGGACTCTGGAACAAGCTGCACAGATGCACGGATCATGGTGTTCCTTATGTGGTCTGTGAATTAAAAGATAACCACTGAGCTGCAAGTCACGCTCCCCTCAGGCCAACACCACCACCACCAGCCTGTGGAAGGGAAGCCAATGAGCCATGTTTGGTGGGTGTATACTCCTTTCCTGTGATATGTTCAGAATCACTTCAAATGCAGCTCCAGGCTGCCTGACCCTGAGCAGAAGCCTACGGAGAAGGAACAGGGTAGGGAAAATGGCTGAGATCAAGTAAAAGCTGCTTTGGGTATGTGCCCCAGCAAGTTCAAACGCTGCCAGGCTGATTGGCTGGGGGGAGGGGTGGGAGGTTAATATATTTTTGAATAAGAGTTTCCTGTTATCTGCAAACAGTCACAAAACAGCTAGAGATTGTATTAAGGTAAAACAGTCCTCTTAGAAGGAGCAGTGGTTGGGGCCGTTTTCTCTAAAATCACTTGCCATCAGTGATTCTGTCAATCATTTATTCAGACACACATTCATTTCACCATTATTTATTAAGGCCTACTGGGTGCCAGTCACAACGCAACGTGGAAAATATGTAGCCCTCAAGTGAACACTAAGTTCTGTAGATGGGTCTGTACTTTTGATTCCAAGGTGAGCACTAGCATAATGTTTAACCACCCCGGACTCTGGGACACCTGGGTTCAAATTCCTACTCCTACTAAGTCATTTAGCTCGCTGGGTGACTGATAGAGTCAATTAACTGACCTTTCTCTACGCCTCAGTTTCCTGATCCGTAAAGTTCAAGGGCTTGTAAAGTACTCGGCACAGCCCAAAAGTGGGAGCTACTATTACTATTTAGCGCAATCCCCCCACCCCACCCCAGCTCTGATCCGTGCCGCACTCCACCGCTCCGTGGTATTTCGGAGGCTGTCCAGGCCCTCCGCCGCTGGGCCGTGACCCTGGAAATCAGGTCAGGCACCAGTCAAGGCGGCGTGTGTGTGTGCGTATGTGTGTGTGCGCGTGTGTGTGTGCGCGCGCGCGCGTGTTGGGGTGGGAGTGGGGGGGTGGCTTTCTTTGCGCGCGGCTTTCCCCAGGGCCTCTGGACAGTCTAAAAACTCACTTGGGAGGAGAGGAATGAGCGTGAAGTGGCTCTTTCGATTTGAGACACCCCCTCCCGGAGGAATCACCCCCTCCCCCCAGCCCAGCGCGGAGTGAAATCTTAGAAGCCGCCGCTGCCGGGTTTGAACAGAATGCCGGAGTCGGTGGAAGCCGGAGCTGGTCGGCCCGAAGGTCAGCGAGTTGTTTTGAGTTCTCGTACCCGGAAGGGGGGGAGGCAAGGAGGAGAGGACGCCGGGGCCCGAGAGACCCCGCGTCAGAGCAGAAATTGTTTGTGCTCCGGAACAGGCAGATAGGCGGAAGCCGCGACGGGGGCGGGTCACGTGCGGCGGTGGCGGCGCAGCTGGCGGGGGAGCCGGGCTGGGATAAGGGCTGGGACAAGGGCCGGGCCGGGCGGGGGTGGCACGGGGCGGCGGCTTTCGCAGCCAAGGGTGGAACCGGCGTACTCCGGGCGCTGAGAGCGAGTGGTGCCCCGAGCTCGGGGCGAGGGAGGTGCGCGAGTTATGGAGGGGCTGGGGTGGGAGCCAGCGTGCTCGGAGCTCCGCGTGGTGCCGCAAGGGCGGGACGAGGGATTGCTGGGGGGTGGCACGGGGTACGGAAGCGGGCCCCCCAGGCAAGAGTGGCGATAGCGGGACCGACACGGAGACTGCGCGGGCGTCTCAACCCCGAGAATGGAGGCGCCGCTCCTGTAGTCGCCGGCCTTGTTGTCTTCTTGCACGCAAATCCCGGAACGACCGGAACCGCCATCCCTGCCTGCGTCCCAGGGGTGCCCCATTACGCGCGGGGAAGGCTGCATCCCGCAGGGCGACTCCGGGCGGGGCAGGCTGAGGAGGTGGCTCCGCCGGAGGATGCGGGCCGGAGTCGTGGTGCACACGACCCACGCGCCTCCCCCTCCCCCGGAAGAACGGGCGAGGGAAGGCGCGGGCCATCTGTGGGGACTCCCCGGGGCTGTGGGAGCGGTGCGGGGGCCGCAGAGCGGGAGAGGGTGCTGTAGAGAGACCATTGGCCCTACCTTAAAGACAGGGGTGGCCTCGTGGCCGGGGTTGAGGAGTCTGAAGTTTCCCCAAAGTAGCGAGCGCTACTCCGGCGTGGGATGGAAAGAACACAAACTTGGCCATCCGCCAGAGCCCTTGGGGACGCCTGACTTCGGTGCCACCCTCCGAGTGGCCCGAAGTGTCCCCTTCCGCTCCGTAGTCCACGAGGTTGAGGTCCGAGGCCTAGAAAAGTGGGAGGGTGTGGTCAGGCCTCGGACGGGAAACCCACCCAAGTTCCTCTCCGACGCCACGCGAGAAAGGCGCGGAACAGTCGTCTCGCAAAGTTTCCCGCCCCCCTCCCATCGGGGAAGGGCAGCTCTTCCGGCGGTGGGGGCGGGGGAATGGCCTCGGCCCGGGGAGCGGTGCTAGTTCGTTTTCTCGCAACCAGGTCTTAGGAGAGGGGCGCGGGCCGCCAGCGTGTTCGCGTCCCCAGAGTGGCGACGCTTGGCCCGCTGCGACGTCTGCTCGGAGTCTCGGCAGCGGGAGCTGTGCAGAGTCTGGGACGACGCGAGACGCCATTTGCATCCCCCTCCCTCCTGCAGGTTGGCGGGGGCCGGGGTGTCGCCCGCCGCGGAAGCGTATTCCTGGCAGTGACACTGATTAGATGCTGTGTCGGTACGTGCACAGAATCGGGTGGGCCTTCACCTCTCCTGTGCGCATACACTTTCTGTTGGAAAAGTTGCGGGTTATTCCCACCCCCCGCGCCGCACAGCTGCTGTCTCCAGGGCGGAATTTGAAGAGCACGTTTGCTCAGCCCGAGGGAGAGAGGATCGCGCCGGCGCGGGGAGGCCGCCGGGCCCAGGCTGCGAAAATCCAGCCCTGGCTTTGCGTCGAGCTGCCGAGTGCGGCGCTTACGCGCGCCCGGCCAGCCGAGGCCTGGTTTCCATCTGCCCCTGTTGCCTCCGTGTTAAGTTCGCCGGGGAAAACCCAATGATCCGTGCAGAGCCCCTCGGAGGAGAACACCTCCCCCCACCCCAAGCCCGATTCTGACCGATGGAAAAAATGACAGTATAGGTCAGAACAGGCTGCCCGCGAGTATTAATGCGGCCGTCTCCGTTCCCGGTGCTTGGGGAGGATGGGCGACAAGCCAGGAAACCGCCGAAGGAGGAGCCTGCCCCTTCCCGGGCTAGAAAACGTGGATTCTTAGAGAGACCAGACAGACATGGGCAGGCAGCTGAGAGAACTTAGCTCATCTAAATACAGGTTGTTCATGTATCTTTCAAGCAAGATGAATCTTTTTTTAAAAAATCAAGTAAACGTTGAGTCAGTTATAAATACTGTGAGAACTAGTTGATCTGTAGATGAAACTCCGCTCTCTGCCTGCTATTAAACGTGTGTGCAGGAGGTGCCGGGCTGAGCATGATGTATCTTAGCACAGCCCGTGTGTGTCCTAAGAAACCGCGGTCCCCTTTGCACTCCACCTTCGAGGACTCTTACTATAACTCTAAACGGGGATTTCGTCTAGTTGTAGTTTCTATATGGGGGTTGCTTGCTCCTTGCAGACTCCCTCCTGAGGTTGTTTGTACTTCAGACTAGATGGTCCTGGGTTTTGGCTTTTATAAGCCCACGTTTTTCTCTTGCTTTTTCTTTAACCTGCGTTCGTGCTGCTGGGTGCCGGGGAGTCCCCGCCCCTGGCCCCCGGCCCCAAACGTCTGCTCCCGCCGCCCTCGGACTCTCGCTCGCGCACCACGCGGCCTCGGAGGAGGGGAAAAGTGAACGCTCCGGGTGGCGCTCGAGAACTGGAATTCTGACTTAGGGCTGCGGGTTTGTTCCGGAGGCTGGCCGGCAGCGGCGTGGGAGCCAGAGGCTGTGAAGGGGAAGCCCCGGAGGTGACCCTGAAGCTTCGGGAGCAAACCCGGAGGCACCCGCGTCTTTGTCTTTCGCGGGGCTGGCTGCCTGGCACGCACAGTTCCGATAAGGATCAACTGCAAGAGCGAGAGCGCACCGCCAGCACATTTCAGTGATTAGGCGAACGCCGGCAGCCACGTAAGGGAAAGGCTATTTGCGTTGTCTTTGAAAAGGAAAAGGCTGTCTCACCTAATGAATTATGAGTGACCCGGGAGAGGCCAGGCGGGGAGTGAGTGGCGCCGAGGCCTCCTCGGGGCGCTTCTTTGCCCCAACTCCGCCCCATCGCGCAGGAGACCCCGTTTCAAAGGAAATGGGAAGCTTTTTGAAATTAGAAATCTGACCCGTTCTATGTACGTACATAGTGGTGCATTTGTGAGTCCCTAAAACGAGACTCACCAGCAGCCCAGGGACTGGGGCCTGCCGCCTGCCAGCTCTGGACCAGTGTTAAAATCTGGCTAACTTACATCCCCAGAGGATGTGGCTTTTGCCCAGCGCCTCTAAGAACTGATTTATAGGAGGTGGCCTTGAGCCATCAGAAAGGGTGTCCTGGAAGAGTCTACCGGACGTCCTCTAAACCAGTGCTGTTCGCCCAAGGCGTCAGGGAGAGGGTGGGTAATTGTGCCTGAGCCCTAGCAGGAGCTTCCCATTAATCCAGTCTAAATGAGCACCATTAAAGCAAAGTTCCTCCTTCCATCCCTACCACACACGAGGGTCTTTAAGGGAAAATCTAGCGGAGACAGTTTGAGCCCATTTTGCCTTCTTAACTTTTGTGGGCAGCGGTGCCCTTTCTACCCTGTGCAAACCCTGCCTTCAGCTGCTTCAACCTGGAAAGAGGGTACCAAATCCTAACAACAGACATTGTAGCGCGGTACGCCAGGCGGAGTTCTACGCACTTTATGTATCAACTCTTATTCTGAAAACAACCCCGTGAGTTAGACACGTCATTGGTATCATTTTACAGATAAGGACACTGAGGCCCAGAACTGTTAAGCGGCTTTGTCGCACAGTTTGGGCTATGGCCAGGATCGCCCCCGACTGAGGAATGTAGGGCTGTGCTGCCTCCCCAGTGCTGTGTAGTGAAGGTGAGCTGTTTGGGGGGTGTTGGACCCCCCACCTTCCAAAGGGTTATGGGAAGAGATGAGGAAGCCCGACATTTGGCCCTTATTTTGCACGTTATTGTGGCTCCGCGGCGGAGAAGGGACCAGAGAAGGCAGTGCAAAGGCCCCTCGCCCCACCTCGCCACATAGCATCCGGCGGTCACGTCCGCCGGAGGTGACTGAGCACTGGGGACAGCCGATTGCCGAGGAACTCCTTATCACCGAGAGTCAGTGGTCCCGGGAGGCGGAGCTAAACTACCGCCTGCGGGGGCGGCTGGGTCACGCCGGTCCCTGGGCTCCGGGCGCGCAGCCGGGCTCCTCTCGCGGAGCTGGCCGGACGCCCGGCAACGCCTTCCGCACCTCCTGGCTCCCCTCCGCTTGAGCCGCCAGCCCTGGGCACGCAGCCTCACGGCCGGGGGCTGGAAAGGCCAGCTAGGCAAGTCCCGATTGGGACGGCTGGTTCCGGGTTGCTCACACTCACCCTGCCTCCCCCAAACACTCGTCCCCTTTTCCGGGCGCGCGCGCATGCGCGTGTAAACACACACACACACACACACACACACACACACACACACACACACACACACACACACACACACACACACACACACACGTGTCTCAAGCGCGCAGCCCGCCTCCCGGGCCTCCGCCTTCCCTTCCTCCTCCCCTCTCCGGCGCTTCGGAAGCCCGTGGCGGTTGTGTGCTGCACCGGGGAAGAATCAGGGTGGAGGGGCCGCGCTGCCCTGCTCTTCCTCAGGGTCCGTGCACATGCTGGCACCCCTGGGACGTGCAGCCAGGGCTGGGGATCCCCAACTCCCCCGGAAGTGGCGGCGGCTCGGGGGGACCTGTGCGCTCTGTGTTTCACGATGGCCCGGGGGGTCAAGGGGGAAGGCTAGACAGTGGGGCCTACGCGTGGGTGGCGGTGGCGATAAATCCCCTCTCCGCGAAGGCTGGCCGGGTCTCGGGCCACCGCTACTGGGAGTCCACCCTTCATGTCTTGTATTGGCCGCAGCTTGACGCCCTGCGTGCCCGGGCCAGAGTGTGGCCCTGTGTGTCTTGGGGCGGGGGCTGTTGTGATCGGAGGCGGCTGGGCGATCAGCTCCCCATCTCACATCCTCGAGCCTTTACTTCTTTTAGCTCGCGGAGACCCACGGGCCCCCGCTACCCTAGCCACCGCCGGGCCCGAGGAGGGACAGGCAGGCCTGGCGGCAGGCTGGCCTACCCGCACTTGCGGGCGTTGAGAGAGGCTCCGAGACCCCGGCCGGCTGCCGAGCCGAGGGAGGGAGCGCAGCAGCCCGCGCGCCTAAGGCAGAACACACGCCTTTCCCGGAACCTTGAAACACAGGGGAGCCGCTGCCATCTTCGCGTGACGAGCAGCGAGACGCCGGTGATTAAGTGCTTCTTTCCGGCTCCCTCTCCGGGTTGCGGCTCTCCTCCTTGCCTGGGAGGGAAGCATAAAACCTGGGCGGGGGGGGGGAAGCACACTACTGCGCTCTCCACTCGCCCTCGATGTCCTCACTGGTCTCCCAGGGTGCGTCTGCGCGGGGCGCCCTCCCCCCTTGCACCCCGCCTCGCCGAGGATCGAGGCTTTGGGGTATCCACATACCTCAGTTTCCATCCGCCTCGGCCCAAATCTGGGACTTTAATGGGGGGGCACACATTGCCATAGCCACCCGTCCCCCATCTCTTCTCCTCCCATGGGGATTAAAGTTTAATACAGGAATCCCCCACCCACACCAGGGACTAATCCTGCCGCCCCTCCTGGGATTAACTCGGCTCACAGGTCCATAAAACACTTCCGGCGCGGCCAGAGGGTCTGTCTGCAGAAACACTTTAAAATTGTCCTCCCGGGCCTGGAGTCGGAATTGACCCGGTGGAGGGAAGTGAGTAAACAGACGGTTGTAAGAGACTATCCCGTGCGGTTTGCAGGCTGTGGAAAGAGATGCCTAAAATGTGAGCCGTCGGGGCTGCTTCAACCCAGAGGGTGGCTGGGGTCTCAGTAGACACATCTCAGAAAAGGATGCAGCATTTGCTGTATGACATTGACCTGGAGGAGGGTAGATGCAGGCAGGAGCTGGCAGGTTTCAGCTGGCTTCTGGCCCCAGTTCAATGAGGAAGACTAGAGTCCTGAAACTTGGTGGGGGGGAGTCTGTCTCCTTATCTGTAAATGGGAACAGTAACACTCATCCTGCCCCTCTCAAGTGGGATTCTGAGAACCAAAGTCTTCAAGCACTTTGTAAACGGGGCCTGACCCCCTGCACATCACTGTGACTCATGTTCAGTCTCTCTTACTCTAGAAAACACAGTGATTTGCTGATTAAAAAACAAAACAAAGTAAAAACCAGCTCCTCCTCAAATCCATGCAGGAATGTACAGATAAAGGGAATCCAAAAGCTGTTTAAGATTTTGAACATCCTTTTCATTTACATCACTTCAAATTAAGTTTCTGAGGTAATGGGAGAATCTTTGGAATGCTCTAAGAAAAATCCCTGTCAAAAGTGGGGTTAAATGGAAAGAAAAAAGACCTCTAAATTGGGTCAAATCACATTTTAAGGAGAAGAAAACTGGCTGAGGAATATAAATTCTAAGTAGCTTTCTGGCTCCCGTATCCTTCTCTTAGTCTGGAGAGCAGATGGTATAGATAGCCACGCTACCCCCCAGAACCCCGGAAGTAGGCCCTGACTCGGGCTTGATCAGCTAAGGGCGAGGTGACTGGCGTTTAGGGTGGGGACAGTGACGAAGGGCAATAATTTGCTTAAAATGAACATAAGAAAGACCTAGCCCTGCCTCTGCGCCCTGAAGGTCCAGAACTGCTAAAACTGTGTGTGGGAGGGGGCTCCAGGTGACCTCCTTCCCCGCAGATGGACTCACGCAGCGTGACCGGCCCCAGGTGGCGCCCAGGCGCGCTGGGGATAGAGGCCTAGGCTGCGCATTCGCTCAGCTTCTTAGACTGCAAGCGGGGCCCTCTGGCTGGACCGCCCACCGACCTTCCTCTCCCCGGCCAGGCCCCGAGGCCTCCGGGCAGGGTCTACTCGCCACCACCCCAATGCCCCTCGTGCTGCGCCCTCCCCTCCCTGGCACCGGGCCCGGATCCCCAGGCCTCCCCCGCCCGCAGCCGCCGTTCTTCCCCTCGTGATTCAATTAGCAACGGTGCAGAAAGCCTGTTTACCTCTGCAGGCCAGGGCGACTCGATCTGCGTAAAAAGCCCTAACGCCAGCGCCGACCGGTAGGGGGGGATTGTCCTATAGATTATTTCTCCTCCTGGTTTTTTTTTTTTTTTCTTTCTTTCTTTTTTTTTTTTTTTTTTTTGAAACGAGAAGGCTTGGTTAGAGAGGGGGTGGGGTGGCGTGTTTGCTGCTGTTTTTTAAAACACCGTATTTAAAAGAGAAACAAAAGCCACACAAAAGCCGTTTAGGAGGTACCAAGGCTGTTTTTACATATAAAAAGTGCAGCGAATACCAAGGGGCCCCCAGCAGTGATAAACTAAATGGTTGGCCGATTTCGACAATTAGCAGTTAATGTGTTATCTGCGATCTGCAAACAAGTTTTGAGGCTTGAAGGACACCAAATTCCTGTTCCAGTCGACAGCGTTGTACTCGAATCTGTCGGGCATCTCCGATGCTCTCGTTTTCCCTGAGTGCGAATCCAGCTTCGGCAAGTGTGGGTTTCCCGAGTTGGAGGACAGACTTGGGTTTTAGAAAATTCACTTGGGCAGCCGAGAAGCCTCCGCCTGCATCGCCCCTCCGGCCCAAGCTTGTCTCTTTGTTCCAGTTTCTCCCAATTTTTTTTCACTCCCCCCCTAATTTTGCAGACCTCTTAATTTTGCACGTAGTAGGCCTCCAACAAATGTGGAATGAGTGTCAGAAACCAAAGTGAGTCTCTTGGCCTGGAAGGCAGCCTGGTGCGCGGCCTCGCCCTCGGAACCCCATTTGGGTGCCCAGAGCCCTCTGGCCGCCGCAGCCTGCGCGCAGCTTCGCCCTGCGCGGGCCTGAGCGGGCGGGGGAGGCCGGGAGGCACGAAGCGCCCGGAGCCTGCACGATGATAAATATTGCGCAGACAGCCCATAAATAATTTGCATTATGTTCAGCTGACAACGCAGGGCGATTAATTTTAATAGCTACATATTTGCCTGGGCTGCTGCTTTCGTAGGCCCGGTAATGAAAGGCGAGAGGCCGCCCTGGCTCTGTGCTCGCGGTCCCGGAAGGCAGCCGGGAGGTGCGGGAGAGCCCGACACGGCGTCTCCTCCAGGCAGCGTCCCGGCGAGTCTCAGCCCCTGGGCCCCCCTCTCGCTCTCCGGGCCGTGTAGACGTGGGGTGCGCGCGCGCCGCGGGAGCACCCCCGGGGCCTCGAGCAACAGGAACCACCATAATGACACTGCACATTTGTCTATATGGGGAGAGCCACTTGTGGACCAGGAGACCCTCCCCAAGGCGATGCGCCCCACCCGGACCAAGTCCAGAGTGAACTCCGGAGGGGATTTCACGTTCCAGTTTTGGTGGGGGTGGGGAAGTGCTTAGCCCGCCGATTCAACGGTGGGCCCCAGCGCGGCAGAGGCTTTTCCGCCCTCGGGACCCCGGCAAGGGGCAGAACAAAGCCCAGCTGCCCACGCGTCCTCCCCGCGCGCGTCCTGAGTCCTGCGGTCTTGCGCCCCGCGGGAGCCCCCTCTAAAATGCTTCCCGAGCTCCTCGATTAAAAGGACCGCACACATAAAAGACGGAAGAAAGGATTTGGAGCAGCTCTTAAAAAGGGGGCGGGAAGGGGAGCGCAGCGAAGAAGCACACGGCGCAGCGGCTGCCGCGGTCCCGTGGTGGCCGGGTGCGCGCGTGTGCGTGTCTGTGTGTGCGTTCCGATGACAAAGCCCTGCCGCCGCCTGCGAGCTCCAAGCTGCCTGAGCACTGGTGGGGGAAGGGAGGGGAGGGGAGGAGGGGAGCCAGCGCTCGCGTAGGTAGCGGGGAGTCGAAGCTTCCCGGGAGAAAGAGTTCATTCATAAGCTGGAGGAGGCCTCCTGGCCGGGCCAGGTGGAGCCTCCCGAAGCCAACACCTGTGTATTTTCTTATTTGAAAAGGGGCGAGCGCATCGATCATTACCATATTTTAATTGCCTTTCGCAAAGGTCATCTCTAATTATGGGTTGCGAGGAGGGTTGGCCAGGGTCTGTAAGCCCTTTATTATGTGTGTGCGTGAGTGTGTGTGCGTCGCCGCTGAGACAATGCGCCCAGCTTATCGAAATGCCAATCCGAGGGTGTCCGTGCGCGCCTGTGAGGCGGTCACGACGTGCTGGATCCACGCAGACAGACCAGGCTGCGTGCACAATAAAAGCCGAGCAGGCGGCGAAGGGCCGCGCAGACCCACGGGTTTTCTTTTTAGAAACGGTGGTGCGAAAAGACTTGACAATAATAACACGCAGCAGAATTAAATCAGGGCGGGAATAAGAAAATGCATTTTCGTTTCTAGAACCGCGTACTGTGTTTAACCCATCCGATCCCCCAAGAGCTTTTTGTGCCCACGTGGAGGCCCGCGCAGAGACAGGTGCGGGGCAGAGAGTGGCTTTGGGACTGCCTGGTGATGGTCCAGGACAGCCACCTTATTTTAAAATAATACTAATCTCTTCCTTTAATTCAGCGTAGTTGTCAGCTACAGTGAAGTGGAATCCTTAACGATGTCTGTTTTATGGGGAATGATACCCGGCTAGTTGAAAAGGAGAAAGAAAACATTAAGGTTTTTTTTTAACTTTTAAAAGTCTGCATTTCCTTAGTTTTCATCACTTGCGGAAACCCTTGAGGCAGAAGCCTATTTTAACTTTGTCTGAGGGAGCAGCCGGTAAGGTTGTTGGAGGGTCAGGGGTTCTTAGGAGGCTATTTTGGAGATGAGGGGGTGGAAATCAGTGAAGAGCTGTTGGTCAGGGGTGGCCAGCAGCCACTCTAAACTTGACTTTATCAAAGGAGCCTGACATCTCTGAGCCACCATGCTGTTTCTGGGAGTCCCGCCTGGCAGAGCCAGGGGCTGGGGTCAGAAGCCTCAGAGAGTTAGAGGGTTTTGTACCAGCTCTGCTTCCTCCTCTGCCCCCCACACCTGGCCTCACCAGCAGCCTGCTCTGCCCGGAGGAAGGCAGAGCCAGATGACTGGTCCAACCCCCGAGAGACCGCCTGGCTTTCTCCTCCCCTGTAATCAAAACCAGATGCACTTAAGCGCCTTTCATCAGAGGAAGCCCAAAGCCCTTTAACAGGCTTCAATAAAAGCCTTGCTAGGGCCTACCAGCCTGCTCAGTGTCCAGGCCCCTGTGCCCATGTCTCACCTGAGGAAGCCTGGGGTTGCAGACAGGGTCTCGCTCCTCCCAGAAGCCAAGGACATCTACCCAACCAAGGCAGCCTTTCCAGGCAAGTAGGGTGCCAGGATCCCTGCCAGGTGTGTGAGTACAGACTCCGTTGATAGGAGAAAAGAAACAGGCATGGAAGAGAAGCCAGCAGCTAGTGCTTAAGGAAGGGTAAGAGCGGCCTTGTGAGAAGAAACCGGGGGGGGGGGGGCGGCTAAGAAAGTAGAAATGAAGTGAAAGGGTGATGACGATCAGATCAAGATATTCAGAAGGGCTCCACGGTACTTGGACCACCCTCCATTCAGAGCCCCTATCCTACTGTATTGCAGTGTTTCTGTCTCCCCCACTAGACTTCAAACTCCCCAAGGGCAGAAACTGTCTCATTTATCTTTGCAAGCCTGGCACAGGTTGGCACAAAATACGTGATCAAAATGTTTGGGAGATCACAGGTGTGGTGGAAAGCTCTGGAGCAAGACACATCTGGGCTTAAGATGGGAGCTCTGCCCCCAGCGGTTATATAACCTTTTGGGGGCCTCAGTTTCCTTATCTGTGAAATGGGCATGAGAATGCCTACATCACCAGATTGGGGAAAGATTTGGCGAAGTAATTGCATGTAAAGCAATAATAAGGTTTTAATCAATAATAATAATAAGGTTTTAATAAATGTTGTACCCTTGTTCTTGAAGGAGTGAGGAAGGGTTGGGGCTGAGATATTGTTTGAAGCATAGGAAGAAAGGTCCTAGCTGGGCACAGATCTCACTGGCCTGGGATTTGGGTCAGCAGAGAGAATTGTTTCTAAAATGTGTGTTGCAGTAGCCCTGTGAATTGGAGCTGCAGGACCCCACTGTCCAGCAAGCAGGCAGCCCCAAAGCTGTGAGCTCGGTGAGCAGTGCCAGCCTTTGGACTCAGGTTCTGGGGAAGAGGTAGGCCCCAGGCCCTTGGGTGCTCCTCTGCAGGGCTTCTTGTGGCTGAGCCCTGCTTGTGCCCTGAGGGCCAGGCCACCTGAGATGAGTGGCTGGCACATAATCCCAGTTGGTGCTGGCTTTCTGTGGTCTGGGGGAGAACTGTCCCTTGGGCTTGACCTCTGCTCCTGTTTCATGGCTGTATTTTATCTTTGACGAGTTCACCCCTTGGCATTTGGCGGGGCGGGGGGGGGGCATTGCCTACTTCTCTTTGCGGCTTGGCCCATTCTGGCCTGTTCAGTAGCTCCTCATCTCTCACCTCCCCACCCCACGCAAAATTTGGCCTATTTTTCTCCACATTGCAGGCGACTTGTTCTTTTCTCCTGCTCCTTGGCTGCTATGCTTATTGGCGGTGTGTGTTGGGGGATGGGGGATTAGGACCTGGCCCCTCCGTCTTCCCCTCCTCAGTCTTCCACATTCCAGATGTCTTGCAGCCCCTCCCCAGGTCTCCCCTGAGCTCAGCATTTCCCCAGGAGGGCAGGCTGTAAGTTAGGGTCGGTGGGCTGCCTGGGCAGCAGGGGCCTGTGAGTACCTGCCTCAGGGAAGGAGAAAGGGGGAAGGCGGAGGGAGAGGCCAGGGGTGCTACTAGGTGATTCTGTGGGTGTGGCCAAGCAAATGGGACTCTGAGTATCATGAATGGAAACGTATTTGTCTGGACTGTGACACAAATGGGGTAGTTGGGTGCCAGGGAATGAGAAGATGTGGGGTTTGTGGAGGAATTGGGAAGAAAATGAAGTAAGCTGATCCCTCTTCTGTATTCCATCCCACCCCCTCCCCGACATGAGAACCTTCAAGAAGAGGCAAGGAAAACGTGGGGAGGGGAGGGAGGAGGAAAGATGGGAGAGCAAAGCTAGCCCGGTGGAAATGTTTGGTCCCTCTCTCCTGCCCTGTGAACTGGCTCCGTTGTACAGCCAGCGTAGGTCAGGAGGGAACAACACATGGGGTCCTTTCAACCAGATCCTTTAGGGGAAATGTGAGATCAGATTTGAGGAGGAGACAGGTCACCGTCTGTCCTCCAGGGATTCCATAAAGAACAAGGCGTTGTGTCATCCAAGGTGGAGGATTTGGGTTGTGATGAAATATGTCCTGTTCTCCACACTTCTGTTTTTAATCTGCTTGCCTTCTTCTATGGATTTCACAACATGTTATAAAACTGACCTCCCCTACTGACTATGGCAAGTGAGGGTCAGAGCTTGTCAGCTGCAAGGGAGCTAGTGCAGAAGCAATTGAATTCTGCTTGTGGACTCAGTGGGTCCAGAATTTGGTGGAAATTCTGGGAGCTGGAATCATCTGGACGCTGCCTCACCCACCTTTCCAGCTGCTGGCTGAGACCTCAGCTGTGTTCTGCAGCACAAGCACAGGGCTCTCTGTGTGGCTTGGGCTTCCTCATAGTATGGTGGCTTAAGGGTAGTAGGACTTGAAGTTACATAGCAGCAGCTCAGGGCTCCAAAAACAAGCATGCCAACATCACCTCTTCCAACCCACCCTCAGAAATCATGTGGTGTCATTTCTACTATATTCTACTGCCTACAATGAGTCACAGGCCTACTCAGATTCAAGGGGAGGGGACACAGACCCTACTGCTCATTGGGAGGAGTGTCAAAGAACTTATGGCCACTGAGGGAAAAAAAAGAAAGAAAGAAAGCCATGCCAGGCACTCTTGAGAGCTAAGCCTAATTAGCACTGGCTCTAAACAGAATAGTCTATGTTATAATAGGAGCTTGTACCCTCAAGAGGCTGTATAAATTATATGGGGGGTGAGGGGGAGACAGAGAGCTAAAATTAGGCCAGGGTAAAAGAAATTGAGCCGTAAAGCAAATATGGGTTTTATGAAAAATAGACGATATCAAAGGACAGCTCTCTCTGTGAGCTTGTGAAGTGTGGGAAGAACTGAGGAAGAACTGGTTGGTGGAATCAGCTGGGTTTTAGGCCCTTCAGTGTTGAAAGGGAAAGCAAGTAAAGGACAGGACTGGGAATCTGGCCACCACCATCCTTCACCCGCCATCTTGGGGGGATCTGTGGTATCCCTTCACCACTTCAGGCAACATTAGTTTCACGATTTGCTTGCAAATCACCTTTTTTTTTTTTTTTTCAACATACAGATACCTTTCTGTGGTACAGAGCTGGAAATGTAGTCAGTGCATTTGCTAAAGTGTGGAAGAAATAATACATTACTCTAATACTTACTGTTCGTCCCTACCCCCAGGTGTGGTTTTAAATATCCAACATGGATAGTGTTGTGACTGAAAGGAGCTGGGTACATCTCTAGGGCCTCCGGTTCGCATTATCCTCGTCTCTAACCCCTGAATGGAGAGTTTGACTTCTAATTTCATGCTAGGGGTTTCACAGGCAACATAATTGTATTTGCCTCTGCCTTTGATCTGCTATTTGATCTGCTATTTCATTGTGGCTTGACTAGGAGACAGAGATAGCAACGTAGTGGAAAAACACGATTTTGCTTTGCTTCGGAATTGGCAGTTATTATTTTCTCTGGCTCCCTTAATGTGACACACCTTCCCTAAATCTGAAATCTAATCATTTTCCCGTTTTTGAAATTCCAAAAGGCACGTGCACCCTCTGGCCTGCTTTCCTTTTTGCTCATGAAGATTTCATTTTCAGCAAGGCTTTGGGGCAGGATGCTCAAGTTTTTAAAAGATCTCAATGAACGTCGAAGTCCCAGAGTTAGTGGAGAACTCCTGGGTGAACTGGGACCTACCTGCTCCTTTCCTGACCTCACCCCAACTTCCCAGGATGCAGCTGGTTCAGCCCAGCCGCTCTTCAGGTGATTAGGGTCTGTAGGGCTGAAAACCAGGTCTGCTGTGCTGGAAACCAAAGAAACCCAGATGCAGCAGGAACCTTGCAGGTCAGAACTGAGCAACCTCCAGGGTAGCCCCCGAAATAAGCTGGCTTCTCGAGCAGGGTCACCACATCAGGTTGTGTAGTTTGTGCACTGCACTAAGGTTCCCAGCCAAGACGGGGAGTGAAGACTGGAATTCAGGCCCAGAGGCACCTTTCTCCAATGCTCCCAAAGTCACCAAGTAGGCTAGTGGCAGTTCTGTTTTCAGGGCAGAGGAGAAACAGATTTTCTCTCTGATCAAGAAGAAAAGAGGTGGTGACACAGGGCAGGATGGGGGTCAAAAGGGCATCTTGGGAGCAGAGTGGGCCAGCCTTAGGCTGCAGATCAAGCCAGTGTTGACCCAGCAGGTTGGAGCAGTAGGCCCGTTACTCGCTCTTTGTTTTGTCCCCTCTCATCTGCAGGGTCCAGTGTTCATAAATTACTGAATTACTAGATCCCTCCTAGGCTTTATTTGGAGTTAAAAAAAAAAAAGACAGGGGTGTCACTCTACCTATGTGTCTTGTTTAGCCAGCAAGGTGGGATTTGACGGGGAGATGTTTTCTTTGTTTTCGAACGTGAAGCCTTTCAGGGATGTTGTTAACTGCAGGCCTTTATGTAGTGGGTATAGGCATTTGAGTGTAAGACCCTAACAGGTGGTGCAATAGCGTTGGACATCCCAACAGGTTACCTGTGAACTGAAATTCACACTAATGTGTAATGGACGAAGACAATTTGCATTTAAAAGTGGAGGATCATCCAGAGAGAGCAATTCCTAGTCAAAGTTAACTCCAAAGAGGGATTTTTCTGGTGTCAGCAGTAGGCTCCTAGGGGAAGCCTTTGGAAGCCTTCTAAATTAGACCTGTAAGGCTTACTCTTTGTTCATTTCTATAGTGGACAGTATGGGTATGTGGAATTGCATTAATATTGGGGAAGGTATTTTCACAGTAAAGCCAGAAATGGCATCTCTCCTGAGAACAGCAAATTTGCTCTTCCTTTATAACTAGGAATGTACAGGCCACGAGCTCCAAATCCATTCGCCTCCCTCCCTGTTTCTTTCCACACTTTGGGTAATTGGAGCTGGGTATGTTGAAGGAAGATACTTTCAAAGAACATTAGTTACATCATTGTGGCTGAGAGTTCTCAGAGTTTTATTCTTCTAAATAAGTGTGTGTTTGTTTGTTTGTTTGCGGTACGCGGGCCTCTCACTGTTGTGGCCTCTCCCGTTGCGGAGCACAGGCTCCGGATGCGCAGGTTCAGTGGCCATGGCTCACGGGCCCAGCCGCTCCGCGGCATGTGGGATCTTCCCGAACCGGGGCACGAACCCGTGTCCCCTGCATCGGCAGGTGGACTCTCAACCACTGCGCCACCAGGGAAGCCCCTAAGTGTGTGTTTTTAATTTTAAAAAATTAATTTGTATTTTTCATAAAGGAGTATTTACCCAAAGTTTATGAAGCCAAATAGTATGTAAAGCCTTGGTACAAAAAGGCAGTCCGGGGCTTCCCTGGTGGCGCAGTGGTTGAGAGTCCGCCTGCCGATGCAGGGGACACGGGTTCGTGCCCCGGTCCGGGAAGATCCCACATGCCGCGGAGCAGCTGGGCCCGTGAGCCATGGCCGCTGAGCCTGCGCGTCCGGAGCCTGTGCTCCATAACAGGAGAGGCCACAACAGTGAGAGGCCCGCGTAACGCAAAAAAAAAAAAAAAAAAAAAAAAAAGCAGTCCGCTGGGGGCACCTCCCTCTCTTGTTTGTTCTGCTGGTTTCTTCTGGTAGATACCATCATATTTCTAAGTAACATGTAGATGTGGCCTTCTCTGAAATAACCCATAATAATAATATCATCTGTTGACCTCCTGGTACGGGAGAGGAGGATTTTAGTTCTCTGCATCATACTTCCCCTCCCCCACTCTCACAATAGAACTATATCATAATTTCTTATTAAATTCATATCCAGTGTTTACTTTGTGACCACATATAGATTGTTTATTGATGAGGCAGATGAGCTTCAGTGATTGCATTTCCTTTCTTGTACGATTTTTTTTTTTCCTGGAGTTAATCATTGCCTCATTTTTTATTTGCTTAATTTTCTTTGACCTATGACTAATTTTCCCACACTCTCCAACCTCTGTACAAATCATGTTGGGACAGTTTTCTGCGTTCACATCTTGGAGACCATCTGCAAATAGGCTGATCTTTTTTGTTTTGTGTGTTTCTTTTTTCGTGCCCATTTTCTTTAAGTCTGAAACCTTTCTTAGAAATTTCTAATCTTCCATTTAGTTTTATTTTCTAAAACTTTTCTTTTTATGAAGTGTGGTGGGAGTTTTACCGATTGCAAAGCGGGGGAGGTAGGAGGTGGTGCTATTGTGTTTGGATGGAAAATTGCATCTCTACAGCTCAGCTTATGTCAGGAGCTGAGAAATGAATCCTAAGTTTCTGAATCTTGGTATTTTGCTTAGTTTAAATAAACTTTCACCATTTCCCCTAAACATCAACCTTTCAGAAGTGATGACTGTTATTCCCTGGGACCCTGGAACTATTCAGTGTTAGCATATTTTTATCCTCCGTTCCCCTCCCAGAACTGATTCTACATTTTTAGAAGTAAAGGTTGTCTTAAAAATAATTAATTGGCCCTTCCCCAGACCATTTACTGCAGGATTCATGCGCTTTGTTTACATTCATTTCACGTTGCCTTTTATTTGTATTTAGTGAGTCATTTACAAGTCTGCCTTCCCACCTAGATTGTAAATTACTTGAGGGCCAGGGGTGCCTTTTTACAAAATTCACTTTTGTACTTTTGGATTCCCCTAGGGACTAAGCCAGTGCCTTGCCCTTAGCAAGCTCTCCATATACGCCTGTCAAAAAGCGGACAAGTAGCGTGACAGTCTTCTCCAATCAAGATCCCTTAAAGAGAGGTAACTTTCAAATCCTCTCTTGCCCCGAAGCGGCTTAGAGACCCCTTGAACGGCGGGGACTGTACTGCAGGCCTCGCCCCCGGGGATGATAGCAGCCCAAGTTGCGGGATGCGCGGCCGGGCCGCTGGGCGCGGGAGAGGTGATAACGCGTGGACCATTCAGGAGTCCGGGAACCGGAGGTCGTTTCTCCGGATTAAAATCCGCTCTGGCGTGGCGGCCAGGGGCGACTACAGGCCGCGCTTTAACCAGGAGCGGCCGCCCCGGGCCAGGGGTCAGCCTTGACCCGCTGCGCGGAGGGGCCTCCGGAGGGAGCGGGCGCGGCGCCCCGGGAACGCCCGCGCGGCCGCCTCGGCCCGGCCTGCGGCTCTGCGGTCCCACCGCCGGGGGCAGCGCCGCCCGCGCCGCCCGGGCTAAGATGGCGGCCGGCGTGCAGCCCGCGCCCGGGGGAGAGGCGGGCGCAGTCCCCCAGGAGCCGGCGCGCCCGGCCCGGGCCCCCAGCGGGGAGGCCGCTCCTGCTTGGCCTACGGGGACCCCTGAGGACCCAGTCCTAACCCCTTCCCCAGACAAGCTCCCTGCCCTGCGTCCTACCTGGATGGTTCTTAAAGGGATGTTTTATCACCCAACTCCCCCAGATTCCTGATAGGGGGAGGTAGGGACAGGCCCTGGCTGAGATGAGGACTGCTCATCTCAGATGAGGAGGATGGCTGTCAGACTAGACACAGTGGACAGAGGACCAGTGGGTACCACTGGGTGCAGGCCTCACTCCCAAGCCATTTCCTCCCATCCTGGCAGCTCGGCCGCTAAGGCGTGGGACACAATACGCACAATTACACAATACCCATGACCGCAGGTCGCGAATCCTGCCCGATTAAGATACAGGGCCCAGAGCTCTTGAAATCAGGAATGTCTTGGAAAACGGGGTACATCCGGTTGGGAAATCCATAATATAATCCAGTAAAGGCTACAGAAGGTGAGCCGCCCATCACATTTGCACTGACGTCAGTATGCGCACTGTGTAGGCTGCCTTCTTCCTAGGACACTCCAGAACCTGAGGTCCAGTTTACCAGAAATGGCATTGATGAATACTGCCCATTCTGAGTGATCTCACCTTGGGCTCAGGTGGGGAGGTCAGAAGGGCCACCCAAGGGAGTAGCTGAAGCAGGTAGAATCACAATGGTAGGAACGAAGAAGTACCCGGAAAAGCTTCCCATTGCCCTTTGTAAACTGCATCCTGACACCTCCCACTGGTTCAAGATTCCATCCAAAGTTTGCAAGTTGCTTATCAGCTCAGCATGAGAGGCTGAATGTGAACTTTTTTGTTTTGTTTTGGTGAAATAAAGTCGTTCTGCATAATGTTTGCACCGGCTGGTTATTCTCATGGAGAACACTTCCTTCACCCACCCAGGTGGCAGCCACACCAGCCTTTCTTTACTTCTGCAGCCCCTCTATTAATTACCTCTCTCTTGCCCCAGTTTAGGCAGGCCCCGGTGCTTTGTTCAAGTACAGCAATAAACCCAAGACTGGGCCTAATCCTCCCTGGTCCTGACCTTCCTTCTAGCGGGCCTGGAGCCTGGTGGGCCCTCCTGCCCCCCCAACTGATTAGGGCCAAGGACCCTGCTTGTTGTGTTTGTGTTTTCTCCCCTCTGCACACTTGATACTTTTCAGACAGACCGCTTCACCAAAAAAAATAAATCGTGTACAAGAAAAAGTTCAAAGCGGCCCTTTGAAGCCAGGCCTGCAGGAGCCAGCCTGCCACCTAGCCAACCATCTGATTTCTAAACCGTAGCCCACGCCAACGGGTTACCGCAGACCTTGCACCCACCGAATTCCTCTAGTAGCGCCAGCTCGGGTGGCCCGGGGGCACCCACCTCCACCCTTGTCCGGCCCCGTGCCCCTCTCGGGAGGCGCAGTAACCATAAACGGTACGACAGGCGCCGGCCGAACTGGTTCGGTAACGGCTCCCTGGAGACCGCCGCCTCGAGCGGCAGGCCCCATCTGCAGTGCAGCTGAACGAGTTAAGCTGCCCCGGGTGTGAGCGGCCCGGGGTGGGGCCTGGACGAGAGAGAACCAGCGGCAGCTCCGGGCAGCCTCGGCCTCAGGATCCCCCAGTTACGGAACTGGATGGACCTGACTCCTTGCTCCCGAAGGGCTGCGTGGGAGGCTCGGAAGACCCCAGGCAAGGGGTGGGGTCGGCGGCTTCCGAGCGGGTCCCAAAGTGTGAGGCAGCGCTGGGGACCTTGGAATCGGAGGGGAGATGCACCCTCCTGGCCCCCCACCCCGGGCGGGGAAGGCGCTTCTGCGCCATACTAGCTGGGAAAAGCTGCAGCACCCGACCCTCAGGCTCCTGCGGCCGAGATGAGCCCATGATACAGGCAGGCAAGGGAAGCGCGGCTGTCCGCGCAGCCCCAGGTGTGCTAAGGTTAACTGGCCACCTCCGGGACAGCCTGCCCCCGCAGTGCGGCCCCTGCCTTCTACCCTCGGACGCCGGCCGGATCCTGGGCAGCACGGGCCACCGCCCCGGGATCGCCGGGCTCAGCCCAGCGTGGCTCCGCCTCAGCCTCACAAAGGCCGCGTGCGGCTGGAGCAGACGAGGAGCGGCCACAACTCTCAGATCTTTAATTACGCCCCTACCCTTCCCCCCACCCCATCGCCGGCTTCCAGCCCTTTAATCAATTTCACGATATTAAATATTAATTTCCCGCCAGCCAGTCTTTCTCGAAGGAGGGGGAGGGGACGGGCAGGGCAGCTCCGAGGAAGGGACGGCTTTGTAGGGTGTGACCTGGATAGTAGGGCGTGAGGGCTCTTAAGTGACCTGTGCCGAGAACGCGGAGCCACCGGGTCTGCGCTTTGCGGCTGGGGAACTTGGAGAGTTATGAATGCCGGGATGCAGGCCTCCCGGAGGGGCAGCTAGGTGTGCCGAGAGTCCCAGTGCGCTGGGCGACAGCCTCCTGCTCCCCAGCCCCCAGCCCCGAGTCAGCTTCACGCGGGCCCGCGGCGCGCAGCGATGATGGATCGCGCCTGGCGGGGGTGATTTGGTGTTGATCGCACATTATCACTGGCAGGTTGGACTGGTTGCTGATGGACGACTTCTAGCGGCTGCAGCAGCAGCGTCTTCAGACACCGCGCGGGGACTCGCTTGCTCCGCGAGGGTCTCTCTTTTTCCCCCCAACTCCTCCCCCGCCCCACTTCCCAGAGACAGGAGGCCCTGAGAGTCCGAGCGGGATCTTGCGGCACCCAAGGCCGCCCGCCCCGGTCTGGGTCCTGCTGTGGGCCGAAGGCTGGGCGAGGAGGGGAGCCAGGACGCCTCTCCCACTTCCTCCCATTCCTCCTTCCCCGCCTGCTCCCCCCGCCTTCCTTCCTGCTTCCCCATCGAAACCGGGAGGGCCTGGGTCACTCGCCGTGCGGTTTCCCCGCTGCCGGGTGCAGGCCGCAGGCGGCGGTGGGGGGGAGCTACCCAGCCCCACGGCTCCCGCCCCTCTCCCGGGGCTCGCAGCACAGCGGCGCTGCAGTGCGCCCCTCCTCGCCTCTTTTTCTAAAGTGCCTGCAGATACAAAAGCGGTTTCGTAATGCCTTCCGTCTGCGAGAGCCGGAGGACCTTGGCTGACCTTTCGGAAACTGATTGCAACTGCCTGTTAACAGCCCGTACTGACCGCACCGAGCGGAGCGGAGGACAATCATTTAAGTGACAGACGGCGAGGTGGCCTCGGCTCAGTCGAGCGGCCTGGTTAAGCCCGCTCCGCCCCTCCCCCCCCGAGTCTCTCCCCACCCCTAGCTTCGGGCGCACTGCGGGCTGTGGCGGGCGCTCGGGCGGGCAGGGAGGGCGCGCCGTGCGCGCGCGCGCGTGTGTGAGTGTGTCCGCGATTACCGGCCGACGGGTTAACCCTTAGCCAAGCGGCCGGCCCTTTTGAGGCCGGACGCTGCTGGCTTAATCTGCCATTTGCAAAAGAGGAATAAAAGGGCCGCCTCCGCCGACTTTCCCTAATGGGTAAACTGTCCCCTCTCAGCGTGACCGGGGCTGCGTCCCTCCTGCTGCCGGGGAAAGATCCCGACCCTCGGCCCTTCCGGCACGTCCCTGGGTCCCCTCCGTGCGCCCCCCCTCCCCCGCACACAGACGCCGACATGGGGAACAGCACGGGGACAACGCGAGGGGTCCAGAGGCTCCGAGAGACTCGCGGTGCAGTGGACGTGGGTGTTCCCAGTGTTTTCTGTTTTGGAAACTGGAGAAGGGTGGGGGGTGGGACCGCGCTGGGAAGGCGAGGTGGGGGAGGGGAGGCTGGTGACAGGGCACCTCGGGCTGCGCTCGCTCCCTCTCTCGGGAGAGATCGCCAGCTGCTCTCCAACAGGCAGCGCCCTGAAATCTATTTAAAGAGAGGGAAAGGGGAGGAGAACAAAGGGGGAGGAGGGGGGCGGCGGGCAGAGCCAGGGCGAGAGCGAGCGAGCAGGGAGGATCCGCCGCTCCGCGGGCACATCAAGCGCTCACATCTGTACACTCCGCGATCGATGGGGAGAATGGATAATATTTGTCAGCTGCAGACCTTTCTCTTCCCGGTTCCCGGGGAGGGGAGGGGGCGAGGGAGGGGAGGGGAGGGGGAGGGGGAGGGGCGGGCAGACCGGGCGAGAGAGGCCGCCTCAAGGACAGCGCGCTTCCCGCTGCAGCCACACGGAAACCCAGAGCCATGAAAGCCCGGGGATTTTTCTCTTATTATCATTATTAATTATTTTTTATTATTCCACAGCAGCCAGCGAACGCTCGGCGGCGCCCCTCCCCCGCTTGCCCGCCGCCTCCCTTTGTTGATTCTCAGCTGCGAGCGCGGCGGGCCCGAGCCGCCGCCGCCGCCGCCGCCGCCGCCGCCGCCGAGCACGATCTGCTCTTGCGCCCTCGGTCGCAGCTGCGGCCCAGGAAGCCTGGGCTGCGTCCCCGCCCCCCCGCCCCCCACGGCGCGGCTGCCCCCGCACCCCCTCCCTGCTGCCCGCCACGAGGCCGGCCCAGCCTCTTCGCTGTTCCTCGCTGCGGCTCCGCGTCCCCAACGCCGAGCAGAGGCGCTGGCTGCTGCCGCCCCGAGCCTCCGGCCGCGCGGGGGCCTTCGCCACCCCCCACCCCGCGGCGGCTGCACTCTGATGCCGCCGTCCCCACACATGGTCTTCATTTCGCACACTAGCTGCGTGCTTCCTCTCCGCTCCCCTCCTCGGGGCTTTTCGGAACGAGGAGGGAGGTTTAGAGGAAGTTGGAAACCCAGCGAGCCCAGGGGAAAGGGGGAAAACCCTCGCTCTCGTTCTGAGCTTCCGAAGCGGAGGGGAGCGCCCCGCGGAGGGTGGGGCAGAGCCTGGGTGTCCTCCCCATCCTCAGGTGCGGGAAGGGCGAAGTGAGGGGTGGCGGTCGGGGGAGGACAGGGAGCTGGAGAGCGAGAGCTCCAGGTCTGCTTTCGCTCCGTTCCCTCGCCCGCACGCACCGGCCAGGGCAGAAGTGACCCGCCCCCTCGCAACGGCACAGCGGGCCTGGGAGCCGATCGGATTAGCGGTCATCAAATGGGACCAAAGACACCTCAGACAGTCCGCCATCTCCCGCGCGGGGGAGCTCCCTGGGCCTTTGCCCCCTTCCTCCTCCAAGATTGAAAGCCCAGAGCCGACGCCCCACAGGCCCGGGGTCCGGGCCCACTCTGGGGGTGGGGGGGGATTGTGGTGCAGAAAGTTCTAGTCAGGGTTTACTTGTAGCTTTGCGCCCCCCATCCCCGCTGTCCTTCTGCGATTCTGGGCCAGCCTGCGGCGGCGTCCCCGACTGCTCCGCGGTCCTGGGCAGGGCAGGAAGCTGGCACGGCCGCCGGCTGGGCCGGCGCCACTTGGCCGGGCCGGCTGCTCGCTGGAACTCGCGCGGCACCTTCGCGCCGAGTCGGGTTCCCGTGTCTCCCGCCCGGTCACCCTGAGCGGCTGACCACCCCCACCCCCCCGTCCGTCGTCCTCCCTCCGGAGTCTCCCTGTCTCCACCCGCCCTCTCAGCTTTTCCCCTCCTCGGTCTGTCTCAGGAGCCCCGTAGCGCAGTCAACCGCCCTTCCCGAGATTCAAAAAGAAGTTTTGTGTTTCCCCGGGGGCAGCAGCCTAATGCTTCCCTTGTTTTCCGGAACAAAGCAGACATTCAGTGGGGAGGGGGCAGGCGCTGACTCCTTCCCCTCCCCGCAGCACCCCGCACCCCTGCAGGTTCAGAACGCTCGCTCCCGGGCCCCGGTGGCCTGGGGGTGGGGTGGGGGCCCTCCTTCTCCGGGCTCGGCTACAAAAGCCTTGCCCTCGGCGCCTCCCCCCTCCCCCCTCCCCCCCCCAGCCTCTGCCGGGAGCCGGAGAGAAGGCGACAGGGTGTTTGGGTGAGGTTCCCAGCCTGGGCGGGTGGGGTGGGGGGGGCGCACGCAGCTGTTTACAGTGTGCCTGTGCTGCTAGAAGCTCACCCGCCGCCGCCTGACAGCGTGGGGCACTCGCGCGCTGCCAGCTCAGAGGAGGCGCGGGGCGGCGAGCCCTCCGGCACTCGGCCCGAGGCCTCGGCAGCCCCGGGGCCCGGGCGCGCGGGGAAGCTCGAGGTCTCTAGGAGCGCATTCCTCTTCTAGCCCACAGACCGTCCCCCCCTCCTCCCCAACAATGGTCTGAATCCGGTAGTGTATCAAAGGAACTGGGGGGAAGGAGTGAAGAGCTCGCAAGGGGCGCTCAGAACAGTCTTTGCGCCCGGCTTCTGGGCACTCCTTCCCCTCGCCGGGGATTAGTTCTCCGGCCAGAGTGAGCAAAGCACACCACTCTTGCGACTCGGAGATGCTTCTCCCTCCGGATAGCTCTTCGCAGGCCCACCTGCCCCTGCCCATCCCGCTCCAGTTCTTCCCCTCTCCCGGGCCTGTGGCCGGCCCCCGGCGCCTCCAGCGCGGCCTGAAACTTGATCCCGTGTCGGAAGGACAGTGTGTAAACACCAGGCGCGCTCCGAGAGCCCGCGGGAGGTGCCGGGCGAGGGCCGCCCGGGCAGCTCCGAGGCCCTGCGCTCCCGCCCGCCTGCTCGCCCCGAGGACGATCGGCGGGGCCGCCGCCTCGCTCTCTGCCTTCCCAGTTGGCTCAGCTAATTGGAGCCGCCGCCGCCACCGCGGCGGCCTCTTGTTGAATTTTCTAGATCGTAACCGTTCAGTCGTGGCTGCTTGCGGCTCCCCTCCCCCTCCCACAGCTGTTATCTCCGCCGGCAACTTGTTGGTGGTGGGGACCGTCCCTCCGCTGACCCTGGTCTCAAGCTCGGTGTACACCCCAGCAGTTCGGGGGTGTGTTTGTGTGGGGCTTGGGAGGGGAGGTAGAGTCTTATCCGAACTGTGAGGCTTCGCGCCAGAATCTCCAGCCCCTTGTTTTGGTGAATTGCACATACTATCCAGGGGATCCTATGGGCAGAAAGCCATCGTCCTTGCTGTCTTGCACCAGGAGGTAGTGATAGTCCCGGAGAGGCTTCAGGAGCAACTCCACCAGCAGTTTTGGTTGGTGCCAGGAAAACGTTCAGAAGGGCGGGGTGGTGGGGAGGCCCACCAGGGCTGCCTACCTCCTCCAAAGCGAATCAGCTCTGAGCTTGTGCCAGGAGGCCCTCCTGGGCCCTTGGGTCCCCCCAGCTGAGCCTCCCTTCTCCCTGGGCCAGCTGTCTCATACCCTAGTCACATGACCCTGCTAGGTGCAAACTGTGGGGTCTGCAAACTGTCAGGTCTGCATGGGTCTGAAGGAGGCCCAGAGCCTGGCCCGATGGCCAAGGTGGGAAGGAGCCAGAGAGTTTGGTAGTGCCGAAGGACTCAGGAGGACGTTGCTGACGATGCTGGGGCAGTTGCTCTATATCCAACATTCGCCTTAGAACGTCTTTTCCTCTGAAAAGAACTTTTGCTAGTGGGTTTCACAGGCCAGGGGCCCGGTGTTGTAAAAGTGGCTGCACCCCCAGCCCGGAAACGCATAAATACAGGCAGGCAAACTCCCAGGGGGCTGGGTCTGTGAGCCACCACCGAGGGGATCTATAGCAGCCAGAGAGCATCAGCTTTTCCTGTGACAGTTCTGAGAAGGGCCCCTGTTCCTTCCCTTTGATGGTTTCTCTGACAACTGTTAGGGAACAAAGAGGCAAGGCCACTGGCTCATTAACTGTCACTTTCTAACACCTCTTTCCTTCCCTTCTAACTTTTACCCAAATTGCCACTTTGGGGTTTTCCTGAGGTGTCCTTTCTATTTATAACCAGAGCAAGATTTCCAACTCAATCCATATTGATTTAAGCTATGATAAAAAAGGGAATCTATAAAACTAATATTATAAGTTAGTGTCTGGGATGGCACTTCAGTAGGTCAAGTTCACCTAGTTCTTTGGCATCTATAAACCTCCAGGCCCTTCCAATCAGATAACCTAAGTGTGTTTCCCACTGTTAGTTTCTCTTCTCTTTCTGTAGTAGAAAAAAAGGAATCCTTTCAAAGATGTTTATTCTTCTTCACCCCTTCGCTATCAGTGTGTGAGAACCTTGTTTCTGTGTAGGGGAAAGTGTACTTCTGTGTTTTGATAAAGAAGAAAGTAATTTGTGTTCCTCTTCAGGCCTGAAAAGATAATTGTGCGTCCCGGGAGCTCGCTCTTCTCCTGGCTGTTTAACAGACGATCTGGATTCCTGTTCTGTAGCAGGAGTACTTCAGTGTCCCAGCCTCCTTCTCATGGTCGTCCCCTTCTCTGTCACCAGCCAGCCATCACCAGGCCCTTCAGCAGGTCACATGGCCGAGGGTTTCTGTCTTGAAGGCTGGTGGTGCCTCAGAAGACCCTGTGACTCCGAGCCTAATTCACATTTCTTTTACTGTGCAAAGAATATTCTGAGCCATTGGAATTCCCAGTCCATCTCCCTGAAAGCTTATGCCAAAAGCTCCCCATGGGGCCTATCTGTGATGGATGTCATGAGGCCCCGGGAAGGAGCCATTATGGTGGGAAGTGTTGAGTGCTTGCCTGCAGGACTCAGACCTGAACCAAACTGAAGTGCAAATGGCAGCAAAAAGGGCGGCTCCATCCACCTGGTAGCTTGCTTGGAAATAAATCCTACCCCATCCCACTCCCCAGCTAGTAAAGCCTGGGAGCACATCGTTCCTTTGGCCTCCCTTTAGCGTGACTTAGGAATGGTACAGTTCAGCATATCAGGAAGCTGAGAGGCATCCACTACTCCTCACTTCCCCTGGCTCTGGGCTCAGCTTGGCTGAACTTGCCGTTCCTGTCTCTTTAGAGGAGCTGGTTGTGTTCCCGAAGCAGGATCGCACTGTGCCGCCTCCCCAGGGATCCCCAGCTATTGATTTTTAATATCCGTATTCAATATTGTGTATTAAATATTGAATCCATGCACGAGAGGATGTGATGCAAATCACCAGCCGTGCCTGAGACTTTAATAGTTGTTTTATTGCCCGGAAACCACAGTTGGACGCAAGGCATCCTGCAGCCGAGGCTGGGGGTGGGGATGACAGGCAGAGAGGAGAGCTGAGCTGACAAGCAGAGCGGGGCCTCCCAAAGATACAAGACCTCTGGAATAGCCACTGCTGAAGGCACAGCCAGGCACCGACAGCTCACCCCGGGCAGGTGGGTTGGGGGCCAGCTCGCAGGCTGCTATGCAAAGAGCGGACGGAGGCTGTTGGGTGAGACCTGAGTAGAGGAAGAGGTGTGAGGCTGTGTCCTTCCTTCCTGGACTTCCCTAACTGGACTGTTCATTCCCGTCCGGCCATCCCCCTTCCCCTCCACACAGATATTCACCCAGACACACACACACAGAGCTATTGAACAGGAAAGTGAACTTGGGAGCAGGAAACCCCAGGCCTGGGGCCTCCTCCACCACTCTTAGCTCTGAGACCTTGGTGCAGACCTCTCTTAACCCCTCTGGGCCCCTCTCTCTCCTCTGCTGATGGGGGTAACGCTATCTGCTCTAGCTCCCTCACAGCCCGGTGGTGAGGCCGGTGCAAAGGAGATAATATTCAGGGAAAAGGCTTTTGTAAACCGTCAGGCCCCACATAGGCTGGCTGAGGGATTAGTGCTGGCTTTCCCTTTATGCTCCCCTTGTCCTCCGGGCTGTGGCTCCGGGCTGGCTTCTTTTCTCTCAGGCGTGCGCCCCCTCCCCTGTTACGGGCCCTCTCCTCCTCTCCCCTGGCTCGGTCTCCCGGGCTCCCCACTCTGCCGGGGCTCTGCACTCAGGCTGTGCAGTTAGGTTTCGAGGACGCCCAGCAGGGAGACAGGAAGGGCGAGAACGACTCGTGTGTGTGTGTGTGTGTGTGTGTGTGTGTGTGTGTGCGCGCGGTGGGGGTGGGTACAGCCAGTGTGCCGCCAAGCCAACAGCCGCGGGAAAGCGCTCAGCTTCATTCGAGGAGGAGAGGCGCGCTCCGCGGCTTGCTGCCCCGGGTTGCGGAGCCAGCGGGGGGAGAAGTGGGGAGGATCAGTGAGTAGGGGGCGCTGCTGGCCCAGTGGGGGTTGGGGGTGGGAGGGAGCGGCGGAGAACTTGAGGCTGGGGGTCTCTTCTCACATGACGCTGTTCCTCCTTGCGGGAAGTCCAGTCTTGATTCCCGATTGTTGGAAAGTCAGGGCGTGGGCTTTGCCATAGGGGTCTTGCGATCGGGAAGCTGGAATGTCAATTCGGTCGAGGGTGGCTGCCTCCCAGCGCCTCCAAGTCAGATAAACAGTTGCCAGAGGCCCCCCCCCCCAGGGTGTAGAGTCGAGGGCTGCACTCTTGCCTTGAGAAAGTGCGGAGCTCCTCAAACCCATACCTTTGTCCGGGGGTCAGGGAGGGGCGGGGACCAGAGGGGTACCTATCATTTAAGCCCACTCCGTGGACCCCACCATCTGCTGGGAAGGTCCAAGCTGACTCGCCGAGCCAGCCCAGGCCCAACAGAGACCAGCTCTGGCAGTAGGCCCTGCCGGGAGTCCGCGTCGGCGTCCCTGGGCGCGCAAATCGGGGGATGCCAGGCAGGGCCTGGCTGCGCACGCCTCCGCGTCGGGGCTCGGGCATCTGCTGCTGCCTGCGTTTCCGGGTCTGCGGCTGAGCCTCCCTGGCTCTCTCCTCCCGCTTTGTTTCGCTGCCAACTTCTCGCCTGCCCTCGCCAGTCTCCTGGGTCGGCCGGTCGCGCTCTGCCTCTCCGAGTGCGTCTCAGCTTTTACGCTGCCTCGCTCTTTGCGCACGTGTGTGACCGCCTTCCCTCAACCCAGGCTCAGCTCGGCCTCTTCTCGCGGGCTACTTGGCACTGCCCTCGGATCGCTGCGAGTGCGCACCCCCTGGCGCCCCTCCCCCGCCCCAGGCTGCAGCGTCCGGGGCTCGGCGACCTCCGGGACTGAAACATGCCGAGGTTCTGGTTTAGCTCCCCGAAAGCAAACCCAAGAGGGCTCGGAGTATCCCTCACTGCGCTCCTCGTTGCTCCCAGCCCTAGGCAGCAACTGGAGGGGGACTTTTATGAGACCTACTTTGCAGAGTTAAAGGGAACCACGTCTGCGGCCGACCTCGCGCCGTCTGTGGCGTTCTGCGAACTCTCGAGACTGTAAGCCTCTGAGAATTTGAGTACACGGCTATGCCGCTGACCCGAAAGTTGGCCGGACGTGTGGGTCCGGGTGGCGGTGCCCGAAGTGCGTGTGCATGTGCGGATCGCAGGGACTCTCGGTGGATTAGCCGCCACAAAGGGAGGAGGAGGGGGCGCGGGCCTTGGACGCTGGGGCTGGGGGCCAGCCGGGGGCCTGCGAACACCCTAGGCCCCGGGGCAGGTGAAGACACCCTTCCGAGCCCGCCCCCTCCCCCTGGGACCCGTGCGCGGCTGGTCTCTGAGGCGGAAACACCGTCCAACTCCTTGAAAGTAAACTTGCCGCGAGGGGAGCGAAGGGGGAAGGGGGCTGGCGGGGGTGTCTGCGTCTGGAAGGCTTGTGTCAAGTTTCAGCCCCTAATGACTCGCGGTGGCAAGGTGCCAGGGCCCTGGGAACGGCGACAGGGGGAAGGGCGGCGGGGGCTCGGGGTGAGAGTGACCGGACTCGCGAACCCAGAGGCGCACCGCGCGTTCTCCGGCCGGAGGAGGCCGGCGGGGCGGGGGCGGCGGGCGGGGAGGGGGCGCTCCGAGAGCCGCCTGAGCCGAGAGGAGCGCAGGCATCTTCCGCAATCCATTCATGCACCGAAGCGCGTGCAGAGCTGCTGATCGCTGCCATTGTTACTCGCGGGCGGTGTGGGAGCCGAGCCTCCACTCTGGCGAGAGATAAATGGCCTCTGACAGCCCCTCCTCGCCAAGAGAGCTCCTCGGATTTCACCGCGCGGCGGCTCTCAGGTCTGTGCCTCGCTTGCTTCCCGGTGAGAACCTTTAAATCAGCCTCCCGGCCCTCCCTCCTCCCGGACGCTGCCCCCCGCCTGCTCAGGCCCTAGCAGGGCCCCGGGCGCGCTACGCGCAGTCTCCGGCCCCCTCCCCACCTGGTGGGGAGGACAAGGTGGGGAGCTGCGGGCGGACCCGCGGGCCGCGGGGGGAGGCGGCTGGAGCCCCCCGCCCCAGCTCCGCACCTCCCCCGGAGCTGAGCCCCGCGCCCCGCCTCCGCGCCCACAAGATGGATCAGGCTACCGTGCGGAGAGCGGGCTGTAAATATTTAAAAAGTCTCTCGCGCGCTGGCGGTAATGGCTTTCGCAGTCGGAATGTGTGCTGGGAGATGAGAGGAAGGGCGATGCGTGTACTGTGTTGCGAGGTGGCGGAATTGTTCCTATTCCTACCCCCCCGCCCCCGCCCTGGTCCGGGGTGGGCTGCAGGTTCCGGCTTCCCGATTTCCCGCCCTCCGTTCTCTGCCGCCGCGTCCCACGATAGTGTTTGAGAACGCCAATCGATAGGGAACTTGAGCATGGCACGGCGACGGAGGCTCGGACGAGGTGACCTGGAGCCACTCTCCCCTTCAGGGTCTCCCGAGGTCCTAGGCTGGGACTGGTCCGAGCCCCCCGGTCCAGGTCCGCTTCTCCCTGATACACAGGGGAGGGCGGGAAACGCACAGGTTGAAGCCCCCTGAGTTTGGGTGGTCGCTAAAGCCCGGACGGGGGTCTCTGCAGCGGGGCCCTGAGCCCTGTTTGTGCCTTTGCTCCCCTCCCCATGCCTCTCTTAAGCCTTGATGCACTCTAAAGGAGAGCCCTTCCCCCCCCCTTTTGAATCGGAAAGTAGCTTTGTGGCTGCTGGGACCAAAACCTGGGAGGAGGCAACGCGGGGAGATTGGGGGGGGGGGAGGTGGCGGTGCCTCGAGCCCAGGCTCAGTGGAGGTCACTCGTGGATGTGGAGGGGGATCCTTCGTACTGCTTGCGACTGTGGGCCTGGGATCTTTAAGGCTGAGCCCAGCCGGATGGAAGAGGTGGGGGAAGGGCATCCAGCTTTCTCGGCTTCTCGGCTGGGAGAGGCTTAATGGGCCCACCACAGGGTGTGTGCCGGCTGAGGCTGTCGCCTTTGCCAGTGGCCCCTCCCTGGCGGGGCGGGGGCGCCGAGTTGCCCAGAGCTGGGGCGGGCCGGGCGCCGCGGGTTCGCGCGGAAGGTTGGAGGGTGTGGGCCCAGCCAAAGTGTGGGTGCTGGCGGCATGTCAGGGCGCGCCAGGGCTGCTCTCCGCGTTCGAGCGCGTGGAGCTCCCGACTCCTGGCAGCTCCGCGCACGCCGCTTCCAGGGGCTTGTGTTGCGCCCTACTCGCTTGTTTGTCTCGTGTGAGCCTCGTAAACCGCCCTGATTTATTACCCAGACTAAATGCTTAATTTGTGAATATGAAACAGATTAAAAGGGGCGGGGGGGAGGGGGCTTGGGGTCGGCATATTTTAGCAATCAGACCAAAGCAGACCGGCAGATGTTTCAAATTTGTCGACATTTTCAGGCTCATGTGGAAAGCCAGCCAGAATGGTCAAGAGGTCCTTTCTCCTTCCTTCAACCTGAGAACTTGGCAATGATCAAAAGGAGGTGATTAGTAGCTACAGAGAAAAGACCAGCAGGCAAGGAGTTAACAGAGGCAGAGCCCTTCACCTCCAGGATTGGAATGGGGGTGAGGGCTGAGAGCTGCTCACAAAGGCGAGAGGGGTCCGGACTAAAAAGGCCCAAGTCCTAGAAGCCAACTTTGAAGAATAAAGTAGGGGATCCATTAAAAGTTAATTCAGCAAATAAACTTCATTTGCGATAAATACAAACAGGAAAGATGGAAAGGCCAACTTAAAATAGCCAAAAGATAATAAAAATAAATCGTTTTTATGTGGCCTGTACATGTGCTTCGCTACAGTGATCTGCAGTGGCATGGGCCTCTCCCGAGCACCCTCTCCCTTTGAAAAGCCCCCATGTGTACAGGCAGTGTTTGGGTTGTTTTGTTTTGTTTTTTTTTGGCATTTGTCATTCTGGGGCAACTTCACACATCAAAGGCGAGCACAATGTTCTTATCAGCTCCTTGGTTTCAGCCGCCCAATGAAGCAGATACAGTTTCTATAAATTGGACTTCTCCTCTGGGTTTTGATTGATCATCACCATATGAGATTATTGAAAGTCTAATGTCTCATTTCACTTTCTCCAAGGGGTGAGGAGGGGAACAGTTTATTGGAAGTCAGGCCACGTGAAGATTCTGGTGTTGTGCAATAGTAATTTCCATTATCCTGGGTATATCAACCTCTGGAAAGTCCCATGCATCTCCTGCCCGTGCCTTGTACCACCTTCCCCCTACCCCCTCCAGGTCTCAGCTTCAGTGACTGTTAACAGGTACAGTACAAACTAGAGCCTTCTGGAGCCTTTGTAGTTAGAAGGAGAAAATGGCTGTTGACTAAACATAAGGCAAGAAAAGATTCATTTTTTAAAAACATTTATTATTAACCCAAGAATCCCCTCTCGAGGACTGTTTCCTACTCCAAACTTTTTTGTTCTCCTTTTGCCTCAATACCATCTTTCATTTTATTAAAGTTGATCATGGTCCCTCTGTCTTGTCCTCAGCCAGACAAAGGCTTAGGGAAAGTCAGAGAACGTATTAATTATATGTTTCTTGTAAACTGACTTTTCATTTCCCCCTAACACATTTAGTTGGCTTGGTGTTTAGTTCAGCACTCAATTGCTGCAAATATGCTGCTTAAAAATGCTATCTTTATTAAAACAAATAAGCGAATGCAGAGACCTTTCTAATTTCAACTCGCGTGGGCTAGAAACAGAACAGAAAACCGAAAGCGAGAGCAAGAACGAGGGAAAGGCAGCGGGGAGGAGAGAGAAAAGAGACCAGGACACACACACACACACACACACACACACGCAAGCACACGCAAGCACACGCACGCACGGAGCTTTCCTTCTGCCATTCCTCCCCCCGCCCCCCAGCCCTGTTAAACTGGTCCATACAATTGTCCCTGGCCGCACCCTGCAGCTCGCCAGCCCGCCTGGATATTCCATCACTTGGCGCCTAAGGCGATCATTAGCTGAGAATGGACAGCCTCTACCTGCTGGCAGCCCATCACTTACCAGCCAGGGGGGAGGCTGGCTGCAGGCTCCTGCGCCTGGGCTGGGCCCCATTTGCTCAGCCCGAGAGGGGTCCTGGGTCCTTGCCCCTGGGTGCATTGGTGCCTAATTAAACTCTATCCAGGGCAACGTGCACTAAATATACAAAGGCTGAGAGGAAGCTGGGGTGGGGTGGGGTGGGGTGGGGGGGAGGAGGTCATTACCTGGGCAGAGAAAGTGAATCTTCTGAGAGAGACAGGAAGGGATCCGTCGGATCACTCTCTGTTTGTCCTCAGCAGAGCCTCTGAGTGCACATTTAACTCTCGTGCTGAAATCAAGGAGACATGGAAATGAGGAAGAAAAAAAATTCCAGAGCCCACACATAACTAAACAGGGCCTGTGTCACCACCAGGCAGGAGGGAGGTCTTCCGTAGCTCCAAACAGACAATGCTAGCTGCAGAAAAATGACTCGGGTGCCCTTGTGGCATTGGAGTTATTGCTCATGTGCCACGGCCCCGTCGCACGTGGGAGCCAGAGCTGTATAGATGGCTGTGAGGGCAGAAAGGAGCAGACGTGTCAGGAGCCCAAGGACCAGGTGTGTATGTTGTGAAGCTAAACGGACCGTGGAAAAGCAGAGGAAGCATCCTCAGCGGAAGGCCAGGGACCCCACTAAGACCTGAGCCCTGGCAGGACGGAAATGGCCAGACCGGGGCTTAAAGCAACAGCTGGGAAAACAGGAGTGCGTGCAGATCTCAGAGCATAGCCGCCAGGGCTTTGACTGAGCCCCCATTTAGTCCAGCTGAAGAAATCAGTTCAGAGCGTGACAATGCTAGCTCAAGGTGACACATCAGTGGCAAAAGTAGGACCAGAACCCAGAGCTCCCTGCTCTGGGAATCAGAGGAGGAAGAGGACTTCTGGTTAGAGAGGGACCCGGGGTGATCTTGGTCACTGCAGAGCCCAGGTATTTTTGTCACATAGCATTTGTTAAGCGCTTGCTGTGTGCAAAGCGCTGTGCTGGGCCTATGAGACCACAGTGCTAGGAGCGCTCAAAGGCCCGAGCAGGTGAGTAGGGGGTAACGCAGGCCATGAAGGACGGTGGGCGAGGGGGCTGGGGAAGAAGGAAGCTGGCCCCTCGAAGGGCCACAGCGAGGTTTACGGGAGGGCAGCCTGGACATGAGGCCACTCTCCCAGGGGTGGAGGTGCGAGAGAGGCCATCTGGACCAGGGCCTTTCACTACGCTGTCGTCGGAGGGCCTGCCGGCGTCTCCCAAGGCAGGCCGGGAAAGTGAGTCTCGTGCGAATGGAGGAGGCAACTTTTCTAGCTCGAGCGCTACTTTCAGCTCTCTCTCTTGCTCTGGACAAATACGAGAGTGTAGCTTACCCCCCAAAAGCTCCTGGATAAATGGAGGCCCTCTGGGGGAGCTGGTAAGGGAACACCGCCTCCCTTAACAAAATAAACCCGAGACTATCCAAGGTGTAGCACTGGAAACAGTCTTCCAGCAGAGAAACGGGGCTGGCTTAAGTGCCCCCGCCCCCCGCTCTGCGCCCCCTGGATTCCACCTGCCCCTTGGGGCGCTCGCAGTGTGATCACAGGTGCCCTCCCTGCAGCCATCTGGCCTCCGCCCAGCCTCTGCTCTTGGTTTCTCTAAGCAGAGGCGAAACACGCTGGAACCTTCAAAGCACATTCCTAAACACTAAGGGAGAGCGGTGGGGAAGCGAAAACAAAGGCCCAGGAGCGCTGGAGCAGTTCAGCTTACAGAGTCTGTGGGCCAACAGGGCTGGCCCAAGTTCAGTCAGACTTCCTGGCCGCGGGCCAGCTGGAGCTGGCAGCCTGCCCCGTCCAGCCCACCACTCAGGCCCACGTCGCCCCCCAGCCCGGGGCACACCCTCGCACCTAGCCCGAACCCCAGGAAAGCCTGCTGCCCCTTAGCAGTGCCCTCGGCCCGCCCTCTCCTCGTCTAGGTGGCTAGCTGCAGACAGCCAGCGAATGGCCCCTGCAGCCCTCCACCCAGAGCTTGCCAAGAGTGACGGGGTTGCCAGTGGGCCAGACCCTTGGGGTGGCCTGGTGGGTCTGGCAGGGGCGGGGGTAGTAGCTTCAGGCCTTGAGCAGCCATGTGCGGCCGTTGTGAACACTTGGTCGCTGTTTACCCTTGTGCGTCGTAAAAATATCATCACGTTCTATGTGTGTCAAGGCTGGGAAGCACTGCTAACGCGCGATAAGTGTGACATCCAGGCCCCAGGAGGTACCCATACATATTACAGGGAGAGTATTGGGCCAGATGGACCCTGTCCGAAGGTGAGCACGGCTCATTCATCCCACAAGCACTCCATAGAGCCCCCTCTGTCTGTTGAGCACGGTGCTTGCGACTGTTGGGGGTGGCTGGGGGAGACCCCAGGCTACCAGGCTCTGGGCCCCTCCTTAGAGAACCTACAGTCTCCCCGAGACACTTAAGCCCCATGCGGCTGAAAGCCTCCCTGTGCTCACAGCACCTAAAGCCGGCAGAAAGCTGCCCTTGATTTTCCTCCTCAAGCTTATATTTTTCAAGCCAAAGAGTGGATGGAGTGTTTCTGCCCACTTTCCACTTACAGCTGGATAACCAAAGATCCCCCCACACTCTGAGCAGCCAGCCTGCTGGATAGGGACTTGGGAACCGGGAGTTCTGCGCTTTCTTTCCTGAGGTTCCACCCAGGCGATGTCACGTGCACGGCAGATGCTACGGATAACACCTGCCTGTGGCACAAAATTCCGAGAATATCAAGGGGCGCCTCTCCGCAGTCCCACCACACCGTTCTTCAGCCACCCAGGCTGCCTCTCTATAGGCAATCACCGCTCCCGGATTCTTGCTTACCCTCCCCAGCATAGTCTGTTTTCTTTTTTAGAAAAATTTTGGCCTCGCCCCGCAGCATGCAGGATCTTAGTTCCCTGACCAGGAATCGAACCCGTGTCCCCTGCAGTGGAAGCATGAAGTCTTAACCACTGGACACCAGGGAAGTCCCCCAGGATAGTCTATTAAAGCTAATTCTTTTTACTTAATTTATTTTTTATTTATTTATTTTATTTATTTATTTATGGCTGCGTTCGGTCTTCGTTGCTGCACGCGGGCTTTCTCTACTTGCGGCGAGCAGGGGCTGCTCTTCGTTGCTGTGCACGGGCTTCTCATTGCGGTGGCTTCTCTTGTTGCGGAGCGCGGGCTCTAGGCGCGTGGGCTTCGGTAGTTGTGGCACAAGGGCTCAGCAGTGGCTCGCGGGCTCTAGAACGCAGGCTCAGTAGTTGTGGCGCACGGGCTTAGTTGCTCCGCGGCATGTGGGATCTTCCCGGACCAGGGCTCGAACCCCTGTTCCCTGCATTGGCAAGCAGATTCTTAACCACTGTGCCCCCAGGGAAGCCCAAAGCTAATTCTTTTTAAAACATTTAAATTTTATTTTGAAAAAAAATCCCAAACCCGCAGAAAAATGTAAAGAACAAGTACAATGAACACCCATATAGGAAGGCAGGTTTTTGAAAGCACTATGTTTATTCAACACTCCTACCCTTGGAAAGAATTCAAAACCCCTTCAAAGATCTGAATTAATTTAACTTTATCTTCAAATGTTACTTAGGCCCTCATGGATACATTGCTTGTACAGGGTGCTCCCCCCATAGCCCCCAGCACCTTATCATTGCTCTTGGCTCGTGGGAGGTTTGTGGGATTCGATAGCCAAGGCAACACAGTAGCTGGTAGGGCGCAGCCAGGCTGCCTTGGTTCCTTCCAAACCTGGCTCCGCCACTTGACCAGCTGCGTGGCCTTAGGCAATTGCTCTCCGTGTGGCCTTGGGCAATTGTTCTCAGTGTCTCACTTTGCCTGTCTATAAAATGGAGGGGGGGTGGGTGGAGATAAAACAACAGATTTCATAATGTTGGGAGAATTAAGTTAGTTGATGGAGATAAAGCAAGTAAAATAGTGCCTGGCATATAGAAGGTGCTTAACAGGTATTGGGGAGACAAGACAAACACATTTGGTATCAGCTTTGCTTCGGTGATTGCACGTGAGTCATTTGGCCCTGAGTTCATGGCCTCCTAGTTTTCATCAGTAACCGCGAGAGAGGCCGGAGGAAACCCAGAATGTGGCTTCATAATCCTTCCCAGCCTGAGAGAATTGCCCTGGCTCAGCTCTGCTCGGAGCCGGGGGCTTCCCCTGGACAGTTTCCACACTCATGAAGAGTTTCTAGCCGTGCTTATTAAAAAGACATTTGGAGGGAAAGCCTTTTTTCTTTTTCTCCCCATTTTCTAGCCTGGCTAGTTGCTTCCCTGCTGATAGAACCATCTTCGAAGAAAGAACTAGCGTTTACTTTCGGGACAAAGCCAGGAAGAATACATCCTTCTCCCTCAGGGTGTTCCAGGCTCACAAAGGCCCGTTTCAGGCCCAAGCTGAGGGTCAGACGGGGCAAGTGGGTACGATCCCAGGAACCACATCCCCGACCCCCGCATCTAACAAGCCAGAGAGGGTCTTAAGGACCCTCAGACAAAGTTGTCCGGGATGCTCTTCACATGGGCAGCGTCGAAAGAGCCAGAGGCAAGAGACAACCCGGGAAAGATAAGGAAATTTGTTTAAAGGTATACTTTGCTCTGTGCTATAAAATACTGCACCTAATGTTAGTCTTTGACGGCTGTAATGTCTGACCTTGACATTGTGGTGTTTCTGCCATATAATTTAATTAACGTGTGATGCTGGCCCAGTGCCAGGGAGTCAAATGTCCTGATGGCTCTTGGAAGCCACATCAGTCCCTTTGAAGTTCCCCCCAGTGAACTGACACACAGAAACCTCCTAAGGCTGAGGACAGCCCCTGAGATGGGCCACAGAAATTTAGCAGTGTCGTGGTTCCATTGGATGGCACCGGCCAAGCCACCTGCTGACTTGTCACAGTTCTGGAGGCCTGCTGTGGTTTCTGAGGCCCTTACCACAGGGAGCGGCTCCTCGAGGAAAAAAAATCCCTCACCCCTCATCAGGGACAGTATCCGGTGATCTCCTGCTCACAGATTTTTTTTTCTGCACAAAATGTTTTCTTCTTCCTCAACTTTGCCTACCACCAAGTCATTGAGCTTCACAGAGGAACACAAATTAGACAAGAGGCATATTAATTGAAGGCAAAAAGGACTATCCATCCATTCCGCACATAATTATTTAACACCTACCACGCACCTACTAGGGCTTTGGGCGTTTATAGCAGGGAACAAAACAGTACCTTGGCCATAATAAAACTTTGTTTTACTTGAGAAACAATAAGTGCACGAGCCATATATATATATATATATATATATATATATATAAACATTTCAGGTTATGATAAATCTATGAAGAATTAAGAAGGGTATGGGGAAGGACTTCCCTGGCGGTCCAGTGGTTAAGACTCCACGCTTCCAATGCAGGGGGTGTGGGTTCAATCCCTGCTCTGGAAACTAAAATGCACATGCTGCACAGCACGGTCAAAAAAAACAGGGGGTAAGGGGAGAGAGATGAGATGTTCTTTTAGATGGCAGATTGTGCATTGATGGAATAAAGTGCTCAGTGGTATACAGTCCACGCTTGCTGCAATTATGCTGTATAACGAGCTACTACCCCCAGACTTAGCAGTTGACATCAGTAAGCATTTAGTTCTCACATCCGTGTCTATGGATCCCCTGTGGTTAGCTGATCTAGACTGTGCCCGACTGGGCTTGACTGTAAGTGTGGGTTGGATCCAGTCCTGCTCCGAAGGACATTCGTGGCCTGACATCAATGGGGTGGGGGGGGCCACTCCACCTCTAGAGGGATGAACTGTAAAGTCACGTGGCAAAGGGCATGGATATAAGGTGGGATGAAGATTTGGGAACAGTAATGCAATCTGAAACAGATGGTTCAAACCAAAACTATGTATCTCTAGCTAAGACATTTATATATACAAATACGTATATGAAATGATATGACCGCCTTTGCTGGAATCCTCTGTTTTAGATTACACTAAATCCATGCAATAATTACACATTCACATCCCTCAGGTGGTTTATTATGGGTCCAGACGCTTCTGAATCATGGCCGCCAACCTCAGGAAACCTGGGAAGATGGATCACAGGCCATCCCAATGCAGAGAAAGAACACCATGATGGAGACCTTTCTTCTTGTCTGGGTTTCCTACGTAAGGATGGGGGTGTAGGTGGGAAAAACCACAGGAGACCCAAGACCTAGCAAGTGTCCTTGCTGGCCTCTGAGCATGTCTTGGAGTGACACAAATCTGGAGTAAGACCCAGGAAGTGTCACCACTGGACCTCACTCTACTACCAAGTAGACATTCTAGCTAGTCTCACTGGCTGTCTAGGACAGGCCTTCATGCATTGATTGTTTAAGGGAATAGGTCGAAGATTCCAGCTCTTTCTTACAGCTCCTTTCCCCCCAGTCCTGCCCTGCCTTTCTCATGCCATCCTTGAATAATGTGGGAGGGATGCCTAATGTCTCTTCAAAAAGTGATGCTGTTTAAAATCGGGCCTCCCTTCAATGAATTCCTCCAGGGCTCTGCAGTAAGCCAAGTACTGGAAACTGGCCCTTTCCTTTAGGAAGGAAAGCTCGCTGTTCAATTGATTCCGACAGCTAATGGAGTATAATCACCTTTGCCCAAAGTGATTCCAATCAAAGGAATCCACTGTATAAAAATTCAAGGTGGCAGCGTCAAGATTTACATCTTGTAAGCAGAGAGAATGGAGTGTTGGGGCAGTTTTTTTTTGTTTGTTTGTTTGTTTTTTTGCGGTACGCGGACCTCTCACTGTTGTGGCCTCTCCCGTTGCGGAGCACAGGCTCCGGACGCGCAGGCTCAGCGGCCATGGCTCACGGGCCCAGCCGCTCCGCGGCATGTGGGATCTTCCCGGACCGGGGCACGAACCCGCGTCCCCTGCGTCGGCAGGCGGACTCTCAACCACTGCGCCACCAGGGAAGCCCCTAGGGGCAGATGTTTAATGGTGGGGCCCCATGAGGATTCAGACCATCTCTTATTTGGGGGAATTCTGCCTCCTGTCTCCAAAGGTGTGTGAGGTGATCCATCTTCTGTAACTAATCCTAGCCTAGGTCTGGAGAGGGGACCAGCTGGATGTAATCGCCTCTTAGACCAGCCGCCACTATGGAGTGTGTCAGGCACTCCTGCAACTGCAACTTGCTCTCTGATTTCACTGACAACTTTGCTTGACTTAACTGGGTCCATCTTGAACTTATCCATGTCGGAACGTCTCTCGGCTTTGTTTCTTTGTCACTCTCCATGTAAATCCCTTCGCGACTCTATCACAGAGGCCCTTCTGTGCCTTCTGCCTTCATTCCCCATTAGATGATGATGATGACAATGGTGATGATTTCGTTTTTATTGACGCAAAATAGCTGTACAGAAAAGCACACAGATCATTAGCGTCGGGCTTGATGAACACACCCATATATCCAGTACCCAGATCAGGAAACATCACCAGCACCCCAGAAATCATCTCGTGCCCCCTTCCAAGTACTATGGCCCCAGAGATAACTGCTAACCTAACTTCTAATAGCATGATTTAGCGTTGCCTGATTTGGTACTTTATAGAAACGGAATCTACACTATGAAATTTGTGTGTGTCTGGCTCCTCTTGCTTATAAGATCCATCCATAGTGTGTGCTGGATGGTTCACTTATTCTCTTTGCTGTGTACTATTCCACGGTATGAACACACCACATTTTATTTCTCTGCTATTCTCCTGTTGATGGGTACTTGGGCGGTTTTGCTTTGGGGCTATTCCTAATAGTGCCACTATGAACACTTATGTACATGCCTTCTAGTGAATAGATGGACACGTTTCTGCTGGTTAAGACATCAAAATAAAACACAGCATTAGGGCTTCCCCGGTGGCGCAGTGGTTGAGGGTCCGCCTGCCGATGCAGGGGACGTGGGTTTGTGCCCCGGTCCGGGAGGATCCCACATGCTGCGGAGCAGCTGGGCCCGTGAGCCAAAAAACAAAACAAAAAACCAAAGTGGTCATGCCAATTTATATTCCCAGAACTGAATAGGAGAATTCTCCTTGCCAGCACTTGGAATTTTCTCTTTCCTTTTAGGCATTCTGGTGGACCCTATGAGATTTCAGGCTCCTAAAGGGCAGAAACAAAGGATTTTTCTTCCTTGAAAATTCTCCCAAGTGTCTCCTGAAAAACCATCCTGGGGAAAATGTTAGCTTATGCCCTGGGAAATAAAAGCACATGGTTTTCTTTTACTTTTCAGGAAAAGCTGAAATGTGGTCCTTGATCTTTAATGACAGTAGCTTTTGGAAACTGAGAAAATAAAAATCTGGATCGAGCCTCAAATTCCCACTCCCACTCCCCCCCGACCACCACCAATCGGGTCCTGCTCTACAGTGGTTTCCATATGACACAAGCACACCTGCCCGGCAGCCCCAGGCTTCCCACTGCCCACCCACACCCTCTTGCCCGCTCTGCTCCCTGAGGGAGACTCAGCTCCTGGATCCCCCACCTGGAGTGATCTCCTTGCTCACCTTGATGCCCAGCTCCAGGCACACCTCCTCCATAGAGCCCTCCCAGACTACCTTTAAGTCGAAATCTACCAGGTGCCTTTGTGCTTATCGTCACAGCCACAAAACTTATCCTTTGTTTGTTCGGTTACACCTTATCTCCTCAGCTCAGTTGTAAGTTCTTGGAGGGACCACGTTGTCTAGCAAGGTGTTCTCACACACCAGTTGCCTACGATGTGCTTATTGATCAGATACATGACCGTTAGGTTCTGTCTCTTAGTTGTGTGGGGCCGGAGAAGACTTCTCAGATGGTGAGATCAAGAAAGTCTCGGTTGACTCAGATGAGCACATGTGGTGAGTGATGTCCCAACACTGGGTATATTTTGAAGAAAAGCTTGCTGGTCCCCTCTAAATGTCTATGATAACCTGGCTGAGCAGCGGGGCCTGCTGGTTGGTTTACTCACCAATGGTCTCAGTATCACCTGGGGTGTCAGCGTAGAATGCAGTGTCCTGGCCTTACTCCTTAGACCTGGGGTGGGACCTGGAAATCTCTATCTTCACCTCTCACCACAGTTGACGCTGATGCACAGCCAGGTTTGGAAACTAATTGATTCTGAAAAGAATGTTCCCTTCTAGGAAGTGAGAAAATGTCAGGGGGCATGTGAGGAGGGGCTGTGATAGACGGTTTGGATTTAGAGGGGCAGAGTTTGAGTCTTAACTCTTCCACTTACCAGGCGTGTGACCATGGACAAGGTACTCAACCCCTCTGAGCCTCAGTTTCCTCTTCTGTGAAGTGGGAACCTCACTATGGATCTGGTTTTGGTACAAAAATTACCCCAGGTTTATTGGTAATTTATCAACAAATTACTTTGCCCCTTAAAACAACTGTTTTATTTTGGTCACAATTCTGTGGGTCAGGAGTTCTTGGAAGGGCTCAGCCGGGTGGTTCTCTTTGGGGGTTACAGTCAGATATCAACAGGGGCTGCAGCCATCTGAGGGATGTCCAAGATGGCACGCCCACGCGGCTACCAGTTGTTGCTGGCCATGGTCTGGGAGCTCAGCTGGGCTGTAAACTGGGGCATCTACCTGTGACTCCCCGGCATGGCCATGACTTCTTTTTGACTTGTCCCAGAAAGCCAGGAGGAAGCTGCATGGCCTTTTCTGACTTGGCCTTAGAAGTCTCACAGCATCACTTCTGTCGCATTCAGAGCAGTCATGAGCCCACCCAGATTTCTAGGAGTGGGAGCATCGCCCCCACCTCTTGATGCGAAGAGTGTCAAATGACCCACGGACCTGTTTAAATCTGCCACGGTATCTGATGGCGTTGTGATGAGGATTAAGTGAGATATCTTTGAAGTGCTGGACAAATGTGAATTCCTCTTCTGCTAGTTTGAGGCCCAGGAGCTCCCAGGGCAAAGTCAGTGCCAGGTGCCAGGTTTCCAGTTGCTTTTGTTCATGTCTACTGGGCTGTAAGGATGGGGTGAAGGGACAGTCTCTCAATTTCTTTCTTTTTTTTTTTTTTTTTGTTTGGCGGGATCTTAGTTTCCTGACCAAGGATTGAACCTGGGCCTCGGCAGTGAAAACGCCGAGTCCTAACCACTGGACCACCAGGGAACTCCCTCATTCTCAGTTTCTAGTCATTGGGATAGTTAGTACAGGGCAGCAGTGAGGTACTTTCTGATTCCCCGATGGGGGTTGTTGGACGCACGAGGTCTCCCGTGGTCCCCTGAGACCCCGTATCAGCTCCAACCAAGTGCCTGGGCTCAACTGGAACCTTCTTGGGCTCCAAATGGGAACACCCGGCTGAGGACACAATGTCTCCAGGACAGATGCCCTGGTGTGGGTCCCTTGGGAGGCCCACACGTGTTGGGATGGGGAACTGAGTGGCAGCTGAATAGAAAGCAGTCAGAGAGTGGGTCCCATCTCTGCCCTTGCTTTCTTCGCCCCAGGTCGGGAGAGAGTCGGGGGCTGAGGAGAGGTCAAAGGGAGACCACTGGGCCAGCTCCTGGGCTGCCAGGGGAAGATGGGGGATGGCTTGCCTTCCAGAGCTGCATTCAAGGGTGCCTCCGGATAAGGCAGCGTTAAGAGGGAGGCTGGGTTCCAGTTGGTGCCAGAGTGGGTAGGATTTGCCCAACAGGGAAGGCAGGACAGGAGAGGGAGGAGCCCTTATGCGTCTGCTCCAATGAGCGCTGTCCTTTGGGAAGGTGGCCCAGTGCCCTCCCTGAGGTGCTCTCCTATGGACCCCTCTTGCTCACACTCTTATTCTGGAAAAAGACGGCGGGACCTGTGTTTGGCAGTCTGAGGATGCTGCTTCCTCTGGTCCTCCTGCTTTTCCTCCTGGGGCTCCCTCACCTTCTTCATCACCGCCACTAGCCTCACCTTACGTTGGGCGACCGTGTTGTTCAGAGCAGGGCGGGGTAAGGCTTAGAGCCGCACAGCAGTGCAACACTTTAGCCCCCAGAGCTCATCACATTATTGCACTCCTACGTGCCCAACACCATGCTGAGGGCGAGAAATGGTCCACAGGCCTCGTGATGCGGGTCAAGGAGAGCACATTGATGAACAGGCACCACGTGCCCAAGTGAATGATACCCGTGTGTAAGCACCTCAGGAATCCATGGCCGGGCAGCTCTCAGAGGGCTGGGGAGGCCAGGACAGGACTAACTAGGCTAGGCCATAATGCAGGCTGCTCATCCTCTCACAGCTCCGTGCCTCAGTTTCCCCATCTGTAAAGTGGGGATAACGAGGTGCCCGCCTTGAAGCGTCAGTCATGAGGATGAAATGAGGGGATGCAGATAAGCACTTGGCAGGGGCCCCGGGCACACAGTCATCCCCTAATCAAGCTGGTCTTCAGTGGTTAGGGATTTGCATAAGCAGGAATGAGGGAAGGAAGGAGGAGAGCCTGGGGAGTTGCCCGGGGAGGGCGGAGTCATCCTGAAGGAGAAACCAGCTGGGAGCCCGGAGGGAGGTGGTGGAGGGGCGGCCTGCTACAGGGGTGGGTTCCATCCGCCCCTTCCTGCCCCCAGGTAAGGACAATGAAGAGCTCCCCACGCCCCCCACCTCCACCTCCCCAAGGCCTCCCAGCTCCTCCCCACTTCGGACTGCGTCACCTGCTCCCTGAGGCTTTTCCAGGTGGCTCCACCCTGGTTCTCCCTTGCGAACCTGGCCAGGCTCCTCCTTATAGACCAGCTCCTCCTATTTCTATTCACTGCGGGGGAGGGGGGATCCCCATTCTCCTTAAGCATCAAACCTTGGGGGAGAAGAAAGACCGTCACTTTGCAAGTCCAGGCCCTCTAGCTTTGTGACCTTAGGAAAGGTACTTAACCTCTCTGAGTCTCAGTTTCCTCATCAACAAGAGGGTAATCCTTGTGACTAGTGACTTGTTTTGCCCATACTTCTGGGAGAATTAAATAAGAGAATGCATTAAATATGCACCTAATACTTAGTAGGTGCTTAATAAATGGTGGCTATTTCCATAGTGATTCTACTGCTGTGTACCCAGAAGGTGTTTGGTTAAACGACATCCGGGGATTTGACTGGCATAGGCAGCCGCTCCTTGTTGGCAGATAAAGAAATGGAGGTCTTCCTCTCTCTTGATGATTCAGGGAAAGCGCTCCCTGCCCCCTTTCCCTCCTGAGAGGTACCCCATGCTGTGCCTCAGAATTGGAAACAGCAGGCACAGACACAGTGCGGGGTCAAGCCAGAGGTAGCTGAGGGAAGAAAGAGTTCTAGATAAAGATTTTTCTCACTTAATGGAGGGCTTTGCCCAATAGTCACGAAAACATAACTTTCTTCTAAAACTCTGGGATGGAACCCTTTCTATAGTATGTTTCAATGAGATGTATTAGTTTGTTATTGCTGTGTAACAAACTGCTCTAAAATGCAGTGGCTTAACACAACAACAATTTCTTCTTCCTCACCATTGGGTGGGTTGGCCAGGCTCGTTCATGCAGCTCACTCATCTCAGGGGAGGCCTAAGATGGCCTCATGCACAGTATGGTAGTTGGTGCCAGTTCTCAGCTGGGGTGAACAGTGGCTCTCCAACCTGTCACCTCGAATCCTCTAATACACAAGACTGGCTTCCTTATGTGGCATTTTCAGAACCGCCTGAGAGAGTGAAGCAGGTTGCTGCAAGGTCTTTTAAGGCTTTATCTCAGAAGTCACACAGTATCGCTTCTGCCACATTCTGTTGGTCAGAGCGAGTCACCAGGCCAGCCCAGCTTCTAGGGAAGGGGACATAGATTCCACTCTGTATTAGTCTGCTCGGGCTGCCATAAGAGAAGTACTGCAGACCAGGTGCCTAAAACCACAGAAACATACTGCCTCACAGATCTAGAGGCTGGAAGTCCAAGATCAAGGTATGGGCAGGGCTGGTGGCTTCTGAAGCCTCTCTCCTTTGGCTTGTAGACGGCTACCTTCTTCCTGTGTCCTCACATGGTCTTCTCTCTGTGTATCTGTGTCCATATTTCCTCTTCTTATAAGGACCCAGTCAGACTGGATTAGGGCCCACCTGTGTGAACTCATTTTGAATGACCACATTTTAACTTAATTACCTCTTTAAAGACCCTAACGCCAAATACAGTCACATTCACAGCTACTAGGTCTTAGGATTCCAAAATATGGATGTGGGGGGACACAATTCATCCCATAACACACCCTTTGGTGGGGAGAGCTACAAAGAAGTTGTGACCATCTTTTTGTGTGTGGCCATTTTTTTTTTTTTTTCTGCGGTACGCGGGCCTCTCACTGTTGTGGCCTCTCCCGTTGCGGAGCACAGGCTCCGGACGCGCAGGCTCAGCGGCCATGGCTCACGGGCCCAGCCGCTCCGCGGCATGTGGGATCTTCCCGGACCGGGGCACGAACCCGCGTCCCCTGCATCGGCAGGCGGACTCTCAACCACTGCGCCACCAGGGAGGCCCTGTGTGGCCGCTTTTAATCTATGACAGGAGACCGTAGTAAATGCTCAAACATGCAACTGCTACTACTGTTATTTCTGCTATTTTATTACCTACCCATTGTGAGGCTAGTGAGGAAAAACTCCAACTCTAGGTCCTTAAACCCTCCAGATTCACTCTCTCCAACAAACACGCATCTTTCCCAGGGCAGCTGCCCCTAGTACATCACTGCAGGTGCTCAGCAGGCTGCAAGGGCCTCACGTGCCTGTACCACTGGCTCCCTGGCTTTGAGGAGACTGTGTGGGCAACCTCCCAGAACAGGACAAGCCAGGCTGGCCTCACCGGCCTTTATCACCCCACGCCCCAGGCCCCAGACAAACCCCTCCATCTTCCATCTGCCCTGCCGCTTCCCCCAGGTGCCTGGGGTGTCTTTTTCAGGGCAGTCTAGTTCCCATAACACCTGACTTATACATACGGGGTGTTTAATAGGAGTTTGGAGAATAGAATTGAGTTCGGAATCTTCATGGTCCCCTTAACCCCTAGCTCAATGATTCCCCCCAGTCCTCATATCCCGAAGTCACCAAGAGCCCATATTGGGGATTTGGAAGGTTTCTCCTATTGCAGCTTCTCTGGTTCTTATTCCTCCCCTCCCAGGCCCCTGCCCCTTCCCCCAAATCCATTCCACAGCTGCCTTTCCTCACCACGTGGCATCCTCAAAGACGCGGGGTTTTGACATTGAACCTGAATTTTATCGGCTGTGGATTGGTGGAACGGTGATGCTGGGAGAGAAGAAACATTTCTGCTCCCCCCAGAACCCCCTTACACACACACACACACACACACACACACACACACACACACACACACACACTTCCGGAGCCAGATAAATGCAGGAAAGTAAGACACAGCTGTAGGTCCAGCCACCCCAAGAGAAATGAGAAAGTGTGGAAGAAAACAAGAAGAAAAGGTGCGGAGTTGGGAGAGGTCAAGTGCCATATTATTTGCAGTTCTGATGGGCACACAGCACAGCTCAGGGATGCGGTGTTGGTAACAGCCCAGCAGAAAAGGCTGACAAAGCCAACACCCACTGCCAGAGCCGCAGCTCTGCGGGGCAGCCCGACCAGTTCTGCCTCCGAACACCATTGTGAATGGACGGGACGGTGAATGTGCAGAAACCTTCACCCGCAAAATGCGATTAACTGACTGTAGCGCCCCTACTGACTACACTGCCCTCCCGCCCACAGTGACCACCCACCCGCGTCCCCACCCGTGCCACTGTACACACAGCTTGGTGGCAGGCCAGGTGTGAGGAACCCTCCAGGGTGGGAGAAACAGGTTCATCCAGAAGGGGAATTCACCCAGGGATTTCAGGAAAGAGCCACAACGGGGATTTCTGATCCCCAGGACCCCCCCCCCCCGCTTATTTTATTTTATTTTTTTTTTGCAGCACGCGGGCCTCTCACTGTTGTGGCCTCTCCCGCTGCGGAGCACAGGCTCCGGACGCGCGGGCTCAGCGGCCATGGCTCACGGGTCCAGCCGCTCCGCGGCATGTGGGATCTTCCCGGACTGGGGCACGAACCCGTGTCCCCTGCATCGGCAGGCGGACTCTCAACCACTGCGCCACCAGGGAAGCCCCCTTCTTTTTTGAAAGTTGTTGCTTACATGGATGGACCTAGAGATTATCATACTAAGTGAAGTCAGAAAGAGAAAGACAAATATCATAGGATATCACTTATATGTGGAATCTAAAAAAAATGATACAACTGAACTTATTTACAAAACAGAAACAGACTCACAGACTTCAAAGACAAACTTCTGGTTACCGGGGGGGAAGGATGGAGAGAGGGATAAATTAGGAGTTGGGGATTAACATATACACACTACTGTATATAAAGTAGATACCCAACAAGGGGCTACTGTATAACACAGGGAACTCTACTCAATACTCTGTAATAACCTATATGGAAAAAGAATCTGAAAAAGAACAGATATATGTATATGTATAACTGAATCACTTTGCTGTACCCCTGAAACTAACACAACATTGTAAGTCAACTATACTCCAATATAAAATTAAAATTAAAAAAATAATAATGGTAAGAATTCCCTCTTGACCCATAGTGGATGCCTTCGACCTGTAGAAAGGAAGGTCAGCCAGTATCTGAGACTCCCTGGCCTCCGAGTTGCCCCAGGGCCCAGGAAAGAGGTCAGCCACACTAACTGCCCTGCTGTGGCCAAGAGCCCCTGCTGCGCTGCGCAGTTCCTGCTAAGTCAGAACGCGTTCTCCCAACAGTCTGGCTGCTCGGCAGGCCCAGGCTGCAGTGCGCAGCCGCTGGCTGAGTGTGACGCTGGGCTGTGGGCCTTTGAAACAAGCATGCTTCGCTTCACTCTGGACTCTGAGTTGTCTGCTTGGAAACAGAGAACATCTTGGCCCTGGTGGTGAGCGATCTAAGCCCTGGTGGCAGGGGAGTTGAGATTCTCGGGATGACCAGCTGAAGGCTGCTAAGAATATCCAGCCACAGGCCTGACCACAAGCCAGTGAAGGCCCCACGTGGTGGCTTCTGTGGTCCTTCAGGCGTGGGAGGAAGGAGCTGACTGGGCAGCCGGTGCTCGTGGGGTCCCTCAGTTGGAAGTGTGTAGACGCAGAAGTAAAGAGTAAGGTCAAGTAACATTTTAAAAAATCCAAGAAGCCCATCCTGCCCCCAAGGAATGCATAATCCCAGGAGGAAGGACATCAGCCACAAGGGACTTGGTGCGCGTTACAGGTTAAAGCGAGGACAACCAAACAGAAGGGGCCGGCGGCAAGGCACCTCACATGCGTCTGTGAGGCTACAAGTGCCAAAGAGAGAGCACCCACACCGGCTTCCTGCAGCCAGATCAGATGGGTCTCGTGGCCTAGCAGCTGGCGGCCTCATGGGGAGCCCGGGATACATGGTCCGTCCTCTACACCCCAGTTCCCACATCTGCAAAGCCAGGGATTCGGGTCGCTGTTTCATAAACGTTTTGAAAGGTCAGGTCTCAGACCTTCCGGACTTTGATGCATGCGCCCCCAGAAAAATGGACACGGGCACCAAGGCCACCATTTTTGCACCATTTCAAGGGGTTGCCCGGCCCCAAGCTGACCATCCAAGGATCTCAAGCAAAGGTTCTGAGGTTTTGGCTTAGGGGAGGAAGTGTTCTTGGAGGTCTGGAGATGACTGGGGAGAGTTCGGGGATAAAGTGGGATTGAAGGAGGCGCAGAAATGAAATATCTACTCCTTCATCCAACCAATGTGGTGAGTGGCAGCTGTGGGCAGGCACAGTGGGTGCAGCCACAGAGGAAACACAGGGGTCCTGGGTCTTGTGGGACCGCCTTTCTAGCTGGAAAGGCAAGCCCCTTCGCCTCCAGCCACACAGGCCGTCGTTGTTCACTTGCTCAAAGAGTTCAGGGGCAGTTGTACTTCAGGACCTGCGCACTTACCCTCCAGCTGCCTGGAGCTCTTTTTCCCTTATCCCCAGACAGCTGGTCCCCTCTCAGCTCAGAAGCCATGCCCGGGATGAGGCCTCCCTGGCCATCCCCGCCCCTCGCAGCCACGCTGCCCTGTTTCATCTTCTTTGCAGCTCATACCATCATCCGAAGTTATCTTCTCTATTTGCTTTGTGTTTATGGTCCGTCTGCCTTAGCACAGGGACCCTGTCAATCTTGTTCTCCACGGTGCCCTGGTGCCCAGGACAGTACTCCGCATAGAGTAAACACCTGTCAGAGATGCGATGAACCAAATGAACTAATTATAGACTTAAAGATAGATTGCTGGGCTTCCCTGGTGGCACAGTGGTTGAGAGTCCGCCTGCCGATGCAGGGGACATGGGTTCGTGCCCCGGTCCGGGAAGATCCCACATGCCGCGGAGCGGCTGGGCCCATGAGCCATGGCCGCTGAGCCTGCGCGTCCGGAGCCTGTGCTCCGCAACGGGAGAGGCCACAACAGTGAGAGGCCCGCGTACCGCAAAAAAAAAAAAAAAAAAAAAAAAAGATAGATTGCTGCGAACTGGTGAGGCCTGTGGTGTAAGGCTAAGGACCAGGTGGTTTGAGAGGGTGGTGAAGCTGGGGGACTACCCTGGCTCGGGGGAATGTGTCTTAGAGGCAATGCTGTTTAGATAGAGCTCCAAATGACTAGGAAAGTGGGGTGGAGGGAAGATGGATCCGGGCAGTCTCCTGGGATGGCCCGGATGTGGGAAGGGGCTGGAAACAGAAGCCGAGAACAAACGTCTGAAGGGTAGGCCCTGGTGAGCTGGCTGAGGGTTTTCACCTTCATCTCAGTAGTGAAAGCTGTAGGGGTACCATTGCTCTGGCTCCAGGGTGCTGTGCCCCCTATTACCTCTCTGATCCACCCTCCTGCTTTACACTCTGGCCACACTGGAATCCTGCTTGTTCCTTACACACCGCAGGCACCCTCCCGCCACAGGTCCTTTGCACTGGCTATGCCTCTGCCTGCAACTCTCTTCCTCCAGAAATCCTCTTGGCTCCCTCACCTCCTTCGAGTCTTTGCTCACCTCTCACCTTCTCAAAGAGGGTTCCCCTGACCACCCCCGAATCCTGAAACCTTCTCCCTACCCCTCTGCCCTCCTGCTGGCCCTTACCTGCTCCCACTTTTCTTTCCTTGGTGTGTATCACTGTCTACTGTCCGAGGCAATTTTAAGACCCGTTACCTTTATTGTTTATCATCCATCTCTCTCCTGCTGGAATACAAGCACCTCAAGGACAGGCATCCGTTTTGCTCACCAGGATGTGCCGAGTGTCTGGAAGGGCACCTGGTACCCAGTAGCAGTCGAGATTTGCAGGTATGGTCGTTGCTGTTGGCTGCTGTGCTGGAAGTGGACGGCAGAGGGGCAGGGGCGGACAAGGGGGCCAGTTAGGAGGTCATTGCCAGGTCTTAGGCAAGAGATTGCGCTAGGCAGGCGCTGGATGCAGAGGGAATGGATGACTCCTAGAGCTGCCAAGAGGACAGAAAACAGGATTTGGTGATGGGTCAGGTTGGAGGGGTGGGGTGGTCAGAGAGCTCAGAGGTGACTCCCGGGTCCCTGGACTGCATTCTGGGCATTAATGGGTGTCGTGACCAGGTGGTGTGTGGGAACCAGGGAGAAGAAGCAGGGTTAGAGGAGAGAAGGGAGAAAGGGGTTCCCGGAGGGGAGAGTGAAAAGTGTGGTTTGGCTGCAGTGGAAGGAAGTTCCTGCGGAGGAGAGGAAGGTGGCAGGAAAGGCCGGATGGCGGGGCCTGGCCATCCGCTAACGCTGTCTACTTGCTGCTCTTGCGCGGGCATTCTGGGCCGTGGGCAGGGCGCTGAGCATGGCCCATCCACCTGGTGCATTGCTCTCAACGACTCGCTTCTATCATGGAGCAGAAAGTTTGCTTCTGTTCCCGTGATTTTTTTTTTTTTTTTTTTTTATGGCTGTGTTGGGTCTTCGTTTCTGCGCGAGGGCTTTCTCTAGTTGCGGCAAGTGGGGGCCACTCTTCATCGCGGTGCACGGGCCTCTCACTATCACGGCCTCTCTTGTTGCGGAGCACAGGCTCCAGACGCGCAGGCTCAGTAATTGTGGCTCACGGGGCCAGCCGCCCCGCGGCATGTGGGATCCTCCCAGACCAGGGCTCGAACCTGTGTCCCCTGCATTGGCAGGCAGATTCTCAACCACTGCGCCACCAGGGAAGCCCCTGTTCCCGTGATTTTAAACCGTGCTTCCTGGCTGTCTCTAGAAAAACCTCACTGCCCTGACTCCCCACCCCGACTCCACCCAGAGTGTCCCCCACTCTCCTGCAGCCGGGTCTCCTGCCCAAGAGCTCGCATGCAATTATAAGCCTTCTCCTTCCCCAGTTGGTTTGCGTATTTTTTTATTGATTGTATTTTTTTCTTTTTGGCCACGCCCCCACGGCTTGCTGGATCATATTAGTTCCCCGACCAGGGATCGAAGCCGCGCCCTCGGTAGTGAAAGCACGGAGTCCTAAGCACTGGACCGCCAGGGAATTCCCTATCTATTGTATTTTTTATTTTGTTAACATTCTATTGAAGTGCAGCACACAGACAGAAAAGTATCTAAATCCTAAATGTACAGCTTGATGAATCTTTACAAGCTGGGCACACCCGTGTAGCCAGCATCCAGATCAAGATGCAGCGTATTCCCAGGCCCCCCACCCCGAACCCCCTGTTGTGCCCCCTCCCAAGGGGCATGCCCCTCTCCATTGTCCCCCTTCCTCCGAGGTCACCCCTAGGCTGACTTGACACCTTAGATTGGCTTTGCCCACTTTAAAACTTGAGGTAAATGGAATCCTATTGAGAGTGTGCTTTTGAGGCGGGCCTGCATTTTAAAATCAGTCTTCCTGGCGGCCTTGAGGCGAGTGGTGTTAGGTGCTGGAATTGATAAACAAATGGAAAGTGGGGTTAGGAGGGAGTGAAGGCCGTTGAGACTGGATCGGGGCCGAGTTCTAAGAGGATCTTGAACTGTAGGAGGAGGAAGGAAAGTAGATCACACATGAGGGAGGGAGAGACCCCTGCCTCTCAGAAGGACATTCTCCATGCTACCCTGATCCCAGAAGTGTCTCTTTAGCTAAAGATTAGAAAGGGTTCTTGCCTTAGGGGAAGAGACCATTCAAGTTCCATTGTTCCAGTGTCTGGGAAGATCTCTCTCTGTGTGTGTGTGTGTGTGTGTGTGTGTGTGTGTGTGTGTGTGTGTGTGTGTGTGTGTGTGTGTGTGTGTGTGTGTTTATGAGAGAGAGAGAGGTATTCCTGGGAACCCATTTCTCTAATAGTAATTCCTAGGGGGCCTCATGCTAGATGGGCAGTTCTGGCTTCCACCTGCATGATGGTGATGATGGTGGCGGGGAGGCCTCAGAGATGGGCAGAAACATTTGAGGATTTTAGAATCCAAAGTCCAGAGAGGGTGAGTGACTTGCCCAAGGTCACACACCCAGGGAATCAGTATTAGAAATGGGATCTCTTGTGCCCTCCCCGGTCCTTACATTACTGTGTACCACCCCCTTGCTTTACAAAGAACCTAGTGTTGCCACCAAAACAGCAGAATTACCTCATTTTTCTTTTTTTATAAATGTATTTATTTTTGGCTGCGTTGGGTCTTCGTTGCTGCACGCGGGCTTCCTCTAGTTGCAGCTAGCGGGGCTGCTCTTTGTTGCGGTGCGTGGGCTTCTCATTACAGTGGCTTCTTGTTGCGGAGCATGGGCTCCAGGCGCGTGGGCTTCAGTAGTTGTGGCATGTGGGCTCTAGAGCTCAGGCTTGGTAGTTGTGCCGCATGGGCTTACTTGCTCTGCGGCATGTGGGATCTTCCCGGACCAGGGCTCGAACCCGTGTCCCCTGAGTTGGCAGGCGAATTCTTAACCACTGCCCCACCATGGAAGTCCCAATTACCTCATTTTTGAAAGGCGTTATGAATTCAGTTCTATATGTGGAACGGGGCACAGAGGTTGTGAGTGGGCATGACATTATAATTCACGTCCCACTCTATTTATCTTTGCTGGGTTTTGTGTATCTTTGGAAGCAGCCTTAAATCATTATTGGAACAAAGTAGGGAGAAAAATAATAATATATAATTACAAATGAGGACTAGACCGTATGAATCCTATTAATTGCCTTCCCTGCCATCCTTAGTTTGGGTATTTTCAGAATAATTAAAAGATTAGGCTTTCATTGGTGGAGGTGGTGGGTTAGCACTGAACCCTAAACAGTGGCATCACCTACTCCAGGGATGGCCCCGTGCCACCTGCTGCCTGGGACGCTTTCTGAGTAACACCAAGGGCTGTGCTCCAATCTCCGAGTATTTACTCTCTGCTGAGGAGAAACTCTGGCAAAGGCTGTGAAATAAACCCCAAAGCCAGGGAGAAGCCGAAGAAAGGAAATAGTCCGTGGCGCATTAATCATTGTCGGCAGAGCTAGAGCAGAGGACAGAGGCTGGTTTGAAGAAAGACAGAACCTGAATTATCTTGCAGATTGATCTTCCCTCCTGCACGCTCCCCGTGCCAGCAAATAGGTCAGGAAGGTCCCGGCGCAACCACTGGCATTGAACTGGCGAGGGCATCCGCCGACTGGCCAGCTTGCTTTGTCAAAGAGACCAGGGCAGGGATGACCACACTCTGTCACGGGGATCATCCCAGAGCTTCTGCTTACCCTGAACAGGCTGCATCTTGGAAAGCGACAGAACACAAGAGGCATCTCAGAGAGACCTTTGGGACAAATTCACTGCTGTCATGTCCTCAGAGGGCATCGTTGGCATGCCAGCATGCAGTGAAGGCCATTTCCTTTAGATCCAAAGAAAGCACCCAATTATGATGCGCCCGTGGAATTGGCAGAGTAATGACGTTGACCACAGGTGCCTGGAGAGTTGGAAAGACTGCATGGATCAAAGTTTAGGCTCTAGGAATCAGGCAATGAGTGTCCAGGCAAGCAGGCAAGTGAATTATCCTCTAAGCCTCAATTTCCTCATCTGTGAAATGGGGATAATAATAGTACCTTTATTATGGGATAATTTTCCCACATGTGAAATGAGATTAGTAATGCATATAAAGTGTTTAGAACTGTGCCTGATGGATAGTGAGCCCTTAATAAATCCTAGCTATTGTTCTCCTAAGAGCTGAAAAGGGCTAGTGGCCCTCCTCCTCCCCAAATTCAAGAACTTCAGAGGGGCTGTGTAGTGGGTTCTCCCAATATCCTCTCTTCCCTGCTTTAGCTCTCCCCATGGTAAGAGCAGAGTAATCTTTATCAAAGCCCAAAGCTGGGAAAAACGTTGCCCAGAAGTCTGAAAGGGCAAGGTGGTTTATAATCTCACCAAACGCTGAGCCATAATTTAGTACTGGCGGAGGTGCAGAAACTTTCCAAACAGAGCTAGACAATCTACTTGTTCTGGGGAGGAAGTCCTTCCCTTGAACTTGGCCCCTCACTTTTTCAAAGCTTACCTGAGAGGAAGGCAACTCTTCACATAGACGATAAATTCTTAGGTTCCCATGGTGAACACAGCAGATCAGCCAAGACCTGCTGATCCCAGAAAGAAACAAACTCCTTTTATGATATTTACTCCAGTTGGCGAGTTGTCAAGACGACCCCAGAGGGACAGGATTGGAGAAGCTATGTAGGATCTGATCCCAGAAACAGTTTAAGGTTTGGGGGAACAGTGCATATGCATGGGAGACAAACAATTACTCTACTGGAAAGAGCCCAGGTTTGGAGTCAGGTAGAATCCCCGTCGCCAAACTCAGTTAGATTAGCTATATATTTGGGGAGGGCAATTGTGAGCTTCAGTTTCCTTAGCTGTAAAAAGTGAATCATAATACTTAACCCATAGGGTTATTTTGGGGGCTTTGGTGAGGTAACTTGGGAATCTACCTAATAAAGTAACTGAAAAGAGCGAAGGCCCTCAATAAACAGTAGCTATTTTTATCATGGAGGAATTATTCATCCTTAAAAAAGACTTGCTTTGCTATCAAATGCATCATAATGCCATAGTTACTGTTCAAAGTCAAACGGCGGCATGGGATTGAGAGAAGAACTCCGACTGCCCAAGGTTACCTGTGACCAGAACCCACTCTTCTGGTTTCTGAGGGTCTGGAGAAGGGTGGTTTCAATCTTTTGCCACCAAGTAAGGACCAAGTGGTTGGCAACAGGCAAAATACTCTAAGGAGTTTTGGGCTCTGTCTTGCTCTTCTTGGCTAGGACGTCCCTCTCTCACCTCCTGGGGCTGATATTCTGTGGCACTTAGCAAGGATAGGAACGTCCAAGGCCCGCCCTCAGCGTGCACACCCAGGAACCCTGGCTCCTCTGACAAAAGCCTGTATACTTGCATCCCATGCTCCCATGAGCCTCTCCAGGCGATAATGGCTCCTCTGGCCTCATGCTTTACTTTCCTAATTTCTTAGGTCTTGATCCTCACCAGAACTACAGAGCTACTCCCTGCAAGCCCGGACACCCAGCTTTTCCTGAAGCACATGCCCGTAATTATCTTACTCTCTCTTTTTAAAAAAAAAAAATTTATTTATTTGTGTATTTTTTTTGGCCAGCTGCACCAAAAAAAGTGATTCATGTGGGATCTTAGTTCCCCGACCAGGGATCAAACCCGTGCCCCCTACATTAGAAGGGCGGAGTCTTAATCACTGGACGGCCAGGGAAGTCCCTTGTTTTGCTCTCTTGAATTTGGTTTCTTTTCTGGCCATGATATAGAGTATTGATTGGAGTTAGCAAAAACGTATGAAGCATTCAGTGACTCATTTACTCTTTATCAAGTATTTGGCGGGGGGGGGCGGAATTCCCTGGCGGTCCAGTGTTTAGGATTCCGCACTTCTACTGCAGGGTTCGATCCCTGGTCGGGGAACTAAGATTTCACATGCCGCGTGGCGAGGCCAAAAGTAAAAAATAAATGAAGTGTATTTTTAAGCATCTGTATGTGCCAGGCATTGTGCCACAAATGTGCCGCAAACAACATTATGAGAACAGTATGTTTCTACATGTTCATTCCTGGATATTGATGCAAACTTAGTACACAGTGATGGCGCACCCTGTCCTTACAGAGCGTACAGTTTTGTTGGGGAGATGACAGCCCAGGGAGGAATGCTCAGAGCCTATTAACAACAGGGCCATGTGTGCTGGCCCTCAGAGGGTGAGGCAGACAGTGGCAAGCCATGAGGTGGCAGGGATTGGAAGCCTTGTTAAGGAGTTTGGGTTTTGTTCCAAGTACAGTGGGAACTAGTGGGGTAGTGACATGTGACATGCTTTTTTTTTTTTTCTCAAAAGACTTTGTAGCTGCCATGTGGAGGATGGGTTGGGGGAGGGTGAGAGTGGCAGCACAGAGAACAGTTGGACTAGTAATCCTGTATGCTAATCCAGGCAAGAAGATGGTGCCCTGGCCAAGGTGGATTTGGGAGAATGGGGAGAAGTAGGTTGACTGGACAGAACATTTGGAAGTAGAATCACTTAGCCTTGCCATCAGACTGGAGGAAGGCGAGGTGGGAGATGAAGGAGACAGGTCTAGAATGACCCCTTCCCTCCCACCCCCAAGATTATGCTTTAAGCACCTAAGTGGCTGAGACATTTTCTGCCATAGGGAAGGGAATTGGGACAAAGGGCAGGTCCCAAGGGAAGAGCAGGTCTCTTTTTAAAGGGACAGTTTGTCCTGTTGCCACTCTTTCCCCAGGACCTGTTGCAGGGCCTGGCATTTAGTAAATACCCCCAAATATTTGTAGATGAATTGATTTTTTTTAAATTCAGTTTTAGGTAGGCTATGAAGCAGAGTGACAAAGAATGTGGACTCGACGACTGACTGAGTTTGAATCTTAGCTCCACCATTTTCCGAGTGACTTTGGGAATGTTCTGTGACCTCTCTGCCTTAGTTTCCTCATCCGTAAAATGTGGATAATAATTCTACCTGCCTCAGAGGGTAGTTGTAGGGATGAATCGTTAATTTCTAGAAAGTCCTTAGAAGAGGGTTGCCAGCACTCTGCAAGTGTTCACTATTGTTATCATGAAGCTGGTCGTAGATGGCCAAATTGAGATGTCAGGTCTGCAGTTTGATATGGGGGTCTGGAACTGGAAAAACAAATTGAAGGGTTATCAGGTCATCAGCAAGTAGGTGGTATTTAAAGCCATGAGCCTGGATGAGATTGGGGCAGGGGGGAGAGAAGGAAGGACCCAGGTCCAAGGCAACTAGTAGAGCATAGAGAAGAGTCCAGAAAGAGACTGAAAGAGACTCAGAGGTAGGATGCAAACCATGTGTGTGTGGTATCTGGGAAGCCAAGAGCAGTTCAAGTGGGGAGTGGTCAGGGGTGTTGAGTGCTTCCAAGGCCAAGGAAGGCTTGACCCCCCCACACACATCCCCACCCTCCAGCAACAAGGAAGTGGCAGGTGATCTTGAGCCCTTTCTGCAGAACAGCTAGGGAGGGTGGAGGTTGAAGAGTGTGATAAATGATGCATCTATACAGTGAAATTCCACAGGCCTTGGCACAGACAGAGCCCATCTCCAAGTGCTGATATAGAAAATGATCTGTAACATGTAGCAATAAGTTTTATAGGTAAGGTACGGAATAGCTTGTGCAGTGTGTTCCCATTTCTGAAAATAAAGAAAGTGGTAGTGAGGGTGTTGAAGATGTTTAATCTTCCCCAGCAGTGTTGAAGATGTTTAATGTACTGACAAATATGTGTCTGTATCCCCTCTACGTTGTGTTTTACACAAACTGCAAGGTACCCAAATTGTACTGTACACACCCATTCTGCACATTATGGTTTTCCCCTAACAATAGACCTTAGGGGTCATTCCCTATCAATACTGCAGAGCAAATTTTTATTTTTTAAAAGAGGTACAGAATGTTCCCTTGTATGCATGAACCATCAATGTCATTGCTGGACATTTAGGTTGTTTCTAATCTTATGCTGTTACAAACAAAGCTGTAATTTATCCCAATATCTTAGAATAACTTCAAAACGAGCTGAGTTTTAGAGGGCACACAAGGTAAGGAAATGGAAATACTAATGGACGTAGACACCTCTTTTGAGAACTACAGCTGTGCAGGGGAACGGATAAATAGGGAGCCAGGGAAGGAGATGTGGGGCTAAAGAAGGGCATTCTAAAGATGGAAGATGCTTCAAGGGAATGAATACAACAGAGTAATTCAATAAAGAGTGCATGGGGGTGGGGGAGGGAGGCAGTCAGGAAGAGCCTCTGCCAGTGATATTTTAGCAGGTGTAGGAGGATGACTTAAAATGGTATGAGGCCCTGTGCTGAGTGCTGTGGGAACAGCAGGTTGCATGAATGGACACAGGCCTTCAGGAAGGTTCCACTCCAGCAGGGAAGCTAAAATGTTTCACAAATCAGTTGTGATATTGTTAGAAAGTGGTTGATTCTGTTACTGAGGTATAAAGGTCTATAAACATCCCACTGGGTGCCTGCTGGTGGAATTTGCTCACACTTCCGGTGATTCCCTGGGTTTTTGATAAACCATTAGCTGGAGGAGAGGAGAATGATATTTTGCCTGGAATTTGTGGATTTTCCTATAGGGATTAAATGACATGCACGTCCTGGAAGGCGGAAAGGAAAGGAAAGGAAAGGAAAGGAAAAAGGAAAGGAAAGGAAAGGAAAGGAAGGAAGGAAGGAAAGAAAGAAAGAAAGAAAAAGAAAGGAAGAAAAGGAAGGAAGGGAGGGAGGAAGGAAGGAAGAAAGGAAATAAATAAATAAAAATCCCAAGAAGAATTTATATTCCTGATGGCTTTGCTGATGGTCGTGTAAATTGTATATTTAATCAAAGGCACTCGAATGTCTCTCTCTCTTTTTTTAACTATTGAAGAGCCATTTAAATGTCAACATAAGTGATTCCCTCCCAAATAGTGCTGTTTATACATTACTTCCCCTAATAGACCATAATGATTCATAAGGAGGCATTTCGCGCCTCTAAATTGTAGGCCTATTGAAATATAAATTAAGATGATAAATAATTTGACCTTACCTGAGAGTACTAAGTATTTACATGTGTCAAATACGAAATTACCCTGAATATCAGGGTCCCTAAAAAGGCAGCCTTCCTCTCCTGGCTGAATTCAATAAATGAAACGGGTTTAAATATCTCCTTTAGAGTGTGGAGAAAAGAGAGGGGCAGACACAAAAGAACGGGCCGGGGACCCGGCCGTCCCCGCCCTCCAGACTTCGCCTTGGCCTGGGGGCCCAGGACCCCTCCCCGGGAGCGCAAGGCGGGTGCCGGCCGCCCCCGCGTGCCCCGCGCGCCCTCTTCGCCCCCTCCTCCCGCGACGCCGCTGGAGTTTCTAAACATGGAGTTTCTACAGGAACTTTGCCAGGCCGAGCTCGCCGCCCTCCCGGGTCCCCGCAGCGGGATTCACCGAGTCGGCGGCGCCGCGCGGCCTCCCCGCCCCCACGCCTCCGGGGAGCCGCTGACCTGGCGGCCTCCAGCTCCGCAAAGCCGCTCCGCCAGGTTCATAACCCGAGAAGGCGCGGAACCTCCCGGGCCCTGCGCCCCCGCCCGACCCTGCCAGGGCCCCGGAGGGTGGCAGCTGGGCGCCCTCGGCGGGACCCAAGCCCAACCTGCCCGCCGGGCCTGTTTGTTGGCGGCCGCCTGAGCTTGGGGCCCGGGGCTCGGCGAGCTCTCCGCTCCCCGGACCGGGGCCGAGCCGCGGGGGTCGCCGAGGCGGCGGAGGGGCGCAGACCATGGAGGGCCCGGGCTGGGTGCATTGACCGCTCGCGCCGGGTTTTTGTTTTGTTTTGAAGCCGGGCGTGGGGGAGGGGCAGCACCTTGTCAATGAGAAATTTCCTGTTCGCAAGACTCTGCTTGCAGAGTTTCTGTCCTGCCCTTGAACTGACAAGTGGATCTCCACAGCGCGAGCCCCCGAGAGTTCATCCAGCCGCGCCGGGTGCGCGCAGGGGTGGGGGCGGGGGCGCCCGCGCCGCGGCGCCGAGCCCCCGGGAGCCCGGCGGAGCGGGGCCGACGCCTGCCCTCCCGGTTCCCGGGCGCACCCGTGAGCGCCCAGCCGAGCGGTGACTAATCTGCGGCTCTGGGCCTCTTGGCGCGCAGCCCGGGCTCGCCTCCCTCCCCCTCGTTCCATCCCCCTCCCCGCCGGCCTCCCGGCCCCGCCGCGCCGAGCTCCGCGGAGAGAATCGCGCGGGCCGCCGCCGCCGCCGTCGCGTTCCCGGGAGTGTGGGAAGCGGGTCGAGGCAGGCGGCTCCCGAGCCGTCTCTCCAGTCGCTCTTCTTCGACCCAGGCCCAAGTGTGCGTGTGTTTCCTTCCCCGTAAGCACTTTGATCAGCGTTTCCTCAGCGCCGCGGAGGAGCCAGGGCGAACCGGAGCTTTTAACCCCCTGCGTGCCGCCCCACGGTGGGCTCCGTGGGGAGGGTGCCGCTGGGAGATTAGTCGACACGGGGGCGGTCGGTTTGGTTTGGCAAGCCAGTGTCTGGAGGAGCCCGACCGGATCCGAGGAGCTTGCCCAAGCGCGGCAGGCTCTCCTGGGGAGAGCAGGCCGCGAGGCCCGGGGCGGCTCGTTAATGTTCCAGCCTGCCCGGGGGCCGCACAGTAACCCGACCTGACTGGCGAGGCGAGGTGCGGGCTTGAAAGGCCCGGCAGGCGGAGGCTTCTGGAGGGGATCTGGAGGCCCCGGGGGGACCCACTTTCACGCACCCTGTCTGCTGGCGCGTGGACGGCTCCAAACCCGGGGTGGGGGCCTCGCTCTCGCCTCGCTGACTCGGCTCTGGCCGCCGCTCCCTCCCCTGGCCAGGCCTCACCGGGGAGTTAATGATTGATTTACTGGCTCCGCGCGGCCGGCGCCCTCCCAGTTATTTGTCCAAGCTGAGGAGTTGCTGGCGAGCAGCGCAAAGGCCGGGAGCGCGGGGGTCGCCCGGGAAGGGAAGCCGCGCTGCTGACGGGAACGAGCGACCACTTGATTAGCCCCCACTGAGCGGCTCTAGCCGTGTCCGGGGCGAACCTGCTGGAGGCCCGGGCCGGGCGAAGGGAACATTGGGAAGCGCCACACGTAAACGGGTTGGCAGCTGGTGATTAGGCCGCCCAGTTTTATGAGTCATAATGGGTCGCCCGCCTGGCCCTCAGCCTTATAGCTGTGGACTCGGCGCGCCGGGGTCCAGGCGGTGGACCGTTTCGGGCCGTGCAGAGGGGGATGCTCTGTGGGGGCTGGGCTGCCGAAGGCGTTGCGCAGGATTTCCTCTCATTTCTCGCAGAAGGCAACACAAACACCCTAAATCAAACCGCTCCGACAACCGAGGGCTCCACACAGACACATCAATAAGAATTTCGCCTCCCGCGTTCGAACGCACTGAAACACTTGTCCTATTTTTATGCAAATGACACCACACAAATAGATCTCGCAGGCCCGGGAGTGGGGCGAGAGGAGGAGGGGCGCTGCCGCCCCAGCCTGGGGGCTGTGAAGGGAGGAGGGAGTCCCAAGCCCGCACCCTGGGACCCGCGCCGGCTCGGGCACAGCGGGTCTGGTACTGGCCAGGCGGCCCGCCCTGCGCGCAGTGGCTCCCTGCCAGCGCCGCCAAGTCGGCCGCGTCCCCAGGCTGCCTGCAGAGGCGGATTAGGGAAGGAGCGAAGCGAGCCTGTGACTAATCGCGGGGCCTCGGACCGGAGCACCAAGGCCATGTGCGACTGACAGGATCGACACTAGCAGAGGACACGGCGACGCCTCGCTTAATTGCAGGCTTAAAAAATTGCCGCCTGAGCAGCTCCGGTGCGGAGCCACGGCATGCGCTCTGGGCTGGGGAGCGCGCCAGGGGGACCTGCGCTCTCGCCCGGGGGAGGGAGGTTTGGCGTCTCCTGGATCGAGGGACCCGGCCCTCCTGTCCGTTCCCCACTCTGCAATGTCCCCCCCACCCCGCTTGCGGACCGGGCTGTAGCTGAGCCGACCGGTAGAGTAAGATCCAGCTCCCAGGCCTAGGTTTCTGACCCTTTCCCCCGTGGGGCCCACGTTCCCCCTTCTCGCCATAGATCCTATAAAAGAGGCTATACAGTTGGAGGTGAGAGATTCCAACAAACCCTTAATATAAAAACCACACACGAGAACCACTTTCTTCTCTTCCCTCCCCTTCCTTCTCCATCGGCTGATACAAAGCCCCGAATGACTAAAGGGAGGGGAGAGGCAAGTCAAGACTTCAAGGAGCGAGGTCACCGAGTGCCAAAAACTCGGGGCCCACGGACACGCACCCTAGGCTCTTCACCCCTGGTCACAGTCCCTCTAGCCCAGACCTCCTTCCTGGAGCGCTGAGGCCTCTCAGGGGGAGAAGGGGGGAAGCGTTGGTAGGCCGACTGGCCTGTGTGTGAGAGGGGAGGGGGGAAGGCGGGGTGGCGGGGAACCCAGCGAGAGAAGTTTCCACCACGCTCTGGTCGGCTGCTGCCAAAATCCCCGGGCCCCTCCCCGCCCGCACCGCCTTCCGTTGCCACCACAAGTTTGGTTTAACGACAGCTCGGGACAAAAGCAAACGTTTTCTATAGACCCCGAAAACAAAAGGGAAAGAGACGCGCGCGGCGGCCGAGAAGCGGCTGCTAGCGTAATGGTGCCGGGCGGACAGCAGAGCATTAGAACTGCAAAAGCCTCGCGGGCGGGAGGAAGTGCGAGGCGGGAGGCGGGAGCGCGGGGAGGGCGGGCGGGCGGGGGAGGGGCGCTGCGCCATGTTTCCGTGTCACCCGCCGAGTCGCCGGCGCTGGGCTTGGCCGCCGGCTCCCGCCTGCCTCCGTAACAGCAGAAAGCGTGCGATTAGCAGCCAGACAGGCGGGGACTCCGGGCCCGCGGGGCCGCCGCACACGCCGCCCGAGGCCCGGCCCCGCGCCCCCCCGCCCGCCGGGTAATCATCCTCCTCGCTGCAGCGCTGTGTGCACTCTCATTAGAGCAGGGAGGCTTTTCTCTGCGCACTCGCTCGGCTCCCGCTGGCAAAACAACGCCTTCCCCGGCCGGGCCCTGGGCCAGGAGCTCCGGGGAGGGCGGGACGGGGGAGGGGGGGTGAGGCAGGGCAAGCGGCGCAGGTCATCTCGGCTGCCCGATCTCCTCTGGGCACACAGGAGATGGGGAGGGTCCATCGGCCCTGCCCACGCCGCGTGGCAAAGTCCGAACCCCGTACCAGTGCCGCCATGACCTACTCTTGTCCCCCGCCGGAGGCTAGAATGGGGGCCATGGGGAGATGAGTGTGTCTGGTTTGGAGAGCGGGGGCGGACACCGGGAAGACTCCCAAAACAGGTTTTGTCCCATCTATCTTGCGAACGACCTCCTGATGCCAGAAGCTGGATCCCAGGGGTGGCGGCCCTTCGACCCTCAGGGAGACCCGAGTCCCCGAGCTTCGGGCTTGATCGCACAGAAAGGGTGGGAGTTGGGGGCGGCCAGGGCGCGGCTGCGCCTGGCCCTGAGCTTCGGAGCCCCATTTTCTCCTCCGCGATCTCTGCACACAACAGTAGGCAGCCTCTCCCGGCACCACGCGCCCAGCTGCAGGGCCCGGGAGCAGGTGTTCCTGCCCGGCCGGAGTGGCGGCTCCGCGCCCCTCCTGTCCCAGCTGCCGGGGGGAGCCGCGCTGATGGCGGTGATAGAGGAAGGGCCCGCTGGACCTCGAGAAGGGTCCTCCGGGTTTAAATGGGGATGCCCCAGGGCGAAGGCAGCCGCCTGGGACTAGGAGGGATCGAAGGTGACGCGCGACCAGCCCTCGTCTGGAACAGCCCTAGGGGCCAGCGGAGGCCGCTCGGGGCGGCGCAAGGGCTTCCGGTCCCGGTGACTGCGGCGGCGGCGGCGGGGCGGCTGGGAAGTTCCCGGGGCGGCCGCGAGGAGCACCCTCCCCTGGCCGCCGCCGCCGCGCAGCTTTCGGAACGGCGCCCTAGAAGCCTCTCGGCGTCTGGCAGCGCCACTCTCGGCCGGCGCGGGGATAGGGGCTGCGGGGTGGTCCGGACCCAGCCCCCCGCAGGGCGGGGGAAGGGGGGCCGGAGACCCCGCGGGAGCTGCGGCGCGCTTCCCTTCCCCCGCTCCTCGCCGCCGCCACCGCTGATATGGCGGGCACGTGAAGCGCAGCTCGGCGCCTCGGCGCCAGCCAGGGAGCGGCCTGCCCCGCCGGCTCAGCTTACCCGCGGGCCCAGGAACGCGGAACCGAGCCCGGCCGGGCCCCGCAGAGCCCGCGCCCCCGCCCCGCTCCCAGCTCGCCGCGGCCCCGCACCCCCTCCCCGCCCGCGCCTGGCCTTGGGGCCGCGCCAGACTGCTCGCCCGAGGGGAACTCAGGCTGACTAATGGGACGCGTGTGGGCCTTACGTGAGGCCCGGCTGTCAGCGGATGCCCGTTTGCTTGGCGCCTACGCCGGGGCCAGGCTTTTCGCGGAAGGGCGAGAGGAGGGGTTTCCCCGCTCGGCGGTTTCGGCTCCCCGGGGACTATCCGGCCGCGGCTAGCCCCGGGCTTTAGGTCGTGCCCGGAGAGGGCAGACTCGGTGTGCGCCCAGCGCCGAGTTGCGAACCCGGGATGGGGGGTGAAGAAGTGGGAGCTCGGGAGCTGTAAGCCGGAGGTGGGCGCAGAGGTTCATCAACTCAGCCTGGGGCGCCTGCCTTGATGTTTGCGATCTGGGGCCAGCGGCTGGGCTGGGGGGGATTTACAGGCCGCCCTGCGGGCCTGGAGTTCAATACCGAAACCTCCCTCAACAAATACATAGTCTTCCGGAAACCCCTTGGTGAGATTTTTGTGCGAGAAAAGAATTTTATAAGACTCCCCGAGAGTCCGGTTCGGCTGAGAGTTCTCGGGGTCCGGGGCGCATGACGCCTTTTCCTTCCTTTACAGGGACCTGTAAAAATCAGCAGAGTTTCTTATTATTTCGCATTAACAACCGCTTCGTGTTGACATAGTTATATGATCCTCCCAAATATAACTACCTGTTTAGTTTTAACACACGAGCGCGATGGTGAAACACAAACAGCGATCAGGAACTCAGAGAAGGAAAACCCGGCTGCGAGCCTGGGGTTGGATGCAGGATAAATCCTCATCACGCATCCCTGGTTTTATTCAGCCTAATTACACTAGTAATCCTGCCCCCCACGAGAAAGCCTGAAACCCTGTAGTCGAGGTGCGACTTTTCCTGGGGAGCCCCGCGGATGGGGAGGGGTTGCTGGTGTAGAGAAGGTGAGTTTTAAATGTCAGTTCCAAATGAAAATGCTTTCCTTCAGCCTTTTTCTTTTTTTGATGGTTTTCGAAAGGAGCATTTTTGTGAGATAAGAAGTGACCGATCAAAATCGCTGAGGGGAGGTTGTAAGCAGCCGCTTTGCCTCAGCTTAGCGTTATCTTATCTTTCACACTTGCATGGCGGAAAAAAAAAATTGGCTTATCTTTATCCCCACCCCCTTCTCGCCTTAATTGCTAAAAAACACTGGTGTGTTAAACGGGGAGGAAGGAGGTCTCTGGATTGTCAGTGGAAAGGGAAGATTCAAAAATGTGGGCGCCTGGGGGGAAGCCGGGGTAGTAGGGTTTATTCTTTCCCCCAGGCCTTTCTTTTTAGTACAACGTAGAAGGTCCAGTCCGGGGTGGAAGGCTCTATGGCAAGATTTAAAAAAAAAAAAAAATCTGGGGATGGCCTTGGGTCGTGTGGCTTCCCTAGGCCTCACTTTCTCCGCGGTGCATTTACCAACCTCTTCTCCCCTTCGTCCCTCAGAAGCTAGCGGTGGGTCTCGGGTTGAGGCCTCTCACTCTGCCTTCATTCCTACCCCCCCCCATACACGTCCCCCTTTTGGGGAGGGGGATGCAAGGCTGGGACGCGTGGCCTGCTGGAAATCATTAAAATATATGCGAGTGTCTGCAAACACACACTTTTAAATCATGGCGTTTCCCCTCCACGCTGGTATATTTAAACTCCAGAGCGAGCTGGATCTCCTCCCTCTCAGTCGTTTGTCTGTGTCACCGACAGGCCGCTAATGGCCGGGCTTCCAGGCGCTGTGCATTATGCATTAGCCTCCTCCCTCCGCCGCACACAGAAGGTTCTGTCAGGCCTCGCAAAACAAACCACCCTGCGCACCCCCCACCCCCCGCGCTCGCGGCCGGGGGCTGCGCGACTGCCAACGTACTGGAGACGCCTGGATGGGGGGAGCATCGCGGGCGAAGGCCGAGCAGATTGGACCCGGAGGGGGGAGGGAGGGAGGGAGGGAGGGAGGGGGGGAAGTGCAGCGGATTAGGCCGTTTGGAATCCCCAGCCCTGCGCTAGCCCCAAGCTTTGCTCCCTGGCTGACCTTCCCGGGGCAACCGCCCCGCGCCACTCACCTCTGCGTCCGACTTTGTGGTGGCCTCAGAGGTACTTAGGGACAGGCCAGCGCCGCGTTTTCATCTGCTGGGCGGTACTCCCTTCCTGCCCCGAGCGAGGGGCTGGCGGAGCCTTCCACATCCCTCCAGTCCCCGGGATAGTGCCCACGAAGGGGCTCAGGGTGGTGCGTGTCCGCAGGGGTCCCGCGGCCACCGAGGAGGGAAGCTGCAAATAAAACGGCTCGGGCGGAAGGCCGCCCTGCTGGGTCTGCGAGCGAGGAGTTGGTGTTCTCCGCCCCCTCTCCCCGCGGTTCCCACTCACTGACCCCGACTGGGTAAAATATGAGCTGGAGGCACCTCGCTAAATAAGCAGCCGGGGCGGGACGTGGCGTCTGAGTTTATCTACAGGAGCATCCAGCCCAGCTCGGTGGCTTCGAGGGCTCTTAAGCAGGGGCCAGGTGGGGCGCAAGACGGGGCCTCCCCAAGCCGCCAGTATTTATGTTCATTCGGCTGACATTCGTCTACCCAGCAAGCCCCTCAGTGTCAGCGGTAGTTCACCCACCGATGCCTGGTCAGAGCCTGAAATCTAGCCCAGACCAGAAATTCTGAGAGGCAGTTGCTACTACCGTGTTGGGCCTGCCTTCTGGACCCTCCTCCCACAAACGCCCAGTAACCGTTCAAAGACTAGACAGAAAGAGCAACTGTCTTCAATCTGGAGACCCCTAAGTCTAGCAGACTCCTACCAGGGAAGGCAGCTACCTTTAGATGTTTCCAGATAAGTGAAATCCCTGGGACAAGGATGCCTTGTGCTTGGAAGATGGGCCACTGGGTCTTCTAAGTGCCACTTGGTAAGCCCAGAGCTCTTTTACAAAGTGACCGGGGAAGACTCTTATTGTAGGTGTTTGTTTTTAAAAATAGTTAACATTAACAGGCTAGCTCACACTATATAGAGTAAAAATGCATTCTCTGTAATCACACAAATCCCACCTATTCCAATAACCAGTGGCATAGACATGAGAACAGTCTCTGAAGAGTGTCATCGGGGCCTACAGAGCTTTATGACTTAGTTCCTGCGAGTATGTTACAAACAAACCCCACGCACCATGTTAGGGCCCTGGGGTCCCCCAAACACCAGGTAAGAACCGCACCACGGGATGCATGGCCTTTCCCCTAGGCCTTGGGTGGTGACTGAAGGTGTGGAAGAGGGCCTGGCAGACCTTACGCAGTCAGCCTGGCAGGAAAAGGGCGACCAGGCTCCAGGCCTGCTCCCCGGAAGTGCCAACCTGCTTGTCTCCAGTTGCAGAGGCTGGATAGAATCCGCAGCAGGAGAGTGCCCGAGAGCCATAGGTTATAACTGGGAGACCCTTCCCAGGGGACAAGAGGCAGGTGGGAGAGGAGTGGCCCTGCGGCTCAGTTGGAAGCACCTCGCCATTCTGTGCCTATTTCTTTATTTCTCCGCTGCCTGTGCGGCCTCCCCTCCCTCGCGCTCACTCGCTGGCTCTCTCCCGCCGCCGCCTCCTTTGCTTTCATTGAAATCCTCCCCTTGCTGAGTGCCGAGTGTAGCAGCCTGACCCCCAGGTCAGCTCCTGAGGGACTCGTGGGAGGGCAGGGGAGGAGGGAGCAGGAGTGGGCCCGCACAGGCTGCAGGCTCCACGGTGTCCCCACTCCCGGAGCCCCTTCCCAAGTGAGGACACAAGCCGGGACTGCCATTCCTGAGCTTTCTGCTTCTCCTCCCTGGAATAATGCCAACTAACTGGGCCAATAGGTGTAAACTCCCTCCCCCTCCTCCACCTTAGAGCACCTCAGGAAAAATCTCACATTTTAATCCCCAGTGAGTCATGAACCCCCTCCCCCCCACGTACATTCATGCCTCTTAGGACTGCCTTAATAAGATATTTTTTAAAGTCCCACAGAGTTGCAAAATATATCCCTCGGAGATGGAAGAGAAACCTTTTAATCCCACCAAGGATACCACGGAGGCAAGACTCCTTAAAAAGGGGTGTGTGTGTGCGCGCGCGCATGCTGCAAATTACGTCAAAGGCGAATTTACTGGTCTGTTTGTCTCCAGCATCAAATTTCTCCCACAGTCAGCCCTCCTCTGGCCCCTTCGCATTTACGGCACCGCCCCCCTCCCCAATTCATTTTAACTTTTAAAGTTAGACAAACAGGCCCCTTTGTCAGCAGCCCCGGGAGGCCACAGGACTCGGAGAGGCAGCAGAATCCGTGTTTTAACTTGGTTCCTGGATTTTCCAAAAGTTCTGGACGGTTACACGCAACTTTCAACTCCGGGAAAAGCCTGTGCCTGGGGGGAGAGTTGGGGAGGCATGGGAAGGGGAGAGAAGGTGGCCGGGCATGGGGCCAGGGTCTCTGCGGTGGCCTAACTGAGCCAGAAGAGCCTGGCACGGCTCCGCACTCACCCAGGCCAGCTCTCCCTCTCGGCCCACAGTGGCACAGCGGCCTCCTTGCCTGGAACCGCATTCAGAGTGTTTCCCCACAAATACCCGACTTCAGCCTTCCCGGTTATTTTAGATTTGTTTTGAATAAAGAGTTGCTTCAAAAAGAAATGTTGCTACAACACACAACCAGAGGCCTTTTCTCCAGCTGTGTCTGTAACTTGCATGCGTTCAGTCTAATAACTTTTAATGTCTGGCCCTAAAATGTCTTTATAAAAAATAGCTTTACAGCATAATAGTCCAGGTGTCTTTCTGCTTGTTACCGGAGATTAAAAAAATGTGTGGGTTAGCCTTCAGAGACATCCACCTCCAGAGAGACCAGGAAGAAAAAGGCGTACATTCCATTATGCAGGCACGGGTCCTGGAAACCGTGGCGGCCCAGCAGGGCTGGGAACTGCTCACAGGGGCACTTGCCCGCCTGTCTTTTGCATCAGTTGTTTTAAGCAGCTCTGGAGCATGAAGATTTAATTCTGCCCGAAGTTTCGGGTTTCAAACGGTAGAGATGTTTCACTTCTGCTTTGAAAAGGGCTGTTTTTATAACTATGTACTGAGAACTAAAACAGAATAAATAAAATCGCACCTAACACCAGTCCTGCAGTCAGTATTAAGTCTAATTTTTTAAAGGGATCTACTAGCTAGAGCTGATTTTGGCCTTGACCTTGACTTAGTAATCAACTTGAGATGCTTTTGATTATTTTTGGCATGGAGACACTCCAGGATATTTTAAAACTTTCCGTGTGGATTTACAGGCCACCTCCATTTCGGATTGATGTTCTCATCGAGCCTGCACCATCTTGTCCTTAGGCAGAAAGAGACTCCCCCACGTTCAGCATAAAAAGAGCCTATCCAGCAACGGAGTGGGGTCACCTTTTGCGGCGGTGTCCGGGCCCGGTTAGGCCGGAACACCCCTCCCCCGCTCCCACCCCTTCCCGCCCGCTTCACGAACTGGGGCTTCTCGGCTCGCCCTAGAGGCTCTGCGCTCTGGGGAGGCCGGAACCTCGCCTCTCCGCTTCCCCCTCTCGCCTGCCTGCCCCTGCCCTCCCCCCGCGCCCAGCGCCGCGCCGGGTGCGCTGGAGAAGCTCAATACGTGTCAATTGAATTGAACTGCTGCGGGCGCAGGCTGTACGCCGCCGCCGAGCTCCGATCAGCACGACGTTACCGAGTGGAAATTTATGGAGCGAACGGTGTAAGCCAAAAGTTGCTCCCTGCCAAGGAAAATAAAACGCGGGAGATAATCTCCCAAGGCAGGGGTGAGGGGCCAGGACAGACCCTGTAATCATCTGAGATGCAGACTGTGAAATGCCCGAGAACGGGGAGAAATTCTGGTGGATCTCCACTCCCCTACCGCCCCCACTCCCGCCTCCTTGTGCCCCACGGGCTGCCTCCTCCATCCCCCGCCTCTCCAAACAATTCCCACACAATCGAAACGTCCGGGGAACTCGGGCGCGGAGTTCGGGCGGAACGGCCACCGTTGCCCAAGGTAGTGTTTTCAGGTAGCTCTTGACACCGAAATGGTAAAGGGCTTCTCCGGGAGGAAGGGGGGACCCAGGGTGGGGATGGGCACCGAAGCGCACTCGCCAGGCTCTGCTTGGTTTCGGAGGGGACGCACGACCGGGAGAGCGCAGCGCTGGTGGCGAGAGGAGGCAGCGGCGGCTGCCGCTGGGGTTTGACAGCTTTGGCTGAGCCGAGTGCTAGGCGCTTTATGGTAATTGCGGTCCTCCACTGGCCTTCTGGGTAGCGAGGGGAGTCTCGGCGCGCGGCTGGGAGAGCCGCCCCCGCCGCCCCCCATCCCCTCGGCTCAGGATCAACGGGCCGCCCGCGCCGCCGCCGCCGCCCAAGTCGGTCTCTCGCTCGCCCAGGACGCGCGCCCGGGCGGGGTGTGCGCAGCCAACTCGGTCCAAGCGGGGGAGGGGAGGACAAGGGGCGAGGGGGACGCCACCCAAGTGGTCTGGGGTTCGGACCCAGATAGGCGAAACGCGCCGGGAATCGATGACGGCTGGGGAAACTCGGACAAACCTTTCTTGGGGAATCACCCCTCCGACACCCCACCGCCCAGGCGCTGCAACGGAGGGTGAGCGGAGGGTGAGCGGAGGCTGGGGGAGCTCAAACTTGCGAGAGCTGGAGGCGGCGGCGGGCGGGCGGCTGTCGCCCGAGCGCTGCGCCTGCGGGGGGAGGGGAGGCGGCTGCTGGGAGGGAGGGAGGGAGGGCGGGCGGGAGGGCGGAGGGAGGGGGAGGAGGAAGAGGAGGGAACCAGGGAGGGGGGACGCGTTGGGATCGCGGCGTGCGGCGGCAGACGGAGCTTGGGCTCCCAGCGGCGAGGTGAAGCAGAGCTACGCTCCTTGCTGAACGCGGACCGAGCTCGGCGGCAGCGGGGAAGACGCGCCGGAGCCCAGACCGCGACCGAGAGCGGGAGCGAGGCGGCAGCGGCGGCGGAGGGGGAGCCCGCGAGCTGCCGGGCGGGGAGCCCAAGCCGCGCTGTCGCCGCGCAGGGAAGACTTGGCCAACACACTCACACACACACATTCACACACCCAGCCCGAGCGGGCGCTCGCGGCTAATCGTCAACATGGCGCTGGGGCTCCTGCCCGAGCGCGGGCGGCAGCAGCGGCGACGCGAGAGCTGCTGAGCCCGGCCGAGCCCGGCCCAGCCGCCAGAGCCCGGAGGATCGCGCGGGGCTGTCGCCACCTGCCCGGAGGCTTTGAGCCCGCCCCTCCCTGCCCCGCCCCCACCCGGCCCAGAGCCCACCCCTCGGCGGGGCCGACCCCGAGGGCAGCCGGCTGGCAGCAGACGGCGAGGGAGGCGAGCGAGCGCGGCGCCGCGAGCGGGTTGCGGGCAGCGGGGGACGGCAAACTTTGCTGTTCGCCGCGCTTCCCCGGCCCGGCCCCTTCTCCCATCGCCAACGTCGCCACCCCACTTTCCTCCAACCCCGCACATCTCTCCCCACCCACCCCACCTCCCGTCGCTTCTCCTCGCCGCCTCGACTCTGCTCCGGGGAAAACTTCAAAGCGCCGGATCGCAGGCTCCCTGCTTACTCCCCGGCTGGGGATTTCAGGTCAGTGCCCGGAACACCTTTCCCCGCGGAGGCCGCGCGGGCTGGCGGGCGTGCGTGCGGCGGGCTGCAGTCGGCCCCCTCCCTCGGGGCCCAGACTAGCGGCGGGTGGCTCCTCTGACTCTCTCGCGTACCCCTCGAAGCTTGTGCCTCGCGCTTCACTTTGGCTGCTTTGCTCGCTTTCGTTTTTATTTCCTAGCTGTAAGTTATTAAAAATGCAGCCAACCTAAGCGGCCCGGCGTGGGCTTCGGGGAGGGAGGGGCGCGGCGGTGGGGGGGGCTGCCGCCCCCCTGGGGGCTGGGAGGAGAGCAGGGAGTTCGCGGAGTGGAAGTTTGCAGGCAGTGTGTGCCTGTGTGCGCGGGAGCGCGGTCGTCGCTGAGCGCCGCGAGTCGGGCGGGGGGGACGGGGGGGTGAGCTGGGCTGGAAGCTGGGAAGCTCGGCTCGGCGTTAGCTCGCTAGCAGGAAGGGGAGGGCGGCGGGTTCCCGTCTGCTTTCTTTTTCGACTCGGGAAAGAACTGTAAAAACCCCCAGCCGCCGCTGCCTCGTCTCGCCTCTCCGGAGGCAGCTCGTTCTTGCTCGTGGAACGACGGCGTGTGCGTGCGCGAGGGTGTGTGTGGCGGGCGCCCCGGGCCGAGCCGAGCTCGACCTGCCGCCGCTGCCGTGCGACTCGGGAAGGGAGTCCCGGTTTTTTGTTTTTTTTGGGTTTTTTTGGCTTGCTCCAAAGCGTGAATCACGTGGATTAAAAAAAAAATACTAGGAAATCGAGCAGAGCGAGGGGTTCCGACTCGGCCCGCCCGCCAGCTAGCCAGTCAGGTCAGACGCTTTGTTTTGTAAATGTTCTTTTAAAATTTTAATCTGCCACCCTGGTCCACCCCCACCTTCCCCGCGACGTCGTGGGGTTGGTTTTAAGTTGTGAGACCCCAGGGGTGGGGGTAGATCGTGCGGGGGTGGGGGCGGCGGCGGGCGGGGGGGCGAGACCTGGGTCCTCCTCTGGGTAGCGTGGAGTCTGGTGGAAAGCCCTGTAGGGCGTGTGCGAGTCTGCGGCCGGAGGAAGTTGGTCCCACTCGGAGGGCGTGCGGCGCAGAGGCAGAGGGCGAAGAGGAACTTGCGCACCCGGGCGCGATCCTCGGCCGAGGCGGGGAGGGCGAGGCGCCGCTGCGCCGCGGGGCCCGCGCTCGGAGCAGGCGGGCGGCTGCGCTGCAGAGCCTCCGCCAACTAGGGGGCTCGGGGCGGCGGCGACGTGCTCCTGCTGTTTACCAAGCAAGCCCCGGGGCGCCGTGTGCGGAGTAGGGCGGCTCGAGGCACGCGTGGTCCCGGCGGGCTTCCCGCCGCCTGCACTCTCGAGTGGGCACGTCCCCGGGTCCCTGAGACGGCTGAGCCTGGCCGCGTGTAGGCCGAAGCCGGGGCGAGGCTTAATTTGCAGTTAATGAATCTTTTCCAGAAAGTCCGCGATCTCCAGCTAGAGGCTGTGAGTGCCCGCGCGCGAGGGCGCGCGCCGCCGGCGTCTAAAGGGTTGGGGGGTTGGGGGGATGGAAGAGCGAAGGAGGGGGGAGGGTTATGTGTATTTAAAAACAAACCTTAAAAAAAGAAACCAGCGCGCTTCAAATAGGTATTCGTACAGCCTCCTGTGTCTAGAGTAGACAGCTCAGGGTTTTAGCTGTTTTTTTGTTTGTTTGTTTTTTTCTTTTTTGAGAGAAGGCCAGAGGAGGGGTAGTGGTATTTGCTTCTAGGGGTAGTCTCTGGAGAAAAATCCTTAAAATGACTTGGGAATAAAAACGAGGAGGAAATGGCCCACCCCAGAAGGTGGTGGGTGGTGAACGCAGACAGACTTGGGTATTTCTAGCCATCTGACACTTCCTGTGGCACTGGAAACGGACACCGCGGGCCGAAATCAATCCTTACGAGGTGTTGGATTCGGTTTGGCCAACAGAATTGCTTGTGTGGAAGGCATTTTAATTGTCGGCCTCCGAGACTCCTGTACGTGGACACTTGGAAAATACATTTGCTTCTCGACCCTTCCCACTCCACCCCCGACCTGTTATCTGGTCTGGGCTTTGCAGTGTTGGTTCCCGTGTTTATTTTGGGCATGATTTCACCGCGAGGAGGAAGGGGGGAGATGGCGGTGATTAATATGCCGTCCAGGTTTAATCCGAGGCTGGCCTTTAGTGTGCGGGTTTACGCCGCCACTCACCGGGATTGCCTGGGGTAGTGGGGGGGGCGCGGGGTTCGGGCGCCAGGCGCTCCGCGGGCAGGTCGGGGTTGGGGCTCGGACGGCCCCAGCGCTGTCCTTTGAGGCGCTGTCACCAGTAGGTGACTGAGAGTTAATTAGGAAGTGTTCTCCGGATCAATGGGCCGCACAGCTCATTAGCGATTCTCTCCAGCCCTTTGCAGGGCCGGCCGGGCCTCTGCCTCCCACACAGGCCGGGGCCCCGCGGCCCGGGCTGCGGAGAGCGCCTCTGGGAAGTGAGGAGGGACGGGCAGCGAGGGGCGACCGGGAGGCGAGTGTAACTTCGCCGGGCGGCGCGTTGCGTGCGGCGCCTCGAGGCCCGCGCTGCCCGCTCTTTCTTCCTGCTCTCGGTCGCCTCGACTGTGTCTTTAACTCGCTCCCGCTCGCGTCGCTGCCTGGCTGCTCCTCCCCGCCTCCCTCGCCTATCTCTTGTTCTCTAAGCACGACGCCTGTGCTCCCCGCCCAGTTTGGGATTAGACAAGATAAAAATAGGACTGCCCAGCGCGCAGAGCTGTGACTGTGCCCCGGCAGCCGGGCTGGCGGGAGCGCTGTGGGCCGGGGCCGGGGCGGACCCGCTGTGCGCTCGGGGCAGCCCGAGCCCGTAGACTCCCACCCCGACCCTGCAGGCACGGTCACGCTCCAGGGTTCTGTCCGCCGGGAACCGTGCGGGCAGGGGGACCTGGGTAGGGTCTCCGCGCTCTCGCGGGTGTTGTTGGTGTGCCTGTGATAGATCGGTCTAGACAGGCATGCAGGCTCCCTCCCGGCTGAAGGACGGGAAGGGGGGGGGGCGGGCCGCGGAGGCGGCGGCAGACTCCCGTGAGCGAGCGAGCCTTCGGGCCCAGCGACCAGGGTGGAGGGAAGGCTGCGAGGGTTTCTCTTAACCCTTTAAAGACGATAGGGAGAGTGGGGGTGGGGAGTGTAGTAGAAATTCCTGGAGGCAAAGTAGCCCCCTGGGGAGAGGAGGCGGGAGTCTGGGCTTAGGGTTTTCCTTTCTCTTCTGTGTATGCAATCTCACATCCTGGTACATTGGGCTCGATTCTTCGACGAACCAAACGCAGCTGCTAGGTGATCTAATTTGACCCGATACTTCTCAATGGGGAAGGTGTGAACACACACAGTGGGCACCCTCACTTAAGGAACTGAGTTGGGGAGATGCAGAGGTTAGACCTTACTGTTCCCAGCGGCCCAGTATGTGAAGGTCTGCTCAGAGCTTTAGTCAGTGGGGCCTCTGACCGAGAGTGTTGCCTACCAAAGACCCAAGCCTGAAATGCCTGGCCAGTGCGTACAGGTATGCGTCGGAGAGAGCAAAGGGGTCCTTGAGTTGTCTATGTAAATAAAAACACTTTTAACCATGAACTTGTGGAGAGTTCAAATAAGGTATGTGCAGGGAGGCAGCCTCCAAACAGGAGTTGGACAGCGATGTGTACAAGATCGATCATTTGTATACACATCCATGGGGTCAACATTGAATGGGTCTAAAAATTTAATACAGCTCTGCAGGCATTGGTCTCGTTCTTTCCCTGAGGTAGAAATTGGTGGGTGGGTTACCCTATAGAGAAATGAATCGTTAGTCACACTCCTCTCTCCTTCCCCCTCCTCTTCCTTTTAGGGTTTGTAGTCTTAGGGGATCCTCTAGTTACATTAAACTGCAAACCCATATTGGTCTGGGAACGAGCCCCATTATAGGCAAAGCAAGAATGTAAGTCGTGGGGAGGTGTACGTGTTAGACAGGAATGCACAGATTAAGATGTGCGCCTGAATGACATGTGCTGAGACAAATCAAGACACTTGGGCTCTGGTGCCCACATGGAACAAGAGATACAGAAGAGATAAAGAACTGGCCGCGAGGAATGTAAACATGGGTATGCAAATACTGAGACCTAGAGCGAGATTCTAGGAGAAAATCCCAGACTTTGTTGAGCTGGAAACTGGAGCAGAATTTCTGTAAGTTCGTTGGAGAGACAAAAGCCCATTTAAAGGTGTGAAGAGGGTCACTTGGAAACACAAAAAGCATTCACATGCATACATCCATGCTTAGATACACAGGCTGAATGACAAAAACTCCTCAGTGCCTGATGAAGATTTTTCTGCCCAGCGAGACAGAGTAGGGCACGGAAGTGTGGGCCACACAACCACATTCGCACACTCATTCACTGGGAAATACTGTGTCTTCAGCTAGAGGGAAACTGAGGGCGACGGTGCCTAACTAAGGGTGGATGGCCCTTGGTTACTAAGATTGCTTCTGGTTATAGTTTCTTCCCATCTAGAGTGGGGAAGAGAGTATGTCTTGAGCAGGTAGGAGGATTTCTGAAAGATTTTTGAGTTCTGGACCCTGAGAGGATGGATGGTGGAGGAAAAAGAGGAGTAGCTTTGCATTCTGGGTCGGAAGCAAGGGATGTTGCGCTCCTCTAAGTCCTGTTTGCTAAGGTGGCGCAGGGCCTAGTGAACTGAGTGAGAGAGACTGAACCGAAAGAAGTGCGAAGCTCGGCCTCTGGGCGGAATCAAGGGGAGGTATGCTTTCTTTCCCTTTTTTTTCCCCCCCTTGAGGAGACCGTGCGGGGACGGCCAGCGTAGGGAGGATTAGCAAGCGCCTCTGTGACCCCAGACGCGCGCGTAAAGTCGGCTTGGGTTTGGTTTGCCCGCGGCGTCGATTTGCCGCGGTCCCTCTTTGTCTGAGCCCAGCCGGGAATTCCAGCTTTTATTGGGAAGACCGCACTCGGGTGGAGCCCGCGCTGGGTCGGGCACGACAGCCGGGCCGCGGGGCTGGGCAGGAGGCTCACCGGCCTCCGAGCCGCCCGAACCCCAGGACGGTCCTCGGGAGTGCCCAGCGGCCCCGGCAATGCCACCTCGGTGGTTCCTCGAGGGCGGCGGGCCCGGCAGACCCAGCCCGGCGGGGCGGGGGGCCTCACGGGTCCACTTGGGCCGCCGTACCGCCCCTCTCCCCGCTGGCCCCACCCCTCCCCCGCCAGCCCGAGGCCGAAAGGAGCTCTGAAGGCCCTTTGTTAAGCTCCAGGGTCACACCCGTGCCCCGGGGGCCGCGCAGGGGCGGGAGGACTTTCTCCTGGCTGGAGGCCTCCAGCCCTCGGCTCACAGGGTTCGGGCCTGGAGGGGCCTCGCCCAGTCAGGAGAGGGGAGGCCGAAGCCGGCCTGGCCCGACCGGGCTGCTTCGCCCGAGTGTACGGCCGGCAGGATTCCGTCTGTTTGCAAGGCTGGCTGCGCTGCCGGGGCCTAGATGGTGGCGCTGGCTTGAGAAGCAGCCGGGGCAGGAGTGGAAGGTCTTCTCAGGCCACCCCCGTGGCAGCCAAGCCGCCTGTGCCCCGAGCCCTTGGCCGGGGACGTCTCCCAACCTCCAGCCCGGCCCGACGGCTTTCGCTGGTTGCCCCCCATGTGTTCCTCCGGAAGGGATAGCTGACTTTCTGTTGGATGGGAATTAACCAACGAGCTTTCCCCCCCACCCCGCAACGTTTCTGTAGCAGGCCCCCTTTCCCAGCGCAGGCTCATTTCCGCCGGCCCCTAGTCGAGGGTGTTGGAAATGAGGGGGGGCGTCCCCGCACTTTGTTATTTCTTAGAACCATGTCTCCCCGGCCAGCCATCGCCCCTCAGCACCCATGGGCTCCGGCGCCCCGTGATTAGACTAGCGGGGAAGTCCGCTAGGAGAAGATCCTGACAGCATAAAATATAATTTGATCTAAAAGACAGTTTCCAGTATAATCTCATTATGCATCACAGACTCCCGGTGTTATTTTGTGGAAGGCGGACAATGATCAATTTACATTGACCCGGGGCTGGGCGAGCTTTTAGATGGTAATTGCCATATTGATTTGCATGCAAAAAGGAGACCTGCTAAAATTAAAGACCGGAAGCTAAATGAAACTAAATTTATTGTCTAGGTGCAAACTAGAGGAACTACTGGGGGGAAGAGGGTGAGTGAGGTCAGGGTGCCAGGGGCAGAGCAGGTGAGGGGCCCAAGAGCTCCGGGAGGTCACAGATTTGGGAGCGATCTTTGCCCTGGTGATTGCAAAACGTGAGGAGGGGGCTTGTTTAGGGTATGGGGACCCAGCAGGGAAAAGTTATAAACAGGCACTATTGCATTGAAGGCACTGGGATCTTTTAATGCTAATAGTAACTGCGAGGGGGGAGGAGAGGTTTATAGGGTTATAGGGGTCTTCCTGCACCATTTCCGGCACCCCCTATTTCTATTGTTCTACCCGAGCGCTCATAACCGTGCCAAGGGCACCCAAATTCTTGCATCTGAAGGGTTAAATTTTTTTTTTAAAGACAGGCCTTAAACTTCCCCCCCCCCCCGCGTCTGGTCTTTCGAAGAGAGCGAGAGTAGGGGGCGGTTCTGCATGCCGCTGCGGGCAGGCCTGGACCTTTGGAGGCTGCGGGAGTTCCTCCCCGGACGCAGCAGCAGCCCCAGACTCGGCCGGACGCCGATCGCTTTGGGAAGCGGCTCGCTCCAGGTGGCCCAAGTGGCGGGGGCGGGGGCGGGTCTGCCGGGGCCAAGGACTCACGGTGCCCGGGGGCGGGGGTCACCTCCCTGGAGGTTGGAAGGGCCTGCACGGAGGGGGTGGAGGAGGGAAGGCAGGGGGTGGAGGAGGGAAGGCGGGGGCTGGAAATCCTGTCCCAATCGGCGGTGATCGCCAAGGCCGGAAAGTTTAAAAAAGAGAGAAAGCCACTGGCTGCGAGCCAGGGGCTGCCGGGCCGCCGGGGCGTGTTTGGCTGACTAGAGGGGTGAGGACCCGGCTCCGCCATCGCCTCGGTCCCTCCCGCTGCGGAGGCCCTGGCCTGCCCCAGGCGCTCCTGGAGCCATTTCACACATCCGGAGCCTCGGCCACTGGAGGAGCCACCCGCCCGGGGCCGGGAAGCCGCAGGGGCGGCTGAGTGTCCGGCGCTCCTGCCCGTTCCCCTTCCCACCGAGCTGAGCTGGAGACGGCCCTCGGTCGTGGAGCCTGTGGCGTCTGTGGCATCGGGTGTGGATGGTTCCCGGAGCTTCTGAAAGCCCGGGGCAGACCAGGAAATTGAAGATGGGGTGAGGAGGGGATGTTGAGCGCTGACCCTGCGCTGCTGGGATGAGAAGTTGGGGAGAGGAGAGATAACCCCAACACCCGGTTTGTCTCGGGACTTGGCTTTTTGTGGGGACCCCCAGGAGTCCAGGACGGTCTAGCATCTTGCAAGCCGCTTCCCCCTCAGTTGCCTCCCCAGCCCACTTTAGTCCCTGGGTTTTTCATTAAAGTCCTAGGAAAGGTAGATGTAGGCACTCTTTCCAAAGGGCTTTTGCTCTGTCTAGATAATTTGATTTATTGCTTTATGTGGCAAAACTAGTGTGGCAAGCCTTGTTCTAGTTCCAGGTGTCAGCACTTTTTACAGAGACCTAAGAGTAGCACCCACCTCCCACTGCCTGTTCTGGGCTCCTGGAGGAGGGGAAAGTGGAGCCTTGTTGGGAATCCCTGGCCTCACACCAGGGTGTTCCAGTGTAGGGAGATGGGTAGGATGTTGGCAGAAATGTCGAAAGACTTCACATGGACCAAGAGATTTCTGGGTGTAGGAGAAACTAGGGTCCGGGCTCCTTGTGGACCGAATTTCATAGGTGTTAAGTGCTATCCTTTTACTCTGTATTGGAGTACAAGGGCTAAGGAAGCCTTGCGAACTTCTTGGGGATTCTGGATGGCACAATTTGACCAATAATTGGCTCCTCTCCGCAACTCCAGGACTGAGTTTGACCGTGGCCCATTTTTACTAGCTGTGTGACCTTGGGGGCAGGTTATTTATGGCCTCTGAGCCTCAGTAAGTTTCTTCATTTGTAAGACTGGGAATAATTTTCCACCTTTAGGATCAAAGAATACTTGGCACATAGTAGGCTTGGAGGATTAGTAATTGCTTTGAATGACTGGTCAGATTCCTATAGGTTGCTTCTCCGTTCCCTGCTGCCCCTGAGATGCCCCCCCCCCAAGACCTGCGTAGGCCAGTGTCTGGGGACCAACCTGCAGGTTAAGCTCCCCTCCAAGGGTATTCCTGAGGCTATTCCTCCAGGTATGCCTCCGTGGGTTCATCTTTCCCTTTGTTACAGTTCTTTGCATTCTGGGCTTTAAAGGAATCCATATGAAAAGGCTGGGATTTTTTTTTTCTCCCCCTAAGTGGGATCATTTATATGGTTAGGAATTGATTCCAGAACCGGTATCTAGGTGCTCTTTGGCAAGTCCTCCCGTCATTCTTTCGGGGGGAGGGAACAGCAGCGGCTGGAGGGGAGAGACCTGGTGGGAAGAGGTGAAAGGGTCTGGCCCGCTGCAGAGGCCAGAGGTGCTGTGGTTTGTTTGATAGGGATTAAGTCCGGATGTTATGAGGTCTCAGTGTGGTTTTCAATAAAAGTCTGTCAGGGATTGCTTCTTTTATATCGATATGTATTTTAAAAAATTACTAGCATGAGAAGAAAACCAGACCTGTATGGATCCAGGCCGGTAGTAAGCTACTGTGATCAGGTTTCCTACTAGACTCCCAGAGGGGAAGTCAGCGTTTGATTGAAGCTACACTTGGTTCTTGACTCTCTGGGGATGCCTGCTCTGAAACAGGAGCCCTCCCTTTCTCTCCTCCCCCCCACCCCCCTTTTCCCTTCTTCCCCTAAAAGCCTTTGTGCTGAAAGAGCTTCAGTAGGCATGAGTCCCTGGTACCTCTCTAAAGAATGCCTTCCAGCCTTTGCTGACATTGTTTTGTGAACAGTGGGTTTTACCAGGCCAGCAGTTTTCCCCCCATCTTAGCTCACTATTTTAGAGGTTCGAGTATGCCCAGGATGCGCCCAGCTGCAGTGCTTTCCAGTGTGTGCAGCCAGGGCCTTGCCTGTAATCTGAAGACACCTTAACCTTTGCCCTAGGTGCCCCTCCGGGGGTGGGGGTGGTGAAGGTGGGGAGAGCAAGGACAGGGGATTGTTGTTGAGGGTCTGTTTGTTTTCTCCAGCCACAGAGGCAGAGGGGTGGAGTGGGGCGAGGCCGAGAGTATGTTCCAGCCTTGGGTCTGATTTAAAACTTGGTTTAATTGGAGAAACTCTTAGGCATTTAACAGTTCTGTACAAATGCAAACTTGAAATAGCTCTAGGCCTACGTCATTTAGGAAAGAATAAATGAAGTACAGAAATGTCCAAACTATGTAAATCCTAGAGTTGTCTGCCCTCCCATAAACACATGACAAGTGCCAAGGCATTTCCAGTCAAAACACCCATGGAACCAGCAGCCTCCATTCTTTGTATTTATTATTTTATTAACAGCATTTTACACAGCATTTAACAAGCACAGCCTGCCTGCTTTCCACCACGGCTCTCAGCAGACTGAGGGGTGGAAAACAGATGGGGGTGGCGAGGAGTGGTCTCTAGAAGAGACTTCCAAGCTGGAGAAATCTCTTCAAATGGGCAAGGAAAAGGAACATTTGGGGTTCCTTTCTCCTGGCCCCAAAGAGAAGACAAAAGTAATGCTTTGGAGGAAGAAATCCCCTCTCCCTTCTCCGGAGGAAAGTCGTGCAGATGTGGTCTGTCTCGTCTCCACTTCGATTCCAGAAGGTGTGAAGCAGGGTCTGCTTTCCCAGTAATACTCTGCCCATCAGTTATTGGTACTTTTCAAAGAATAAGTATTTGTCTGCTATCATTATTCTATATCCTGGTGGAAAGTTTATAACGAAAACTAATGCCTTTCTTAAGTCATAAAATGAGCCTTGTATGATTATTTAATTAAAATCTATTTAAGGACCGATTAGGCGTGTAATTTGCGCTAATAATGACGATTATGGAAATGTTCGACTTAACCAAAAATCATAAAGGAGACATTTTGATCAGTGGGGCGACCAGGAAGGATTCAGGGAGTTGGACGGTTTTCTGAAACACACGAGGCTTTGGGCTGCAGAAAGTGCCGGGCTGCCTAGCCCCTGGGACCACGGTAGAGAGGGCTGCAGGACCCCAGGCCTGGCCGGGGCAGGCCGACCCACGCTTTGCTGAGCAGAGAAACCGACCCTGGGAGTCTGAACAACCTTTATTCCCAGCTGAGGAAATGGGGGAGGGAGCCTGAGAGGAGGAAACTCTGGGAGAGAGCTGATGAACCGCACAGAACTCTGCGCGAAATGGCTGTGTTCTCTTGCTTTAACAATCAGCAGCGACACACGCATTGCTGCCTCGGCTAGCCTTGGCTGGAGCCTGGAGGGGTGGGGGGAGGGGGGGTCTCTTGTTCCGGAGAAACCTGCCAGCTGCTGGGCTTGGTGCGAAGGCAGACACAATGCTGCTGTTGTTGGTTTGATCTCTAACTGTGGATTGTTAGTCTGGCTTTAACTGTGTGGTAAGGGGGGAGTGTGAAGGCTGTTTACAGCGAGTGCAAATAATGTGACAGCTGTTGGTGCACGAGCAGCACTGTGCCTCCTCGGCGCTCACACAAAGCGCGCACTGTGCAGGCCCGCGGAGAGCTGCAGAGGTGGCCGCCCCTTGCTGGCCCGGGAGCCCTCGGATGCGCTGCGAGAGAGCCCTCGGCGGCGGCGCCCGCCCCCCCGCACCCGCGACACGCATCTTTCTGGCTCCTGGGATCGTGGTGGACGTGCGCGCTGGTTGGTGTGTTGTGGTTTAGGGAACTTGTTAGGCAGAGGTGGCAGGAGAAGGCCTGCGGGGTCATGAGTGTCAACTGTCTGGAGGGGTTTGGCCGGGATCTGTTGACCTGGGGCCTCAGTGGCTTGTGACCGGGTTGTTAAGATTTGGGAAAATAACTTTCCGCCCTAAAGCAAGCCTGTTGGAAAGAATGTATTATTAACTGAAGGCTTTCTGGAAATTGCAGAGGCTCTGAAGGCCGTTGTTCTTCCTCTGAAATGGCCCTGTTATTCAGACAAGTTCAAGAGACAGGCGGCCGCTGTGTTCTATGCCCTCGGCCCTGTTTCCTGGATTGGAAACACAAGTGTGTAGGTTCAGGACCCGAAGCGGGGTGAATGGGGGTGGGGAGGGGTGCAAGTCGGCTTTTGATCACCCGCCTCCCTTTGCCTTCCCGGTTTTTAAGAGCGCACTTGCCTTTCAGCTGCAGGACCAACGGTGCTGTCTTGAGGTCTGCCCACAGCGCCACCCACTCTGTGACTTAATCAACGAGATGCCCACAGCCCGGCCTTCTCTGAGTTCCTGGTCCTCTGCCAGGCACTGCGGGGAGGCGCCAGGGTGGGAGGGAGAACAGTTGGTGGGTGGCAGCAATACCCCGCTGGGCCGGTCCAAGCTGGCGGGCTCAGGATGGTCCTCAGGATGATCCGGAAGATGGGCCTGCCCCTGGGCTGTCCTGGGGCAAGCTGGGTGTAAAAACCACTCCCCCCAACCTCAAGGTTGAAGGCTTCCGCAGCCCTGGCCCCCCGGGCTTTGGAGGATCATTTAGAGCTGACTTAATTCTATATCCTGCCCTTCTGTGTGACTTCGGCCCCTGAGTGTACAGCTTGCAGGATATCTGCAAATTATGGGTCCACCTCCCCCCCCCACCCCTGCCCCCAGATCTACTCTCTGAGTTATAATGTGGACTTCTACATCTAGTTGGGTTCCCTAGTGGGGAGCTGGGAGATGCTTCTGGAATGATACATGAACTTCGGTGCCAGTTCTATAAATTGGTCTCTTTTTATGACGTGTGCCATTTTCTGTAGGAATGTTGCTTGCAAAACGAGTTTCGCCTTGGAGGAAAGGCGGAAAGATAAACAAGCCTGCAACGCCAAAACACTGGCAGTCTTTCCCTCCTTCCAGCTCTCTTAAAGCAGCCGGGCTGTATTTCCAGGATTAGACTCGTGCTTGTGAAGAGGGACTCTGGTTGGCTTTTTTTTCCCCCCAAGCAAATGCAAATTAGAGAAAAATAATTTTCTTTCAACGATATGCAACGTATTAGTCACTTGTTATCGTGCTCCGAGGCAGGCCTCATTTGCGCGTCTGCCAGCTCGCTCACATCTGCTCGGCGCTGTTTGGGGCATTTTAACCTTGGTGGTGTCGTGTCTGGTCCCACGGATCAAGGAGGAGTAATTAAGCTCTGAACAGCTAGAAAAATTCACGGGCCCCCACGTCTACCGCAGTTTTCCCACAGCTTTGTTTGGGGTGTTCCGGGTTCCAAGATGAACAGACATGGGGTTCCTATTGTTCCTTGTAAAGAAAGTGGGAGCCCCTGTCCTCCTCTGACCCTCATCCCCAGCCTTCCCAGGACTCCCAGGCTGCACACAATCAGCAGGGAAGCCGGGTGCAGATCACAGGACCCTGTGTTTTATGCATCTTTTATTCGTAAAAAGTTCCTTTGTGCTTCCTGTGTGTACTAATGATAGCTGTCGTTAATAGCTTTCTGGTCTAGCTTGTTCCTTGTGGGGGGAGGAGTTTGCAGTGAGTTCACTTTGTTTCTACAAAGCCCCGATGGAGGCTGCAGTGCAGTGACACCCCCTCTAGAGTCGTGGTCTATGGATCGTTTATTCTGGATTTGCCTCCAGGTTGTGTAGACTCCAAGTGGGAACCCGGCCTGTAGGGACCAGACCCGAGGGGGTGTGGAGGGTGGGTTGGCGGGGAGGAGTGGAGTAAGGTCGATTAATTGCATTCAACCTAGGTTTCCTGTCCTGGGCTGCTGCCTGCTGTTGAGGGACACCAGCTTCCAAATGGGGCCCCCTCTTGCATACACGCGTGGTTGTGTGTGGCACAACCGTGAAAGAAAGTGAAAGGAACAAAAAGCCGAGGCCTGGCGTCGGGGGGGGGGGGGAGAGGGGAAGCGTCTGAGGTTGGTCCAAGAGCTGACGGGGGGCCACGGCTCTGTTTTTGGGAAAGGGGGTGTGTGGCGGGCAGCCCCGGTTTGGCAGCGGCTCCCCCGGTCGATCCTTGCTGGTGCCCCCCTCCCCAAGCCCCCGAGCCCCCTTTTACAGTTGGCTACACCTGGCTTGCATCTTTGAATCGGGGAAGGAGGGGGAGGCGTCCACGGAGAGAACACTCCTGGCTGGCCGAAGGGAGCGCAGGACGATGGGCCGGAGCGGTCTCCAGTCAGTGCCCACTCCCCTGGGGCGCGCCGCCGCACATCCTGGGTTCTCCGTGCGCCCACCCAAAGTTGCTTTTGGTCAGAGATTCAGCGGCAGGCGCCTGGGAAGGGGGAGCCCAGAGGAGCGCGCGGGCGGGGTGAGCTGGGGTCGGGGGCTGGCCGAGAGGGGCGGGGGGTGCGTGTGGGGGGGCGGCCCTGCGCGGGGACCTGGCGGAGGAGGGGCGAGGAGCCTGCGGCAGCGCGGGTGTGTGTGGTGGGAGAGAAAATCCCTTTGTTGCCGACCGATCCGTGCTGGGGCTGAGGCGGGGGAGGGGGCGCCCCTCCCCCACTCGCAGCCGCCGCCGCCGCTGCTGCGGGCCAAGTTCACTCCCGACTGACCCGAGTGGCTCGCGGCGCTATCCTGGCGCCCTGGGAGGAGGCAGGGAAGGTTCTGGTTGCTCAAAAGGTCAGGGCCAGCCGCGTGAGTTTCCCGTCCCCCACCCCGTCACACCCGCACTCCTGCTCCGCAGCTCTGTTACTAATGCAAAACTTGGGTCGTGAGTGGGGACGCCTCTGGAGGCGGCGACAGCCATGACTTGGAGTGTGCCAAGAGACAGCGCCTGGGCAGGCTGGATCACTCCTCCCACCCCCCTCTCCCCCCCAGCACCCATGCCCGGCTGCAGGACCCAGTCGGGCGACCTCCTTCAGCCACACCCCAGGAAGCCTGCGACCCTACCCCCGACCTGGGGGCATCCTTGGGGTTCCCCTCTCCCCACTGCTACACATACTGGGGAAAACATCCCAGGAGGACTTGCCCCAACGCTGCACACCCTGGACCGCTTTTTCTCATCTCCCACCTCCTCGCGGCCCCCAGTCCTAAAATAGGAACTTCTTCATCCCTCCCTTCCTTGACGCCAGTAGAGAAGTGCCTGTGTGTGACTCAGTCTGCGCTTGGAGCAGTCCCAGGAAGGGCTCCCGCGCCATGAGCTTTGGGCTTCCATGAAAGCCACACACTCTGCAGAAGATCACCCCTCCCTGGCCCCCTCTGTGTCCCTGCCTCAGCCTTCCCTCTGCCGCAAGGAAACTATGTAGCCATTCTGGGGTTTGTTTGTTACGTAGAATGTTTAGTGGAGTCAGATGCTGTTTAATGGGTTAGATGTGGCCTGCACCAGCTATTGCCAGGCAGAACTCAAGTCCATAGTGCAGTTTAATCCTCTGGAAAACACGGTGCCAAATATTTACAGATGAGGGGGCCAAAGTTGAAGAGGTCCGGCCACCTGCCCAGAGACACGCCGTGGATGAGAGTGGGAGCTGGGAGGCTGTGGTGACTGCGCGCGCACGTGTCCTCCACAGAGAACCAGCCATGCCTGTGCAGTGAGAGACACCCCTTCCCCGAAGAGGTCCCCAGCCTACGGAGGACTGTGGCACATGGCATGCTGGCTGGGAGCCCTGCCGTCCGCCCGGCCTTCTGAGCCGGAAACTCCCCAAAACCCGTCCAGGTCTTCTTGGTCACTAACTGGATAAGTGCCTGATGCGGCATGGGGTGCCTAGAGAGTGAGGCCCTAGGAAGGGGCACCGTTCGTATTGGAGTGAAGTTGGGATGGTTTGGTGGCGCTGCTTCCCATTCCGTCGCTGTCACTTGACAAGCGTGCTGTGCAGACTTGAACCAATCCATCAGCACCTCAAGGGCGGAGGCAGTGGAAAGTGGCCCGGTGCCAGGAGGAGCTGGGGTGGAGAGAAAGGAGAGGTGCCAGGAGTGGCCTGGTGCTGCCTTCCTCCCTGCGCTCACGCCAGCCTCTCACGGCCACTGCTCCTTCCTTTGCAACCTGTTTGTTGCCTGCCAAGGGAAGTCGCCTTTAAAGAAACAAAACAAAACAAACGTTCTCTCCTTCTCCTCGTTCCATAATGGTGTCTTCATGGCAGGAATCGGCAGAACGGTGGTGAGTGCAGCTGGGGACCCGTGTGCCCCCTCGTGTCTTTTCACAGAGGGCCAAGGTGCCCTCACTCAGGGATGCCGAGGTTGGGGGGACAGCTCCTAATCTTGGTCCCTTTGACCTCTTTCTGCCAATCAGGCTCTTCTCCCCAGCGTCCAGGCCAAGCTCGGATGCTAATCATAACTCTTGGCTCCCGGACCAGATGACTGCCCAAGTCTGTCGAGGGAGACTCAAGCTCTCCTGTGCTTGCCCCTAGGGCCAGACCGAAAGCCGGAGACCACACGGCGAGTCTGCATTTTGCAAGCCGGGTCTCTCCCAGAACTGGGTGTTCAGCGGGCAGCCACCACAACTCCTGGTCTGTTCTTCAGAAACCAGACGCTCCTCCATCTCCCCGGCTGACCCCTTCTCTTGGCCACCTTCCCTCTTCATCCCTGTCCCACATCGTTGCCCCCTTCTCTCCACTGCTGGAAAAAAGGGTTAAAACCCAGAGCCAAGGTGTAGCTTAGCAGCTCCCACTGGAAACAGGTTGGTGCTTGTAAAGTGCTTTTCATGACTGACTTCACACATCTTGGCACTTCCAGAAGCATCACCCACCTGTGGAAGAAAAGGGGGGGAGTCGTTGAGAAATAAGGGCAGATGAGCCTCTTATATACAGCAGCAAAGCGCTTGCTCTGTCTGTCATCTAAATCACGTCATTTGCCCCCTGCAGCATGACCCACAGCCAAGGGTCAGGGAAGTCACTTTTGAAGAACTTTTCCTTGGAGGTTAAAAAAAAAAAAAAGAAGAAGAAGAAAGTAAGAAAGACCCCCAACTATTTCAATAGCCGCTTCTAGAAGAGGAATGGGGTGAGCATGGCGGTGTCTCTGACCCTGTCTCTGTGTCCCTTGCGCCCAAGATCCCCTTAGTTAGTTCTACATCCCAGAGAGATGGGGGGTGGGCCCGTTTTTCAGTGATGATGGGGTGTACGCAGTATGACCTTTGCCCAGGATGAGGGTGTTCCTGCCCAGGATTTGGGCTGTCGCTCTGGAGAAGGGCCTCATGCCAGGCAGGGTCCCCGGCTCCTTGGCCCTTTCCGCTCAGGTCCATCTTTGGCCCGGAACCTGAAGAGTTAAAAGTCTTTAGCTCGTTGCAATGAAATTATGGCTGGCAGTGGCGCCGCTGTTTGTTCAACAGACCTCCACTTTTAAACAGTTCACAAAAAGTTCATGGGGCAGCTAAAGATTATAAGGGGTGTGTGTGTGTGTGTGTGTGTGTGTGTGTGTGTGTGTGTGGGTGTGTAGGTGTGTGTGTGTGTAGGTGTGTGGGTGTAGTCAGCAGGATCCAGTACTGAGCCTTGCCCCTCCTCCTCTTGTTTCTTCACGGCCAGCCCCCCGCCCCGCCCCCACTCACATGACACCGGACCACGCTCGGGGCCTCAACCCTCCATCTGACCCTGTGCACGTAAGAACACTTCATCCTGAAACTGGGTGTTATTTATCTGTGCGGCGTTAATATTGAAAACCCCACCAGACAAGATCTGGAAGGGCGGGGAGAGGCTTTGAAAGCACCCCGTGGTCCCAGGTGTCTCTAAACTGCATTCCCCTCTCATGCTAAGTCCAGGCCGCCCTTTCTAAAGAAAAGCCCTTTCAAGGGAAGGGGGCTGCTGGCCCTTTTTGAGGGGAGGGGAGAGGGCTCAATAGGATGATTGTGGCAGCGGCCTTTCTGTTTCCTCAGTCAGGTGCTCAGAGGTCCTTGTCCCAAGGTGACAACTAAAGGAGACATGTAAGAGGCAGCTTGTGTAAGTTTTGAAGACTGGAGCACCAGAAGATTGGGGCTTCGAGGGCACACACGCTTCGTCCCTCATCCTTTTCTTAAGGGTTTGGTGGAGTGACCCTTTGGCTTCTGGTATAATGTCCAAATTTCATCATGACACCCAGCCAGGGGGTGGCATGGTGTGGTCCTCCCGCTGCAGCCGCGGCCAGGACACTTGCACCGAGGAATGTTGCTCCTCCACCTTGTAGATGAGGCTTCCCTGGACATCTTCCTTTTGGTCTTCCTTTTGTAGAAGGGGCTGCAGGGGTTAGGGAGGGGACACTTTGTTGAACGTGCCTTCTGGTCGGCCCCGCACTAGTGGTGGCCTGCCCCCAACTTGATTTGTATGTTCGAAACACGGAAGAACAGCCCGTGAGCCCCCCACAGAACCTTCCTTGATGCCCAAGTCCATCTGAGTCCACCTTTTCGGGGCACTGTGGCCAGCCACTGGAAATGCCCCAGTCTGTCTAAAGAAAGGGACGCTTCCTAAAGAAATAGCTTCTCTAGAATCCCACCAGGCCGGACACAACTGGGAGATCCCTGCCTCTCCTCCAGCTTCATTGTTGAGCTCTAACCGCGCCGTGTGTCTGCGGCGTGCGGCTCTTGATTAACAGACGGTGTTCTCTTCTGTATAGGGGCCGACGGGGGATGCTGGTGGACAAAAGCCTGTGTTAGGACAAAGAAATGCAGAGGGATAGCCTGGCTGGCTTTGGGATTCAGGTCTCCCAGGTGCTCCCCGACCCCACCCCTAGTCACTCTCGGAAAGAGAGTCCCCAGTCCTTGGTGGCTCCCACCCAACAGACCTGGCAGTCAGCTCCGTGTGCTAAAGTGTAAAAGCAAGCATTTGCATATTTTTTCCTGCTAACAAAGGAAATGTGTCGACTTGGGGAACATTTGGGCTTTCGGAAACTGTGTGGGTGGGTGTGTGAGGGAGGAGAAAGAAAAGTTCCCCCCATGAGCTGCACACCAGTGATTTCCCACTCAGGTTTGGGTCCTGTGTAAAGAGGTCGTGGCTGGGGGGGGCCCTCCCCCGCCACCCCGCCCCGGACAAGGGAGTCTGCGAGCAGGGGAATTGCCTAGGGCCATCGGTCCCAGGCATTAAAGGCTCCCCTACTTATTAACCCAGCATTTAACAGCAGGATATGGGGCTGAAGCGCAGTCAAAAGAAACGGCTCAACCTCCAAAGAGCAATTAAAATCCTGCACGAGGATAAATCACGCGCCGTGATAATCCTGTTAATAAAATGCAGCTTGTCCTGACCCTTCACTCATGCAGCAAACTAGAATGTGGTGTGGGTGGGGCTGGTGGGCCGGGAAGTTAAGGAGGGGGCGGGGCTCTCCCCGCTGCCTCAGCAGCCTCCCCCCTCCTCCCGGTAGACGGGAAACGGGTGGCTTCTGCTTGCTCCCCGCGGGCCGGAAACTTGCAGCCCCAGCCCCAGCCCGGCAGCCTGGGCTGCTACGATTTCTGCACTCGCTCCTGATTGCTGGTCCCCAGCGAGCAGGCGTCATTGAATTACTCAGCCGCCTCCCTCTGCAGCTCCCAGGCCAAACCACCCAGGTTTGGGGCTTAATCTAATCTAGGGCTCGGGTGGGGTGGCTCGCCAGCCCACTGACTCTTTTTACCCCTCCATCTGTAAGTCACACGCACCGCAGCCGTGGAAGTGAGTCGTAGTTTGGGCCGCCACACCGGACTGTTGTGCCTTTTATCCCACACCCCACCCCTGTCCCCAATCCTTTCAGCCGCAAGAAGAATCAATGTGGGGCTCCCTGGAATCCAGCACCGTCCACTTTCAATCCAAGTGTGTTCTCCAAAAGGCTGGGAAAGGGGAAGGGAGAAGGGCAGGTTAAGGGTGACGTGCTGTACCTTGAATGGTGTGGCCTGTGGCTCTTGAACTCTCTCTGCATCCCCCAGCGCCTCCTGCCAGGGAAGTTCCATCTCCCTCCTTGAACCTCTGGCTCAGGTGTGTTCCTTTGCTCCTGGCCATCTGTAGAACATGGAGCAGGGTCTGCCTTCCCAAGTGCATTCTGTATGAAGTGCCTAGAAGGAGGTTTTCTCTTGTTCCCTCTTTGGCTCCTTTTTTATTCAACCTCCTGGGATTCTTATTGTTTTAAACAGACTAGACGCTTGAAGAAAAGCTGCCATCCAAGAAGACGACATGCTTTCAGCAACCCCCCTGTATGGGAACGTTCACAGCTGGATGAACAGCGAGAGGGTCCGCATGTGTGGGATCAGCGACGACAGGTAAATGCGTGTGTCCGGCTGAGGCCTGGGGAGAGCGTGGGTCCTTCCCCAGGGCTCCTGAGCAGAGCCCCCCCTTCACGTCCTCACAGCCAGAGTGGGCCCAAAGTGGGTAGGGGGGAGATCTCCTGCCTAGCTGGCGGCCCTTGATTTACAGTTTTAACAGGCAACCTGGCTCAGCGAAGCATTGCCGCCCTTTAAGAGATTAGCCCCTAAAGCGGCCTTTCAGTGCACTTTCGTCCTTAATTTATTATTTCATATTTATGAAGGAGAATTAATCCCAGTCTATATGCTGCTTTAACTCTAAATGTCAGGAGTGTGGGCCCAGGTGGATCGGCATTCGATGTGCTTTTAAAACAAATAGTTTGCTCAGTAATAAATGGGGCGATAGCCACCCTTCACGTCATTGAAGCCCAGGGTTTCTCTGCGTCCTCCGCCGCCTGTTAAGCGAGGCCACTGGCTCCTGGTTTCAGTCACCCGACAGCTCTGTTATGCTTCCTCATCAGTAATTTTGGAGTGCGGGGTAGAGGCAGCTAAGCAGTAGATAATTGAAGCTGCTCTTCCGGGTAATGATGAAACTTTTCTCTGCCGCTTGTCAGTGATTTTATCCTGGGGATTTGGAAGTTGGCACCAAGCACTTTCTTTATCGATGCTCTCTGATAACAAGTTCCAGGGGCAGCCGCAGCAGCCTGGCACAGATGTGCGGCTTCCCCTGGAGCAGCTGACATTTGTATGATATTAGTGTGTTATCCCCCATCATTTTGATAGAGGCAGTCAAATATGGCTTCATTATCACCATGGAAACCAGTTTCTTAGGACATGGTACCTAACTTTGTTTGGGGAAAAGTTTTGAAAGCCTGTCCTCACGGGTAACACAGAAGTGATTGATGTAGCCAGCTCGCAGACTCCAGCCTTGAGGTCCCCACTTTGGTTTTGGACATTGTATTACTTCATTCCTGTCCTCAGGTAGAGCTTATAAGGGTCTGCTAGGACAGCAGAGCCCGGACTGTCCTGCCCGGCCTCTCTGGAGAAAAAATTGTGAGGGTGACGTGGTTGTGCAGAATTTCTGCCTTACCCAACTCGAGGACGTATTTGTGATTTCACATCCCTGTTGCCCTGCCTTTCCTTTGTTTTTTCCAGTCCCGGTGAATCACCATTCGGGGACAAGTTTCAATATGGGCCATTGGGGAGGATTTTGTTTGTTTGTTTGTTTGTTAAGGGCAGTTGGAAAAACGGAGTTATTAGAAACTGGTCTATTCTGGGGCAATCTATGAAAGATGGATTAAGTGAGGAATGCTTTCATGAAGTTGGTGTGTCCTTCTAAATAGGAAAATTCCTGTAAACGATGGTGACGCTTCAAAGGCCAGACTGGAACTAAGGGAAGAAAATCCCTTGAATCACAACGTGGTAAGAGATTAATGGCTTCTGTTGATGTGCTGAGTATCAGTGATCTGTAATCAATCGTGCATTCATTTGCATTACCATTAAAGGGCCTTTTGGGGGCGGGGCGGGGTGTTTCAGGGCAGGGCTGAGTAGAAAGCCTAGGCCGCAGGACGAAGCCTCACCCAATTTCTTCCTGGCTCCCTTTCTTGGCTGTGCTCCTCGTCCCCTGGTGACTGGTGGGATACGTGCCGCCTTTTCTTCGATAAGCTACGTGCCACATCAGTGCTCCCAGCTGGATAAATTTGTAGCCTCCAAGTAGACCCTTAGGGTTTACCTTCCCAGTAAAATATGAAACAGAGCTGTCTTCAGATACCAGGGAGAGGAAGTCAAAAGACACAACCACAGTTTGACCCCTGGCCTCTTTATTGATTTAGAAATGAGACAGCTCAAGTCCTTCATTCCTTACTGCCCCCCTGAAGATTGGTTTTTGTTATGTTAAAGAATGCCTCCCCACTCCATCCGGGAAAAACACAGTGCACATCGCCCCGCCCCAACCTGACTGGGGCCTGGGGAGGGTGAGTCCGAGTTCTGTACCCCACGAGGGCGGTTCTGAGAGCAGTGGAGTTGGTATCACCTCAGTTGCAGCAAAGAATTTCTGCTGAGAAGGTGGATCTTCCAGAGTTAATAGATGACTGAATTAATGCAGGGGCCTCAAGTCTAAAGGGACCAACGTTTTCCGTGCTTTGAGGACACTAGTTGGACAAAGGTGAGGCGGCAAGCAGAGGAGGGTTCTGGATAAGCGGGGAGGGGGCCACAGACCTTGTGAATCCTTTAGTTTTTAGCCGTTTCGGCTCAGATGTTGAGGCTGATGTCCTGTTGAGCTAGTCCGCGGTTTCTCTTTGGGATGGGCTGCTTTGAAGGTGTGTCCTCGGTAATACCCATATTCTTCTTCTGCGAAGGTGGACGCGACCACGGCCCATCGGATCGATGGCCTGGCAGCGCTGAGCATGGACCGCACCGGCCTGATCCGGGAAGGGCTGCGTGTCCCCGGAAACATCGTCTATTCTAGCTTGTGTGGACTGGGCTCAGAGAAAGGGCGGGAGGCTGCCACAACCATAGGCGGTCTGGGGTTTTCTTCCGAAAGAAACCCAGAGATGCAGTTCAAGCCGAATACACCTGAGACCGTGGAGGCCTCCGCTGTCTCCGGAAAACCCCCAAATGGCTTCAGTGCTATATACAAAACGCCACCCGGAATACAAAAAAGTGCTGTCCCCACGGCAGAAACACTGGGCTTGGACAGACCTGCCAGCGACAAACAGAGCCCGCTCAACATCAATGGTGCTAGTTACCTGCGGCTGCCCTGGGTCAATCCCTACATGGAGGGGGCCACGCCAGCCATCTACCCTTTCCTCGACTCGCCAAATAAGTATTCCCTGAACATGTACAAGGCCTTGCTACCTCAGCAGTCCTACGGCCTGGCCCAGCCGCTGTATTCTCCGGTCTGTACCAATGGGGAGCGATTTCTCTACCTGCCGCCACCTCACTACGTCAGTCCCCACATCCCATCATCCCTGGCCTCGCCCATGAGACTCTCGACGCCTTCGGCCTCACCAGCCATCCCGCCTCTGGTCCACTGCGCAGACAAAAGCCTGCCCTGGAAGATGGGCGTCAGTCCTGGGAACCCGGTCGATTCCCACTCGTATCCCCACATCCAGAACAGTAAGCAGCCTAGGGTGCCCTCTGCCAAGGCGGTCACCAGCGGCCTGCCGGGGGACACGGCTCTCCTGTTGCCCCCCTCGCCTCGGCCTTCACCCCGCGTCCACCTTCCCTCCCAGCCCGCTGCGGACACCTACTCCGAGTTCCATAAGCACTATGCCAGGATCTCCACCTCGCCCTCGGTCACCCTGTCGAAGCCATACATGACGGTCAGCAGCGAGTTCCCCGCGGCCAGGCTCTGCAGCAGCAAGTATCCAAAGGCTCCAGAAGGAGCCGAAAGCACCCAGCCAGTTCCCGGGCACACCCGGAAAACAGCAGGTCAAGACAGAAAAGATGGCAGCTCACCTCCTCTCTTGGAGAAGCAGACGGTTACCAAAGACGTCACCGATAAGCCACTAGACTTGTCCTCTAAAGTGGTGGATGTAGATGCTTCCAAAGCTGACCACATGAAAAAGATGGCTCCCACCGTCCTGGTTCACAGCAGAGCTGGAAGCGGCCTAGTGCTCTCCGGAAGTGAGATTCCGAAAGAAACTCTATCTCCTCCGGGAAATGGCTGTGCTATCTATAGATCTGAGATCATTAGCACGGCTCCCTCGTCCTGGGTGGTGCCCGGGCCAAGTCCTAACGAAGAGAACAATGGCAAAGGCCTGCCGCTGAAAAACAAGGCCTTGGACTGGGCCATCCCGCAGCAGCGCAGTTCTTCGTGTCCCCGCATGGGCGCCACCGACGCCGTGGTCACTAACGTTTCGGGGTCGGTGTCGAGCGCCGGCCGCCCAGCCTCTGCGTCGCCGGCCCCAAATGCCACCGCCGAGGGCAGCAAGACCAGCAGGAGCTCCGTGGATACCACACCATCCGTCATCCAGCACGTGGGCCAGCCCCCGACCACACCTGCCAAGCACAGCGGCGGCACCGGCAGCAAGGGCGCCAAAGCCAGCAACCCAGAACCGAGCTTCAAAGCGAACGAGAATGGCCTCCCGCCGAGCTCAATATTTCTCTCACCAAACGAGGCGTTCAGGTCCCCACCAATCCCCTACCCCAGGAGTTACCTGCCTTACCCAGCGCCCGAGGGCATTGCCATAAGTCCCCTCTCCTTACACGGCAAAGGCCCTGTCTACCCTCACCCGGTGTTGTTGCCCAATGGCAGTCTCTTTCCTGGGCACCTCGCCCCAAAGCCCGGACTGCCCTATGGGCTACCCACGGGCAGGCCGGAGTTTGTGACCTACCAGGACGCGCTGGGGTTGGGCATGGTGCATCCCATGTTGATACCTCACACGCCCATCGAGATCACTAAAGAGGAGAAACCGGAGAGGAGGTCCCGGTCCCACGAGAGGACCCGCTACGAGGACCCAAGCCTCCGGAACCGGTTTTCTGAGATGTTGGAAGCTGGCAGCACCAAGTTACATCCAGAAGTCCCCGCGGACAAGAACCTAAAGCCCAGCCCCAGCTGGAATCAAGGGAAGACCGTCGCCAAGAGTGACAAGCTCGTCTATGTAGACCTCCTCCGGGAAGAGCCAGATGCGAAAACCGACGCTAACGTGTCCAAACCCGGCTTCACAGCTGAGAGTGTCAGCCAGGGTGCCGAGCCCACCAAACCCCCGCCTGACCCGGCCCTACAGCCACACCGGGATTTCATTGCCCTGAGAGAGGAGTTGGGGCGCATCAGTGACTTCCACGAAGCCTATACTTTCAAACAGGCTCCGGGCCAGCCAGTCTTCGGCTTAAGCAAGGAGAATGTTCCAGCGGGAACCAACAAGGAGAACCTGGCGATGCCGGTCTCGACTCCATTCCTGGAGCCGACCCTGGGGAGCGATGGCTCTGCGGTCACTTTCGGGAAAACCCAAGAGGATCCCAAACCATTTTGCGTGGGCAGTGCCCCACCGAGTGTGGACGTCACCCCCACCTATACCAAAGACGGAGCTGACGAGGCAGAATCAACCGATGGCAAAGTTCTGAAACCGAAGCCATCTAAGCTGGCAAAGAGAATCGCAAACTCCGCTGGTTACGTGGGTGATCGGTTCAAGTGTGTCACCACCGAACTGTACGCAGACTCCAGTCAGCTCAGCCGGGAGCAGCGGGCATTGCAGGTGAGCCCCCCCACCCGAATTTCAGGAGCCTGACCAGTTGTCAGGTTTTTTTAATGTGTGAAGAGGAGGGGGCCGGGGGTATGATAGGGCAGGACACCGGGCTGATTTGGTTAATGAAGCTTAGGATAATTTAAATGTTTGAAATGTGTCCAGTAAGGGGACGTAAGTGGATACTTTAAGTTATTCTGTAGATTTTAAGCGAACTCCACTCGAATGCTGATAACGGAAGTTTTAATTATTGCAAAGGATGTCTAAAAGACTGCATGACATTTACCTATCAATCGCTTTGATTTCTCTGCCGTTACTGTACGTTAACAAATATACCTAAAAGCGCTGCTTAGAATGCCTTACGTGATACTTGGTGGAGGTGTGTAGCGGCCGCATGTCTGTGAGATTCGTGCAATTTTTTTTTTCCGCCAAAAAAACAAACAAACAAAACAAACAAAAAAACAAACCTTGCTTAAAGGGATAGAGTATGTATTTAACTTGCTAGTGAATGATAGATGTTGTATAGGAATTTCCTTAAGATATTTTACTTTTAATTAAAAGATAAATAAAGCCAAATTGTTTTGCAATGTTAAGAAAAAAATTGGTTTATGCTTATAAAAATGGATGAAGTTATCTAAATGATCCATTGAGTGCCCATTTTAATTACATAGATGGAAGGATTACAAGAGGACAGTATTTTATGTCTACCCGCTGCTTACTGTGAGGTCAGTTCTTCAAATTTTTATTACTAGAATCTTACATAAACCTTTTGAGTTAAATTTCATTTCCAAATATACAAAGGGAAGTTTGTGGGCCATGGTCGTCTTTATTCATTGTGCATTTGTTTTCTTTTCTGTTGTGTTTTTGTTTCGCTTTCTTTGCGTTGTGTTTTTGTTTTGTTTTATTTACCTTCGAAAGAGAATGTCTGTCTCTATGCCACAGTGTATGTATGGCTATACATACACACCACATATATCTCTACATACATATGGCTTTACGAATAAAGAGTGTGTGACTAGTTACATATAGACACTCTTACATTTTTATCGTTAAATTTTAAAATATCTCAGTTGTATCATAAATTGTGGTTGGTTTTGGGCAAACTTTTCTTTGAAGATACTTTCCTTTAAGGTAAGGGCAGTGAAATAGCTTTGGTGGTAAGGTGTGTCTTTTTTCCATCTCCGTTCTCTTTCTAGCGTGCAATGATGCGCTTCTCAGAGTTGGAGATGAAAGAGCGAGAAGGTGGCCACCCCACGACCAAAGACTCCGAGGTGTGCAAATTCAGCCCCGCTGACTGGGAAAGGCTGAAAGGAAGTCAGGACAAAAAGCCAAAGTCGGTCGCCCTGGAGGAGGCCATTGCTGACCAGAACGACAGTGAGAGATGTAAGTGAACCCAGGCGGCTCGCGTGTGGTACCACGTCGGTGGGAACGGGGCGGTTCCGCTCCCAGTGCCGAGGGAGGTGAGAGGAAACAATACGCTTCCGATGGCCCAGCGTCTGGGTGCTGGCTGTTCGGAGAACGGGCTGCTCTGGCCACCCTTCCCAGCTGTGGATTGCAAGGCTGGTTGTGCTTTTGAGCGTTGCGGCATCCAGGAGTGAAACACCTATGAAATGTTGTTTCCTGGCACGCATCTCCTTTTTCCGGAGAAATGCTAGTCCTGTAGTTAGTAATAGTCTGATACAGCAGAGCAGAGGAATGGCAGTGCAAGACCTCCAGCGTAGCAGGTATGTGTTCTGTTTTGTAGCAGGTACGGATATGGGTTTTTGGTAGCAGCGGAATGACACTTGCAGCCAGAGCCAGACCCTCCAGAGCGACAGTCTCCTGTGGGAGGGAGTGGAGAGTACTCGGATTCTCCCTCCAAAGGCAGAGGTTTCGTTAAAATGAGATGAGGGCTGATGAAGGCACCAGAAAGATGAGCATAATTATTTTCTGTGGCAGGCTTGTTTGCAGTCATTAGGAGTTGACAACACGCTCCAAGGGCGTGGGATAAACGAGGTCGTTCTTCCTACCAGACGGGGTGTATTATGTTTTGGAGGCAAAATTGGAGAGAAAGCTAGTGTTTGCCTCAAGTCACACTCTGCGCTCCCATCAGCTGTTCCCCCACTGGGGTTGACTTCGGGCTTTGCCCTCGAGACTTCCTGGGCTAATGAGATGTGTTGGCAGCAAGTGGAGGTCTTTCTCCCGCTTTCTTCAGTGTGCGTGCTTGTGGCCTGCAGCCTGCTCCGGACCCCAGAAACCTCACCGGTGATGGTGAGTGAGGGCATCTAGCTGAACGTCGTGGACAGGGTGGGCGTGAAATCCTCCTGAGACAGGACAGTCGGGGGTGGTGGGCACGTTTGGGAGGTCCAGGCCCTTGGGACCCAGTCGTAGGGTCGGCGTTTGCCCGCACGCTTAGGTCGTGGGTGCCTGATGCAGTTCGGGAAAATTATGGTCAGCGACAGCGTGTGCTTCTCTCTGCTGCTTGGGGCACTGCCCTCCCCCAGCTCATCTTTGGGGTCAGACAAAGGCCTGTGGCCAGGGTTCTGGGTAAGCCACACCGGGACCGGTTTGTGCTACGTGGCTCCCGTAGAAGGGGATTTCTGTGGCTAGTCAGTGGCGGCCTTACCCGAGTGATGGGGCTCTTGATGTGCCTGGAGTCGACGATTCCGAGCTCCTCCCCCTCGGGATTGGAATGCAAAACGGAGGGTCCAGGCCACCCTGGAGTAAAGCAGCAAGAAGGCCTCCCTCCTTGCTTATGCTCACAGCCGACACGCAGCCCTTACCCTCCTGAGTGGCCTCATAACTCAGCTCTTGGGGAAGTTTCTCAGGGAGATGTGATAAAAGTGGGCAAGGCCAAGTTCACGGGGATGCACTTTTCTGAGGAGGGGCTCTGCCTGTTCTGGGTGGATGGTGAGGGAGGCTGGAGGAAGGGAGCGGGAAGTTAACCGGCCTCGAGTCTTCTCGCCCTTTTCTCCAGCAACGTGGCCAAACCCAGGGTGGCCGCTGCCCTTTGTGTCTCAATGGCCTCACCCGCCCTTCTTCCCAGAGAAGTTTGTGTGTGTCCTTCCCAGTCTTGCCTGCTGAGCATGGACACAAGAACTCGGTGTGGCTGACGGGGAGCAGGGCCTGAGCCCCAGATGATTCCGAAAGCCCCCTCCCCCCACCGCCTGCCTCCAATCTCAGACCGACCGACGGGTCTCTTCCTGGAGCACCCGGGACATGGCCCAGTGAGCCATGAATCGCCACCATGGGAGGGCAGGAGAAGGGTTGGGGAAGGTGAGGGGCTCCGTTTGAAAGGCTGGGGCAATGGAGGTGGGTTCCCCACCCACCCTCTGTCTTGGAGAGACGTGGGGTTTGTAAATAGCTGGTCAGGAAAGGTCACCTGAAGGGGCCACTGTTCTTACCGCGGCCTCCACATCCAAGGCACAGCAGGGGTTCATTCCATTCAGCTGGATATGAATGGGCCTTCTTGTTCTTGGGCTATCATGTCTTGAGCTGATACGGGCTCAGGTCCTTCTCATGGGTGTCGGTGTGGCCGAGAGCCGAGCTGTGAGCACATGGGAGCTGGGGCGGGGATTTGGGGCGGGCAGGGGTCCCAGAGAGGGTCCAGGACGCCTTCAAGATGCCTTCCCCCTTCTGAGGCAGCCTCTACCCATGGAGGGCCCAGGAGCTTCCAAGGTGGTGGGTGCTGTTTGCGCGGCCCTGGTTGTCCTGGTGCGGGTGCATCTTGTTGCTAGGGGCTTATTTAAAAAAGGAATTAACTTGAAAACACAGTGGCCGAGATACTCATTTATTCTTTATGATCACATGGGTGGCTGAGTGAAATTTTTATTTTGGAAGTTCACCAAATGAGTTTGGAGGTTCCTCAGACTTGGAAGTTCATCACTAGGAACCCTCGGTGGCATTTGAAGATGGGGCGGGGCAAGGAGGCATTGGTCCCTTCCTTCTCAAACTTGGAGTAACCATCTCCCTTGCCAACCACTTGGCTGGGACAGGCCTAGGACCTGCTCAGTGGCAGTGCCTGGCCAGGGGCTGGAGGAAGCCTCAGTCGAGGGGCTTCATGAAACTTCTTTGCTCAGGGAACTTCTCTTCCAGCTGAGCACCTGCACGTTTGTAAACTACTTTGGAACAGAGGCCCCCTGCACTCCTTCTGTAGCGGGTGTAACTTTTAACAAGGTTAGCCCTGACTGGAGGTGCTATAGTTAAGCTACAGAGAAGGGGATTTTAATCCTGGGGAGCCTTCCAGCAACTCAGAACCCTCTCACCTTGTTTAGGCCTCACTGGGCATGGCTCAACAGTGGTGAGGGTGCTTTGTTGCCACAGTGACTTGTAAATGTTGCTGTGGCGATGCTTCTGTGAGGTGATGCTATGGTACAACCGTAATGAATTTGGGATATATGTGCTGTGAGTCATATGACCATGCTGCAGGGAGCAAGCATTAAACCTCAAAAAACAATATAGCCACGTTCACATCTTGCTTAGACTGGGTGACCAAGGGCACATGGCTTCCCACTTTTAGAAGGGCCAAAAGTAGCAATGATGGCAAAGCCTGATGGTTAGGATCCCCGTGTATCTATTTATGTCCCCATCTCCTTTGCCCTCAAGGGTCATCCTCCTGTGGGTCGTGGTTAGAACAGTCTTTGAGAAGCTCCAAGTGACACGGAGCCTCTACCCCATAGCTGGTGGCCATGGGCACCTTGGGCAGTCGGGGTGGGTGTCCCTTCAGGGTTATTACTGGCCTGGGTAAGGTCACACTAGCGTAAGGTCTTGGGGGGCCTTAGCTGAGGGGAATTGAGATCTTTGCCCTAAAAGGCTTCGGGGTTGGGGGAAGGGTGGATGGACCTAGTTTGGAAAAAGAAACTTTCAAATTGGACATGGGGGTTCTTAAGGTAGCCCTTCCATTCCTCCATGGATCCCCTCCCACGGAGCTTTTAGGGAAGGCTGATTGGACCAGAGAAGTCCAATGGTGTAACCAGCAGGGCTCACCTCTTAAAATTTCATACATTTCAGGCCTGAAATTCAGGCTGGTCTGAAAGTCTTGGCATCTTTTGGTTAAAGGGATTTTTCCAGCCTTTCTCTGTGCTGGGTCCGGCCCGTGATTATGAAGCCCACCCCTGGGGGGAGGCTAGCAGTAACATTCCCACTTTACAAGTGAAGGGGGCCGCGTTGTAAAGCGGCGCCATTCCTGCCCGAGTGTTTAAGAGGGACACAGAGCAGCCAGAGTGAGAGTTGCAGCACGCCGTCTTCACCCGGCCTGCGGTAGCCTGGGCTGCATCACCCGTAAGCACAGGCCAGGAGTTTGGGGTTTCTCCTGCTGCCATGACAGGAGACCCTCGCGGTTGGGGTGATTCCACCATTCCGGCAAGAGTAGATGGGGACCTGTCCCACCTTGGGATATACCCTTGGAGAAAAGCTAAGTGTGTTCCACCATTGAGAACACAGGTCAGGCTAGCCCAGGCCGGGGTGAGGTTCATCCCCACAACTGACTGCCATTAAATGCCGGGAATGCCCCCAAGAGAGGCTGATCAGGGGACCAGCCGGCTGGGCAGAAGTGGGAGTGATACTTGAAGTGGTCTAGGGAGAGGAGGAGGAATGCGAGCAGCATGTGAGGGGTGTGTCCATGATTTCATCTAGAAAAACGGGCTGTGGGAGCTTAGCTCAGGTGTTAACGAAATACCAAACTCATACACCCACCCCCACCCCCGGCCGGTGATGGACACAGGGTCATCTTCGGGGAACTCTTTAACAGCACAGTGATCATTATGGAATTATTTGTGTGTTAGAAACAATGTGACTAGCAAAGCAGTTGAACTGTTTCTTTGGCTAGAGCAAAAGTGAGGAGTGATGTTAGGCTGGGGTGATTGGAGGAAAAGCCCCAAGTGGATGCTAGATTGAGCAGAGGGGGCAGGAGCAACACAGGCGGAGCTGGGGTGTGAGCCGTTCAGCCCTGCCCGCCGCACCCCCACCCCACCCCCATGAAAGGGGTTGGAGTCTTGTCTTTGAAATGTCCTTAGATGCTTGTTGCCTGGGAAGGAAGGCGTGGAGATGTGCCAGGTGGGTGACTGGTGTCACTGAGGGCCTTCTTCCTAGACAGGAAATAGGAGTAGCCCCTCGATGGCAGTGAAATGCTTTTCCCCCCACGGGTGTGGAAAGAGGACAGACGGACTTGTAGCAATCTGGTTGAGTTCTTTGAAATTGCCCTTGACCCTTGTGTGTGCACAACGGTCCTTTCGCTCTGCCTTTGCCAGGCTCCTCTTCCCTTGGTCTCCCCAGCTTCCCAGCCTCCCACCATTCTTTCTTCACCCTCGCCCCTGCTGACCCAAGTGAACATTGGTGCTATGTCTGTGTAGATGGCAGTTGGGGGCTATTTGGTCTCTTGATGACATCAGCCTTTTTTGTTTACTACAAAGTAGTAGCAACTGTTTCCATAGTAATTTGTAGCTCCGCTCTGATTGGTTGGATCTTACTGTGAGGTCACTCACCCTCCCTTTAAAAGTAAGCCACCTTGGAGAGTTAAGCAGTTAGGGAGTGATCTCACATGCCTATAGAGGGGTGGTGTAGACGCCTCACCTTGACCCTTGAAGGATGGGTGGTGAGTGGGCTACGCGCCTCATTTTCTGCTTTCTTTGCTGGTTGTGTTCAGCTGTCCTTCCTTTGGGACGTCTTTCTGAGGGTTTTGTGCTTCCAGCGTGTGAGGCCCCTGGTCTCCAAAGGGGGGTCTGTTGGTAGCACATTGCCTTGGGCATGGGGGTCCTGCCTGCTCCTGGTGACCTTTGTTCCCTCCTTTCCGGGTTGTCTCCCCTCCCCTAGGGGAGTGTTATGATGGAAGCAAACCTGACCCCTTCGAAGCCCCAGAGGACAATGATCTTCCTGAGGACTACTTCATGGACACGGAGCCCCCCAGAGAGCCCCCCGCCGACCAGGCGGCCCCGGACGCGCCACGCAGCCCCACCCTCCGGCTGAACAGAAAGCGCAAGGTCTCTGGCGATAGCAACCACACTGAGACCACTGTGGAAGAGCTCCCGGAGGACTCTCTGCTGAAAGCCAAGCGGAGACGGGTCTCCAAAGGTGAGCTCGGTTTCGCTTCGGGCCTGCAGGGCACCCTGCGGAAGTCCTGGAGCGGAGCAATGGAAAGTTCCAGTCCCACCCTGGAGCCCTGGGGGGAGCCACTCACACCTCCCCACCCCCCACCCCCATCCCATCCCCCACCCCCCAAAGCCAGGTGCCGGGGCTGGAGCCCAAAGGTGGCCAAAGGCAAATAGGCCCCCTCCCGAGACTTGGTGACAAGTTCCAGCCAACACAGTGACCACACCCCTCCCCTCCCCCACCCCTATTAGTGATGTGTAAGACAGTTTGTTCCCCACCCCCCGCCCCGGGGGGCTTCTTCATTAATTTGTAGTTATTTCTCCATTAGATGACTGGCCTGAGAGGGAAATGACAAACAGTTCCTCTAACCACTTAGAAGAGCCACATTATAGTGAGCTGACCAACCTGAAGGTGTGCATTGAATTAACAGGGCTCCATCCCAAAAAGCAACGCCACTTGCTGCACCTTAGAGAACGGTGGGAGCAGCAGGTGTCGGCAGCAGAGAGCAAACCTGGCCGGCAGGGCAGGAAGGAAGTGACCCAGGCGGTTCAGCCTGCGGTCACCCCCCAGGGCAATAGCATCTCCGAAGAGAAACCTGGCAGGAAAAGGGCAGAGGCCAAAAGCAACAGAAGCTGGTTGGAGGAGTCCCTTAAATGCAGTGACAATGAACAAGGTACGCACGGGGCGGGGGGCGCTCCTGGAGGGTGGATCACCCGCCCTCTGTGGGAAACGGCCCTGGAGGGGACCTGAGCGCCATCCAAGTTGACAAGAGTAGCGTGTGGCGAGCGGGGAGTTTTCTTCATGAGGTCCTTTCAGCCTGCACACTTCCTTATGGAACGTACAGTGAGGCGGGAGCTCGACTTCCTGGGCTGCTCCTCATCACCCAGCCCGCGGCTGGGCAGGAAGGGAAGTCTTGGGTGACCCCGGGCGCTTGTCAGTGCCCTCATTCCAGCCTCGGGCTGTCCCCAGTCGCCCTGTCCCGAGCACCCAGGCCCCCCACGGGTGGGGACGGGAGCGCACGAAGGGCTGGCTTCTGCCCTCTCTTGCGGCCCTTTGAAGCGACTTGCCATTTGGCGTTTCGTGGGTTAGCCTATTTGCCGGTTGAATGTGGGATAATTAAAATATTAGTGCTTTGAAAACATAATTGGTATATCTTTAAAAACTGAAGCCGCTCCAACGATCAGTGCTAACAATGGGCTTTTCTTTCCTCACCGGCTACAACTGTGTAACGCCCGCTTCTTCTCCCCCTGCCTCCCGCCCTCCCCCTCCTGTGGATCCAGCCTTGCCTGTGTTCTCCGGCTCTCCGCCCATGAAGGGCCTTTCATCCACCAATGCAAGCGGCAAAAAGCAGACTCAGCCAAGCTGCACGCCAGCCTCAGGACTGCCTACCAAACATGACCAAGTTAAAGAAAGCCAGAAGACAGATGTGCTGTGCATGGACGAAGAAATGGATTGGCAGCCTTCGCCCTTGCCGCAGAAATACACCGACAACAGCGAGAAACCATCCGGGAAGCGACTGTGCAAAACCAAGCATTTGATCCCTCAGGAGCCCAGGCGGGGCTTGCCGCTGCCAGGGGACTACTACGTGGACAATGCGGATGGCAAGGTACCTCTTGCCCCTGGCTCTCCCCCGCCCCCCGGGCCTGTGCAGGCACATCCCGCCTGCCTACTTCTCTGCTTCTGGGGACAAAGCTTTCCTTTTCCTGAACCCCTCCCCCCAAAACGTCACTGCCCCTTCCTAGGGGACCTGTCTCCTGGGTGGTGGTGAAGTTCCCAGCTAGTAAAAATGCAACCCTTTCCTCGCGCCCCGCCTCCCCCAGACAGAGAGGAGGAAAAGTGCTTTCCTCCACTCAGGTTTGTAACTCAGGGAGGAGGCGAACCAGGCGGGTGGTGGAAGGACAGCCTGAAACGTGTGCGCTGCCTGGTTTCGTGATAGGTGACCGTCCGGAGATTTCGAAAGCGGCCTGAGCTCAGTTCCGACTATGATCTTTCGCCGGCCAAGCAGGACCAGAAGCCCTTGGACCGTTTGCAGCAATTGTTACCAGCTTCCCAGGCCTCGCAGCTGACATGCTCAAGCTCCCCTCCAGAGACCACCCAGTCCCGCCCGATGCCACCGGAAGCGCGGAGACTTATTGTCAATAAGAACGCGGGCGAGACCCTTCTACAGCGGGCCGCCCGGCTTGGCTACGAGGTGAGCACCCTTGTGGGTGCCCCGGATCAGGATCCGCCGGCTGCTGCTCCTTGGGTGGGGGACACGCTGGCTGGGGATGGGGGGCGGGTCTCAGAGCCCAGCCCCCTCCACGTGGCGGGCTGGGCTGGGTGTTCCAGCAGGGTGTTTGCGTTGGCGCCGCTCACACCGCGGGCTCTTTGGTGGCTTGCTCAGTCGTGGTGTGAAAAGAAAGGCAGGCCTCTCTGATGTTCGTTCCCGTTCAGGCAGGTAGGCTGCTTCGGCCAGTCCGGCTCACTTATCTCTGATATAAAATCTGACCTAACCCAGGGCTTGGCGACCAGGGGAATTTTAATGAGCCCTTTTGGATTCTGAATAGCAAGAGGGAGAGTAGTTATTAGCTCTCTTTTGGGTTACTTGTGCTGTTTCGGGTAGAGTGATGCCCCTGTGGGGTAGCCGGTGGGAAGTGTCTGTGCAGAGTAGGGGTGGGAGTGGGGCAGACCTGAGCAGTCTCTTTCTGAGAGGGCACGGGAGCCGAGGGCTGATGGGCGGGGAGCAGGGGTTGAGCCTTGCACAAAACTCCCTGTCCACACTGCTGTATCCCAACCCAGCACGGCTGATGACAGTGACAGCCTCTGTTGCTAGAGCAACATAGAAAGAGAGCTGATATCTGCCTAAGCCCGTGTGATCTGTAGTAACTCCTTTCACCCTGTTAACATCTTCACTTGGGAGTAACGAGTACTAGCCCACTCTCGGGTGAGGAAACTGAGCCTCAGAGGGGTTAGCTGATCCCCGTACGGGTAGCAATCCAGCAGTGCTCCACAGCCCACCACGCTCCTCAGCAAGACTGGCTCACACTGGAATTGCCCTTTTTACAGTTCAAAACCTCTGTGAGACAGATGCCTCTCCATGCCCTGTGCAGTTCCCCCACCATACTTGTCAGTAGCAATTGTGATGTGATAGCCCACAGGGCAAAGGCATTTTTCTGTGCTGGCATCAGCCCTCTGGGAGTTGAATGGTGACAGTAAAACGCGGCTCAGCAGGCTGAGCGTGGAGGTGTGGCTGAGCACTGGGGTGGCAGGACCCAGGCTGGCCCGGAGCCCTGGCGCCCACACCCTCAGCCAGCTCTGTGCCCCTGTCCCCCGTCTCCCGTCGTGTCCCCCCACCCCGGTCCATAGTGCCGTGAGCCCTTCGAGGTGTGCCTGCCTTGGCCCTAAGGCATGACTGGGGGTGGGAAGTTGGAAGCACTAGGGCTATGCTTAGTTTGGGGGTGTTTTGTTGTTGTTGTGGGTTGAATGTGCTCTTGTGTATATCTACACATCTCTTGGAGACCTCTCCATTAGCTAGAGAGCACTTTCTGGTAGTTAGCGCAGTTACTTGCAGGTGAAGTCCAAGGAGCACCCAGTTGGTTTCCCAAGAGCTGAGAGCGGGCGCCTGGGAGGACAGAGCAGATGTTGCACATAGTGTTGAGCTAGACCCCCCGTGGTTGAGAAAATAGTCTCCTTGCTTCCAGCAAACGCTGGAGGTGGGGGGGAGCCCCCTAACCCCAACTTTTGGGTTAGGGTTGAGAAAGTAGACTCCCGCTTCCAGCAAATGCTGGAGATGGGGGCGCGGGGTGCTGCTGCACCCGCCGTGGAGGGCGGGGCTCCTAGCCCCACCTGTGAACTTGGCATCATTTCCAGCAGCCTCCCTTTGGGACCAGAGACGTCAAAAGACCCTCGTTGGTCCTCTAAGACAGTTTCCATTTTGGTTCGGTGGCTCTGAGGCCTGGACCAAGGGGCACTTGATCCATACTTTTTTAGGCTACCTGGCCTTTGATTGCACAGGAAGCCTTGGGAATGTTTACGGTCGGATTTGTTTTTTTCTTCAAATGTAAATTTCAATATGTAGATTCCACAGATCACCAGTGTTGATGCTGAACATTGTGACAAGTAGATGAACGCTTTCAACTTTGAATCCAACTTTCTGGGATTTCTCTGGGCAGAATTTTAAATGTTGGGATGATGGCCCAGTGGGAGATGTGGCAGCTTAAACCTTTTAAAATTGAAGGACAGTTTGCTTAACCAGATAAGGGTGTGGTTTGGGAGGGTTTTCCTGAAGTTTTGTCTTCAGCATTCTTGGTTATTTTCTTCTGCTTAGCCAAAGATACCATGTGCAGTATAAAGGCTGTCTGAGCGTTATGTCATGATAATCTGGTTCTGGAAGTTTAGAAACACACTCTGGCCTCAGATCCGCGTTAACTAGATCACTTGCGTGGCCAAAGACCTCAAACCTTTCCCTCCTGGGAAAAAGGCTTCTATTTCTTAGGCTAAAACGCCCGTGTGCAACCACATGCTTGCGCCTTTAGCGGTGATGGTTAAATTTTCTATGAATTGAATAAGTCATGTTTTTTAAAAAGTTAATGAGGCATTTAATTAATTAACAACGTCGGGTTTATGGCCTTGATGGTTACATTTTGCGGGTAATGGCATTCGGCTTATAGCCGCTGAACAGAGAGTTGTCCAACAAAAGCAGTTGGATTTTGTTTGGGAATGGGTGGGCTGGCCTTCAAACACTCCCGTTTATTTCTAGCGGAGAAAATAAACCAAGGAATGTGTTGCGTCGACAGACTCGCCCCGCCTCTTCACCTTTCAGTTAGAGAAAGTGTTGGTGGCGACGGTTGCCATCCATTTAGAGGCCATCACCCTCCTAGCTAGGAGAGTGTAGTTAGCCCACTTGACCCCCAACAGAGAAGGCCTGTGGGATGCTCGTCACAGCTGGATTGCATCCCTCTAACTGGGGCCCTCTTGGGCCTTTTGAATCTTCCCAGCTGACCAGGTACCAAAGACCTGAGTTATAGGTCTAGTACTTCATGTTAATTGAACTTGGGGTTTAATATCTCTGGGCCTCTGTTTCCAAGTGTTGAATGAGGATAGTACTACCTTCCTTTCCTGCTATCTCCTGGGTTCCTGTGGGTGACAGAAGACGTCCTCGTCTGGGGAAATGAGAAGCACTGTGTAAATAGTGGGATCAACGTGGTTGAGTTAGGACAGCCCGTGGCCAAAAGTCTGACCTGGCCGTGGGGCTACTGCTGCCTTTGCCGCCATCTTCCAGGAGAAGAGAGTTGACTTACCCATCAGCTTGGGCGGCCTTTCATTTCTAGGTACCCTTGAATCTGCCCTAGTAGTGATGAAGGTTTCCAGGCGAAGGCCATGATTGTCACAGCAAATAAACCCTGGGTTGAGTAAATTGATGTGTGCACAGCAGTTGGTGGCCTTCAGACATGATCCCAGAGCCACGTGACAGGGCCTCTCCCTGGCTGGGGCACACAACTCATTAGCTTGCAGCCGTCCACTCAAGTCTGGCTAGTGAGGGCCTGCTAAAAGCGCAGCAGCTTCATGCGGTATCCTGGATACCAGGGCTCGGGGCAGGTGGCCTGGGAGCCCAGAGGATTGTGGGCTTTCTGGCAGGTTGGGATGTAAACGGAGAAACGCATTCGTGGGCGTGCCTTTTCTCTTCCTCCTCTTGTTTTGGAAGGGAGCTGCTGCAGTGACCTGAAGTAACAGGGCACCGATGGCCAGGTTTACCAGCATGCCCCATTAGGTTCACGTGGTAAGCAAATGGAACGTTCTAGTTCGCTCCCAAGTGAGTGGTCACCTTTGATTGGCGTGTCCTCCAAAGGGCATAAAAGGTTTTACAGAACCCATCTCGCACTTATGGGCGGCTAGAATGACCCCCGTTTTAGGTTTAACAGATGAGTTACCTGAGAGATGTCACAAGGAGGCCTGTTCTGACCCCATCCCATCCCCCCTTGCCCAGCAGACCATGTGTTGGGCCACATGCACGTTCTGCCTACTCCCAGCTCTCAGAACCTGACGGCTCTCTGCTGGGCACGACTTACCCAGTATAAACAGTATAACGTGTTTTCTGGTGGCAAATGCTTTCGATGTGTCTGAAAACTTTCTTAAGGTAATAAAACATTGAATAAATTCCTGCTCTGCTTACTGGGAGTGGTTCATTAATATTTTAACAAGCCAAAGAAATAAGGTTAATAACAGTGATTCTAATGCACAGTGTTGACACAGAACATCTCCGGGTTGGGGGAGGGTGAACGTTTTATTTGATTCTTGAAATGTGGAGGTTGCAGCCTGTGGTGTATCAGGTTCCTGTCATTAACTTGAGTAAATATGAAAATATTAGACTGATTCTGCCCCGAGAGGGTGGAGTGAGGCAAAATAGAGGGTGGGGTTATTGGAGGCATTTTGTGTCATTCCTCGAGGATGGAGGGAGAGAGCTTCTCTTTAACTCTACTTAACATACAAACAAGAGCATCTGAGGCCCAGGTTCTGATTTGGGGTCCTAACAGGGGGTGCGAGGATGTAGCTGACCTGGGTGTTCCTCCTTCTCTAAGCTGGGGAATGTTCTCCGGCTGATTTAAGCTCTCTTTAAGTGTTGGTCATCCATACTTTTATCTAAACTTGTGTTATCATCCGCTGCCACCGACTGAACGGACCCATCAAGTGAGAATGGTCTGTGCTTGGCAATGTGTCATCTAAGATGTTAGCAGCCGTGACACCTCTGTACTGGTCACATCGGCCCCTGGGCTGAGGGCTTTCATCGCTATCCAGATGTGTCCTCTCAGCAGCCCTGTGGAAGCTTGGAGAAGTTCAAGGGTAACTTGCCCATGGCCAGGCCACTGGTGCAGCAGAGCCTTAGACAACACTGTCTGCATCTCCAAGCCCTTCGCACGCACTCTCGCCCCCCACCAAGATGCCTGCCGCCTGCCCGCACCATGGCGGGCTTTTGGCCCCAAGGATGTATGCCTTTAAAAGTGGGCACCGCCAAGCTATGGGGAGGTCACCCTTACAAGGTTCACTGTATGGTGGTCTGATGGTATCTCCTCTCCTCTCCTCTCCTCTCCCCATAGGAAGTGGTCTTGTACTGCCTGGAGAACAAGATTTGTGATGTGAACCACCGCGACAACGCGGGTTACTGTGCCCTGCACGAGGCTTGTGCAAGAGGTTGGCTCAACATCGTACGACACCTCCTTGAATATGGCGCCGATGTCAACTGCAGTGCCCAGGATGGAACCAGGTCAGTGGCAGTCTTGCTCTTGGCCTGGCCCTGCTGGGGCATAGGCAGTGGTTCTCAGGGTGTGCGGGGAACCCCAGAAGGAAAGATGGAGAGTGAGTGCCGTGTAAGCACACTGATGGCGGAGTCCTCTAGAATGGAATCGGACAGATCTTTCTGGCAAATTTACATAGAACTTTAAAACTTTGTGACGCTCTTATGGACAGAAGTCCCTGAAAATGTTGAGCCTGCATGAATAATCAGGGGTGTTCTCTTTTAAGACCCTGGACTCTTCACCAGCGTCTGTTGAATCACAATATTTAACATATATGTGAGTTGAAAGTTGCAGGAGTACAGACAGGTCCAGTGGCAACTGGCTTGATAGGACCTGCCGTGTCCACCCACATTCCCGGTCCTGGCCCCCAGTCTGTCCTTGACCTCGGTTTATTGGCCAGAGGCCCAGGTCTGAGTCAGCCCAAGCATCTTCCTGGTTGTACCTGGGATGCCACCACGAGGCAGGGCACTGGGCCTTTCCTGACGGTCATAAAATTAGCAAAACCGTAAGGTATTTGGTGGTTCATGGTTTCCAAATAGCATCCTTTCTGGATGGGACTGCGGACAGTGTTCCTGACCCCAGCGGACACGGGCAGGAGGACTCTGTATCCTCCTGCGAACTCGCCCTGCCTGTCGACTGCTTCTGGGCGAGAGGGTTGATCACTCATCTCCAAGTTGGTTTCAGGAGAGGTTCCACTTTGCCCCTAGTTTCTTTTACAAACTGCACTTTTGGGGTTTTGTTTGTAATGGTGTAACAATGGCTTGTCGTATCTGCTTCCGTGATGCTGGGGTTCTTCCCCCCACCCCGCCGTACGTTACCTTCTTACAGTCTGTCACTATTTAAGTTCATTGGAAACGTTTTCATCGTGGCCTGAGTTCCTCCTTGGGCCATGCATTAAGAGAGATTTGCATTGAAGAATTAGGCCTGAGATGGTCCCTTCACCTGTCCCGTAAAGGGTTATGTGTTGAAATAACAGAGTAATTTGTCCTAGCGACCGTACACTCACCTCCTCGGTGAAATAGTGCGCCTACGAGGCTTGGCCACACACGCTCGATTTTGCCCCGTGTCGCTAGAAGCAAGCGTCGCGTGCACAGGTGTAATTCCCCGCACCTCTCCTAGGCCTCTCCACGATGCTGTCGAGAATGATCATCTCGAAATTGTCCGCTTGCTCCTCTCCTACGGTGCTGATCCTACCCTGGCTACGTACTCAGGTAGAACCATCATGAAAATGACCCACAGCGAGCTTCTGGAGAAGTTCTTAACAGGTACGGCAGAGGTCAAGACACGGTCTTGTTCAAGCATCTAGACGGTGACTTCACAGCCTTTCATCTGGGTTCCCCCTACCCCCACCCCCCGTTTACCCTAAGTGACGCTTTACTGGGAAAAGCGGCCCAACGTTAGTCTGTCAAAGAAGAGATACATACTTGGAGTTTTGTGGTGGGGGGGGGGGCTGGAAAACTCTTAGCTAGCCAGGCTAGCTTTTGTTTGGCAGGCTGGGGCGGTGAGGCGGGCAGTCCCTCAGGAAGGCGGGTGGACGCGTGGGGAGGTTTCAGTCAGGTACCTGGAGGCGTGTGCAGTGGGACTTGTCAGGAGGTGACACCAGCCCCAGCGTGAGATGTTCCCGAACTCCAGCATCATTTGCCTCTTACCAGCAGGCGTTATCTTGTTTCTCTCTCTCTCTCTCTCTCCCCCTCTCTCTCCAGACTATTTAAATGACCTGCAGGCTCCTGACGACGGTGACCCCGGTTGCTCTTGGGAGTTCTATGGCAGCTCTGTGTGTGGTGAGCAGCCTTGTTCGTTTCAGTTGGGCTGGTGGGGGTGGGGGTGGGGGTGGTGCTGTGAGCAGGACTTGCTTGGGAAAGAATTTTTCCAGGGTCCTTTTTGGAGAACAGCTGGAATCTTGCTCCAGCTTACTGACCTCTCTCTTGTTTGCCCCCCCGGTTAGAACCAGATGATGAAAGTGGTTACGATGTTTTAGCAAATCCCCCAGGACCGGAGGACCAGGATGACAGCAACGAGGCCTATGGTGACCTATTCGAATTTGAATTTTCCGAAAGCCCCCTTTTGCCGTGTTATAACGTCCAGGTGTCCGTCGCTCAGGGGTGAGCGTGGCCAGCGTGTGGTCGAGAGCCAGCCCAGCTGCTCTATGGGGTGGCAGGAGTTAGAAATCCCCTTCAGCAGATGAGGGTGGATGGGTTGGGGGGTGAGTGAATTCCTCACCAAGTGTCCACCGACCTCACATAATGCAGTAGAACTTTTCCAGAAAAGTTTGGGGGGTGGGAGGGCTCCCCAGCAAACTGCCCTCATTGGAACACACCCCTAGAGCCCAAAGGACACGGGAGTCAGCGACTGCAATTGCACAGTTTCAGTCACTAAACTCTTGGGGAAGGGATCCTCCCCAAACGGCTACCATAGGGGCCTTCCAAGGCGCGTGAGGTCCACGGGACGATACTGATGTACCCTCTTCTCGTATAAGATTAGAGAAAGCCATATGTGGCACCTGGGATCTTATGTGTCTTCAGATTTGCTTAGACCGAGTCTTGTCCCCACGGTCGGGCCACTGTGCCCCATGACCAACCCTTCGGAGTGAACACATCAGGAGACCTTGCTCTGCTGTGTGTTGACCTCGGTGCTTAAGGAGTAGCATCCTCCTTGGACTCTGAGGCTAGGAGCGTGTCTGCCTTTGTGGTGACATTCTATTCGGGATAGAGATCATAAAGCATGGCAGGGTATCAGGAAGGATTGTACCACCTCCCTTCTCGAAAGAGCCTCACTCCCGGCAGCATTGAGGGGTGGGTTGGAGGTGTGGGAAAGGAAAGGAAAGCCAGGTGACCTCGAGTGTTTCTCATGCTCTCTCCGTGAGGGCCGGAGGAGAGGAGAGGTCAAAGAGGTGTTTGCCATCGCCCTTGGGTTGGCATACAGACTGGGTTTTCCCCAGTGACTAGAACGGGGTGCACTTACTTGGAGAGGGGTGACCTGAGTTGTGGCCAGAGCCAAGGCAGCACTGGGGTGGCCTGCAACGAGGCTCGTTCAGGGGCGCTGCTCCTGCTTTTGTCTAAGTTGGCTGATCCGCCCTAGGTGGTCTCTTAACACATGCACATGAGTCCAGAGTTCCCCCGCTAGAAGTAGATCTTCCGGGCTTCCCTGGTGGCGCAGTGGTTAAGAATCCGCCTGCCAGTGCAGGGGACACAGGTTCGAACCCTGGTCCGGGAAGATCCCACATGCCACGGAGCAACTAAGCCCATGCGCCACAGCTACTGAGCCTGCGCTCTAGAGCCCGCGAGCCACAACTAGAGAAAGCCCGTGCGCAGCAACAGGCCCAACGCAGCCAAAGATAAATAAATAAATAAAAATTTTAAAAAAAAGAAGTAGATCTTCTAAGGACAGTGAGAAGTGGGGTGGGGGTGGGGTAATCAAAGTGGAAGCGGCAGGCCCTTTCACCGCCAGGAGACGGGTAGTTCATAGTTGGGAGCGCTTCTCATTTTGCCGGAAGCTCAAACCACTGTCCTTTCTCTGGTGCAGGCCTCGGAACTGGCTGTTGCTCTCAGACCTGCTCAAGAAACTGAAAATGTCCTCCCGCATATTCCGCTGCAATTTCCCAAATGTGGAAATTGTCACCATCGCGGAGGCCGAGTTCTACCGGCAAGTGTCAGCAAGTCTCTTATTCTCTTGCCCCAAAGACCTGGAGTCCTTTAATCCGGAAAGTAAGGAGCTCTTAGATCTGGTGGAGTTCACGAACGAGCTTCAGACTCTGCTGGGCTCATCCGTGGAGTGGATCCACCCCAGAGACATGGACTCAGACGACTACTAGTGAGCTCGCCGGGGCCCGCCGTGTACAGTGTGTCATAGTGTTAATCCTTGTGCATATGTGTCATAATACGACTATTTCTGTAAAGAAAGGACACTATTACATATGAAAATATCTCTTCTTTATATAAGAGACACGACTCCAGTCGGAAGGACTTTGAAACATGTTTTTTTTCTTTTTAAACTTTTAAGTCAGTTTTTATGAAGTTGTTAATAAAGTTTCTTTACTTTTCAATGTACACATGCTTTGGAATATGTTTGTTTTTACTCGGAACAATTGTTTCTTTTCTTTTTTAAGGAGAAAAAAAAACAAGGAAAAGGAGCTCCACACTTTGACTTAATTTCATACAAAGCTCCGACGACAGAGGCCATAACTGTTGAGAGTGTGGTCAGAACCGTGTGGTTGGTTTGGGGGGTTGAATTCGGGGAAGGCACTTGGCGACGTTGTAACTTTATGTTTTGTTTACAGAGTACCTGCTCAGGCCAGGTCAGTGCTATTGGATGTGATCCAGTAGTGTGTAATATAAATTCAAACCATATCCACACACAACAACTAATTGTATGAAATTTTTATATCCTAATTTAAAAGCTGTGAAATTAGTTTTCACGCATCAAACCGGATTGTTTATATGTTTAAACATTTTATGCTCTTATTTAAAGAAGACTTTGAGCTATTTTTTTCTGTACCCTGTAAGATACTGAAAACTAACATAATATGTTGAGGTTGCTTGAAATTGTACATAAAACTAAAATTTTCTGAATTGTGTGTTTATGTTTGAAATCTGTGTTTTAACTTTGTAAGTACATTCTCTGCCTTTGTATTTATATTTTACAAAAATTTTCTTAAAAGGCAATAAACCTGTTGAGGAAAGGAGAAAATGGAAGTACCTTGTTTCCTATGTATTTTCCTAAAACATTACAATTTGTTTTAAAGTGGTGTTGATGGTCGGTTCCCTACAGATAACTTTAGGGCAATTTATAGTCTCTATAAACTGAAACAGACTACAGGATTTCAGGGGAGTGAGACTCTGAAGACAATTTGAAGTTCTGTCCTGAAAACTCAATTCATAGACATATATGTTGATGTTTCTCAGATCCTTCTCAACCTTAACTCCTCTGATGCCGTAGTAGGCTTTTACATTGCCTTTGACCTTGATGGACTCCAGTAGCTTCATCATGGCCAACCCTTTATCTTTGGGAATACTTTTTCCAGAAACAGGACTTCCATTGTGTCACTTCTCCCTCCAGGCCTCGTGTTTTCCTGTTACCTTTTAACACGAAGTCCAAACCTGCTTGGCCCAATAGTCAAGGCTTGTAGTTTTGACCACTCAGCTACTCTACTGCTCTTACTTCTTGCAGCAGTATCCCTGTTGGGTACTATCAATTTCCATCCTACATCCTTTTAATTCCTTCTTTCAGTGCAGAGTCGAGAAACCTGAAAACTACTAGGCTCCCTTGCCGCTAGGATTCTGAATGGTTGGTTTGGAAGGCAGAGCAAGGTAGAGGCATCTTCCTGTTCTACTTGCTGCTGGTAAGAAGGGTTAGGGAGACATGCTGGCCAGTTTTAGTGACTCGATCAGCCTTCCAACACTGGGTCTTCAGCTTTGTGGGTAATGAGACACAGTAGTGATTGTGGTGATGCCTGGATGACAACCTCAGCAGACTGGTCTTAAATCCAGCGCTTCCAGTGTCATCCCTGACTCACATTCCTCCAGCCCTCCCAAAGATTTTATAAGCATCTGATTCCTTGTATCAAATCCATTTGGGATCAGAATGCTCTTAGTGCTTTTCAGTCTTGCAATGAACCCTGAGAACACCTAGGCAGAGCAGACGGAAGGCGCCATGGAGATGATGTATTTGAGTGGGGTCGTAAAGTATGCAGAGGGAGGGGACCTGCAAGCTCTGTGACCTGGCAGGTGGGAAAAGTGAGCCGTGTTTGGGGATGGGGAAATCCAGCACTGTCAGAGGTGGAAATGAGAGAGAGCCCATTGTTGGTGAGCACCAAATGATGCTTGGGATGTATCCTGAAGACAAAAGGGAACCAACAGTGTTCTTGATTTACTAATTTTTTGATCATAAAAAAATACACTTTCATTGTTTAAAAAAAAATCCCAGCATTTCAGAAATAGAGGTTCTTGTCATCCCAAGCCAACCCTTCCTCCCATTCCCCACTCCAGAGTTAAAACCAGTGTTCACAGTTTGCTGGATATTGTTTATTAGGAAATCATCTCAAACAACAGGAGAGAAAGACTATAAATAGCAAGACCTGCAGGAATGATCGAAACGAAAGAACACCAGTGAGCCCGAACTTCTATAGGTAATAAGGGGCCCCCGAGAGCCCAAATAAAAGCAGTGACAAACTCAAGATATTTGGCTGTTTGTATTTGCATTTGTGCTGTTGGTCCAGGGGGGGCCTGAGACCAACTGAGGTTCTATCCTGGATGAAGGTCATTTTATTAATAAAGCCAAGAAAATAAGTGGGAGCCACAGGTTTAAGGGGTGCAGGGGAAGTAAGTAATGGGCTTGATTTAGGAGACATTTAAGGTTGTGGCCATGGGCAAAGAGGAGGTACCATAGGTGTAGACGCACACGCCCCCCGCCCTCCCCCCACAACGGGAGCAGAGGGAGTGCACCCACTGGGTGTAGAGGTGCTCTCCACAGTGAAGATATGGTATAAATGAGGTCATACTGGCTGAAGCGGGCTCGCAGGTATAGATCCACTCATACTGCTTACCAAGGTGGAGAGTAGAAGTGTGGTTCTTCTGAAGGTGCCTTTAAAGGTCAAGGTCATTCCCTTTGTCTGGTCCTACCCCCTGGCTACAATGTGGTTGTGACTGCTGTAGCCACAGCACCCACCCTGGACCGTGAAGCATGGAAGTCAAGCACTCAATGTATTTGGAGGAGCCTGGGTACCTGAGGACCTAGTGGCACAGAGCCACCATACCAGCCCTGCCCTGCTCTGCCTGCCTTTTTATGTTGGAGAAAAATAAACAGTTCTGTTGAAGCCACTGTTATTTTGAGTTTTTCTACGACTCCCACCAAATCTAATCTTAATATGCTTAGCATCTGTGTGCACTTGGGCATCTTCCTCTTTCAGTCTCATCAAATTGGCCCAATAGTGTAACAGCAAAGGGGTGAAAACACCCAAATCACCATCAGCCGGGCCCTGTCTGAAGTAACAGTGGTACATCTGCACAGTGGGTACTATGCAACTGTACAAGGAATTGAGAGCTAGCTCTAAATTGCTTTAGAAATGGTTACCTCTGGGTAAAGAAGAACAAGCTGCCAGGAAAAGGGGTGGAAGCTTCACTTCTCTGAATGTTCGTATAATACCGATTTGACTTTAGAGTTTACATAATTATAAACCAAAAGCAATGTCAAATCAAAAAGCAAAATGAAACTAACCTTAACTATCCAGTCGGAAGCATAACCACACGGAAAGTAACTACTTCAAGTGACTTTAAAACACAGTAAAGTGATTGTATAATCCCTTGCCCTAAGGACAAAAAAGTACAGAAACGGTTTAGATTATTTTCACTAATCCTATCCTTGGCGATAGTGTCAGCATTGTTATGCTGATACTGTCCTGTTTGTGTCGTGAGATGAAGCAAAAAGTATCTGGCATGGTCGAGAACTGGGATTTTTAGCACGGGAGAAAGGAGATACAAATAAAGGTTTGGTGAGGTTAAATAGAAATTGTGTAGTCCTTGGGAATTCCCTGGCAGTCCAGTGGTTAGGACTCCATGCTTTCACTGCTGAAGGTGCGGGTTCGATCCCTGGTTGGGGAACTAAGATCCCGCCAGCCACGTGGTGTGGCCAAAAAAAAGAAAAAAGAAACGAAAAGAAAAAGAAATTGTGTAGTCCTGAACTTGAATTAGAAGTATCAGTATGCACTCATGATGAATTAAAAAAAAAAAAGTTTTCCTTCTGTCCACTGAAAATGCCTAGAAATAATAACTAATAGAAATGAGCTCCACCAACTCCCAGACTGTGGTTTCTAAATACCTTTTCTCACTAAAGAGAATTGAGGTTCCTTTGAGAAATGGTTGATCCCAGTGAGAGTTGGCAGGGAGTATGGACATACACAATATAAGCTGGTAGGGCTGTGTCAGACTCAGTAGCCAACTTGGAGAAGCCCCTATAAATATGGGCCACTTTTAGCATCAGTGAGGATAACTGCAAAGAATATAAAGTAGTTCCCTACCCCACCCCCCACATCTGCAGTTTCGCTTTCTGAGGTTTCAGTTACCCACAGTCAACCTTGGTCCGAAAATATTAAATGGAAAATTCCAGAAACAATTCATAAGTTCTAAATTGTGCACTGTCCTGAGTAGCATGATGAAATTTTGCTCCGTCCTGCTCAGTCCTGCCCAGGACGTGAATCGTCCCTTTGTCCAGCTTATCCACGCTGTATATGCTACCTGCCTGTTAGTCACTTAGTAGGCAACTGGGTCATCAGATCAACTGTCGCGGTATCGTAGCCCCTGGGTATAGAGTTTGATACTGTCTGCAGTTTCAGGCATCCACTGGGGGGTCTTGTAACGTATCCCCCATTGATAAGGGGGGAGTACGGTAAACATTAAATATGTTCAAATCCATGGGTTCGTAATGAATGGTATATATAAAACAACAAACTCATTGATCTCTTTGGAGGGATGATAGGGAAAACCTCATCATTTGATACTGGCAAATATAGGGGAAAAAATGAAGCATTTCCCTGCCTTTCCTACATGAAATGTTTTGCTTTACAGCAGTATTACAGCCAGTATAAGGTGTTACCAGGTTACAACCCTTAATGAAATAGTAGATCCAGGCAATGACCATTCATGAATGCCAACATTACCGAAAATAGAAAGAAAACACAAAAAGGAACAACCAGGTATTCTGAGCCTCCTGATAAGCAAACACTTCACCTCCTATGAAGTAGTCTTGCCAAAAAATTGAACCTGAAACTGATGAGCCTCTAGACCAGCGCTGCCCAATAGAAATATGTGAGTCACCTGTGTAATTTAGAATATTCTAATAACTACATTTTTTATTTAGAGATGTTTTGGGTTTTTGTTTCCTTTTTTTAGAGGTTTTTTTTTTTTCTTTGCTTGATTTTGGCCACGCCACGCGGCTTATGGGATCTTAGTTCCCCAACCAGGGATTGAACCCGGGCCCTCAGCAGTGAAAGCGTGGAGTCTGAACCACTGGACTACCAGGGAATTCCCTAGGAGCTACATTTTAAAAAGGGAAAAGAAACAGATGAAATTAATCTTAATATTTTAACTCAATATATCCAAAGCATTACCATTTCAACATGTTATCAATATAAAAATCGTTATTAATGAGATAGTTTACTTTTGTTTTTTTCTACTAAAACTTAAAAAGAATCCAATTTATATTTTATAGCACTTTTCAATTTGGACTGGCCACATTTCAAGTGCTCAGTAGCCACATGTGGCAAGTGGCTACCATACTGGACAGTGCATGTTTAGGATCTATTTACAATTTACAGGAAATACAGGGGACAGAAGAACATGTTAGGACATTATGGGTATGCATTCAGGAAAAGCCAGATTGAGGCTCTGTAAGGCACATGATTTGGTTTCTTCAAACTGTAAGTGGAGAAAAAAAAAAAAAAACGGAGGGGGGAACCTATAGACTAAAAGAGATTTAAGAGAAATACCAACTGCAAAATATGGATCTTAGAGTCCAGTTTGAACAGACAAACTAAAAAAAGAAAATATTTGTGAAAAACAGGCAAATAGGAACACTGAACATTTTTTTGGTAGAGACCTTATCTTTTAATAATACATGCTGAAATATTTATGGATGAAATTAAGATATCTGGGATTTGCATCAAAATCATCCAGGAGGCGGGGGACGGGGGAGGTATGTATGGATGAAACAAGCCTGATCATCAGTGGGTAATTGTTGAAGTGGGTGATGGGTACATGGGGGTTTATTTGCACTATACTCTTCTACTTCGGGGTGTATTTGAAATTTTCTACACTAAAAGGTTTTTGTTGGGTTTTTTTTAATGAGCATCAATACTTGTCTTTCAGAGTTGTGAGGATTAAATGAGAGCACCAAGCACAATACCCAACAGGTAGTAGGCACTAGATAAATGCTTCCCCTTTCTAAAAAGTTGTATACTTAAAAATAAATAAATAAATAAAAAGACCCTGAAATGATCCTGTCTCTTCACATACAATTTGTAAATTCCTGCAGATTAAATTTGTTTTCCATATCTCTACCATCTGGTGATGATGACCTGGTCACTGGGAAAACTGGCAGAGAGAGAAATTATGGCAAATGCTAGTCCTCAATGGCAAAAGCTCAGTCAGGGGTGGGGCAAGACTCTGTGTACACCTATTATATAGTTTTTAATGTTTTAAATATTCAAAAACCAAAAACAGATGAATAAAGATAAATGCTGAATTTGAATATAAATAGGAACAAATGAAACTTTGTATCCCATTGACAACATTACCACACAGAGTATACATCCTTAGTGGAATATATTCTAAGGACAAATATAACTGCAAAGATATCATGAACTTTACTTAGCAGATCTCTTGTAGTGATGTTTGTATTGAAATTGTATGTTATAGGCATTATAAGATAGAGCAAATGATAAATACATTGGTAATTTGGGGAACTTCTGTGTGAGAAGGGAGGTATGAATATGGAATGTGTAGAAGGGAGAAAGAACCTTGTGATGTTGGATTTGAATTGTCAACTCAGTATTTAAACAAATACAAGCTCTGTCTGCCCACTAAAAGGGCCTAAAAAACATTAATACCTCAGTAGCAATGAACACATCCAGGACCAAGTTCTTGGTATCTAAATACCATTCTCCACTATCAAGAACCAGGGGTTGCTTGAAAAACTGGCTGACCCTGAGTCTGTAGCACGGAACGTACAAGGTGAGCCTCACCCGTAGAGGAAGAGACTGGCACCATATGCCTCCCAACATGATGAATAAGAGTAAGAAGGACACAGCATCACCTCTGCAGTGTTCTTGTCAAAAATTCGGAACCTGAATCCAATCATGAGGAAATGGATAAATCCAGAATGTGGGATATTCTGCAAGACAAGTGGCCTGGCTTTCTTTCATTTCTGTTTTTTAAACACTGCCATGAAAAACAAAAGCAGGAGGGAATGTTCTAGATTCGAGAAGATTGAAGAGACAAGACAACGAAATGCAATGCATGAACCTTGATAGTATCCTAGATCAGGGAAAAAATAGTTATAAAACACTTTTGACTAATAAATTGGATAATAAGCAAAAAACAACAACAAAAACAACAAACCACTTTTGAGACTATTGGGGAAATTTTTAAACTCAATCTCACTGAGGTATAATTTAGATACAATAAAAGGCACCCATTTTAAATGTATAGTTCTGTGAGTTTTGACAATTTTATACCCATGTAGCCACCACTCCCAGTCAAGAATCTAAGTTCCTTTGTGCCTCTTTACTTTCAACATTCCCCTCACCTCAGACAACCACTGATGTGGTTTCTATCACTACAGAGTCAATGGGGAAATTGAAATAAAGACCATAAATTAGAGGATATTATTGAATAAATGTAAATTTTCTTAGGAGTGATAATGGCGTTGCAGTTATGTAGGAAAATGCTCTTATTCTTGGACGATGTATGCTAGGGTGTTTAGGGGTGAATTATCATGATGTCTGTAATTTAGTTTCAAATGATTCAGCAAAAAGAGTATACACACACAGATAACAAAAGCATGGCAAAATAATAATTGGTGAATCTAGGCAAAGGGTATATTAAAGTGTTCTTTCAACTTTTTATAGGTAGGTTTGAAAATTTTCAAAATAATAAGTTTGAGGGGGGGAAAAAAAGAAAAAAATGTAATTTTCATCTCAGACTTTTTTCAATGCCTCTCATAACTGCTTCTGCAGACAGAGATGAAATGAAGACAGGTTAAAACACTCTTCTCCCTTTTCTAAAAGGTCTTAGGATTCTGTCACAAACAGAAGGCCCAAAAGGTTTTGCAGCCTCTCCCCACTAAGGCCCCTCCCAAAGCCCAGGTTCAGAGTTTGGGGTTTGGATTTGGGTCTGGTTTGGGGGAGGGTGTGTCTCTCCCCCTCACACTGAAGTCACTCCATATCTTAGTCTGTTCAACCTGCTACAAAAAAAAGCCATAGACTGGGGATGTTATAAACAACAGAAATTTCTTTCTCACAGTCCTGGAGTCTAGAAGTTCGAGATCAGGGTATCTGCATGGTTGGGTTCTGGAGAGGGCCCTCTTCTGGGTTGCAGATTGCCAACTTCTCCGTGTATCCCCACATGGCAGAAAGGGGCTAATTAGCTCTCTGGCCTCTTATAAAGGCACTAATCCCGGTCATGAGGGCTCCACCCTTATGACCTAATCACCTCCCACAGGCCCCACCTCCAAATACCAGCACATTGAAGGTTAAGCTTTCAACGTATGAAATTTGAGGGAGACACCAACATTCAGTCCACAACAGCCTCCTTCCCAGAGCCCTCTGGCTTGGACAAACGGGAGGATTGATCAGCCAGGCCTCACCCTGAGCAGGCTGTCCTTGCATGAAGTCCCTGTGGGTAGGCAGCCAGAACCAAGCTGCTGGGGAGGGTTGCTGTGCCGGCCATGAGAGCGCACTGTTCAGACCTGCCGCTCAGGGAGCATATTTCATGGAAGGCCCCCGCTGTCTTTCTCCTCTGGAACGGCTACCGCATTCAGGCCAAGGCCACATTTCCCCGGGGGTCGGAGGCTGTTCCAGCCAGTGACTGCGCACAGCAGCAGTACAAAGGCCGCTCATTCTGGCCAGATGTGGGGTTCCTCCACTGGTTGACTTTAGCTCAAGACTCTGCACAACCTGGCTGGAGATTTCTTGGCACTACACTGCACTCTGAGAGTGTTCCTTCCCTTCTCCTTCCACGAGTGTCTGACCTGATTGAGGTCTGAAAGCTCTCCTTTCATTTTCCTGCTTCCTCGCCGACGACTGGCTTTCCTATCTAATCCCATCTTGGCATCTACTTCTTGGGCGACCCAAACGCATACAACTTGCCCTCTGCCACACGTGCTATAAAAGAGGACTAGGACCAGAGTTAGCAGGCACCCAGTATGATTTTGGAAAATGCTTTTTTTCCTCAAGGTGTTTATATTAAAAGTAGGCAGAGGAGGAAGAAGAAGAAAGAAAGAGTCCGCTTTAGATGACTGGTCAGGACAGAGAGGGCCTCTCTGGGAAGGTGGCGTTTTGAGCAGGCAAGTGAATAAATAAGCTGGTTTATAGTCAACCAAAGAGATACTAGACCCCAGCTACACCAACCAAGACAGACGCATGTCACAAATGTAATATTGACCAAAATAGAAAGCGAGTTACAGAAGAATGTGTACAGCATGACATATTTCTGTAACATTTCCAAATAGGCCAAGTACCGTGTTATACTCTTAATGGGTTTCTGAACAGTTACTAAAGATATAAAAGCAAGAAGAGTGATACATACTTAGTTCAGGATAGTTGTTACCTCTGTGGGGTGGAGGGGGGGGCAGTGGAGGAAGGGAAATGGTTACTAGAAGGAGGAGGGCATGGGAGGGGGGAGGAGAAGGAAGACGAAGAAGAAGGAAGAAGGAAGGAGGGAAGGAAGGAAGGAAGGAAGGAAGGGAATGCTAAGGATATGAACTTTGGAAGCAGAAATTTTTTTTTGACTGAAGCCTGTGTGATGCTTAAAATAAAATAACAAATAGTTTCTGGTCTTCAGGCACATCCTATGTCCACAATCCTAGAAGGAAAATGATAAGAGTTTGCAATTATAGCTTATCTGTCTGGCTTACCTCTACAGATTAATCTCGCTAGCAGGTGGGAGCATCACCCTGAACACATTTTGGAGGTAACTGTGAGCCTGGCTGTTTGGCCCAAGACTGAACTTCTGCCTCTCTCACTCCCATCCCCAAATCTGCTAGATTTGCAAGGTCTATACAAGTCCTAACAATGCCCCCAGCCAAAGGCTTCAAGCTAAAAGGATGGGACGGAGAAGGACAAGCCTGAAACCTTTGTAGGTTGGCCTACTTGTTCTGTTACACACGAGATTGCAGTTCCCCAGAAATGAGCAGCCTTCATGGTCCATTCCCTGGGGTCAGAAGAAACTGCTTGTGCATGTGCAAGGCTGGCAAATTTAAGCAAAAGATAGGCTTAAGGAGACTCAACAAGGAGCAAGGAAGATTCCTGTCTCTTCTTCCTTCAGCCACCTTTCTCCGCCATCTTACACTTGACCTCTTCTAGTCACTCCCCTCCTTGCTTCCTTCCTGTTCCAGTTACCATGGCTGCATAACAGTCACTCCCAAGCTTTTTGCCTTATATTGGCATAAGGACAGGTACATAGATCAATGGGATAGAATAGAAGAGAGCCCAGAAAGAAACATTCACATAGATGGTCAACTGACTTTCAACAAGGGTGCCAGGACTATTCAGTGGGGGAAGGACAGTCTTTTTAACAAATGATGCTGGGAAAACAGGATCCACCTGCAAAGAATGAAGTTGGATCCCAAGTTCATACCATACCAAAAAAGAAACTCAAAATGGAGCAATGACCTACATGTAAGAACTAAAACTACCAAACTTTTAGGAGAAAACATTGGAGTAAATCTTGGTTAGGCAATGTTTTTTAAGATATGGCACCAAAAGCATGAACAACCAAACAAAATTGAACTGGTGTACATATATATATATATATATATATGTATATATATATATGAATCACTTTGCTGTACACCTGAAACATTGTAAATCAACTATACTTCAATTTAAAAACTAAAATAAATGAGGTTAAAAAGAAAGAGAATTGGGCTTCCCTGGTGGCGCAGTGGTTGAGGGTCCGCCTGCTGATGTGGGGGACACGGGTTCGTGCCCCGGTCCGGGAATATCCCACATGCCGCGGAGTGGCTGGGCCTGTGAGCCATGGCCGCTGAGCCTGCGCGTCCGGAGCCTGTGCTCCGCAACGGGAGAGGCCACAACAGTGAGAGGTCCGTGTACCACACACAAAAAAAATAATAATAAAAGAAAGAAAATGGGTTTTCTCAGGATTAAAAACTTTTGTGCTGCAAATGATACCATCAAGAAAGTGAAAAGAGGGACTTCCCTGGTGGCACAGTGGTTAAGAATCTGCCTGCCAATGCAGGGGACACAGGTTTGAGCCCTGATCCGGGAAGATCCCAAATGCAGGGAGCAACTAAGCCCTTGCACCACAACTACTGAGCCCGCAAGCCCCAACTACTGAAGCCTGCTCGCCTAGAGCCCATGCTCCACAACAAGAGAAGCCACCATAATGAGAAGCGCGTGCACTGCAACGAAGAGTAGCCCCCGCTCGCCGCAACTGGAGAAAGCCTGCGCACAGCAACAAAGACCCAACGCAGCCAAAAATAAATAAATTAATAAAAAAAAATAAGATTGGAACTTAAAAAAAAAGATATGTCGATATAAACGGCCAAAAAGTACTTAAAAAAATATGTTCAAGATCATTAGCCATCAGGGAAATGCAAATCAAAACCACAATGAAATACCACTTCACACCCATTGGATGGCTCTAATCAAAAGACAGAAAATAACAAAAGTTAGTAAGAATGTGGAAAGTTGGAACCTCTGTACTTTGCTGGTAGGGATGGAAAATGATGCAGCCACTTTAGAACACAGTTTGGCAGTACTTTAAAATGTTAACTAGAGAATTTTCCATATGCCCCAGCAATTCCACTCCTAGATATATACCCAAGAGATATGAAAACACTTCCACAGAAAATCTTGTACATGAATATTCATAGCAGCATTATTCATGAGCAGAAAAAAGTGGATATAGGGATTTTCCTGGTGGCGCAGTGGTTAAGAATCTGCCTGCCAATGCAGGGGACATGGGTTCGAGCCCTGGTCCGGGAAGATCCCACATGCCATGGAGCAACTAAGCCCATGCACCACAACTACTGAGCCTGCGAGCCCCAACTACTGAAGCCCGCTCGCCTAGAGCCCATGCTCCACAACAAGAGAAGCCACTTCAATGAGAAGCCCGCGCACCACAACGAAGAGTAGCCCCCACTCGCTGCAACTAGAGAAAGCCTGCGTGCAGCAACGAAGACCCAATGCAGCCAAAAATAAATAAATAAATTTATTTTTTTAAAATGTGGATATAAATCCAATGTCCATCAACTGATGAATGGATAAATGTGAAAATGTAGTCTATCTATACAGCGGAATATTACTTAGCCATAGAAAGGAGTGAAGTACTGACACCTGCTACAATGTGGATGAACCTTGAAAACATTATGCTGAGCGAAGAAAGCCAGACACACAAGGCCACGTATTACACAATTCCATACATATGAAATGTCCAGAATAGGCAAATCCATAGAGACAGAAAGCAGGTTAGTATTTGATAGGGGCTGAACAAGGGTGGAAGGAGCATGGGGCTTTTTTGGGGGGTGATGAAAATCTTCTAAAAGCGATTGTGGTGATGGTTGCACAACTCTGTGAATATACAAAAACCATTGGGTTATATACTTCAAATGAGTGAAGTTTATGATATATGAACCATGTGTCAATAAAGATGTCAAAAAGAAACTTCTTGTTTCAAAACAGCAACAATTATTTTGGAATCCATAACTTGAGCAGTCCTCCTTTGGGAGAGCTTACCTATACTCCACTTGGCATCCCCTGGGGTGGCTCAGAGGTTGGGACTGGAATCTTCTGCAGGCTCCTTCTCTCACACGTCTGGCGGTTGAAGCTGGCTGTCGGCTGGGGCTCCACCGGGGGTCTGGCAGCTGGAACACCTACACCCTGCATGTGGCCTGGGATGCTTCCCTCCACAGTGGCTGGGTTCCAAGGGCAAGCATCCTGTAAAAGCAGGGACCGCTCTGAAGCTTTCCTTTTATGATCCACCTCTGAAAGTCACACACTGTCACTCTCCCCACATTCTATTTGTTAGAAGCGAGTAACCAAGGCCAGCCTATATTCAAGAAGAGATGGATTAGACTGCGCCGCGAGGCTTGTGGGATCTTAATTCCCCTACCAGGGATTGAACCCGGGCCCTTGGCAGTGAGAGCGTGGAGTCCTAACCACTGGACCACCAGGGAATTCCCTAGACTCCATCTTGTGGGGGAAGAGGATCAAAGGATTTGGAGGCATGTTTTCAAGCCATCACATTCCCTCTGCTCCATACGTGCTCCAAATCTTTATGGAAGGGAAACCATTCAGTGAGTGTAAACCAAGGAACCCCACTGTATTTATGTTTCACAAAACAGCATAAAGGAGAAGTTTGGGCCAAATACTCACACGCGCCTGACTTGGGGTTACACCTGATTGCGACAGGGGCTATGAGAACCATCGGGGCCCTGTCTGAAGGGGCAGTGTGGCTCGGGGATGGGGTGTTGCTGCGATCAGACCCTGGATTGTCAGGTCTTCTGACCTTTCAGAAGAGAAGCCAGTAATCTGGATTTTTACGTGAACTCTCACTAGCATTCATGACATTGATAAAACACTGGGTAGGCCAGGCCAAACAAAACCATCCCGGGGAGGCCCCGGGCCCACCAGTTTGCAAACTCTGATGTAAATCCATGGAGGTTTTTTTTTCACTCACACGAAAATATGGAATACAAATTTCCAGAATTGCCCATGGTCTGGATGATTCAGCCCCTGTCGGGGCGGGGGCGGGCAAAGAGACAATTTCAAGAGCCTCTGCGTCAAACGTCCCCGAGAAGCAGTGCAGTGAGGCTTTTGAGCCTGGGGTCTTGGTTAATTTCCTGGTAAATAAATAAGTGAATCCAGTATAGAGCATGAACTTAAAAAATTCTTTTAATTTAAAAATTTTAAATTTTTTATTACACAAATGAACTGCAAGCCCATGGGGGGGGGGGAGACAAGGTTTTGGTGAATAGCCTTTCAACTTTCCTTTTCTGTTCATATATCTGATTTTTTTTTTTTTTTTTTTTTTTTTTTTTGCGGTAGGCGGGCCTCTCACTGTTGTGGCCTCTCCCGTCGCGGAGCACAGGCTCCGGACGCGCAGGCCCAGCGGCCATGGCTCACGGGCCCAGCCGCTCCGTGGCATGTGGGATCCTCCCAGACCGGGGCACGAACCCGTGTCCCCTGCATCGGCAGGCGGACTCCCAACCACTGCACCACCAGGGAAGCCCCATATATCTGTTTTGTTTTTTCATATCATACAGGTGTTTTAAAAATTTTTTAATTTAATTTAATTTTTTGTTTTGGCTGTGCCACTCTTGCATCTTAGTTCCCCGACCAGGGATCGAACCCATGCCCCCTGAAATGTAAAGTGTGGAGTCCTAAGCACTGGACCAGCAGGGAATTCCCATACAGGTTTTTCTTCTTGAATTCCCCTTCTCACTTTGTTATAAGAATGTTAGTCCTGTGAGTCCTGGATCCTGTTCCCATGGTCACCCACTACCATCACCCTGACACTTCCCATAGCTTAAGAGCAACATTTCCTAGACCCAGCAGGTGGGTTAGACACCAGACAGGGCCACAAACTGGAATGGAGGCCAAGGACGTGTGGTGAGGCCTCACAAGTCCCCCAAAGTCCCCTCTTAAAAAGTAGCCTCTTAGATTCCATATACAAGTGATAACATACAGTATTTGTCTTTGTCTGTCTGACTTATTTCACTAAGCATCATACCCTTCAGGTCCATCCATGTTGCTGCAAATGGCATTATTTCATTCTTTTTTATAGCCGAGTAGTATTCCATTGTATATATGTACCACATCTTTTTTTTTTATTAGTTTCTGCTTTATAACAAAGCGAATCAGTCATACATATACATCTGTTCCCATATCCCTTCCCTCATGCATCTCCCTCCCTCCCACCCTCCCTATCCTACCCCTCCAGTCGGTCACAAAGCACTGAGCTGATCTCCCTGTGCTATGCGGCTGCTTCCCACTATCTATCTACCTTACGTTTGGTAGTGTATATATGTCCATGCCTCTCTCTCGCTTTGTCACAGCTTACCCTTCCCCCTCCCCATATCCTCAAGTCCATTCTCAAGTAGGTCTGTGTCTTTATTCCTGTTTTACCCCTAGGTTCTTCATGACATTTTTTTTTTCTTAAATTCCATATATATGTGTTAGCATATGGTATTTGTCTTTCTCTTCCTGACTTACTTCACTCTGTATGACAGACTCTAGGTCTATCCACCTCATTACAAATAGCTCAATTTCGTTTCCTTTTATGGCTGAGTAATATTCCATTGTATATATGTGCCACATCTTCTTTATCCATTCATCTGTTGATGGACACTTAGGTTGTTTCCATGTCTTGGCTATTGTAAATAGTGCTGCTATGAACATTGAGGTGCATGTATCATTTCGAAGTAGTGTTTTCGTTTTCTTCGGATATATACCCAGGAGTGGAATTTTTTGAGTTTTTTTAGAAAGACTCATCTTGAAAGAATTAGAAATGTAATGAACAAAATAAACTTTGAAACAGGCTAAAAAAGAAAAAAAGTAGCCTTAGGCCCCTTAGGCCTGATGGATCTGTTGATGTCACCTGGGTCTTCATGTAAAAACTGCTGCCTTCCCTTAAATTTCTCCCTTCCTCTGCCTTCCCCTATCCTCAGTCCCTGACCTGTCCAAGCCCCCAACTCTCCCCCAGAATCTCCAACAACTGGCCCTGCTCTCCTGACTCACTTTGCTTGGGGGTGGGGGGAGATAGGGTGGAGGCAGATATTCTGATCAGATTGGACGCCCAGGAGCCCTTAGCTGAGACACTTGGTCTCACCTCAAGGAGCTCTCTGGAGACTGGAAGAGCGCCATTTTCCACACACTAGGCCCAGTCTCAATGCACTCTCCTGCTTCTAGCTCCCACTTCTCCCTGGCTGAGGCCCACATGACACACTGCTGACTGAGACCCCTCTCCCCTTCCCAGCTTCCCCCATCCCACTTCCCAGCTCCCTTTCACAGCCCGTCCTTCTCTCAACCCCCAGATCAACCCGTGTTTGCTACCATGTCTCTCAGAACAACTCTCCTCTTATTTCCCTGGTCCAAGGCCAGAACCCAGGCTAGTCAGGGCCCAGCAGCGAGTCTGGGTAGCCTCAGATATCACCCCTGCCTCTAGCCCTCTCTCCCTCCAAAGCATCCAGGGCTTCACATTCCCAACTCCCCTGTCAGATCACCACCACCGACCCTCCCCTTCTGCACCAACCTTTCCAAATCTTTCCTGTTCCCAGAGCTGTGGCTTCACCCTCACAGCTGCCCCCTCCTTCAGCTCTCTCAGAAACAACGCGGCCCTAAAAGGAAATAAAGGGACTTCCCTGGCAGTTCAGTGCTTAGGACTCCGTGCTTCCACTGCTGGAGGCCCAGGTTTGATCCCTGGTTGGGGAACTAAGATTCCGCAAGCTGCGTGGCACAGCCAAAACAAAAGCAAACAAACAAAAAGGAAATAAAACAAATGAAGTAAAATGTAAGCCACCACCAAAAATTCATGATTAGAATGAAGCTTCTGGAAACGCAGGAGGAGCTTATGTCTTTTCTGGTCCCTGGAACAGAACAGGCACACTATATTTCTGTCTTGTGGTGTTGTAAGTTCCTTGAGGACAGTGGCCAAGGTTTTTTGTGTCCACCTGAGTATTGAGTCTCCTCAGAAGTCTGCTAGGGCTTCCCTGGGGGCACAGTGGTTGGGAGTCCGCCTGCCAATGCAGGGGACATGGGTTCGAGCCCTGGTCCGGGAAGATCCCACGTGCCGCAGAGCAACTAAGCCTGTGTGCCACAACTACTGAGCCCGTGTGCCACAACTACTGAGCCTGCGCTCTGGAGCCCGTGGGCCACAGCTGCTGAGCCCACGTGCCACAACTGCTGAAACCCTCGTGCCTGGGGCCCATGCTCTGCAACAAGAGAAGCCACCACAATGAGAAGCCCGCGCACCGCAACAAGGAGTAGCCCCCGCTCGCCACAACTAGAGAAAGCCCGCATGCAGCAACAAAGACCCAATGCAGCCAAAAATAAATAAATAAATAAATTAAAAAAAGAAAAAGAAGTCTGCCCACCATGGCCCCTCTGTCAGTGCTCACTCCGTATACACCAGCCACTTTGGATTCGGGCAATTTACCTGTAAGAATTTGCATTGTCAGTCACTAAATTAAGCTGGAGAGAGTTTTCTTTGTATTCCCTCAGCCTGAACACCAGGCCTGAGTCAGGGCAGGCCCCGCCTAAACGTGTGCAACAGTACCTCTTTCCCCCCATCAGCAAAGAGAAATGACCCAACCCAGGAATCAGTGTTCCCTCAGGGAAGCCTAAAGCAGAGGGGCCTATGCTTTTGTTTATTCATTTATTTATTTTCTAGTTAATTAAACTATCCAGCATCTTTCTGGACACAAGAGGTCCAGTGATTTCAGAGTTGAGGCCACCCCTATGCCAGGGCCTTTAACCTTGGAAGCCTCATGCTACATTGTCCTCAGACTGCCGTCCCCTTCTTGCTCATCCATGTGCTCCTCCAATTTTTTCTTTCCTTTTTTTTTTTTTTTTTTTTACTTAAAAAAAAACACATTTATTTCTTGCTTTCTTTGGCTGCATCGGGTCTTAGCTGCGGCATGTGGGATCTTTGTTGCAGTGTGCGGGCTCTTCATTGTGGCGCACAGGCTTCTCTCTAGTTGTGGTGCACGGGCTCCAGAGCGTGTGGGCTCAGTAGTTGTGGCGCCTGGGCTTAGTTGCCCTGCAGCATGTGGGATCTTAGTTCCCTGACCAGGGATCGAACCCGCCTCCCCTGCATTGGAAGGCAGATTCTTAACCTCTGGACCACCAGGGAAGTCCTCTATATGTCTTTCAATGGAAGAGAAATAAGCATCTGTCTTGTCAAATAACTATGAGTAGTAGGAAAATAAAACTAAAGAGAATATGATCAGACCCGTCTCTACAGCCCAAGTACTACTGCAACCAAATTTTCCCTCAGAAAGCAGAAGCTACCCCAGAGGTTTTTCATGGAAACTTTTTTGGAAGTGTAACATACAAAAAAGTACACAAATCATAAATACACATCTTGATGAATACATGAATTTTCACAAGCTGAACACACCCATCTAAGCAGCACCCAGATGAAGCAGAACATGACCAGCACCCCAGAAGGCCCCTCAATGCCCCCTTCCAAGCACCTCCCCACCAAGGGTAACCCCTAGTTTGTCTTCTATCACAATAAATGAGTTTGGCCAGTTTTTATATTTTATATAAATGGAATCTTACTGTGCCTATTCTTTTGTGTTTGGCTTCTCTTGCTCAACATTTAAGTTGTGAGATTCACTCATGTGGTTATGCGTGGTTGTAGTCTGTTCACTCTCATTGCTATGTGGTATTCCATTCTGTGAACTGTCCACAACGTATGGATCCATCACAATGCACTGATCCATTTGACTGGTGACAGTTACCTTGTATTTGAGTCCCAGAAAATTCTCTTGATTTGGATGACACTCTCAATGACTTTATTTCCAACAACAAAGTGGTGTTTAGGGAAGACCCATTAACCCGAAATGGCCTCAATCGATGCTGGTTTGCAATGCTTAGAGAGGTCACCTAGCAGAATTGGTTTATTCAAAAAAAAAAGAAAAAGAAAAAGAAGAAGAAGGAAGGAAGAAGAAAGAAAAGGAGGGGCTGTTCAGGATGCTATAACAGAATACCACAGACTAGGAGGCTTAAAACAACAGACATTTATTTCTCACAGTTCTGGAGGCTGGGAAGTCCAAGATCAAGGTGCTGGCAGATGTGGTGTCTGGTGAGAACCCATTTCCTGGTTGATAGACTGCTGTCTTCTTGCTGTGCCTTCACATGGTGGAAGGGACCAGGAAGCTCTCTGGGGTCCCTTTTATAAGGGCACTAATTCCATTCATGAGGGCTCCACCCTCATGACCTAATCACCTCCCAAAGGCCTTGTCTCCTGATGCCAGGGGGTTTGGTTTCAACATATGAATTTGCGGGCGACACAAATATTCAGTCCTTTGTAGAGGAGGCAAAGAAATTTAACCAAGATTTAGTCATTATTCCTGGTTACAACACAAATATTGGATGCTATTTTGGACAAGCCCTTGAATGTCTGCTTTCAAAAGCAACACAGTCAGTGGTTCTGTTGTGGAGGCCACAAATGCACACAGAAGGAAGGCATGAAAGAGAGAACCTAATGGTTGGACAACAAGTGCTTATAGCTTTGGATAGAATTTCCACACAGAAAGTGTAGGGTCTCAAACTACTCAGTGAGTAGTGCAGATGAAATCACTAACGTCAAAGATTTGTGGAAAGTTTAATAAAGTGGCTTTGGGCTATGACAGTGGAAAAGGCAATACAATCTCAACTTATGTGTTATTTTAATAATAAGTTCTTCTAAATAATAGACGCAACTGTGATGGTTTTAAAACTACATTCACAAATTCTTTAACACTCCTCCCTTCAAGAGGTGGAGCCAAATCCTCTTACCCTTACTGTGGGCTGGACGTGGTAATGAGGCTTCTAATGAATAGACTAAAGGGTACATGATGGTGTGTGGCTCTGGAGGTTAGGTCATGAGTCACTGTGGGCATCTGGTTGCTCGGTTTCTTGCTCTCTCTTGGATCACTATGTCTGGGGAAAGCCATCTGCCATGTTGGGAGGGGCCTGAGGGAGAGGCCCACGTGGTGACTGAGTGGGGGAGGCCTCCCTCTGGCCATCGTAAGTGAGGAACTGAGGCCTGCCAACAGCTATACGATTCTCCAGCCCCTGAAGCCCTGCAGCCCTGCAGCCCCGGCCCACATCGAATATTCTAGGCCTAAAAGTTCAAGGTAGTCACAAAAGGTGTTCAGGGACCTTCTCACTAGGACAACATGGGATCATTTTATATTTGGCCATCAGAGACATTTCATTCATTGAACGGATGGATGAATAGATGAAGGAATGAATCTGGGCTTAAAGATGGCATTTTTTTTTTTTGGCCACGCCACACAGCTTGCGGGATCTCAGTTCCTCAGCCAGGGATTGAACCTGGGCCCTTGGCAATGAAAGTGCAAAGCCCTAACCACTGGACAGCGAGTGAATTCCCAAGAAAGGATAGATTTTGAAAGAAGGATTTGACATGAAGAGCCCAATGGCAGAAGCCAATCAGGATGCTATTGCAGTGGTCCAGCAAGAGAGGATGGGAGGGACTTCCCTCGTGGCGCAGTGGTTAAGCCTCTGCACTCTCGGGGCTTCCCTGGTGGCGCAGTGGTTGAGAGTCCACCTGCCGATGCAGGGGACACGGGTTCGTGCCCCGGTCCGGGAAGATCCCACATGCAGTGGAGCAGCTGGGCCTGTGAGCCATGGCTGCTGAGCCTGCGCGTCCGGAGCCTGTGCTCCGCAACGGGAGAGGCCACAACAGTGAGAGGCCCGTGTACCGCAAAAAAAAAAAAAAAAAAAAAAAAAAGACTCCGCACTCTCAATGCAGGGGGCCTGGGTTAGATCCCTGGTCAGGGAACTAGATCCCACATGCATGCCGCAACTAAGAGTGCGCATGCCACAACTAAGGAGCCCCGTGAGCCACAACTAAGAAGAGCCCGCCTGCCGCAACTGAGACCCGGTGCAACCAAATAAATAAATTCATTTAAAAAAGAATAAATGTTCAGTTAATAACGTGTTTCTTTCAAAATAAATAAAGACTATGCTTTAAAAAGAAAAAAAAAAGAGAGAGGTTGGGAGCCTGGGCCAAGGCTGAGGCTGTGGGGAGTGGACATTTTGAAGCAGAGGTTCTCCATCATGGACCCCTGTGCCAGTCTGACAAATCATATAACCCCCTTCTCAGAATCGTGCTTTACACTGCATAGAACAAAACAACAGGATTACAAAGGAAACCAATTATATTGAAATATGCTATCAAAATACCAAAACCCCACTAATTTGTGATATTGTCATTGTGGCCACAAGTCTTTTGACACTTCCCCCATTGAGAGGTGGGGTCTTTTTCCCCTCCCCTTGTATCTAGGCTGACCTTAGTAAGAAATTTGCTTGACCAGTAAAAAGTGGCAGAAGCGACATTCTGGACTTCCTTTTTTTAACTGAGGTACAATCGACATATAATATTCTATTAGTTTCAGGTGTACAACATACTGATTCGATACTGGTATATATTATGAAGTGATGACCACAATAAGTCTAGTTACCATCCCATACATAGTTTCAACATTTTTTTTCCTTGTGATGAGACCTTTTAAGATCTACTCTCAGCATCTTTCAAATATGCAGTGCAGTGTTATTAACTAGAGTCACCATGCTGTCTATTATATCCCCAGGGCTTATTTACTTTATAACTGGAACTTTGTACCTTTTGACCCCCTTCATCCATTTTGCCCACTTGACATTCTGGAATTTCCTTTTTAAAAAAAAATTAATTAATTAATTTTTGGCTGTGTTGGGTCTTCGTTGCTGTGCACGGGCTTCCTCTAGTTGCGGCACGCCGGGGCTACTCTTCATTGCGGTGCGCGGGATTCTCATTGCGGTAGCTTCTCTTGCTGCGGAGCACAGGCTCTAGGCACGCAGGCTTCAGTAGTTGCGGCGTGTGGGCTCAGTACTTGTGGCTCATGGGCTCTAGAGCGCAGGCTCAGGAGTTGTGGTGCATGGGCTTAGTTGCTCCGCGGCATGTGGGATCTTCCCGGACCAGGGCTGGAACCCGTGTCCCCTGCATTGGCAGGTGGACTCCCAACCACTGAGCCACCAGGGAAGCCTGACATTCTGGAATTTCTAAGGCTAGATCAGAAGATGTCTGGCAGCTTCCTCCCTATTCTCTGGAACACTCTTTTTGGGGCTGTGAGCCACCATGTAAGAAATCCCACTACCCAGAGGCTGCCCAGTTGGGCAGAGGACGTGGGGGAAGCTAGGAGGCTGCCTAGAGGTGCAGAGAGACAGAGATGCATAAAGGAGCCCCCAGTCATTGGGATCATCCAATCTGTGGCCCCCGACATTGCCTGGAGCAGAGACAGCCCACCCAGCCCTGCCCAAAGGGCCGGTTCAAGAGCAAAAGAAATGATTGTTGCTGCTTTCAGTCATTACCTTTTGAGGTGATTTGTTCCAGAGCACAGATAACCAGAACGCTAATGGGTGGGCCTATTTAATTATGAATTAAATAGTAAGATCTAACAGCAGTCCTAACAAATACCATAACTTCAAATTAGTGATGAGTGTAATCAGTATATTGAGGTATTGGCGTCGACTATACTGTGATATGAAAATATCTGTGATTTTGAGTGGTGACCAAGTCACAGGTGCTGCTAATACAATGATAATGGTTGCCTACATGCAGGGCTGAAGGAAATGCTAAATTTCAGTTAAAGGTTAATGAAAAGAAAAATAAAAAGATTTCCCATCCAAGTTCACAAGTCCCCTGAATTCTATCTACGGATCCCAAGTTAAGAAGCCCTATTTTAGAGAGAAATCGGGGCATCCCTTTGATGACTGATTCTGTCCTTCTTAAGAATTCAGTGAAGCAGCTTTTATAGACAGCTGAACAGACTGTATTTTTAAATGTGTTTTACCGGAAGCTTTAAAAATACCCCTCCTTTCATTCTTCTCCGCGCTCTCTGATGTTCTCTCTCATTTTTCTCCTACAGCAGCTCTTGCTGTCTCCTTAGTGTTCTCTGCTTCTCTCCATCCCCAGAACCCAGCTGCTCTGGTGCCCATGCTCCTGGCCTGGACCATGCAGAAGGTTCTCTCAGTCCTGCCCGGTGCCACCCACCCACTGCCCTCCTGCCTGAGAGAACTTTCTAGAACACAAATGTAATCCTGTTCTCTCCAGCTCCAGCTCCCAAGTCCACAATGGTAAGTGAGAGGGAGAAAAGCTTCTCTGACAAAGACAAGCCAGAAGCAGGCCCCTCTCTCCTGGCCACTGTTATTCTACGACACTTCTCTTATTGTTCCCCAGCGCTCAGGCTGCTTCCAGCCTCCCCGGGTTTGCTTTTGCATTTCTGCCCTCTCCCAACATCTTCCCGAATTCATCCCCAAGGCTAAGGCGGGTATACCTGTGAAAACTAGGCCAGCATCACCTCCTCCAGGAAGTTTTCATAAGCTCCCCACCCTAAGAGTAACTAACAATGCCTTCCTCATTGGCCCACCTACTTGCTCAAAGGGTGGATTTTTTTCTTATACATTTTATTGAAGGACAGCACACATACAGAAAAGTGCATGTGTCATAAGTGTATCACTCTATGGATTTTTGTGGACTGGAGAGAATTGTACTTGTGTGTAAGCAGCTCCCAGAATAAGGAACAAAACTTTCCCAGTCCCCCAGTGGTCCCCCGTGCCTCCTCCCGCTCACTACGCCCCTCCCCACCTGAGGAGAACTATTGTCCAGACTTCTAAGTGCAAACGCTAGTTTGGCCTGCTTTTAAACTTCAGATCCATGGAATCACAGAGTAGGTGCTTTTTTTTTTTAATTGAAGTATAGTTGTTTACAATGTTGTGTTAGTTGGTGCTTTTTGATGTCTGGCTTCTCCCACTCAATATCATGTTTATGAGATCCCTCCCTATTGTTAGGTACAATTGTGGATTGTTTGTTTTCACTGCTGTATAGTATTCAATTGTGTGAAGACACCACAGTTTCCTTCCCCATTCTGCTGTAGATGGGCATTTGGGTAGTTTCCAGTTTGGGGTCATTACCAACAGCACTGCAATGAGCCCTGCCTTTTGAGGAACATGGGTACACAATTCTGGTTGAATATATTCCTAGTAACCTACAAAGACAGGTTAAAACAACTGCAACATTTTATTGCAAATCACTATAATTTTTTTTTTTTGGTTGCACCATGCAGCACGTGGGATCTTAGTTCCCTGACCAGGGATTGAACCCATGCCCCCTGCAGCAGAAGCACAGAGCCTTAACCACTGGACCGTCAGGAAGTCCCAACAAATCACTATAATTTGTGTCTCTGTTTCCCTCTATTAGACTGTGAACATGTTTTTTATTTATTTGCTTTTCAAATAGCATGTTCCAAAGTTTAATTTTACTGTTATTCAGAGTGCCACAAAGAACTGTTTTGTTTTTATTTTTGTTTTTGGTTGCGCTGGGTCTTCTTTGCGGCTCGCAGGGCTCTTCGTTGAGGGCTTCTCTCTAGTTGCAGTGCGAGGGCTCTCTAGTTGTGGTGCTCGAGCTCAGTAATTGCGGTGCTCAGGCTTGGTTGCCCTAGGACATGTGGGATCTTAGGTCCCCAACCAGGGATCGAACCCGAGCCCCCTGCATTGGAAGGCAGGTTCTTAACCACTGGACCACCAGGGAAGTCCCTAGACTGTGAACATTTTTTTTTTTCTTTGGTTGCATTGGGTCTTTGCATTGCTGGGCACGGGCTTTCTCTAGTTGTGGCGAGTGGGGGTTACTCTTCGTTGCGGTGCACGGGCTTCTCACTTCATTGCTGTGGCTTCTCTTGTTGCGGAGCACAGGCTCTAGGTATGCGGGCTTCAGTACTTGCAGCACATGAGCTCAGTAGTTGTGGTTCATGGGCTCTAGAGTGCAGGCTCAGTAGTTGTGGTGCACGGGCTTAGTTGCTCCGCTGCATGTGGGATCTTCCTGGACCAGGGCTCGAACCCGTGTCCCCTGCATTGGCAGGCGGATTCTTAACTACAGGGAAGTCCCTGACTGTGAACATCTTTAACAGCGGGCTGTGTCTTACATATTTTTGTCTCATCATCATCTAGCTTAGAGTCGCCGTTCAAGAAATATTATTTAAATGAATGAATACTGAATGCTGAAAAATTGCTAGGAGAAAAGTATTTCTCCTATGGCCTTCACATTGTTTCATCCTTCTGTTCCTAGATTCTCCCAGATTCTGTTATTTACTATTTTTTGATCAGTTTGTTACATTTTTATTAAAAATTTACTCAAAATCCTTTGTGGAAGAATGTGAGACACACACACACACACACACACACACAGAGCTTCCTTTTTCCTATCTAAATTCAGAAAGCAGTGGGACTAATTTGACTATGTGATGGTCTATCCACTCTTTTCTAGGAGGAGAGTCTTAGCTACCTTAGGAAGTCCCTGTTCCTGGGACAGGAAGCAGCTTGAGTCATTTAGGTCACACTCCAAATGTTTGATCATTTCAGTTGTTGAAAAATACCATGCACACAGAAAGGAAGTTATTTTATCTTTAAGTAGCACTTCGGGGCATACCTATAGGAGATTCGCTCCTCTAGAACTTAATCATCCCAGTTTAGCTTTTCACACTTTTGGTGACTTCTTGCAGGGTATGAGTGTGTGTTTTGTTTCGTTTTGACTCCATCTCCAGGAATGGTTCCTCTCTGTAAGTTAAAACGGTAATGAATTCTTACAAAGATCTGACTTTTAACTGCAAAGTGATCAAAAGAAATATTTAAAACTGTTTTACTGCTTCTGCTAGTGTATCCTCACTGTTATTGCTGGAAATATTAATTCGCCATATATTTAGTTCACCCTTTTCTCTCACTCCCCGCAGTGTGACTTAGGTTATTTCTCATGGCTTTTAGAACACGGTTCTCAAGGTTGAGAGTTGGGTGTGTGTCTTGCTTTGGGGGTTGGCAGAGGCATATCCATCCCCCTAGGCAAAATAGAAATGTGTTTAGTGTTATTAGAATGGTCTAGAGCTGTGTCCAAATGCAAGGTTGACTCATGCATTAGTTACCTATTACTGCATAACAAATTACCCCACAATCCAGTGACTTAACAACAACAGAACATTTATTATCTCGCAGTTTCTGTGGGTCAGGAATTCAGGAGTCAGGGGCCTTCATGAGGTTGTATTCAAGATGTCTGTCTGAAGATTCCACTGGGGCTACCAGATGTGTTTCTAAGATGGCTCATTCACATGGCTGTTGGCAGGAGGCCTCAGTTCTTGGCTCACCCAATAGGGTTGCTATGTGCCCATGACATTCAGGAGGCTGAATGTGCCCATGTCATGGCAGCTGGTTTCCCCAGATAGCAACGAGGAAGCCACAATGCCTTTTCTATCCTAATCATGGACGTCACATACAGTCACTTCTGTCACATTCTATTTATTAGCAGTGAGTCACTAAGCACCACCCACAACCAAGGGAGGGAAAATCAGCCTCCACCTTTTGAAGGGAGGAGAATCAAAGAATTTGTGGACATATTAAAAAACCACCACAGGGCTTCCCTGGTGGCGCAGTGGTTGAGAGTCCGCCTGCCGATTCAGGGGACACGGGTTCGTGCCCCGGTCCGGGAAGATCCCACATGCTGCGGAGCGGCTGGGCCCGTGAGCCATGGCCGCTGAGCCTGCGCGTTGGGAGCCTGTGCTCCACAACGGGAGAGGCCACAACAGTGAGAGGCCCGCGTACCGCAAAAAAAAACCAAAAAAAAAACAAAAAAAAACACCACAGGTGGTAAATATGTTAATTAATCCAATCAAATGTTGAGGCAACATGGGTGGTAGCTACATATTTCTCTCTCCTTCAATCAGATGACAGGACAGAGAGAGATCAGAGGTTAGAAAAGAATCAGGGTAGGATTTACCTTGAACTGGGGACCTGAGATTAAGAAAAAAAATTCCACCTGAAGGGTATGGCAGTGGATCTTCAGTTGTCATAGCAACTATAAACAGAATTAAGAAGGGCTCTGGTTGTCTGTCTGGGGTGTAAGCAAATTCTCCTTGGAGATCTGTAGGGCCCATATCCTGCATCTTGGCCTCCAATTTCTAGCCAGCACTAATGTTATCTATGTAGTGTGATGAACCCTTGACCAACATTAAAGCCTGTCTCAAAAGAAGGCAAAATCATGACTCTCATACAAATATAAAATGAACACATCACAGGTTTTATATAACTCATTAATTAAATGAGGGAATGGGTGAGATATAACTGGCTCAAAGGAGCATCCCAAGAACAGAAACATTTGTAGATCGGGAATATTGAAATAAATTTGCAAATGGACACAAAACTGGCTTTTGGGGTGGCAGTAGGGGTTCTCACTGCCCCAGAGAGAAGTTATTTGCTTATCTATAGGTGAGAAGTATCCACAGTCCTATTAGTTCTCTGCATCGTATAGAGTTGTAAAACAGCCTGGCAAAGACAAAGGTTCATTTTCTGTAGGTTCAGAAAATACCCCCACCGTCAGGCTCCAGCATTCCATTGAAAGAATAGCCAGTCATCTTTTTTGCTTATTCCAAAGCCTTAAATTTTTCCTTGTATCAAGTAACCTCAACTCTCTTGAGTTGGCAAAACACACTCCTCAGAGGGTGTCCTTTGAACCTCGGGAAGGTTGAGAGTTGAATATGGAGAAGCTGAAATCAATCAAATATACTGTAGTGATATTTTGGTGTTAAGTTCAGGAACAATCTATGCATGTGATTTAATCTGTAGTGTTTATGACAAGAATCTCACAGATTAGCCTTATGATTCCAACTTAAAATTGTATAATAGACTTTAGACTTGCAACTTTAAGGTAAAAGGAATTAAAATTTGACTTGGAAAGCAAGAGTTGCAATGTTTAAGCCAACTGGATATTCACTATATTTACACATTTAATTGATTCGATTTTGCTTTTGGTCGGCCCTCTGTATCTGCGGGTTCTGCATCTGAGGAATCAACCAACTGCGGACCGAAAATATTCGGGAACAAAAAAACTCCAGAAAGTTCCAAAAAGCAAAACTTGAATTTGCTGCATGCTGGCAACTATTTACATATCATTTACATTGTATTTACAACTATTTACATAACATTTACATTGTATTAGGTACCATAAATAAGTAATGTAGAGATGATTTAAAGTATATGGAAGAATGTGTAGGTTACATGCAAATAGTACACCACTTTATGTAAGGGACTTGAGCATCCTTAGATTTGGTATCTGATGGGTGGTCCCGGAACCAATCCCCTGTGGATACTGTATCAGGTTCATAAGTTTGCCCATTCAGGCATTCGAATGCTTAAAAAGAAAATAAAACAAATTATATGTGTGTGTGTGTGTGTGTGTGTGTGTGTGTGTGTGTGTGTGAATATATATATAAAATGTTCAGGGAAATTTAGCTAAATTTATAAAGGGATGGGACAGTTTAAGAGCATTTAGTCTGTTCAACTTGTCTTGATTGAGCCTTAATCAAATGCCTCTCTGAAAATGATGGCTCAAATTTTGTATAAAAATAACAAGGTTAATAAATGCAAGTTAAAGACTTGTGAAACTCTAGATTTAAAAATCTGGAACTTGAAAAAATCAATAGTAACTTAACACCTGAAATTGAATGTTTTTTTTTCTATATACACCCACACGAATTAACTGGGATATCAAATAATTCCCATTGATGGTTTGGAGGAAAGAGATGTGGAAGAAGGCAAAGGAGGGGTAGGAGGGACTCCCCTGGCGGTCGGTCCAATGGTTAAGACTCCTCGCTCCCAATGCAGGGAGCACGGTTTGACCCTGCATGCCACAAGGAGGGGCCGGGGGGGGGGAAAAAGGAGGGGTAGGACATGAAGCAAAAAATGAAGTTATGGGGCTTCCCTGATGGCGCAGTGGTTAAGAATCCGCCTGCCAATGCAGGGGACACGGGTTCGAGCCCTGGTCCGGGAAGATCCCACATGCCGCGGAGCAACTAAGCCCGTGTGCCACAACTACTGAGGCCGCGAGCTACAACTACTGAAGCCCGCGCGCCTAGAGACCCTGCTCCGCAACGAGAAGCCACCGCAGTGAGAAGACCGCGCACCGCAAAGAAGAGTAGCCCCCGCTCACCGCAACTAGAGAAAGCCCGCGCGCAGCAACGAAGGCCCTATACAGCCAAAAATAAATGAATAAATAAATAAAATATATTTTAAAAAAAATGAAGTTATGTGTTCTATTTTCATTTAAAATAAGATAGGTGGCAGGTTTCTGTTTTGTTTTGGCCATGAAGCGCTGCTTGTGGGATCTTAGTTCCCCGACCAGGGATTGAACCCAGGCCATGGCATTGAAAGCCCAGAGTCCTAACCACTGGACTGCCAGGGAATTCCCTAGGTGGCAGTCTTAAAGCAGAGCCCCAAGATTCTTTGATATACTTCCCACTGAAAGATAAAAGGGAGGGGTTGATGTCCTCTCCCCCATTGAATCTGGGCTCTGTAACTGCTTGACCAACAGAAAATGGCAGAACTGACGCTGCTAGTTTCCAGGCTTAGTTTCCTTAAGTAACTGGCAGCTTCCATTTCCTTGCTCTCTTAGGTGCTCACTCTTGGCACCCAGCCACCATGCTGTGAGGAAGCCCAAGTGATCCTGTGGAGAGGCCCACGTGGCGAAGAACCAGAGCCAGCACCAACTTGGCAACCATGTGTGTGAGCCGTCTTGAAAATGGATTCTTGAGTCCCAGTTGAGCTGTCCCAGTTGACGCGGTGTGGAGGAGAGCTGAGTTGTCTGCCAAGCCCCGCCCAGACTGCAGATTCTTGAGCAAAATAAATGCTTATTATTGTTTACACCACTGAGCTTTGAGGTGGCTTTACACAGTAATAGATAAACAGAACAAGATATAACTTACACATAGTAAAGCATACAAATCTTAAATGTACAGCCTGAATGAATTTTTATATTTGTAAATAATCAAGTAGTCATCCATCAGGTTAGATATAGATATTTGCATCTCCCCAGAAGGTTCCCTAGTCAAACAGCTTCTTGAAATACTAACCAGGCACCTGAACTATTAGCCCACAGTTCTGGGCAGCTCAGCATTTGTTTTTTCTCAGAGATGTTTCCAAACTTAACTGGATTAGAAACATTCTCTTCAGCATTCATCGATGGAATAGAAACAGGCTCTGAGGTGTAGGCCAGAAAAGAGCAAAGCCTCGAATAGAAGACAACCAGATTTCAGTCTGTAACCTCTGGGAAGTAGGTCAGCAGGAAAATGAGCTGATCTGCTCTTAAACCTCTCATCAGCGCATAGGGTGCTTTCTTAATACCTGTAGTCAGGCCTGTGAGGCCTGATTTAGTATTTACAGTCCTGTGTCCAAAGCAACAGAGACCCAAAGGGCTTTGGGGAACCTTTAAGCTGGATGGAGGAGATCCCCCCAAATCTGCTTCACCAACTGCTTTACTTCAAACTGTGGGCTGATTTCCATTAATCACACTTGGCCCTAATTACCCTGGAACAGCCTTTCTTCCTTAGGCCTGGAGCAGGAATTTTAAGGGGCTCCTGACAAAGCAGGTCCCTGAGACCAAACAATAGTGGTCTCCAGGAAAAGCCTGGATGAGGAAGTGTCCATCCCCACTCCTGTCCTTCCTGGAGACCCAGGTTCTAGGCCTGCTTGTGATCTCCCCAGGTAGAAACCCAAGTTCCTCCACTAAATAGATTTTCCTTTTGTTGTCACGTTAATTTGCAACTCATTAATAGTGACAGAAGTGAGGTACTGCACCGATGCCATTTGCATATTCATGAGTGACTTATTATTAAACAAATAAGATTTTCCTATCTTCGCGAGCACCCAAAGTAAGGCTGAACAGTACATGACGCCGGCCCCGATGCTTTATTCTCTCTTTAATATGTTAATAGATGCAGTTGATTTCTTTAAGTAAATACGCATCTGTAAAACAACACGTACTTTATAAAAAAGAAATCATTTAAGTAATCATCTATTAGCAAAGTTGGCAACAATTTAAGAGGAACAACCCGTTAATACCAACTCGTGAGAATCAATTTGTGAATTTTAACTCGGTTGGGTGGTGGGTTGCGGACGATCGAGGAGGAGGACCTGCGAGAGTGTGTGCGCGCTTAAAAATATATTTTAATAAGTTTCCGGAGACAAGCACTCGAATCCTTCGCATCTTTCGGGTGCCGGCTCCCAGTAGGTCGAAAACCGCCCGCGTCCTGACCCGGATCAGCGTTTTTACGACATCCGCAGGGCACTGGAATCGTGATCTGAAAGCAGGCCGGAGCGCCACGTCTACCCCGCCGCTTTCACCGTACCCACCGGCCACGCATTAGCACCGGGTTAAGCCGGGTGGGGGCGGGGCAGGGCTTGGGCTCCCGGCGAGACTCCCCCACCGGGCCGGGACTGGTGGCCTCCCCTCCTATCCACCCCCGCTGCGGCACGGGTTTCGTCACAGCCGGTTCTTTCCTGCCGGGGTCAGGGCGGGCTCCCCCCGCGGCGGCGCGGAGCGCGGGGCCAACCGCGCACCCTTATCTCGGCCGAGTCAGACACTCGCCGCGCGGAATCTGTTGACATTTACTATTGTTCGCAGGAGTCCGGAGCACGGGGCGGGGGCGGGGGCGGGGGCGGGTGGGCCGAGACTGGGAGAGGGAGGGCGGCGAGTGTGGGGCCCGCGGCCGGCCGGGGTGTGTGTTTGTGTGAGCTCGCGAAGGGGAGGGGGGGCGATGCGCCGTCTCCACGGAAAAAAAGTGGCTCGCGGGCCCGGAAGCTTCCAAGCCGGCTCACTGGCCGGTGGTGGTTGGGAGGCTGCAAGAAGAAAGACGGGGCAGCCGGCGGTGGGGCCCGCGGATGGAGGGGGTCGGCTCCAGCCGCACGGCCCCCGGTGACCCGCAGGACACAAGTGCATTTGTGCCCAGCCGTGGCGGGGATTAAAGTGCCATACGGCCCGAGCGAGGGGGGCGAGGCGGGTGGAAAACAACTCCCCGCGCGCACAAAGCGCGCATTGTTCCAGCCACCTCCATTATGCCGCGCTGCAGCCAAGAGCCCGTTTCGCAACTGCCCGCCCGGCGCTCGCGCTCGCGCGCGCGCGTACACACACACACACACACACACACACAGAGGCACGCACACGCACACACACATACACGAATTCGCCTGGGCCTAGGCCGGGGGTGGGTGTGCTCCGCCCGGGACTGGGAGAGGCCGCTGGGGCTGGGGGGCTGGGGGGAGAAGGGGCTAGCAGGCGACTCTTTCAGCTCGGCTGTTTGTCTATTCAGGGCTGGGCTTTTTAATGTCTTCTCTCCCTAATCTCCTCCCCGGCACTTTTCCTTTTCTCCGGTTCCTCGGGCCTGCCCCGAGCGCACCCCGGAGCCTGGCGCTCCCCCGGGAGAGGCGGCGACAGTGGGGGGTTGGGGAGGGAGCGCTCTAAGCCGCTGTCACCCGCGGATCGCAGCCCCAGGCACGCAGCGCTTGCCTGCTCTGCTGAGGACACGTGCTCGGGAGGAACCGGGGAAGCGTCCCGCCTTCCAAGGAGAGGCTCCCGGAGCGACTCCATCCCGGGCTCTCCAGGACTTCCCCGGGACCGGAGCGGGAGCTGCGGAATCCCGCGCCGCACTGACGGGCCTGCCGCCGGTGCGTGCCAAGTGGGACAGCCCGGCCGCCCCTACCCTCACCAGGCCAGTGCCTGCGCCCTGTTCTCCACTCTCTCCAGCCTTCACGGCACTAGATAGGTTCCCCGAGAGGAATTTAAGGCTTGCCAGCCCCTTAGGACCCTACCCTTTTCTCCCCCGGGAGCGGAGCTGGGGTGGGGATGGGGGGCAGGGAAAGAACCGAGACGCCCCACTCGCCTCCCGCCGCGCCCTCCTGGTGGGCAGGTGGGGAGCGTAGGAGCCCGAGCGCGGCGAGCCAGCGCGGTCTGGTTTCCTTTACGTTTACAAGCTATAAATAAACTTCCCCTTGGGCGGATGCGCGCTGCGTCCAAGGGTGGCTTCCCGCCGAATCAGGCGGGTGGTTTACCATCCAGGCCGGGAGCTGGTCCTAGCGCGGCCTGAGCCCAGGGTGGGGCGCTGGCTCCGGGAAAGCTCAGAGGTCGGCCAGGAGTGGCCGAGTGACCCTCCATCCCTGCGGGCCTGGGGCGCCTCTGCGGTGTGGCCTGAGGGTGGGGCTGGGTGATTTATGAGCCGTCACCCACCCCGCCTCTCCCGTTTCACTTGTTTTCCTCGCCTTCTCCAGCACAAGCCCCATTCCCAGAGCCTCGCCCCCAACCCTGCCCGGCGACGATTTGGCAACTGCAGGCTTTTAGAGCGCCAACCGCGGCCCCGGCGGGGCGCGTGTCCGCAGGGCGTGGGTGAGGTCCTCGGTGCTTTCACCCCCGCGCCCCCGCCCGGCGCGAAGAGGGGGCGGCCTTGGCCGGAGAGGCGGGGAGGAAGGGCTGGCCGCGCCACTCCGGAAACCGCGGGCCTGCCGGGTGGATCACTGACCCTCAAGGTCACGGGGCGCGGGGAAACCACCGGCCCACGCCAGAGCTGAGGCCAACGCTCCAGTCGTAACCACCCTGGGGGGTGCGCAGCTCCGCAACGGAGCCCAGAGGACGAGATAGAAGACGTAGCGCAGAGGCCACCACGGGTCCCAACACTGCCCTCCATCAAACGAGCGCCGTTTCAGTCGGCTCGGCGCCCACACTGCGAAGTCTGGGGCCGGGCCTCCTCGAGTCCCCAGCACACGTGTGTGTGTGTGTGTGTGTGTGTGTGTATGTGTGTGTGTGTGTGTGGCAGTGTACATGTACGGGCCTACGGGGACTCTAAAAGGAGTGGGGTGACTCTGGCAGCTGCTACGTTCGTTTCCGCTGAGACTTGGGAGGCCGCGGAGGAGAGGCGGCCAGCGGAGTGGGCGAGAGCCGGGCTTGGGAACGGGGAGGGGGCGTCTTCCCCCCTGGAGGCTCCGTAGCGAGCGCCCCCCAGCATCCTCTGCCCTCCCGTCTCCGGGCCGCAGCCCCACACCGCCCCAGGCTCGCTCCTGTGCTCCGTGTTTATTTAACCCTCAACCCCTCCGCGGCAGCTGCGGGTAGAGGGATTCCCGGCGGCGCTAATCCCGGAGCTGGACCCCAACCTCGGGCCGCCGGGAGCGCCCTTCCCCTTCCGAACCTCGAGGTCGAAGGTCCCAATGGGCCGGCGCCTCCGCTACCTAAATGGGCCTGGGGACCGTAAGGGGTCGACAGAAGGGGACCCTTGGCAAGGTCCCCATTGTTCCCCGGGAGCTGGGAAGCTGACTCACGCTCCGAACACAGAGCGATGCCGAATGTTTTCTCGGCAGCCTTCACCCGAGTGCTTTATTTAGACAGGCTTTATTTACAGTACACATGTTTTCGGCTCGTTATTCTGGAGGCGGGAGTGGAAACTGGGCAGAGCAGGAGTTCTCCCCGTGAGCCTCACGTTTTGAAGGGGCTGAGGCTCAGCGCAGTCGAAGGATCCCACTCTCGCTTGCTATGTTCCCTAGTGAGATGGTGCGGAGGAAAACAGTGAACGGGTGGCAGTGGAGGGCGCTGGGGGGTGTACGCAGGGGGGTCACCCCCTCCCACAGTGCCGCTCTTCAAAATGCATAGCACCCCAGGCATGTGAGATATCCGCAGGCCCATTGTACAGACTGGGGTGGGGACAAATTCACACAGACAACGCACACCAGCTTAGTGAGAAAAGCGTCTTTAACTCTTTTTCCTGGGCTTCTTCCTTCCGGTTTTGGACTTCTCGGGTTATCCAGGTCTTGGTGTCTCTGGATTCTGGGAAAGGCCTTGTCCAGATTCCTGAGTGGAGGGTACAGGCCAGCCAGGCGGCTCGAAGGCCTCTGGTTGCCAGCCTGTAGTCAAGCCTTTTTGGCAGCTACTCAGTAAGTGGGGTGGTCCGGTTAGGGGCTGCAGGAAATTGTCTGAGCTAGGTGAAATATTTTACAAAACCTTTTGGGGGTTTTGACTTGGAGCTGGCAATGTTAAACCAAACCAAGGTTAACGAGTTCTCTCTCCTGACTTTTTAGGTGCAGTTCAGAGAAAACTGGGGGTGGCGCTCTTTAGAGGAAGTAGGTTTAATGGCATTTCCTCTCATTTTTCTCCACGGCGAGGTGTTGCAGTCGTCCCCCCTGCTGCTTGCAGAGTTCAGTAGCCTCTCTCTGGTTGGGGGTGGCAGAAAGGCTTCTCTGGGGTCCCTCTTTGGGGGGCCCGCAGCTGACTTGGTCTCTCATGGCCACTGAATTCGAAGTCTTAGCCTGTTTGCTTGCTTCTGACTCCTGCTTGGAGTGAAAGGCAGCCTGACCAGAGGTGCTCGGGCCCCAGGAGGTGCACAGGACACAATACAGACACCCGAGGCCTCTTCTCCTGGCCTTCGCCTAGCGCAGCCCCGGGTCTCTTCAGGAGTCAAGGCCTAAACAGCCTTTGCCTGCGTTTCTCTCCCTGTCTTGAGTCTCTGGCTGCAAACCCCTGCTTTCTGGGGTTTATCTGCAGTGCTTCCCTTCCTGAATCCCACACCGTTTGGTCCCTGCCCCCTGGCTTGCGGGGCTGACTTTTCACCTGCACACATGCCCACCCCATTCCCGTTTTCAAGCCGCAGTGTTGGAGCTGTGCGGACCAGAGCTGAACTGTGGCCATGCGAGAGAAGGAGGTGGCTTGACCATTGCAGGAAGGGAAGAGAAGGCAGATTCACAGCTCGCAGCGCTGCTGGGAGACCCGGGGCTGCACGGGGAGCCGCAGGCGTTGCTACAGCCCCAGAAGCTCTGACGGGAGCCTGTAAGAGGAAACCAGCTCCGGGAGGCCGAGAGCTTCTGTGCGGCCGAGAGCTTCTGTGCGATGTGTGTGTGTGTGTATGCGTGCACAGGCCGCTCATCGAGAGAGGAACTGCCTTTGTTGGGGGGGGGAGTGGGGAGGCTGGGGGCCAAGTTTGGGGCTGCAGTGATGGATGCGGCATCTGGAGAAGACAACTGCTAAAAGAAGCTGCTCTTAAGAGGCCCAGACACCTGGACACTGGCTCATCAGATGTTGGGGGGCATGGGGGGAAGGTGTTCCAAGCAGCTTAGGAAAGCACAGCCTAGAGGGGGTAGAATTTAGAACTGCCCAAGGATGGAGAGCCTGGAGCCAGCTTGGGTTTTTTAAACTTTAAGATTTGGGGTGGCATCTGTGAGATAGCACCTTCCCGGGGGAAAAACAGCAGGCCCTTTACTTGGAAGTCCCCAGAGGCCCCAGGTACAATGAGCCAGCGGTCCGGGCTCACCCGGGGGCGTGCGTCTGTGGAAGGGGCCGCAGAAAGTGCAGCCCCCGCCGGTCGCTTCCCAGGCTCCGGGCGAGGGAGCGGGCAGTGGTGGGGTGGACCCACTGCACACCGAGACCGCTGCCACTGGGGGGTGAGGCGGGGCAGGTGGTGCCTCAGCCTAGCTGCTGGGAGCCATTGTCTGAGTCTGCACCCAGAGCTTCTCCAGCCGGGCTAATTCTCCACGTGTCCAATTTTCGTGTCTGAAAAAAAGCAGCAGTACAGAAACAAAACCATATGACAGGACTGGGCTGCAAACCTTGAAGAATCGAGAGGGTGGGAGAGGTGGCGGCTGGGAAGGGGGAGGGGAAAGAATGTGTGTGTGTGTGTCTGTGGGTGTGTGGTGGCGGCGTGGGGCGGGCGGCGGCGCACAGCTCAAAGTTTCGCCCATTTTCTACCCGATCTCACCTCCCGGCGTGCTCATCTGATGCAGTTCCAACTCCCTCAAACGATTCCGCAGCCCCAGCGCCCGCGGGAGTGTGGAATTACAGTCGGGAGGCGAGGCGCTGCCGCGAGCCGCGACGCGCAGAGCCGGGGGTTGCGGAAGCCCAGGCCCGCAGCAAAGAGACGCCCCGGCCGGCTCGGGCTCGCCGTCCCCCCGCCCCTGCGGCTCCGTCCCCTTCCCGGTCCCGAGCGGGAAGGTTCATCACCGCACACGCTCTGCTGGCTGCGGGACAGTGGGGAGGGGGAGGAGGGGTACGGGGCTTCTCCCGCCTACCTCTCCGGGGCGCGATGCCCCCTTTCCCCTTCCTGAGATCCATTTCCTTAAAAAATAGCCTAAGGGCCAAACGTTTAGCTACGGGTTCGGCCTTTCCCCACCCCCCGTGCCCTCTCCGCGTTCCCTCAACCCGCCAGGGCACTTTAGGCCCGGCTTGCCCCCCTCCCCCTCGCTTCCGCCCGTGCACGAGCTAGTGGCGGTCACTTCTGCGACTCTTTGGAGGCCGACGGCCCGGAGCTTTGTTCTCCCGGGGCTTCCCCTCCCCCCTCTAAGTCATCCCCGGCTCCACACTTTATCTGCCCCCCTTCCACGTCCGCGCACACAAACAACCCAGGTTCATAATCTCATTAGCATAGGCCTGGATCTGGGTGACCGCGAGGCTCCGCGCGCGACCCGGCGCAGCGCTGTACTTCGCCGCGAACCGGAGTTTCCATCAGGCGTGAGCCCTGGGCGGGGGCGGGGATGTGGGCTTTGGGGCAGGATTGGGGCCGGCCGGGAGGAGGAGGCCGCCCGGGGCCGCCGGAGCCGCGGGAGGAAGGCCCCTCCCAGCGCCCAGTTGCCGTGGTCCCCGGAGCAGATGGCAACTTTGTCTCCTGGTGTGCGCGCAGCGACTTTCAACACATTCAAAAGGCTGCGCTCAGCCTGTCGGGGAAGCCTCGCTGACATTCAGAACCGATTAAAGACCCGAGACGGTGCCAGGCGCAGTGGAGAGTTATGAATTAATCATGGGGGTTACCGATATCTGAGGCTTCCCAGGGCAGCCCCTCAATTATTAAGCAGCCCCCACTGCCCACTCCTGACCCCACCCCCCGCCGCAAAGCGGGTAGGCCCGGCGTCTTTTGCGCTGCCCCAATTAACAGCCACCGGGTAATGTGAAAAGTGTTTGCCCTGCCACCCGAGGTGCGGGCTCAGGCTGCGCCGCTGGGCCTGCCAGACGCACGCCGGGCAGAAAGCTCAGCCTCTGGGACAGGCCCCGCGTGAGCGTCGCACTCCCGCCCAGGAGTCGGGGGTGGAGTGAGGCGCGTTCTCAGGCGCTGTGCCCCAGGCGCGGCTCCCTTCACCTCTGCAGGTGGGGAGGCCCTGGCTAGAGGGCGACGCCGGGGGCCACCCTCCACAGGGTACATGTCCTGGGTCTCCGGAGTAGCGGCAGGCTCGTGGTTTTGTGTAGTGGTTCCGGCGATGTTCCAGGCATGGAAAAGCGAGGTTTGTGTGTCCCGTGAAACCCCGCACAATCCCTGGGCCTTCTAGGAGGCCCACTGGCTGGAACCCTCATGCCCCAAGCAGCCCAGAGTCCCCCTAAATGGGAACCTCCTCGACTACCGAACCCCTTGTCCGCATATTAAATCACGCACACCCTTCTAATCTTCCCTATTTATTTCCCGGGCCTGCCTGGCCACAGATTTCTGCAAGACAGAGCAGTCTTCGGGTTCCTCCTGCTTCCAGAGGGGCCATAAAAAACAGATGGTCTCATTAGGAACAATTTATGCATATATATTTCGAAGAGTTCAGCAGAGCTGGGGTAGGTTTGCAGCCCCTGCGTCAGGCAGGAGCAAAATATCACCACTTGCAAATGTTTCCAGTTTGCAAAGTAATGGTCTATCCAAAGTAGCTAAGCAACGAATTACTCAAACACTAGAAGGTTAGATGCCAATATTATCACATTCCTCGTGTTCCTTAAACCGTCCTCCTCCTCGGTCACTGGATTTCGGAGGGAGGCTCGCTGGCCACGCACCCCTACGCCCGCGGCTTCCTTTCAACGACTATTTCCAATCTCCAAGTCAAATCACTTATTAATTATAGAGGCAACTCGAGCAAACCCAATTACCCGTAGGCAGCCCTTCCCAGATGGGAAGTCTGTCTCGCGGCTCCCACGGTGGCCCAATTTCTGGGGAGCCTTTTTTTGCGTACGATTTCTTTTTGTCAGTGGTCCGCCAGCGGCCCTGAAGGTTTCCTCTCCCTGGTTTTTCTTCCTAGAGGCAACTCCATTTTCTTACCCAGTTCCCTTTCCTTCCTCCAAGGAGACCTCCCCGCCCCTTAGGAGGCTCTGCCTTCAGGCTAAATTTACCGCCGCACCAGGTTTAAGCCTTAGGCGTTGCAGACCTGGCGCTGGAATGGCGGAGGCCGTAGACAGAGCCCTATTCATTTGCAAAGGCGGAAGGCTGAGCGATTCGCTCGCTTGGCTGCCCTGCTACTCCTCAGTCTTCCCTTCAGGCCTAGCCGGTGTCTTGGACTCACCATGATCTGTGAGTTGTGACCCTGGGCTCCGCAGGGGTTCACTCCAGGTCGGAAAAAGGCCACTTCACTTTTTAATGCCGCCACGGTTCTGGCCATATGGTAATAATAATGCTAACCACCAGGACTTTTTGTGCCAAGCAGTTTATATATACATACATCTTCTTTAAACCTCGCCGTCGCGCATTTATATAGGCATCATTTCTCCCATTTTGCAGATAAGGAAACTGAGGTTAAGAAACTTGCCTCAGATCACGCTGTTACTTGGAAATGAAGCCCTTAATTCAAAACCTGCGTTTTCATTCACAGCTTCAAAGACACCTTCCAGAACAGTGTAAGCCGTAGGGGGAAGGAGGGGGGCGGTTGGCGTGCAGCAGAGGAGGCCTAGCAGCGCAAAGGCCTCAGAGTGGTCTGGCCGTCGAGTAGGCATTTGGATACCACACCGGCTGGACGGGGAAGAGACCTAGAAAACCGAGGCGCGCCTGGGATTTGGAGCGCTAGGGTGGCTGCACTGGCTGGGGGCAGGGTTGCGGGGCAAAGCGCGTCTGCCAGGGTCTTGCAGCGCGTGGAGAGGGGTCCCGAAGGGACCGCGACAGCGGCTTCCGGGGCTGTGGCGCGAGTGGGACGCGTTGCGCGGTGCGGAGGACTCGCCCCGGCGACCTGGGGGGCGCGCAACGTGTGAGAAGCCTCGGGAGATACCCAGGGGCCGTTGGCCTCGGCCGCGCCTCCCGGCCGCGCTCGCTAAGATGGAGCCAGCAGTTCCGCGGAGGAGGGGAGGGGAGGGGAGGAGAGGGGAGGAGAGGGGAGGGGAGGGGAGGGAGCGGAGGGGAGCGGAGCGGGGAGAGGGATGCGCGGGCGAGCTGGTAACCGTCTGCAGCGAGGAGTGTAATTGCCCCTGTGACCGCGGGCGACGAGGGCGGGGCGCGCGCCCGGCCTCCTCCCTCCCACTCCGCCACCGGCGCGGAGCTGGCTTTTGGCTGGGAAGGCGCAGAGCACGTCGAGGGCCTGGCCGGCCAGCGCAGGGCGAGGCGGGTGCTAGCCCTCGCCGCCTGGACAGCCGTCCTCGGCGCTCCCGCCTGGGGCCTTCCTCCTGCGCACAGGCCACTTCCTTTGGCTCCTAGGCCCTTCCAGGCACCGGCCTCCTTCTTCCTTAGGGTGCGCCCCGGCCCGGGCCTGGGGTAGTCAGCCGCGTCCGGGTGACATCGGTCACTGGAGAGCGGCGTTCCCTGGGGGGGGGGGGGCCGCGGCGGTCAGCCTCGGGTGGTGGGTGACCTACGAGACCCTCCACCCCACCCTCGCCCCGGGCGAGCCCTTAAGCCCGCGGGCCTGGGGGTCGCCCTGGGCCACCCCTGCTCGGCGAGGGCGAGCTTGGCTGCGCACACTCGGCCGCCTGTCCCCGGGTCGGAGGGGAGACGGACTTCGGGCACTCTCCGCGCCCCCGGATCTCCCCGCGCCGTCGGCGGGTGCGCTTTGCCCTTTGGTGGGTTCCTGGCCCTGCGCCGAGCAGAGGCGGCCGGGTCGGTGGTGGAGAAGGGGGCCCCGGCCGGCCAGGGATTCCGGAGTTTGTAACCCGTGTAGTTTCTGGCTTTCACGGCTCGTTTGAAATCCTCCCACAGGAAGATGTCTGCCTAGGAGGCCTGCGCGGCTCGGAGCCCCGCGCGGCCACCCGGGTGTGTGTGTGCGGGTGTGTGTGTGTGCGCGCGCGCGCACGAGACCCGGGAGAAGGGAGAAGGAGCCGGCCTCAGCACTTTCTCAGCTGCAGCGCTGCGATCGCGTCGTGCGGTGCAGGGCCTGGCACCCAGGGCTCGCCCGCACCCCAGCCTCGGCCCGGCGGACGCCCCGGCGCCCCTCTTGAGCTTTCTCCCTGCCCCCTGGCAGGGGCTGTTAACACAGGCAGGTGATGGCGCCCTGGCGCCCGTCGTGCGTTGGTCTTTATACCTCGTGAGTTCAACACTAATGAGTTATGGGTTGGCCCACGAAAACATAATGTGTAAATTAGGGATTTAATGATGTGTAAGATTAAAAGCTGCGCAGGGTTGCATTTATTTAAGGCTGCCATCTTGTGTTCGCAGAGAAATTACTTGAACGACATTGACCCCCCTCGCCCGTAGGACTGGAAATGGCGCGGGGGCGGGGATGGGTTCTGGGGGCTCCCGGCCCTGGGACTTGAGGCGCTTCTCGCCTCTCTCGCGGGGCAGGTGGTGGTCTGTGGCGGCTGAGGGCTGATTTTGGGTGGGCGCATTCCCAGGAAGGGCTGATTAAACCCTTTCCCCCTTTCTGGGGTCCGGGATTGGCAAGGCCCACAGGGGTTGCCAATTTCTGGGAAACTTACTGCTTCTTCCTGTCCTGATGCGCTCACGCGTTTTAGGGGTTGTTTCCAGAATTCAAAAGCATCTGTTTTTTAATTTTTAAAACCCATTTCCCTTCATTTGTCCAAAGCTGCAAGTGTTGGGTCTGTAAACCCATCCCTTGGAGCAGCCAGGGGCCCCCAGGCCCAGGCAGGCCTGGAATCTGGATCCTAAACCCTCAGGTTTATACAGATTCAGCTCACTTTTTGTAGGATTCTTTTCTTTTTTGCAAATTCGAGGGGAAATGGAAAGCAGAGACTCCCTGCCTTTATGCTCTGACATCGGGGCTCCCTGCTCTGTGCCAGCATGCCTGTGTACAGGCCAGCTCTCACCTCAGTATTGTTTCCTGCAGTTTTCTTTTTCCAGCAAAAGCTTCTGGTGATGTATGTGGCCTGAGGCTCCCTCTCAGGTACTCCTTAGACCCAGGTGAGGCACGTGATGCCATCTTGGGGAAGCTGCACCCAGCAGCCACCAGGCCGAGCTTTTCCATCTGGTTCTGTAGCCAGTGACTGGCAGGTGGGATGCCTTTTGTGGCCACCAGATGTGAGGCCTCTCTGACAGTCTCTGCCCAGCCCTGTGGTGGCTGAGGAGGGAACGGGGTAAGGCTGGGCATTCCTGGGATCCAGTCCAGAGCTGGCTGCTCACCCCCTGGGAAATGAGGGCTCTCCTCCCAAAGGGACTGCTTTCCACCTGGAAGAATGTGATGCCGTGGCAGGGCTGGAGCTGTAGTGCTTAGGGGGCATGGAAGGAGTAAAAGCAAAGGAAGGATTGGATCATGAACTTTTATATAGGGAACCAAGGCTTGTCTTGGTAAATTACGGAGCGCCAGGGCCTTGAGGGAACAGGGAGGCCTCCAGCGTGTCTTTTCTAGGCCTTGAAAGAGTTAATGGGAGAAATGTTGTTCCTGGTTTGTCTGTTTGCTCAGGCCCCACACTTATCTAACCAATCACTGAAAGTGTATAACTTTAGAAGTTTCATTCTCTCTCCCGCTTGGCTGGGAATTTCAGAAAACCCTTGCTTAAGTAATCATGATAATCCTTTCAAATTCCTTAGGGTCTGAGGCCATTTGGTGTTCCTACTTGAGTCCTGTTTAAGGAAAAAAAAAAAAAGACAAGGAGAGAAGAAGGCAGCCTGTAATAAAGAACATTGCAACATATCCGTCTGAAAACTACCCCCCCGACATGGCTTTTTTGCCCAGATAAGCTTCCTAAGTGGGTCCCTAGGTTTCTGAGAAATGGTACTGCCAGGTCTGGATGTTGGTGGTAAAGGGAAAGATCAAAGGGAAACCAGGTGAGGGGGCCATAGTTTCCCTTTTGGTGAAAACATGAAGGGGACACTTGACCTCCTTGGGGAGCTGGGGGAAGCATATCGCATTGTGGGGAGCAGGTCAGAGTTTGAGGTGCTGCTGATAAGACGTGCTGTTGGAATCAGAAAGAAGGTGTGTGTTGGACTTCCCTCGTGGGGCAGTGGTTAAGGATCTGCCTGCCAATGCAGGGGACACAGGTTCGAGCCCTGGTCCGGGAAGATCCCACATGCTGTGGAGCAACTAAGCCCATGCGCCACAACTACTGAGCTTGCACTCTAGAGCCCGCGAGCCACAACTACTGAAGCCCGTGTGCCTAGAGTCCGTGCTCTGCAACAAGAGAAGCCACAGCAATGAGAAGCCCGCGCACCGCAACAAAGAGTAGCCCCAGCTCACTGCAACTAGAGAAAGCCCGCGCACAGCAACGAAGACCCGACGCAGCCAAAAATAAATAAATTAATTTAAAAAAAAAGAAAAGAAAGGAGGTGTGTGGTTTCTCGGAGCGCCTTCAGCCAACTTTTTTCATTGGTGTTTGTTGCATGATTGTCCCTAAGGGGTCCTCCAGCCCTGGATCTGCCCTCTGCAGCCCAGATCAGCCTGTCATGGAAAAATGCCATGCCACCACCTCTGTCCCTAGCCACACTGTCCCTGATCCAGGGCCTCGGGCTTCGGACGTCCTAGCTCTTTATGCAGCCTGGCCGCCTTCAGTCTGCGAGGATTACCGCCCGCCCGCCCCAGAACTTCTTCATTGAGCTATCACAGCACGCTGGCCAGGCCTGTTCCCATTTCTGGTGACATTCTCCAGGGTTTTGTTTCGTCCTTTATACACCATTCCCAGAGAGGCTGCAGGAGGAAGTGAAAGAATGCTTGGCTGAATTTTTATAGGTCTTTTCTAGTCCATTCTGCAGCTGAGCTAGCCCTACATGCTTAGGCAGGCCTCCCCCGCTCTGCGCCCTGGTGTGGGGGGAGATGATTTCAAAGGGACTTTTCAGCTCAGACATTCTGGTAATTTCTTTGACAAGGCTGGAAGGAGGTAGGGTTCGCATCCTCAAGACACGATACAGGGAAAAGGCAAGTTTTGATTGATGGGGAGGTTTTGGTGTTTATGGCTTTGTTGGCCGATCCTCAGATGTGGTAGATAGCTTTGGCTTGTCTGCTCAACACTTGGTCCCGCTTCCAGATTCAGAACCCACACTTTGTTTGGGGGAACCACTGCTTTCTAAGTACGAGTGCTTTGTGGGAGGGGAGTGGCTCCATTTCCCAGCTGCAGAAGTGGGATGAGCGGAGCATTTGAACCTGCCCCCTCACCCCACTTTGGTCACAGTGATTGGTTCAGAGATGGGTATGTGACCTGAGTGGGTCCCAGAGAGACAGTTTCAGAACTTGCTGTTTCTAGTGGAAAAGAGAATCATGCTTTCTACTGGGGTTACCAAAAAGATAGGCTATAAGCCTGGGCTGGCTGGCAGCCTGAGGAAGGAGCCAACAAAGACAGAGCAGAGCCAGGTGACAGAGTCTTCATTGTTTGAACCCCTGGATCCCGTTGAACCTGAAGCCAGCCCTGCCCCAGGACATTTCAGTTATATGTGCCAATAAATTGCCTTTCTTTGCTTAAATCACTTGGACCTGGGTTTTCTGTCACTTGCAGTTGAGAGAGTCTTGATTTACCTGCCACCCTGGGGAAGCATAAAGGTCACTACCCCCTGACAGGTTCAGAAAAGTTAAATCCAAGAGGTATGGAACCAGAATGGGAACTCAGATCTCCTTCCACCACAGTGCTTGGCCCAAGGAGCTTTATCAACATTGTAGTTTTCTCTTTTTCTGGCCACTTTACATTTTTCCAAAGGACCCACCCAGAAGTGACCCTAGTATGCTGGGGCATCTTCATTGTGGTTGGTGCCAGGGGAGAATGTTTCCTTTTATGTCTGGTGGAGCCTGTCCAGGGTTTCATGCTTTGCTCTCAAACCCTCTCCCGAGATTAACTTCCTTTCTTTTGGTTTTCTGTTTTGCTTTCTTGCCCTTGTTCCAAGGACATTTTCTTGACTCCCATCCATTCCCTTAATCTGATTTTCTATATTCTACTTTAAAGACACTTCCCAGGCCTGGGTCTGGAAACAGTGCTTAGCACATAGTAGTAAGTGCCTGGTAATTGTTAGTTTGCTGTGGCTTGAATTACATTGCTTCCTTTCCCCTTGTCCACCAGGCATTGATACTTTGTCTCCCTTCTTTTGAACAGTTCCTAAGGCCCCAAGCCTTTCATGAAGCCTTATCAATATCTGAGAAAGAGGTGGCCATCTTCCCTGGCTCTAGCCTAGATAAACGTGTGTGGCCCCTTTTCCTCCCTACCCCAGCCCTGTCACAGTGTAAAATACCAAGAGCCCTGGACTAGGAGATAAGAGGAGACCTGGCGTCAGGCATAACTCTAGTTAGTCTCACTCACGCCCATTCCAACTCTCTTCTGCTTTCTTATTCTCTACCATAGAGGCTAGATAGTGAACTTCTCAAATTGCAGGCTACTTTAGAGCTAGTGGTGGCCATGTGACTCAGTTCTGGTCAAGGAGAGGTAAGCAGAAATCTCTGGGAAGAGTTTCCCTTCCCAAATAGGGCAAAACCTTGAACAGAGAAGAATTTTAATCCCTCTGTCTTCTTCCTGTCTGGAACTCAGATCCTGTGCCTGGAGGTGCAGCAGCCATCTTGGGACCATGGGGATGAAACCCACATGCAGTGCAGGAAGACAGGAGGGGTCTGGGTCCTGGATAACTGGAGCAGATGCATGAGCCCTGGATACTGTATGTTCCTCTGGACTTCCCTTACAAGAGAAAACTTAACCCCTTACTCAAGCCACTGTTTGTCAGGATTTCTGTTACTCGTGGCATTCTTTTTTTTTTTTTAATTTATTTATTTTATTATTTTTGGCTGCGTTGGGTCTTTGTTGCTGCACGCAGGCTTTCTCTAGTTGCGGTGAGCGGGGGCTACTCTTCGTTGAGGTGCGCGGGCTTCTCATTGCGGTGGCTTCTCTTGTTGCGGAGCACAGGCTCTAGGCATGCAGACTTCAGTAGTTGTGGTGCACGGACTCAGTAGTTGTGGCTCTCTGGCTCTAGAGTGAAGGCTCAGTAGTTGTGGCGCACGGGCTTTGTTGCTCTGCAGCATGTGGGATCTCCCCAGACCAGGGCTCGAACCCGTGTCCCCTGCACTGGCAGGCGGATTCTTAACCACTGTGCCACCAGGGAAGTCCCTCGTAGCATTCTTATAATTGACACAGCTGGGCTCTGTTCCCAGCTCTGCTCTAATTCACTGTGTGGTCTTGGGAAAGTGACTTCACCTCTCTGGGCCTCTGTTTCCTTATTTGGAAAATGAATATTTGTGAGTACATGCTTTAGAAGATTTTTTTTATGTGTATATATAATATGTATATCTCCACAAGACTATTATTTTAGCTATGACATTATGATGTGCTTAGGTGTGGATTTCTTTTATTTTTATGTTTTTATTTTTAAAAAATATTTATTTATTATTTGTTTATTTGTTTTTTTTGGCTTCGTCGGGTTTTAGTTGCAGCATGCGGGATCTTTTCGTTGCGGTGTGTGGGCTCTTCGTTGTGGCGCATGGGGTTCTCTCTAGTTGTGGTGTGCGGGCTCAGTAGTTGCAGCACACAGGCTCTCTAGTTGTGGCATGCAAGCTCCAAAGCACGTGGGCTCTGTAGTTGCAGCACACGGGCTCTCTAGTTGTGGCACATGGGCTCAGTAGTTGCGGCTTGAGGGCTTAGTTGCCCCACTGCATGTGGGATCTTAGTTCCCCAACCAGGGATCAAACCCACGTCCCCTGCATTGGAAGGCAGATTCTTAACCACTGGACCACCAGGGGAGTCCCAGAAGATTTTTTATAACCAACGGGTTCTGATTTTATGAATGTAGCTTTGTGTCTTTTTCTGTTTTCTCTGCCTGTGTTTAGGTCTTATCTTCTCAGACTGCTACCATTTGTGCCATTAGCACAAATTATTGGTCTAGAGAAGAACTAACTTGGATTTGGATCTCACACCAGACCCTGCTCCCACCCCCCCAAAAAAGAGAGATTCCGGATGGGTTAGAGTTAAATATAAAAACATAACAAAAAAGTGAGCAATATAACAAAAAAAAAACTTAGAAGAAAATAGAAGCATATTTATAACATCTACAGGAGGGTAAAGTGGACATCACAGAAAATGACAAGAACAAAATGCTATGTTTCAACATAAGAATAAAGAAAGCTTTTGCACAATAAAAGTGTGGGTCTATTTTGGGTTCTGTATTCTTTCCCTCTGATGTATGCATCTGGCCCTGCATCAATACCACACAATCTTGATGATGGTAGCTGTAAGCCCTCATATCAGATGGAGTGAGAACTCGGAGTCTTTTGACCTTGTAAGCCTCTGTGAGCTGACTCAGTTTACCGTTCCCTCTAACCAGTCTGCTCTGTGCACTGTCCCTTACACATATGAGCACACTTGAACTCTTTGTTGCCTGCCTGGAATGTTGGGCCCCAGCCTGCATCTGAGACCAACTCTTCCTTTAAGATTTCCCTCAGTTTCTTCCTTTTCCCTGAAAACTTTCTTGGTTCCCACTGCTTCTCACTCCAATCCTAAAAGTGATTATTCTTTCCCTCTTGAGTTCCCAGCACTCTTTATCTGTATCATTTACTCGGGCTTTAAAATGTTATCCTTTTTATGTATTCGTGCTCCCATGTGTAACTGTAGCCTTCTTGATTATGGGTTCCAGGTCCCTAACACACACACTGCTGGTATACAGTAGGTACTTAGCAAATGGTTCACTGTTGGAGAAAAAGAATAAACCAAACTCCATTGCTAATTCAGGAAGGCACAGGTGTGTGGAATTACAGGTGGCCAAAAGTACGCATGCATCCTTTAAGTATGGGTACACTTGGAAGTTGATTTGCAAGAAGGTCTCTGACATCCTATTGGTGGGAAGCTAAGTCTTCTGCAGAAATAAGTTGATAAAGGCTCTATATTTAAACATAACCTGAAGTGGGTGTTATAACTATCGCTACAACCCAGCTGAGTAACAAACGGCCCCCAAATTCCACTGGCTTACCACAAACGCTTATTTCTCACCCATGATGGCTGTGGCTTCTCTGCTCCAGGCTAGGGGTTGGATTTAGGTCAGCTCCACGCATCATCTCTCATTCCAGGGTGTCAGGTTGAAGCAGCAGCAGCTACCTGGAGGCATGTTCTTCTCCTGGTGATGGCAGGAGTGCGGGAGGCCAGGCCAAACCAAGTAAGCACATTTCAAACCTCTGCTTGTGTCACATTGACTTATATGCCATTGACCACAGCGAGTCACATGGCCGAACTGACATCAGTGGGGCCCGGAAGTATATCCCCGCCCTGGAGGGAGTGCAGAGAGGGGTTGGAGTGGGGAAGGGGAGTGAATATTTGCTGAGCGACGCTACTGTCTAGCATAGTGTATACAGTGCACGACCAAAGACCGAGGGCCCAGCTACAAAGGCCTGAAGCCCGAGGGGTGGAACTGAGCCACTTGGGACCACACAAAAAGATCCAGGAGGAAGCAGGTCTAGGGAGGGGCTCTCACCGGGTTCTCAGCTGGAGGCTGGTATCAGAACCTGCCACGTGTCCTTTACGGCTTGCGTTTAAAGTGCTCGCAGTCAAACTGCGCACAGCTCTGAAAAAAATCCAATCCGGCAGAAGTGGAGGACTCATCCAGGTGCAGGTAAGGACATTGAATCTGCTGTGGACATCGCAAATCAATTTTTCCCCCTCAGTGATTTTTCCGCCTCTCCTTCCACCATTCATCCTTAGTGAGGAAGAATTTGGATTCCCATTTTCTTATTATGAAATATCGGACGGTGGGAAGGCATAACCTTTTCAAAGCAATCGCAATTAAGCTTCTGGAACGGGGAGTCTCTTCTCTCAGGTGTCTGCTGTTGGAGTCCTTCGAAAGCCAGAAGAGAGAGAGAAGCTGGGAATCTTTTCTAGATGAGGGGGAAGAGCTGTGGTTTGGCGGGAAGACCTCCAGGTTCTACTCGCTGTTCCTCGTGGGTACAGATTCTAGGTGGGGAGCAGGGCGACCCAGCGTGTTCCCACCTCTTAGAGAGACTTGGCCCCCGACAGCTGAAGAGCACACTCCCACCTTCCCCTTAGCTTTGCCCAATGCATTTGTTGCAGGCTTGCTTCTGAAGGGGGGCTGCGGGAGCTGGTGCTCAACAACCGAAGAGAACCAATGTTACACATCTCTTCCCAACTCTCCTGTCCGTGATGGCAAGGTGGTAGCTTGAAATCGACCAGGGTGGGAGTGTTAACACTACAGAAATCGGCAAACACTGCAAGCAGCTTTTTTTTTTTTTTTTTTGTTCCTGGAGAGCCAGTTGTTAAACATTTACCTGCATATCTCTGCTGCTGAGGAAAAGTCCAGGCCATTGCACCTTAGATGGGTCTTTCTCGAGGTTTCTCGGAAGTTCACTGTCCTCCCGGTAAAGGCAAACGGAAAGTTTGTGAGATAGGGGTTGGGGGTGGATATAGGAGAACCAAGGGGTGTGTGTGTGTGTGTGTGTGCGTGCGTGCGCACGCACGTGTGCGGGTGTGTGTGGAAATGGAGTTGTACTCTCCCGTGTTTGTTCAGCTCTTAAAATAGAAAAGAAGCCTTCAAACATTTTATTTTTAAATTCAGCCAGTCCTGCATGAGGCTGATGGCCTGCCACCTGGACAGAGGCGGACCCGCGGTGGGACGGATGGGAGGAAGTGGCCGAATCTGCAGGGGCCGCCCAGATCTATCCTTTTTTATCGAGCACACGCCTGTCATCCATCACCTGAAAAGGTTATAAATCTACCCAGTGTTGAAGAGCCCCAGAATGAACTGAATGGAATTAAATGTGTGTCACGTGAGAGGGCTCGGCTGGCGGACTCCCCTCCATCTTGCGTCGGATGTTGAGGGCTTTGAGAGCTCAAGAGACATTTACTGAATGAAGGAGTGAATGAAGGCGGAATTTGTTTTTCGTGCCCCTGCTCCTTTCCTTCTGTATTTTCAGTCAGCAAATATGTTTTGAGCACCCAACTTGTGCAGGGCCCCATGTCCCCAAGACTCAGCGTGGCTTGTGGCCTCAGCTACTTGATCTGTGATCTGAGGGCTGGGTCTGGGTTTTCTACCTCCTGATCCCCTGCCCTGCCCACACGAAGCCCATCATTAATTCCTGCTGGTGCTGCCGCCCCCGTCGCCCCTTTGGCATGGTGTTGGCAATCTCTGAAGGAGAAAGGGATAATTTTGTCTCCTGTCACGTAGCAAAATAAAAGCTTTTGGCAAGCACGAAGCCTGGGAGGCCTTTACTGCCACACGTATAATTAGAACTTTGGGCTAAACCCATCCCTGAGGAGCAAAACATTTCATTTTAAGGCACAGGCTTTTTGATTTGTTTATTAAAAAAATTTTTTTTTCCAAAAAAGCAGTCCCCTTCATTCCCTCTGATGACATCACAGCTGAACACAGCACAGAGCTTTTCACCACTGTAAAGGGGGAACAGTTTGCATGCCGTATTTGACTTCAAACCCTTATGAACCATGACTAGAGCATTCCAGGCCAGCACTTGGAGCCTGGGATGGACATTTTTCTTCAGGTGCAAGGATCATTACAAGGAATGCATTCTTAAACCAGGCCGGCTCCCAGCACACCATTTCCACATATGGATATTAATTTATGTGATCACTTGAATGCAAACGCTCAGCTGTCTCCATAAGTTATAGAAGCAATCATCCCAGGGAGCATCGGAGACACCGAGAGTCAATTCTTGTGTAATAATTTCATATTCGAGCCAGGGATGCCAAATCACGGCCCCTTTGGATAAAATGTGAGCCTGTGGAAACACTCCCCTCCCCCTTTTTATTATTGTGCATTTTATTTCCCCATAAAATATGTTTATGCCCTGGAAAAACAAACCAACCCAGGGGGCCAGGCTGACAGTGTGATGCAGGGGGTGCCTTCTCGGCACTGCCCGAAGCTTCTGACTCAGCCTCTAGCAGGCACCGTGATCGGGGCGTGTGTCTGGGCACTGCTGAGAAAGCCCTCCTTGGGCCCAAACCTTGAGTGGGGGAGGCATCAGAAGATCCCCACGTTTTCAATGGAAATCACCCAACCTCGGAATGGAAGGAGGTCTTCTGGCCCCAGTTCCCAAGCTTCTATTCCTTTTTTATTAAAAAAAACAAAAACAAAAAAACAACCAGCTTTATTGAGATACAATTCACGTACCATAAAATTCACCCGTTTAAAGTGTACAATTCAGTAGTTTTTAGTACATTCACAGAGAAATGCAGCCATCACCGCTTTTTATCATCCCCCAAAGAAACACTGTACCCCTTAACAGTCACTCCCCGTTTCCCTCCAGCCCCACCCCTCAGCCCTGGCAACCATGAATCTCCTTTCTGTTTCTACAGGTTTGCCCATTGTGGATAGTTTATATAAATGGAATCATACAATATGTGGTCTTTTGTGACTGGCTTCTTCACTCAGCATTATGTTTTCAAGATTCATCCATGTTGTAGCAGGTGTCAGTAATTCATTCTTTTTTATTGCCGAATAATATTCTAGTGTCTGGATAGACCACATTTTGTTTCTCCATTCATCTGTTGATGGACATTTGGACTGTTTCCACCTTTTGGCTGTTATGAATTATGCTGTCGTGAACACTCGTGTACATATGTTTTCATTGGAATTGCTGGGTCATATGGTAACTCTGTGTTCAACTTTATTGAGAAACTGCCAGACTGTTTCCCACAGTGGTTGCACCATTTTATATCCCCACCAGCAGTGTATTGGGTTCCAGTTCCCTTTTTGTTTATTTTATTTTATTTTTATTTAAAAATTTTTTGGGGCCGCGCTGCTCGGCTTGTGGGATCTTAGTTCCCCGACCAGGGATCAAACCCAGGCTCCCTGCAGTGGAAGGGTGGAGTCCTAACCACTGGACCGCCAGGGAATTCCCTTTTTGATTTTATAAAGTGTGGTAAAAAATACATAACATAAAACTTACCATTTTAAGTGTATAATCAGTGACATTAAGTATATTGACAGTGTTGTATAACCATCACCACTATCTATTTCCAGAACTTTTCCATCATCCTAAACAGAAACTCTGTACCCATTAGGCACTACTCCTCATCACCCCACCCCCAACCCCTGGTAACCTTTCTTCTACTTTCTATCTCTGTGAATTTACCTGTCCTAGGGTTCCAGTTCCTTTTACAGTTTTCTCAACAGATGTTTATTACAACTTCCGCCCCAGTCAACTCCCATCTCCTGACCTTAGTACTGCCGTCAGGATAGAAGACATCTTGGACAAGTTGATTTCCCCATCCACAAGATAAGCTGTAAGGGAAAACCCCACTCCTTTTTCAAACAAAACCTAGGGCCTCTAGGATATAGGTCTGGAAAGACTCTCTTAGCGGGATGAGAAGTGAGCAGCTCTGACCTTGTGCCCCCGCCCCCCGCCCAGAGTCTCCTTCCCTTGGGGGACCCTCATTTCGAAGCCTGCTGATTCCATTATATTAGTCCACAGTGTTGTTCCCTCTTCATTTTACATGTGAGTCCCCTGCATGGACACACTCTTCCCCCACTTGGCTCCTCTTGGCTCAGCTGAGACCTCTAAATACAAGGGAGGACAAAAGGGGAATTGACAGAGAATACACAAAACATGGCAGCCTGGGTTACAAAGTGGGGGGCCCACCCAGCCTCACGGAGCCTGTCCTTCCCAGCACAGTCCTAAGCCACAAGGGCTGGGGTGGTTGCCAGGCTCTTTCCCTCTGCCTTCTCCAGTCTTTCTGTCTGAAAATCCTGTTATTCCTCACATGTTGGACTTCCCAGACTGATTCTTAATATCTCTTATCTTTTCTCTTCTATTTTCTGTCTCTTTCATTGTGCTTTATGTCCTGGAAGAGGCTCTTGATTTTTTTTCTTTCAACTGATTTCTTTCATTCTGTCCCCGTATTTTCAGTTTCCAAGTTCTCTTACTTTCTGTAATCGTTAGTATCGCTTTCTTGTTTTATGGATGCAACAGATTCTCGCATCTCTCTGAGGGTAAAGCTTTCTCCTCCTCCTCTTCCTCTTCCTTCTTCTTCTCCTCTGTTGACTAAATCATCTCGCTTTCCTCCAGGATCCATTTTTCTGTTGTTCTTTTCCACCGTTCTCTTCGATGGTGCAGGTCTTCTTTAGATGAACTACCAGGGAGGGCGTCTCTTCCTGCATAGTGAGTGGAGGGACGTGGACCATCAGTGTCGTTTGTGTGGTGGGTGAGCTCCCTTTTAGGCGAGCAGGCGGGGAGCTGAGGTCTCCCAAATGCTGAATTGTGGAGTGCGGGTTTTACTTCCAAGGCACTAATATCCACACAAGCTGCTCCGGTTCTCCTCAGAAAATGTGTTCCATCTCTTCAGAAGACACTTTCCCCCCTTCTGTTGTTCTGGTTGTTGAGAAATGCAGGCATGAAGCCAGTGTCAACTCTAAGAAACCAAGAAGTGTGCCCTTGACTCTTCTACCCACAGAGGCGGGGAGAGTGGCGGTGGGGGGCAGTTGTCCGACTGCAGACCCTGAATTGATCCCATTTCCAGCCACATTTTCCCCTCCTGCCCTGAGGGACCCCCCGCCCCCCCAGTCTCAGCCTGGAGCTTTTTCCTTGGGCCTCCTTGCCTGGGAGGGTTCCAGCTGTGGCCCCTCTGCTCTGCGTCACCTGTCACCACCCTGCCTTCTGCTCTCTGTCTTTCAGAAATGTGTTGAAATCCCTCATCTGCTGACACCCTGCCCCCCTTCCTTATTGTGGGTTTATACCTTTTTTTGTTCCTTCACCATCATATGAAAGGGAGCTTGGGAGGAAGGGGAGATAAGTACACGTGCTCGAAGTATGTAAAACAGATAATCTACACAAAGCATTCTGCCTAGTATCTGCTCAACAAATGTCAGCTCCTCTTAAAATGATCACCTGCTGATGTCGCGTCTTGGGGTGTGTGGGGAGAGGTTTGGGGGTCAGTGGACAGTGATGGGGCGTGGGAGAGTTTGTCCGTGGTCTCTCTCAGTGAATCTTCTTATTGTAGTTTTTCCTCTTAAAATTTTTCTTATTTTTTAAAAAAATTTATTTATCTTTGGCTGCATTGGGTCTTCGTTGCTGTGCGCAGGCTTTCCCTAGTTGCGGTGAGCGGGGGCTACTCTTCGTTGCGGTGCGCGGGCTTCTCATTGCAGTGGCTTCTCTTGTTGCAGAGCACGGGCTTCAGGCGCGCGGGCTTCAGTAGTTGTGGCTCACGGGCTCAGTAGTTGTGGCTCACGGGCTCTAGAGCGCAGGCTCAGTAGTTGTGGCGCATGAGCTTAGTTGCTCCACGGCATGTGAGATCTTCCCGGAACCAAGGCTCGAACCCGTGTCCCCTGCATTGGCAGGCGGATTCTCAACCACTGCGCCACCAGGGAAGCCCCCAAATTTTCTTATTTAAAATTGATTATTAATTGCATTAATAATAAACGAATACATCCCTTTGTAAGAAACCTAAAACCTGAAACAACTTCACATTGCTTCCCATCAGCTGCCTCTTTCTGTCTGAACTTGGGTCCTGGAAGCAGGCCCTGACACAGGGAAGTGGGGGCCAGTCCTTTATTTGGGAGGTGGTCCCAGGAAGCCCCAGGAGAGGGGTGCAGAGATGAACCAGGGAAGGGAAGGGAAGAAAACCAATAAAGGGATAGTTATCAAGCAAATTATTCCTGTGGGCAGCTGGGGCTTAATCGCACTGGGGACCTCTGGGAGTCAGTGGAGAGTGACCCTCCCAAGGAGACAGGGTGCTGGGGGATTTCACTACCATGCTTTCTTCCCGGCTGGGCTCTGAGACAGGGAACTTTGCCATGGCTCCCAAGACCACAGCTTGTATGTTTCACTTCACCCCTGGACATTCCTCTTGGAGGCGAGAGGGTGCCGGTCACTTCCACTCCTGGAGCACGTATCATCCTGTCTCCTCCACACTCTTGGGGATGAGAGTGGGGAGGTTCTTTAAATCTTTTTCCTTATAGTCTCCTCTACTTCCTCCCCTTGAAAAGCCTCATCCCATCCATCAAGCAGTGTGTACTGGAACTGGTTCGTCCTGGTTTGAGTTGGCAGATTGTACTCATCTCTTTCTAACTCTGAATTCAGGGATATCGCATTGGTGGCTTGAAATCAGCCATAGTGGAAGTATTTACACCACGGATATTGGCCAATGCCCCAGATCCCAACTTTTCCCCCAGAGAGCCAGGTGTTAAACATTTGCCATTGCACCAGTGTATAACTTCCAATTGAGAAGAAATACAGGGGATAGAGAAACAAGCTAGTGACATCACAAGGAAGCCACTTGATAAATCTAGAAGGTGGGACATTTTTCAGAACAGCATTGCAGTGTTGGGCCTGGACTGGATATTGGTTTGTAAAGACATTTTTGAGCCCATTGAGGGAATCTGAATATGTTCTGGGTATTGGTTGAGATGAATATTTACTGAAATGGAAAGGTGGAGATCTTTGACCAGAAAAAGTAGGCTGCTTATTGTATCTACAATACGAATATGTCTTCTTTTTAAAAAATTAATTAATTATTAATTAATTTATTTTTGGCTGAGTTGGGTCTTTGTTGTTGTGCGTGGGCTTTCTCTAGTTGCGGCGGGTTGGGGGGGCTACTCTTCGTTGCGGTGTGCGGGCTTCTCACTGCGGTGGCTTCTCTTGTTGCGGAGCACGGGCTCTAGGCACGCAGGCTCAGTAGTTGTGGCTCGCAGGCTCTAGAGCGCAGGCTCAGTAGTTGTAGCTCACGGGCCTAGTTGCTCCATGGCACGCGGGATCTTCCCAGACCAGGGCTGAAACCCGTGTCCCCTGCATAGGCAGGCGGATTCTTAACCACTGCACCACCAGGAAAGCCCCAAATATGTCTTTATAAATATTTGTACAGAGAATGATCCAGAAAGAAATTGTGGTAGGCAGAGTTCTAAACACATGGTCCCTCAAGATTTCATGCCTTAATCTTGGAAACTGTGAATCACATCACATGTGATGAGATTTCACTCATGTGATTGTGTCATGTTACCTGGCACAGTTGACCATAAAGTAGGGAGATTATCTGGGTGGGCCTAATCTAATCACACAAGCTCTTTAAGAGCAGAGTGTTTTCTCTGACTGGTGGCAAAAGAGACAGGCAGGCGAAGTCAGAGAGATTTGAACCATGAGAAGGGTTAGATGTGCTGTTCCTGGCTTGAAGATGTACAGGAACCAGAGAACAGCCTGCGAGGAAACGGGGACCTCAGTCTTACAACCACAAGGACTTGGATTCTTGTAATGACCTGAATGAGCTTGGAAGTGGATTCTCCCCCAGACCTTCCAGATAAAAGCCCAGCCTGGCTGACACCTTGACTTTAGATTTGGGAGACCCAGAGCAGAGAACCAAGTCCACCTGGACTTCTGAGCTGCAGAAGTGGTGGGTAATAAATGGGGTGTTTTAAGCTGCTAAATTTGTGGTGATTTGCTGCACAGCAGTAGAAAACCAAGACAGATATGCACTTAGGTGTTAATGGTGGTGATATCTGGAAGGTGAGAGCGTAAGATTTTTATTTTAACATTTTTGGTGGTCTGTATTTTCCAGTGTTCTACAGCGTGCCTGTTCCGTCCATTGTATTAAGAGGATATTTAACAAAAACCCTTTCGGATTGCTGGGGTGGGGGAAAGCCCTTCCCTTCATTTCCTCTCTATCTGAGACAACCTACCACAGCATTATTCTGTATCTCTTCCATGATATTCACAGTATTTTGTACCACTTGTGTTATTATTCACATAATATTTTAAATTTAAATCATCCTTTTTCTCTTTTTTAAAACAAACACCCTAAATGTTTTAGCCTTCTCCTGAGCAATAATATTCATGAGGCCATGGGTTGGCTGTGCCAGTTTTCTTTTTCCTAGCACATCAAAATACATAACCATAATTGTTTAAAAAAATACGGGTCTGTGTACCTCCAGCGGTATACAAAACAGGCTCTGGGAACGGCTGATCCTATATAATCCTTCCACAGCTTTGGCTTCAGTTGAAAACAAAAGCCTGGGAGGGGGTTGGCCCCTGGGTGCCTGGCAACTTCAGCCGTGGCTCTGCCCACAAAAGCCCGAAGGCTGGGGACGCCAAGGCCTGGCTACTGTCTGGGCCATGGAGGGGAAAGAAATCTACCCCAGGAGTAGGTAAATCCCGGATTTGTGCTTCTGGAAGATGCCCTGCCCATGGGTGGGTGTCAGAGCCCGGGCTCAGCCCAGCCCATCCGACTCTTCGACCCAGACTGATGCTACGTTGCTTCCTAAGGAAAAGACCAGAAGCTTGAGAAAGTCCCAGAAAGGATCAGACATCAACCCAAAGACCAGTAGATGACATAGGGCTTCTTGTCCACTTTTCGTTTTACCAAAAGGAAGGAGGGAGTGGCAGAAAGAGGAGTTAGATAAATTTGAGTTTTAACATGGCTAGGCCTCATGGGAGCTCCGTATCAGGCGGTTCCTGGTCCAAGAGCTTACCAACTGGGTAACCTGAATAAGTTACTTAACTTCTCTGAGTCTCCTTCTTTATCTTTGAAGTGGGAATAACGAACAAGGTGGGTTTTGCAGAATGTTGTTGATGAGGTTGAAATCAATTCCTACTGAAATAATATTTACTACATTTGTGGTCCTCAGTGTTTGGATATGGAGAATCACTGATGGTGTAGTCTTTTCCCTGGTGTGCCCCCTTCTGCCCTCACATGTCTACAGTCTGCTCTGAAAACAACAACCAAGAGGGATCCTCTAAAACCTGAGTCAGATCTTGTCCCTTTTGGCACAGAATCCTCCAGAGCCTTCCTATGGTACCAAGAGTGAAAGCCGAGGGTGCCAGGAAGGCCTTGCTTGATATGGTAATTGCCTGCCTCACTTCTCTGAGCTCCTGGCCTGTTGCTTCCCCCTTCTCCACTCCAGCCACTCTGGCCTCTTTGCAGGTTCTGGAATACACTGAGCCACTGCCACCTCAGGGCCTTTGCACCAGCTGTTCCCCCGGTCTGCTCTTTCGCCATTGTCCACAGTGCGCCCTCCCGTCCCTCCCCAAGGTCTTTGTAGAAGTGTCCACTTCTCAGCCTGTACTCTTTTGAAACCTGCAACCTTCCCCCTGCCCCTGGTCCCTAGGTTCCCCATTCCCTTCCCTGCCCAATTTTTCTCCTCTACACTGCATGTTTTGCTTACTTATTTGTTTTCTACCTTTCTCCCCCACAAGAATGTAAGCTCCATGACTACAGGGATTTTTAAAAAATCTGTTGTGCTCACAACAGTTTCCCAGGGCCTAGAACAGCGAGTGACATATGGCAAGTGCTTAGTGATTATTCGTTGCATAATGAACGAATGAGCGAGCGAATGACAGGTTGGGAGGATTAAGTGGGACCACGAGTGTGAGCCCCAGAGTGGGCGCACAGGGATCTGACTTGCGGAGGGTATCACCTCAGGCTCATGCCGGCCTTGGCCTGGGGAGCCTGTTTCTTTCCCAGAACCCCTTGCGGTTTGAAGGCCAGTGACCAAGCTGTCCGCTTTTCAGCAGCCATCCAGAGCAGTCCTGGGCTGGCTACGCTTTTGCTGGATTTTCAATACGTGACTTCCCCCCAAGGACAGAGCAAGAATCATCGAAAATCATTCACGAGAAACTCGCGGCTGTGCGTTCTGCAGGCGGCTTTGCAGGCCACCAGCGCCTGGTAGGGAAGGCGCAAAGCAGAGAGGGCAGAACATTCTGCCTGCTAGCCCATCGCCTCTCCCCTCCCAGTGCTTCCTGAGGCCTGGGACAGAAGAGCTGCCGTTCGGGGCAGGAAAAGCTGCTTGGGTGAAGGCTGAGGCCCGGCCACGCTGAGATGGGAAGCTCGCTGCCGCCCCTCCCCATGGCCCCCTCTGCTTCCCAGGCTCGGAAGCTGCTCCCCCAAGGCTCAGCCTGGAGCCTGGGGCCTGCCCTGGTTCCTGGCCGAGGCCACAGTCCGGGCTCCTCTTCTGCCCAGTAGATGTGTCCCCAACCTGCCCTCCAGCGGCCCCTCCATGGGGATCCCGTGTTCTGCCCTCACGGGCTCCCTTTGTCCTGTTTCAAATGGTGACGGTGGTCCCCGGGGTTCATCTATGTAGTCCGAGAGCCTCGCAGCCCTTTACTAGTGGCTAAACCGGGGGTGGGGGTTGGAATTCTGTCACTGGGCAGCTCGGCTACTCCCGCTGGCTCGTCTTGGCCTGTCCCGTGTGGCAGCCACTTTCAGGGCCCCACGTATCCACCTGCCTGCAGCCTTACCTCGAAGCTCAGAAGACTGCTTACTGCCAACACCTGTGACTCTGCCTGAGGGACTTTTTTGGTTTTTTCTTTTTTCAGCCCTGCTGCCTGGCATGCAGGATCTTAGTTCCCCGACCAGGGATCAAACCCGTGCCCCCTGCAGTGGAAGCGCAGATTCCTAACCACCGGACCACCAGGAAAGTCCCTGAGGGAGGCTTTTTTTAAAAAAAAAATTTATTTATTTATTTGGTTGCACCGGGTCTCAGTTGCAGCTCGCGGGCTCCTTAGTTGCGGCAGGCATGTGGGATCTAGTTCCCTGACCAGGGATCGAACCTGGGTCCCCTGCATTGGGAATGCAGAGTCTTAACCACTGCGTCACCAGGGAAGTCCCGGGAAACTTTGAGGCTTCTCTTACGCTGTCCCCCAAGGCCCTCAGTGGGATTGAATCCCCGCTCCCCCCCGCCCCCCTGCCCCCCCTGCCTCCCCCCCACCCCACCCCCGTTACCCACAGTAACAGCTGCTGTGATAACATAAACGTTATGACTTCTTTCCCTTCCAGCTCGCTGCCTCATTTCCCTTCCCGTTGTCATCACTCAGATTGCGGGAGGGTTAAAGATGGCTGCGAAGCTCGTGTCGTTCCCCCTATCAAGAGGTGGGGTGTTGTTACAGACTGAATTGTGAACCTCCCCCTACCCCCCACCAGAGATCTGTTAAAGTCCCAACCCCCAATACCTATGAATGCGACCTTGTTTGGAAGCAAGGTGCTTGCAGATGTAATCAAGTTAAGATGTGGACAGAATTCCCTGGCGGTCCAGTAGTTAGGACTTGGTACTTTCACTGCTGTGGCCCGAGTTCAATCCCTGGTCGGGGAACTAAGATCCCACAAGCTGCGTGGCGTGGCCAAAAAAAGAAATGAGGCCATACTGGATTAGGGTGGGCCCCAGATCCAATGACAAGTGTCCTTTTAAGAAGAGGGAACGAAGACACAGAGACAGACAGACAGACATGCCATGTCACAGTAGAGGTAGAGATCAGGAGGATGTAGCACATGACAAAGAACACCAAGGATTGCCGGCAACCCCCAGAAGCCAGGAGAGAGGCCTGGTACAGATTTTTCCCTCTGAGCCTCCAAGAAGGAACAAACTCTGCCGAGACATTGATTTTGGACTTCTGGCCTTCAGGGCTGTGAGATGATGAATTTCTGAGCTGGCAGACAGCAGCCTGTATCAACTTGCCGGCTCTTTAGGAAATGGGTCTTCCAGCTCCAGTTGAGCTGCTTCAGCTGATCCTCAGATTACAAGACTGTGAGCAAATAAATGATTGTTATTTATTTTAAGCAACCGAATATGGAGGTGGTTCGTTGCCCAGCAGTAGATACCTGAAACACACATGAACGTCTGGCCCTGGGAGGCTTGTCTTAAAAATCTACCTGTGGGGGAACCACCCAAACAAACCATCTTCTATCTTCCTTCTGGCAGACTGAGCCCCACTTCAAACACAATTTGGTCTTTTTTTTTTTGGCCGCACTGTGCAGCTTGTGGGATCTTAGTTCTCCAACCAGGGATCGAACCCTGGCCCTTGGCAGTGAAAGCGCGGGGTCCTAACTACTGGACTGCCAGGGAAGTCCCTCAATCTGGTTCTTATCATCCACTTTTTCAGGCCCTCTGGATAGTGCTCCTGCCCTCAACTGCCTGAATACTGACACCTGGCTCCCTTGCCTGATACTAGGTGTCCCCTGCGGTCTTTCCCAAAGGTAGGGCTAGGACCCGGTTACCCTCGCCCCCTTTTCCAACATGTACACCATCCTTAGCCCTCCCGGCTGCCCTGGAGAGCCAGCCTCCGTGGACTGGTCAGGGTGCCCCTGGGGGAAGTTGGTCTCTGCCCTTTCTGGTTTATAGCCCTTCTCAGCATGCTTCCCATCCCCACAGCCCAGCATTCTCCTGGGGTGGCCATTCTGGATCCCTGTTCTTTGTCACATGTAGCCCTGTCACCTCTGCTGCAAACCTCAAGACATCAATTTTGTGTTTCTTGGCTGGTATCCATAATGAGGGCGTGCCCCTCTGGGCTGGCGGAGGCTACGATGGCCGATCCCCGCTATCTGTCACTCCACTGGGTGGTCAGTCTATTTCCCTGGCTAGGGATTGGGTCAGGAACGGACTTGTGGCTCAGTCCTGACCAATGAGGTCTGAAGGGATGCCTGCTGGGTGCTTCTGGGGAATATTGACTTGCTCCTAAGAAAGGTGCTCAGAGTGTAGCCTGCCTTTTTCTTCCTCTGGACTTGGTGTCTGCCTAGATGTGTCATCTGGGACAGCCAGGAGCTCCTTACGACCCCCAGAGAAACTAGTCTTAGCATGCGGCTGACATGAGGCCAGCTGAGTGTCCCTGACCTGGAGCCAGCCCTACCTCTGCACGCCCTGTTACTGGCATCACCAGTTCCCACAGTGTTTAAGCCAGTATCTTTCCAACTGTGGATCAGAACCCCTTAGTGGGCCAAGGAATCAACTGAGTGGGTCACAATCAATAATGAAAAAAATGAGTTAGAGTAGGGAGGAACAGAATCGAAAATATCAGAGTGCATCCCATGCCATAGTGCTTTGTGAAACTTTGTCTGGTGACATGGACGTGTGTGTACGGAGCCAAAATGGAAAGGGTATTTCTTACTGTGGACCGTGGTCAAAGAGTTCTAAAGCCACTGGTTGAAGCCAGTTTGAGTGGAGGTTTTCTGTAACTTGTAGTCAGAAGTATCCACGACACCCTCTTTTTCCATCCCCCACTTGACACAAGCTCTTTCCTTTTTTTAAAAAAATATTTTATCTTAAAAAATATATTTTATCTTTTTATTGAAGTATAGTTGCTTACAGTGTTGTGTTAGTTTCAGGTGTACAGCAAAGTGATTCAGTTTTATATATATATCCCGTTTTATATTCTCACAAACTCCTCTCTCTGTCCTTCCCAACAAGCCACGGGGCACTCATTTCTGCCCTAAGTCTTCATTCACATTCTTGCCCCCCCCACCCCGCAAAGCCCTTTCCCTCTCTCCCACTCCCCCCACCTGCCCGGTCAGATCCTTCGAGTCCAGTCCAACTGAGTCCCTTCCTTCTGTGAAGCCCCTGGCAAGTATTGTCTGCAGTGGGTAGGAGTGTGGGCACTGCAGCCCCACTCCCTGGGTTTGAGTTCTCATTCTGCCACCTCCTTGCTCTGTGACCTTGGACAAGTTAATGAACCTCTCTGAGCCTCACTTGCCTCACCAGTAAAATGGGGATCATTACAGTTTCTGTCTCATGGGGTGGTTATGAGGATTAAGTGAAGTCATGGTTGTAAACTGTTGGAACAGTGCCCGGCATAGCCAAAATGCTTTATACGTGTCTGTGAAATAAATTAAATAACTGAAAGTTGTCATCGGGTAGGGTATTTGCTATTGCATGTGTCTGCTCGTAAGCCCATGCCAGGGCACCAGCCTCTCCCCGGGACTGGCCTTGGATCTCGCTCTTCCCAGATCTTGAACTTCCCTCTAGGTTCCTGGCTGGCCTTGTCCTCAGCCCGCCTCCCCGACCCGCTTCCAACTGGCTGCTCTCCCACCAGGTAGCCATGCCCACCCCCTGATTGCTCACTGCTCAAAGCTGCCCCTTCTACCCTCAGCCTCAGCCCAGGGGCCTTTCCCGCCCATCTGGGTGGGAACCCCAGAGGTGGCTTTCACAAGCTGATTTAGTGTAGAACTCATCTTTTCAGTCACGAGGGGAGGAAAAGGGCTGCAAGAGCCCTTGAGCGCCATTTCATTGCTGGGAAGGTGGCATGAGGGATCCTTCTGGCTGCCTGAGGTTTGAGAAGGATGGTGATAATACTAGTGATAGTAAGAAGATGCTAATGGTACCTTTGAGCAGCCACTGAGTATGGCATGTCTAGCGTTGACCTGCCGGCCCTGGCCAGAGACTCTGTACAGAGCTACGTCACCAAAGCCACTCGAGACCCCTGCAGAGTAGGGACCATTATCCCTGCTTTAAAGATGATGGAAGCGAGGCACAGAGGGGCGGAGTCACTTTTCCAAGATCGCACAGCTGGGAAGAGACCAGGAGTGGAGGGGGGCACGGGAAGTTGGAGGAAGCTCAGGTTTGACTTTTCCCAAAGCCCACTGTCTTTCCTCCCCCTCCTGTAGACACCTTGCTTGTCCACTGGTCCGAATCCTCCTGAAAGTGGGGAGCCCACCGTGGCACCCCGGCACCCCCTCACTGGCTCCAAGCCTGGCCTGGGCTGTCCCTTCCCAGGCCAGCTGGGTTTTGCTCAAGAAAATGTGATTAAAGTTGGTCTCTCCAGAGAGGGTCTGTTTTAAAGAATCAAAGCCTTGAAGCGAGAGGAATGTTCATAATTTTCAAGGCGGTCTTTGCTGCTGGGTTTATTTCCAACTGGCCCTGTGCTTGGGCAGCCGTGGAAATATTAGACCTCCCGGCAAAACCTGCAGGGCTGTCAATTCAGAAATGGAGAGGAGAAAAATGAGAATAAAAACAAAAGCCCACTTCCAGCAAATGTTAGAATTCTGATGGCAACTAGCTACCTGGAATCCTTACCATGTGAATTCAGAATGAGAAAAAATCCATATCTGTGAAAGCGGGAGCGTCTCCAGCCCACTTTTAATTGCACCTGGAAAGGGGCTTAATATCTCAGCCAGTTTCTCCATCATCTTTTGCAAATCTTGGGCTGCTTAGGTCCCCAGGGGGTTTGTGTAATAAAACGGGATGGTTAAAGGGCATGTTTCTGTATTAACGAATCTTTCTGCACTGGCTGGGCCTGAGCATTATGTAAATGTTTACTGTAATTAAGAGATGAAGTTGTCACGGTGCAGGATTTTGGTTGCTGGTGTGGAGTTCCTGCCGTGCCCCAGCCGTGAATAGCCACCCGAGAAGGAAGAAGCAGAAAGGGGAAAAGGTGGAAATGCATGCCTTATACGTGGCTAACCCCGGGAATAATCGTCTTGTTATAACGTGCCCCTCAGCTTACAATACAAGCAGGAGCTGGAGCCGTGTCTCGGGAAGGCAGGGCTGGGCTCAGACATGTCGATTTGCCTTCCTGCCTCTGCTGTGGCGTGGTGGCCACGCTTCTGTCACACTGCCTTGGGCTTAAAGTAGGATTTCTCCTGCTTGATCCCAAAGATGAGAGGATACGTGGAATTCCAAGAACCCATATTTGTTGTATGAGTTTTCTTTTTTTCTTTTTTGGGGGAGGAGGGAGTGGTGGTGAATTCCAGCATTAAAAAAAAAAACCTTGAAGTACGATTTTCATGCAGTGAAGCACACATCTTTTAAAAAATACAGCTTTATCGAGGTATAATTGACATACAATAAACTGCACTTATTTCAATTATACAGTCTGATACGTTTTGACTTATGCATCCACCCGTGAAACCGTCACCATAATCAAGATCGGGAATATATCCGTTGCTCCCCAAGGCTTCCCTCATGCTCCCCCCACCTCTCGTCATCCCTCCTGGCTGCCTCTCCCTGGCCCCCATCCCCTGGCAATCACTGATTTGCTTCCTGTCACTGTAGAATGGTTTTTGTTTTCTACAGTTTAATATAAATGGAATCATGCCGTAAGTACTCTCTGGCTTCTTTTGGCATGATTATTTTGAGATTCATCCATGTTGCATGTATCAGGGGTCTGTTTCTTTTACTGATGAGTCGTATTCTACTGCGTGGATACACCACAATTTGTTTATCCGTTCACCTGCTGGTGGATATTTGGGTTGTTTCCAGTTTGGGGCTATGACAGATAAAGCTGTGATGAACTTTCACGTACATATACTTTCATTTCTCTTGGGTAAATACCAGGCTAGGTCATGTGGCAGGTATCTGTTTAACTTTATAAGAAACTGCCAAATCATTTTCCCAAGTGGTTGTACCATTTTCCACTCCTATCAGAGATGGATGGGAATTCCCATTGCTCCACCTCCTTGCCAACATTTGGTATTATCATTCTTTTTAATTTTAGTGATTCCAGCTAGAGTGTGTGTGTGTGTGTGTTTTAATTAAAATTTCTTTTCTATGCTCCTTAAAATTTTATAAGGCACATGAGTGCATACATATGCAAAAATTCAAGTTGTACACTTAAGATTTCTGCATTTTACTGGATATAAATTATTTCTCAATAAAATACTATAAAAAACTTTATAGGGAGAAGATTCCCTGGAAGTTAAATCATCTTCTATTTATATTCCTCTAAGTGGCTTTCCCAACCGAGTCAGGGACCCAGCTCTGGTAACTAACCGCTCCTTTAAGAATGCCTGCTAGTTGCTGGCGGTGAGGTGAGGTTTAGGGCCTAGTAACCGTGGTTCAGGTCAAGGGACCCCAGGTCGGTGCCAGCACAGGTGAGTCATCCGGTTTCCTGGAGCCTGGAAAACTGTGCCAGGGGCTTTTTGGTGAGGCAGCTCTTTGATGTCGAAAAGATGAAAGATTTACAAGCTGTGGCCCCTCCCACCGCAGCTGGAGGTGGCAGCCCACTCCCAGCAGAGGAGGGTGGAGAAATGCAGCGCAGGCCGATGCCCTGGGTTGGGGGTGGGGTATAGGCGGGGGCAGGTTATCCCTTTGGCTCACTCTGTGGAGGCCAGTCCCAGACTGTTGCCTTCCCAAACGCCCCAGTGTGAGCGTGGCCCGGCTCTGCTGGCCTGGCCTGGCGCGTGCGTCATTTCTGAGTTTCCTTTGCACCTCCGCACCTGCCTCACGTCGGTGGCCCCGTGCAACTGGACTGGGGGTTCCCAGCCCTGGGGCTGAACCACTCAGCCCCCTGGGGGGTGGGTTTGGAAATGGGTCCTCGCGTTTTGTTGTTGTTGTTTTGTTGTTTTTGTTTTTTTTTAAACTAACGTTATATTGTATGTCAACTATACGTCAATTAAAAAAAATAAATTTATTTACTTATTTATTTGTGGCTGCGTTGGGTCTTCGTTGCTGCGCGCGGGCTTTCTCTAGTTGCGGCGAGCAGGGGCTTCTCTTCGTTGCGGTGCGCGGGCTTCTCACTGCCGTGGCTTCTCCTGCTGTGGAGCACGGGCTCTAGGCTCGAGGGCTTCAGTAGTTGTGGCACACGGGCTCAGTAGTTGTGGCGCATGGGCTCAGTTGCTCCGTGGCATGTGGGATCTTCCCGGACCAGGGCTCGAACCCGTGTCCCCTGCATTGGCAGGCGGATCCTTAACCACTGTGCCACCAGGGAAGTCCAGTCCGTGTGTTTTTGTTGGTCACAACGGTAGGGGGCTGCATGGGGTGAATGCGCAGGGACAGTGTGTGGGACAGCTCTGTGCAATGAAGGACTGTCCCACCCCAAAAGCTAACAGAGTGCCCCAGGCTGAGAAATGAGTTGGTTCTGATGGTTAAAAAGTAGTTGATTGCTTAAGCTCTAGATTTCTTGTTTATTCAATACCCTGAATTCACCTTGGGGTGTCCATCGGATCCTTCAGATTTTGTTGGTTGCGTCCATGCTGTGGTGCTGCTGCTGATTAAGAAATACATCTGGACTCTCAACAACATACAAAATACTCTGCAGAGGCCCAGTCTTCCCTATCTTTTTTTTTTTTCACCATGCTGTACGGCCTGCGGGATCTTTAGTTCCCCGACCAGGGATGGAACCCGGGCCCCTGGCAGTGAAAACACAGAGTCCTAACCACTGGACCGCCAGGGAATTCCCCCACTCTTCCTTATCTTAAAGATTACACTTCTGCCTTACCCTATTTTTAAACTTCCTGGCATCTGAGCACAGAGTATTAGAGACGTTTAAGGAACAGGGTTGATTTCAAAGCAATAACATCATTTCTGAGTCTTATTTTTATTTTAAAAATCTTTATTTATTTATTTTTGGCCGAGTCGGGTCTTAGTTGCAGCATGTGGGATCTTTCGTTGCGGTGTGCGGGCTTCTCTCTAGCTGTGGCATGCGGGTTTTCTCTCTCTAGTTGTGGCGCGCGTGGGTTCTGTAGTTTGCGGCACGCGGGCTTTCTCGTTGAGGTGCGCGGGCTTAGCTGCTCCGCAGCATGTGGGATCTTAGTTCCCCAATCCAGGGATCGAACCTCGTCCCCTGCATCGGAAGGTGGATTCTTTACCACTGGACCACCAGGGAAGTCCCTCTGAGTCTTCCTTAATTTTAATTTTCTGTTTTTAGGACTCATTGGGCATCCAGTATTTTAAGCAAATCTAAACCTCTCTGCGGATCTTCACATGCAGCTAGAGGGGTGCTGAGATGGAAAAGTTCTGGTTGGTGTGACCCATGCAGGTCTGGTGATGATGAAGAGAAGGGAGCTGCAGTTTTCTGACATTAAATATTAACACTGGGTATTAATAATGAAGGCTGACAGTTCTTTTCGCAGTGCTGTTTCTGAGCGTGTCTCTCCCCAGCGTGCAAGGCCAGCAGGCCCGGGCCCTTCCCCTGCCCGAGCAATGTGGCTGGAGCCCCCTGCTCTCTGAGGTCAGGAGAGGTAAGGTAAACAACCCTGTACTGTCACCCACAGAGGCAGGATTGCCTTCCTGGGCTGCTGCGCACAGCTCCGGGCTCCATGTCCTCCCTTGCGACAGGAAAGCAGCTGGTGGCGAAAGGAAAAGCAGGAGGTGGATGCGGGAAGTGGAACGGACCTGGGGGGGGCACCCCCGGGGAGGAGGAGGAAACTGCCTTCCTGCTCAGAGGTCCCGGATGGACCTGTCACCCCGGGGGAGCGCTCAGATCCATCCCCGCACCTCCCCAGCGTGGTCCCCACTCCCACCGCCTGAGGGCTTTGTTAGAAGCTGAGCAGTGACTCCCTCTTCTGGGTCAGGAGGCCTCAGACTAGTTAAAGGGGTGGCAACGTGGGTGCCACACAGACACAGGCCACACAGGCTCTGATGATGCAGATCTTGGCCAGAAAGAACCTGGCCAGGTAGACCTGGGCTATGCAAACGCGGGCCATGCAGAACCCGGTCTTGCAGACACAGGCTGTGTAAACTTGCCGGGCTACCCCAGCTTTCCTGCTTGCTCTAGGGGCTCAGACGCGCTAGCCTCCGGGCTGGCTTAGCTCTGGTGACCTGTGGACAAAGGCACGGATGCCAAGGCTGCCTTGAACTCACGTCCAGGGAGCCCATGCTTGGAGCTGGAAAATGAAACGCCCAGTGAGCTCTTATGCCATAAAATGTACAAGGAATCAAATGTGAAATAGCCCCCATTTGCCACCGTCCATTTATGGATGATTGCACGTTCACTTTGCTTTAATAAGACCGCGTCCTCCTGTATGTACATTCTCTCCTTTTCCTCCCCGCCCTGCGTTTGATTGTGGTGAGTTTAAATACGGTCCTTGGAGTGGTTGGTCTTTGCAGACATTCTTGGGGGATCCAAGTCCACTTTAAAGCAGAGGCCAGAGTTTGAGAAGTGTCTCAGCTTGGCACTAATACCTCACTCTGAGGGAAAAGGCATATAATCTGAGGAAGACTCATACTAGAGCCATTTTCTCTGAGGAAAATGGTGAGATCCAGAAAACCTTCAGTGACTCTGATTGATCATGGTGCCCTGCCATGGGGAGCCGAGGCCCTGGCCAGGATCTCTGGCTTGCCGGCTGGCTTTTCACCCCCGCCTCAGTCAGAGCTTGCCTGCCTTTGCCCTGAGATAGGGCCAGGCAGCTGAAATAAAAGAGGGGGTGGGGCCAGGAGCCTCCATCAATGGTGGTAATTCATTGGGCTTGTGGTCGCCTTACACCTCTCATTTGAGGCTGTACAGGTGCTCCACAGACATGAATTAATTAGACCTCCCGCGCCTCCTGTAGGGTTTGGACAGATGCTCGGTTCCAGAGGCCCTGGCTTCCGTATCTTCAGGGCAGAGCATGAGGAGTTTGGTTGGACAGTGACAAAAGCACCGTGCCACCTGACCCGTCCCTGCCAGGGAAGGCTGGGCAGGTGGGAATTCACTGGAAACACAGTTGTTCGGCATTCTCAAGCTCAAGCCTCATTCCCAGAGTCGTCCTCTGTGGAGTGCTACAATTAGGCCTCATCCAGTGATCGCCTGCTGGCTTTGGCATCTGAATGGAGGCTACTGCCTTCCCAGTCGCTGACTCACCAATGCAGTGCAAACATGGAGGGTAGAATCCTTCTTTGGGTGGCAAGCCATGCAGGAGAAGGAAAAGGTTCTTTTCCCAAGCAAAAAAGTTAATGAGTAATGGTTTCTGGAATTTCTCCTCAGAGAATATAACCTCATCAGCTCTAGGCTTCTGGCTTCTGAATAATTGTTCCCAGTAATAATACAGAACCCCTTCATAATAATACATCTTTCTCTGCATTCAAGAAAGTAGCAATTTATTCCAGGCAAGACTGGAAAAAAAAAAGAGGCTGCTTTTATTCATCTTGATACCTGCCCACCTCAGAGATCAAGCAGTGAGGAGACCGGTTAATCAGCTTAGGCCTTTTGGAGGTCTTTAATGAGCGCCTATGGCATGCCCAGAAGTGGGGGGAGGTGCCATGAGGTAGACAATAAAAAGCTGTAAGAGCTGAGAATGTTTTCTGGGAAGATAAGCCCTAAATACATGCTGAACTGGCTTTCCTTAAGTGCACTTTTGAGAAAGATGTGGTGAATTGATGTGCGGCATCCATTTCAACCTCTGTTAGAGAGCTAAATAGGACATTTCCCAGACTCCCTTGCAGCTAGAGTTCCAAGTATGATGAGGTTCAGCCAATCAGACATTCATGTGTGAAACTTGGCTTTGGATCTCAGTGAAAGAGGGAGAGAGGCACGCCTTTTGCTGTTGTGGATCATGGCCGAGGCCACATGGTTCTCAAGCTGGCAGTGGTGGCTTCTGATTATGTAATGGCTTCCTGATCATGACAGCTTAGTTCTGCGGTGTGGCTTTGGGGGGCTTTCCTGAAAACTCAGCATTGAGTGGGTCTCTTCAGCCCTCCAAATAAGCTTGTTAGCCTCTTAATACCCTACAAGGAATCCTTCTGTTGCAACTAGCTGGAGGGGATCCTAGTCTCTGCAACTGACCCCTGACTCACTCAGGCTTCCACTGTCACTGCCTTCCAGTTCCTCCCCCACGCCTCCCCCACCATCCCATCCCATCCCAGTCCATCTCATCTTTCTTATGCAGGTAACTCCTACTCATTCTTCAAGGCTCAGTTTAGGTGTCACCTCCTCCACGAAGCTTTCCTTGATATGTATATCACCTCTACATCCTTCTTGCCCCATAGCACCCCCAATGCTTCCCTTCACAGCCTCTTTTTCTTTGCCTTCCTCCCCCACTGGACTGTGAGCCGCTTGAAGCTAAGGACTGTCTTTTCTTGAGGTACCTGGTGCCTAGCACAGGTCCTTGCATGTAGTAGGTGCTCAAGAAAACTTTTTTTGTTGAATTAGAAAACAACATACTGGACCTAGGGATCATTATACTAAGTGAAGGAAGCCACACAGAGAAAGACAAATATCATATGATGTCACTTATCTGTGGAATCTAAAAAAATGATACAAATGAACTCATTTTCAAAACAGAAACAGACTCATAGACATAGAAAACAAACTTATGGTTACCAAAGGGGAAGGGGGGAGGGGAAGGATAAATTAGGAGCTTGGGATTAACAGATACACACTACTATATATAAAATAGATAAACAACAACGTCCTACTGTATAGCACGGGGAACTATACTTAATATCTTTTTTTTTCTTTTTGGCCATGTGGGATCTTAGTTCCCCGACCAGAGATCGAACCTGTGCCCTCTGTAGTGGAAGTGGGGAGTCTTAACCACTGGACCGCCAGGGAAGTCCCCAATACTTAATATCTTGTAATAAACTATAATGGAAAAGAATCTGAAAAAGAATAGATTTATATAAATATGTATGTATAACTAAATCACTTTGCTGTACAGCTGAAACTAACACAACATTGTAAATCAACTATACTTCAAAAAAAGAAAGAAAGAAAGAAAGAAAGGAGCAAAGAAAACAACATACAGCACACAGTCAAATGTGAAGTTGTGTGGTTCAGACTTCAATTCAGCAAAGGGAGAGATCACCATTGCCTAGAGGAAGAGGGAATATCACAGAGGGGAAGAAATTGTGATCCAGAAGCCAGGAGAGCCCCCTTTCTGGGTCTGGTTTCCTCATCTATAAAGCGAGGGGTGAGAGTTCATTAGTGTTTCCTGCTGTGCATTCCTCTGAACGTGACTTCCTTAAGGTGTTACCTGGGAGACAAGGGTTCCATGAGCAAATGAGTTTGGGAAATGTTGGGTTCAGCAAAATTAAACAGGTTTCACTACTACAGAATTTTCCAGGGTCTTTAATATGCTAGAGTGCGTTGTGACTCTGGAAAATTCTAGTATGCAGTGTTGTATCAGTTTTCTTTTTTTTTAAACATCTTTATTGGAGTATAATTGCTTTACAACCGTGTGTTAGTTTCTGCTTTATAACAAAGTGAATCAGCTATACATATACATATATCCCCATATCTCAGTTTTCTTTTGCTTCAACAATGCTACAAGGGGCTTCCCTGGTGGTGCAGTGGTTACGAGTCTGCCTACCAATGCAGGGGACACGGGTTCGAGCCCTGGTCCAGGAAGTTCCCACATGCCGCAAGGCAACTAAGCCTGTGCGCCACGACTACTGAGCCTGCACTCTAGAGCTTGTGAGCCACAACTACTGAACCCGCATGCTGCAACTACTGAAGCCCGTGCGCCTAGAGCCCGTGCTCTGCAACAAGAGAAGTCACCGCGATGAGAAGCCCGTGCACCACAATGAAGAGTAGCCCCCGCTCGCCTCAACTAAAGAAAGCCCGTGCGCAGCAACGAAAACCCAACACAGCCAAAAATAAATAAATAAACAAACAAAACAAAACAATGCTACAAAACCTCAATGGCCTACAGTGATACATATTTCTTGCTCAAGTGTCTTGAATCAGCTGGGAATTGGCTGGGCACCCTCATGTGTCCCGTGGGGGCTGGCTGGAGGGCCATCTGAGCTGGTCCTGCTTGGGATGACTATTGGCTTTTGGGGGTGGTGGTAGGTGGGCTCGAGTTCCCTTTGGGGCAGGTCTGCCCTGTCCCACCTGTATCTCATCCTCCAGCAGCCTACCTGTGCATGTTCTCGTGGTGGTGGCAGAGGCTCAAGAGAGCAAAGTCCCAGCTCACTGCAAGCCCCTGCTTCCCTCAGGTCTGCTAGCATCCTATTGGCCAGCTGACCGAGGGCCGAGCAGGTCACCTGCCTGCCATGGGGGGACACTGTGAAGCTCCATGGCAAAGGGTGTGGATTTCAGGAGAGGTCAAGAATTGGGGTCACTGAGGCCCTCTACCACACAGTGTTTCCCAAAGTCACCTGACCAAGGAACTCCTTTGTACATCCCACTGGCTTTCACCATACACACTTTGGGAAATACCTGAGTAGCAATGCTTAAAATCTTGCGATTCTGATGCCCTGATTCTGCACTCTGGCTTCAGGAAGGAGTTGATAGCAAATCTGGATCATGCCCAGTAGATGGGATTTGACCAGAAGCAGCAGAAGACGTGGCTAGAGGCGGCTACCTGGGAACCACACTCCAGGGGGGAAGTCACAATCAGAAGGGATCCCTACCAGCTGTTCCCATGATGCCATTCTGCTTCACCTTCACCTCCTCTCCCCGACCAGTCTTTTGTCCAGCCCTTGCTGGGGATGAGCAGAACCCTCCCGGAGGCATTACTTCCTGAGAGGCGTCGTTTTAGGAACTGTATGGCCGGGCCGGGAAATTCATTTTTCCTGTGTTCTGTTGCTCCAGGAAGACACTGCCCGGAGGCTTGAGTGAGGGACAGCCTTCCTGGGCATGGGCATGCGGCCTCTGGCCTTTCCCTGTGGCTCTAGGCTGGAGGCCAGGGTCCTGCTATCGAAGAGTCAGGGCTTTGAGAGCTGGGGCTACTCTCCTCCCCAAAGTATCTGGATGCCCACGCTACCCACTTACAAACTCCCTGGGCTGGGGCTGGGGTGTCTGCCTGTCCCCTCTCTGCTGAGCCCTGAGCATCATAACTGCCCTAGGCTTCACCCAACTGCCAAGTCCAAGTAGCAACTTAGCAACGACAACCAGAACGCTGCAGGGTGACAGCGCTATGGCTGAGGGGACCCTGAGCGCTCACGTCTTTTATTTTTCAGACTTGAATCCATCCAGCAGCCCCGCCTGCCTTCCAGTAGGCGCGGTGGAAATGCTTCCTGTTTATGACTCCCTGTCTTGTGTCCCCAGAGCTCAGAGAGGTGGAGTTTCCGACCTGACACCAGGGACTGCTTCAGTTTTATCAAAGCTCACCCGACCCCCTTGTAAATGCCCTGTGGCTTTTGGGGGTGGTGGTAGGTGGGCTCGGGCTCCCTTTGGGGCACATAAATTTGGCCTTGTTAAGGAAAGCTGCAGGGATGAGGGGATGAAGGTGATCAGGTTACAAAAGCACACCAGGCCCCCCCGATGGCTTCAAGGGAGGCCTGGGGCACACAAAAGGCCCCGGGGCCTGGGGTGGGTTAGGTGGGGGAGGAGCTGAGGCCGAGCCAGCCTCCTCGATAGGCCCTAAAAGGGCCTGCCCACCCGGAGGACACCCTTCACCTTAAGCAGATCGGAAGGGCAGAGGCCCAGGTAAAATCCCACCAGAAACACCCAGTTTCCCTCTCTGGGTGGAGAGCATCTGGAAGTGTGGTGAGCTTGTGATTTTATCAGAAATAAATGCAGCGAAATTTCTGCATAGGAAAAAATACCGAAAGAAAACACAGGGCTATGTTACCACTGGAAAATCCTTAGCTTGCAATTATAGGTAATTTACATTTCTTTTTTATACTTTTTTTGGTAATTTCTGAATTTTCTACAGTGACTACAAGTTATTGTTAAATCCGAACAAAAATGACGGAAAAAAGAATAGAGGGAATGGTATGTTCAAGTTTTTTGAGAAATAATTGTTCTATATGCAATATTTCTTTGTACTGTATATTCAATAGAATCTCCGTTTAGTAAAGCAGAAAAGTATAAGCAGTGGAAAGACAGAAAACTTTTATCAGTGCTTATCTCTAGAAATATGGCTGATTTAATTTTTTTTTTTTTTTGCAGTACGCGGGCCTCTCACTGCCGTGGCCTCTCCCGTTGTGGAGCACAGGCTCTGGACGCCCAGGCTCAGCGGCCATGGCTCACGGGCCCAGCCGCTCTGCGGCATGTGGGATCTTCCCGGACCGGGGCACGAACCCGCGTCCCCTGCATCCGCAGGCCGACTCTCAACCACTGCGCCACCAGGGAAGCCCTGATTTAATTTTTTTAAACATCTTCTAAAAGAATGTATTATGTTTTAAAATTAGGAAAAAGTAATTGAACATATTTTTATTTCTACCTTTATTCCCTCAATAAATATGTATCAGGCACCTACCAGGTAGGAGGTAGTGAATGGCACTGGGCCTACACAGATGAAGCAAACAGATCCCGTCCCTGGGTTCCTGGAACTGAAAACCTAAGGGAGACACAGTCACCAGGTGACCTATGAGTGTACAAACTTGCCATCTGCCATGTGACCATGACATTGGGATGTCTGAGAGGGTATAAGCGCCCTGACTTGGTCTGAGGCATCCAAGAAGTCTGTCCTGCAGAAGCCACGTTTGAATTGAAATTGAAAGAGTAAGAAGGGGTTAACTAGATGAGCACTATGGGAATGGATTTCCAGGCTGGAGGGATCCTGCAAAGGCCCTGTGGCTGGATGGAAGGGCCTGGAGTGGGGTAGAGCCTATCCTGCCAGGGTCTCAGAGCCCTTTTCAGGACAACAGTTTGGAAAAGGAAGGCAGAAAGCAGAGAGACCTGTTAGGAGGCCTCTGAGGCCTGGACCACGGTTGGGAGGGAAGGCAGTGGTATGTGGGGTCTGGAGACCCGGCTGCATTTCCACGTGCAGAGGGGCTTCCGAGTGGTTGGTGGATGTGTGCCCAGGGATTTTTTGCTGCCTGCCTGGTGACCGGTGACCTGGTTCTCTCTTGGTGGCTCAGTGGCCAGGCCCAACTCAGCCCTAGCTGATCTGAGCAGGAGAAGAAGCGCCCTGCAGCATGGAAGCTCGTCTGAGCTGTAGGCCCTGAGAACGTGTGTGTGTGCGTGTGCGTGCGTGTGTGCGCGCACGTGTGTGTGCTGGGGAGGTGTGGAGGATGGGGTGAGAACAGAGCACCTTTAAGAAGGGGACATTCGGGGGCTTCCCTGGTGGCGCAGTGGCTGAGAGTCCGCCTGCCGATGCAGGGGACATGGGTTCATGCCCCGGTCCAGGAGGATCCCACATGCTGTGGAGCGGCTGGGCCTGTGAGCCATGGCCGCTGAGCCTGCGCGTCCGGAGCCTGTGCTCCGCAACAGGAGAGGCCACAACAGTGAGAGGCCTGTGTACCGCAAAAAAAAAAAAAAAAAAAAAAAAGAAGGGGACATTCATTAATCAAGAGACTATAAAATAAAATGCATCATGCCACAGCCTCATTACCTGGTTTTGGACCTTTTTGGACAGATTAAGTGCAATCTCACACCTCTCCCAAGAGGGCTTTTGGAGGCCATTTTCTCCAACCTGACCCCTGGCTGCAGTGTTGGCTTCTCTCTGATGGCTACTCTGTCTTTCTCAGCTATTACCCTGTGAGACTTCTCCCTCCCTCAGCTCCTGGAATTCTGTGGCATCTGACTTCTGTTACTTAATACCTAGGCTGTCTGGTTATAGTACTGTGTCCTCCAATCCATATCTGGGCCAGGTAGTCTGCATACGTAGACTTGGACAAATATTCTCTCTTACACGTGGTAATACTATTTTCCAAATGTCTACAGTGCCGCTGTGATGAGGAAAATACCGCATTACCAAGCTTTACAGAATTCCTAGTTGCTTTATGTCATTATGTGCTGTTTTTGAGAGATACTGAAAGTGCAGCAAAAGGAGAACTTTTCGGACCTTTTCGAAAGTGGGCCTGGTGTATGAGAAGTTTGGGCAGCATGGTTCTGAGAGCCGACCCCTTTTGCACGGGGACTGCATCACTTTTGTGAGTCTGCGTGTCAGGTCAGCCAACAGCTGTGGTCCGGGAGGGTGTTCAGAGATGCCAGTTGGTTCTTTGTGGCCAGGGCCACTTCTGCTACAGTCCAACACCTTCGAATGTCCCCAGCTCTTGGCTGGCAATTGTAGATTTTGGATGCTCTCCCGGTATGCTGGGACGGGGTTTCACAACTTCCCTTGTAGGATCTGGAGTCTCTGCTTGTGACCCCATCCTCGAAGGGGAGGAGGGGGTGGAATCAGATCCAAGGATGCTCACACTTGTCTCTGCAACTCTCCAATCTAACCAGAGGTGGGGAAATGCTGGTGTAGGGTTTCGAGCAATCACAGTAACTCAAGTGGGTGGGGATACACATAGGATCCCATGCTTTGTCCGAAATGTTTTCTTCCACCAAATGAACTTGGGAAAACAGTTATTAAATACTCTCTCTCTCTCTCTCTTTTTTTTTTTTTAAACTGGGCTCTGCTTGAAGTTTTGGCCTATCTGAAATGGCAGACATGGTGGACTGGCTATACACTGCCTTCTCCCTTATTTTCCTCTATTTTAGAGGCTGGAAAGCACAATTCTGTGATCTCCCAGACTTCCTTGCAGCTGGTGGTACCCATGTGACCCAGATCCAGCCAATGGCTGTAAGAGGAAGTTTTTGGCAAAGGGCCATTTCAGCTGGCACGGCCCTTTAGCCCTTTGTCCTCCTCCCCACTTCCTGTCTGGAATGCAGGCTTATGCCTGGAGGTGCAGAAGCCATATTGTGGTCATGAGGACCACATGCTGAGGATGCTAGAGAAGGCAGAAGAGATTTGGTCTTCAGGGATATTTTGGGGCTGCCATACTAGTCCTAGATAGCCATTCTCTTCATTTCTTTCCATGTGAAGCAAACACATCTGTAACTTGTTCAAGCCATGGTTTGTTGGGTTTTCTGTAACTTACCAAATGGGAATCTAAATGACAGATGATTTTATCTTCAGAATAATCCAATGGGATAGAATTGACATCTCTGTTTTACAGATGAGGACACCAAAGCTTGGAAGGTCAACTAATCAAGGTCAGACAGCTAGTTAGTTGCAGAGTTAGGGCCTGAACGCAGGACTGTGTGACTCCAAACCTTTTCTATACTACCTCCTTCCATGTGCTAGAGAACCCGCCACATCAACCCCGTGGGAGAAACCCACCTCAGGTCTGGAGTGGGACGCAGAAGTTTGGTATGAGGTTCATGAGTAGCAGTGAGAATTTTCCCTATTATTATTGTGAGTGTTTTTGCCACGGTCACAAACATGTTCTCTGTTATGGGTTGAATTGTGTCCCCCCTTCCCCCCAACCCTCATGCATATGTTGAAGTCCTAACCCCCAGGACCTCAGAATGTAATCTTATTTGGAGATAGGATCCTTACAAATGTTATAAAGTTACAATGAGGTCATTAGTGTGGGCCCTAATTCACTGTGACTAGTGTTTTTATAAGAAGAGAAAGTTTGGACACAGATACTCATAGAGGGAAGATGGTGTGAAGAGACAAAGGGAGAAGATGGCCATCTATAAACCCAAGAGAGAGGCCTGGACAGATCTTCCCTCACAGCCCTCAGAAGGAACCAACCCTGCTGACACTTTGATCTTAGACTTCACCAGGCTCCAGAACAGAATTTCTCCTGTTCTCGATCCTTCCTCTTGCCTCATGTATCAGTCAGCTATTGTTGTAATCATGCTGTGTAACAAGCCACCCCAGAATCTGTGGTGTATAACCACAAGCATTTGTTTATACTCATGCATCTGCTGGTCAGCTGAGTTTGGCTGCAGGTTGCAGGTTGGATTCAGGTCTGCTCCATGTATTTCTCATCCTCATTAGACCATCGGGCTACCTGGGGCACTTTCTTCTCACAGTGATGGCAGAAGCACAAGAGGCCAAAGTCAGCCATAGCAGCACATTTCTAACCTTCGCTCACATTAGAGTCTGCTAGCATTTTTTGACTAAACTAGGTCATGTGGTCCAGCACAACCTCAATGATGGGAGGCGGGCAGCATTATATTCTGGCCCATAGAGGTGGGGGAAGGGGACGGATATTTACTAAACTATAATTCTAATTATCACCCTTCTTAGAGGAGCTCTGGCTTTGGAATGAACTCACATATTTTCTTTCCTATTTGCCTTGACCGAAGGCTTCTCATTTCTTCCTGCCCTGTGTGTGCTTTTGGAGCATTCCTTCTCCCTCTTCAAGGTCCTTTCCTTCCTAGCCTTCTGTACCAATTAGAATGACTTCAACTTCATGTAACAGAAAATCCAGCTCAGTAAGCTTAAACAGTAAAGGGATGTAATGGCTTAAGTAACTGAAAAATCCAGCAGCTGTGTGAGCTTCAGAAATGGTATGATCAGGGCTCCACATCCATTTATCTGCCAATCTCTCGGCTCTTTTCTGCTTTGTATGTCACCTTGCTCCTCAAGAAAGCTTCCCTCATGATCAATATATGATTACAGAACTACTTGTAAAACAAACAAACACAATAACTTGAAAACTACACAAGTGGCTTCTAGCAGTAGAATGGATCAATACATTGTGGCATATTCATACAACAGGATTGTAGACAGCAATGAAAAAGAGCAAACTCTGCACCATGCAACAACATGGAAACTTTCAGAAACATGATGCTGAGCAAAAGAAACCCCAGACAAAAGAACACATATTGTAGATTTCAGTGATTGTAAAGCTCAAAGCCACGCAGAACTAGTTTATGCTGTTGGAAGCCAGGAAAATAGTTAGCCTTGGGGGCTCAGGGTAGCCACTGGAAGTGTCCCCAGGGGGCTTCTGGAGTGTTGGTCATGCTCTTTGACTTCTTTTTTTTTTTAAATAAATTTATTTATTATTTATTTATTTTGTTGGCTACGTTGGTTCTTTGTTGCTGTGCGCGGGCTTTCTCTGGTTGCGACGAGCAGGGGCTACTCTTCGTTGCAGTGCGCGGGCTTTTCATTGCAGTGGCTTCTCTTGTTGGGGAGCACGGGCTCTAGGCACACGGGCTCAGTAGCTGTGGCACGCGAGCTCTAGAGCACAGGCTCAGTAGTTGTGGCTCACGGGCTTAGTTGCTCCGCGGCATGTGGGATCTTCCCAGGCCAGGGCTCGAACCCGTGTCCCCTGTATTGGCAGGCGGATTCTTAACCACTGCGCCACCAGGGAAGCCCCTCTTTGACTTCTTGATCTGGATGCTGGTGACATGGGTATAAGTTCATTTAGTGAAATGTCACCAAGCTGTACACTTATGACATGTGTGCTGTTCTTTACATACATTTTGCTTGAATATAATTTATTTACAAAAATCCCTCAGGGTGCTGTGTGGAGAATTGGACAATGGGTGAGGGTAGAGGTAGGCGGACTTGTGAGGAGGCTGATGCCACAGTCCAGGTAAGCCACAAAGCAGGACGATGAAGGTAGAAGCCGCCACCTGGGCTACAAGGTGAGAAAAGAGAAAGGGAAGAGGGAGAGAGGGGAGGCAGGAAGGTGAGGAAAAGGCAGACCGCTTAGCCCCACTGATGGGCTGGCGGGGGTGTTCAGAGGTTCCAAGGGCAGTGGGAGAGTCCCTGTGAACACTAGGAAGGAGCCGTGGATGGCAGCCTGTCCCTCACAGACAGTGTCTTCTGGGGACATTGTGAGAGAAACGACACTGGACTATCTATCTGACCGTGAATAGCATTCCTTTCTTAGAGACTGTGTGCCCCCATCAGCAGTGGATGAAAGTTCCAGTTCCTCCACATCCTGTCAACACGATATGGTTGAAGGATCTTTTTAAAGCATAAATCAAGTCATGTCGTTGTCCTGCTCAGAAGCCTCCAATGGTTTCCTTTAACACTTAGAATAAAATCCTCCCTCTTTACAAGGTCTATAACAAGGTCCTACCTCTTTCACAAGAGGCCAAGCTTGGTCTTGCCTCAGGACATTTGCACTTGCTGTACTCGTCACATGCAGCACTTTGCGTGTCTGTCTTTTCTCATCATTCAAGACTCAGTGTGCTTTGGTTACTGTTGCTGCATAACAAACCACTGTAAAACTTAAGGACATAAAACAAGGATTTTATTGTGCTCATGGATTCTGGGAGTCAAGAGTTCAGACAGGGCACAGCAGATGGCTTGCTTCTGCTGCACCATGAGTGAGAAGCAGAAAGACCGGGGGTGACCTGCAACTAGGCACGGGATTTATCTGGAGACTCCTGGCACCTGTGTTGGGAAGGCTCAAACCCTCAGTTTATCTGGGACAGCTGACCAGAGCCTTGCAGGTAGCCTTTCATTCCTGCTCCCCTCATTAAGCCGCAGACACACCTTCTGTTCTGGCTGTAGCAAAGGTCCAGGCGGCCCAGGTCTGGAAACTGACTTGCGTCCCAGGCCTCCTGGGGATGGATTAGGCTGAAGTTCATCTCTCAGTTTCACTGAAGTAGATAGGGAAAGCTGCTGAGAGAGTTTCTACCCCTTGACGGTAATCCTTTACATTATTAACAAAACCCAGTATTGTGGGAATGAAGCGTAGGTGTCTGGGGTTTGCTTCAAAGCATCCTGGGGTTGGGATGAGCAGGGCAGGACCGACCCTGGGTTGCAGGTTGTTGAAGCTGGCAATGGGTCCCAGCGGTACCTCATAAGATTTCCTTGACTTTTGCATAGTTTTGAGATTCTTCATGATAAAAAGTATACAAAGACATCACACCCACACCAATAAAATCATATTCTCCCCTCTTCCCTTTCAAAAAGCCCATTGTCTTTGGTACATTCTATCCAAATAACTAAAAGCAATATCTCTTGACCATAACGTCAGGATAACAGCAAGATTATTAGCAACTCACAGAGGATGTGAAAGCAGTAATTTTGTTTTTCCACTTATTGTAGTGACTTAATGGTCATATATTTTATCCTGAAGCGTGGAAAATGAATATTGAAAGTGTATACTCCAACACAAAAGCTATTATTTTTAACATTCAACTTTATGTAGAGTACAAAAGTGTCAACTTTCATAAGGCAACCAGGGAGACTAAACTTTATTGTTTCAGAGGATTTAGGAACAGACTCTAGATCTGAAGGTGGTGCCTTTCATACCCAGCTGAGTATGCCTAGGCTCCCTGAGACTGAAAGTTTGGGGTTGTGAGGACAGAGAATGGCAGCACCATTTCTACAAAGAGCTCAGTCCACAGTGATGAGATTTCAATGCTTGTTTTTGGATGTACCCTCTCCAACAGGGCCACTAGTTCTAACATGGCTTCCAGTTCCAACATGACCACCAGTTTCAACATGGCCACCAGTTCCCACATGGCTGCCATTAGAGCCATTGAGTGCCCACCAGGGACTGCTGTTGTTCTCAGAGTTCTGAGGGGAAATCGCTATCTCAGGCTGTGAGTATCCACTCTTCTAAAGGAGCTGTCCAGTAGGTCTGTGTACGTGGGCGCAGAGATACATACTCTTGTGGATGCCCAAAAAGACTGGGGAGAAGAGGTTAGGCCAAAGCTCTAGAATGAAACACAGCCAGCCAAGGTTGCAAGGTTGACTGCCCTGGCTCTGGGAGTTCCATTGCCAGTGGGAAGTTTGTAGAAGCCACAAACACGGCCTTCCGAGAGGCAGGCCACCTTAGGAGGGAGGGGTGACAGGTGTCTTCACTGAGTCCCACGAATGGTGACGTGTGGGTGTAGGGGGAAAGAGGATGGCTCCGGGCGTAAGGCCAGGCCGTGGGTGGTACACTGACGTTACCCCAGTCTGCAGACTGTCCCTCTGACAGGCCAGTTGGGAGCCTGGGGACCCTGGTGGCCCGTGTGAGTGCAGGCCTCAGTGTAAGGGGTGCTGGGAGCCGAGGAGTCCAGATGACCAGAGGCTCATGTTTCCCACCCCCTCAAGTGGACACCAAGGATGAACAGTAAAGACCCCTGCTCAAGGATTCTGGGGAAGGGGGCTCATAAACACTTTGTGCTGTGGAATTGTGAATGTGGGACTCAGGGGCTGTTCATGGGTCATTAGGGTCCTACCGTGTGCTAGCCAATACCAGTGTGCCCTGGCTGCAGTTGCAGCAAAGGCCTGAGGTTCCCCTTGGCCCTGTCCCCGCCCCACCTGCTCTCAGGGAAGCCACCCATCTCCCAGTGCATAAGGGCCTCAGGGGCAGTGGTTCTTACAGGGATGTAGCTCACTACTGCAGCTTTCCAGTCTTCAGATGACTCAGCTCCCTTCCTCAGTCACTGCCCTGAGTCAGATCACGTCATGCTCTAACTCAAAGCCCTCCCGTGGCTCCCCATTTCCCTCAGATAAAAGCTCAAGTTCTTACTCTGATAGTCAAGGCCTCCCTGGTCTGGCCCTTCCACCCTACCTCCCCCACCCCACTCCAGCCACACTGGCCTCGTTGTCATTTCTGGAACACACCAGCACACTCCTACCTCAGGGCCTTTGCACTGACTATTCCCTCTGCCTGGCGTGCACTTCCTCCAGATATTGCCCCCGGCTTGCTTCCTTACCTCCTCAGGTCTCCTTTCCAGACAGGCCTTCCCCAACCACCCTACTGAAATCACAACGACCCCTCCCCACAATCCTGTTTCCTGCATGACCACTGCCCCTCACCTCGTACCCATTCCCATTATGTGCAGTGTGACATATTCGATGTGTTTTTGTTTACTGTCTATCTCCCTTTGTTCAAATAGAAACTCTAAGCAGGCAGGGACTTTTCACTTCTTCCATTCACTGTTCCACCCCTGGAGCTCAAAACAGTGCTTGGCACATAGAGACATGTGGTAAATACTTGTTGAGTGAATGAATGAATGAACGAACACACTCGCCCTGGCACCTTTGGGCCCTTGCTCTTCGTTGGGCCCTTTCCCACATGCACAGATCTACCTTGTCCCAGATCAAGCCTCCCCTTGCCTTCCCTCCCCTGTCTCTCTCCGCCAGACTGCCTGTCGCCAGCCCTCTGGGCTTGCTGCCCTCACATGGTGACCTTCATCGTGCCCCTGACGCTGCTTCCTCTTGGCTCCAGCAGCCCACGTGTCCTGTCCCGCTGCTCTCCCACCTCGTTCCCTTGGCTCCTGCCCGCTGCTCAGACCCTCCGGCCCTTGCAACCCTTCTCCATGCTCTCGTGTGTCCCCTCCCCACTTCTCTTCACACTCCCTCCTTGGGCCCAAAGGTGCTCTCTGCCTCCTACTCTTGCCTCTGGGTGCTTGCTCCCTTTAGAGGTCTCCTCCATCAATCTCCTCAATCCAAAATCAATGAGGGAAAGCCCAAGAGCCAAGTGCATGGATTAGTTAAAGAAAAAAAAGCAATAAAAAAGAAGAAGCATAAAGAAAAATCCAGCCCATCGGCTCCTTTGCAGTTCAGCTTCTCCCCTCCTCTTCTCAACTCTGTTGGTGGCCCAGCCATTCCCTTGGGTGTTCAAGCTAAGCTCAGCATCATCTTTGGTGCCCACGTCCCATGCTTCTGTGAGGTCCTGCTGCGTCACCTCTTCTGGGGCCCTTCCAATGTCTTCCCTTGTCTATCCTCATGCCACTTCCCTGCTTCACGCCTCCCTCACCCTTCCTCACATTTCCCCTGGGAGGTTTCAGAAACTGCAGCCAACATGAGCCTTCTGAAGCCAAATGAGATACAATTACCCTGTATCAGTGAGGGTCTAGCCAAGAAAACAGAAACCTCTCTAGGTATTGAAACATAAGGTATTTAATCCAGGAAACTGACTTCATAGGCTCTGGAAGAGCCAAAAAGCCAAACAGGGCACCGTGAGGTAATGCAGAGGTTAGCAACCCAGAGATTAGTAACAGTAGGAAGCTGTTGGCATCCCTCGGGCTGGAGGGACACAGGAAGAGGGAGTATTATAGGAACCTGGAAGCCAGAGTCAGCTAACAGGAACTCGAACCATGGAGGAGATGCGGGAGAAGCAACTGATGCTGGGGATGCTGCCCAAGGAGAAGAGAGTGGGGAGAAATACCCTAGCTTCTCCCTCCTCCTGCCCACCTGTCTCCCTCTGGTATCTCCCATTGGCTGAATCTTGAGGCCAGTTGCAAAGTAGCCTGGGAAATGTAGTTTCCTGCTACACTGCAAGCAAGAGAAGGGCAGAGAATGGATCTGAGACAGAAAAATGACTATACACACTCCCTGGCAAAGAACTCACCGAATAAACGCCAAGCACCTCCGTCTTTCTACGTGCTTTGGGTCCTCTTCCGTCCACTTGCTGGCCTTCTCTGCCATTGTCCCTGCACACTCACACTGAATGTGGCTGATGTGGGGACCCCTGCTTCCACGCCTGCCACCTCTGTACCCTTCCTCACTCAGTATCCTTGGCCCAGAAGGCTTTCCTTTCCAGCCGTGCTGGTGTAACCTCACCCAGGCTTTAATGCCCAGGTGAAAGCCACCTCCTTCATGAAGGCTTCCTGGCCATCACTTCTAGCCTCCAACACACACAAACAAATGTTCTTTTTTTTTCTTCCCCAGTGCTTCCTGCATCTCTGCCTCGCCTCGTTTCTCCCTGTATCATAGTTATTAATGGGCTTGTCTCAGCTCCCCCATTAGACTGCAGGCTTCCTTAAAGGCTTGTTGAAAATGAAGCCTCCACAGCCCCTGACATGCAATACCCCGTGCCTAGGAAGGGCACATTGCCTTTTAGTTTAATGAATGAACAAATAAGTAGCAAACAACACAACAGCAGGTAGCAATACCTAGTCAGTGCAGGTGAATTAATTTGGGCTCTTTAGCAATCCATGCCTTGGGGGGGAGGGGTGTGACAAGCCCGGGAAGAAGCAAGCTGGGGAGTCGTTCCGGGCTGGGAGCAGATGTCCACATTCTGCCTTGTTATTACTTCAGCTTATTGTTTCAGGTTTTTTCTTTTCAAGAGAAAAGAATCCGCCCATGTTTTCATGTTGTTCTCATTGAAATACACCCACAGGCTCTGAAACGAACCCACTGGTGAAGTGCAAGCAGGGAGAGGGCGGCGGGTTTGTTTCTTCCCCACGGTTTGGGGCTGCAGCTCAAGGCCAGGGCTCCCTGGGGCTCCCTGGGGCTCCGTCTCGGGAAGCAGACTCGGAGAACGGGGTGGTGAGCACCGCCTTGGGTAAATGCTCCAGGTTGGGGGAGGCTTGGGCGCTGGAGCATTGAAGATGTGTCTGTGAATTCATGTTTGTACGAAGCATTTTTCAAGGGTTTACCTTTTCCAGGATGAAAGGTCCTCAGGGAAAGGATGCAGGTGTGAAGTTGGACCCAGGGCAGAGATGGCTCAGGCTTGGGGCCCCTGTTGTAGGCTGTTTATTCATGAATTCATTTGTTCCTTCCTACATGGAATGAAGGTGTGAATTTAGGAGCCACCAGAATGGTCAGACCTTTGGAGCTAGTCTAAGTTCCGTATTTGGCAAATGAAGGTTTGGAAAGGTTAAGTGACTTGCTCAGGGTTACACAGCCAGTTCTGAGCAGTGGAAGATTTGAACCTTAGTCTTTTGCCTCCCAGCCTGGAGCTCCCAGGGTTTGCGGGGGCTGCTGAGAGGAGTCCAGCCCACCCCTGCCTTCAGACATGGACCAGTCCTGCGGATATTGGGCCTGAAGGTCACATTTGGAGTCATTTTCAAGGATGGTGACCGCCTCTTGCGGCTGACTCGGCACTGGGAGAGTCACTTGCATCCAGCCAGGGGTCCTTCTGGCGGGGGTGAGGGAGAGATGCGTCTCCCTCTGAGCAGAACTGGTCAGACCCCTCCCACCCGAACCCCGCCCTGTGTGCAGCGCGTATCTCTGGCTATCTCTGGCCCGGTTACTTCAGAGACCGCATCCCCTGCTCCGTGTTTATAAAGCCGCGTCAGCTTGGGGTGTGGACAGGAATGACCTGAGCTGTCTAAACAAACCTCGAGCTTCTGGCGGCCCGCCTGCCAGGGTGTGTGTGACATCCTCTGGCCCGAGAGGTGCGCCGGGTTAGGATTCCGGCTTTGCTCATTTTGAGAGCTGGGCAGAGAAAATGCAGGTCTGCGTCCTCTGGTTCCCCAGAGTGAGCAGAGACGCAAAAGGTGAGTGGAGGCCCCAGCACATCACTGCCAGCTCCCTCCACCTCCCCCAAGCTGTTCCTTTCTTTTTTTTTTCTCCCCTCCCCGTTTCTCTTAATCACCAAGGGACAAAGAGGAGATCTGGCCGCTACAAACATCCCACGCAGATATTACCTACAGAAACCACAGGAACGGGCACATTTTAGTAAAATGAAGGCCTACTCGCTTTTTTTGCGAAACGTGCCCCTAAATAATGCAACTTCAGTTTCTCATTCTAGATGTCTGTTTGAAAAAATCAGGCTTAGGTCTGTCATTTTAAACAGCTTTTCAAATGACACAGAAATTATACTATTTTTAGGTCAAACACCCCGCAGAACTTGACATTTGAAGGTTCGGCTCTGTGTGAAAACATCCAAAGGGAAGTGTGTGATTTCTCTCTCTCTCTCTCTCTCTCTCTCTCTCTCTCTTTTTCTTTCCCTAGAAACAATAAACAGGAGTGGCTTTCGTTTATTTGTGTGCGTTCCTATCCCTCTCGTATTTGCATCTCTGGGGTTTATTGGTGTAATTCTTCAGGCGCAGACTCAACATGGCAGATGTCACCTGAAGAACGCCCTTTGGAGCTGCGGTCCCTACAAATAAAAGCAGGTCGTTAGACTAGAGCTGTCTTTGTTCCCTTAACTACGGTGGTTTCTCCCTCTGCACAGAGCACGCTCTATATAAAGCCATAACCATTCAGAGTCACACGTAGACTCTATAAAGGGCTGCTGAGAGATGAAAGATGTTTTTAACCCCTTCCTCTCGGGCATCGGTGGAGGCTGTAACTGCTCAGTTCCAGAACGTGCAAAGTTCTGTTCTGGGCTGACCTGCAGCTGGGAGCAGAGAAGGAGGGGTGCGGGGTGTGAGTGAAGCAGCCAGGTGGGAGAAATCCCCCGCCTCGACCCTCCCTTCCACGTCCCTGCCTCCGCTTCAAGCTGCTGGGAATCCCAGCGTGGGTGGGGGTGACAAAGAGAAGGAAGCTGTGATGACATTGGTCAAGACTCAGGCTGTGGGAGCCGGGGGTGGGGGCAGCCCGCTGGTGGGAGCTTTCGCCTGTGATTTTAGATGGGGGTCCCTGTACTCCGCCGTCTCTGCAGGAGCGCTGGGGTACTTGAAACTGTGGAGTCAGGGTGGAAGCGTTTCCTGGAGGATCAACTGTATTTGATTTTAAGTGACTGTCAACGTTGCTTTTATATTAAAACAAGCACAGTGCTGTCTAATGGAATCCAATGCAGATGGCCAGGAACGGGATGAGGAAAGCCCAGCTTGCTGAAGTGCCACTTTGAACTCTAACTTGAGACCCCCTAGAAGGCTGTTTGGGCCCTTTGGTGACAACGTTTAAGAAGCCCTGCCTTAGATAAAATGCTAAACGCAACGTAGAAATGGTTTAGTGCGAGGGACAAGGCTGGGGTTCAAGGCCTGGCTCTGCTCGTTACTAGCTATGTGATTTAGGGTGAGTGGCTCAACCTCTCTGAGCCTCAGTCTCTTCCTCTGTAAAATGAGACTGATAGCAGCTCCTTCCTTATAGGACCAGGCCTGCCTACTCATGTGCTCCCACTACAAGCTGACATCCCAGGGGGCTGCCCCTGGCGGAGAAATGACTCAGTGTTTTCAGCCTCTGGCAGGACCCATCGTGGCCACAGGGCAGTTTAACAGTCTTTATCCTGTGAAAGCAACCGTGGGCGCTGAAAGCGTGGAGGCTGCTCAGATGTGCAGTGCAGAAATGCGGTCACAACGTGCCCCGGGCTATTAGACATCTGAGGCACGGTAGTACCAATGCCTCAGGCTCCCCGACCCGGGCCAGCGCCCACACCCAGTAACACTCTGCTCTTCCCAGTTCCTCTGCGTGACCTGTGTGGCCACTTCTGAGACAAAAGCCATGTCTGCTTCTGAAACTCGCTTTCATGGATAATGTGACTCCTCCCTGCACAGTGGGAGAGGGGTTGGGAGGCCAGCTGGACAGGTGTGAGGAGGGGAGGAAACAGCTGGTGGAAACTCCACCCTGGATTGGACACCGTGGTGCTTTGCAAGATATGTCCACCCATTTGTTGACACTCTTTCCCTCCGGAGGGAGGCCGGCTGCTGTGTGGTGAGGACCCGGTGAGGTGGCTTGTGGAGAGCCCTGTGCGGTGAGAGGACTGAGGCCTCCTGCCCACAGCCATGTGAGTGAGTCGTCTGGGGAGCGGAGCTTCCAGCCCTGGTTGAGCCTTTGGGTGACTACATCCTTAGGAGGGACCCTGGGTCAGAAACAGTGAGCCTAGGTGCTCCCCAACTCCTGACCCACAGAAACTCTGACATAATAAATGTGTGTTTATTTTTTTTTTCACGGTACGCGGGCCTCTCACTGTTGTGGCCTCTCCCGTTGCGGAGCACAGGCTCCGGACGCGCAGGCTCAGCGGCCATGGCTCACGGGCCCAGCTGCTCCGCGGCATGTGGGACCTTCCCGGACCGGGGCACGAACCTGTGTCCCCTGCATCGGCAGGCGGACTCTCAACCACTGCGCCACCAGGGAAGCCCACGTGTGTTGTTTTAAGCTGCTAAGGTTTGTGGTAACTTGTTATGTAGCAATAGATAACTTGTACAGACCCCTCTCCTTGTCCTTCAAAGTGTCATTTGAAAGAATTCATGATGCCTTTCCTTTTTTTCCCTGGCTTATAAGGATGTTGGAAACTGGAAAAGAAGAATGTGTAGTTTGGGAGAAGGGCAGTGATACTGTGGGCATACATGCTGAGCATTTTCCATTGGTTATGTCATCTAATCATCTCAGCCGTCCTGTGGGAAAGTATTACTAGTCCCATTTTCTAGATAAGAATACTGAGGCTCAGATATGTTAAGACCCTTGCTCAAGACTACACAAGAAGCCTGGTCGTTGGGGCACTAAATCTGTGTTTCTTTAGCAGGCTGCCTCTGCTTAGGAATAAAGCATCTAAGTCAAAGGCCTGGCCTTGTTTCTGACTAATTGCATAGGGTTTCACAAGTGACTACCCGGTGGGGGCCTTTTTCTTTGTGAAAGGGCCCCTGTACCATTCCTTGTAGCCTGGGGGGCTGTCAATCATGGTGGCACACTCTCCTGTGACAATGGGAATGGAGCCTGGCCTGGTCAGTAAGAGAGATCCATTCCCCTGACCACAGCAATTTGTTAAGGAATGGGCATGCGATTCTATCCAGGCCAATCAAAATATTCCACAGAGCATCTCTGCCAGAGCCAACGGAGAGAACGGCTCTTTCTTTCTTCTGGGGTTGCTGAGCTGGGAGGCTGTGGATCTGGTGCCTCTGGGACTGGCAGGCCTGCCTGTCTACAGAGTCAGGTCAAGCCAAGCCATGAAGGGAGGCAGAACTCTGGACCCACTTGAGCTCCTGGATCCAGCTATGCCTGAAGCCATTCTTCTCCCTGGACTGTCCAGTTCCAAGAGTCAGTAAATTCCCTTTTTTTTTTTTTTTTTGTCTCAGCTAATTTGAATTGGGTTTGTGTTGCTTGCAGTGCAGTGGGCAAACTTGGGAGTTGCTTTAAGCATCTTGGAGCAGTAGAGCATAGCTCCTCTATATGGTGACTAAATGTAGCAATTGCTGGTGATGCCCTGCTGGCCTATGCTGGAGGTCATGGCAGACTGTTTGCTTACAGGCCAGTGGCTTCCTGCATCTCTCTGTCTGAGGTTCTCTGGCCTCAGGACCATGCTTGGCCTGTGTGTGTGTGTGTGTGTGTGTGTGTGTGTGTGTGTGTGTATGATGTACACACGGGGAGAGGGAGACGGTTCTAAAATGTCAGGGAATTAATGCCTCAGGAGTAACCCTCTTCTAGTGAGAAAATACCTGGGCTCCCTTGCCCCTTGAGAGGACAATCTGGAGGTGTCTTCTACACAGTTTCTTTGAGGGTCCCCAGCAGAACTGCACCCCAGTAGCCCAGAGTGGGAACCCTCTCAATAAAGGACCCTGAATCAGCTTTCCTCCGTGCCTTGTCTCTTTCCCCACTCTCTCTCTCACTCATGATTCTTGGGGTCACCTCCCAGATAAACTACCTGTCCCTACATCCTTATCTCAGGGGCTGCTTTGCAGGAAAAATCTAAAAGTAGGACATCAATAGATGGGGATTTTGATTTTCTGGAGTTGACAGATCTGGAGATACTTATCATAATGGGAAAGACTGAAATTGCAAGGTTCTCAGCCTTAGCAATTTTGTGAGTTAAATCTTCCCCACACAGCGCATGTGAGGATGACACGAGAACTGGGCAGGTGGGGTAAAGACAGCAGGGCACATACGGCAGGGGTCCGAGACCCCACGGAGGTGAAGCAGCCATTTTGAAATGGAAATTGATGGGACAAATGGGGTTGGAGCATTTGGGCAATCTGGGGTTGCCTCAGTGTGGCACATGGGGAGGTACTGGCGTTGGCCCCCCGTGCCCAGGGTCCAGAGTGTCTGTGGATAGACAGGAGCCGGGAGCCCTTCAGATTACAGCGAGAGATGGGCTTGGTTTCTAGCTGTTGGTCTTGTTTGCCTTTCCCCTCTGCCTTTGTTCTCTCTCCTTTTGCCGCTCCCGTTTATTTATGTTTAAACACGTCCTGTGTCGCTGCCTCAGCTGAGTGGCTGGAGAGTCAACGACAGCATGGTTTCTGTCTCATCTTCCCCTGCAAGGCCTGGGCTCCAGGAAGAAGATGCAACTGTGGATGTCGGAATATTTGGCTGATACTGCTCGGCCACGTGTCTGCTTTCTCTTCTCCCCACAGCTCCCGACTCCCTCCAGATCTCCCGCTGTTCCTCCTGGTCACTTCCGCAGTGGCATCTGGGACACAGACATCGGTTTTTTTTTTTTTTCCTAATTGCATTTCAGCCAAGGGGAGCCGCGCTCAGAGAGGGGACCTTAAGAGAGTGGCCTGGCAGAGATTGGCGAAGTGGCTGCAGCTTCCCCATAGGACTTTGATAAAAAGGGAAATAAAAAGGTTCATTCTGCATACCAATACTCCCTACCCCTCAGAGTGGATCCCTCTCCTTTTTGTATTTTTTTCTCCTTCCTTGAGGTATAAAATAGATACAGGAAAAAGCGTCCAGTGCACTGTGTGTGGCTTGATGGATTTTTACGTATGTCTACACTGTGCCACCACCAAGGTATGGATACACTTGAAACTAACACAACATTGTAAATTAACTATACTTCAATTTTTAAAAAATCCGAAAAGAGAAAAAGAAAAAAAAAGATATAGAACTTCCCCATGGGTCCAGAAGTTTCCGTAATGCCCCTCCCAATTAGTAGCCCCTCCCACAGAGGCAACCGCTATCCTGACCTTTATCACTGGAGATTGATCGCCTACTTTTTACCTGTAAAAGGGAAGCAACCAGCATTGTCCCCTTCGGTGTCTGGCTTCTTCTTTTACCTAATATGTGGATGCGCGTGAGCTATGCTGTGTGTAGCAATGGTTCCCCTCCTGTTTGTTTTGTTGATATTTGGTTTTACTTGATTCCTATTCCTCACCACCAAAGGGGCTCAAAATTGGGACCCTGCAGGGGTGTAAAGGCAGCAGCTCGAAGATCCCGTTTGTGCTCCCGTCTGCAGCCTGGGAGGTAGCACTCCCAGTGGGCACCTTCGCTCCCAGCTGCGGGACGCCGCGGTGCTGATGGTGCTCAGAGCCCGGCTCCTGAGGCCAGTGCAGCCTCAGGCATCGGGTTCCCTGTTTATTCCAGGCTACTGGGCCAGTAACCTAGCCTCAGCTTGGAAACCTCCTAGGGATGCAGGAGGAAGCTGGAGCAGCCCCAGATGTGGGGTGGGGCTTGGAAATAATAAGTTGCGATTTGCAAACATGCCGAGGGCAGCAGAAGAGAAACGTCACTGAGGTCTGGTGTCTTCTAGCACAGCGCAGGGCAGCCTTTTCTTCTCCTTCCTGGATTTGTGTGGTGGCCCCTGACTGGCCGCCCCGGTGCACGGTGGCCCTCTGATTCATCAGCTCACAGCCGTCAGGGCCTGAGCTTATCCTGCTACTCGTCTGCTCACAGACCTTCCGTGGCTCCCCACTCCCTGCTCAAGTCGGCGCTCCTCTCCTGACATTTAATTAAGAAGCTCCCCTGAGTGAACCAGCTGACTCCTCCTTCCTAGTCTGCCACAGCTCCTGGGCAGTTGCTGCCTCCCTTTTTGAGTAGCTGGGACTCCTAACTGGGGATGTGCCAGCTAGTGTGATCTAGTTCTCTCTCTGCCCTATCGATTTTAGGAGACACTCTTTTCTAGTCAACCTCCCCAGAGAGGTTCCCGGCTAGCCCAGCCTACCATGTGGAGCCTTGGTTGCCAAAGTCATTTCATGGCCCAATTTGCCTGCTTCAGCTCCAGCCATCATGACTGCATTCCAGCTAGTAAAAAGGAGGAAAGGGAAGGAGAAGGGCATGCCACCTCTCTTTAGGGTTAGTAATAATAATAATAAGAATAAAAGCAGTAAACACTTATGCATCATTTACCACATGCCAAACACTGTTCCAAGTGCATTTAGTTTTCATATAACTCTATGAGGTAAGAACTATTATTAGCTTCCTTTTACAAATGAGGAAATGGAGACACAGAGAGGTTAAGTAACTTGTGCAAGGTCACACAGCTAGGAAGTGACTGAAGCAAGATTTGGACTCAGGTAGGCTCATTCAGCTTCTCGTAAGCCCTCTGTTTTTGGGCTCCCCACTTCCTGGTCTCTGTATACCCTCCCTCCTCTTACAACCCATTGGCCAGAATTTAAGCACATGATCATACCTACCTGCAAGGGAGGCTGGGAAATATAGTCTTTGCTCCAGGCAGTAAAAATTGGAAAGTTTGATTGCTGAGGAAGAGGGGTGAACAGATCTTGGGGGTCTTCAAGGAGCCCCGGCAGTTATTACTGTTCACTTCGTGGCCCTGTTATTTGACTTGTTAATTCGATTAGACCACGGGCTTCTTGAGAGCAGGCACTTGGTTCCCAAGAAAGCTTCTCATGGGGCCCTGAGTGGGAAATGGTCTCCTTGTTTTGCTGTTGACTTTAAATGCAGAGCAACTCTTTCTAGGATCCAGAATAACCCTATGCAAAGATGATTCCATAATGAGTTGACTGGTAATTCTGCGTTTCTGCTTGAAGGTCCTGCACACGGAATGTCGGTAGGATGCCTATGGTGTGGTTGACCACCCTCTCTGTTTTGAAACTGCCTCTTGGCTTGGCTTCCCCTGCAGGAGGATTTTCCTCAGGCCCTGTGGGGTCCCTTCTCATTCCCTTTTCCCGGGCCTCCTCCTCGGCCGCCCTCCATGTGTTGGCTGCCTCAGGGCTCAGTCCTTGGACTCTCCGCGGCTCCCCCGGCCCTTCTCCCTGGATGATCTCATTTCCTCTCATGGCTTTTAAAATACCGTCCATGTACTGATAACTTGAGACCAGACCTCTTTCCAGATCTCCAGACATCCAAGCCCGCCTGCGGCTGGCGTCCCAAGTGACAGTTTCACTGGTACCTTAAACCCAGTGCATCCAAAGCAGAATGCCTGATCTCTGCCCCTCACCTCCCCAGCCCAAACCTTCTGATCCTTCAGCATTTCCCACCTTAGTCAATGGCTCCTCCAATGGCTCTTTCCAGAAGCCTGGGAGCCATCCTTGATACCTCACACCCCACATCCAACTCAACTCCTGGCCCTGACCACCTTACCTCCAGCAAGTCTTCCAAGGCCATCCACTCATGCCCATGGCCACGGCCCTCCCTCATCTAACCCCCCTCCCCTCTCTCCTGGACCGCTGAGATGCCTCCTACCCAGTCTCCCACATTCAACCCCCTGCAGTCCATTCTCCGCATTGCAGCCAGAGGGGACATTACAAGCTGACAAATCTGATCATCCACTCTCCTGCTTACGGCCCTTCAGTAAGCGCACATGCACAGCATTCCCAACCCTTGACGTGGCCCATAATCTAGAGGCGCTGGTCCCTTCTGCCCTTTCAATCTCATCTCCAGCCTATCTCCAGTTACTATAGCTTTAGAGCCAACCACTCCAAACTTACGGGCATAAAACAACAACCATTTGTCATGCTCACAGATTCTAGGGGTTAGGAATTTGAAAGGGGCACAGAAGGGATGGTTAGTCACTGCTCCATGATGTCTGGGGACTCAGCTGGAAGCCTGGAAGGCCAGAGGGGTGGACCATCTGAAGGCTTGTGCAACACATGTTGGGCACTTGGGAAGACTTGAAGACCCAGGGCTGCTGGCTGGAGCACCTACCCTGGTCTCTCCATGTGGCTTGGGCTTCCTCACAGCATGGTGGCTTCAGGGGAGTTAAATTTCCTCTGTGGCAGCTCCGGGACTTGTGTTGTAATGAACAAGGCGCGAGCTGATTCCCCTTTTCTGACCCAGCCTCCAAAGTCACGTGGTGTCCCTTCTGCCACATTCTTTGATTACGAGCCAGTCGGAAGTCCACCAGATTCAAGGGAAGGGGGCATAGACCCCATCTCTCCGTGGTAAGGATGCCAAAGTCATATTGTAGGAAAGCGGACTTCGGAAAATGGTCTCTGCTAGGTGGCCCTCCCCTGGCTTGGCTTGCTGCGGTATCTCCAGAGCAGAGCCTGGGGACGGGCACCCAGAGAAGAAGCCTTTAGCATTTTCAGGCCTCTTTCAAAGAACAACTGTCTACAGGCTAGGAATGGTTATGAGGGTCGGTCAGCAGTGGCCTATCTCAGAGGAGATGGAGAATTTTGGCGGGGGCTGGTGGTGGGAAGGGCGAGCTGACAAGGAGATATCCACAAGAGAGGCAATTTCTGGTTCCTCCCTTGGGATGGTCCTCCCAACACCAGCCGCCTGCCTTGTCCCTTGGCCCCCTCCCTGGCACACCATGCCTTTGCAGCCATCAGATCTCCTGAGAGCCACACCCCTCCAGATCACCTTTTCCAGAACCTTCCCTGACCTCCTCCTTCCTTCCCTAACTCTTCCTGCACATCCTCATCACAGAGTGGACACCACTGTTACTTTACCATCAGTGTCCTTGTCGTGTCCCCTCCCCCCCCGCCTCCCTCCCCCGACAGCCTGAGGGTTTCTTGGGGGTAAGGCCTGGGTCCATGGGCCCCCATAAATGGTGGGTGACAGGCCACACTGCCTGGTGGCGCTCAGCCTAAGCGCCTCATGCTCTGGGGTGTGTGGAACCTGCTGGCCCTGGCTGGGCTAGGTGGGGCGTCGGGGGTGCGTGAGGGTCTGGAAGCCAAGTTGTTCCTCCAGTTGGGCTGCCTCGGCGGGGGGCCTGGCCTTATTAGAATGCTTTCTTCATCCTGACTCCAGCCGGAAGTTCCCCATTCCTGTGTAATTACATTAAGCTTTTACGATGGGGATCTGGGCGGCCAGCGGCATTATTTTGCAGGGGCGGACTGCATTCCTGGTGTCTGGGTTTACCTTGCCTCTCTCTCTGTGCTCTGGAATGCCGGTCTGGGGACAGGTCCTCTGCGGAGCCCTGGTCTATCTGTGGGGTCCCCTGGAAGCACGCTGGGGGCAGGGTGAGCAGCCAGAACTATGTCCACAATTTCCTGAATCCCGAGGGTCAGAAAACCCGTCCTACCCTGCAGGGCAGAAGGTAGAAGCCTCGGCCCCCTTTGCCAGCTGGCACCTGCTTGCTGGGGCTGCTGCAGGGGCCTGGGGGCCCAGCTCTGTCTTGGGAGCCACAGGCTTCTTGGCCTGGACATCCAACCCAGGGGCCCCCTGCACTTTGCTCTCCAGATACTGACTAAGCTGGTTGTCTGCTTCACACACATAGCTGGTGTGTGTGTGTGCGTGTGTGTGTGTGTGTGTGTGTGTGTGATGTCTACATGTAGAGCCTTTCTTTTTAAGTAGCTTCTTAAAAATTATTTATAAGCAATATTATCATAAGATTAGGACCTAATCTCACACCCTATACAAAAAGAAATACCAGGTGGATTAAAAATCCAAACGTTTCAAAGAACAATAAAAACCTGATGAAATCTCATTGTGGACTGTTTAATAATTGTAGGGTAGGAAGGCCTCTCCCAATACAGATAACCAACAACCTGTGAGAATATGCTTATATTATACCCACTTATAATTAAAGAAATGCAACTCAGAGCTACAGTGGGATGCTGGAGGGGATTTAAATTGGGACAGGCCCTTCGGAGAATAATTTGGTTGTATCTACGCACATTTAAGTGTGGTCATAGCCTTTGGCCCAGAATTTCTCCTTTTAAGTCTCATTTTTTCAAACCGACATGAGCAGGCCAACCTATATCCTGGGATATTCACAGCATAGTCATTTTATGGCAAAAATTGGAGAATAACCTAAATGTCCAACAGGAGGGGTCGGTTAAATAAATAAGGAGCATCTATGCCATGAAATACAGTATATCATTTAAAAAGACTAGTGTGGGGCTTCTCTGGTGGCGCAGTGGTTGGGAGTCCGCCTGCCAATGCAGGGGATGCGGGTCCGTGCCCCGGGCTGGGAAGATCCCACGTGCCGCGGAGCGGCTGGGCCCGTGAGCCATGGCTGCTGAGCCTGCGCGTCTGGAGCCTGTGCTCCGCAACGGGAGAGGCCACAACAGTGAGAGGCCCGCGTACCGCAAAAAAAAAAAAAAGACTAGTGTGTACTGATACAGAATGTTCTCCAAGAAATATGAAATGAGAAGTAAATTGCAAATCCAGCATGAGTTCCTTTATATATAACAACCCGTGTGTGTATTTATCAATGTAGAGAGAAAGGCCTTGAGCTATCTGTCCAAACTGGGGCTGGTGGGTCCCTCTGGGGAGGAGAGCAGTATCAGGAAGGATGCGGAGAGGAGAGGTTCACCTTTTTTTCCTGGGAATTGTTTGAAATCTTATAAGCATGTGTTACTTTTTGAATTCAAACTATGTACACACGCACACACATGTGTATATACATATATTTTTTAAATGAAATTTAAAAAGCAAGAATGTGGGCCAAGGAAATAGGGTTAAAAGATTTTAATAGTTGTATTTATTGAATCTGTGACTATATATGCCTGACACTGGTCTCAGATCTTGATATGGATAACCTCATGGACACTTCACAACAGTACACTGAGACATGGATTATTGTGACCCCATTTTACAGATGAGGAAACTGAGCACAGATAACTTTCCCTAAATTACACAGCTAGTCAAGGGGAGCTGGGATATGTTAAGGTCTTCTGTGAGAATTTCCTGTTTTACGTGCGTGTGGGTGTATGTGTGTGTGTGTGTGGCTGCACATGCGTGCACCCGAGAGGGCCTTCAATTCCACATATGTGACGAAATCTGGTGCCCTGACAATCTCCTTCATCCTTTCCCTCTTCCTTCTTTTGGCTCTGATTTGGGACTTTTTCTCTACTTTTGGCGGGGGGGGGGGCGTTTCTAGGATACATCTGGAGAGTCCCCTCTGTCCAGGTCACGAAACCAAAGAGAAGGCCTCTGCCTGCCAGGTCTCTTCTGTGGAAACAGAAGAAAATCCGGAAGACCACCTGGTAGCAGCGTCTTTGGAGGGAAGGGACTCCCAGAGGTGACACTCGCTCTGCACATGCGGAGCAGGTAGGCTGGCAGGCCGTGGGACTCAGCGGGTGATAGGGCCAAAGACTCTATGCTGGTTTCCCAAATGCCCGCAGGAGCTGAGTCTGTGTCTGGTTAGGCTGATTTTGAAAAAGGGCTGTGAACTGTGTAATAGAGAAAATGTTCTGGATACAGAAGCCAGCTTGGAGGAGGGCTGACCAGGAGTCAGGGTTCAGCAGGGTGCTGGTCTGAGGCTCTCAGAGCAACCAAGCCCTGGTCCTGACCCCATCCCACCCTGCCCCATCCCTGGCCCCAGGCCCCTTCCACCTTCCAAGGCTGTACCCTCCTCATTGTGCAGGAACAAAGGCAGTTCAGATTTGTGAACAAGAAGGAGAAAAAATCAACTCAGCTGAACTCCTCTTGCTTGTGAATGAGCTGTTGGCTCTGGCCCCTGAATGGGGGAGTCCTGCTGGGTGTGTGGCAGTGGGGGACCCCTGGGGACAGATTGGCTGGAAGGGTGGTGGGAGGGAGGGAGGTGCAGCAAGACGCGAAGAGTTGGTGATTTATGGCGCCAGTAAGCACAACAGTGCAGTCTTGCAGCTCCCCTCAAGCTGTGTCTGAGCGTGGCGCCCTTGGAGCATCACCTGTGTGTGCTATGGCTATAGCCACGGCCTGTCTGGGCTCGGGAGCCCAGATCATCTGTGCCCTGCTGATGACTGCTCCTCCCTCCCTGCTGGGGGCCCAGGGAGAGGCGCCCCCCCCACCCGCTCCCTGATCTGAAGGACAGTGGGAAAATGTGCCAGCAAGAACTGGAAGGTGCAGCAAGATGAGCTGGTGAACAGTGGGTCTGCCTTCTTCTTTGGGACCGAGTGTAAGATGCATAGACTCAGAAGGCCTTTTGGAAAATCAGCCAGTGAGTGGGATTCACTTTGGCAGCTGTCTTGTTCCTTTGAGTTTTAGCAAGCCTGCCCTAGGCTGTGCTAGGTTAGCATTCTGGGGAGCCAGAAGTACTAACATCTCTTGAGGGCCTACTATGTACTAGGTACTGGGCTAAATTTCGAAATCTCATTTACATTCTTTAAGCTTCATGATGCTACGCTGACATTAGTATTGTTACTAGCTTCATTTGGCAGAAGAGGAAGGTGAAGCTCAAGGGCTCAAATAACTTCCCAAAGACCACAGCCAGTAGGTGGAAAAACTAGGATGCAAGCCTATCTTCAGAACCGAGGAAACGTAGTGTACTTCAATGCTTAAAGGATGAGCTTGCTGAGGGGAAGGCCCAGGGGTACCCCAAGAAGGACATGGAAGCCAAATCCCCAGAAGCCCTCCAGAGTGAACATAGACCATTTTAGAATAGCAGACTGTTTCTGAAGTCTGGGGTCCACTATGGCCTCCGGATCTTTTGCTGTTAGGCAATCTGCATATGTACCTTGAAGACTGAGAAGTTTATCTTTCTGAAACTTTGACTTCTGGACTAACTCTATCAGGCTGGTTGGCCTTGAGTACTACCGCCAACTACAGAGGGAGAGAGAGTGACATTGACCTGGGTGTTGAAGTTCTGGCTTCCCACCATGGACTTTGGCCTTGGCCACCCTCAGCTGTCTGGGTCACTCAGAAGCTCAGCTTTGTTTGGCCATTTGTTGGGCTGAGAGTGAACAGGCAGATGGTTCTCCTGGCCATGGGTGGCCATTCTGCCCTCCACTCCCACCGGTTGCCCTCCCTCTGAAAGCAGGCACCTAACAGAAACGTTTCCCCTTCCTGTAGGAGCTCAGGTGTTGGAAACCGCACAACTTTAGCTTGAGGGAAACACAAAACCAGCCCAAATTGAAATGTAGTCTCAAATTCCAATGCCCTTTACTTCCCTTCTGCTAGCACTGTGGACTCACTGGGACAGACCGAGAGAGTATCCTGCCAGCGCTGAGCCACTGGTTCCTGGCAGGCTGGCGGAGACCTGGCACCACTGGCAGGCTGCCTGGCTGCCCAAGAAGGCTATTCCCCGGCCACGTGGATACCTCAGCAGAGTATCAGCGTTCTCTCCCGGGGACCCAGCAAAGTCCTCTGAGTGTGTAAGGGTGCAGGGTGCAGGCAGGGGCTCCTGACTGGGCATCTCCTTTTGCCCGTTTACCTGGTCCACGTGGAGTGAAACATTGGCAAGATGGCATGGGGGTGGACCGTGGGGAGGCCGAGGATTGCCCAGCTACATACAGGAGCTTCTTAAGAAGGCCTGGCTGAGGACAAGTTGCCAGATACCCTGCAGTTTAGTTCATTCCTCCTTGCGAAGTTATGAGTTTTCTTCCAGGACTTCTGGAATGTTCTTGAGCCGGGCTAGAGGGGGAAAGGAAACACAGCCCGGAGTCCCTTCTGCCTGCCCCCGCACGCCCCCCACGCACCCAGGTTGATTTCCTATCAGAGCTCAGTGGTTCCCAAATGGTCAGCGGCCAGCAGGCTGCTGGGAGTGAGGGGGCGAGAGCCGTGGAAGAGGCCGCCCGCCTTCCAGGTGATGGCTCCGAGGAGGAGCACCCCCCAGGGCTTGGCCACCACCGAGCGCACAGGCCCAGAACAGAGATTTGTTTTTCCGTCTGTGTGGCTGAGGGGTTTTCAGGCTCCTCTGGCAGGAAGATTTCCCTGGCACTTGGTGAACCGGCGCTCTGGGGTGTGACAGACGGAGGCAGCTGGCATCCGCGAGGCCAGGGCTACACAGAGCCACCTGGAGGCCCAGGAGCAGGCGGGTCTGCAGGCTGGTCGATGGCAGCGGTTTTGGAGTCAGACAGAACTGGGTTCAAATCCCGACTCCGTGATGGGAACTCGGGTGAGTGATTTTCCTTCCCTGAGCCCTAGTTTCCTGGTCTATAAAATGGGGACACTCATATATTCCTTCGAGGTAACTGTGAGAGTTCAATCAAACAACGCTCGTAAGAGCCGGGCGTGATGCTGGTCACGTAGCAGGTGCTTAGTGATGTAGCTGCTGCTATTACTCATCGGAACATCGCCTCCCTTGTCCTCGGCAAGCATCCTCTTTCCTCGGGGGCCCACCCTCTTTCTTCAGGTACTACGTGTTCTCAGGCAGTCAAAGAGGCCTTGACAAGAAGTTATGTGATAAACTCACCTACCTGGCGACGGGACCTGACGGTGTTAGCATCAGGAATATTTGCATTTTAACCAGACTCAGGCTCGTGGGGTGAATTGATTCATTCAATAAGCATTTACTGAGATCCTATCCTATCCTCTACTAAACAGTTATTATCGCTGTGCACCCACCACGTACCAGTCACCTTTGTTATCCAGCTTCACCTTTGTACCAGCATTATGAGGAAGCTATTAGGGGGAGTTGCCTGATGGCCTAGTGGTTAGGATTCAGTGCTTTCACTGCGGTGGCCCCGGTGCAATCCCTGATCGGCGAACTGAAATCCCACAAGCTGTGTGGCACGCCCCCCACCCCCCCGAAAAAGTATCATTCCCTGAGGAAACAGGTTCTGAGGGATTAAGGCACTTGCCCAAGCCGTGCCCTGGTTTAACTGGCTCTAGCGTCTTTTTCTAAGGTACAGGCACTGTGCTGGGCCCTGGGGCTGTAAAGAGGAATAAAATTCATCCTCAGCTGCAGGGAGCACCCTGTCCAGGGGTGGAGACAGACAAAGAAATCAGATCGGCAACATGCAGTGATGGCAGTAGGCATGGGGTAATGGGGGGCACGGACTAGGGGCAGCTGGGGGCATTGGGGAGCATAGGGCTGGCAATGCTAACGCACGTTTTTTGTTTTGTTTTGTTTTCGGCTGCGCTGCAGCCTTGTGGGATCTTAGTTCCCCGATCAGCGATCCAACCTGAGGTCCCTGGAGTGGAAGTGTCGAGTCCCAAACACTGGACCACCAGGAAATTCCCAGTGTTAACGCATGTTAATACTTTCCTGTGTGGATCTGAAGTCACACAGAAGAGCATAAAGTTTATTTCCCCACCTCCCCAGGGCCCAACCCACCTGCTTGGAATCAGCCCCACCCCAGCCTGGGAGAGCAGCCTCTTTAAAATGTCAAATTACTTCAAGGGCGTACATTGGAATCAAGACATGTTCCCCCCGTGTGGCCCCTGACTTTTTTTAAAATTAATTTATTTATTTTTGGCTGGGTTGGGCCTTTGTTGCTGCGCATAGGCTTTCTCTAGTTGCGGCGAGCAGGGGCTACTTTTCCTTGGGGTGCGTGAGCTTCTCATTGCAGTGGCTTCTCTTGTTGCAGAGCACGGGCTCTAGGCGCACGGGCTTCAGTAGTTGCAGCACTCGGGCTCAGTAGTTGTGGCTTGCGGGCTCTAGAGTGCAGGCTCAGTAGTTGTGGTGCCTGGGCTTAGTTGCTCCGTGGCATGTGGGATCTTCCTGGGCCAGGGCTCGAACCAGTGTCCCCTGCACTGGCAGGCGGATTCTTAAGCACTGTGCCACTAGGGAAGTCCCCCCTGACTTTTTAGTATCCTTCCAGAGATAGTCGGGGCATATTGGAATATGTATATGATTGTATCTAAATGTAACCTTTTCAAATACTGCAAATGACAGCACGCTATAAGCAAACAGTTCAATAGGATATCTGTATCTATATCATTTGTATCTATATATAAAAGCGAGTCACCCTCCTGACTCTATTCCCCTTCCTGAAGGCCATTCCTGCTACCATCTTCTAATACAGGGTTAATGTTCTTTTTAAAAAGACCAATGACGGCATACTGTAAACATATGATAAAGTTCTGTACATCTTGTTTTTTCACTTAACACTGTGTCTCACAGAGCATTCTGCATCAGTACCTTGAGCTCTATTGCATTCTTTCTAATGGCAGCATAACATTCTCTTATGAGGATGTGCCAGACTTTGTTTAACCAGTCTCCTGTTAACGGATATTCATTCAGGTCATTTCTGGTCCTTTGCAGCTACAAATAACCTGGCTGTGACTATCTCTTTACATAGGTTTTTACTCACATGTGGTAGATCTGAATATCTTGGCTGGAAAAAAGGATATGCATTTTAACATGAAAAACCTTTAAGGCGTATCTAACTATGTAAAATCCATGCTTAAATCTCATCCAAAGAAATGAATCACTAAGGGTGGAATTCTGACCATCAGCAAGGGAGACCAGTTCCCTGAGTAAAGTCGGCCTCCTCACCCTGAGAGTGGCCCTCCCCTCTCTCCAGCTCCCAAGCCCAAATGCCAGCAAGCAGAGGCAGCTGGGGTACCCTGGCTCCTGAACTCCTTGGGGGAGCAGCCCAGTGGCATTCTCTGTGGACACAAGTTCCCTCTCTAATCAGTTTTCCCACTGCATTTCACTGGTGGCCAAGAGAGACTTTCATAACTCTTGCTATCTTTACAATATGTCGTTCAAATTTAAAACATGCTAAAAGGGAGAAAATATTTATAGAATTTTTCTCTAGAAGGAAAAAAAACCCCTACTTTTAAGCCTAGCCAATGACATTTCTGGAAACCACAGAGAGAAAACAGCAACAACTCGCAGAAGATAAAATGGACTAATTACACAACAGATCTCTAATTTAAGAAACTAGCTGCATTCTTCTGTTTTTTTCCCTTCTCTTTTAAAGATGACAGAGAATAAAAATACTGGTTTACCAGCTTATTAAAAACATAATCCAGCGACTCCTGACCTTCTCTTCTGCAAGGCGACGTGTGTTTGTGCATGTGTACACATGGCGGGCCCGCTGGCTTCGGCGAGAGCTGGAGAGAGGGGTCTCTTCTGTGGGGTTTCTTGGCCTGTGAACCAGTTTCCCATGGGAAGGAGCAGGGATCCTGCTGCCTGAGTTATTTAAATCTTGGAGTCTTCCTCCCTTTTCCAAAGCTCTGGGAGTGTCTCCATGGCCACAGCTGTTGTGGACACTCAGCTCAGTGGCCTGGCTTTGCGGTGGCTGACATCGGCCTGTGTGAACCTGTGATTTGCTGTCTCCGGAACCCCCACATACCCAGGTTTCTAGAAGAATCCCTCAGCTGTAGAGTGGTCAGCATAGGAACTGGGGAGCCCCTCCCCTTCCCTTGTTTCTGTGACTCCGAATCAGAGGGCTTCCAAACGGGCCACAAAGGGAATCTTTCCTCAGCTAGAATTTCCAGAAGCCAAAAGTGACTGCAGCCAAAACCTCTCCGTGAACCTCGTTTCTGTTTGGATTTTCATGGAAACTGTTTCTCCCAGACACACATCCTGTGGGACTGCGCTCCTCCTTCCCCTTCCCTTATTTTTATGTATGAATGGATTATGTCGGCTGTTTAATGGGTTTGCAGCAAGCGCAGGCCACCGAGCGGTTTTTAATGAAGTCTCGGACTGGCCGGCCCATGGCTTTCGGAGGCCTTGCAAGACCGGAGAGAGGGTTCCCTGGTGCCTGGCCAGGATTTTCTCTCTGCTTCCTGCTTGGGAATCGGGGTTGCCCCAGCACTGCTGTGATTTGCTGGGGGATTTGGGGAAAAGGTCTCTAATCTCCCAGGCCTGCAGTGTACACCAGAGCACTGGAGCCTTCGCAGAACCGGGATGAGGAATCCTAGTGGGGGAACAAGGAATAATAGTGATCCAGGAGGGAGGGGGACCTGAGGGGGAGGTGTTGGTGGGAGGAGTGGTTCTGCTGAGGGCGGGGCTAGAGGCGGACTCTCGGCCTTGAGTCCAGCTGGATGGCTAGGCCTGGGCTTACCTGATTTGCCTTCTCCTACCCAGCAGGCTGCAGTATGTTGATCGGGGAACGTAGCACACATCTGCTCAGCTCGCAGAACCTGCAGGTGGGATGGGGTGAGGGGGTGCACGCCCAGGGCGCTCTGGACCACCCTTCTTCCCTTTTAGGGGACCAAGGCTGGAATCAGGGTGCCCCCTCCCTCTCCAGTGACCCACTTCTGCCACTAACTAACGCTCCTCCCCCATGGCCCCGGGATTGTTTTCTGGGCCGGCGGAGGCAGAATTGAGAACTGGACACCTTCCCGCCGCAGCTCCCCGCCGCCTGCCTGGCCTGGGGACTACTTGGCACCAGTATTCCCAAGGGGCCCGCTGTCAACAGCTGCTGGGGGGCTACTGGATGACGTTCCTGGCCAGTAGGTTGCCCCGCTTCTCCGCCAGGGTCTCTTCCACGATGTCTCTCCCAGGGCTCCCAGGTTGACAGTGGCTACGTGGGGAAGGCGAGAGAGATTCCTGACCCGCTGGATTCCATGGGGAGGAGGGGGACGTGGGAAAGCCACTGATTCCGTCAGAGGATCTCACCTCCCCTGCCCGCCCCCATCCCCAGACCTCTTCAAGTCTTCTCTCTGCAGAACTGCCTGAATGATCTCTTTAAGATGCACATTGGACTCTGTTATTCCCTCCTGAAAACCCTTTGTGGGGTTTCCAGAGCTTGGAGATGAAGGCCAAGTTTCTTTCAGTGGTTTATCACCCCCTCTCGGATCCACATCTCCAGTCTCGATTCTCCTCACCCTCTGACTCAAATTTGGCGTCTCGGCAGCCCCAAGCTACTGTCCCCGGGACTTTGTTTTCCCTCTTTCTAGAACAATTCTCTCCAGCCCCTCCTGGATTACCCTGTCAGGAGGCAGCTCAGGTGTCACCTCCTGAGTCTGGCTGTAAATTGTTAAGCCATGAATTCACTCATTGAATTGTTTTTTAGTCAATCAGAGACATATGCAACTGGCAATTACTGAGGATCAGCCCGTCTTAGCGCTCATGCCTCGCCCGGAGCCAGCCAATTGCAAAACCAGAAAGGGGTCCTTTGTGCCAGGGGCCCTGCCCATCCCTCCCTACCCTGTTCTTCGCACACCAGCAGATTCCTTGCCCCCAACCCCGGGCATAAGGAGTCTTGTTTGCCAAGAGTGAGGGCTGTGCCTTGTTTCCCAACAGGGCTGAAGAGTGCACATCACCTTGAGCAGAGGTGAACTTGTCTTCTCCTTTAGGCCTGGTCTCCTGGTCCTTGAGGTCTGGCCGCTGTTGGGGTTCCTTGAGTGAGGCTGAGAGGTTTCCAGTTGGGACCTTCGCTGGGACCTTCTCGAAGCCTGTGGTCACCTGCTACAGTGTGGCTTGTAGGCCGGTCTTTCTCAGGCCCTTGGATCGTTCCTCCCCTCCCCTCCCCTCCCTTCCCCTCTCCTCACCCCTCCCCTCCCCTCCCCTCCCCTCCCCTCCCTGTTTAGTCTCCAGGCTCTAAATGCCCCTGTATGCTGAAGACTCCCTAATGTCTAACTCCGGCCTGGGCCTCTCCCCTGAACCCCTGACTCCTATATCCAGCTGCCCCCCAGACTCTCTCCCACTCTGGGGCAGCCTCCCCCTCCCCTGCACTGGTCCCCCTGCTTCCCCTTTTGGCGCTTCTTCATTCCACTCTCAACACAGCAGCCAGGTGATCTTGTTAAAACCGAAGTGAGGTCATGGTGCTCCTTGCTCAGAACCCTTGGTGGCTTGGCATCGCCTTCAAGGTGGCTTCCAGTCCTCCCCGTGGCCTGCAACTATCTACAGAATGGTCCCTGTCACCTCTCTGACCTCATCACCTGTCACTTCTCCCTCACTCCCTCCACCCCAACCAACTGGCTTCCTTGCCATTCCTCCCACTCCCTGGACACACCCAGCCTCAGGTCCTTTGCACTTGCTGTTCCCTCCGCCTAGAAGGCTTGTCCCTCAGTCATCGGCAGGACTGCCTCCCTCCCTTCCTTCACGTCTCCTCAGTGACGCCTTCTCCCAGCACCCCGTCCCTGCTTTATTTTCCTCCCTACCACTTACCACCTGAGAGATTATGCATCTTTCTTTCTCATTGATCTTGATTATTGTCTATTCCTCTCCTGTCGGAATGTAAGCCTTTGCTAGAGCAGAGATTTCATTTGTTTGGTTCACTGCTGTATCCTTAGCGCCTAGAACAATGCCTGGCACAGAGCAGGCACTTATTCAATATTTGTTGAATAAAAGACGAATGGATGGATGGATGGATGGATGGCAGTTAGATAAATGTTCCACTGACTTCCGTCTTACAAGCAATGTCTGAAGACCAAGGATGTTGGTTGGCCCCTGGAGGAAGCCTGCTCACCATTCCTAGGTCTGGGAGTGAGCAGACTCCAAAAACTCAGTGGTCATCTGTCCTGGAATTCGATTTCTTCCTCCTCAGCCGACTTCTGATGCTCTTGATGTGGACAGAGGGGTGACCATCTGCCACTTCCGTTTTGGCTGCGAGTGAGGGTCTGTGGCTTTTCCTTGCTCTGTTGTAGCTCATAACCGGCAGCGGTTCTACATGACTTACTGCTGGGATGTTGCTCTTGGAACGTTCTAGAAACCTCATGGGCCCTGGAGAGAGATGTATGAGTTTTCACTGCATTGTGGGTACCAGTAGCCCTTGGTGCCCCTTAGAGATGAAAACGAGAGAGCCCCGCTTTCCCATCAGCCTTTTCAAGCTCCCTCAGAGGAAACTTGTCTCACCAAGCGAGCATTCCAATTTCAAGAAGAAGTATGTAATTTACCTGAAGGTGTGATCTTAGATGACATTCACTGGGCCAGGGTGCTCACTTTATGCATCCATAAAATGGGGCCAGTGATATTGACCTCACACAGTTGTGTGAAGAATAAATTGGGAAATCCATAAAAGCGTCTGGTTTTATTGTTATCGGTGGGGCAGACTCTCTAGGGAGAGCCTGCTATTCTGTAGGGTGGGGGGACTCTGTGGGATCCTGGAAGAATTTGGTGACTTTTGGCAAGATCCTGCAGCTCGCGAGCCTCTTCTGCTCACATCTGGGGCTTGAACTTGGCTTGAGGTGCAGCCTTCTGTGACTGGACGGTCGCCTCTCTTTTTAGCTGGGCTCCTAGGGTCTCTCTCTGGCTGCTTTGGAGGTGGAAACGGCATGTGTTGGGGAGGAGATGACCTCTGACCTTTCTTAGATATTTCTGTGTGCATTTTCTGGTGAGCTGAGAGTTTATTAGCCTGCAAAGGGACTGGCAAATCCAAGCCTGCTGTTGCTCGGTGAGAAGGAAAGCTACGTGAGGAAGCAGCCGCTTGGCGTGGGGAGAGCGCTGGCCTGGGCGTCTGGAAGTGAGCGGTCTGCTCATTTCTCTGCTCCGCTTTGTCAACTTCGGGCCTGTCAGGTTATCTTGCTGGGTGGGCCCCAGCTGTCTGTCTGTGCAAGGAGCTTCAAGTAGCCAGTCCAGTTCTGAGCTGGTGTCATTTTATGTATTTATTTACTGGCCATGCCGTGCTGCTTGTGGGATCTCAGTTCCCCAACCAGGGATTGAACCTGGGCCACGGCAGTGAAAGCCTGGACTCCTAACCACTGGATCACCAGGGAACTCCTCTGGTGTCAATTTATACTTGTAACTTTTCCATGAGAATTGTTTCAAACCTGGAAATCAAAATCCTGTTGATGTTCTCTTCCCTTTTCAAGGTGATTGCTCTGAATTTCTGAGGCATCTCTTGCTCTGAATTTCTGAGGCATCTCCTCTGCAGACCATTCCTGGGTACATCCAAGGCCTCCTGTGGCTCTGCCTAAGAGGGTTCTCCACTCGTGGGAGAGCGCTCGGTCTGAGAATGCCGGCGGGGAAATGTCTCCAGGGGAGGACTCTTAACCGACACGGAATCCATTTGGTGCATCAGCACCCTGCCTCCCTCATCCTTTGGTGGGACAACTCTGTGGTGTGCTCTGTGCTCTCCCCCAGAGGTCCTCTTAGGACCTGGGCCCCAGTTGCCCACAACAAAACCCTGCCTCCCTTCCCATCTCACTTTCCGCCCCTCACCATGCTTCCTGGGTCACCTCCTGTCATAGGCCCAATCGTGTCCCCTGCCAATCCGTATGTTGCAGCCCTAAGCCTCAGTACCTCAGAATGTGACTGCATTTGGAGATAGGGCCTGTCAAAATGTGAAGAGGAAGCAAGTGGGTGACCATTTGCAAGCTAAGGCATGGGTCCACAGCCTGTTAGGAACGGGGCCGCACAGCAGGAGGTGAGCAGAGAGCGGGCAAAGCTTCATCTGGGGCTCCCCATTGCTTGCATTACCGCCTGAACCCTCCCCCCGCAAACCCTGCCACCGGGGGTTTGTCTTCCACAAAACCGGTCCCTGGTGCCAAAGAGGTTGGGGACCGCTGAGCTAAGGAGAGAAGCTCCGGAGGAATCCATCCCTGCCAGCACCTTGATCTTGGACTTCTAGCCTCCAGAACCACGGGAAAGAAATCTGTTACAGCAGCCCGAGCAGATGAATATACCTCCCAAAGAAACTACCTGCCCTCAAATCCCTGGCTCAGAGTCTGCTTTTCTGGGGGAAAAAATTTAGGACATCGTCATCCAGGCACAGAAGGTCGGTGCTCCATGAAGGTGTATGCTCTTAGTTTGGATGCTACAGCCCAGTCACCAAGGTGGAGTCTGAGAGCAGTTTGTAGAGATGCTGGCTCGTCCCCATTGGGCAGAGAAGGAGACAAAGATCCAGAGACCCGGAATAAGTCAAAAACATCTTCATTGTTACCTTCTCATATTCGAATTTGGGGCTGGATCACTGCAAAGAGCTGGAGTCGTGTGGAGAAGTATACACCAGGAGCGGGGCTGGGATACAAATGGTTTTATTCACGTGAAATTGCTTCCGAATGAAGAGCTGCTCTAAAACTGACCCCCAAATGGAGCATTTTGTATTACAAAATAAAATTGCATCCCTTCGGCTCCGAGAAAAATGCATACTGCCCTCATCTGAAATGTGGTGATAATTATATGCCACATTATTCATCCTGTGTCATTTCTGGTCACATTCAGCATTTGGCGCAGTGGCAATTGAGGGTGTGCTTGAAACAAAGGCTGTCATGCAAAAGGCACCGGGCATATTCCAGGCGGTCAAGGTAACTGGTACAGCGCGTGGAAGCTCCAGGATCGCTTGCTCCTGGGTGACACACCTGCAATTTCAAGTGTTCTCCGTATAGGAGGATCGACTTTGTCACGCTTCTCAGGGAAAGGGGAAGAGAGAAAAATGGGAAAAGGAAAGCAAGTCAAATAATGCCAAGATATCAGAGGGTGTGTGTGTGTGTGTGTATCAGGCCAGGAAGGTCAGGGTCACATGCCCTGGCCTGAGAAGCCTTGTGGGGCAGGAGGTATTAGTTATTAGTGCAGGGGTATTGGACTTTTAGTTATGAGCTGTATTATTTATCTTTTGCTGTGTTACAAATGACCCCCAAACTTAGCAGCTTAAAGCAACAAGCATCTATTATCTCCGTGGTTTCTGAGGGTCAGGACTCCAGAGTGGCTTAGCTGCGTGGTTCTAGCTCAGGGTCTCTGATGAAATGCCGTCAAGATGTCAGCCGGGGCTACAGTTGCCTCCAGGCTTAACTGAGCTGGAGGTCCCGCTTCCAGAACGGCTCACGCACATGGCTGTTGGCAGGTGGCCTCGGAAGATCCAGCTCTGAGCTCGCTCACGTGGTGCTGTCAGGCCTGGGTTCCTCACCACGTGGGGCTTCCCATAGGCTGCCAGAGTGTCCTCAGGACATGTCAGCTGGAGACCTGAGGGAGAGTGAGTGAGCCAGAGAGAGCCGGAGCTGGAAGTCACCGTCTTTCTGTAACCTAAACTCAGAAGTGACATCCTATCACTTCTGCTCTGTTCTATGTGTTAGAAGCTTGACCCTGAGTCCAGCCCATGCTCAGAGGGTGTGAATACCAGGAGGTGGGGCTCCCTGGGGGCCTTCCTAGAGGCTGCGTGCCACAGGGGTCAGGCCCTTGGTCAGCCTCGCCACCCTCGAAGGTTCTTGGGTCTGAGAAAGTTCCCATCAGTACCAATAACTGTGGAGAAAAGAGCTTCAAATGTAAGACTTGAAGGATCTTGGTTCTTGCCCTGCCTCTGCTGTTTCCTGTCTGTGTCTCTCAGAGCAAAGACAAAAGTCTCTCCAAGAGTCAGTTTCCCCATCTGTAGCATAGGGACAGCAATACCGACCTCTCAGTGGTAGGGCCAATTCAATGATGTAAGGAATTACATTGGTGATCTTGAAAACATTCCCCAGGGTCGGGGGACCTGGGGCTTATGTGGGTGACAATTTCTACTGTGGTGGGCTATCCTGGCCACTCCAGGCTCTAGGGCCTTAAGGGCCAGAGTGACAAAAGCCTGAACAATCATTAAGTAACTGACTGCTTTCTGGTGACGCTCTGAGGACCTCAGGCCAAGGAGATGGCCGATGTTCACTGGCAACCCCCCCCCCCAAAGCGGACGCCTTGCCTATCCCATCACCCTGGTCTCTGACGGTCTGTGCAACTCTTTGTTTAGATCTCTCTCTGCCTACCTCTTAACTGGCCAGAATGGGTAAGAAACTCTTTAAATAGTTGGGTGCTTTCCGAATGATATTCTGGTTTCTGGTCCTGCATATTTTCTATTTCCTCTGTCCTGAAAGAAAGATTTGATATGTCCCTCTTGCATGAGGTTTTGGGGGGCCAGAAGTCTTCGAGAGGGGAGAGAGGGGCCTGGACCCGCTGCCCACGGTGGGCGTGGCAGGCTCTGAGAATGTTTCCTCCCTGAGGGGCCGGACTGCGCTGGGAAGCCTGGAGTCCTTTGGGGGACTGGCCTCTGGCTTCTGGGACAGCTGCCCACCACCTCCCTGGGGCTCCCGTCATGCTCTGGGGTGTGCTGCCCAGGGCCACGCCGAGGGAATCACCGGGTGACTTGGAAGGCAGAAGGATGTCAGTTCGCCCCCATCTCTGTGACTTCGGGGCCAGACAGAAGCTCCCTCTGGACGGGGCTCTGCCTGCCTTGTTCACTCTCATCTCTCCACTCCTGGCACAAGCCCTGCTTGCGATTCTTTTTAATTTAATTTTTAAATTAAAGCTTAATTTGCATACATTGAAATGCGCAGAAGGTGTACAGTTTGATGAGTTTTGGCAAATATATGCATCTGTGGAACCACCACCGCAGTCAAGATATAGAACATTTCCATCGCTCCCCAAAAGTCCCCTCGTCCCCTTCCCAGCAAATCCTATGGGTCACCAAAGGCAGCTCCTGTTCTGATTTCTGTCACTGTAGGTTCGTTTTGTCTCTTCTTGCATTTTATAGAAATAGATCATACAGCATGTGTTCTCCTGTGTTTGGCTTCTTTGGCTTGACATATTCATCTGTGAGATTCATTCACATTGTCGTGAGTGCTGCTAGCACCTTCCTTTCTTTTTCTTTTTAATTTTATGTATTTATTTATTTTTGGCTGCGTTGGGTCTTCGTTGCTGCGCGCGGGCTTTCTTTAGTTGCGGCGAGCAGGGCTACTCTTCGTTGCGGTGCGCGGGCTTCTCATTGCAGTGGCTTTTCTTGTTGTGGAGCGCGGGCTCTAGGGGTGCGGGCTTCAGTAGTTGTGGCTCGTGGGCTCTAGAACGCAGGCTCAGTAACTGTGGCGCACGGGCTTAGTTGCTCCACGGCATGTGGGCTCTTCCCGGACCAGGGCTCGAACCTGCGTCCCCTGCATTGGCAGGCGGATTCTTAACCACTGCGCCACCAGGGAAGTCCGAGGTCCCTGCAACTTTGGGGCTTCTTTATTTTTGTAACATTCTGGCCCAAACGGACTGTAATCCATCTGTAGGGAAACCCACTCCCAACACGAAATGATTTTTTGGGGGTGTGGGGGGGCATAAACTTTGAAGAGAAAATGAAGGAAAACAGGCTTTCTTGTTCATTTCGGTGCCTTTGGAAACGTTGCTGGGAAAGTTCTGAGCAAGAGAGGAAGTTGTTTGTGGATGTGTGACCACTGGCGTGGGAGCCCAGGGAGGGGGTTAGGTGACAGTTGGCAAGGCGCTGTCCCTGTGTGTCTCGGTTTCCTTTTCTGGAAGATGGGAGCTGATATCGGCCGCGTCTATACTCGCTCCATTCTGGTCATGCTGGCGGCCTCTTCGAGGCTGAAGGGGATGGAGAAGACACACTAGGGCAGTGGGTGCCAGCCTGAGTCCCTCGTGCATTTTGGGGAGCTCATTGCTGCAAGCAGAACTCCGGCAGGCGGGATCTCAGGCGGCTCTGTAAGTATCATTACTACTTGCAGGTTGACTGGCTGGGGCTGTCTTAGAACAGAATCCCCTTCCCTGGCAGATCTCAGTAGCTCTCAGTTTGTGCTGCCATGGCTGACCCAGCACTGATCTTGGCCCTGCAAGGAGGGCAGGCAGCTAGCTGGGGTTTTGTCTGTGGGGTGCCAGCTCCCACATTTTTGCTAGATTTTTTTTTCTTTTTTTAAAGCTCAGGTGTAACTTACATACAGTGAAATGCACCGATCTTAAGTGCTAAGGTTTGAGGAATTTTGGCAAAAGTTTTCCCTTGTGTAACCCATCCTTCTATCAAGATAGAACTCATTTCCATCATCCCCAGAGCGCTCTCTCATGCTCCTTCCTTTTTCTGATTTCTATCACCATAGGCTAATTTTGCCTGCTTTTGAATTTCACACAAATGGAATCATACAGTGTGTGCTCTTCCATGTTTGGCTTTTTTTCTTGCAGCATAATGCATTTGAGATCACCCAAGTTGTTGTTTTCTATCAAGAGTTTCCTCGTTTTGATTCCCGAGTAGTTTTCCATTGTATGGATATACCAGAGTTTGTATATTCATTCTCACTGGTGGACATTTGGGCTGTTTCCAGTTTGGGGCTTCTATGAGTTATGCTGCTATGAATATACAAGTTCAGATCTTTTCATGGACAAATACTTTCATCTCTTTTGCAATAGGTACTCAGTGGGGAGATAGCTGAGTCCTGTGGCAAAGGCATATATAATTTTTTTTTTTTTTTGCGGTACGCTGGCCTCTCCAGTTGCGGAGCACAGGCTCCGGACGTGCAGGCTCAGCGCCCATGGCTCACGGGCCCAGCCGCTCCACTGCATGTGGGATCTTCCCGGACCGGGGCACGAACACGTGTCTCCTGCATCGGCAAGCGGACTCTCAACCGCTGCGCCACCAGGGAAACCCCATATATAATTTTATAAGAACTTGCCAAACCGTTTTCCAAAGGCAACTGCTCTGTGCCTGTGTGCTTGTAACCTGGCATTTGAGATATCAGCAGAGAACAGCTGATTTGGAATTCCAAGGAGCGCTATTTGCTGATTCTTCATTCAACACCAATGGCTTGTCTCTCAACGTTAACCCATGACACTAACCCATTTCAGTTCCCGCCTTATCAGCCCTTGTTTTGCATTCAGTCATGGAGGGAGAGTGAGGTTTGTACTCTGCTGGATGCTGGTACAACAACTCCTGGGGAGGAACATCCTACCAGGTAGGAGGACACTGCCCACACACCGTCGAGGAACTGTGCTAGGGCTGTCTCGGAGCACTGCTTGTCCTCTCATAAGACCTTGCCCCAAGGGTCTGCATCAACACTGTTCACACACAGGAATAGGGGGAGGGCCTGGCCAGAGCTGCAGAGGTTCTTCATGTGACATCCATAAACTGACTTCACAGATGCCCACAAGCCGTCGGAGCTGTATGCACAATTTTGCATGTACATGATTTCTTTTATTCTGTGAAAGGGAAAGTTCATAGCCTTCATTGGGTGGTCAAAGACAAAGATTGACAGTTGACCCCCAATATCTGTTTTTTTCTTTTTTCCCAATAATAGAGCCCCTGAATTCTTTTTCAGCACATAGGCCAGGTGAAATAAAGACTACATTTCCCAGCCTCCTTTCAGGCTAGAAGTGATTAATTGTTGGCCAAGGGGATATAAGTAGACATGTTACATGCAAGCTCCAGGAAGTGTTCCTAAAGGGAAGGGGACCTTTTTTTTCTTCCTGCTGGCTGGAGAACAGAAGTGATGGCTAGAGCTTGAGCAGCCATCTTGGACTATGAGGTGGCAAAAAAACAAGAGGGAAGGGGTCTGGAGCTCCCATGAAGATGGAATATTATACCAACTTTGGACTGCTCCCATGGACTTTATCCGTGAGAAAGGGAAATACATTTTTCTCTTGTTTAAGCCACTATGTTCCTGGGTTTTGTGGTAGGCAGCCTCTAAGATCTACCTCAATGATCCTGCCTCCTGGGATTCCTACTTTTGTACAGTCCCCTCCCACACTGTTGCAGGACTGGTTTGTGTGACCAATAGCATATGGCATATCACTTCTGAGATTTGGTTATAAAAAGACTGCTGCTTATGTCTCAGGTTCTCTCTCTCTCTCATGGATCACTGGCTCTGGGAAAGCTATGTCATGAGTAGCCCTACGAAGAGGCCCATGTAGCAAGGAACCGAGGCCTCCTGCCAACAGCCACGTGAGTGAGCTTGGAAGCGGATGCTCCTGCCCCAGTGAAGTCTTGAGAATCTGCAGCTCCAGACAACTTGGCTGCAGCCTGAGCCAGAATCACCCAGCCAGGCTGCTCCCAGATTCCTGACCCTTAGAAACTGTGCAAGATAATAAATGTTTGCTGTTTCAAGCTGCTAAGTTTTGGACAATTTGTTACCAAGTAATAGATAATGAATACAGACTTCCTGTCACTGGAATAACCAAAGCCAACCCTGCAAATACAACCCACAGACTATTAAGAAGAAGTATTGGGCTAAGTAACATTTAGGCATCTCTGTCCCTGGGTTTTAGCCCCAAATCTCCAGAAACATGCTCCTTGGCATTGGACAAACCATGTCACTAATCTGGGCCTCGGTGTCCTCATCTGTAAAGTGAGATGGTTGGTCTAGCAGATGCTGGCCTTTTTCCAGCTGAAAGTGTCTCGAAATGTGGAGAGTAAGGAGGGCAGCAGAGGCTGGGATGGGCAGAGACCGGAGTGTTTTCCTCTGACTGGCGTCAAACTGTCGCAACACTTCAATGAAACTTCTTGGGCCTTTCCCCAGTCTGGGTGGGTGGGTGAGACTAAGTGAAGACGGAATTGCTCTGCCTAAGAGATTAGGAAGAATTTTGCGGGGGGTGGTCAGCAAGTGGGGAAGCAAAGGGGCAGGGAGGGAAGAGGTTACCGAAGGAGAGAAGCTTTTGAATGTGGCTGTGAATCGGGGCCAGGGAAAGATTCCTGAACGCCAGGAACTGCGGATGAATTTTTAAAATAGTGAAGTGCTGTTTAAGTTGTTACTTGTATCATGCTGAAATCTATTTCTATGACTCCAGACTCACACACACATGCACAGGCACACACAGCCACCAACTGTGCCTCATTACCCCGCCTGGCACCACAGCATAGGGTAGAATTTAAGGGCATGGGAACTGCACCAGACTGGTCTGGTTTTGAATCTGGGTTCTGCCTCTTACCAGCTGTGTGACGTCAAATCTATCCCCTCCCCACTCTGATGAGCCTCTGTTTGACGTTATACAATAAAGCATCCTCCTTTGAAGTCACTGAGGAGGAACCCAGGTCCGCCCGCGAGGCCCTCGGCCAGGGCTGAGCTCCCTGCCAGAGCTTAGGGACCAGGGGCTTCTGCTGTGCGTTCTCACGGTTGTCCTTCTGCTTCTACCCGTTGCAGGCCAGTGATGCTTCTGGAAAGGGTGAGCTGAAAGCTCCTCTTCTGCTGGGTGTCCAGCTGCCCAAGTCCTCATCTCCCAGCCCTGTGTGACCCCATCGCTCAGTGATCCCTCCTCCCCCAGCCCGGGAGCCCAGGCCACCATGGGTGAGTGCATGGATGGCTTCTGGGAGAAGCCCAAGGCCTAGGCTGGTGGCTCAGGGGTTGGGGTCCTGTCCCTCGTAGGCGGGGCTCCCAGCAGGGCTATTGCCTTCTTCTTGGCGCTCTGCTTGTTTTTCTGGCTGCAGGAAACCTCAAGCAGGTGATCTAAGCCCCGTGGATGACAGTGAGGCAGGCTGACTGGGAATCAGCCTGGGAGAGGGCGGGGCGGATAAGCTGGGCCTCGGGTGAGCATCGCTCTGAGAGGTGCCAGTGCTGGAAGTGACAGCAGTGACAGTCATCAACGCTTTGGTGGTCACCTCTCGCACCCAGGAAACTCCAGCTCTCTGTGGACATTGCCTCTTGGAGGTCCTCGCTTTCCCTTGGGTTCGAGCGACACCATCCCATTGGGGGGTGGAGGGAAACTGCGGCACAGAGCTGGGTGGAAGGCCGTGGAAGGTGCCAAGGGGACAGAAGCCATAGGGGAGCCCGCTGTGGCCCACATGACAAACATCTGTCATCCCTGCCGACGCCTAGACACTCGGAATGTTCAACTTCAGACCCACGTCCTTTATCTGTCCTTTCAGCATCTCTCCGACAGGCTCATGGGATCTTGGCCGAGGCCCAGCTGAAGCTGACTGCTCCTTCCCAGACCCAGGAATGTGGGTGAGGTGAGGACAGGTGGGTGCCGACTGACTGCCACATACCTTCGCTGCGCCTCACAGGGCTCCCCAAGGGGCCTGGTTCAAACCTCATCATTGCAGGATCGGAACTGGGTTCCCTATTCCTTTGCCCATTCTGTGAACTTAACTATGTTAATCACACTCACAAAGCAGTGGAATAGTAGACTCTTCACCAAATTCACTAAAGAGTGACAGATACGAAAATGCCAATGTGTTGATTACCTGGAGGCGCTTTATATTAGGCCACCAAACAAAATACCACCGACTGGGTGGCTTAAACGACAAACATTTATTTTCTCATAGTTCTGGAGGCTGGAAGTCCAAGGTCAAGGTGTCAGGGGGCTGGTTTCTCTTGAGGCCTCTCTCCTTGGCTTGTGGACGGCCGCCTTCTCACTGTGTCCTCCCATGGGTTTCCCTCTGTGCTCACATCCCTGGTGTCCCTCTGTGGGTCCACATTTCCTCTTCTTGTAAGGACACAAGTCATATTGGCTTAAGCCTACCCTAACAGCCCCATTTTAACTTAATCACCTCTTTAAAGGCCCTGTCTCTAAATGCAGTCACAGTCTGAGGTAATGGGGGTTAGGGCTTCAATATATGAATTTGTGGAGGCGGAGGACACAATTCAGCCCATAACAAGCTCAGTCTGGTGTGAGTCATGGGACTGACCCTGGGCACAGAGCTGCCTGGTAGGCAGTCAGACCTACCCAGGAGCCCAGGCCTCGGGTCTGAAAGCCACTTGGCTCTGACAGATCAAAGAGGGCCGTGGATGTCTTGACGCTTTTCCCATTGAGAGGTGGGGTCTGTCATCCCTTCCCTGTGTCTGAGCTGGGCCCGGCAGCTTTGACTAATGAGGATGGCGGAAGTGATGCTGTGCCAGTGGCAGGCTTAGCCTTTATGAGGACCGGCAGCTTTTACCTTGGTCTCTTGGGGCCCTAAGCCTCCATGTCAGAAGCTGGACCATGCTGCTGGAGAGACCCCATGGAGGAGTCATGGTGCCCCCTGGCCAGGGAGAGAGGCCCAGCTGAGCCAGCCTCCCAGGTTCCCCTGCCAAGGCACCAGGCGCAGGAGTGAAGCCATCTTGGATGCTCCAGACAGCACAGTCGCTAGATGAATGCCACCAAGTGACCCCAGTCAATGCCAGGTGCTGATGAAAAATTGCCCAGCTGCGCCCCACCTGAATTCCTGACCCCAACATCATGAGAGATAATAAAATGATTGTTTTAAGCCACTAAGTTTTGGGGTCATTTGTTATGCAGCAAGAGATGACTGGACTATTTGGTGACTATAGAAACGGTGTAGTGGGAGTTGGATGATGTTGAGGGATGTTCTCCCCAGGCTGGGGGAGAAGGTCCGGTGAGTCACTCTCCCCTCCAGCTGAGCAGGCTGGACTCTGCTGCTATCCCTGGCCAGGGCTGAGAGGACAGTCATCCTCTTCCCACCCAAGCTGCATTTCTGGAATCAAGAAAATCTCCGGGCTGGGTGCTGCTGCTTTCATGAGGATCAGGGAAAAGCAGGGAAGATGAACTGCCATTTCTGGGCCCCTCCAATGAGCTGATGAGTCCTTCAGGGATGAGATTCCATTGAATCTACCCTGCTCGCCTGCCAGGAAGCCTGATGTCCTGGGTCACACCAACTTGAGCCTGTGTTTAGACTGACATCCATCAGACTCCCCAGCCAGTGCTCTCTCCCTGACCCCACGCTGTCTGGGGCAGGGTTGGGAGGCGGGGAGTGATGGTTTCTGACAGGCCTCCTGGGATGGGCTGACACATGGAGATCCAGGAAGGCTGACAGCAGGCCAGAGGACAGGGCAGGCTCCGGCCCCCAGGCAGGCCCAGGGCAGTTGGAATTGAGGCCTGGGCCCTGGGCCCAGTCCGCCCCACACGTGGGGAGGCAGGCAGGGACTGGGGCATGCGTGTGGTGAAGACCGGGCCTGAGAAACAAAGCCTGAGGAGACTGAGTCCAAGGATGGGGCTGATGTTCCCAAAATGCCAAAATGGCATTGACTCTAGGGACTGGGCAGGCCCAAGACCTCAGATAAGTGTCAAGGCCCCCCCCCCTTCTCCATCATGGGGAGGAGAGGGACTCAGAGACTGGATCCTACTGAACTGTCTCTGTGCCCTTGGGCAGGGTGTGTACACCTCTGAGCCTCAGTTATTTCATCTGTAAAATGGGAGCATTCGACTAGGTGATCTCAGTAGCTCCAGCTTTAAAGAGTCTTTGCACTTCTGTTATAAATTCCCTCCCTCCCTCTCTTTCTCCCTCCCTTCCTCAGTCCTTCCTTTCTTTTTGCAAGCATTGTTTTTCAGCACCATTGAATGCTGCCTGTCCTCCTGAATCATAGTCTAGTAGGGGAATATGGCAGATTGTTCTTCCTAAAGATAGCTGCATCAATACATGCCATCCCATTACCAGATGCAAACTGGTATATATAGAATGGATAACCAACAAGGTCCTACTGTATAGCACAGGGAACTATATTCAATATCCCGTGATAAACCATAATGGAAAAGAATATGAAAAAGAATGTGTATATATATGTTTAACTGAGTCACTTTGCTCTACAACAGTAATTAACACAACATTGTAATTCAACTATACTTCAATAAAAAGTAAATTAAAATAAAAAAAAGTACATGCCATCCCACATGCTTGTCTTCCAACTGGCCATTGACGCTCTTCTACTGAAATGTGGGGTCTGCATTCCCTCCCTGGGAATCAGAGAGCCTGTGAGTATGGCAGAAGTGATGCTGTGTGGTATCCAAGGTGAGGCCATAAAGGGGTCTAGGGCTTCTGCCTGGTCTTGGGGCGCTCCCTCTCGGAATCTGCCGCCATGCTGGGAGGGAGCCCAGAGGTCACATGTAGCAACCATGTGTAGGGGCTATGGCCCCTGTCCCAGCTGAGATCCCAGCCAATGGCTAGTGTGAACCCCCAGACATGAGAGGGATCTTCAGATGAGCCAGCGCTAGCCTTCCATCTGCCCCAGCTGGCGCTGAATGGAGCAGAGATGAGCCGTCTCCACTGCACCTGCTGAAACCGCAGATTGGTGAGCAAAATAAATGGCTCTGTTTTGAACCATTAAGTTGTGGGTAATTTGTTATGAAGCAATAGATAACTGGAACTGGGGGATAGACAGGTCAGAGGAAACCATGTAACATCGTGAGGTACTCTCTTCAACCAAGGTGTATTCATGCCACAACCTGGGCATTAGGAGAGGAAGGAAGACTTCAGCCCGTGTGTGTGGCTGCGTGGGTGTGAGATGGAGAGGTTTCATGAGACACAGTGCCATGGAGGAGATGGGGCTGGAAATGGATATTTCCAGGCAGACAAAATGGGGTGGGGAAGGTTCTCAGCAAAGGAAGAGCCAGTGGAAAGCCACAGAGCTTCGAGGTCACAGAGCTGCCAGGTCACAGAGCTGTGAGCTCACAGAGATACAAGGTCACAGATCTTCAAGGTCACAGAGGTGGGTGGTTGTCCAGGGCTGGAGGCCGGGGGGAGCCGCTGGTGCCCGCCCACAGCAGCACAGGTTCTAGTTCTTGTTTACACATGATTTTCCCCTAATTGCATCTGAGGCTGGTGGATGCCAGCCAGGGAGGGCCCTAGATCGCCGCATCACAGAGCCATCTGCAAATCCCGGTGCAGGGGGTGGTGGCCTGAGGGCGGCTTTCCTGTTGGGCGGGGTGGGGGGCGGGGAGCTAATCCTAGGCAGGCTCTGTAGCTGTCAGTGAGGCGGGGTAGAGGCAGGTGTGCCTCCCCTCCCTTCCCCCCTCCTCTCCCCCGCTGGAGCCTGTCCTCCCTAGACCTTGCCCTCAGATTCAGGTCTGTCATCTGAATGGCGGCTGACTGGGGGCCCCTGGTCCTTGAACGCTGGGGGCTGCTGAATTTTGGCCTCCCCCAATGACAGGGGTGACCAATGCCGTTGTGTGATGGCTCAGGAGTCCATGGGGGTGAGATGAAGCCAGGGTAGGTGGCTTGGGGGAGACGCTCTGGGGACCTAACTATTTCTCAGGGGAGAAGCAAGCGCTGGCCCCCTTCATAAGCCATTCCTGAAGCCCTCATCCCTCCAGGGGCCCTGATGCCAGGCCCACACAGTCCCTACCTGGCTCCCCCTCTGTTAAGGTCAAGTAGAATGAATTTACGTGAAAGCGCCTTGAGGCTCTTCAAGGCCCATGCAAATCCAGCTGTCTGCTGGTGGTCCCGGTGCTGAGAGCCCCACGTCCCTCTGCTCTTCTATTCCTCCCGACAGCCCCCTGAGAAGGTGCTGTACTGTTGCTCTCCCCATTTTACAGGTGAGAAAACTGAAGCTTCAAGAGGGCAAGGGGCTTGCCTAAGGCCACTTAGAGAGACACAAGGGTCTACCTGACTAAAGGCCCCATGCTCTCTACCTCGCACCAGTGTCGTCACAAAGACCGAAGAGATGACATTATTCCTTCATCTCGGCTGGTGGTTGAGGGCCCAGACTCAGGGAGCCAGGCCACCTGGGACAAATCCCACTCTCCCTGTGTGACCTTGGGCAAGTTGCTCAACGTCTCTGGGCCTCAGCTGCCTCATCTGTAAAATGGGGCATGCGCTAGCACCTGCCTAAGGGCTCTGGTGAGGAGGAAATGTGTTACTGCACGTCAGCGCTTAGAGCAGCGCTCCTCCCGTGTTACTAAGTATAGATGCCATTTATCTTTGTATCTGATCGCACCGTGGGTGGTCGTGACTATATCTGTCTCCCCCCCATTAGATTGGAACTCCTGGAGGGCAGGGGCGAGAATAACTTACAGCTGCACGGCAGAGACCCTCACTTGCAGCTCACCTCTCACCCACCCCGCTCCCACCCTCCCACTTGGCCCATTTAGGAGGACTTCTCTGTGTTTGCAGAAGGACCCAGAAAGGAATTAAAGCTGGCTCCTTCTGCCCCGGAGTCTTAGAGAGCCAGGGAAGACGGAGTCAGGCCGAAAGGACAGTGGGTGGGGTGCCGAGGACTCCCTGGGAGCCAGGGAGCCCTCCCGCCTCCGTAGGCAGCCTGGGCCTGCCCTGGGCCCTGCGGCCAGAACCCTGACAAGCATCTCCTTGTCTTCCTGGGACTCCGGGTTCTGGGCGCCTTGTCCTGCCCTGTTCCCCACAGCTCTGCACACAGCTCTTGGCAAGAGTGGCCGGGCAGCGGAGAGAGGCTTGCGGAAGGAAGTGCTTTGCATTCTAACGAGGAAGCGGCCCCTCGCCCTGCCCCCTCCCCGCCCCCCACCCCAGTGGCCATTTGCTGTCTGCTCTCCCGGCTCCTGCGCTCATCGCCAGACTTGCAGAAAGGCCACAAGCTGAGCCTCCCTCCGATGGGCGGTCTGAGCCCTACCTGGGCCTCTCGGGATACTGGAGGTGGCCAGGACACCCCTCCCCCAAGCTGCACCACTGGGGGAGGGGAGGGATGCAGGGCTGCGCTGTGGGCAGGGGCGGAGAAGGGCTCTCAGAGGAATAAAGGGGTCTGGTGCCCACCCGGCTCTGTCCCAGGGCCTCACCAGGCATCTCCCCAGTCCATCATCGCCCTCTTGTCCCAGTCTGTCTTCCTGCCCTGTCTGCCAGCCCCAGGCACTTTAGGGCCTGGCCACAGGATGGGCCCAAGTGGGAATGGCTCTGGGTCAGGGCCGGCAGTGTGTGGCCCAGCCCAGCACTTGGGCAGGCCCTCTGCCTGCTGCTTACTCTGTTTGCCATCTCTCCTGATAGCTGCCGTGGAGGGGAGCTGACTGGCCAGCTCTTGCTCTTCTTTCTTCTCCATGTCCCATAGCTCTCCCTGTTTTCCCTGGAGACTTCTAGAACTTCCCGGTTGAAAGGGACCCAAGAGGTCATACTGTCCAACCCCCTGCTTCCAGCTGCCTTACTCAAATCTTTCCATTCTGCAGCCAAGGTAAGCTTTCAGAAACAAAGCTGGATCTCTCTAAAACCTTCAATGGCTCCCTGCTGCCCTCAGGAGAAAGTTGGACCTCCTTAACTGAGCCCCTGGAGGCCTGCTGTATGAGGCCCTGAGACTTTTCCAGCCTCCTCCTGTGCCACCCACCCTGGTCATCCTGTGTTCCAGCTACATACAGCAGCAGGCAGCTCCCTGGTGGGCTAGACTGTGGCCCTATCTTCTCTCTTTTCATCTCCCTTCCCTCCCCTGCCTCCTCATTAATCTGGACCTCCTCCTCTATGAAGCCTTCCCTGAGTACCCCTACACACACTTTGACAGATCACCTGCTCCGTAGAGAGCTGAGCGGACCTCCACCATTACACCTAGAACACTGGAGGTTGCTCTGGATTCTCCATCACGCTGCTTCTCCTACCGGGACAGAAACTCCTGGAGGACCGGGGCATGTCTTTACTGGTTTTGCTTCCCTAGAACTGAATGTGGTGGTATCTTAGATAAGAATTCTCTAGACGCAGAGCCTGAGACAGGCAATCATGTGCACGTGATTTTTTTAATTTTAATTTTTATTATTTTTTTATTAAAGTATAGTTGATTTGTAATGTTGTGTTAGTTTCTGGTGTACAGCAAAGTGATTCCATTATTTTATATATATAGGCTTGGCCAAAAAGTTCGTTTGGGTTTTCCATAACATCTTATGTAACATTTTACAGGAAAACCCGAACGAACTTTTTGGCCAACAAAATATATACTGTTTTTCATATCCTCTTCCATCATACGTTATTACAAGACATTGAATATAGTTTCCTGTGCTATACAGTAGAACCTTGTTGGGTATCTATTTTGTATATAGTAGTGTGTATCTGTTAATCCCAAACTCCTAATTTATCCCTCTCCCTGTGTTTCCCCTTTGGTAACCATAAGTTTGTTTTCTATGTCTGTGAGTCTACTTCTGTTTTGTAAATAAGTTCATTTGTATCATATTTTAGAATCCACATATAAGTGATATCATATGATATTTGTCTTTCTCTGACTTACTTCACTTAGTATGATAATCTCTAGGTCCATCCATGTGGCTGCAAATGGCATTGTTTCATTCCTTTTTGAGTAATATTCCATTGTATATATGTACCACATCTTCTTTATCCATTTATCTGCCGATGGACATTTAGGTCGCTTCCATGTCTTGGCTATTGTAAATAGTGCTGCCATGAACACTGGGGTGCAAGTATCTTTTCAAGTTAGAGTTTTCTCCAGATACATGCCCAGGAGTGGGATTGCTGGATCATATGGTAACTCTAATTTTAGTTTTTTGAGGAACCTCCATACTGTTCTCCATAGTGGCTACACAAATTTACATTCCCACCAACAGTGTGGGAGGGTTCCCTTTTCTCCACACCCTCTCCAGCATTTGTTATTTGTAGAGTTTTTAATGATGGCCATTCTGACCAGTGTGAGGTGATACCTCACTGTAGTTTTTTTTTTTTGTGGTACGGGGGCCTCTCACTGCTGTGGCCTCTCCTGTTGCGGACCACAGGCTCTGGACGCGCAGGCTCAGTGGCCATGGCTCACGGGCCCAGCCGCTCCACGGCATGTGGGATCCTCCCGGACCGGGGCACAAACCCGCGTCCCCTGCATCGGCAGGCGGACTCTCAACCACTGCGCCACCAGGGAAGCCCCCTCACTGTAGTTTTGATTTACATTTCTCTGATAATTAGCGATGTTGAGCTCCTTTTCATGGATGTGCACGTGGTTTATGGAGAGTGTGTTCTCAGGAGAAACCAGGGAGGGAGTGAGGGAAGCAGGAGCGGTAGAGGGGCAGGCTAGGCAACGGTGCCATTTCACGGGAAGTCTGGCCTCAGCCAGATCCCGAGGGGGAGCTCTGGGGCGTCCTTTGCAGCAGAGACCACGAGAGAATAAGAAAATGAGGGAGCAAGAAAGAGGAAGGCTCTCTGAGCAGCGCCAGTAGCCATGGCCGGGGCCCACGTGGGTGAGGGACCGAGCAGGGCCATCCCGGAGGGGAGCTTCCCTGTGGCCCTCCTGTTCCCGAGGAGTAACGCACTCACTCCGGGCATTTCTCTACAGGCGTGGCTTCTCTAATCCCACGGCTCCTTGAAGAGGGGGCGGCCCTGTTAATATTTCCATGTCACCCCGGAGGAATCTGAGGCCCGGGAGACCTGATAGGGCTCAGAAGTGAGTCAGTGAGGGAGAATTCACGTCCCCGGATTCCCTCTCCTCTGAGAGGAGAGACGCAACTCGGGTGGGGCATCCACAGCCCAGTGCGCCCTCCAGATGCAAACACCAGGGCCAGGAAGGGGATGAGAGAGTGGTTTCCGTGTTCTCCGGGAACTTGGAAGCCTTGCCCAGCTCTCACTGGGGGTTGAAACTTCTTCTCCACCTGCTTAGAACTGTCCAGAGGGGAGAGCGTGGGCACAGGGCATGGTGGTGGTGGAGAGGGACCAGACTCTGGGTGGCTGGTCTAGTCCCGGCCCTGCCACCAAACAGCATGTGACCTTGAGCAAGACATTTAATTTCTGGGCACCTCCAGTTCCTAATCAGTAAAGGGGTAAGGCCTGCCTCACCCACCACTTTACAAGCTCTTTGTGAGGCCCATTCAGATTGGACGGCCAGGTCACAGCCCATCTCCTGGAAGCCGGTATTAATCTAGCATTTTGCTGCTGTAACAAATGACCGCAAACTCAGGGGCTAAGAACAACAGAAGTTTATTCTCTCACAGTTCTGCAGGCCAGAAGTCTGAAATCGGTTTCACTGGGTGGAAATCAAGGTGTCGGCCCCATTCCCTCTGGAGAATTCAGGAAAGGATCAGTTCCTTGCCTCTGCCAGCTTCTGGTGGCTGCCGGCCCTCCTTGGCCTGTGGTTGTATCTCCAAACTTCAAGGCCAGCATCTTCAAATCTCTCTCCGCTCCATCCTTCTGTGATCTCCTCCTTTTCCATTTTATTAATGCAGATACCAGGAGCAGGGAGGTTACACAGTAGCCCAAGGTCACAGCCAGTGAGAGAGCTGGAATTTGAACTCAGGCCTCAGAGACTCAAACCTGTGATCTCTGTTCCGTCTCACCCAGAACCTGCCTGAGCCAGGCCTGCCCTCCTGAGGCCTCTTTGGAGGAGCCCTCGAGCCAGCCTGGGGCCACTGCCAGCTCGTCTCCAGTGAACGAATCTGGGACTTGAGGATCGGGCTGGACTGTGGTGTCTAAATAAAGGGCATCCTCAGGATTAGAGCAGAGGTCAGGAGAGGACACTGGCTGCAGCTGATCAGCCCGACAGGGTGGCCTTGGTGGCCCAGTGCTCAGCCAGGATGGGCAATCAGGGATCTTCAGGCCTGGGGTCAGCCTGGGGTCAATGCCGACATAAAAACCAGCCGACTTGAGCAAGACCACCTACATATTTAAACAGATCTTTGAGAGCCAAGGGGCCATGTCATCACCTGGGGATAGAGAGAGAGGACGGGGCCTCAGGCTGGGGAATAGAACCTTCTCTGCTTTAAGGATTTTCCCCTGATGCCTGCCAGGGACTTTTCTGCCTTCTTGTTGTTGTCCTGATGAGGGAAACTGCAGACTCTGTCCTGTTTAGTGTTGAGTTCTGGGGAAAAGGTAAAACAAGCCCGTGCGTGTGTGTGTGTGTGTGTGTGTGTGTGTGTGTGTGTGTGTGTGTGTTGAGGGTGATGGGATAGAGGTATTTAATTAAAAAAAAAAATAAAGCCAGAACTCAACACAGTAAAAGGGAGCCAGAGCGAGAGATCTCAGAACATGGGAAACACAGCTGTGGCTGAAGTCGTATCTGGGTTAAGAACCCCAGGAGCGCTCCTCTTTAATTTTTTGGTACAGCAGGATCAAGGAATCGATTCATTCTGGTTATGCCTCCTACCATTGTTTCTGTGGGCCGTGTTTGATCTGTGTTTCACGTGCAGATCTGCTATCCATGCTCTGAAAGAAATAATATATTCTGCGTTGCACCAGGTCAGGCTCAACCATGAAAACCCTTTTTATTATTTTTTTTGGATGATCTCAAAGCACCCCCCCCCACACACACACACAGGAAAGCACACACACACTCTGTTTGTGTAAAGGATTAAAAAAGAATGAGAGGCCCAGTTCGAGAACATGAGCAGGGCTCCAGAACACGGATGGGGCTGCAGGAGCGGCTGAGGCTGGGGCCCTCGCCTGCTGACCTGGGCCAGCCGTGTCCCCTCTGAGTTGTGTGTGTGCCTGACCCCCGCGGGTAGGGGATGGCCGGCGGGCCCTTTGACGGCTGTGCCTGGTGAGGTAACAATGGTTTCCAGCGAAAGAGAGCAATTTTCACAATGGAGAAGTCTTCCTCTTCCTCAGGTCACAAAGAGCTGAACGGAGATGAAATTGACATTAATCGGTGCAGGATGCTGAAACCATGCAATGCTGAACACCTCCCAGCTCTCCAGTGGACTGGGCGGTTACTGGCATTTTAAGGGCCGGAGGGAAGTTGTAGCCACTATGGGGGTAACACACCCGTGAAAAAATGTGTGGCCAGACAGGCAGGGCAAATAAATAACCTGCTGCTGGCAATAGAAGGCGTGCCTGGAGTTTTAGCGCAGGGTTGTAAAAGTTGACAGGAGCCGTTTGGACTGGAAAGGGCCGTGTGGGTATCGCTGCCAGGCTTTGCCAAGCGCCCGGCTGTTGAATCCTCCAAAACTGAATAGATAAAAAAGAAAACAACAGCCGCAAGAGACAAAAAAAAAAAAAAAAAAAATCGCAACACGAAACCACCCACGCAGAGTCCACCCACCCCTTCCCCTCTCGGAGCCTGTTGTGCGCCTGTGATAACATTGCGTGCTGCGCTCTCTCCCTTTATTTAGATAAGGTGTCCGCGGCCGCTGCTCTTGGCTGCCAGCCAGCTTTCTGTCTCCAAACTTGGGGCTTCAGCGCCACACAGGAGACACGACTCTCTGATGCTGCCGGCCCGAGTGTCAGCAGCACCCCGAGGGTCCCCGCGGCTTTGTGTTCCCAGAACGATGATTTGTTTGACAACGGGCTTTCCTTCCAGACTGTTCTTCCAGCCTGGCACAGCGCGTGGGTCCTCAGAGACACAGACAGGGCTGTGGAGAGCCGGAGAAGGCACCTCTGGCCACGGGGTCGGGCGGCTGCCTAATGATGACGGCCACATAAAGGAAATCCAGACACAATCGAAGGCCAGAAGGATCTTTGGTTTCATGGACTAACTGAAGCGTTTATGCTCATCAGGCTTGAAAAAGTTAAGTGCTGGGGGAGCAGGACGGACAAGACGGGACTCATTCTATGGCACACAAAAGATTTTTAATAAGCTCGGAGAAAGGGCCGCCACCCCTCATGTCTTTCTCTCCCTGTCTCATTCCAAAGCTCCTGTGTTAGCCAGAGAGAGAGAGCTCGGAAAAGCTGCCCGGGAGGTCGGCGAGGAGGCTGTGGGAGAGCTATTCTGCCAGGCTGGCCTCCCGGGCAGGCGGGCGGGCGGCTCCCACGAGGTCAAGGACGGCTCCCACGAGGTCAAGGACAGCTCCCCTGGTGAGTGACGGGGCAGGCGGCGCCTGGGGAGCCCCTAGCAGTGGGGGGCGCTCAGGACAAGTGCGGTGGGGGTCATGGTGGGGAACACCAGGCCGTCTCTGCCCCCATCTACTTGCAGGCTTTCTCTGAGGACTCAGAATCTTAAATTAGTCTGATGATTAGCCATCGGGCTCCTGGAAGCTCGTGGGGAAGGCCGGAGGGACTTATTTTATAAGTGGCCCTTGGAGTCGGTTTATAGGGGCCTTCTGGGAAGAACCGCAGAATTTGGGAAAATGAGCATCCCTCCCAGGTCATTTCTCCTTCCTCACTCTCCCAAACCCTTTCCCCTTCGCACTTATCCAGGGGTGGGCCTGGGGGCAGCTGGGACAACCTGGCCCATCCACAGTGTAGGCCTACCATCTTGGGACGTCAAGGGAAGCTCTTGCCTAGCCTATCATATTGGGACCTGTCTGCTAGATTGTGTCAAAGGCAGGGAAAGGTCAGTACGGAGTCAAGAGGTCGAAAGCAACCAACCAACCGTCAGTAGGATTTACCCAGTGCCGCCCAGGCAGAGACACTGACCGTGACTTCCAGCTCTCCTTCCCATGACACACCTGCCAAACTCTGACTCGGTGTCCCAGGAACCTCAAAGAGGATGCTTCCGAGGTGGGCGTGGGTTCTCCTGCCCCGGGAAAGGAATAGGCCCCGTGGCCAATGGCTGTGTTGGCATCCGACTTCTGCGCAGATCTTTTCAGTGTGGCAGTTGTGAGTCAGGCCTGGCCGCCGCTGTTCTGCTCCAGGTGCACCGACCCAATCCTGTTCCTGAGTCAGCTGTAGAATGGGGTGGTCTGCCGGCGTGCCCGGCACTGCCCCCAGTCCTGGGAGCTCACTCCCCTCTGGAATTTCAAGAGCCTTATTTGCTCTTATTCTGGGGCAGTGCTGCCTCCTGCCTTGCTTTCTGACTGATGCCCGAGGCAGGTAGAGCTGTGGGTGGGGAAAAGGAGGAAGAGAAAGAGAGAAGGGGGGATGGAGGAGGACTCGTCCTCATTTCACACTGGTCCTGGTCTGGCAGCTGCCTTTTCCAATTTGGGAGTGTTGGCCCTTTGGGGGATGGTGTAATGGAGGAATTGAGAAGAGGAGAGAAATCAAAAGCTCTCATCAAGTCCCTGCATTGTAGCCTGTTTCTGGAATAATACAAAACTGATGCTTTAAACCAAAGGAAACAAACTAAATACTATGAACCATGACCCCTTCCTTATCCAGAAGTTACTTGCCTTAGCGACCTCAACTACTATCAGGAACAATCCAGAAGCGCCAGAATAGGTGAAGAATTCCCTGCTCTGAAGTCCACTGACTGTTCACCGCAGACGTGATGGGATCTTTTTTCATCAGAGCCTTTTGACTCTTACTTCGCAAACTTTTCTAACAAACCAGATGACTCTGAAATTCCTTCCACCTCCTGCTTCCATTTTGGTTTTTGTTTCGATGGCGATGGTGGGTGAACATGGGTGCCACTGACCAGGGTCAGGAATACAAGAGGAAGAGCAGCAGGTAGGAGGGAAAGGTGATGAGTTCCGGTGTGGACATACACTGCGAGGCCTCTGGGATACTGACAGCGGCAGGAAGGGGTTACCGTGCACATCCGAGCAAAAGAAGAGACGGGAACAAAGCAGAAACAAGAGGTCAAGGAGGACAGCAGGGTGGGGCCATCTAGTGGGGCAAATGGACGCAGAAGGTGGCTTCATCTCTGAGCGTGACACAGTTGTCCATGTCCCCAGTGAGCGGGCCACCAAGACCACTTCAACTGTGTCTGTGCCATCAAAGGAAAGAAGCAAATGTGTAATGCAGTTTACTTTTTTTTTTTTTTTTGGCGGTACGTGGGCCTCTCACCGCTGTGGCCTTTCCCGTTGCGGACCACAGGCTCCGGACGCACAGGCTCAGCGGCCATGGCTCACGGGCCCAGCCGCTCCGCGGCATGTGGGAGCTTCCCGGACCGGGGCACGAACCCGTGTCCCCTGCATCGGCAGGCGGACTCTCAACCACTGCGCCACCAGGGAAGCCCTACTTTTTCATTTTATTATTTTTTAATTGAAGCATAGTTGATTTACAGTGTTGTGTTAGTTTCAGGTGTGCTGCACAGTGATTCAGTTATATATATATATAATATATTCTTTTTCAGATTCTTTTCCCTTATAGGTTCTTTCAAAATATTGACTAGAGTTCCCTGTGCTATACAGTAGGTCCTTGTTGGTTATCTCTTTTATATACAGTAGTGTGTATCTGGTAATCCTAATTTATCCCTCCCCCTGTAATGCAGTTTAGACATGGTTTATTTAAAAATAGATGAACTTTTGTTTTGAAGTTTTAGAGTTTCCAGAAGGGAAGGCTTACTTAGCCTGCAAATTCATTTCTTGAAAACAACTCATTGGTTCCTGATGCTGGTGAAGTGAGGGGGTCAGTGTTTTCCCTACACGTTATGTCTGAAAGATGAAAACATTTCTGCTGGCTGCCCGAGAAAATTCACTTTATCTCACTTGACATAGGAAGCTTGGCATTCCTTTGTATGCAGAAGGCGAGAAGCATGCCCATCAGAGCATCCTTTAGTTTGAAAACAATTGATTTGCAGTACTGCTCCCTGGCTTCCGGGAGGGACAGTAATCCAATAGGAAGCAGGGTGCTTCCCCCTCCTTTGTTCCTGATGATGCAGAAGGGGACCCTTTGGCTGGGCAGAGCCCACCCCAGAGGCTTGATGGGTGCAGCAGGAGTAGCCCAAGAGCTCCCTGCTTGGCCAAGGGGGCCCTGTAGGCCTGAGGCTGAGCTTAAGCCTTCACTGATGTGCATCGTTCTCCTCCTGGAGAGATAGAAGCCACTTTAGGAATCAAATTTCCGAGGCTGGAGTGATCAACACCAAATCACCCCGCCCCACCTCCTTTCTGGACTCTCTGAGCAGAGCCAGAGGATTGCTGATCAGGGGCTTCAGGTTCCTGAGCCCGCACCCCAATTTCTGCCTCCACTCTGACCCCTCTTGTGAGCCCACTCCTGTCAGGTCACCCCTCGTCACTCTGGGTGCTTGTCTGTGGGACGTATATACACACACACTCCAGAACCAGTGCTTTCGAGGGAAGGAAGCTCATTTATTGAACATCTAGTGCCCAGTAAGCGTTCAATGCATATTTGCTGGAAGGAAGGAAAGGAAGAGAAAGAAAGATTGCTGCAGTGGGACAAAACACGGGTTCTCGACTTTGCCTGCGTATTGGAATCAGTACTGATGCCTGCATCCCCGTCCCAAAAATTCAGACTCATTTGGTCTGGAGTGTGGCCTGGGCATGGGGGTTACTGAAAGCTCCCCAGGGACTCTAGTGTGAGGCCCCAGGTGAGGACCACTGACCTCAAGGGTCTGGCCTCAGCCTCAGAAAGAACAGAAGTCCATTCAAACTCGGAGCCTCATGTGTTGTGTGCCTTTAAGCAGATCACCGAAGTGGAGTCTCAGTTTCCCTATCTGTTGAGTGGGCGGTGGTGACACCCATGTCCCAGTGTCCTTGGGAGGGCCAAGTGAGCCCGGATCCGTGAAGCTCAGAGCATAGAGCAGGTGCTCTGGAACGATGGGTGATAAAGCGTGATTACTGGCCTTCCTGCGCCAGAAAACACGGAATTGAAAGATCTAAAATCGCTTCCCCATTTTCCGGGTCTGGAGGCTGCCTATTTTCTTTCCTCTTGAGCCTTCTTAGCCCAACTCCATCACATGCATGTGGTTGAGGCTCATTAAATATTTGCAGGTTGACAGAGAAGGAGCAAGGAGAACCCTGCAGTGTTCAACAGACCCCAGGAGTTTGGTTTTCCCTTTAAACCTTTGGGAGGAAAGATGGAGCAGAAACTCCAGATGCGGGTTTTATGCCCTGATTGAGCAGTGTGAACACAGCCGAGTGCTGCCCCCCGCCCTCTCCCCTCCCCGGCCACCCCGGGACAACACACAATGACAGGGCACCCCAGCTGAGCGCTCCGACTTCTGGCCCCCACCCTCAGGCCTTTGATGAGAGACGCCTAGAGCCAGCGAGTGACTCGCAGGGAAGGAGAACGCTCTTTCCTCAGCCCTGGGGACTTGTTCAGCTGTTCGGCATTTAGCAAAATCTGGCATGCATTCTGCACAGCCCTGCACCCCTTCCCTTCCAGCTCAAACTCAGCAGCATTTCAGAGCAAGCGGCAACCGCTGCGGACTGCAACCTTCAACCTTCGGGACGGGGGAGCAGGCGCTCTGGCTCTGCCTAGCCCGCTTTTGGTGACCACGTTCTGGTCTAGAGAGGGACAGTGAGCTGACGGGACCAGAGCTGGCAGGCGCACCGGGGCTGGGCGTCTCTGGATCTGGGTGAGGGGGGTGCCGTGCCTGGGCTGAGATGTTCCATGATGGTAATGAGTACCGTGCATCGTCTGTAATTATGCAGTCTCTAAGCCCCCGGGGCTGGGATGGTGTATTTGCCTGTGCTCTTTGGGGGTTGATCCTGCTGTCAGCGCTTAGCAAGAATTAACAGTGACGCTCTGTGCACCACAGTCATAACACTAAATCTGATCTGCATGTCTATGATTCATTAAAAAAAAAAAAAGACCCACCGTTGCTGCAACCCCTCCAAGCCCATCATTGAAAGAAATTATGCTCAGTTGAAAGAGCGATTTGACGTCAAGGAGGACCTACGTGCCTTTTCATGAGCGGCTGGAATTAGCAGGCTGCGCTTCGGCAAGTGTAAACGGGATCCAGACTTGGAAACCTCTGTGCAGCCAGCAACCTGTTTTCCAGGTGTGGGTTGCTCACTTTCCGGATTGTTTGAAGCAGGGTATTTTTAAGATCCCTGGCAGGCCACTGCCGGCATGCTTATCACGCCCTTCTGGGCCACACCAAGCTCCTTCCAGGCAGTGCAGTGTAGGTTCTGGGAAGTCCAGCCTTCCTCAACCCCCTTTTAGAAGAAGCCCAAACGTAAGTGGGAAGGATAGCCTGCTTCAACCACAAACCCCCCAGCATTCCCGAGTCAAGAAGAAATTAATTGTGGATGATGGGCTGTTGGTGGTTTTCTGTGGTACCCACTTACTTTATCGCTTGGTAATTGGGAGTTTCATTGTTATTCTTTTACATGAGGTCAGAACCCATGAGGATAGCCTTTCCCTTTGAGGTCCTGGCAACTCTGTCCTGTGGAAGAAGCCAGGGTCCAGGCAGCAGGACCCCGGGTTCAAGCCTTCCATGATTCCATGGACTCTTGGGTATGTTGCGGTTCCATGTCCACAAAGCTGGGTCATAAGAAATCCCACCTCAGCCTGATTCTTCGAGTCACATAAGGATGAGGAAAGAAAACCAGCAACGGGGGTTTTTGATGTCTTAGTGGGTATAGGAACTTAACAGATGAAGAGTTTGGGTTCCAGTTACTACTGCTGTGTAACAAACAACCCCAAACTTAGTGGCATAAAATAACAAGCATTTTATTATGCTCACAGATCTGGGGGTCAGAATTCAGACAGGGCTCAGCTGGGTGATTCTTTTGCTCTTTGTAGCATCTACTGAGACCACCCAGTGATGGGTAGGTTGGGTCTAGATGCTTCTCTCCCATGTCTGTTGCCTGGAGCATCTGCATATGCCCCCACCCCCCAGCAGGGCAGTTTTGGGGTGGTTGGACTTCTTACATGGAGACTGGCTTCCTCCACAATAAGTGTCCCAAGAGAACCAGGTGGGAGCTACGTGTTTTTTTCTGACCCACCCTGGGAAGTCACACAATGTTACACGTGCCATACTCTAGCCATTGAAGGAGTCGCAGGCCCATTCAGATTCAATGGGAAGGGACATAGACCCCAAAATTCTTGATGCGAGGAGCATCTGAGAATCTGGGGACTATATTTTAAAATAGCTTGAGTTTCCGATCTTATACAGCTCTTCATTTAGTGCCTTCCATTTTACAGTGTTGTCACCTCCAGTATTTCTTTTGACTTTTGCAACAACCTTCTGACCGGGGTAATGTTATTGTACCCATTATGCTGATAAGGAAACCGAGGCTCAGAGAGATGACTTGACTTGTCCGTGTCTATAGAGCAAGTAAACCATGAGATGAACATTTAACCCACCTTCCTGGATAGCAGATTTCAAAGATACGTGTCATGCAGATAAGAAGTACAGAAAGTTGTTGTTCTTTAGAAGCCATTATCTTCTGTCACTTCCAAAGCACTGTTTTCAAGTATCTGGTGGGTTATTAGGGAGACCTGTCCCTTACACTAAGACACAAGACTAAACTGAACCCATTCTTCGTGGAGAATCTCTTGGGCTGCTACCTCTTGGATTTTCCTATCTCACCTTTGAGTCCCAAACCAGTGGACCAACAGTAAAATGCTAATTCACCTAATATACACGTGGAGAATTGTAGAAGTCAAGCTCAGTCAGATTGGCAGCACACAGGGTAAATATTTGATCAGTGAGTAAAAATTCAAATTTGCACTATTTGCTGAAGGAGAAAAGTATATTAGGGAATGAATGTAATGGGGGTTAAGTAGGCCTATAGGAGGCCTCCTGCAGGATTCCACCCCCAGAAGCCCACAGCTTCTTGCCGACCCAAGTTACGAGCCAGAGTGGGCTGGGCACCTGCAACCAAGACCTCCCTCCTGGCAGGAGCATGGGGCTGTGGCGTGAGCCCAACAAAGCAGGCAGACTGGTAGAGCTTGGCTTAGTTGGTTCCGTCTCTGTACACATGTATGCTGGGCGTGCCACGGCCTCCCCCGATGCTCTCCCACCTCCTAGGAGGGCAGGGCTCCTGGCATTCTTTTCCTACCACCGCGGAAGCCAGAAGCTGCTCCTGCCTTCACTTAGCCCCCAACAGTGCTCATTTTGTGCTAGTGTCATCCTGGCTGGGCTTCAGGGGCTGCAAGACAGGGAAGTCAGGACAGAGGTCAGGAAGGGAAACCAGGCCTGCATGTTGAGCTCCTTTCCCACACACCCCCGGACCTGTTCTCTTCCTCTGCAGGACCCTCCCCGTTAGTTCAGAGACAGAAATCGTGCTTCTGAACAGCCCAGGCAAATCAGGAAGTGGGCAGGTATCTGGAGAATGTGCCAGTTATTCCATTAATGAGGCTGAAAAGTGGAACTGGTGCTCTGGATTCTTTGGAGGTGAAGCTATGGGGCCGAGTAACAGCTGGTTACTGGCAAGCCACCGACGGAAGGGGGGCTGAGCTGGAGGCTGTGGAGGACCACGTTTGCCGCAGCTGATGGGCCAAGCAGTGGACGTTTTGTGGTCCGGATTGGTTTGTCCTAGTTAGGCGAGACTGAGTTCATCTGAGGCTTGTCCTGGGCTGGCCAGTGCCCTGGCGGGTGGCACAATGAAGCTTAATGACCAGCACTGCAGAACCGAGGCTGAGCCGCAAACAAGCCATAAGCGTTAGGCCCCCTGCAAGTTGCAAGCTGTGACGGCTGCTGGTTACCAGGACGCAGGACCTGAGTGTAGGAGGAAATCCTGATGGAGAAATAAGACCAGAATTCTCATCGGCGGGCCTGGGAGAATGCAGCAAATCAAAAACGCTGGGCTGGGCTAGGGTCAGACTGGGTTCCAGACACACAGCGAGCAGCCTCGGAAGGAACAGGGAGGGGGCGACCAGGCCCAGAGGAAAAGAGATAGATTTATCTGTCCAGATGTGCCAGGAGCTTAGAAATGAAGGGAGCGGGAGGATGTGGCAGACACAGAGGGGCAGAACCCCCTTCCAGGAAGGACTTGCTGCCCATTCAGGCCCGGCCTCAGCTGCTGAGAGCACCTCAGCCCTGGCCCCCTCTCCTGGGCGGCCCCTATCTGGTGGCCGAATTGGGATGGGGGTGGGTCCGATTGAAAGACCTGGCCATTTTGGCGCCAGGCAGGACACTGTCCTGGACACGCCTCATACCCCAGCTCTCTCCTCCAGGTTGGCTGAGTCTCTGTCAGGCCTGCATTTCAACTTGACTCCCCACTCTGTCCATCCCTGTTCCCCCCCAACCCCTTCCTTTCAGAGTGATTGATCCCTCCCCAAACATCCCTCCACGCCCCCCTCCAACTCCATCTCAGCGTCCGCTTCCCGGGAACCCAGCCTGCGACAGAGGGTAACCTACGCCTTGGATCATGGATTTCATCCTAGGGACCGGTAGGGCTCCAGATGCCATTTTATTCTGGGTTTTTTTTTTTTTTTTTTTTTTTTTTGCGGTACACGGGCCTCTCACTCTTGTGGCCTCTCCCGTTGTGGAGCACAGGCTCCGGACGCACAGGCTCAGCGGCCATGGCTCACAGGCCCAGCCGCTCCGCGTTATGTGGGATCTTCCCGGACCGGGACATGAACCCGTGTCCCCTGCATCGGCAGGTGGACTCTCAACCACTGCGCCACCAGGGAAGCCCCTATTCTGGGGGTTTTATCCAGTTTCCTTTAAACTCTTCCGGAAGTTTCCTCCACTGATTGTATTTTATCTCCACTTGCTTTGAGAGATTATCGCAAACGTCATAGACTCCTTCATTAGGGCAACTCCCCACCAACCCTGGTCTTCAGCATGAATTCTGTTCCGCTCCCTTTCACCCTGCCCTCTGCCCTTCCTCCCCAAACACCCCCCAACCCGAGTCCAGCCCCTGCTCCTGTAAAGGACTCCTCTGCCCGCGCCTGTCTGCTCTCCTCTTGGGCTGATTCCTGAGGACTGTGGCTCTCCGCCAGGGTCAGTCGTGAGGTGTCCCTCTGCACACAAAACCCCATCCCCTGCCAGACACTGGGCCTTTACTGTTGGCATGGGGACAAGCCAAATCCCTCGGCAAGCCTCACGCCGGCCCTTAGTCAAGGTCTCATCACTGTGGCTGTCGCTGCTGGCTCCATCTCCTCTCTTGGGCTCTCAGTCCTCGCGGTATTCGCTGCCCTCTTCCCCTGGCACAGAGGGGGCCAGCCGGGGAACCCCAGATGTCACCTCTTGAGGGCCCCTGGGAGGCCCAGCTCATCAGCCAGCCGAGAACTTCTCTGACCTTCTTGGTAGCCATCTCCCCTAACACCAGATTCCTAATTAGTGGCTCAGGATCTCCTCCCCCTCCCCTCCCCCTTATTCCCCCTCCTCTAGTCCACCGGGGAGGGGTGGGGCTCACCTTTACCCCCAGGCCACAGTCATTGAAACCAAAGGTGTATTTTTAGGCGTTGCTTGGCAAGGGTGTGGGAGGAGATACTTCCAGACTGTGCCCCACCCCACCCCACCCCGCCCCGTCCCCCAGTTACAGCCAGTTGGATTAAATTCACCATCTATTTATTGTACACTGTGCGGTGGCCGTGAGTGGCGGCCACCAGCTTGCCCGGGGCCTGCCAGGGTGCAGTTGGCTAGCAGGAAGTGGTCCCAACCATTAGGGGAGAAGTGAGGGATGGGAGGGCATTGCCAAAGCATGGAGTGACCTGCTTTAAGGCTCACTATTCACCCAGCTGCACAAGAGGGGCGCCCTGAGGGCCAGGGGACAGGCTGGCCCCGGCCACCTACAGACCTCCGAGGGACCCAAGAGAATCTCTCCCCTCCCCCAGGCCTGAGACAGACTCCTGGATTCTTCTCTCGACCTCATTTACACAAATAATCAAAAAGCCAAGCCAGCCCAAGTGAAATGCCCACATTTTATTGCTTGCAGTGTTTTAGTTCTAATTTGGCTTCATTTGGAAAGAGGTTTTACTAAGTGGCATAAATTGAGCCTAACAAAATTTAAACCTAAAACAACAACACCCTAAACGCTTAAAACTGTAATTGGAGAGAGAGAAAAAGTGAGTCGTCCGGGAGGGGCGGTGAGAGAGGCAGAAGAAGGGGGAGGGGAAGAAATTCAATTTCCGTCCTACTTGGCAGAAGGTTAATTCCCTGCTCCCTTTCCCCCAGGCCCCAGCCCTGTCCCCTCCCCCTGTTAGAGAATGCACCCAGGAGGCTCCAGAACCGATGCCAGCGTCATGCAGGATGTCTTGTACATAGTGGGTGCTTAGGAAAGACTGGGTGAGCTCATTCTTTTCTCTGATGTGTCTGTGGACAGAGGGACAACATGGATTCCTTGCTGGGGACCCATTTACCCCCATAGTAGGGGGTCTGCAAGTCCCCTCGGGGGTGGGGTGGGAGCTGGGGAGTCCCGAGGGCGGGAGGCTGTTCCAGCCTGCTTGGGGTCTCTCCCCTCCTACCCCCTAGCCTAGCCCACCCCACCTGAGCGTTAGGATCCTAGGTGAGAGGAAAACGTCACACCTCCGGGCTGCTCTGCTCATCGCTGGGAGAGAGAAGGTAGGGATAGGAGGGGGCAGTGGCTGGCCACTGGGCTCAGGTGCCTCTTTTCCCCACTTCCAATGTGAAATATGGTCAGGGATGATGGGTGGGTGGGAAGAGTGGTCCCTGCGTGAAGTGCATGGCCACCCGTGTCCCTGCAGAGATGGCGGTCCTCTGTGGGGGCCGTGTGAGCAGCCCTGCAGGCCAGCATATCTCTGTGGGGGACCAGTACTCTGATTTTCCTTTAGAGAACCAGTCCTCCTCCCAGGCAGGGCGCCACACACTTAATAAGCACGGGTGAGCGTGGGAAGTGTCCCTGAGTAACCCGGGGTGAGGGGTGGAGTGGAAGCCGGAGAGGTCCTCAGGGCCTGGCCACATCTCTGGCGATGCTAGCCTGTATTGATTGCCCTCTCCCGGGAACTGTCCCTAACCTAGAGCCTTAGCCCCATGGTTTAGCATGTGCTTATATAATGCCTGGAAGCAGCAAGTTGGGGTTGGGGGGAAGGCCCACGTGGCAGCAGACGCCTCCCCTCATGTCTGGGCTCTGCCTTTTGTGGTCAGGGTGACCTTGGCCAAGCCCCAGGTTCTCCCGCCATGAAATGAGAAGTGATGGCAACCACGAAACTCTTTAAAGCAGAACTATGCCATACGAGATGAAAATGCTCTATTCTTTTTTTTCAGCTGATATGAAAATTCCTTGTCTTAAAACACTCTTGATACCAAGAATAATAACACTACTTAAATTAGTTCAAGGAAATAGGAAGTTTAGTAACAAGATACAAAGAAGGGCTCTTATAGAGCCCAACTACAGGGAAACTCTTGGGGACCAAGGAGGTAGGAGCTGAGCCTGGAAGTGCTGGAAATGAGGTGGCAGTCTGTCTGTCTCTCCCTCAGGCTGGGGCCTGTGGCCGCTCCTCCCTGCCGGTCTCTAGGTGACTGCCGTTGTCCACACGCTGGCTCTTCCTCGCTTCATTTGTCTGATTGTACATGGCTCCATATGGCTGCCCCAAATGGCAGTGCCATCTCTGCAAAGTGGTGTGATAGCTCCAGGGCCCACCATTCTCTGACCGATTTTATGTCTCTGAGTTCAAAATCTCAAAAGAGAATCGAATTGGTTCTGCCCTAGATCGGGTGTATTGCTCTGGCCAATCAGCAGTGGTCAGGGAGGTTGAGCCATGAGGAATATATATGGTCCCCTTGCCCACTCCTTAGGCAGGGACTATGGGTAGATATATGTGGGGATTTAACCATAGCCATCTATAGAACATTTCTTATGTACCATGTCAATTTTTTTCTGAGTATGCTGGGATGTGTAACCCAGAGCCCTGAACCAAAAAAGTGCTCAATACCTAGTTGCTGATTGTTTGAGGAAAAGTTACCTTCTGCTCGAGCTCTGCTTTCTGTGTTTATCCCCTTTGCCTGCCATTAAGCTTCTCATCTGGAGTGTATGGTTTCAAGGAAGGATGGTCACAGGCAAAAGGCTAATCTCACCAATATATAAAGGGTTCCTAGAAATCAGTAAGAAAAATAGTGATCCAATAGGAAAAATGTGCAAAAGATGAACACACAGTTTACTGAAAAGGAGGTCTAATGGCTTTTAAACATATGAAGTGTTGCTCACGCTTACAATAAGAAAATGCAAATAAAACTACACAGAAGGGGACTTCCCTGGTGGTCCAGTGGTAAAGAATCTGCCCTGCAATGCAGGGGATGGGGGTTCGAGCCCTGGTCAGGGAACTAAGATCCACATGCCGCAGGGCAACTAAGCCCGCATGCCACAACTACAGAGCCCACGTGCCCTGGAGCCTGCATGCCACAACTAGAGAAGAGGAAACCCGCAACCCACAACTAGAGAGAAGCCTGCACACCACAATGAAGAGCCCCGCATGCCTCAGTGAAGATCCCTCGTGCCGCAACTAAGACCCGGCGCAGCCAAAAAAGTAAAATAAATAAATAAATAAGTAAATCTTAAAAAACAACAACAACACAGAGGTGTTCTTTTTCATCTACCAGATTGACAAAAATCTGAAAAACTGATAACATACTATGAAGGTGAGGCTGTTTACAAACAAGTGCTCTCATACATTGTTGTGGGAGTGTAAATTAGTTTAATCTTTATGCAGAGAAATTGGCAATAGCTATCAAAATTTCAAATGCATCCTACGCTGTGATCCAGCAATTCCACTTCTGGGAATTTATCTTACTTGCACCTATATTGTATGATGTATCACTTAGCTTTTGCTGCATAACAAACCTCCCCACAACTCTTAATTATTTCTCACTCGTTGGTTGGTGGGGGTGGTTCTGCTGATTTGAGTTAGACTCAGCTAATCTTGGCTAAGTTCACTCCTGTATCTGTGGTCAGCTGGCAGATTGGCTAGGGGCTGGCTTGTCTAGGACAGCCTCAGCTGGGCCACTGGGCCGTGTGCCCTGCATGCTCTCATCCTCCAGCAGGCTATCCTGAGCTTGTTCTCAAGCTGGCCTGGGCATGTTTCATGGCAATTTCAGGGAAACGAAAGAAGAAACTAAAACTGCAAGTATGTTTTAAAGTCTGCTTTAAGTATGCATCAAGTCTGCTAAACAAGTTACATGGTGAAGTCCAGATTTAAGGGTCAAGGAAAGGCACTGTGCCTCTTTTGCGAGCATAGCAGCAAAGTCAAGGGCCAAAGGGCAGGGACACAAGAAGAGGTAAAGGCTTGGGGTCATCGATGCAATAACATATGTATTCAATCCTCCATGCGTGTGCAATGACATTTGTGCATGGTTACTTACTGCAGCATTGCTTGTGGTAGAAACAACCAAAATGGCCATCAGTAGAGGATGGGCTAAATAAACTATGGCATCCGTGCGCCGGAATAATCTGCAGCTGAACAAAGAATGAAAAATCCCCCTGTATACGATTGGGGAAATCCTGAAGGTAGATGAAGTGAAAAAAGCCAGGTGCAGGGCAGTGTGTACAAAATGCTACTTTTTATGTAAATAGAGGAGAGAAATAAGAATATATGTATTTGTGTTTGCTTATATTTGCATAAATTAACTCTGGAAAGAGAAACAAGAAAGGAATAGCATGGGGGTGGGGGAGCACCGTGTGGACAGGGGACTGAGATGGGTGGAGACTCTGCACTGTATAAATAAGTCCCCATGCTGGTATGATAATACATATTCAAAAATTAACATAAAATATCCTTAATATGTGTAATAATAATATAACAGATAAGAGGAAAATAAACAAAGAAAGGGAAAGTCATAGGCCTGCTTGGCTTCCAGAAGCCTTTGTAGGTCTTAAAAAAAAAGAAGAGCCTGCAATGGGGAGGCTGACTAATTATGCCTAATTTAAACCTTGGTACCTAACCTGCTTTGCCCTTTGTGGATGCGTTTTGGGAAATACCCTCTCTCCAAAGGCAAAAGGGCAGGTGTTTCCACTCCTGGGGTGTGCTGTCCCCGAGGAGTGACAGAACATTCCCCACCCTCGCTGATGACCAGGGGCTGACATTTGTAAAGGATGTCACGGGCATTTTCAGACACGTTTGGGGGTTGATTCCAGCCGGATGTATTCCTTGGCTCTTTGAATGTCAGCATGCTGGTCTGTGGGAATAGGATCCCATTTCTCTGGCCATGTCAGGAGCCATGTGGTAATGGGTTTCCGTGTGGTAATTCCTTGTCGTCGGGCTCGGGAAATAACAGCAGACTCACTTCTGAGCCTATGGTCAGGGTCAGCCAGACCCCTGCAGGGGCATAACTCAATGTGCCCCTGCAACAGGACCAAAGCTACTTAGGAGTGTCGCTCAAGCTGTCAGTAGCCCCCTTTGAACTCCTAAAGCTCGGAACTGGACTGAGTCACAGTGCATGTGCCCCATCCTCCCCCACTGCCCACCTGCAGGGCACAAGAAGGGATGTAGGAGCTGCCAGATTGGGTAGCCTCTGGAGAGATGAAATGACCCGTCTGTGCCTGCACCTGTTTTGCAGCAATGAGCAGCCGCCACACCCGCTGCCACCTCCATGCTGTTGCCCACACGCATGCTAAGCACCTACCATGTCCCAAGCACTGCACTTGGTCCTCTCATTCCATAGGGAAGAAGATAGGACAGAAGCTTGCTGACTAGAAGAGGGCCAACTAAACAAATGCTTACAGTAAAGTCTGACATTAGCTTAATAGTTACATCTCTTTGGTTGCAAGGGACAAAACTCAATTCAAACTAGCTTAAAGGAAAATGGAGTTCAAGTTCCGCTATCATTTACAGGGCAACGGGCATGTCACAGAACTCAAGGCAGCAATGTGTCTGGGCTCAGGACACTAGGGACCCAGGAACCTCTTCTCTCCATCTCCTCTCTGCTCTTCAGTATCTCTCTTCTCTCTCATGCAGACTGGCTTTCTTCGTGTGACAGAGAATATAAAGTCTGATGCTTTGGGGTACTACCTCCCACAGCTTCAGCCACCCGGTCAGATTTACTCACCTTTCTCCATTTCAGGTCCAAAAATTCTGGGGAAGGGTTTCATTGGCTTTGCTTGGTCAGGTCCAATCAACAGGGAAGGGGTGGGGTTATGAACGATTAACACGGTGCTGTCCGTGGAAACCTTGTGGATGGGGGAGGGGGCCACTTGTGGAAAAGGGGCAGATAATACATGAAGTGTCCATCCCAGAGTTTTAGGGGCACTGGACAGGGCTAGAGAGGGAGAGGGGGAGGCTTCCAGAGCCAGGGGCATTTAGATGGAGAGCCGAAAGAGGGCAAGCTCAGAGCAGGCTGCAGGGTGGATAACCGTTGGGGACAGAAGGAAGAGCCTGTGTGAGACATGGAGCTGATGGGCTCAGTGAGGCTGGGGAGGTGGTGAGTGGTGAGAGATGAGGGCCCAGGGCAGCAGAGGCCCTGCAAACACGCCTAAGACTGGACTTTAGCTTGAGGGCAACAGGGAGCCACTTCCTAGAGGAAGGATCGGAAGGGCCAAGACAGGAAGGGATGAGTTGCTAGGAGCTGTTTCAGTAGTCCACACGGGACATGGCTGTGAGAGAGAGAAGATTCTAGAGACATTGAGGGGTTAGAGCCAAGGGAATCTGGTGGATTGGATGTGGGGGTGAGGGAGAGCATGGGGTGCAGGTGGCTTCCAAGGTGCAAGGTCTTGGCTTCCACGGTCTTGGGCTTGGGTAGCGGGAGAGACGGCAGTGTCGTTCAGTGAGAAAAGCTGCCCTGTGTCTTAGGGTGGGTACCCCAGAAGCAAGCCCCTGAGCCAGGGCAGTATGTGAAAGTGATTTGTTAAGACCTGCTTTCTGGGAAAACAAACTGGGGAGTGTCGAACTGGGATGGGGAGGGGAAAGCGCCAGGCGAGGGTGTGCTACCACGCAGAGTCCCACAGGGGACCTCTGGGAGACAGGGGAGGTCACACCTCAGAGTTGGCCCTGGTCTGGGACAAGCGGGCCAGAGTGTTTACTACCTCTCCCTCCAATGAGTGGTTAAGGGCTGAATTCAGAATACCAGGTACTGGCTGTGTGCACGGGCAAAGCAAGTCTGGCATGCGGAGGACAGTCCTCCAACCAAGGGACAGTGGTGCTGGTTTCTGGGCATGCACAGAAATGAGAAAGGGACCCGAGGGATATGCGTGGGACGTGGATGGCATCCGAACACCAGGCTCGCCAATTTGGTCTCTAATTGTCCCCGTGCTAGTATTTATCCCAACCAGCGAGCTTTTTTTCTTAAGAGCTCTTTGACAAATATGCTTTATTTATTTATTTATTTATTTATTTATTTATTTATTTTTATTTTAAATTTATTTTTGGCCGCAGTTGGGTCTTCATTGCTGTGCGCGGGCTTTCTCCAGTTGCAGCGAGCGGGGGCTACTCTTCGTTGCGGTGCGCAGGCTTCTCATTGCGGTGACTTCTCTTGTTGCGGAGCACAGGCTCTAGGCGCACGGGCTTCAGTAGTTGTGGCACGTGGGCTCAGTAGTTGTGGCTCGCGGGCTCTAGAGTGCAGGCTCAGTAGTTGTGGCGCACGGGCTTAGTTGCTCCACGGCATGTGGGATCTTCCCGGACCAGGGCTCAATCCCATGTCCTCTGCCTTGGCAGGCGGATTCTTAACCACTGTGCCACCAGGGAAGTCCCCCAGCGTGCTCTTGATCTCATCTCTTCTTTTCTTTCTCCTGATTTCCATTTGGTATTTTTCTTTCTGTTTCTTTTTTCTTTTTTTTTTTTTTTTTTTTTCTTGCGGTACACGGGCCTCTCACTGCTGTGGCCTCTCCCGTTGCGGAGCACAGGCTCCGGACGCGCAGGCTCAGCGGCCATGGCTCACGGGCCCAGCCGCTCCGTGGCACGTGGGATCTTCCGGACCGGGGCACGAACCCGCGTCCCCTGCATCGGCAGGCGGACTCTCAACCACTGCGCCACCAGAGAAGCCCCATTTGGTATTTTTCAATGATCCTGTGTTCTTGTCTGAGGTCACTGCTGTCTTCTGTTCCCTCCTTCAGGAGAGTCCTCATGCTTATTTTAAATGCTTGGGCCTTCCGTGCTGGTCACGTACGTCCGTTGCAGCTGGTTCTGATGTTCAGTTCGAGGGCTTTCTTTTGTGCTGGGCGTTCTCCTCAGGGGCCTCATTGCTTTGCCCTTTGAGGTCACATGCCATGGTGTAGGGCCGAAAGCCAGACCCCAGGTAGTGGCAGAGTCCCTGGCACCACAGAACCAGTGTTGGTCACTCCAATTTGCAGCCATGTCACCAGGCAAATCCTATGGATGGTGATTTTCCTTTCAGCCCTCAAATGTCTGCAGCAGGGGAGGGGGCAGACCTGCTAGATTCTAGCCCATCAGTCCTGGGGGCTACTGCTTCGCCCAGTGTCTTTTTGCATCAGCTCCTCACCCAGTGGGCTTGTGTCGCCTGATTGTACCCCACGACCCTGGCATTAGCAACATGGGCTGTTGCCACTGATTTCTGCCATGGAGGGGCAGGAAATGACAGTCCCAAGGTCTTCGGTGGATGAGATGATGCAAAAACCAAAGTTCAAAAGCTTCTTTCTTACCTATTCCTTCATTCTGCTTCTGGCCACCCCCCCATCCCAACAGACACCACTTCAAGGCTGTCTTCAAGGCTCTCCTGGAGTTTCTCATGGGTTTTTGGTTGCCTTCTGGAAAACAGGGTACCTTCTCATTTCATGGGCATTTCCAGGCTTGGGAGAGGGAGCTGGTAGCCCAGATAAGCTTGTATCTTGCCTGGCTGGCCTTGACCTCACACTTGCCCAAGAACCTGGCCTCTCTCAGGCATCCCGCTCAGGTCAGGCTCCAGTCTCATCCTGCCCAGCCTCATCCTGGCTTTCAGTGGCTTCACAGAGGCTTTGGCCTCCTGTCCCCTCTCTGGGCATTTGATCCCCACCTGTCCCTGATGAGTGACTTCACCTCTCCTCCCGTGGTGGACAGCTGACAGCACCACTTCCCAATCTGTGGTTGGCACATTTGCCTACACATCTGCCAGGGGCTTCTGTCATTGCACATCGACGCCTGAGGCGGGGGTGGGGGGGACAGGCTGCCGGACTCAGCTGGGGAGGAGAAGGGTGAAGTTGCCACGGCTGGGCGAGATTCGAATGTGGGCACCAACGACTCAGAACTGTCTTGGAGATTTGGGTTCCTGGAGGCCCTCTGTGCTCTGGAGTGGAATCTAAGGATCCCAGGGGAATAGCCGAGGGTGGTCAGGGTGGCAGATGGGGACATTCAGGGGGCTGGGGACAGTGGCTATTTACTATATGGTACAGAAGCATTTCAATATTTTAACAACCAGTCCAGCTGTCGTAGCAGTGCCTTGCAGCTGAATGTCAGCCCAGGTTGTAGGTGGCAGTGGGCAGCTGGGCTGTCACACTGACGTTGAGAGGAGATGGAGTGGTTCTAAACTGCGACAGGAGAAATTTAGGCTAGTCACTGGAAAACTGATACCACTATCTTTTACCAAGGTGGGCTGGTGGATGTTCTCTCTGAAACTTTGCGGGGTTACAAGAGGCAGGTCTTCGATATGGACTAGATGTGGCTTTGTTAGGCTGGCCTGGCATCAGGGGATCGGCACAAATGACCTCTTTGGCACTCTTTCCTCTCATTTGCAAGCAAAGATCCTAAAATAATATACAGGAATGATTAATCAGAAACTTTTTTGAGCATTTGCTGCGTGCCAGGCGTGGGGCTATGTCACGAAGTTACAAAAATGAATAAATCAGGTTCCCTGTTCTCCCGGAGTTCATAATGGGGACATGGGAGGGAGGACCCTGCCCAAAAGATGACCACAGAATCAGGCAGTAGGTGGGATGTACTGGATGAATCATAAGGGGAAATGACGCAGAAGCTCATATGGGGCGAAGGGCTGGTGTGGCTGAGGAGCAGCCTGCATTTCAGGACAGGGGTGGAATCAGCCTCCAAAAGCTTTTCCTTTGCCTCTAGATATAGCAAGGTGGTGCAGCTTAGTTCTGATTTTCACCTCCAGATAGCAGGACACATTTTGTCCTTGAAAGCACTCAAATCGGCTCGCCTTGCCAATGTGAAGTCACCGCTTGTTAGCTATGCACAACTGAGATCAGAATCTGTCCTCCTGCCAGCCAGCCAGCCAGCGCCGAGGCCCAGTGTCTCACAAGCTGCTCTGAAGGGCTGCTCGGGCACCTTCCTTCTAAGATTTCTCCCGCCTGAGGACAATGTGGATTTTACTTCTCCCCCCCTGCAAAGTGGCGCCTAGGAACTGGGACAGCTCTCTGTGAGACTGCCACAGTCTCTGGGTGAATCTCAGACGCTACCCTGGTGGGTATCCAGGCCAGTTGTCCCCTCCTTGGGCACTGCGTCTGGGAAGATGGGCTTTGGCTTCACTCCAGAGCTGGAATGACTTCTCTGCTCCATGAAGTCCTCAGGGAGCTAGGACCCCCAAGCTCAATGCTCTGCCCTCGAATGGGGCCTTTAGGGAATTCTCTGGTGGTCCAGTGGCTAAGACTCTGTGCTTCCACTGCAGGGGGCAGAGGTTCGATCCCTGGTTGGGGAACTAAGATCCTGCATGCCGTGCAGCACGGCCAAAAGAAGAAGAAGAAAAAAAAAGAATGGGGCCTTTAGCCCCATGGTCCAAGATGGCAACCACAACACCCATGCTTAAGGCAACAGGAGAGAGGAAGTGACTAAAAATAAGGAGATGAAAAGGCACAGATCTGCTGTCTTTTAAGGAAGATTCCTGGAAACTGACAGGTCATGCTTCCATTTATGTCCCATTGGCCAGAACTTAGTCATGTGACCACACCTAGCTTGGAAATGTAGTCTTTCTCTTGGAGAGCCAGGAGAGAAGAGATATTGAGGGACAACTTTAAAGACTATGAAAAATGGCTCAACCTCATCCAAATATTGGGGTTCTTCAATGAAAATGGTCTATAAAGATCTGTTAGGAAAAGAAAGGAGCTATAAGTTAAATAGAGCCTTATTTTAAATTTTAGCTATTGATTTTTTTTCCCTCTCTATCTATGGCTGATCTTTTCAACCCTGTGAATGCAAAGCATTTTTACAACTATTTCTCCTCTCTTTCTCTCCGTGGACTTCTTAAAAAAATTACTGTTACTTGCAGCCAAAAGCATTTCTGACTGATAAAAGGTCCTTTTATCATTCTTCCTTCCACTGGAAACTCATGAGGGAGGTCTGCACCCGCTGGGCTCCACCTGTCAGATGCCTCATGCTTCTTAATCCCTTGCCACCAACTTGCTCCTTCACCAGGTCATAGTCACTTTATTCTTATAAAATCTAATGACTTGTTCATGTCTTCTGTGTCCTAAAGTGTTCTTTTTTTTTTTTTTTTTTTGCGTTACGCAGGCCTCTCACTGTTGTGGCCTCTCCCGTTGCGGAGCACAGGCTCCGGATGCGCAGGCTCAGCGGCCATGGCTCACGGGCCTAGCCGCTCCATGGCATGTGGGATCTTCCCGGACCGGGGCACGAACCCGTGTCCCCTGCATCGGCAGGCGGATTCTCAACCACTGCGCCACCAGGGAAGCCCTAAAGTGTTCTTTTTTAAAATAAATTTATTTATTTATTTATATTTGGCTGTGTTGGGTCTTCGTTGCTGCGTGCAGGCTTTCTCTAGTTGCGGTGAGCGGGAGCTACTCTTCGTTGCAGTGCGCGGGCTTCTCATTGTGGTGGCTTCGCTTGTTGTGGAGCATGGGCTCTAGGCATGCAGGCTTCAGTAGTTGTGGCACGCAGGCTCAGTAGTTGCGGCCCATGGGCTCTAGAGCGCAGGCTCAGTAGTTGTGGCACACAGGCTTAGTTGCTCCACGGCTTGTGGGATCTTCCTGGACCAGGGCTTGAACCCGCCTGCATTGGCAGATGGATTCTTAACCACTGTGCCACTAGAGAAGTCCCCCTAAAGTGTTCTTAAGCCTTCTTAATGAAACTTTCTCCCTTTAGTTTCTAGGGTCCTAGATTTCATAGTTCACTTTCTATCTTCTGACTATGACTTCTACATTTTACATAGTGGGAACCTCTTCCTTGTCTTGCCCCTAATTCTAGATATTTTATTCCCCTAAGCTTTAATCTTAGTCGTTTTATGAATCACTAGCACCACTACCACTCACACCATCTCCACCACCATCACGACCACCATCTATATCTCCATTACCACCAATATGACCGCCATCATCATCACTGTCACCACAACCATCAACATCTCCCCCATCACCACTTCCACTGTCAATTTAGAAACATAATCACTAATCTTCCAATCCTCATGGTAGCTGTATGAGGTAAGTAATATTATTATCCTCATTTTGCAGATAAGAGCACCAAGTTTCTGAGAAGTTAATGTATTTTGCCAAAGATCAAAAAGCTAGTAGGTGGGAGTTCCCTGGTGGCCTAGTGGTTAGGATTCCAGGCATTCACTGCCGTGGCCAGGGTTCAATCCCTGGTTGGGGAACCGAGATCCCACAAGCCACGTGGCATGGCCAAAAACAAAAAGATAGTAGGTGTCAGAGGTGGGATTTGAATCCTGGTTTGTCTGATGTCAAAGCCTGAGCTCCCAATATACCATACTTCCTCTTTCCTTAAGGATATCACAAGATTCACTCCTCATCTCTCTTCCTCTGACAACAGTGGGTGTCAAGCTCTCATCACTACAGGCATTGATTAATACAACAGCCTCCTAACAAATCTCCCTGAATATAAGCATACATTCCCCACCAAGCTCCATTGGTCCCCTGCATACTCATCTGTCCAGCACTAGACTGCTAGTCCAGTGATACTTAAATCAGCCTTTCTCATGTCCCTGCCCTGCTCATAGGCTTACAGTGGCTCCCTGATACCTCATGGGTCACGTTCTGGCTCTCAAAAGCCTTCTTAACCTGTGCCCATGCTCTCCAACCTCCAACTGCCCACTACTTTCCAGTATTCTGGAGCCAGGTGTGGTGGACATTATTAGTACTCACCAATAGTCAGTTCTTCTCTCCTTCTTGGGCATGGAGGACATGATGCTTCCCAGTCCCTTTGCAGTTAGGCAAAGCCAGTGACCAGTTCTGCCCAATGAAATATATGTGGAAGTGATGTATGATACTTTTATATTGAGGCAATGGGAAGGCCCTCTAGGATCCTCCAACTCTTTCCACTCTTGCTGGGAGAGTAGTGGGAATGTTCCAGATGGTGGAGCCTCCATTAGCCTAAATCCCTGAGTGACTGATGGAGCAGAACACCTTTCCCCTTTCTTCCATTGCCTTGCAGTGAACCTTGCAAGGGCATGAAGTTTGTTTGTTGAGCCACTGAGATCTGGGAGTTGTTTGTTATGATAGCACAAGCCTAGCATGTTGGTCAGGATAGGCGGGGTTATGCTGCAGCAACAACCAAATCTCAGTGGCTTACAACACAACAACAAAGGCTTATTTCTTGCTCATGCTACATGTTTTGTGTAGGTCAGCAGGAGAAGAGGCTCTTCCTGTCAGAGTCACTCAGGTATCTAGGAGGGCTGAGAGTCCATCTTAGTTTGTGCTCTATGATCACCTCCAAGGGGGGGAAAGAACATGGCGAATCATGCCCTGAATCTTAAAACTTTCACTCTAAGTAGGTTTCACAAGTAAGTTCTGCTAACGTTTCATTGGCCAAATCAAGTTAAATGGCCACATCGAACTTCAGAGGAGGGCAAGACAATGTCATTCTACCATACGCCAGGGAAGGAGAGAGCTGGAAATACTTGGCGAACAGTAGGTTGACATCTTGACAAATATTCTAGACGAGCTGGCCCCTCCATGCCCTCCTCCATCCTGCCTCTAGGACTTATTTCATGCTAATTTCTCACCTTTCAACCACAGCTCCAGGCCCATCTTTCCCATAAAGCCTTTCTTAGTATTTCCAGCACAGGTACTTACTGCTTCTAAACTCCTAGGGCATTTCAGGTGGTCAAAATTCAATTGGTTATTCATTGGTTCATGTATAAATAATGAGACAATTTTTGCTTTTAACAAACATACCCAAATGCATTTGCACATACATATATTTATATATACACGCACGAATCTACCTTATCTCCTTCCTTAAAACTATCCCTTGGATGACTGTTCATTCCAATGATGCGTTCAGTGCTCCAAGATGTCTGTGGGACTGCCTTGGAGTTTGTGGTACATCCACATCCTTATCTGCCAACAGGCTATAATAACGGTGCCTATTTTATACAGATGTGTGAGAACTAAAAGACTTAGTGCATAAAAGTGCTTCCAACAGCAGCTGGCATGCAATAAGCACTCAATAAACTCCAGCTGTTATTATTACTCCTCTAAAGATCTCTACTGATAGCAATCTTTACCTTGTGAAGGTGGATCTGATTTCTTGCTGACGGTTCAAAAGTCATCCAGATCCGTAGCAGGTGCTGTCTGTGCCCATGTGCCCTCCACCTACCCCAGAGGCCCCTGCTGACAGTTCTTGTACCTGCAGATGGCTTCCTGCATGTCTCTGCCAGAAGGGGTTGGCTGGCCTTGGAGGGGATGAAGGTCCTTCCAAGTGGCTTGCAGCCGGGGTAACGGCACTGCAAGAGCTGGGGAAAGAACACCCTTAGAGTGACTCTCAACCAATGAGGCAGGGGTGATAATGGATCAATATCTCTGTTTCATCACTGCTCTGTGGGACAATTCTACAGTCTCCCAGAGGGTCCCAAATGGGTCAGTTGCCTACAGTGCAAATCTGCTTATTAATGCACTCTTTTTCTCTTTTCCCCCTTTCTTATCTCACTTTCTCCACTCTCTCAGTTGTATTTCCTGGGATCACCTCCCAAAGAGATTACCTGTACGTGGGGACTACTACTTTAGGGGAGGGGGCAAATATGAAACTAAGATTAATGCAATGAAACGAAGGTTTTCATGTGGTCTGGCAACTACCGCTGGAATTTCTCAAGGTTTTGAGTGATGACTGCATGATCGAAATAAATCTGTGGTCTTGTAAGGTGTCTCCAGTCAGGGAGACACCTTTGGGTGTCCGTGCTCTGGGGTACCGCTTAGCAGACTGATCAGTCTTCTAGCTCTCTAACCCTGCCCTGTTTGTGACTTCTCCCAGGAAGGCTCTGCTCAGTGATGGCAGGACACTGTTCCCTGCTCAGGTGGGGGCTTTTGTGAACTCCGGGGAGCCCAGCGCAGAGATGTTCCGTGAACGCCTTGTTTGATTGAAGTTTTGCCCCTGCGGTGGGCAGCGGAGGTCAGCTTCTCCAGGGTCCATGACAACTTCCTCCCCATTTTCTGAAAGCCCGCATGATGATGAGCATCAGGAAATATTTAGGACAGTTAGGTTGCCGTTAATGTTTTGCAACCAAGAGGAAAGATATGAACCAACTTGTGCATGTGTGCAGGGGTGTCAGAAAGAAACTTCCAATCAGGGGTAGAGTAGCCATAAAAAAGAAAAAGAAAAAAAGAGCTTGCTTCCCCGAACAGTGAGGAGGTGGGTGTGGACAGCTAGCTGTGGGGAGTTCTTGGAGGGCTGCTCTTTGCCCCAGCTCATATGCCACTGCAGCTGGAGGACGCCCTTCCAGCTCGCTTACCCCTTCCCATCAGTGCCGGCCTCCAGGAAGACAGACCTCTTCCTGCATTGTTTTCTGAAGATCATGATCTTTTAATGTTTATTTAGGATTGCATGTGTTTTAGAAACACATAGGCCCAGAGAAGGGAACATTTGCAGCTGCAGAAAAAATGAACTCACAGGAAGGTTTTCCAGATTTCAGAAACGAAAACGGAGATTGTAATATCTGCTTTACTTGTCGCGAGGATTAAATGAGGTAATGTATGCAAAAAGGTCTGGCAACGCTCCCGCTCAGAGCAGGCGCTCAAAATGTGAGCGTTATTATTCTAATAAATGTAGTTCTATACAATATGTTGGTTAACTTTCTCTGATGCCGTTCCGATTTTTTTTTTTTTTTTCCCACCTGAGAGGAGCCTGATTCTAACCTTGCCTGCTCGGAGAGCCACCTTGAGTTAAGCACGTTCCAATGAATTGCATCCATTTCTGGGCTCCGTTACACGTGGCGGATGGCTCTGTGCTCTGTCTGCTCTTGTAGCTGTTTATGGCCTTGCCGGCAACCCTCTGCACACGCCTGGCATGAAGTAACAAGCCACGAGGGGAACCACCATACCCAGCGCACCCCACGGGGCTCCGAGGCCTGCGGATTGCCAACAGGAATGAACAGAACCCCAATCTAGCCAGCTCCTGTCGTGGGGGGAGGAAACCAGTTGAGAATGTATATGCTCCAAAGGAGACACAGCAGCGGGGCCTCTGATCCGACCAGTCAATGTGAAAAGACTTCTGGACCCAGAACCGAATTCTGGGCTGGTTCTATTTTGGGGTCGGGAAATCCATCCAAACCCTTTTTCCCTAGCTACACGTGAACTTCGGGGAGCAAAAATTATGCTTCTGCAGGAGCCAGCAGAAAAGCCAAACTCTCCAAACCGCCAAGGCAGCTGTCTGAAATGTACATGTTATTAGGCTGATTGAAATAATCAGAAAACAGCTCCAGAATGCTGGCTTGGAGAAAGGCAGGCAATTTCTGCTTGGCAGAGAGTGATGTCAGCCTCCTCAGCAGGGGAAATCGAATGTTGTCTTTCTCGCTGTCTTTCTTCTTTTCCCTTCTAGAAACTTCCCTGCATCATTTGATTTCCCATCAATTTGGCGAGAAGGGCTGTTGGCATATCTCGCCTGCCGTGCCATGTGACCCTCGGGCGTCCCGGGTCACCAGGTGGCAGGAAAGATGCATAACGACCCCCCAGAAACAGGTCGGCTTTAGATTGTAGGAGACTGCTTTGTGCCTGGAGCCTGTGTTTTTTTTTCTCCATCTCTCCGTCTTGGCCTCCTCTTTACCCAGGTTGTCATTAAGCAAGTAAGAAAAGGCCCAAACCCCTGCAAATCTCACCTCATGAGGCCGAACCAACTGTCCCCATCAGAGGAGAGAGACGGAGCAGAAGCAAAGGACGGGAGAAAAATGATTCCTGTCTCCCTGTGATGAAATCGAGTTAGGGCTGGCTGCATTAATGCCCACTTAGAGTGCGGAAGGGACCGCGACCGGGGCAGGGCCAGGGTGGGAGGGTGGGGGGATGAGGCCATAGCAGGAGCCCCCCTCACTGCGGGCCTCATAGCTCTTAAGCATCCCTGAGTCTCCTTTTCAACCCGGGCCCAGTGGTCCCCTTTCAATGCGCTGTCTGGCCCCGATTTGCAGATTTGCAGGCGGGGAAGCAGGTCTGAGGTCCAGCTGAGTGCTAGCTTTGCAGTCCCGTCCTTCCTCAGGTGGGCAGCCTCCTCCCTGGGACTCCCTGTGGGCCGCCCCGCCCTAATTCTGGCGAAATCTGGGAGGGGGATGGGTAAGGGTCGCGGGTGGGATGGGGACTGTGGGGCGTGGTATGCTGGGTACAGGCGGCCCAGCAGGACTCCTGGCACCGGAAGCCCCAGCTGCAGGCATCGGCCTCGAGAACAGCCCTGGGAGAAGGGGGTGGGCCCGGTGAGGGATGGGGAGGGGGGCCTTTCTGTGTGGTATTTCCTCGCTGGTGGGGAGCGTGATGCTTCCAGGCTCCCAGCAATAACAAGGCGCGTTTGCTACTGCAGGTTCATTAACGAGGGCTGCGGGAACGAGGACTGGCTTGTCCACTGTGTTAACTGGACTGTAGGAGAAAAGGAAAAGTCAGAAGATGGAGAGCAGTGTTCGGGTTTGTGTTCAACTTTCACTACCTCCCTGGACTCCCGCCAGCTTCTGCCTTTGCCGCCACTGTGGGTTCAGGGTGCAGGGGGAGGAGAGGGGATGGAGGGGTTTGAGGTGGGTTGTTGTTCATTCTCTGTATCCCCCGTCCCTATCTTTTTTTCTTTCGAATTAATACTGGGCACCATTTTTAGTGCCCTTGGGTCCAAATGGGACATTTTTCCCAAACTGATGACCACAAGACATTCCTTTTCCGCAGAAGATTAACTTTCCCAGGGTTCTGCTGGTCCAGGCACGGGGCCTGATGTGTCTACCTTGCCCGCCCACTCAAGAGGAGGGAACACTTGAGAATACTTGAGTGTGAAAAGTCAGGAAACAGGGAGCCCCTGGGAGTGCTCCATCTTGCCCCATTCCTGCTCTCACTTGAGGCTCTAACTTGCTTTCAGTTGCATCCCTCCTTCTGGGTGGCCATCCTGCCTCAGGTGTAGACAAAGAGGCCCCTGGGTCTGTGGGACACGTGGTGGCCCACAGTAGCCCTTGGACAGTTGTGGTCCCAGAGGCCCTTGCCCTGGAGCCTGCTGTCCTCCTTTCCTGCTCTCCAAGGTGACTTCAATTTGCAGCCAGCACTCCTGTCTGCTGGGCAAACACAGTGAAAACAGTCCAGTGCCCGAAGGCTCAGAGCCTGGCAGCCACCTCCTGGGGACAGCAGGAAAGAGTATGGTATGGAGTTGGGCATTATTTAGGGCCCCCTGTGTACCAGGGGCAAGGGCAAGGCCAGCTGGGGAATTGGGGATCGTTCTACACGGCAAGTTGCCGGGAGATCGGAAGTCCTGGCAAGAGGTTGCTTGGGGAAGCTGGCTGATGTTATCGACCAAATTGGGGTTTGGGGATTATCTATGGATTTCATTTATCTGTGTTTTCCCCTGTCTCTCTTGTTGTAGGTAATTAAGAGCTGATTGCTGGTAATTAAGAGTTGTTGAGAGAGCCAGCAGGATCCAAAAAGGAGACTCAGGCGTTTTGTCTTCTTTTGGACAGACTCCTGAAACCCTGCCCCTCCCCCCCCACCTCCCCTCGTGGCTGTGCCTCCCGCGGGGACATGGACCCTGGAGAGCAAGTCGCAGCTTGTCAACCGGATTCTACGTTCTGACTTCATTCCCTGATGTCGTTTCAAAGCCTTGCGTAAAGACGTGTCGTGGGGTGAAATTCTAGAATCCTGACCCTCAGATATGCTAAGATGTAGCTTTTCTCTATGCAGGCTTAACTGGGCTCTTGAGCACCCGTTTCTGCTGATGGTGGACAGCTTGAACTTGCCAAGTCAAGGCAACAGTCACTTTGGGTTGAAATCATGGTCACTATAGGGCCTGTTCTCTCTCGCCCTTTCTGCCCTGGTCTGAGTTGCAGCCCTGGGTTGGGGAGGGCAGCAAGGAGCCCTACGCGTTCCAGGCATTGAGCCTGTATCCACAGGCTGCCTTGTTTCTGTCCTCCGCCCCCAACTGGACTCGCTGACCTTGGACAAGTTGCACTTGTCCTTCCTAGACTGGAACACAGACCCTGATGTCCTGTGCGGCCTTGGGTCCAGGGACCCTACATGCTGTTTCCTTACATGCCCGGTGGACCCCTTTGGTTAGCCCTTCGGGGTACTGTGGGCACTTGGGTGGTCTTGGCTCTTCCCTCCACTGTGCTGGGGTGTGCAGGGCCTGGGCCACCACTGCTAAGTCCCCTCATTTAGTCACAGCCCCTTTACCTCTGCGGCTCCACGCTAAGTGCGGGCCTTCTCTCTAGGGCGTGCGGATCTTCTCTCTAGGGCATGTGGTTTTCCCTGCTGGCTGCTGTGGAGCAAGGCCCAGGCCCCTCTCTCCTCTCCATGCCTGTCAACCTCTCTGGGCTTTCCGTGTCTGTCGTGTCTCTGTATCATAAGAGCCTCAGGCCTGTCCTAGACCTCAGTCAACATGGAGACCTTCCTACCGGTTAATGGACCTCTCAGACTGATAGAACCTTTATTCTCGCTCCCTGGAAAGCAGAACCTTTATTCCCGTTCCCAGGAAAACTGCTCTCATGCCTCCCCATTCTCTATATTATGGTATAGAATCAACGTTCTAAATCCCAGGCATCTAAAAAGGTAGGTTTTCAGAATTCCAGAACATCCTTTTTGTCTCGAGCCCTTGGTGCTTGCATTGAGAATTCATGGTTCTCAAGAGCAGCCAGTCTGCTACAGATTTACAGAAGCCTTTGTGGGACCTCAGAAGCTTTTCCTTCCCAGCAGACTAAGATTTATGGACACGTCCGACACGGCCCTCGCTTTGCATGGGTTATTCAGTTTAATCCTCACAACTGCCCTGTTATGATTTCCAGTTTGCATACGAGGAAACTGAGACCGAGGGGTTAAAGAACTTGCTGGGTTATTTGCCTCTGGTGCCCAGGCTCACTTCCTGGCAGCCTGACCTCCATTTCCAGCTGTGGCTGGCCGGCACTCAGCTCACTCTGACAGCCTCTCACTCAAAGTGCAAAGCTTGCATCTGGCTTGCTTGCATGTCTGGCAGTTGATTCTGGCTGTCAGCTGAGCTGGGGCTGTTGGCCAGAAATCTACACGTGACCTCTTCATGTGGCTTGGGCTTCCTCACAGCATGGCAGCTGGGTTCCCAGGGTGAGTGTCCTGAGAGACAGAGAGAGAGAGAGAGAGAGAGAGAGGTGAAAGCTGTTTGCATTTTATGACCTAGCATCGAGTCACATAGCATCACTTCCACCATATTCTTTTTTTTTTACATGTATATGAAATATTTTTATTGTTCTTAGTTTTACAAAAACAGGGTCATATTATTCACACTTTTCTGCATCTTGCTTTTCTTTTTTTTAATTTAATTTTATTTATATTTTTATACAGCAGGTTCTTATTAGTCATCCATTTTATACACATCAGTGTATACATGTCAATCCCAATCGCCCAATTCATCACACCGCCAACCCCACCTCCTGCTGCTTTCCCCACTTGGTGTCCATACGTTTGTTCTCTACACCTGTGTTTCTATTTCTGCCGTGCAAACCGGTTCATCTGTACCATTTTTCTAGGTTCCACATATATGCGTTAATATACGATATTTGTTTTTCTCTTTCTGACTTACTTCACCCTGCATGACAGTCTCTAGATTCATCCACGTCTCTACAAATGACCCTGTTTTGTTCCTTTTTATGGCTGAGTAATATTCCATTGTATATATGTACCACATCTTCTTTATCCATTCATCTGATGATGGACACTTAGGTTGCTTCCATCTCCGGGCTATAGTAAACAGAGCTGCAATGAACATTTTGGTACATGACTCTTTTTGAATTATGGTTTTCTCAGGGTATATGCCCAGTAGTGGGATTGCTGGGTCATATGGTAGCTCTATTTGTAGTTTTTTAAGGAACCTCCATACTGTTCTCCATAGTGGCTGTATCAATTCACATTCCCACCAGCAGTGCAAGAGGGTTCCCTTTTCTCCACACCCTCTCCAGCATTTATTGTTTGTAGATTTTTTGATGATGGCCATTCTGACCAGTGTGAGATGATATCTCAATGAGAGACAAGTCTTAAGACAAAGGACTTTTGCGTAACGTGGCCTCCGGCCGGCCTGGACCCCTCTGCCACATCTGAGAGCCTTTGCTTTGGGGACCTTCTCTTGTCTGCTTATCCCGTGTACTTATTCATTCATTGATAGGCACTTACTGTTTGCACTCTACTTCCTTAGTTTTCCTTTGCATGTTTTCTCATTTTGACAAATCAATACGGGCATGTAGTGTAAGTGAACTTATGGGACAAGGGAATATTTGAGCTCTGATGTCCTGCTCGTCCCTGCCTCACACCCCCTAACCTCCCTCCCTTTGAGAGCTTGCTCTGTGCCAGGAACAGGACATGGCAGTTTGTACTCTCTGTATTAATTAGGATTAGGTTGGGCCGAGAGTCATCGAAAACCCCCAACTGACAGCGGCGTGTATACAACAGAATTCGATTTCTCTCTCATGTTTAGGGAGTTCAGGTTTAGGCAGTCCCGGGCAGCTCTGGCATGGCAGAGACCCAGGCTCCTTGACCCCTGTTACTCTGCCAGGTATGGCTTCTACTGTGGTTGAAAACCATGTCTGAACAGTCTTCAACGGTCCTTCCAACTGGGTGGAGTTTAAATTCCCTCTCCTTGTATATGGGCCAGACTCTTCTAAGGAATTAAATGAGGCAGAGGTGACACTGAGGGACTTCCGAGGCTAGGTCACAAAAGGAGATATGGCTTCCTTCTGGTTCCTTCTTGAGCTGCCATGTAAGAAGCTTGGTTATTCTGAAGCTGCCGTGTTGGAGAGAGATGTGTGTGGTACATCAGGTATTCTGCAACGCCCCACCCCCAGACGCTGGAGTCTTCCCAGCCCAGGCACCAGACATGCGAGGAAGGAAGCCTTCAGATGATTTCAGCCCCGGACACCATCTGACCACAAACACACAAAAAATCAAGAACCATTGAGCTGACCCCAGTCATCCCCAGGACCAAGAGAAAACAAAATAAAACAAAACCGTCAAATGATGTTCTTTTAAGCCACTGGGCTTTGGGGTGATTTGTTACGAAGCAGTAAAACAACTAGTTCAGTTCTTTTTCCCAAAGTCACTTCATGGCCCAAGATGGCTTCTGGAGCTTAAAATTCATTGACTGAAATGCCAACTGGTGTGGAAAATCCAAGGCATCTGATTGCTATGCAGATGGCCATAAGCACTTGCCTATCACAAATGTCTGACTGTTCTGTTCTAGGGACCACATATTTCTACCCCTATTGGAGCCTGCCCAGAAACTGTTCCACTTGAGGACAGGCTTCCTGAGGGGAGAGGACTCTTTGGAGCATGGGATGGGGTCCTCTGAGGTCCTGGCGACACGGATGTGCCTGCTGCCTGGGTTAGCGGCTGCTCCCCGTCTCTGCACTGGCTTCTTGCTCACAGCCCCCAGGTGACTTGGTACGTGTGGTTGACACCGAGCCACTCAATTTCCTGCCTTGCCTCCCCTCTGGCCTCCTGGCTTGCAACCAAGTCTTCCTGTTTGGGGGGCTGAGGGTGCTGCGGCTTTGCACTGGCTTTCTCTGGCCCTTCCCTCTGCCCCAGGGACAAGCTTTGGGGGACAGGGCAGGAGGAACAGTGGCCTTCCTCTCTTGTGGTGCAGAGGGAAAGGCACTAGACTGGAGACCTAGGCTGTCATCCAGGCTCTGCCACTAATCTGTCACGAGACCTAGCAAATCCCTTTAACCCTGGTCCCAATTTCCTCATCTACAAAGCCTTCACATGTTGTGAGTTTGTGATTCTGTAGTATTTACTGAGTGTCCTTGTGATCATGGGGCTAGGCTGTTTGTAGGATCTGAAAGAAATTGTATCAGTTAGTGATCTTTCCATTATACTCTCAGCCCAAACCAATGTTAGCACAAGGGCAAATTGATGGCTTTATGTTACTGAATGGTCCAGGGGTAACGTACTTCAGGTATGGCTTGATCTAGGACTTAAATATCACTCTAGCACACCTTATTTGCTTTGTTTCCTCTGGATAAGCTTCAGTGGCTGCATATGGTGGTTGTTCCCTGCCCTGCCCCATCCAAATCTCTGGAACTTCTAGCACCCTGCCACGCCCCATCTCCCTCACCTTAGTTGCAGCTGTGTACTCTAAGCTTGGCTTTCTCCCCCAGCCAAACCTAACCTAGAAGAGAGACCATGTCCCTGCATTCCCAGCAAAAGTCCTGATGTTCACTTTGATTGCACGAATCAGGTCATGTGTGTCCTCTAGTTAAGCCAATCAGGCTGATCCCTGGAGCTGGCTGTACAGCCAACCCCAACTCTCCAAACTGCCTGGCTGGGAAAGGGAGGAAACAGATACTGGCAGTGTGTGTGTGTGGGGTTGGGGGGGGGGAGTGGGTGGGCAGGGGTTGCCTATCCTCAAAGGTCTTATTTAGAAAGCAGATTTATACTCAGGACACAGAGCTGGACTCTGACCCTTCCTATAGTGCACTGGAGTTTGGCAAAGCTCCATGTGAGATTAGCAGTCAGGGAGGGCTTCTTGGAAGAGGTGGGACTTTGATGAGGAGAATTTGCATAGGGAGGAGCCTGGGGGATGGGCAGACAAGGACCCCTTTATGTAGCGTTCACAGCCCTGCAACTTCTCCCAGTCCAGCAACTACGTTGATTGGAGTGGGGACAGGTTGTGATTGTGGAAGCAAGAGAGAAATCCTGTCCTGGTGTCATGGGTAAATTTTGTCTCCCCCAAAATTCATACTTTGAAGCTCTAACTCCCAGTATACCTTAGAATGTGGCTGTGTTTGAAGACAGGGTCTTTTGAAAGGCAATTAAGTTAAAATGAGTTCACATGGGTGGGCCCTAATCCAAACTGACTGGTGTCCTTATAAGAGATTATGACACAGCCAGATGCAGAGGGAAGATGACATGAGGACACGGGTGGGGGCGGGGGGAGACAGCCATCTATGAGCCAGGGAGAGAGGACTCAGAATGAAACCAACCCTGCTGATACCTTGATCTCAGACTTGCAGCCTCCAGAACAGTGAGACAATAAAACTCTGTTGTTGAAGACACCCAGCCTGTGGTTCTTTGTTGCGTCAGCCTGAGCAGACTAATATGACAGGTTTCAAAACCTACCGGGAACGTTGCCTCTCCTGGCCCCTTCCTGGGGGCCTGGCTTCCCTGCCCAGAGCCTGGCTGTGCTCTCAGTACACTGCCCTCCCGGGGTCTCTCTCCTACCCCCTTAACCCCACAGCTGTTACCCTAGCTGCAGGGGCTTCATCAGCAGAGCCTTCCTAGTCATCATCATCCTGATCTTCCTTTTTGGTCACCTGCTCTGAACTGTCTTTAAGAGTTAAAGCCTCGCCTTCTCCCTACCATGTATACTTTTGCAGAAGATGAAGCCAGATTCAGCTGTTTTTGAAACAGGAGATGGAATTTTCCCCGATGTAAAAATAATGGTGCCCAATTCTTGTGGGAGGTGGACGGGGCTGGCGCTGGCACCACTGGCCTTTCTTTCCCTCAGAAATAGCCCCACAATGGCCTCATTTTCTAAAACTTGCAACTTAGCGAGTACTTAGCCTTTAGCAAGAAGAATCCACTTTGCTAAAGTTGAAAAGGGAGGGAGATCCATTTGTCAACATAGGCAGCTGCTCAAGGAGTGGGGGTTGAGGAGTCCACTCAGAGCTTGTCCACTGGCCTCAGGGTTAAGACATTGTAGCTCCAAGGACTCGTGGTCAAAGACACAGATGCATACATAGATTTTGGCTTCCCCTGCACCTGATAAGCACGTCCTGGAAAACAGCGGGGGATGAGGCTTAGAAGGGTAGATGCTATCGGCAAACAGTGGGCTTGGAGCCTGGGCCCTAGTGGGAAGGGCAAGAGAGAAGCCCTCCAAAGCTAGAGACAGCTGCAGGGGACTGGGGACGCACAGGGAAGGATATGATGGGAAGAGGAGCATTTTTCTCACAGGCCACGGACAAGTTCAGCCGAAGACACCGGTGTGAGCAGGTCTTCATAGACTCGACCCTCACATGCAAGCACCGACCTCCTCCCTGCAAAGACCTTGCACGAAAAACCAACAGAGTAGGCCAGGGCAGCCTTTTGCCCCGACCTGGGTGGGGGGGAAGCTGGAAGGATCTCTGAGCACTCACTGTTTAACGGAGTGATAAAAGCTATACAACTCAGACTGTCTGGGGGGAGGGGGGTCGGGGGAGGAAATGGGTGGTGAGGGTTAATGGGCGGGGCGACTGTTCGATGCTTTCTGTGCAATGGGAACCGGAAAGATAATCTTTCTGGAGCATTTAGGGCTCCAATTAGAATCTTTCTTCTCTGACAAGGGCTTTCCTTCCATTGTTGTGTGGTCTTGCTCCCCTCCCCCTACAACCTTGACTCCTACGAGGGGGGCAGTATTGGTGGGGATATATGCCAAGGGTCTGAGGGTCCGAGGGCAGCCCTGGGGGATCGTTCCCTGGGCTTGGCAGCCGTCATGGGGAGAGGGGAGGTTGCCTGGCCTCTGAGAGGCATCCTCGGAGTTTGGGGTCTCCTGCCCTTCCTAGTGGGGTGCAGAGCCCATGACCCAGCCCAGTACCCAGACAAATCCCGGCTCATTCCCACTGCCCGGGGTTATTGCACCTCCTTGGCCCTTTTTCCCCTCCCTCTCTCCTCGCTCCCCCATTCCCGCAGCTGGCTGGCCTGGTCCTGCCACTTCCTGGTTTGCTCAGCAGTCTGAGGAGAGGAGAGTGGCTGCCTGCCACAGAAATAAGTCTCTTGGCAAATTAGCTGCAGGATTTGAAATCCATTTTTATTCTACCCATTATTAATTATTGTTATTTCTGCTGTTCATTACCAGCTCGTTTCCTTGATCAATTCCTGGAACAAAGGCTCCTCAAAGCATTTCTGTCCCCATAGGAGCCCGCTGGGCCACTACCACCGGGCCCCAGCCCCAAGTACCCCCATCCAGGGCTGGAGATGGGGAACCCTTGAGGTCCTGAGCAAGGTCTCTTCCCTCTGGCTTCAAAGGTTGAGGAGGCCTGGGTCAGGTGCTCCCACCCACCCCTCCTCTGCCTGTCACCCTGTCCAGAGTCACCAAGCTAGGAAACCTATTCTTACTTCTAATCTTGTGCTTTGAAAACAATTAAGATTTAACATCCATTCAGTAAAGTCCACCAGTCTTAAGTGTACCGGTCTATGGCTTTTTACATAAGTATAGATTCATGAATCATAAGTATAGATTCACCCAGATCAAGATATAGGACGTTGGTGGGGGGGAGGGATAAATTAGGTGGTTGGGATTAACAGATACACACTACTATATATAAAAGAGATAAACAACAAGGACCTACTGTATAGCACAGGGAACTATATTCAGTATCTTGTAATAACCTATAGTGGAAAAGAATCTGAAAAAGAATATATGTATAATTAAATCACTTTGCTGTACACCTGAAATGAATACAACATTGTAAATCAACTATACTGCAATTAAAAAACAAAAACAACAACAAAAAAGATACAGGACATTGTCAGCACCTGTCCCAGAAGTTCCTTATGCCCCCCGCCAGCTGACATTTTGACATGCCCCCGAAGGTAGCCATTATTCTGTCTCCTAACAGTATAGACCTGTTTGAGAACCTCCATTATAACTAGAATCATACAATATATATTCTTGTGGGTCTGGTTCCTTCCATTCACCATTGCCTGGAACAGCCATCCATCCATCCATCCATCCATCCATCCATCCATCCATCGTGTTGTCACATGGAGCAGTCATTCATTCTTTTTCCAATGCTGTGTAATGTCCCTTTGTATGAATGCATCATAGTCAGTTTATCTGTTCCCCTCTTGGTGGGCATTTGGGTGGTTTCCAGTTTGGGGCTGTTCTGCATAAAACTGCTCCATGCATTTGTTTGTATGGCTGTTGGTGAGCATAAGCACTCATTTCTCTTGGCTATATGCCTCGAAATGAAATTGCTGGGTCACAGGATATGCAATGAAGCCATGCCTGATTTTTAAAAGAGTAAGCCAAAAGAGGCCAAAAGTCTAAAACATAAATGATGGCGTTTCAGGCACCATGTGGGTGGGGAGGTATTTTGCTCATGTGTGTGGGAGATTGTTACAAACATGGCCCCCAATGGATCATAACTGCCAGTAACCACATCTGAAGGTAGTCCTCTCTCACTCTGACTTTGGGTTGAGCCACATGACTTATTTTGGCCAATGGGACATCAGTAAGCATGATACAAGCGCTTGGGCATTGAGGCCTGCCTACTTGACCTGTTGCCCTCACCATATGAAGAAACCTGGTCTAGCCTCCTTGAGGCGAAAAGACCACATGAAGAGAATGATCCAGATTTGGGGGGGCTGGGGAGTGAGATTTTGGGTACTGCTTGTTACTTCAGGATAACCTAGCCTAAACAGAAATTGGTACCAGAAGTGGGATTCAGCAGTAACAAAAACTCTAAAATATAAGGTCCTGACTTAGGGTTGGGTGGCAGATGGCAAAGAGGATGGAAAGATAGTGACCCATGTTAGGCAGTGGCTAAACATTTGCTAAAATTGGGGCTGAGTCTTGCTGGTGTCAGTGCTGGCCTGGAGCGGGCATGCAGCACCACCACTGTGACCTTCCCCATCCATATAGCTTCCCCCCGACACCCCTCCCCCGCCCCATCTTCTGCTTACAGATCCCAACACTTTGTTACCAGAATCAGTATAACTTTTTTATACAGTTTTCCTTTGTCTTTTTTTTTTAATTTATTTTTTGGCTGTGGCGGGTTGGGTCTTAGTTGCGGCACACGGGATCTTTTGTTGCAGCGCGCCGCGCAGGCTCCAGAGCACATGGGCTCTGTAGTTGCAGCGTGAGGGCTTAGTTGCTCTGTGGCATGTGGGATCTTAGTTCCCCAACCAGAGATCAAACCGGCGTCCCCTGAATTGCAAGATGGATTCTTAACCACTGGACCACCAGGGAAATCCCAGTTTTCCTTTGTCTTTTTTTCCTTTCTCTCTGCCTTTTTCTGCCTGTTCTAACTCCAACATCCTCTAAGTCCAGTTTGAAAGAAGGAAGACACGGGAAAATATTTGGAAGTAGTGGCATGAGTTTAAATTCCAGGCTGCCAAGCAACAATTCCAGAAAAGAACCTTTAGAGTTATTCCTTTACATGACCCAATGGGGCTGCTGAAGCATTGGGGGCGGAATTTTAGGGATCTGCCTTACAAAAGTGAATTGTGGTTCTTATATTTATTGTTATTCGATTACCCTGTGATGGTATGATACCCTCTCCAGTTCCTATGACTGTTGAACCTGGGGGGTCAGCTGACGCCCAAGTTGTCTTTCCAGCCCTACCACTACTCATCATGTGCTTTTCAGGCAGCTCTTTGAACCCTCCTGTTTTGTCATAGCCTCTTAATGGGGGCAAGAATACCGGCCCTGCCTTCCTCATGCAGTGGTTGAGAGACTGATGGAGAAACGCCCGTGAAGGCAGCGTGAACTGAGCAAATCATCGTCCAAGGCAGTGCGGTGTCATTAGCTACGGGAACTGCCACCAGCACGAACTGTTTCATTTTGGGGGCAATGGATTTTGAGTTTTTCAAGGTCATTTTGTTTTATGGCCTCTCTCCTTAGTAGTCCACATATATTTTGTGTGCTTAGGAGAGACAGTGGGTTCTGGAAGCTTCCTCTCATTCTCTCTGGCTGTATTTGCAAACCAGTGGAGCTATGTACAGCGGCCATCGTTTTACGAGGCTCTCGGCTTGTTTCAGGAAGAACAGTTACAGAGTCTGTCTCCTTACCTGCTGGAAGCAAATCCTATCTCTATGTGCCACCAGAGCTGCTTTGACATCAGATTCCCTGCTGGGGTAAACCAGGGCTAGATTCTCAATCCATGGCCTGTGGACAGGCTTCCGGAAGCTTTATGATTGTGTGCAAAAATTCTGTGTGACCGGGTGTGGGCGCACCCCACACGTACACATGCATGTCTTGTTCTGGGAAGAGAGGCTATAGGTAAAAGTGGACCCCCAAAGATTAACCTCCCCCTTCAATTTCAGGCCTAGGCCATCACTATGAGATTGGGGACCTAAGACATCAGCAAGAAGCTACTGGTGTTAAGAGCAGTTGTTCCAAGAAGGAAAACTGCCCTAGGTATCTGGACCTACTTCAGCTAAACCCACAGACATGCTTCACTGTCAGTAGGAGGGTCAAAGCTACGTCCCTGTGAAAACGGATGCTTTTTCTCCTGGTAGATCCAAGTATGGGTACTTCAGGCCAGGCTGGCCACGGGTTTTAGTAAAAGGGTAGCTCAAAGGGCAGATGAAAGGGGCCAGCATCCTCACGTTATATTGAAAAGTGAACGCATCCAGTAGGCACTGTAGAGGGAGGATTATTTTATTCCCTTTTCTCTTTCTTTAGAACACAAGATTTCCCTTCTCTTTTTAAGGTACCAGCATCCACCTCGCAGTAGAAGCAGCAGAGCCGAGCATTCAAGGTTAAACTGGGAATTTTGACTCAATAGACCTTGAAGAACAAATAACTCCCACGAAACACTTCCCACCATGGTGGCTCTTATTTATTTAGTTAGTTAGTTTTTAACGTGATGCCCAGCGATGGAAGGGGAGGTGCGGAGTTCTACAAAGGATTTCTCAGTAAACGCTTTGCGGCGAATGATCTCTCGGGGCAACCCACACCTAAGCCTTACTAAAGGGGAGTCGAGTTAGGGAGTTCGGAGCCCCAGCTCGCAGTGTGCACAGGTGAGTGTGGGAACGGAAGGAGGGACTTGCTGATTGCAGTGATCAAGTGTGCATAACTGATCCTGTGGGGGAGATGCAGCTCCGTGATGGTTGTGGAGCAGAAAGAATTTTCTCCGGAGATGAACAGTGCTTCCCTGTTCAGGAACTGTCTCCCTGCTCTGGGGGTGGGGGGGTGGATTTGGAAATGGGGGCACATTTTTTTTTTTTTTGCAGTATGCGGGCCTCTCACTGTTGTGTCCCCTGCATCGGCAGGCGGACTCTCAACCACTGCGCCACCAGGGAAGCCCGGGGGCACATTTTTAGTTGTCACAATGAATAGGGGGAGCTTTTGACATTTAGTGGGCGGGGTGGGGGGCAAGGACACTTAACATCCTACAGTGAGGGGGACTGTCCCATGCAATGGAGATATCCCCAGGCCCAGATATCAGTAGTGCTCCCACTGACAGAGCTAGTAGCTGCAAAGAAAGTTCCAGGTGTCTTTTCTAAAGATCCCATTGGTTCCTTAGAGATGAAGGATCATTTTTCAAGGAGACCCAAGGTATTGGGGCAGGGACTGCTCCGAGTAAGATGGTTGGTGAGCTCATCGAAAGCCTGCCTGTGTACCCTGCAGCCCAAGGAAGCTTGGGAGACGCCTGAGGACCCACTGAGGTCCAGCTGCGGCCACTTGGAGGGGTGTGGGGGAGGAGTATGGGGGAGGGGGGAGGTGCTACGTAGGGAAGGCAGTTACCACCAATGGAGAGTGAGAAGACTGTGGGTGGTTCCCGGTGAGTTTGGGCTCCCCTCCCCCACCCAGAGCGAGAGAGCCCAAAAGTCAGAGGAGGTGGGAGCGGGGTCAGACGGGATTTCAGGTCGGGCAGAATCAAGGTGTTGCCCCCCAAAAGGCAGAGGGGGCCGTTGCGGAGGCCAGGCAAGCCTTAGCTGGACGGAAAAGGGTTCTGCTGCTGATTTCCTTCTGCTCTGCTCTTGGCTTCTCCAGTTCTTAAGGGGAGGGGCCTCTGCCTCTGTTGGTACCCCCGAGGGGCCTCCGGCAGGGAGGAGGACTTGCTACAGCTGGAACCAACCTGTATTGGCCTGGTCCGCTGCAGGCTGGGGGAGCTGCCTCCGGGAGGGGGGTCCCATGTGCCAGCAGCGTGTAGAGGAACTGGGCATCCCGGGGCTGCAATGTTCAGCCACCTCACAAAAGGAGAGGCAAGAGGGTGGGGCAAGCCCAGCCAACTGTCGTCATCTGCTGCCGGCCCATCCCGGTCCCACAGCTAGTTGGCTGGGCCGGGCCCAGGGACTTTAAAAACAGGTCTTGAGGTCAGCTGTTAGCCAGTGTTTTGTCTTCTGCCAATCAATGGTTTGCAAGGCAAAGGAGCGAGATGACAGTGGCAGGGAACACAACTCAAATACCGCAGGGGGAGGGGAGCTTACTTCCCACAAGGGCTGGGGGAAGGGACTGGGGCCCAGCTGCTGACATTTTTACAAAACAAATAAGCGTGGAGCAGAGCTGGTGACCTCAGTGTGATGGAAAAAGACAGTCAGCAGAGTGTCTGCCAGAAACGGCGTGTTTCTCAGCCCACCTGTTAGGAAGAGGAAAGAGAGATATTGACTAAGATCATCACTGCAAGTAGTTATTGAGCGCTTACTGCATACCTGGCGCCCATCTGAGCACTTGATGTGGGTTATCACATTGCATCCTCACACCCATCCGTATTGGAGGGCTCGGGTATGGGTCCCTGTTCAGAAATGAGGAAACGGAGGCAGAGGTGTGTCAATTCACTCATCCAAGGCTGTAGAGCAGAAGTGGTGGAAAAGCGATTTGATCCTGGCAGCCTGGCCCCAGGGCCTATGTGGTGAGCACCCAGGCCTGCTGCCTGGGGCCTCTAAACAGGTCCTGTGAAGTGGGGCTTTTGCACACGTGTGTGTGTGTGTGTGTGTGTGTGTGTGTGTGTGTGTTTTGGCCTGTGTTTTGGTTATCTATTAATGCATAATGAATCACTCCAAAACTTAGTGATTTAAAAAAACAGCTATCATTTTATTACTATCTCTTGCTGTTCTGGGGGTTGTCTGCCCTCAGCTAGGCAGTTCTCCCTCTGTCTCTGTCTCTATCTGGTGCCATTGCATCAGACAATGCCTGGGTCTGAAGTCCTAAGGAAGGCTTCCTTCCTCGATCACATGTCTAGTCATTGATGCTGGCTGTTAGCAGTGATCTCAGCTGGGGCTGTCAGCTGGAACATCTCCATGAGGCCTCTCTGTGTAATCTGGGCTTCCCCACAGCATGGCGGCTGGTTTCTAAGAGTAAGTATCCCGAGAGAGGAAGCCTTAGAAGTCACATAGCGACACTTCTACCACTGTCACAAATCCACACAGAGTCAAGGGGAGGGACCATAGATCTCAGCTCTTGATGGGAAGAATGACATGAGATTGTAAGAAGGGCACGTGGCATGGGAGATCTTGTCGTGACCATCTTGGAAAATGCAATCTGCCATTACGCTTTTTCTCTTTAATTTTTTTTTTTTTTTAACTTTGTAAGGGCCTCTGTGAGTTAAGTCCAAATTCATTTTGGAGTCACTTTCCTTAGTGAGAAGATACTAAATGAGTAGGGACCGAGAGCCTTGCCCAATAGCCTCTGTTCTGCCCTGTTATAGTTGCCCTGCTAGGAGCCAGACACTGAGTTGGAATTGGGGATACAAAATCCTTGGTCCTGGGGAAAACAGCAACTATCAGCCATGAGGAGAAAATCCCCCCAAGCCCCTATCCCAAAGAATTGTCATCTTTAGTTTTTATAAATGTACGTGGAGGTGGCCTTACACAGTCAGGGAGTTGGAGTGGTTCACCCTGAACTGTCCCCACCTTCCCCCAGTCCTTGTGCTGGCTTGGCCTTATCTTTCTCTGTTCTTTGTTGTTATGGGCTGAATTGTGTCCCCCCAAAGTCATATGGTGACTCCCAGTACCACAGATTGTGACTATGTTTGGAAATAGGGCCTTTAATTAAGGAGGTAATTAAGATTAAAATGAGGTTACAAGAGTGTGGCCCCAATCCAATAAGACTGATATCTTTATAAGAAGAGGAAGACACACGAGGGACACGCATGCACGGAGGAAAGACCATGTGAGGACCCAGTGAGAAGGCGGCCGTCTGTAAGCCAAGGAGAGAGGCCTCAGGAGAAACCAACCCTGCTGACACCTTGATCTGGGACTTCTAGCCTCCAGAACTGGGAGACATAAATTTCTGTTGTTTAAGCCACCCAGTCTTAAATATCTCTTGATTTGTTATGGTAGCCCGAGCAGACTAACACGTTCATCCTGCATCCTCTTTAGGAAGGCCCTCTTCCAGTGAGGTTACCGAGGTGGGTACAGGCTCCCAGAAGGCCTGTCCCTAGAGGTATTACCTGGGAGGAGTGGGAGCCCTGGGGTGGGGGCACCCCTTAGTCCCCATCCTGTCCTGGCAGCATGTAAAGCTGCTTTGGTTGGATTAACTGGTGGTCACCCGGGGTCTCTGTACTCACCAGTGAGCGTTCAGCTCAGGGCAGGCAGGAGGTTGGTGCAAAGTGTTAGCCAGTCTGGGGATGGGAAGGAGGCAGAAGGGAGGCCTCTGGTCTGGCCCGACAGGGGTTGTGGTCTGCAGGGACCCTCCAGGCCTGGCCCCTGGGGGTGCACAATCCAGCCCTGGCTCTGTCAACTCTGTAGGTATGGGAACCAGCAGAAAGGCACCCCCAACAAAGTCACCTGAAGCCTAGCCCTCTCCTAGGTGCAGGGCAGGCAGCCTTCCTCCCCTCTGGGTTGTTTCCACCACATAGGAATCTAGGGCTCGCCTGGCCCTGATGCATTTTTTATTTTGCTATATTCTTTCCATTGTCCTGACGTGAATAATTTAAACTGACACAGAAAGGAAAGGCAGCCCTTGCCACAAAGGGGAAGCTGTCAACTCTCCCCCCCACCACACACACACACACACACAGACACCCCGAACCTCTCTCTGGCTTTACCTCCTGCATTTCTCTTGTTCGGTTTCTGTGTGTCTGCCTCGTTCTTGAACTTGAATCTTTCTCTGGTGTTCTCTTGTGCTCAACAGACACACTCATGGTGTACATACACACACGTACACACACAGGTGCGTGCGCGAGCGCCCTGCTCTCCCTCACCCCAGGTCTCTGTGGGCAGAGTGTGTGACATTTGTGTGTCTGTCTCCAGGATACAGTTTCTCCCTCTTGGTGTGAATTGTGATAACTCTCACCTGCATTTCTCTTTCTGTTTCTCATTTCCCTTCTTTCCTTTGATTGACTCTGCTGTTTGCATATTCCAGGGAAAGGGCTACTTCATTTATGAAGTGGCCTTATTTTATGAGTCTCTTTTTTGTAATCACACAGCATCAAATTGAACTCTCTTGGGGGTGAAGTGGGGGATGGGAGAAGACAGACACAGCCAGAGAGGATTCATCAACATTTCCCAGGAAGGCTGGGAATTTTCTGAAGATATGAAGGGCAAGTTTGAGGTTGACAGACACTCAGGGGCTTTTGCGTGCCACCTGGGCCTGCTGTGACCAGTGTGTGGAGCTGAAGGTGGCCACTGGCGTCGTCTGGAGAGCAGCCTTGGCCTCCCTCAGCCTTGAACCAGGGAGCAGGCTTTATTTATCAGGACAGGGCATAGCCAGGGTTTCCTGAAGGTTCTGGCCTCTAGCCTGTAACCCGGTGCTGTCCAATAGAAAATACAATGCAAACCACAAACGTGAGCCACATACGTCTTTTGGCATGTTCTAGTAGCCACGTGAAAAAGGTAGAAAGAAACAGGTGCAATTAATTTTAATAGTATGTCTTTTTTTTTTTTTTTGCGGTATGCGGGCCTCTCACTGTTGTGGCCTCTCCCGTTGCGGAGCACAGGCTCCGGACGCGCAGGCTCAGCGGCCATGGCTCACGGGCCCAGCCGCTCCGCGGCATGTGGGATCTTCCCGGACCGGGGCACGAACCCGTGTCCCCCGCATCGGCAGGCGGACTCTCAACCACTGCGCCACCAGGGAAGCCCACTAGTATATCTTATTCAACGCAGTTTTTCCAAAATATTATCATTTCAACATGTAGTGAAGAAAAAAATTATTAATGAGATCGTTTACATTGTTTTTTGGGAACTAAGCCTTTGAAACCCAGTGTGTAGTTTATGCTTACGGCATGCCTCCATTTAGACTGACCACATTTCAAGTGCTCCATAGCCACACGGGGCTCGTGGCCACCGTATTGGACAGCGCAGGCCTAAGCTAACCAAGCCTGGAGTCCAGAAACTCAATTTAGGCTGCTTAAGTGGCAACGCTGTTAGTACGTCCTCCGTATGTATGTTTGATGGGAAGAACACAAGGTGATGTGCGGGAAGTTCTCTGAGCGATTATCCTCCCATTAGCGTCATTAGCAGTAATCATCATCAGTGTTCTGGCATCGCCCGTGTCCGGCCCTGTCTGTTTCCAGATCAAGCAGTATGCTGTGCTGGGGCACCAGTGACCCGGCTTCCATTATTTGGGGGAGCTGAGGGCACAGTTTCCAGGTGCCCTGTAGGCCCGCCCCCAGCTGGGGCCTCGCCTCCTAGGTGCCTGTTCCTGCTCTCTGCTTTAGGTCCCAGGCACCCCTCTGGCTTTCCCCTTCTATATATAGCACTCTGTGGTGACAGCTGGTCATCTGATGACTCATCAGTCACTGTGGGCGTTTCTGGATGGAACCCTGAACATTTATTCATAGGGCATTTTTCGCAGCTTTTGCCCTCCTCCTAGTAAGTGCCGGCTTTGGGGTGTTGTCTTCAAAAACCACATGGAGAATGGGGGGGAGCTGATGAACGAGCAGGCCCCTAGCTGAAGACCTCTGGGTGCTTGGCAAATCCATCAGGGCTTTGGGGAACTGGGTCCGGGTGAGCCGGGGAACGCAGAGACATCCATTGCTAAGCTAAGGGCTTGAATGGAGCTTTCGCCCTCTCCTTGGTCACCTGTCCTAAATACCCGGCTGGCCCCAGATTGGCCCTAGCAGCAGGGCCCCAGAGATGTTAGCTCCTTTCCGAAGCAGCCGGGCTCTGCGCAGGAGAGCCGGCAGCCCCCATCTCATTTCAGTGGGATGTCAAGGACTAAATGCTGGCTTCGGAGCCAGCAACAGCTGGCTTTAATCTAGGCTGCTCTGCTCATCAGCTGTGCCACCCTGAGAGAGTCCCTTCTGGTCGCTGAGTTTCCGCTTCCTCTTTGGTGCGGCGCACTCAGTACCAGCAGGGCCGTCCGGTTCCGAGCACTGGACGAGGGGCCGTCGGTAACGTGTGTACCCACAGTAACTGTTGTTCTTACCCAGCCCGTGGGCCCTAGGACTTCCATTTCCCCACAGGCAGACCCTGAGACGAGGATGTGTGAGGAAGTGATTTCTGATGGAAGGGCTTCCAGGAGATGCCCCGTAAGGTGTGGAGGAGGCAGGACCTGGAAGGCGAGGAAGCCAGTTTCAGACAAAGTCCCACTGCAGAGGGCAGCCTCAGCCTGACCCTACGGGGGGCTCTGGAGGGTAAGTCATACCTCACAGTCTGGCCTGACTCCAGGCAAGAGAGGTGAGCTGTCATACTCCCTCACCGGGCACTGTCAGAGGCTCAGGGCGACCCTGGGAGTGGGGCAACAAACTCCCAGACCCGTCTGGCTCCCTGAGGATGAGCTGCTCCAGGAGGAGAGGGCAGCCTGCGAAGAGTCACAGGTGCAGGCTGGCAGAAGTTGGGGGAGGGGCGCTTATAATCCAAATGGGACCCAGGGGTCTGTCCCTCTCCTCCCATCCGTGGCCAGCAGCCCGCCATGGATGAGACTGGTGTCAGGGGCGGGGAAGGTGGTTGGAGTCGGGAGGCGAGGCACTGCCCAGGCTTTGCCCCTCACACCAGGCGGAAGGACTGCCGGATGAGGAGGATGCCGAAGCCTGAGGAGCTTCTGACCAAGACCAACCTCTGGGGACACCCTGACACCGGGCATGGGGGTGAGGGAGGCGCCGACCCAGGATGCCGGCGACTAAGTCTTGTCCCCCACCCAGGCGAGGCTTCTGATCGTCACTGCTGCAAATGCTTCAAAATCCATGTCCGGGGTTTTATCTTCCTTCCCCGCAGCCTAGCAGCCTTCCTTCCTTCCACTCCTCATCCCAGACTTGCAGCTTCTCCTTCAGGTCACCCCACCCCCCCAGGCTCCTTGGGTTCGGGCTTCAGCTCCGTGCCCCTCCCTGTTCCAGGCCAACCCGCTCTCTTTCCCATCTTCTGACTCCTAACTTCTTCCCTGCCTCCTTCCGGCTTCTTTTCTCAGCCTCTCTGGACTTTGGGCAACTTGGTCTGAAGACTTCCAGGGGTGCCTTCTCAGGCAGGCCCCCAGCCCCCTTTCTCAACCCACTAAGGTGTCTGTGCCCTCTACCGGGACACGGGATGTGAGGTCTAGAGTCCCGGACGTCATCACCCCCTAAGTTTCCATTCACCAGCAATGATGAGTTTATTTTCCACGGTCAGGAATTCTGAGTGTGAATGATCTTACCACTGCTCTGTTCTTGGTGCAGCTGGGATTCTATTTATCACTAGCTTAGGAATTTGACTTCCTGGCTTTTCCATCCCCATAGAATTCTCTCCCCTCCCTCCCCTCCTCCCTTTCTCTTTCCTCCTCTCTTCTCCCTCTCTGCTTCCTTTTTCCATTTTCTTTCCCCTCCCCCTTCCCCTCCCTCTCCGCGCCCTTTCCTGCCTTCTTCCCCTCCCCCTACCCCTTCCTGGTTTGGCTGTCCTTGGGGTGGCAGTGACCCAGGTGAGACACAGGGATGGGCCACTGCTTGGGAGTACAGTTGAGAGCCCCCAGGCGAGCCGGCCTCTCAGGTAAGCAGCAGGTGACGGCAGTGCTCGCACAGCACGGAAAACGTGTTGACAAGTGGCCGAGAGCTCCATTCTTGACTTCAGTCACCCACCCTGCCAAGCGCCCTCACTACCTCAGCAGTCATTATTATTATTTTTAACTTAAAAAAATTGCTTAACCCAGGGCATGGCATATACTTGATGTTCGGTAGCAGCGGAATTGGAAAAGGATGCTTTAAAAGGATCATATTAAGACAAACGCTCTTTGAAAATTTTACAGAAATTCTATTTAGCTATTTGAATAAAAGGGTATTATATTGTTGTAGTAAAAATACCTTTCCTTTCAGCGACTCACTTATTCCCCCCCACCCCGTTGCTCTAGTTTATTAGATGCTGTTTTTGTAGCATCACCCCCAGTTCGCGGCAGCCCTGTGATTTGGTGGAGCCTAGCCTGGCAAAGCTTTTCCGAGGAACTGCGTGTGTTCTCTTGGAAACTCACTAAGGGGTCCAGAGCCAGAGACCCACCTGCCAGCCTTGACTGTGAATCGGGCACGTGTCAAGAGCATGGTCTCCAGCGAATGGGACCACCCCTGGACAACGGTGGGGCTTACCAGATTTCCCTGTATGTACATCCTCCCTTCTTGGGGAATTGACTAGGTTTGCATGAGCCCTGTGAATTGCTACGTGGTGGCTTAAGGTGGGCCAGCCTCTCTGCTGCAAGCCCAGCTGAAGTCAGAGTTGCAGGCTGTGGCACCCACAACCCCTGGCGGTTACCCTCACACAAAGGGAAGACTCTCCTGGGCACAAACAGCTCCACCTTGCCTGCCCATGGGCAACTTTGCCAATGTTTTTCCATTAGTCACAACGGAGGAAAGGTGGGTGGGGGTAGGGTGGGCAGCGTGGCCAGTCAGCGCAAACCCATAGTCATTAGAAGAAAACCCAAAATGCATTGCTCTCGAAGGCACCGTGCTAAGTGCTGGCATTGGGGTGGTGTTTGGTGAAAACCCACATATAACACGGAGAAATATATACAGCATCTACAAATCCTGTGTTCTTGACGCTTGAACGCCTTCTTTGAGAGGTCGCCTGCTCAGGGAGGGCCACCCTGACCCCTGGGGCAGGCACCTTGATGTCCCTCCACATCCCCTTGGCTCCGGAGCCAAGTGAAGGCTCCTTCCACCAGCACTTGTGGCCCTTTGCCCGAGGCTCTCCCTGGCTGCCTGAATGAGCAGTGCCCACAGGGAGGGCAGCCTGCACTAGTGCCCCCAACTACAACTACTAGGATTTGGTGGGGAGATGCCCCAGCTTCCTTGACTTTGGGGTGGAACAGGCTGACGTGTGTTCTACTCTGTCAACCAGAAGTGACCCATTTGCCCACAGTGATGGCCTACTTATTAATACATCCTCCGGCTTCCTTACTGGCTCTCTCTCATGCCCTCATTGTCCTATAGTGCTTCCGAGGATCGCCTCCAAAGAAACTGCTTACACTCAAAACCTTGCATCAGATTTTGCTTCTAGAGGAGCAAGATATTTCCGTCTAAATTAAGTCTCCCTCTTCTTTCTCAGGGCATTCCCCACCCCCAACCCCTGCTTAATAGCACTCATCGTGATCTGTAACTATGCATTTGTTTGCATGTTTATTTGTTTAATGTCTATTTCTCTAGTGGAATGCAGGCTACACGAGGGCAGAGACAATGTCTATTTTGTTCACTCCCTTAAATCCCTACACATCACCCAACCCAGGGTTTGACACGTGGTAGATGCACAACATAAATTCTGTTGAGGGAATGAATGCAAAATCCTTAGGAGACAGGGCTTTCCAATCTCTCAGCCATTGTGGTGGTTTAAAAACATGACCCCAACGTTTTCTGACACTTTTTCTAATGGGAAGTGGGGTCTGTTTCTCCTCCCCTTGAATCTGGATGTGTTGATGACAGCTTCAACTAGGAGTATGACAGGGCTGGGTCATGAAAGGCCAGGCAGCTTCCAGCCTGGAGCCTGAATGGCTATCGTGTAAGCACTCTGATCACCCTGAGTTGGCCATGCTGTGAGGAAGCCCAATCTACACAAAGAGACCACATGTAGGTGCTCAAATTGACAGTCCCAGCTGAGCCCAGACTTTGAGTTATTTCAGCCCAAGTGCAAGACATGTGACTGAAGGACTCTCCAGGTGATTCCAGCCCCCAAACCTTCACCTTTGTTCAACTGAGACCCCAGACATCATGGGGCAGAGAGATAAGGCACCATTTCTGTACCTGGTCCAAAATCCCAACCCGTGGAAACTGCAAGAACAATAAAATAGTTGTTAAGCTCCTACATTTTGGAATAATTTGTTATGCAGAAATAACTGGAACACCCTTCTGTAAGTTTATTAATTCCTCATTCATGGCACCATCACTTATCAAGCTCCTACTATGTGCCAGGTGATGGTTCTACAGTGGGGCACAAAATCAAATCCCTACCTTCCAGGAATTTACAGTTTAGGGGCTGCTCTTGCAATTGTATCTTGCAAAAGCCTACGTGTTGCTTTTTAACAATAATGAGTCGATTTTTCAAAAACCACTTCCAGATGGTGTGGGGGGAGGGGCACTTCCTGAGTGAGTTGCCAAGGGAAGCTCCAGAGGTAGGTGGATTAGATAACATAGACCCAGGGAGCTCTATTATTTGCTGGCTGTCAAGTACGGCTGTCCTGCAAATCATCCACAGGCTAGCTGCACCCTCACACCATGGGGGAGAGATCAAGGGGAGTTGGGAGGTGCCATCCCGAGGCAGGACAGGGAAACGACTCCCCGCAGGCCCTGGAACAGAGACGGTGTCTGCCTCTTGGAGGAAGGTGGACTTGGCTTCTTGTAGGCTGGGAGTAGGGAGACAGGCAAAACCGGGGCTGCTGGCTTACACTCCAGCTCCCTTATCCTACTCTGGAGTGCAGGTTTGGAACCAAGGGTACACTCTGTGTCCAGGCATGCTTACCTCCTGGAGTCTGGACTTGGGAAATTAGTGTGATTTTTTTTGAGGTTATTTATTTTATTTTTGACTGCATTGGGTCTTCGTTGCTGCGCACGGGCTTTCTCTAGTAGCAGCGAGCCGCAGCTAGTCTTCCTTGAGGTGTGTGGGCTTTTTATTGCAGTGGCTTCTCTTGTTGCAGAGCACGGGCTCTAGGTGCATGGGCTTCAGTAGTTGTGACACACAGGCTCAGCAGTTGTGGCTCGCGGGCTCTAGAGCGCAGGCTCAGTAGTTGCGGCGCACGGGCTTATTTGCTCCGCGGCATGTGGGATCTTCCAGGAGCAGGGATTGAACCCGTGTCCCGTGCATTGGCAGGCAGATTCTTAACCACTGTGCCACCAGGGAAGCCCCTGATTTTTTTTATTACTTATGCTTCTGCTCTTCCTTCAGTCTTCAGCAAAGCTCATTTAAAAAATGTCTGCCTGTCTCAACTCTGCTGAGGTGAAACAGAGAAAAGGACTCTGTCCTTCAGGGACCAGTCACAAAAGGCGTCTTTCCTGGGGGTGGCCCGAGGCCTCTAGGCACAAACCCCAAGAGGAAGGGCCATTCTGGGAGGGAGGGAAGTTTGGGAGTCCAGCCGCCCCTGTCCGCCTGGAGCTTCTCCTTCCTGGAAACTTGCTTTTGTTCACGCCTTGAAGGTTCAGGGGCCTGTATAAGAAAAGAGGCCACATAAGGGCAGTGAGAAGTAAAATAAAAGCCACTGTCCCCGGAGACTGGCAATGGAAGCCAAACCAGGACCAAGGGAATGAGAACACGGCTGGACAATGAAGCCTCAGAGATGTCACCTTCCCCTTGGGCTCTTTGCGCTGGTCACCCCTGAGACTGTCACGCTGGTGTCACGGGTGCTTCCTGTTTCTCTGCCACACCCTGAGCGGGCCTTCTCTGCTCCCAGATACCGTGTCTTCCCAGATGATTGAGCCGCTCAGCTAAGTCAAGGCCTGAGCATTGAATCAGGGTCCTGCTCTTTAGTGGTTCAACACATATTCGGTGAGCGACGTGCTAGACACATCTGTAGCTGTTCATGCGGCTGTGAACAAAACAGCTGACGTCCCTGCCTTCGTGGAGCTCACATTTTAATAAATATTTCTGAGGCAGGCACAGAGAAAATACACAAACATTAACCTGGAGCATTTGGCTTACTGTCTTCAGCTTGATTGTCCTCCCCCTAGGATTTCCTCGCTGGCTAACATTTCTTCTCCCCGAGCAGATGTCAACTTGGAGCCCTACCATGGGAGGGTGCCCTTAAGAATGTTCCAGCCCCGAGAGAACTAGACCAAGTCCCCTCTCTAGGTTGACCAAGGTCCACCTTCGAATGCCAGAAGGGTCACTTCCCAGTTCCAGCCAATTTTTTCCTGAGCCATTGACAGAACAGGTGATGCCGTCTCCAGGGGACTCTCCCCTACCCCATTCCCTAACTCTGCCGCCCCTACCTTGACCTCTACAGGATAATATTGTCAGAGACCTTCCCTGGTGGCCCACAAGAGACTGACACTTCTTGTAGTAGTGGGTGTAGGTTGCTTCATTACCAGGAGTTTACTTAAGATTCTAAAAGGAGTTTAATGGGACTTCCCTGGTGGCGCAGTGGTTAAGAATCCGCCTGCCAATGCAGGGAACACGGGTTCGAGCCCTGCTCCGGGAAGATCCCACATGCCGTGGAGCAACTAAGCCTGTGTGCCACAACTACCGAGCCTGCGCTCTAGAGGCCGCGGGCCGCAACTACTGAGCCCGCACGCTGCAACTACTGAAGCCCATGTGCCTAGAGCCCGTGCTCTGCAACAAGAAAAGCTAGCACAATGAGAAGCCCGCGTGCAGCAACAAAGAGTAGCCCCCGCTCGCCGCAACTAGAGAAAGCCTGCGCACGGCAACAAAGACCCAACACAGCCCCCCCCAAAAAAGAGAGAGATTAGTGGGGTTTTCTTAGGGGGGGAATAACATTTCCCCAAGATAACAATTAAGGGGAGCAATGCAGTTAAAGAGGCCCTCAGAAACAGCACCAAATGAAAGAGCGTGTTGAGACACGGATTCTGACTCGGATGGGGTGCTTCCTCTGTCTCGTGGTTAATTCCAGGTGCCCCTCTTCTTCATATTCCCAACTTCCTGTGGTAAACCCTCTGGACTAACCTGTCATACTCTGTCAGTCCCGACGTGGGCAGTGCTCTGTGTCCAGGTCCTGGTGGCATTATATGATCTCCAACTTCAGAGTTGCACTATTTTTCTTCCCTCGAAAATTAGACCAGAAGGTGCTCCGAGGTGGGGATAGGGATTGATTTCTTGGATGTATTTCCCATCTTCTAGTGTCTAATTTATAATATTCGCAGGGCCTGCCCTCCAAAAGTTGGCAAGTCCTCGGCCAACCATTCTGAACTCCCCAAGTAGCAGCCAAGCAGCTTTTCTTGCCTCCTCCTTGCTCCTTGCCTCCCCTTCGTCAATGTCACCCGTCTGCTTTGCAAAGAACAAATTGCTGTCCTGTGTCTCTAAGGGAGGGCTGTGTGTCCGCATGTGCCTTGGAAATGGGGTGGGGCTGGCGGGGGAGGGGTTGAACACGTTTTCCGTGCTATTCTCCTTTGGGATGCAAACTGTTTTACAGGAATTGTCTTCCTTGTCTGTGTCTTCCCTGCCCCGGGGCACCTTCCGAGGTGTCTCCGCTCCTACAAGCTGTGGAGCAGAAAAGAGCTTCATGGGGAAGCAACTGGCCACACTCCCAGCGGGGGGTGTCCCCAAGGCACACTCAGCTCCCCAGACTCAAGCTCACTAAGGCCAGGGGTCTCCGAGGCCCCTCCCACTTCTTATGCTGTCATTAAAAAAAAAATACATCATGTAAAGAGAAAATTATTTATTTTATTTATTCATGTTGGTTGCACCGGGTCTTAGTTGCAGCAGGCAGGCTCCTTAGTTGTGGCTCACCGGCTCATTAGTTGTGGCACGTGAACTCTTCGTTGCGGCATGCGTGTGGGATCTAGTTCCCTGACCAGGGATCAAACCTGCGTCCCCTGCATTGGAAGGTGGATTTTTAACCACTGTGCCACCGGGGAAGTCCCGACGCTGTCATTATTGTAGCTGCAGTTTTAATCTGACTCCTGTGGAAGGCTTTGCGGCCTTTAGGAGGCCACCCTCACACCCACTAGAACAGCTAAAATGAAAAAGATGGGTGATGCCACAAGGCAAGGGTGCGGAGAAAGGGGACCCTCGTAGGTTGCTGGTGGGAGCGTAGAATGGCATAGCCGCTCTGAGAAAGAGCTTCTGATGAAGTTCAACACACACCTACCTGTGACAAGCAATTCCACTCCTGGGCATTTACCCTGGAGAAATGACAGCCTCTATCCACACAAAGTTCCCTACATTAATGTTCACAGCACTTTGTGCATAATAACCCCAAAGTGGGAACAGCCTAGACGCTTATCAACAGACAAATGGATAAACAAACCGTGATACAGCCGTGCAATGGAATACTACTCAGCCATACAAAGGAATGTCTTACCGATACCCGAAACGACCTGGACGAGTCTCCCAGACGCTATGTTGAGTAAAAGAATCAACACGCAGCCTTCTGCCAAGTGAGAGAAGACTGCCACCTGGAAGGGGCCCTCACCCCACCAGGCTGGCACCCTGATCTCTGACTTCCAGCCTCCAGAACTGCGAACAACAAATTTCTGCTGCTTATTAAGAAAAAAAAAAAAAGCTGCACAGTGTACTTACAATATGATTACATTTACTTGAAGTTTAAGAACAGGCAAAACTAATTTAGGACATGGTTTGTCGACCAGGAGTCAATCTCCACCCTACCAACCCCCCACGCCCCAATGGGGGACATTTGGCTACGTCTGGAGACATTTTTGGTTGTCACGACTGGGGATGAGTGCTACTGGCACTTCGTGGGTCAAGGTCAGGGATCTGCTAGACATTCTACAGGGCACAGCTCGGCCCCAAATGTCCATCCGAAGTGGAGCAGCCCTGGTCTTGGGCGATGCAAGTCAGAAAAGTGGTTACCTCTTGGGGAGTGCTGACTGGGAAGAGCGCAAGGGAACTTCCTGGGCTGATGGGAATGTTCTCTATCTGTGCTAATATAGTAGCCGCTAGCCTCATGTGGCTACGGACATTAAAATGAAATGCAATTACAAATCTGCGTCCTTAGTCACACCAGCCATATTTCAAGCACTCAATGGCCGCATGTAACAGATACAGAACATTTTCAACTTTGCACAACATTGTATTGGACAGCGCTGCTCTATCTCTTGAACTGGGCCGTGTAGAAAGTCACTGAGGTGTCGGGACACAAAATTTGCACATTTCATTGCATGTAAATTATACCTCAATACTTATAACGGGGGTGGGTTGAAAGAAAAGTCTTTCCTGCAGGTGAGGAGTGGGGATGCTGGGGAAGTCACAGCCCCCAAGAGTCTGGCTTCTGTCCTCCAGCCTCCCCCCTCCCCCCATCTGGGGCCAGGCCTGGCCGAGCATCCAGAAGCAGGGGTAGACTGTGAAGGGGGAGGGGCTCCTGAGTTTCTTTACAGGGGCCTCCCCAGGGGCAGAAAGCGCAAGGCCACTTACCCTCCAGGGAATTCAAGGGCTGCCCTGGCTCCCAGTGGATTTACGAGCAGGTCAAGTGGACGGGAGCAAAGAAAGGGCTCTGTTTCCCCCTACGCCGACCCCTTTTGCTAGGTAGCCTCCCACACCGGGTCGGCAGGCTCTCCCGGCAGAAATTGCTCCATTCCCCCGTCACTGCCGCCTCTCTCGCTCTTCTGGTGTGAGGGTTTTACAATAACAGCATTGTAACCACTTTGAGAAAACCAATAAAAAGGCGGTAACAAAAGAATAGCGAGCCGGCTGGAAATTGCACGCAGCAGCCAGGGCCCGGGCCTCTTGCTGCTGTGTGTTTAATAGTGCTCCTGGGCTGCAGGCTGCAAAGACGCACGTGTTTATTTGGGGGATGTGCTGTCGCTTCAATAATGAATCTCCGAATAAGGATTCAGATGAATGCAGGGAGCTCTGACCCCCACTGCCACTCAAGACTTCTCACCCAACTGGGGCCACTAAACGGAGGAGCAAGCTTCCTTTAACGCTCTGGTCAGACCTGTAGAGTAGGTGGACTGACCACCTACTAAGTGGTGAGCCTGGTGCTAGGCACTGAGCCATAAAGAACACTTTCCCAGCCTACTGCAGTACACGTTGCAGAGAATTCCAGAGGCAGCTTTTGGCTGAGGTCAGCACTAGTGCTGAGCCCTGTCTCGTTTCTTCTCTGCTGGGTCATGGCCACCCTCATGCTCACCAAGTCTGGCTCCAGCCCCCTCCTGCGCCCCCTCGTTCCTTGCATCTCCAAAGAGAAACCCAAAGTCCTTTATATATTTATTAATCCTTAGCTTAAAAACAATTTCAGGCTCACAGAAAAGTTGCAGAAATAGTGCAAAGAATTCTGATATACCCTTCACCCAGATTCTCCAAAGGTAAGCATTTTACCAATTTCCTTCATTCTCTCTCTCTCTCTCTAGACAGACATAGATAGGTAGATAGCTGTAGATGTACAATAGATATTTGTGAACTATTTGAGAATAAGCTGCAGACACGATGACCCTTTAACTATGATACTTTGGTATAGATATCTTAAGAAACAAGGATATTCTCTTATATAACCACAATACGATGATCAAAATCAGGAAATTAACATCGCTATAATACTGTTATCTAATCTACAGACATTCATATTTCTCCAATTGTCCCACTACTGTTCTGTATAGCAAAAGAAAAAAAAATTGCTGCTCCAAGATCCAATTCAGAGTTGCACATTGCATTTCCTTGTCATGTCTCTCTAGTCTCCTTTAATCTGGAACAGTTCCACGGTCTTTGGTTGAGTTTCTTGACCTTGATCTTTTTCAAGCACACAGGCTAGTTATTTTGCAAAATGTCCTTCGACTTGGGCTTGTCTGATGTTTCCTCATGATTCCATTCAGCTTCTGCACGTTGGGCGAGAAGATGGCAGAAGCAATGCTGTGTCCTTCTCAGCGCTTCGTGTCTCAAGCCATGTGATATGACGCTGGTTTGTTGACGTTGTCATTTGGTTAAGGGGAGTCCCTGGGTCTCTGTCTCCACACTCCTACCCCCAACAACCTCTTTTCCTAAGCCAGAGGTCAGAACATCCATCTGCAGAACAGCCGGGGTTCCAGGTCCTCCAGGTGACACCTTTCCCAAGGGAACCGAACTATTAGTTACCCCAACCTGAAATAATCCCCTTTAGGCATTTCCTTTCATTTCTGTTTTCTTCTCTAATTCTCCTGGATCCCCAGCCGGCTGGTAGATCAGGTGTTAATATCACCATGTTACAGATGAGGAGACGGAGACCCCGGCGAGATTAAACTACAGTAGACAGACCTCATTGAGGTTTCTGAATTTGTCTGTGATCTCCAGCCCATCCAGAATCAGTATTTGCCTTTCTTTGAAGCCATCGAATATTGGGCAGCAGCGCCATAAACATCATTTGATTTCCAAAATGTCCGGCATTGTCACCTGAGCGTCTCATTGTTGATGACGTGGGAAGGAGCACCTTGACATTTCTGGCTGTGATTTCAAGTATCCTCGTGTGAGTTATTGCTTTCATCCCCCAGAGCACATAGGCACTCAGAGAGGACCGTGAATGGAGACAGCCCACTTAGAAAACGGCTGGGCCCACTTTGGATGAGAGCAAAGCCGACAGCTTTTTCTTTTGGCCAAACTATATCTTGGGTTACTAAATAAAAGATCCCAGTATCATACAATTTGTTGTAAACAAAGCCCCCTGACAGTTTAAATGAGTGTTTTGGTAGCCACAGTCTCTGCATGGTCACAAGCATGTACATGTGATACGGGTGCGCGTTGCGCGCACATGTGCGCGTGCGTGCCTGTGTGTGCACATGTGCCTCCGTGTGTTCAGATGTGGAGAGAGATTTACATGCTCCATGCTATGCAAAAATATACGAATTATATGGGAATCTATTTAAAATATTGATATTCTCAGTGAAATCAACACTGCACAATCATGTCACTGCACACACGAGCTCTATTTTGAAGCCAGAGAAGGGGAACAGAGACTCTTTCTCCTCGCGAAGTGCTGCCTAGAATCCCAGAATCAGCAACTCGCTACAATAAGCCAGAACGCCCAGAAACTACACTTGAACTAATGCCTAAAACCTGACGGAGACATACTTCATAGTTAATCTGGTTACTCGGGGTTTATTTCACAGTCAGAAGTTCTTATGATGGAAGGGGCTCCCGCTGGCTTCTCCCAGACACATGACTGAATTAATGAATGAATGAATTCAACTTACCAGAGCAGATTTAAACTGCTTACTGAAACAAAATCTCGTCATTTTTCTTCCTTCCGTTTTCTTTTAAAAGATAAATACGAGTCTCATATGGATGCTGTAAGAGTCATTAATCCTTGATAACCGACTGTTTTATCTTTTGATTTAAAAAAGGCAGGCTGACTGACAGTGAGCTTACAACGGCAGGCTCATTAACAAGCCGGGTTCAGATGTGGCCTGGCAAATAAACACCCCGCATTCCGTTAACCAGGCGGCACCCAGGAGCTAAGGCCTCTGTGCTCCTCTGGGCTTAAAATGCCAGGGACAGGTAAACCGGCTTTGTCTTGCTGAACCAGCAGAAAGCCCTCAAGTTTTTTCAAAATGAGCGCTTTCTGCGCTACTACCTGGTCATCAAATTTTAATGGGCGCTTGTTAACAGGGACTCTGAAATATTGTGATGTACTGGACGGTCAGCAGCTTTCCGGGGCCGCAGTTGGGGCTGAGCGCGGTGTATTTTAATAGGCACCTTCGCAACCCCCCGGGCGAGGGCTGCTTAAGGTAGTCCTTGGAGATCTCTAACGCTCACGGGCCCCGGGTGGAAGGGCGCAGCTGCCTGGAGACATGCGGCCTCCAGTGCCCGGGATTGAAGATTGCTGGGCTGCGGGAGGGCGTGGGAGCGATGATGCCACAGGCTGCGTTTCCTTAATATGCTAAACCCCGGCGGGGGTGGGGTGGGGGGTTAGCCCATCCTGCCCTCAGAGCTGCCTCCATTTAAAATGCACCTCCTTGGGCTTCCCTGGTGGCACAGTGGTTGAGAGTCCGCCTGCCGATGCAGGGAACACGGGTTCGTGCCCCGGTCCGGGAAGATCCCACATGCCGTGGAGCGGCTGGGCCTGTGAGCCTTGGCCGCTGAGCCTGCGCGTCTGGAGCCTGTGCTCCGCAACGGGAGAGGCCACGGCAGTGAGAGGCCCGCGTAATGCAAAAAAAAAAAAAAAAAAAAAAAGCACCTCCTTTAAAGATGGATGGGGATGGGGATGGGGTGGGGGATGCCTTTTCCCTCCCTTCTTCCTCTCTCCTTCCCCTCCCCCTCTTCCCCTCCTCTCCTTCGTCTTCCCTCTGCCCCTCTCCTGCCCCCTCCTTCCTACTCTCCCTCCCCCTCTCCTCCCCTCTTCCCATTCTCCTCTTGCCTTCCTCCCTTTCTCCTCCTTTTCCTTCTCCCCTCCTCCCCACCGTCCCCCTTCTTTCTCTCCCTCCTTTCCCTCTCTTCCCTAATGCTCAGTGCAAGTCTCAGAGTATCCAAATGTCTTCTGTTGCGTTGCTAGTGAAATGCCACTGCTCCGTCAGACTCCAGCTTGCTTGCCCGCTTCTTCCTCAGCCCCCGCCCCCAGCAAGCTAAGCTTGCTTGCCTGGTGGTCCTGTAAGGACAGGAGATGGCTTTCTTGGCACTTTGATCTGTGGCTGGGTCAGGACACTGGTGCCCGATGCTGCGCCATTCGCAGCAGGGATCTTCACCTGGTTAGTTGGGAATCACTGTTTTCAAAGAAGGCCTCAGAATCAAATTCTGGGGGCAAGGCGAGTGTGCCTGGACCTGGCAGAGTGTGTGTGTGCATGTAGGGTGTGCACGTGGTATACGTGTGTGCACACGATGGTGGTGGGATGTTTGTGTGCATGCGGTGTGGTGTGGGCGTGTGCATGTGGTGTGTGTGTGTGCATTTGGTCGGTGGCATGTGTGTGCATGTGGTGTGTTTGTGCATGTGGTGTGTGTGTGCGTGTGCACACGCGTGTCGGCACACCATGCTCTCATGCCCCTGGAGAGAAGGAATGAACGCTTTGGCAGGGGAGGAAGGCGAGGCTCTGCCTAGAGCCACCCGGAGCCGCCGGGCACCATCGTGCGTTCAGAAGAAGCAAGACTGCTCTGCCAGTGGAAAGCTTATTTTGCCCAGCAGGACCAAAAATCCAATTAAAGAAAGAATGAGGGAAATGTGAAGTCTGGACTGAGCGCTGGCACCTCCCTGGCCGACTTCCTTGGCAGGGATCTCTGCGGAGGGGAAGGCCAATGATGGCTATGGGGATGGCCGACCAGAGAGGCTCCCACGCGCCATAGCCAAACACAGGGGCAGCTGCCAGCGGCAGGTCCCGCCTGTCCGCTCCGCCCAGCGCCACGGCCTCCCGCGAGGACCCGCTGGTGGTCCCCGGCGGCGTGGAGAGCCGGGGCGCCGGGCAGCAGTGGGAGCCCACCCCAGCCCCGGCTCTCGGGCCATTTGAGCCACCCACCCGCCCGCGCCTATTGACATCGGGGAGAATCGCACAGGCAGATTAAAGGCAGCATATGGCCCCCCAACTGGAAGCCAGCGGAGCTGAACCAACACTGGCAAATTGTGTTCAAACCGCATTGAGAATCCTGGCAGCTGCACCTGGCATGGGGAGCAGCCGGCGACCTGCATACAAAGGGAGTTTTATACACAGGGGGAGGCGGTGGCGGCGACGGCGGCAGCAGCGGCGGTGCGACATTGCCACCTCCTCCCTCCCACAGCCTGCTCTCTCCTCCCCCTCATCCAGATCTGGGCATCGGCCCTGGGAGGCGGGGAGTTATTTGTCCAGGTTTCTGAAACTGGAGAAAGGAGGCCGCGAGGGCAGCTCCTCTTTAGAGCTTCAAAGCCAGGACGGATTGATCAGGGTCCTCTGCTGCCCCCCACTCCGTACCTATGTGCCCCCCCAATTTAACAACGGCCTGATTCCCCTAGGCGAGGAGGCAAGGAGCCCACGGGGGACAGCAGGAGGACTGCAGCCTTCCCAGCCTGACCCGTAAGGAAAAGGGGGCAGTGCATCCTTCCCAGCCTCTGTAGGACAGCCCAGGGGAGGGAGCCTCCAAGTGTTCCCCAGTGCCAGGGGGACATCGCTTGTCTCCCTCCCTCCAACTCCAAGTAAGAATTGGGAGGCAGAGACGGTTTTTATCTCATGAAAGAGCAGGAAAACATTATGTTTTTTGATATATAGAAATCAATAAAGTTATTAAAATAAGTAACGGAGTATGACGGAGCTGGGTAGGGGTGGGGAGACCAATGAACTTGCAATAAACCAACTGAACAGGTGGGGGCAGCGTTTGCCGAGTCAACATGCAAACTGAGCCTGGGTTCCAGCACCTGGGTAATCTGTGGTGCGCTGCTGGTCCGCTCCAGACTACTGAATAGGCTCAGTGGCGAAATCTGGTGAACCAAGGGGGTGTGAAGTGGGGGGTTGTGTGTGTGGGGGTGGCAGTTTGGGATAGGATGAGAGAACACCATCTCTTAGCCTCAGATTCTTTCTCCAGCCGATGAGAATCCTAATTATTTTTTTTCCCCAAAGGATGCTCCATCCTGGAGGATTCTGCTACCACATGAAGTCATTAAAAATGCCCTCTTGTCCCTACTTCCCCCGGGGTTGGCATTTGGTGTGCTGAAGGGGAAGGTCTAGGGAAGGGAAAAATTCAAATTCTTTCAATAATGCAGCCTCTGAACCGTGGAGAGGTGGTGTGCGGGGCCGTGGTTTGACCTGGTCTCTGGAACCTGCCGGGATGCACCCTGCGAGTGGCCCGTGATCACCCCCCAACCACTGCCACGGTGATACCTCCTTTCCTGTCAGGCGCCTCCCCTACGCCTGCCATAGTGCGTGTGAAGTAGGGTTTCCAGGGACTGTTGGGATATCCTTAGACTTTGGGATGGCTCCTGGGCAGAGGAGACGGAGGCTGTCTGGAATCACGCCATAATGGCCCCTTGGATGAAGGGAGGGCTATTAGATGGGCTGCCCAAAGAAGGGTTTAAAAGCAACCTCTGTGCCCTCTTACCCTGGCCTAGGTTACAGAAGCTTTCTTGGCTTGTGGCTTGGGAGAGACAGCCATTTTGAAAGACAAGCCCTGGTTGTTAAGCATCTTCTAAGTGCTCTGAACTGTCTGTTGTATGCAAGGGTTAGGGCACGGGTCCCCAACCTCCCAGCCGCGGGCTGGTACCGGGCCACAGCCTGTTAGGAACCAGGCCGCACAGCAGAAGGTGAGCGGCAGGCGAGCAACTGAAGCTTCATCAGCTGCTTCCCATTGCTCCCCATTGCTCCACATCGCTCAAACTACCACCTGAAGCATCCCTGCCCCCCTCCACCGTCCGTCCGTGGAAAAATCGTCTTCCACGAAACCGATCCTTGGGGTCAAAAAGGTTGGGGACCGCTGGGTTAGGGCATAGGATCCTCTGGATGGCCCTGCAGGAGGGCTTAATCTAGTCTTTGTGTGTGTGTGTGTGTGTGTGTGTGTGTGTGTTATGCGGGCCTCTCACTGTTGTGGCCTCTCCACTTGCGGAGCACAGGCTCCGGACGCGCACGCTCAGCGGCCATGGCTCACGGGCCCAGCCACTCCGCGGCATGTGGGATCTTCCCAGACCGGGGCACGAACCCGTGTCCCCTGCATCGGTAGGCGGACTCTCAACCACTGCGCCACCAGGGAAGCCCTAATCTAGTCTTTTTACTTAGAGGGAGAAACTAATTGGATGAGACTAAGTAACTTGCCCAGGGACACTCAGCAGTGGTCGGTGGCGCTGACCCAGGCCGTCCAGCCCCCTGTACAAACTTGTGCTGTCGGTGTGGATGCTTCTCTTGCCATCCATTTAGCTGTGATGGCTGGCCTTCCACAGGTGACTGGGGCAGGACAAACCCCCCACCTTCCTCCCAGACGGACAGGGGGTCACCTGTGAAAGGGCACAGTCAGCTTTCCCGAGGCAGGGCAGAAAGGAAGACTGTGGAAGGAGTCATTTTCTGCCTTCTCACCACTTTCCAGCCCTGATTTTCAGCATACCAGTGTTGATGGGGACAGGGCCTGGGAATCACTGTTGGCCCATAAGGAGGGGATGGGCCGGAAGAGGATAGCACTGCCACAAACCCGGCTGGGGAAGAGCTGGGGGCACCCGGCTTGCTCCCCTAGACTTGCAGAAACCCCCAAGAGCTGAAGATGTGGGCTCTGTTCTGGATCTCCATGGGGAGACTTCATGCTAGAATGTTCCCTTTCTCTGGTCTGCATTTTTAGAAACCACACTCCTGCCTGGAGGCATCTTGTGCCTTTAATGACTAAAGTAGCTGCTGGTTTGGGCAACCAGCTCTCTTTTCTGGTTTGAAAATGAAGCCACCTGTGCGGTCACACACGTACGTTGTCGTAGTGACCGTAATTCGTGGGCAAGACGTGTAGCTGTTGTGACCCTCCATTTGCTCACATCGCCTTGGATTCATCCCCTGGTGTCGTCTCCTCTCATACTGATTCTGGGCTTGGCAATGTGACTTGCTTTGGCCAAAGGGACGCTATCAGACATGACTAGCAGAGGTTTGCAAAGTGCTTGTGTACTGGGACTTACCCTCTGTTGGTGTTCTTGGGACCCCCCCGTAACTACCAAGCTGTGAATACACCTCAGTTACAACAACACGTGCCTGGATTAGGCAGCTGGAGGTATGGGGCTCAGACTGCTGACAGTCGCACCGACCACTAGACAGGAGTGAAGCCCTCCTCGGCCAACCATTGTCAGGCCACCTGCTGGCTGACCACAGGTTCTTGAGCGAGCCCGGGTGAGTCCAGCAGAACTGCCTGGCCTCGCCCAGCCCAAGCTGTGGACTCATAGACTCACGAACTGATAAATGGTTGCTCTTTTAAGCCACTAAGTTTTTTTAAAAAATGTATTTATTTAATCTATTTATTTTTGGCTGTGTTGGGTCTTCGTTGCTGCACTCGGGCTTTTTCCAGTTGCCGTGAGCGGGGGCTATTCTTCGCTGCGGTGCACGGGCTACTCATTGAGGTGGCTTCTCTTGTTTAGGAGCATGGGCTCTAGGCGTGCGGTCTTCAGTAGTTGTGGCACGCAGGCTCAGTAGTTGTGGCTCGCAGGCTCAGTAGTTGTGGCTTGCGGGCTCTAGAGCGTAGGCTCAGTTGTTGTGGGGCACGGGCTTAGTTGCTCCGCGGCATGTGGGATCTTCCCGGACCAGGGACTGAACCCATGTCCCCTGCATTGGCAGGCGGATTCTTAACCACTGTGCCACCAGGGAAGTCCTGCCACTAAGTTTTTAGGATGTTTTTTATTGTGGTAAAATGTATATTACATAAAACTGGCCATTTGAACTTTTTTTTTTTTTTTTTTTGCCTCACTGCGTGGCATGCAGGATCTAGTTCCCTGACCAGGGATTGAACCTGTGCCCCCTGCAGTGGGAGCAGGGAGTCTTATCCACTAGACCACCAGGGAAGTCCCCACTTGAACCCTTTTTAAGTGTACGGTTGAGTGGCATTAAGTACATTGCCATTGTTGTGCCACCGTCACCACCATCCATCTTCAGAACTTTTTCATCATTTGTGATGGTTCTTTACATAGCAAGGCTCACTGATTTATAAGCTGTGGGGGTTGCCCCTACCTCCCTGACTCTCTCGCAGTGGTGAGCCTGCCTCTGAGGAGAGCCAGGTGGGAGGCTCAGGCTAGGGCACGGGGCTCTGGAGCGTGACCCAGCCCGAGCTGAAAGAAAAGAGGCTCCCGGTGCTTCAGCTGTGGCCACCCTCCACCCCCATCCCCAGCCAGCTCAAGGCTTCTGACAGCCCCACTGTGGAGCCTGCCTGCTTCACAGGAGTCAATGGGGATGCTCTTGGCTGAGGTGATAGGTGATTAAGAATGACACTGGCTTCTTGCCCTCAGGCGCACTCACTGAGGATCCTGAAGAAGCAGAAAGGAGAAAGACGTGGAGCATCTTCATAGTGGAAGGATCTTGCAGCACACAGGTGGGCCCTCTGATGAACTCAGGGAGGGACACGCTTGGACCTGGTGTTTACAGAGTCACTGCCCCGGCCTTGTGCTCCGGGGATGAGCTGTGTGACTTTGAGTGAGTCACTTACGTTTTCTGAGCCTCAGTTTTTTCATCTGTTAAATGAAGATAATAGCAGTGCTGGATCTCAGGGTGAGGATTAGATGAGCCAGTGCCAGACAAGCTAGCAGATGCTTAATTAATATACGTGGCAGGCCAGGTCCCCCACCCCCACCCAAACTTACCATCTTTCCTCATCCTTTGTGGAAAGGGTCTTTAGAAAGAAGAGAAAAGGGACTATGTCAGCATCAGAAATTATGCCTTGAGAGGTGCCTTCAGTACTGGCTGGAGAAACACTCATTTGTCTTGTGGATGTTCAGTCTGAAGGTCTATAGTTTCTTCAGCCTTGGCGTTCAGGTGGCTGAGAGTATAGAAATAAATTTGGGGGGTGGTCAGGGAGGAGGGCAAAGGAACTTTTGAATGCGGGGCAGACTGCTGTAATATTCATTTTCTTCATCTTCTTTGGTAATTGAATTCCTGATTTTTAGTTCAGTACATAGTCAGTCACCTAGAATAAAGACAATGTTTCCCACCCTCTCTTACTACTAGGTATGGCTAGGTATGGCTACATGACTAAATATTAGCCAATAGGATGTGTCATGTCCTGAGACATCCTTCACGACCTTCCTTAATAGGGTCATGCCCTTTGCTTTTCTTCTTCATCACTCCCAACACCCTGCTGTCTGGGATGCAGATGTGATGGTTGGAGCTCTAGACACCATTTTGAACAATGAGGACAAGGCTATCCCTCCCGACCCACCCACCCAGGTGTGGCAGAGCAATGAACTGGATGGAAACTGAGTGCCCGTTCCAGTCACTTTTGGTAATGTTACAACTCAGACTTCATGGCTTAAAACAGCCATTTTACTGTGCTCATAGATTATGTGGGTCAGGAATTTGGGCAGGGCTTGGCTGGGCAATTCTTTCACCCTTGGTGGTGTTGATTAAGGTCACTCAGTGGTAGGCTGAAGGGCTGGTCTGGAGGATCCAACACAGCTTCTTCACTTGCATGGCTGGAGCCCAAAATGGATGACTAAAAAGATTAGGACTGCCAACCAGAGCATCTACGCATGGCTTTTCCGTGTGGCTTGGCGTCCTCACAGCATGGCGGCCTCAGGGTAGTTTGGTGTCTTCCACGAGACCCAAGCAGGAATATTCCAGCGAACAAGGAGGAAACTGCATGACCTTTTATGACCCACTCTCAAAAATCTCTCAGCATCAGTTCTGCCAACTCTATTGGCCAAAAACAGTCACAAGTCTGTTCAGGGTCAAGGGGAGGGGAATTAGACTCCCGATCCTGATTGGAACAGCATCAAGCTCACATTGTCCAAGAGCATGAGGGATGAGATGTACTGTGGTGGTCAGTTCTGGAAAATACCACCTGCCACATTCCCTTAGAGTTCAGGGAGAGAGCTACCATACCAGCCCCAATCACCTAGCTTGGAAGTCGAGTGAGAAATATACTCTGACTCTCTTAAGGCACTCTTCTCTTTGGCCTTTGTTACTCAGAGCCAAATCCTGTACTAATCATAGAGATCTGCTCTGTGTGGGATTTTAAGGGACTTTAAGTAGAGGACTGTTTAGCCATCTTCTGGACTTGGTGTGAATTAGTGTTTGACTCAAATAAATCTCCTTTTCTAATACAATAGTAAAGGACAGGACTTCCACCTTCCTGCCCTGTCCTTCAGGGGCTATAAACTAGAAAGGGTCTTCTCTTTTGTAAACCCAGGACACTGTGCTTGCGTTCTCAGGCTACAGGCGCCTTGGTTGGAGAGTCCTGTGATGGGCCTCTGGGTTTGGAGATAAGGTCTTATCCTGGGCCCTTATCTCCAAACCCCCAGGCCCTGGCCCTGGTGGAGATGGAAAAAGTGGTGATTTTATTCTTTGCCTGAGGTTTCCAATTCCAGTGTGAAAGGGGGTGGGGTCCACCGGGAGGCCAATCCCCAGCACATCCAGGACCTCTGTCACGTGGCCAGGGGCACGCTCAGTGCCACAGGCTGCTTCTGGCGGCCCAGGGCTGAAGTTCAAGCGGCCCGGGCCTCTGAAGCAGGTGAGTGTCGTGGTGGTGAGAGTGGGCAGGAGTGTTCCAGGCTCTTTATCAGCCAGGGGTTGAGATGAAACACAGCTACCAGGTCATCACAGGTGAGGGATGTTCCCTTTGGGCTGGACTTGACCTGGGAGCCCAGAATCTCCTGGCTGATGAGGTCCCCAGGGAGTCAGAAGAGAGTGAGGAGAGCCGTTCACCACCTGGTGGTTCACCTGGAAGTTTCTGGAGCCGGCACCCCATTGCCCCAGAGCAAGTCATAGGTGCAAACCAAAGTCAAGGGGTGGAGAAATATACTCCACTTTCAGTGGGAAAAACGGCAAAATCCCATGTCAAGGGGTGTGGATGTATCATTCTAATGCAGGGAGCAGAGAGGAATTGGGGAATGATGATCCATAGACCGCTCTATCCTGCAGCCTGTAAACCAGCCATTAAAACCATCTGAGGGGCTTCCCTGGTGGCGCAGTGGTTGAGAGTCCGCCTGCCGATGCAGGGGACACGGGTTCGTGCCCCGGTCCGGGAAGATCCCGCGTGCCGTGGAGCGGCTGGGCCCGTGAGCCATGGCCGCTGAGCCTGCGCGTCCGGAGCCTGTGCCTCACAACGGGAGAGGCCACAGCAGTGAGAGGCCCGCGTACCGCAAAAAAAAAAAAAAACAAAAAAACAAAACCCATCTGAAATCTACCAGAACCAACCTCCCAAGTTCCAATGTTAGTGGTTCCAAAATGTGTGGGGTGTGTGTGTGTGTGTGTGTGTGTGTGTGTGTGTGTGTGTGTGTTAGTGAGTGTGTGGGGAAGATAAGGGGCCCACTGTTCCTCCCACACCCCACAAACCCCTGCCCTAACCCAAGTACCTTGTAACTTGCTGCTTTGGGCTCAATAAATATTTGTTGACTGACTGATAAATACAGGCTGACATTCACAGGGACAAAGTGAATCCCACGGGGGCTTGGATTGAATGTCAATGAGTCTGAAGACGACCTCCTTGCTGTGAGTACAGGCAAGACCCCCACCTCAAGGTTCTATGGCAGGAATGGAGTTTCTGGTGCCCCTTCTTGCTTTTTTTTTTTTTCTGACTGCCTCACACTGGCCCATCTGGTGGCTCTGGTATGTCTGGTCCGAGGCACACACTTTTCCCTCAATTCTCCCCACTCGGGTAGGATGTCTGGGGCTGGCATGATGCTTCCACCCACCATAACCTTCCAAGCTGTCTGCACTGCCCAAGTGTTTCTAAGCTTCCGGTGTTGGTGTTGGTGTCGGGCAGCCAATGGGTAGATGTGTTTTCGGAGGCGGTTATCTATGTCAAAACGTCAGCTGCCGTGGGTGATGGCAGGATGTGTGCAAGGCACGGTCTGCGCTGGGAGGAGTGGGGATAAGACACACGTGTCTGCCAGATGCTGGGGCAGTGAAACCAGGGGGGTGTGCGGGTGAGGGGGGGGAGGTGGAAAGGATGGGGGTGTGGCTTGGCGTGGGGGAAGCAGCTGCCTCTCCGTAGTCACTTAGGACCTGCGAGGTCCAGTCAGATACTGATGAAGAGCTGCCAAGAATGGAGGAGGGGGCCATATCCTTGTGCTTCCCAAGGAGAAGAGCCAAGAGCGGGAACCAGTGGGAGCCAGGACGGCCAGTCCCATTGGTTTTGATTCTTATTTGAAAATAATTATTATTTCTTCCCAGTGATCAAAGTAAATCATGCTGTATTGTGGAAAATTTGGAACTCACGGAGAAGTGTAACAAAGACACGAAAAACCACCTATCATCCCTAGCTAGACATCACCGCTGTGAACATTTAACCCGTCTCCTTCCAGCCTGTTATAAATGTGCACACAGCGTAGTGGTGAAGAGTATGGGACAGGAATCTTGCTCTTTGGGTTCAAATCTGTGCCCTGTAACATTAGCTGTGTCAGTTTTAGATAAGGTATTGAACTTATCTGTGCCTCAGCTTTCTCGTCTTTAAAATGGGGATACGAAGAGTACTTACCTTATAGGGATGTTGCAAGGATGGAATGAGATGATTCCTTAAGTGCTCTCACACAGTGAGTGCTTAATAAATGCTAGCCCTTACCAGCCTATTTCTATATATCACAATTTAGATCAAACCCTTAAAACATGTTGAATGCTACTTGTTTTCCCACTGAATGTTTTAGTATGAGCATTTTCCTGTATCATCAAAAACTTTTTCTAGAGCATCACTTTATTCTTCACTTTTATTTTTAATTTATTTTATTGAAGTATAGTTGATTTACAGTGTTGCGTTAATTTCTGCTGTACAGCAAAGTGACTCAGTTATACATATATATATTCTTCTTCATATTCTTTTCCATTATGGTTTGTTACAGGATATTGAATATATAGTTCCCTGTGCTGTACAGTAGGACCTTGTTGTTTATCCATCCTGTATATACTAGTTTGCATCTGCTAACCCCAAACTCCCAATCCATCCCTCCTCCCCCCACCCCCTTGGCAACCAGAAGTCTGTTTAGAGCATCATTTTAAATAGCTTTCTTGCACCCCATGGATTCATCTTAATTTACTTAGCAATTTTCTTGTTGCTGGACATGGATGCTGTTCTCAAGTTTTTGTTAATATAAATAATACCGCAATGAACACATTTGTCAGGGGTTCCTTGAATTTGTTTCTGACATTTTTTTTTTTTTTTGCGGTATGCGGGCTTCTCACTGTTGTGGCCTCTCCCGTTGCGGAGCACAGGCTCCGGGCGCGCAGGCTCAGCAGCCATGGCTCACGGGCCCAGCCGCTCTGCGGCATGTGGGATCTTTCTGGACCGGGGCACGAACCCGTGTCCCCTGCATCGGCAGGCGGACTCTCAACCACTGAGCCACCAGGGAAGCCCCTGACATTTTTTTTCTTGTTATGAAAGTACAATATACTTGGTATAGAAAACCATCGAAAAATACAGAAGAATATAAAGAAGAAAATAAAAATTATCATTGAGAGAGAGAGAGAGATTGAGAGGAGAGATTCTCTCCCCAGGAAGAAGGCGTCTGGGCCACTCTGCACTCTGTCCTAGAGGCTCCACCCAGCGCCTGGCAGCATAAACACGGCCAGAGTTAAATAACAGCCCAGCACAATATGCAGGACGTCATAGGGTTTTAAGTGATTAATTGCCAAGTAAGCACTACGAGTTTCCTAACCAGCAGTGTTTGCTCCTAGTGACCAGCTGGGACAGGGAGAGAGTCCTTAGTGTTTTTAAAGAACGCTTTGTTCTGCTGTGTGACAGGTTTCCCAGAGTCTTTACCAGCCGGGAAGCTTTCTTTCCTAAGGGCCTTTAGGACAAGGAGGGCTCTAAATCATCCTCAATCAATCAAGAGGCCCCTCTCCCTCACCCCATCCTCTGGCCCTAGTCAATTTGGGGGCTGCCTCAGAGGTGAGAGCCTACTCTGGCCTCAGCCATCTCCCCAGATCTCCTCCGAAAGCCCTCAGTATTAGGCTGCTCAGATGACTTCCTCCCAACCCACTGAAAGAGGTTCTAGGGCAGGTCTGAAAGGGATGTACCCAACCCAGAGTGGGTTCAGAGGGGGAGAGATGGCTTTGAAGAAAGAGCCTTGGGCCTGTCAGGAGCTTCTGAAAGGATGTGGGCTATGCAGCCTGGAGGAGCTGAGGTAGAGGGGCCATGATGGCAGACTCTACAAAATTAACCGCCACCAATTTCTCCCAGCCCCACGCGTGCGCACTGCTACTCCCATCCAAAAGAAGGAACGGTGAATCCATTTCCCCTCCCCTTGAATCTGGGCTGGCTCTGTGACCTGCTTGGGCCAACAGAATTCATCGGAAGTGTTGCCATGTAACTTCTGAGCTGGGGCATTAAGAGGTCCGGCAGCATCTGTTTTTGTTCCCTTAAACGGAAGTGCCAGGTGAGAAGCCCAGGCCATCCCGCTGGAGAGGCCGATTCGGGGAGAACAAAGCCCCCTCAGCCAACAGCTGCCACCAAGTGCAAAAGACGTGAGTGAGGCCGTCCGGGATGTCCCAGACCCAGCCAGACTCCCAGCTGAGTGCGGTTGCGTGAGCAACTCCAGCCAATGTGGAACAGAAGAACCACCCGCTGGGCCAAGCCAACCCGTCAATCGTGCGAAAACGTCAATTGTTGTTTTATGGCACTGAGTTTTGGGTTGCTTCTCAGGCAGCAGTAGATAACCAAAACACTGCTGTTTCAAATACAGCTGACGCTCCCACAACATGGGTTTGAACGGCACGAGTCCACTTACACGCAGATTTTTGTCAGTAAATGCGTATACACGATCGTAATACACGATCTGCGGTTGGTTGAATCTGCAGATGCGGAACTGTGGAAACGGCAGGCTGACAGTAAAGGTGTACGTGGATTTTTGACGGCATGGGGTCTGGCGTCCCTAACTCCCGCGTCATTCAAGGGTCAACTGTATTTGAAGGGCCGTTGGTGGCAGAGGGGTGAGATTTGCCCTTGCAAGCCCCTTTTGGCTCAGTAGAGGTGGGGACTCTGAGACATCGAGAGCCATCTAAATTAGACCATGTGTGACCTTGGTGTGACCTTGTGTGACCTTGGTGCACTCCCTGCGGGGCAGGAGGGGAAAGCCCAGGCTGCTTGTCGGCGTCTGGAAGGGGACCTGGGGGGCCAGATGACTGGCACACCGTCCCACCCGAAGCTTCTTCTATTCTTTACTCTCCTCCACATTCATTCCATCTGTTTCCCACACAGGGAACTCTGCCGGCTCCGCCACCCCTGCTGAAAGGCAGAACCAGTCCTGCTGCGTGTCCCATCTCCACGTGCTTTTCTCAGCCTAGGCATTTTTGAAGTTCAAATACCACCTCTTTCTGAAAGCTTTTCATGTGACCTTGGCTGCTTTGGGACCAATGACCTTTACCAGCTACAGTGCCTGGATGGCAAGCTCTCTAAAGAAAGGGATCCTGTTTTATTTCTTTCTCTGTTTGCCCAGTGTCTAGCATGGGGCTGATGGCTCGGGCTCGATCCAGGGGTTTGGACTTAGCAGGCAAATCACACACCTGGAGGCTCCCTGGCCACGTCGGGACCAGCTTGGAACAAGGGGGTGAAGCCAGGGCAACCCGGGGAAGGATCTCCTGAATCCGGCAGCCACTGGCTGGTGTGTCACATCTGTTCTCTGTGGGCTCCACGAGTGTTCAGGAGGGTCTCTGTCAAGCTGGCTGTGGAGCTTGGAGAATCTTCCTCAGAGAAGCAGGATGTGTACACACACACACACACACACACACACACACAGACTCAGCACTCAAGCACGGAGACTGCCTCAGGGGAGACACTGTCTGCAGGAACCAGACTCCACAGCCTCCCAAGGGACTCGTCATCACATCTCTCGTCAAAGTGTCACTTGTCAGGCGCGGTTCTAGCTCAGCGGAACTCACACTGAAGGAAGGGCCTCGGAGGGGAGTGGGCTCCGCGGAGTTTGCAAGCAGACACCGCGTGTCTTGTCCTTGGCAATTTCTTGGCCCGGCCCCAGAAAGCCTAATGAGCCGGTGGCATGAAGAACAGACACCATGGGGGTTATCAGAGGTGCCCACGCGGGGCTTGGGGAACCTGCCCCGTCCTCCGCCGCGTGCGGGCGTCACTCAGTCAGATTCCCAGCAATGCCCAGAGAGGAGCAGGTCTGAGCAGGACTGGTCCTCTCCTTTGTGCACAAAGAAGAGGAAGAAGAAAAGAAAAAGGGATCTCGGGTCAGTCAGGCAGCAGCAGGGAGGGGATGGGACTCGGGGAAGATGGTCTGAGGGTGAGCGGGTCGGTGGCGGCCTTTAGCTTCCTAACGGCCTCAGGCCTGGTCCGAGGGGTCTCTCTGTAGAAGGGGAGCCCTGTTGCCAGTTTTGCTTCAGGAGCCTCTCGTCCAGCTCAGCTCTACCCTGAGCAATTCTCCCCGCCAGCCCTGGGGTCTGAACTGCAGCCCCCCACTCTGACCCCAACAGCCCAGAGCAGCCAAGCCCATGGCCCAGCTTTCCTTGAGAAAGGCCTGGATCAAAGCTTGCACACGCTTCTCAACTACAGGTGGTAGTGAGCGTCCGCTTGTGTAGGGCCTGAGTTCTAGAGGGTCACCAGAAAGAGACAGCAAACAGAGGAATGAATGCTGGGCCAGACCATCTGGCCACACCCCGGGCTGTGATCTGGCATCTGGAGCCACCTCCCCTCCCAGGACCTCAGCCCAGCTAATGGGCCTAGGCAGTCGAAGCCCCTAACCCCTGTCCCTTCTCGTTGATTCTTCCGCTCCCCAGCCCTGCCCTCTGTACTTAGGAGCCCCTGGCTGTACTCAGGGAGCCACGGCCCCTTTAGCCAAGGGGCTGGACCCAGTGGTGTGCTGGAGCCGCCTGCAGCTCACAAGAGCCGAGTCTGGGGTTTCCCTGGTGGTACAGTGGTTGAAAATCCGCCTGCCAATGCAGGGGACAGGGGTTCGAGCCCTGGTCCCAGAAGATCCCACATGCCACGGAGCAGCTAAGCCCGTGTGCCACAACTGCTGAGCCTGTGCTCTAGAGCTGGCGAGCCACAACTACTGAGCCCGTGTGCTGCAACTACTGAAGCCCGCGCGCCTAGAACCTGTGCTCTGCAACGGGAGAAGCCACCGCAATGAGAAGCCCACGCACCACAACGAAGACCCAGTGCAGCCAAAAATAAATAAAATAAATAAATTTATTAAAAAAAAAATGAGCCGAGTCCACTGTGCGTATCCCTTCCCACCTCTGTGTTCAGGGACAAGTAGGTAGCTTGGAACTGGCTAGGGTAGGAGGATTTCTTCTATGGAAACTGGCAAATGCTAGAAATTGAGACTCCACCCCAGAGCCGGCTGTTAAACCTTCACCAGCACACCACTGGTTAGACCCCCAGAGCAGGCAGCAGAGTGCGTCACTGCCGACCCCTGCAGCCTCTCCTGGAGAAGCTCTTCGCTGTGAACGTGGGCAGGGCCAGGCTCCGGCTCAAGCAGGCCTGGGGTGGGCTCCTCTCTCTCCGTCCTCCGCTCCCCACCCAGAAGCCTTCTCCCCAGGCAGCCTGGCCTGGCTGTTTGCCTAAGCCGTTCTCAGGTATTCTGCCCCCCGGTTGCAAACATCATCTTTCAGACTCTTGAGCCGAGAGCACAGATCACCTTGAAAGCCAGGAGAAAAACCCCATCTTTGTCCATGGGCGTCTTGGGTGGGCAGTCCTGGGACAGGACGTTAGTCTGAGGCAGAGGGGGCCCTCACGCCAACACTCCGTTTCTTTCTGCTCCTTGCCACTTCCCGTCTGGGATTTTGCTCAGGACATTCCTCTCCCTGGAATAATCACCCACCCTACCCACCCGGTAAATGCACTCTGTCCTTTCAGTTCTGCTGGAGATGTCACCTTCTCGTGACATCTTTGCCAGCCCCCAGCTCTCCCCCCTCTCCCCGCCCCCAGAATGCTCCCACCCACCTGGTGGGTCCTCCACTGAAGCAGCTGTCACTCGCTTGTAGAGCTATAGTCTCCCCCATTAGGCTGTGACTTTTGTCCCCCTCTTCCCAGGGTATTTCTTCCACAGATATGTCCCGAGTCCCCATTATGTGCTTGGTCCAGGCACGGGGGTGTGAAAATGAGTGAGGGAGTTTGGCTTCTACCCTCGAGGGGCAACCAGTCTGCAGGGAAGATTACATAGACAGTAGCAATACCCGGTGACACGTGCAGTCCTGGGGAACTGGGAACCATGGCAGCACACAGCAGGGACCCCCAACCTATTCGGGGATGGGGGTGTCAGGTAAGTCTTCCTGGAAGATAAGCCTTTTCTTTCTTCCAGACTTTTCAGTGGAGGCTTCCAAGAGAATCAGAGTTCACAGAGTTGACAGCGTGTGCAAGACCTGGGGCACAGAGAGGGTGCAGGTGTGGGTGTTCGTGGCCTGAGATGTAAGTAGGAGAAGAGGCCGTGGAGACAAATCCATCAAGAAGTCTGGCTGCGAAGGGCCAGGGAAAGATGAGGGGCATGCAGCCGGAAGGGGATGAGAGAGAGAAGGACACGTTAATTGCTGATGGGGAGGGTGGGGCTGGGGACACGGGAGGACAGGGACTACTGTCTAGAGTTGCACTGTACAGTACAGTAGCTACTAGCCATGCTCAATTCTCTCAATTAATTAAAATAAACAAAATAAAACTATTCGGTTCTTTGGTCAGACTAGCCACATTTTAAGTGCTCAAGAGCCACACGTGGCTAGTGGCTAGGAAAGTGTAGAACAATTCCATCATTGCAAAAAAGATCTACTGTAGAGCTCTGCCCTAGAGTTTGAGCTCCTGGGACACAGAGTTCAATGGGATTGGCCACGAGATGAGTGAGAGGATACTTCTCCCTTGGCACTGGAGGGCAGGCGGACAGGGTGATGTGGACAGATGCTGGGGTGGGGGATGGGATGGGGTTAATCTGTGACTCCCGTGGTCTCTGTGAAGTTGGAGCTGAGTGGAGAGTAAGGAGTAGCTGTGTGTCAGGTGGGAGAGAGCTGGCTAGGGGAACTGAGGACCCTCAGAAAAGTGGTGGGCTGAAGGGATGGAGCCCAGAGCTGAGCACCTCAGAAGAGGGGTGGCTCTGTGCACCGTGGCAGGCAGGTCCATGGTGTGCTTGGAAGGAAGTAGGGGGCTGAAGAGAAGTCACTTGAGTGGGAGATCCAGCTATCTACTACTGGGTAGCAAACTATCCCCAAATGTAGTGACTTACAACATCCACATTTAGTTTGCTCATGAATCTGCTACTTGGGCAGTGCTTGGCAGGGACAGCTTGTCTGCTCCACTCAGTGTCAGCTGGGTAGCTTAAAGGGTGACGCCACTTGGCATTGACTAGGGTGGATCAAAGGAATCATTTGAAGGCTCCCTCTTTCACCTATCTGGTGCTTGGTGCCGGCTGTCAGCTAGGACATTAGTGGGAACATCAGGCTGTTGGCTGGGACACCTATCTTGGCCTCTCCATGTGGCCTGGGCCTCCTTACAACATGGTGGCTGGATTCCAAGGGTGACCATCCCGGGAGAAAAAGAGAGTCAGATGGATGCCATATCACCTTCTATGACCTAGACTAGCAAGTCTGCAGTATCACGTGGGCCACATTCTATTCATGGAGGTAGTCACAAAGGCCAGACATGGTTCAAGTGAAGGGGAAACTCCTCCTCCTAAAGGGGGCTAGTGGCAAGGTTCTAGAAGAGCATGTGAGGGCTTCCCTGGTGGCACAGTTGTTAAGAATCCGCCTGCCAATGCAAGGGACACGGGTTCATGCCCTGGTCCGGGAAGATCCCACATGCCGCGGAGCAACTAAGCCCGTGCACCACAACTACTGAGCCTGCGCTCTAGAGCCCGCAAGCCACAACTACTGAGCCTGCGTGCCACAACTACTGAAGCCTGTGCGCCTAGAGCCTGTGCTCCACAAGAGAAGCCATCGCAATGAGAAGCCCACGCACCGCAACGTAGAGTAGCCCCCAATCGCCGCAACTAGAGAAAGCCCGCGTGCAGCAACGAACACCCAACACAGCCTAAATAAATAAATAAAATACAGAAGAGCATGTGAGACCAGAAATATTGCTGTGGCCATTTCTGGAAAATACGATGTGCCACAGAACCCAAGGAGTGAGAAGCCAAGATCTTATCTGCTTCTGGGAGAGGAGATGAAGAAGTTGGGCCAAGTTCAAATTCCTTCAATTCATTCATACAACTAATATTTATTGAGCACCTCCTATGTTCCAAGCTTAATTTCAGGTGCTGGGGATACAAGATGGACAAAAATCCCAGTCCTTATGGAGATTACATGGTAGTGGGGAAGACTGATAATAAACAAACAAGAGCTTATTATATTGGGTGATGTTAAATGCTATAAGCATGACTGATGGTCAGCAACAGAAAGTGCAGAATGGAAGGGTAGAAGTTGGAGCAGCTAGGGCCTCCCAGAAGCCCGGATTTTCGGATTTTCTCCAGAGGGAGGAGGGTCTGCAAACTACAGGGAGGATCGGGAGGGTTTGGCCATGCCTTTGAACGCTGTATCCCAGGCACCTAGCTGGTAGGGCTGGATAAACTTGGCAGGGTGTAACCAAAAGGGCTCCCGGGCGCTGAGTCTTTGCCCAAGGTCACCGGCTAGTTAGAAACAGTGCAGGTACAGGGCTGGCGAAACAGGGAGCACATTTGACTCGTCATCCCCGAGAACTCTTCCCCCTGTCCAGTTTCGGAGCTAAACAGACCGGGGGCTTCTTGGAGAACGGTACCCCGGGGTGTGTGTCTAACCGCCGTGGTTCTACTTGTACAGAAAGCTGAAGGGGCCGAGGAGGAGCGAGTTTGAGCTGGAAAGGGCTCAGGGAGGAAAAAACGTGGGGATTTCATTGGACTCAGCGAACCCTTCCCGGACCAGCCGGCGTAAACCCTCAGAGGCGGCCGCCAGTGCCTGGCTCTCCTCCGGGCCTGGGGCGCTCGGCGGAAGCGTGGTTGCGGAGGGGGGCGGGGCGCAATCCAGGATCCGTCCTCCCCCTACATCCTTGCGCCTTCCCGACAACCTGCCCTGGCTGGAAAGCCACCAGGACTAGGCTGCTGGCGTGGTGTGAGGACAGGAGGGGACGGAGAGTCCGTGAGGGGTGGGAGGGTGTCCGGGGAGGAGGGGGCCTCCCCGGGCGGGGCAGAGGCTGCGTGGGGGGCTCGGTGGTGGGGGAGATTGGGGGCCCCGCGACATCTCCGACACAAAGGGCGGGGGAGCTCGGCCCGGCGGTCTCTGCAGGCAGTATTGATCGAGGGGCGGGCGCAGCGAGCGCGCCGACAGCGGCTCCATCCATTAGGGCCGCTGTTCGCCTCCAATTAGAAAAAAAATCATTACTCAGCAGCCAGCCGCGGCCTGCGCGCCGCCCGGGACCGCCTGCGAGCGAGCGAGCGAGCGAGGGAGCGAGCGAGGGAACGGCGGGCCTCCCCCCCACCTCGTGCTCCCCACCCCCAGCCCCCGGCGCCCCGCCTCCCCCGGCCCTAATGACAACTATTAGAACTGCCTCCCCGCACCCACCGCCCGGCGAGCACAAAAGCGCGAGATTCATTTGGTAATCGGGGTAATTACAGCGGGGCGCGGGGGCGCACGCGGCGATGGCGGGCGCGCCGGCAGAATGCTAAGGGACCGGGCGCGCCGCCCGGTCCCACCCCGCCGCCCTCCCTGCCCGGCCCCTCGCCCGATTGGCGCCCGGGGCCACGTCTCCCCCGCCCCTGCCCTTCCCCCCACCGCCAGCCGTGGGAAGGGGGCTGCCGGCGGGGCTCCTGGGGGCGGGATCAAAAGTCCCCCCGCTCCCCCCGCCACCCCCCGGGCCCCGACTTGCTCGCCATCGGCCTCGGCAGCGCGGCCTGCGGCGCTCAGGACAAGATTTGCCACGTCCGGGAGCCGGAGAAACCCTCCGAGGCCCGGACGCATAATAAATACCGTGTGTAATGTATTTACTCTGCTGCCCCCAGTTAATTTACACACCCGCGCCGCGCCGTGCTCCCTCCCCCCCGCGCGCGCCCCGGCATGTCGTTCCTACTTACAGGCGCGAGGCGCTGTCCCTCGAGAGGGCCTTTTTTTTTTTTTTTTTTTGAGAGCTTTAGGATGGATGCAACGTGTCATTAAACCTGAAAAGGGCTGTTACTTATCTGTAATGGTGTTTTCCACAGGCCTTTCTCCTTACCTGTGCGGACCCAGGTACTACCTGGATGGTGGATGGGGGTTGGGGGGTGCTCCAAGGCCCGGGTAGGGTGGGTAAGCTGCATGTGAGTCCAGCCGGAGGCGGCTGAGGCATCCCTGGAACCCAGCCATGCCCCAAACCGACACCGAGGCCCCGTCTCCACAACCTGGAGGCAGCCCCTCTTTTGCCCTGTACCGTGCTGCACCCGGGGCAGGATTCTTCCTCCACAACGGCCCGAAAGAGCATTGTGTTAGGGGGCCCCTCAGAAAGGCTTCCCCCACCTTAGCCTGCAAGAAATGCAGCCTCCGGCTTGGCCATTCTTGCAGCAGAAAGGGCCCGTGTGACTCCGGCACTGGACGGCCCTTATCTGGGGCGATTTCCCATCTGCCTCTCGGGGAAGCAGGATTGTCTTCTGCACAGGACTTATCTTGTTGGGAAGCAGAGCTGTGAGCTAGAGGCAGGCCGGGCGAGTGGAATGCTCACTCGGCCTTGTGTGTTCGTAATGACCCAGAACAGAGTCCTCAGAGGTGAAAAACAAAACCCTACACCCCCTTAACCCTTCCATGCCCAACCTGGCTGAGAGATTTCCTCGTCCTGCTGTGGTGGCATGCAGATTCCTCTCGGGACTGCATCCAGGGGCTGCCTCATGGACCTCAGCCCCAGCAGGTCGAAACTTTAGTCTGACCTGCTACCGCTAGGGGTTGGTGGGTGGGGTGTTCACCCTGGTTTGGGAGGGTTTGGAGGAGGGAATTGTCATGCCCTGAGAGCTTGGGGAAAAATTTGAGTTGGTAAGCATTCTTCTGAGAGGAGGGTTCTTAAAGGGATCTGAGATCGTCCCAAAGGTTAAGAACTACCTAGCAGCTGTTTCACCTTGCTCAGATCTTATCTCTGAGCCCAGCTTCATTATCAGAAAGAATGAGGCTACTCCAAAGCAGTTGTTGTGATCAAAACAATGAGATAATGCTTTAATATTTGTAAACTGTACAGAGTTCTACAAAGATAAATTATTAACGATGCCAAAGATGGCTCTGTATGTGCGCACGTGTGTGTGTGTGTGTGTGTTTTGTGCGTGCACGCGCATTCATTTGTGAATGGGCAGTGTGTGTGTGAAGGGGGCATTGGGATTACATTCTCCATTTTAGGGAACTTCTGAACCCCTCATCTGTCTACCTCAGGGGTGGGGGATGGAGGGAGTGGACGGCAGGGTCTTCCTGCTCCAGCTGCTGTGGTACTCAGGAGACTCGTGGCCTCTCTTGGGCACAGAGCAGGTGCTTAGTACACCTTTGAGGAGTAATCAAATCAACGGGTAGCTGAGTTGGCCCACCCCACCTCCCTTCTGGACTTGCAAATACGAATCTGGACCCTTTCCAACTTGAATGTAATTATCTCTGGGGTAGAGGCCCCTCAGCCCCCAAATCCTTTCTGATTCCGTATCTACCTTCGAGGAGCTCAAAGATGAAAATAACCAGAATCCAAGGGTGTTCAGCATCCCATAGAGACGAGGACAGGTGAGGTGACAGCTAATTCTCTTCATCCACACACCGAGACAAAAAGGGGGGAAAGTTAGTCTGCGGTCGGGAGACCAGGGTTAGAGCCAGTGCACCGCATTCTCCCATACAGCCTCTTCCTTTGGCACAAAAGCACTATGGCAGCCATGGGGGGGGGGCCCTGCCCAGGCTTCCCTTCGGTGGAGAAGGTTCTGGAAGGAGTGCTCTTAGCTGACAGCACCCAGCTGCCGTACCTTCAGGAGCCACAGCAGCTGAGACCACAGGCTCCCCAGGCTGCCCCACCCAGTGACCGCAAGATGGGGGCACCAGAGCTGGGCCATTCTGCCGGACGTGGGACGTCTCTGATGGGCGGTCTTTGCTGCGGGGCTCCCCATCGGCCTGGTGCAGCCTTTCTCAGAGCTGTGCTGTGTCTGAGGCTCTCCCCACCCCATCCTCCTTCCTTTCCCCTCCTTTCTCAGGGATCAGACCTGAATCCTGAAGCCTCTCCCACCTACTCCTTCTCCCTCCCCCTTGATCCGTCACGCACGTTACCCCCAATACATCTCCTGAACTTCTGATTCCATGTTGGTGTCTGCTACCTGGAGGACCCGGACTGCCACAGGGACCAACACTTAGACTCCTGCGCTCTCCATCATTTTAGGTAGAACGCTTGTGTGTGCAGGGTCATGTAGAGTTAAGGGTGAAGCTCGGAGCTCTCGGCTACCCCTTTGCCCCTGTTCCAGAAGGTTGTAGGCACCAGACGCTCTCCCACGTGCCTCTAAGGCTAGGTGGCACGCTGCCACGCTTGGGTGGCCATGATGCTTGTGACTTGTATTTATTCTTCCAGTTGCTCCTGGGTACAGTCGGACTCATCTCTGCCCAGGGCCCCTGCTGCCAAAAAGGCTGGCTCTACCCACCAGCTTGCCCGGCTGCTCTTGGAAAGTCAGTCCTCAGGCCAGGCTGCGCTCTGAGGCCCAGAACTCCTTCCGAATGGCCGCTCCGAGCATGAATCTGAGAGTTGAATGCCAACCCTGCAAATCTGTACATCGAATCAGAGGCTCCCCTGACCGCCTTCCGCCTGATGCCAGGGTGAGTCAGTAGCCTGGGAAAATCAGATTGAAAGGAAGGGAATCAAGGAGAAAAAACATCATTGGAAAACAAAAGAACTGCTAGACTGTCCGCCTGCTCCTGGAAAGGCAGTCACCAGCCTAAAGACAGATGAAGTGGAGGGCTGTTTTTTTTTTTTTTTTTTTTAAAGGCGGGGGCAGAGGTCATTAGCTCGGAGAATGTGTTATATTTGACATAAGGAGGGTGGTAATTTGAGGCTGGAAAGTGCACTCTGGTCCGGGAGATGCAGTCCGCAGATACTATTCGCTGGGGAGAACGGCCAGGCCCTCAACTAGGAGAGTGGCAGACAGGGATGCGCTGCGGAGGTCTCCCGTTCTGCCAGCCATTCACAGCACCTGTCTATCCCCCCACCTTTCTGAAGAGGATCCATCTGTGAACTCTCACTTCTGCCATCCCTGGCAGCTGTGAAGTCTCACGGGACTGAGACCAGCACCCAGTGACCTGGGTTGTAGAGCTTCCAAGACAGCCAGTGCCACCCCTGCAGGCTGTTTGTTTTGTTTTTTGTCCCCGGAGCCAGACTTTACTTGGTGGTGCCAGGCTGCAGCCCCATGGCCAAGGGTTTTGGGGACAGTACTTTTCGTCATAGCGGGGGTGGGGCTCAAGGGATATCTCCAAACCCTCCTCGGTTCTTGGGAAACCAGCCTGAAGTGCGCATCCCCTCTGAGGGGCTAGCAGGGTTATCTGCTGCCGGGGAACCCTGGGCACTGTGGTTCTTCGCAGTGAAGAGAGCCGGAGGCTACGGGGGAGAAACTCCTAGAGGACGTGCTCATCCCGCGGTCCTCATCCACTCCTGCCCGTCCCCCAGACCTCGGTTACAGATGGAAGGATGCAAGGGGGCAGCCAGCCAAGCCTGCGGAGAGCTGGGCGAGCTGCCTCGGATTGCGGCGCGCTAGCTCCGAGCGCATCGTCGCCCGGGGCCCTCTGGATCAAAGGCCGGCTCCTCCAGCTGCACTCAAACTTCATCCACTTCTCCAGGCTTTTCCGGGCCTTCGCTTGGGCCGTGCCCTCAGCCTCAAACACTCTTATCTAACTCCTACCCTTCCTTTCGCTTTCAGCTTAAGCTCCAGGAAGTACGGGTAACCTCCACTGTAAACAAAGCCAAACGTTTTCTTTATCTGGAGCCTTTACTATGCTAATGTACATTGTGAATCTTTGGGGGGGCTGGGGGGGGCGCCAATCTTTTCCAGAGTGTTTGGCCACAAAAGGCCTCCGCCGACCCCCTCATATCTATTAACCCTCTCCCTGAGAAGGAAGAAAATGGGAAAGGGTCCTCTGAGAGAAGCTGGGGCCAGGGAGAGCCGTGCGTTTCTCTGCTAGATCCTACTTCTTAGGTAGCAGCCCAGAAACCCCTCTTTCCCCTCAAGACGCGGGGTGGTGGGAATAGAGTCCCTGTCCCGTGGCCTGAACATGAAGCTTTATTAGCGTCAAGGTAAAATCCACACCTGTGCAGATGCTTAATTATAGGCATACGTGTAGCTAAGACACATTCACATGTTAAGCGTGGGTCAAGTGCATGGTCTGGGACAGCTCTTCTTTGGCTCTTTGGTAGAGCTCTGCCAGGCCACGGCCAGCCTGTCGTTTGTTCTGCTGGGCCAGGCCTCAAGCAGGTGAGTGGTCTCTGGCTCGTCTTTTTGGGGCCTGCAGCCCGGTGAGGGCGGCACCACATTGGTTGGGCAGATCCGTTTGCCGCCCCCCCAGATCTGCTGTCTGTGGATCCCAGGAGGCTGCTTGTCATGGACCAGATCAGTTGGGTGGCCTTGGCCACTGACTCCCGGTTGGGTTAAGGTTTGGCCAGTGAGATGCACCAACGGGCAACCTGGCTGGCAGGAAGAGTCAAGAGGTGGGAGTATTTGTTTCCCTGTCTGGGCTGCAGTTTGGCGCGGGCTACATTTCTATGCCCACAGGAGCCTTCACCTATAGATCTCTCCTGTTCTGCTAACAGCCCTCAGCCCTCACCTCTTCAGCCCAGGGCCTGGTAGTAGCTTCCCACTGTTGCTAGTCCCAGGGCACTTCCCTGTCCCTTGTGGTTTCTGTAATCTGCCCACGCCTCTGTAAATAGCCCCTTTGCTAAACTCTTCCCCATTAAAACCGTCTTGTTGAGAGCGCCATCCGTTCCTGCTGGGGCCCTGACTCAAGACAGCGAGAGCTGTGCTGAGTCATCTCACCAATCACAGACAAGATAGCTTGAGTTCCCCATTGGTCAATTTGAATATGCAAATGCTAGGCATCAATTACTTGGGGGTAAGCTTTCCGTAACAGTCTAGAGCCTGGCTGTGGACCCCCTGACTCACCCCTGTCGTGACATTTAGCACTGAACTGGCTTATCTGTGCAGGGTCCCCACTCCTACTTGTCTAGATGAGGTTATGGGAGGAACATGAGCCCTTTCTCTCCCAACGCTCTGTTTTTTAGAGGGGGGGGAGGACATCGTCCTTTTGGGGGAATGTGATAAAACTGTCCAAAGTACATGAAAATTGGCCACCTAACTCATGAGCTTAAATTCTGGTTTCAGCAGTGTGCTGGTAAATGCTTGACGACTGGCTGCCCCACCCACTTCCCTTCCTGAGCTGTAGCATCTGTTGATTTCCATGATGGAAATACTCCAACCCCGGCCAGTCTCAAGCTACTCAGGCGCTGGCTCTGACTGTGGAGCTGGGGAGCGATGTACAATAGCACACCATTAAGTAGCATTTCCACCACACAGAAACACAGATTAGCTAATCTCAGAAACACAGATAATAGAAACGGCAGCAAAGTCATCAGGAAGGCGTGAGTTTTGAGTATTTATCACCGTTGTTTTTAATATGGTTTATTCAATGTTCAGTTTTTAATTACTTTAATTGTAATTTAATTTTAGTGATTTTAATTTCATTTGTATTGGGGGTTGCATTTAACGATTGGCTTACAAAACTCCTGAAAATTTAATGATCAGCTCTCACAAACTGGTACTATCCAGCTCCAGCACACCAGGGAAGGCTTCTATTTGCTCTGTGGCAAAGGAAAGAAAAATTAATTTCCATCAAGATAGAAAACAAAAACAAAGAAAAGCTACGAGTATTTCAATTGCGCCACCTTGTGGCACAACCTAACACTACCACACCCCCTTGTCTGAACTCCCCCACTTTGGACATGTTGGATCTATATCTGGGGTGACCAAGGGTCCTGGTTTGCCTGGGACAAGTCCTGCCTTATGCCCACAGCCTTGGTTTAACTATTAATCGCACACCCTTTTGTTCTCAAAAGTGTCCTGGCTTGAACAATAAATGATGCAGTCGCCCTCCCTGTGTCCCGCTAGACTGTAACTTCCTTGAGGGTAGGGGTTGTCTTGTTTGCCACTGCATCCCTCTGGCCGAATAAGTCTTTGATTAGGATCTGTTGAATGAGCAGTGAAAGTCAGGGCTACAGAAAAACTTGGTTCTTTGGTTCCATTGACAGCGACTGGGACTTGGACATCTTTTCGTTTTGCAGAGATTTTTATTGTAATGTGGTTGGCCCTGTAATCTCTGACCCTGCAGCCCTCCGCACATAAAAAGCCAGGCGGATAGACGTCAGAGCCTCGTCTCCCAGGGGCGTGTGGCAGCCAGAGGGTGTTGGTCTGGCCATCTGGTGCAGGAACAGTGGAGCCGTGTGGGAGCCCAGCTGGCATGGGAATCCTTGGCTGTCCCCGGCAAACAGCATGGGGAGGCGAGCTGTGGGATCAATAGTAATTTCCTTCAGAAGAACGGCGATGTAGCGCGGTTGGCAATGGTACTGGGCTTTCCCTGGCACGGAGGTCTCTAAATGCACTTGTGCACTCGGTCCTCTTAGCTAGGAAATGGACTTGCAGCAGAATGCTGGACAGGGAAGGAAACAAGGACAGGACTTTCTTGGCTTGAGCCCAAGAGAGATTGCCAGGTTGGCCGTGGAAGCAAGCTTTCTCTGTGCCTGCCTGTCATGGGCAGAAGCCACGTCGACACTTTGAGGCACTGACAGAGTAGAAATCGTGGAAGCTGGAACATTCCCATGGACCTGCCGGCACCTCCCATGCAATATCCATCTACTCAGCACTTAGGGAGAGACTTCTATGTGGCAAGAACAGGGGGTCCCTGGGAAGTAAAGGTGATCCCTGCTTCTCACTGTGTAGACACGGAGAGTAAGGAGTTGTCTGACTTTTCTGAAGCCCGGTGATCAGTACTGAAATAGTGGCGAATCCCAGGCACCTAGGGGGTGGCTAGAGTCTGGCAAGGATGGGGCAGGCTGGAGCTGTTAATGGAAGGCTGAGCAGGAGTTTTGTAGGGCTGGGGTACTCGACGCAGTGGTGTACCACCTAGATCCCCCCTTCAGGGGTTGGGGGGGGACTGCTGTCCACTTAGAATTGCCCTTAGCTGAGGGGTGCTGAGCTGCCTTACCCAACATAATGCCCCCCTACCCCGGGGGGGCCAACTTGTATTCAATGACTGGTCTTGGCGGGGGGTACTAGGGCACACCCCCTTGCCTCAATTTGAGACACCTCTGAAGGGCCATCCCAGCTCCAGAACTTTTGGTCGGCTGAGGCCTTTGTTGCAGCTGCACGGTAGTTCAACTTCTCTGCCCCATCCTATGGCCCTCACTCCCTCTCGGGCGTTGTTCCCAAGAGCACCCTCCAGCCAACCTCCTAAATACTGGTCTCCATCTAGGGGCTCATCTCCCAGGCAACCTGACACAAGCCTGGGGCGGGAGGGAGGACGGGAAGGAGGGAGGGGAGGAGGGAGGGATGGACAGTCCTTCTGAGGGAGAGAAACTGTGTGCAGAGGGGCACGGAGCATGGAGGGCAGGCGTTACCTGGGGCAATGCAGGAGAGTCTGGATTTCCTCCTGTGCATGGGGACCGGGTCTGTGATGGGCTGGTGACAGAGACGGACAGTAAGTCCTAGGAAGGTCAGAGGAGGGAGGGAGTGTTAGGATGGGCGTAAGGAAGATTGCGAAGGCGCTGTGGGCACAGGAGGTATCAGGAAAGTCTGCAGTGCACATGGTCAGAAGGAAAAAAAGATAACCCTGGGAAGCAGGTTCTTTTTTTTTTTTGCAGTACACGGGCCTCTCACTGTTGTGGCCTCTCCCGTTGCGGAGCACAGGCTCCGGACGCGCAGGCTCAGCGGCCATGGCTCACGGGCCCAGCCGCTCCGCGGCATGTGGGATCTTCCCGGACCGGGGCACGAACCCGCGTCCCCTGCATCGGCAGGCGGACTCTCATCCACTGCGCCACCAGGGAAGCCCCAGAAGCAGATTCTTGATCCCTAATTTTTGGTGGTCAGCGAGGATTCATGGCCCAAAGATCTTGCATTCCTGTGCTTCTGACAGAGGTGTAGCCTGTAAGCGTTACTTTTAGCTGCCTAGTCAGACTTTGGGCTCTTCTTAACATAATTTATGTGCTTCCGCAATGAGCCACGTGTCCCCTGGCCTCTTACTTTCTTAGGTGGGTGCTGTGCCCCGTTTGATCTGGAAAAGTGAGGCTTTGAAAGCAGGTGGGTGTGGGTCCAGATCCCTCTCACTACAACATAGTAGCTGTTGTGGAACTAGGGGCAAATGCCTTGACCCTTTAGAGTCTGTTTCCTGCAAAATGGAGATAATGCCTCTAAACGCTTAGCGCGAGGCCTGGCACATGGTAAACACTCAATAGTTACCTTCATTTTCAGTTTGGATTCGTTTGCTCTACTTTGTACCCCTTTATCAGAACTGTTTGGTGTATGGGTCCGGGGAGTCATTGCGGGGGCGTGGTGTTGGTAGGAGTGGGAGAGGCAGAATACACAGACAGACCCCCCCTAAATAAGTCTCCTTTAGAGATCCGGCCCTCTCCCAAAGCCATCTGGCGTGCGGGGCAACCTGACAGTGGAAGCGGGCTTGTCTTTATCACCCATTTTCCAGAGGGGAAGACTGAGGTCTGGAGGGAAACTGACTTGGGCAGGTTTTAAAGGACCTGGGCCCTGGGCTTCCAGGGCCCTAGCCCTTTGCCCATCAGGTCTTGTGACACCATGTGCAGGTTTCTGTAATTCCCAGAGGCTTACCCTTGCTGTTTCTGCAGCTGGTTCTCCCGGTCTCCCCAAAAGCTGTGAAAGAAGCTGCAGCCTTGGGGCGTAGGCGGGGCTCCCCATGGAGCCAGGACCCGGGCCAGGAACTGCTCTTGTTTGTTCCCGAGCTCGCCAGAAGGACACCTCCTTCCTCCCCACTGATGTCAGCCCGATGACGTCTGGGCGCATTCAGGCCATGCTGTCATTTGTCCCATGCTCATTCAGCTGATTAAAAGTCATCAATTGTTTTTTAAGCCGGCAGCAGGCGAGCCACCAGGCGCCATTTGTTATTGCTCGGCCATGCTGTGAGATGCTGTTTAAACTCATGGAGCAAAGCTTTCACCAACCAGAGGCCAAAAGCGTTTTGGGGAGGAAAGAAAATAGGAGAGAAATGAGTGGGCCCACATCTCTGCCAGAAGGAACAATTGGGCCGGCCAGCTGAGGGGCTGGTCCCCCTTTTAGCAACTCCCACGCGGTTCTTTTCAGGGCCTTTCTTTTGGGGCCAGAGCTCCAGAGGGAGCCCCCTTCATCTCTCTCCCCGGCAACATCATCACCGCTGTGGCTGACAAATGGTTCATTTGGGGACTTTTTCCCTTGTCGCCCCACCTCGGAGTTATTCCCTTGCTTTTTGGCCAGGTGAATGTTCCCCAAACACAGCTCAATGCCACCCCTGCTCCGGCACCTTCGGTGGCTCCCCACTGCTTATGAATGAGGAATAAAGCTGTTGCCTGGGACAAAGGCCTTGCCTTCTCCACGGGGTCCCCCAGGTCCCCCTCTGACCTTCCCAGCCACTGCGCTTCAGCCAGGTTGCACCTTTCAGCCTCCCGCAGACATGACCCTTGCTTGGCTGTCATTGTTTGTGCTGCTCCATCTATGTGAAATGATGCACCTCTTCCCCAGCCCCCCTCAATCAACATATTGGATTCCAGAGGACCTTTCGAGGACTGTTCTGGGAACCCATCTCTGTCCTGGTGTCTTTACTGAGGTCACAAGTCCATGTCCTCTTCTCCCCCCCCCGCCCCCGTTTCAACCACACGTGCAGCAGATGTTATGCGTGCCTCACCCCCATCCCCTTGTGCTCACATTTCTTTCTCTTTTTTTTGGCCGCACCAGGGTATGTGGGATCTTAGTTTTCCGAGCAGGGATCGAACCCACGCCCCCCTGCATTGGAAGCGTAGAGTCTTAACCACTGGGCTGCCAGGGAAGTGCCTGTGCTCACCATTTCTGTTCTCAGCTGCCAGCACCTGTGTCTAGCCACCCAGGAGCCAGGAAGTGCCAGGGGATTAATGCTGCCTGGGAGCAGCCCTCACTCAACCAATGACTTCTGGGAGCTGGTGGATAAACACCCCGGCTCCCTCACCCCGTGGTGGAACATTCTGGAGTGATTGTCCTGTGCCGGCTTTCAGAGGTCCCCAGTGGGACTGAGCCTTGATTGTCCACAGGGTAACCTGCTCACTGGCTGCCTTCACTTCCTGGCCTCCTACCAGATAAACCACTTGTCTTTGTCTCAGTGGAGGCTACCGGGGGGCCCAAGTTCAGATGACATGTCACTTTGTTCCGGTCCTTTGTCCTTGTTTGTTCGGTACTGGTCTTGCTGAACCAGCCTCAGATCCCCTGCCTGACCCACAGCAGGTACCCTGTAGTGGGTGCCTGGTAAATGCTGAGGGGCTCCAATCTGTATCAGAAAATCCTCTAAATGAAGTAAGCAAACGCTGTTTTTCTGTGGATGGTTTTCTCTGCTCGCACAGGCCAGGGGCATTCCCACTTCTGCCTGGCCCTCCCCTCTCAAGTGGGCCCACCCCAAAAGCTCTTGAATTGCTATTGAATTTAAATAGAGCCATTCAGCTTTGCCCTTGCCCCTTATTTGTCACACGTGTTAATTTTCTCTCTCCTCTGGGCTCTCCCATTCCCAAGGGTGAAGGCCCACAATCCCAAGGGTTTCCTGTTTGTCACTTCTTCTGCACCCGTGAGGAATCAGAAGGTCTGACTCCATATGAATCAGAGAAGTTCAGTGTCATAGGCAGAAACATCTGTTTTGCCAGCCATAGCTCAGACTTTTCCTGAGTAAGAAACTTACAAGCCAAGGCGAGGCCAAGGCCGATGTTGGTGTCCACGGGGGCAGGGGAGGTGGGATGCAGAGAGACGGGAAGGAAGAAAGGGTAGAATGGCCGGTGGCTATGACCTGCCTTGGCCCCATGAGCTTTATCACCCTGTTCTTGGACTTCAGTGAGAAGTCATGAGTCCCACAGGGGGCATCTATCACCCGGCTGAACGCACCCCCCTTCAGCTGTCGGGCCAGAGCTGGGCTGGATTAGGCAGCGCAGAAAGCTGACAATCACAGGGGAGAAAGCCTTACATGGACAGCGGTTCCCAATGCTCGCCTGCGGGCCCCCCTCTTCATTTCCAAGTTTCCTTATCAGATGGGGGAAATGTATCTTGTTCAGGCAAGAAAGACACTGATGTTTTATCTTTGCACCAAGGTCAAAGGGGCACAGTCAAGCTCTCTGAGCCTGGAGTCACTCAAGCACCTGGAAAGAGCATTCCTTCCCCTTCGAGACACAGTTTTCATTTCCACCTTGCTCCAAACAAAAGCCAGGCAGCTGGCCTCCAGCTCCACAGTGGAAAAACAAACTCCGAGCAGGAGTCCCTCTCACATCTCTGCCGGCTTTTCCAGACCGCAAATGGGGACGTGCTGATGAACAAGAATGGGTGGATTTATGACAAGACAACAGGAAGAGGTATGGCAAGCAGGAGGTATGGCCTTAAGTGCACCGGGACGGGTGGTGTGTCCTCACCGTGGGTGCTGGCTCGTTGGGCCAGGACCAGGGGGAGTGTTCCTCAGGCTCCAGGCCTGTGTCTCTCCCCAGTGGCCTGGACTCTGAGAGACGTGCAGGACAGGAAAGGCCTTGCTTCCTTAGTGTGGAGCTGCTGTTACCCTGGAAACGGCCCTTCTGGCCTACAGGGCCTAATAACATTCCTCAAAGTTTTTAGGAGTTGTGAGTTTTGGAATGATTACATAAACGTGGCTTTGTGGGCGCAGAGCTCTGCACGGGTAATACCCTTGGAGTTGCGAAGAAAAACACAGCAAAACAAAGGAGAAAATGCAGCCTTGTGGTTTCGAAAGACTAGGGTTGCAGAATCGTATCTGCCGGATGGGAAACTTCCGTGTGTTTTTCTGCGTCTGAGATGGTAACTCTTTGAGGTGCCTTAGCGCAGTCGGAACTGGGATATAGATGCAGGTATTTTATTTTATTCTTTGTTTTTGGCCACGCCACGCGGCATGCAGTATCTTAGTTCCACCCATTACTCCCTGCAGTGGAAGCATGGAGTCCTAACCACTGGCCCTCCAGGGAGGTCCCCAGATGCGGGTATTTTAGAATGGCCTTGGCCACGTGCAGGGGGTTCCTCTTTCTCCAAGCATTTGCTCTCTGGGTCGCTGCAGCTGTGTGATTGGGCAGGAAAGCAGAAGTTGTCGTATTAGATAAACAGTCAGTAATGAACTGACCACATGAAATCGGTCCCTACTCAAGCATCCCTCCCTGCTTAGCAGCCAAGTCCCTCCCGAGCCCTGAATCTCCAGGATGCGGGCTACGGCCCAATACGGTGCAGTGCAATTGCGAAGTGAAGTCAATAGCTGCTGGATTTCTTGAAGTCAATGAAAACGATGCCGGAGAGTTGCTCCCATCACACACGAAGCCTCTAATTGGGGTCTGGTTGAGTTGGCCAGATTCTCAACTGGAGAGACTATTCACAAACAGGGAGCATGATGGGAGTTTCCAAAAGAAGACCCTTTGAAGAACAAAGACTCAAAGAGAGACTTGGGCTAACTCATGGAGGCCTTGAACCATTTTGCCAAATGACCCTCTTTATGATGGCATGTGAAATGTAAGGGTGAATTAGAGGCCGTTGTGCCACTAGATGCTTTGGTGGGGCGGGGGGAGGGAAAAGCTTTGAACCCCCAACCAAACTTGTTAGTACTTTGCTACTGTTAAGAATTAGTGCGCAGTTGCACTTAGAAGCTCTCTTTTGTTAAAGATGAAATAACTTATTTTTATGATTCAAGTGTCATTTTTGAGATCGAGTCCCGGTTAAAAAAAATTTTCCCATATGTACTTGGGAGTGTTGATCTCTATTTGAGTGGTTTCAGGGTAAGTGGGCTTTCCCCATGTTGGCTGACCTCAGGTGACAAAGGCCTCCAGTATTTCCAGGAGCTGATGAGCCTGGGGGCTTTGTTGTTCTTTGGTGGGGGGAGAGGGCAAAGACTCAGGAGGATGGAGGGATGTGGGCTGCCTATGCCCCAGCCCAGGGAACACAGCAGGCTGCTCCTGCCTCAGGGCCTTTGCACTTCCCCATTTTAGGGTCCAAAGCTCAGAAACAGGGCATGGAAGCCCAGTCATCTACCAACTTCCTTGACATCACCAATGGGATGTCAGAAAGGCCCCTCCAGCGTGGCCTGGTACCCCCCTCCCCAGCGCCTCTGATCTCCAATCTCCCTCCATCTCAGTAAACAGCTACCCCCTTCATCTTGCATCAAAGGCCCAAACCCTTCTGAGTCCCCCTTGCCTCTCTTTCTTTACTACTCCACATCTGCTTGGTTAGTAAACCCCATTGGCCTCCCTTTCAAAATACCCCCAGACTGTTTTCATGGGTGCCTGCCACCAGCCTGGGTCGAGCCCTGATTTTCCCTCTGCTGTGACTCCCCGCTTGCCTCTCAGCTTCACCCCTGCCCCTGCAGTCCGAGTTTCAATGAAGAAGAAGTGGGACCCTGTCAGGTCATATCATTCCTCTGCTCAAAGCCGTCCCAAGTTTCCCAGCTCACTCAGGGTGAGAGCCTCGCTGATGGCAATTCTATTGTCTCTTGGTGGTGTCTTATAAGGTCTGCACCACCCAGGCTGCCACCTGTCTGACCTCATCTTCTAGTCTCTCTTCCTTGTTGTCTCTGCTCTGGCCACACTGCCCAGAACACAGAAGGCTGCTCCTGCCTCAGAGCCTTTGCACTTCCTCTTCCCTCTGCCCGGAATCTTCTGCCCCCGACACTGGCTGATCCCTTCCTCCCTTCAGGTCTTTGTGCAGATGTCAGCTTCTCAGGGAGAATTTCCTTGGCTGTTGACTCCCACACACCCTGTCCCCGCTCCCTGTTTCTTGTACCTCTTGGCATTTATTACCATCTGAACCACAATATAGTTTATTGGTTATTTATTTATTTTTGATGTGGACCATTTTTTTTTAAACATCTTTGTTGGAGTATAATTGCTTTACAATGGTGTGTTAGTTTCTGCTTTATAACAAAGTGAATCAGTTATACATATACATATATCCTCACATCCCCTCCCTCTTGCATCTCCCTCCCACCCTCCCTATCCCACCCCTCTAGGTGATCACAAAGCACCGAGATGATCTCCCTGTGCTATGCGGCTGCTTCTCACTGGCTATCTATTTTACGTTTGGTAGTGTATATATGTCCATGCCACTCTCTCACTTCATCCCAGCTTACCCTTCCCCCTCCCCGTGTCCTCAACTCCATTCTCTACGCCTGCTTCTTTATTCCTGGATGTGGACCATTTTTTTTTTTTTTTTTTTTTTTGCTGTACGCGGGCCTCTCACTGCTGTGGCCTCTCCCGTTGCGGAGCACAGGCTCCGGACACACAGGCTCCGCGGCCATGGCTCGCGGGCCCAGCCGCTCCGCGGCATGTGGGATCTTCCGGGATCGGGGCACGAACCCGTGTCCCCTGCATCGGCAGGCGGACTCTCAACCACTGCGCCACCAGGGAAGCCCTGTGGACCATTTTTAAAGTCTTTATTGAATTTGTTACAATATTGCTTCTGTTTTATGTTTGGGGTTTTTGGCCGCGAGGCATGTGGGATCTTAGCTCCCCGAGGAAGGATCGAACCCGCACCCCCTGCATTGGAAGGTAATGTCTTAACCACTGGACCGCCAGGGAAGTCCCTACGCGGTTATTTTGTTTACTTGGTTATCTTGTCTCTGGCCTTACTTTTACCAGAATGGCAGCCTCCATGCCGACAAGGAATTTTGTTTTTTTAAATAAAAAAAGCTGTTTTGTGGTTTCTTGCTGTATTTTCAGCATCTAGTTCAGTGCCTGGCACAGAGTAGGCTCTCAATATTTGTTGAATATGTGAATGAGTGGGGCTTGGGGCAAATACTGGACTCGTGCGTTGGTAATAAAATGGGGCTGGAGTGTGAGAAAGAACTATTCTCTCCCCGCACCCAGCCCCTCAACTCCCATGCCTTTGACCGAGGCCTTGCCTGGCCACCCTGATGGCCCCGGGAGTCCTGTATGCAGTGCTGTCAGGAAGGCCTCCCCGCTTCCCACCATGGCTGGAGGGCCCCTGAGCAGAGCAGACAGCTCAATGCTGGGCACCTGGGAGGCCCTCTGGGGGTTTCAGGAAATACCCAGGGGAACCTTGGCTGGCACTCAGCTGAGGGGTAGGGTGGAGGAATGACTCGGGGGCATCTTGCTGTTGCTGCTAAGGCTGTTTTCTTTATGCACACTGGCAGGTAAAGCTAGACATAGGCAGACCCTTTTATATCTACTGCAACCCCTAGACCAGCTGCTTGGGCTCTTGCAGATGTTTTAGCTGTGTTTTTGTTGAGTGAAAGGGAAAAAGACACAACAGCAGGTGTCTACACTGGCCGATCCCGTGAAAGCAGGACGGGCAGTCTTACTTCAGAGAGTTCCTAGAATTCGCGTCTCATCTCTCTAGCCCGCCGCTGGCCTGCCTGCAGGTTTCTTCTTTTGGAGAGCCTCCTTGCCCTGGCAGTGCCCCGCCCATGCCCGCAGCTGGAAGAGGAAAATTGTTTTCCCAGTCTGCTGCTGTGGGGTATCACTGCCAGCTGGGGTCCTCAGTCCTGGTCCTGTTTTCCAATCATCGGGGGAGGAAACAAACAAAAAAATCCCTATGCCTGGACCTGACCTCACTCAAATTAAATCCTAATCTCTGAGGATGGGACCCAGGCAGCACTGACTTAATAAAAACAAAACAAAACAAAACAAAAAAATCACCCCAGTTGATCCTGCGGTGCTGCCAGGTCTGAGGCGCAGGGGGGAAACCAGTGTAACCGGTGGAGAGATGTACCCCTGTGCCCTGGATCTGGGCCTACTGATCTTTGCCATTGGGCCCCCTCCCCTTGGCCAGTTTACATCTTGCTGGCTCTCAAGGCCCATCTCTGGCCCTTGCGTTTGCAAAAGGCTTCTGGACACAGGGTCTGATCCCACTGAATGCTCCCTCTCGCCACGTGCTTGCTTTTGGATGTGGGTGCTGGGTAATTAATCACTCCTTCCTGGGCCTGATCTGACCCTTGTGTTATTATTTATCTTCCCCGGTGTTTACTACTTTGACTCGAAGCCGGGTTATGTACTCTCTCCTCTCACTTAACCCCACTTCCGTTGGGTGCAGAATCAACGCGACAAAGAATTTTGAGCCGCAAATGTTCCCGCTTGGGAATGAAGGGTGTTGAGAGATGAGGGGGACAGTCCTGGTCCTCTCAGGTCGGCTGGGGAGGGCGAGAGCCTCCCATAGATCATTCGATGGCAAGGCAGGCGGCAATAAGCGTTTTTGGAGTCGCACCAAACTCCTGGAGGGGAGCTGGCCAGGAAGGAAGTCTGCATTTGGGGCTTTACGCTAGCTTTCAGGTTCGGGAGGGGAGGCCCGATTACATTTGGGAAGCAGAGGGGTGCCCCTCAGGGGTTTCCAGCCTCTTAGCACAGGGTGAGCCCACATTAAACATGTATTGATGGGTTGAAGACGGCTCCAGAGGCAGCCGTGGAGCTTCTGGGGACAAGCACACAGCCAGAGGCTGCAAAGAGTGCCTAAGTGCGACCTCCTTTCTTCCTCGGAGTGGACCAGAGCCAGAGGGAGGAAGTAAGCTCTGGAAGGCCACCCAGTGAGCTCCTGATAGAGCCAGGCCCCAAATCCAGCCCAGCTGCCCTTCTCCTTCTAGGGCCTCCGGCTGCTTCCTGGAAGGCAGGATTATTAAACTGATAGACGCCAGAAGGTCCGTGAACTTGGATGAGAAGAAAATTTACATCTTTCTTTTCACTAACCGCTAAGCGAAATCTAGCGTTGCCTTTAATGGACGTAGGAAAGAAACCACAGTGAGACTGGCAGTCGCTGTAACTTTGTCACCAACAGAAATCACAGATATTTTCATATCACATTACCGTTATTGCAGATAGTTGCAAATATCATTTACACTCATCATTATTTTGAAATTCTAGCAGTTATTTTGCCTCTCTATTTAATTCATTAAATAAGCACGTATATGGCTATATCACAAGATATTTGGATGCCTCTTTCAGTATAATTGGCTTGCTTTGCAATCCATGGTGTTTTACTGTATGCTTTTAAAGCATTATTCTGAGAAGGGGTCCATAGGCTTTGCCAGCCTGTGGATGCCACAGGGGTCCATGGTGTAAGAGAGTCCCACCCCTTCTTAAGAACCGCCATCCATAAAACACACAGGACACCTTTTGTGGTAGACTCAGTTTGATGGGAGGGTTAGCACTCAGCCTTGGTGACAGGGGGGCTGGGTTCCATTGTTAGCTGCTACTCAAGCTCTCTGAACCTCAGCTTCCTAGTCCATGAAATAGGATAATAATTGTCCCCATATTTCCAGGCTGTTATGAGGTGAGGGCACACATGCAGTGTTGGTAGAGGCTTGGTCCAGGGTAAGCGTTCAATACATACTAGTGGTAGTTGCCAAACCCCATTGTGCTGGCCCGTGGGGTCTTGGGTTGGCGAGAATCATTTCTTAATCTTGGCTGATTCAAGAAGAAGAAGAAGAAGAAGGAGAAGAAGAAAATCTTTGCTAATTTGTCCAACTTCTTCAAACCTCAGTTCCCAGGTACCAAAAACTATCGTCTGAGGTCACATGGACTAAAATACTTTTTTAAACTGAAACTGTAACTATATATCAGAAAGCGCACTTATCTTAAGTGTACAACTCAATACATTTTTACATATGTCTAGATTCGTGTCCTCACTACCCAGTTCAAGATATAGAATACTTCCAGCATTCCAGAAGGTTCCCTCTTGCCCCTTCTCAGTCAATGCTACCCCACCTTTTATTTTTTATTTATTTTTAACACAAACCTCTTTTTAAAATTATTTATTTATTTGGCTGTGTCGGGTGTTCGTTGTGGGCACGCGGGATCTTTCGTTGTGACACGTGGACTCTTCGTTGTGGCGTGCGGGCTCTCTAGTTGTGGTGCACGAGCTCCAGAGAGCTTGGGCTCAGTAGTTGTGGCACTTGGGCTTAGTTGCCCTGTGGCATGTGGGATCTTAGTTCCCTGATCAGGGGTTGAACCCGTGTCCCCCGCATTGGAAAGCAGATTCTTAACAATTGGACCACCAGGGAAGTCCCAACACAAACTTATTATTTTATATTAATTTATTTACTTTTGGCTGTGCCACGTGGCTTACAGGATCTCAGCTCCCCGAACAGGGACTGAACCTGGGCCATGGCAGTGAAAGTGCCGAGTCCTAACCACTGGACCGCCAGGGAACTCCCCCTACCCCACTTTTTAAACCAGCATCCCGAGTTCTACCACCATTGATTAATTTTGCCTGGTCTGGAAATTCATGTAAATTGAATCAGAATGTAGGTACTCTTTCATGCCTGGCTTTTTTTCAGTCTGACTGTCTGTGAGGTTCATCTCTGTTGTTACATGTGTCACTAGCTCCTTCTCCTTCATTGCTAGGTGGTATTCCCTTGTATGAATACACTACAATTTATTTATCCATTCTCCTGTTGATGGCAATTTGGGTTGTTTCCATTTTTTTGGCTCTTATGAAGAAAGTTGCCACAAATGTTCGTATCCATGACTTCGTGAGGGTGTGTGTACTCCTTTCTCTTGGGTGTTCCTAGGAGTTGAATTCCTGGGTCAGAATATTTTCGTGTGTTTCTGTTTAGTTCCGGTTACCTTTAAAAAGATGGATTCTATCAAGAACGAGGCTCAGGGCTTCCCTGGTGGCGCAGTGGTTGGGAGTCCGCCTGCCGATGCGGGGGACGAGGGTTCGTGCCCCGGTCCGGGAAGATCCCACGTGCCGCGGAGCGGCTGGGCCCGTGAGCCATGGCCGCTGAGCCTGCGCGGCCGGAGCCTGTGCTCCGCAGCGGGAGAGGCCACAACAGTGAGAGGTCCACGTACCGCAAAAAAAAAAAAAAAAAAAAAAAAAGAACGAGGCTCAGATAGTGCGTTAGGTGGGACAGTTGCTCATGAACCAGCCGTTTCCCCATACCTGCCTCCCCAGTCTCACCTGGTGATTTTCCAGACACAAGGCAACAGGAATTCCAGTCCTGAAGTTTTTTTTAAAAGTTGATATTATTGTCGTTAATAACCAGCCTTTGTTTGCCAAGCATGGCTCCCTATTTTAGTCCAAGAAAGGGGCTGCAGTGCAGAAGCAGGTGAGGGTGAATTCGAGATAGACATGCGGGAAAGAACTTCCAAAGGGAGTTGAGAAGCCAGGTCCAGGGGCCTAACATACCTTGGAGGGGATTAGAGCAAGCCGGCGCAGCCAGCTTGTGTATTCATACAATGGAATACCACCTAGCAATGCAGGAGAAAGAGCTAGCGACACATGTAACAACATAGATGACCCTCACAGACGTTCGGATTGAACAGAGCCAGGCATGAAAGAGTACCTACATTCTGATTCAATTTACGTGAAGTCCCAGACCAGGCAAAATTAATCAATGGTGGTTGAACTTGGGATGGTGGTTTAAAAGGTGGGGTAGGGGGAGTTCCCTGGCGGTCCAGTGGTTCGGACTCTCCAGAGGGAGACAGCTCAGCTTCCCCTCTCTCTGCTTCTTCCTCTGCTTCCCTGCCCACCTGGCAGCAAATCCCTCAAGGTGACCAACTAGGACTGACCAACCTGACCTCTGTCTCCGGGTATGCATTTTTAATTAAGCAGGTGGCATGTCACAGCTCAGTCGCATTTCACTAGCAGGCTCCTGCCTCTTCCTCTCAACAAATAGCTTTTTCACGGGAGGGAGGCTTTCTGTAAAGCCCAACTCCAGGGCTTCCAATTAAGTAACAGCTTTATACCTTGCACCTTCTTTTTTTTTTTTTTTTTTTTTTGGCGGTACGCGGGCCTCTCACTGCTGTGGCCTCTCCCGTTGCGGAGCACAGGCTCCGGACGCGCAGGCTCAGCGGCCATGGCTCACGGGCCCAGCCGCTCCGCGGCATGTGGGATCTTCCCGGACCGGGGCACGAACCCGTGTCCCCTGCATGGGCAGGCGGACTCTCAACCACTGCGCCACCAGAGAAGCCCACCTTGCACCTTCTTAATCAGGGTGAACCCCAGGTGGTTGACACCAGGCAGTTTTTTCGAAAACGCTGGATCTCAAATTGTGGTCGCTGGACTAGCAGCCTCAGCATCGCCTGGGAACTGGTTAGAAATGCCAATTCCTGGGCCCTACCCTAGGCCTCAGGATCAGAAGGTCGAGGCCCAGGGGCCAGGAATGGGTGTTTTGACAGACGCTCCAGGGGATTCTGATGCACACTAAGGTTTGAGAACCACTGATCCATTGAGGTTTACAACCTTGGCCTCACATTGGAATCACTTGGGGATTTAAAAATACTGCAGCCTGTTCCACCCCCAGGGATGCTGATGTAATTGGTCTGGGATGCGTAGTCTGGGTCTACGCATTTTTAAAGCTCCCTGGGTGATTGCAATGTGCAGCCAAATGGAAAACCTTGCATCTAGGAGAAAGCTCTTTTGTTCTATTATCTCCCTGGGCTTCCTGGGGCCCTGGCTTAATGCCTCGAGGATTCAGAGGCCAAGTGGCATTGCAAAGGCAATGCTCACCTGCACACACAGCAGATGGTGGGCTTTTCTTCTTGAAATTGCCTGTGGTGGGAGTGTTTACATCACCAAAATGGGCACATGCTACAAATCAGGGCTGTCATCCCTGGAGAACTTCTGTTAATCATCAGCAGGTCACCGCTGGGCCGGTACCCTGATTGGAGAACCCAGGCATGGCTGCAGACGGGGAGGGTCAGGACCCAGGCCAGAGGGCCCAATACAGATTGAAATCAGTGAGGGGCAATCTAGAATCTGTGTCAGCGCTCAGGATCAAAATATGGGTAAAACATGGGGACAGGACGAGCTACATAATTTGGGGGACCCGGAACAAAATGAAAATTCAAGGTTCCTTATTCAAAAAGCAGGATAAAAGGTGCCATGAAAGGTACTAACATATGAAACTTTTCCCTTCCTTCTGCAGTCTCTCTTTCAACCAATCATGTTTTTAATTTGCTACTTCATGTCGTGCCCCCTTGGGCACAGGGATACTTCTGGGGCAAGTGTACACCGTCACAGGGGCTTGGGGGTCCCGCCTTACCGTTCTGCACCCTGGGCCCACCAGCTGCCAGGTTCCCCCTTTCTTCAGCCAGACCTATGTGGTCCTCCGGCAGGGGAGTCATTGTCCTCTTCACACAGGAATACCCTAAGCTGCCTCCCTGCTGAGATATGCTTGGTACCGGATGTGGGTAGTGCTACCAGCCTGGGGTGGGCGTGGCCTCCACCGTGCCCCTCCCTACTGTCCTGGGAGAGCCCATCCCACCTCAGCCCTCCTACCAGGGATGGAGACCCTGGGTGGTTGCTGGGTGGATGGGCAAGGAATGGGGGAGACTGTCATGAGCTGAGCCTCCAAGTCCCCTTTATTATCCTATTAGACTTCACTAACCAAACAACAATCCAAAGATAGAATTGTTCAGCATTTCAAGATGGCCACCACAGAGCATTAAACCCCCAGCACAGGACCCTTCTGAGCCCAGGGTCCTGTGTGATCAGCCATGGAGCCGGCCCTGCCTGATGATACGACTAATGCTCAAAAGGCTTAGTTTGACAAGACTTGCTACTAGAGGGGTTGCCTCTATGTCCTCAGTATTTGGCCTCTAAGTCAGAGTACAACCCGGCCAGCTGGACACCCACTCTGGGCGGCGGGAGTCCAAGAGAGTAGATTCAGTGCCCTCCTGGACCAAAGTAGGACGTGATGTAGCCATTATTGATTTTCCTATAGAGAGTGAACTTTTCATTAAAACAATCACATAAATTATTTAATGCACCCCCGCATAGCAGTCTCCGGTAGTGTATATAACCAAGAGGGACGAGATCAGGCAGGACCTTGAATAAAGACTCCAGAGCATGTGGTCCATGACTTGAGGGGGTTGGGGTCATGACTTAATAAATCTGTTGTTGTTGTTTTTTCCCTAGAGCATTGGGATCACACACGGTCCTGTCCCTTCCATCTCTGGAACTGCTTTCATGGCAGCTTGGGTATCAGGAGCCACTCTTTTTGAAATGAGACCACCTTCAATTCCATCCTACCCTTATCACCCCTGTTTTAAAGAGCAAAGTGCTCCTAGGTGCTTTGTCAGTTGTGGGCCGTCCCCACTCTGTTTTTTCTGCCTTGGTCAGAAGAGCAGGGAGGCTGGGACCGGTGAAGCACAATTGGTAAAATGCCACCCTTTTCCAAAATGTTGCATAAACCCTCCAGAAAGTGACCTTCCAGGGAGCAGAAGGATTGCCTTGGAAACTCTGTTCTTAACTTCTTTCAGTAACTCATTCCCCACTGTTGTGCCAGCCTGGATAGAAAAGTGATTTTTGCATTGAATAGCTAATTATGATCGTTAAGTACCCAACAGCTTCAAACCTGCTTTGGGCCTTTCGGATTTTTAAAGGGATTTTTACCATTTGGCCTCTAAACATTTTGAATTACAGTACATTTGAAGGAAAAAAATTTTTTTTTTTTTTTTAGACAGTAGGTTATAGGGTAATTCCCTTGCTTGTGTGCTTACTTTTTTGGAGATCCTGGCGTGAAAAGAAAAGCCATTCACTTCTGCCCAGGCGGAGGAGGGTGGAGCCCTGCTTGTTGACTGAATGGCCCCCATCTCTGCCTTTTGTCTTTAGCTGTCTTGGGTGGAGGGCTACTGCACATGGGGTTAATTGCCCAGTCGTAACTCTGGTCGTTAAAATTCAAGAGGTGTGCGCTGTAAGACACTTGAGGTAGATGAACTGTCCCGTAACTTTTTATATATGGCCCTTCCCCCATTTGTGTTCCCACACTACTGTTGGCCTAAGCCAATTAGGACTCCGTGAGGAGGCCCCGGCCAGTCCAGGAGGCCTCAGCCAGGTCCCTTCCTGTCTTGTGTTAACTCTTGGTTCCAGCCACGAAGGGTTTGTGTCTTCAATTACAAAATACACCACCTCCTCCTTTCCCTCTAGTCACAGTTCCAACTTAAATTAAGATCTAATTTTTTTTATTATCGTTCTTTTCTCTTTCCCAGTGCCTTTCATGCTCCTTTTGGAAGGTTCCTTTTGAAATTTATCTTCTTTGGGTCAATACTTCACAGTGGTCGAACTGGAAGATTTTTCACCAATGCAATGTAACAAAAGCCACCCCCCCCCCCCAAAATAAAAGAGCCCAGCAGATTGACCCTTCAGGTTAAGATTCTTCAAACTGGCCAGCAGCAAACGGCTTCCTCATTGACTCTGTCGCTTGGAATCCTCCACTTCCTTGTGGTGCCATCTTGTGAACATTTGAGAACAAAATGGAGAATGAGGAAACTTCATCTGCTTGGGCCGTGGAGACGGTCCGCCATCTGTGAGGAAGCTCTAATTTCACTGGCTGGGTTCCTTCCCTCATGCAGGACTACAAGCCACTCATTCTCTGTATCTTCTATTCCCTGCTGCGAACTCTGCCATCCCTCCCCTGCCTCCTGCCCTGTTACAATGTTCTGCCCTCAGTTTCTCACATACCCCCAGACTCCTTTCTCACTTGTAGAAACCCTGTCTCTCCTTTACAACCCTTTCCAACTCCTTTTCGGCACACAAACAAATCATCTTCCTTAATAGATTGTACATTTCTTGAGGGCAAAGACCAGTGATATGAGACTTTCTCACAGCGTAACACACCAGAGGAAGCTCTAGAAAGGACCAGCGACAGTGAGCCAGGCCAAGCACACTGCTTTTCTTCTTCATGATAACCCTTGGGTCAGCCTGACTGACCCCTGAAGGAATTGGAAAAGTTAGGGGAGCAGGCTTCTGGCATCTACAGGAGACCCGCTTCTCTCTGAGAGTTATTTCATTCTCTCCCTACTTTGAGAGAGAGAATTCTTCCTCCGTTGGATTGCGGGTAGCCAAGCATGGGTTCAGGGCCCTGTTTTTATAAATGAGGGACTTATCTGGAGCTTGCTTGACACAGTTTACCAGCAGCTAGAAACACTCCAGGTGGGTTACTGACATCACCTCCTGCATCAACGAAGAAGGCTTCAATAGAAACTGATGAGAAAAAGCTACCCAGACTTCTTGGGCCGCCATGAGTAAAAGGTCAACAAGGAGAGTGGGGTTCCAGAGCAGCCAGATTCAGGGCTGTGGTGCTACCACCACCCCAGTTCTTGGCTTTGCTCCCTTGGGCAGGCTCCATCTCTAGATCTCTGTGGTTGTCCTTGCTGGCTTCCAGCCCACCCCTGGTGGTTTTCTGATGGTGGTACCTCCAGACCTCTCCCCAGGGAGCACCCAATCCTGTAGAAGAGAAAAAATTCTTTCCCCAAATCCTGGACAAACATTTCCTTCCATTTCCCTGGCTCTGGGCTGCAGCTGGACATCAGAAACATTCACTGGCCTAAGACCCTCAGGGCCTACCCCCAGGTCTGGGGATGTTGTGAGTTGAATTTCTAGGAATGGCCCTTTAAGATTCCCATGCCCCCTCACAAGCTGTAAATTGAATGAGATTTCACTCCTATGATTGTGTTATGTTATGTGGCCCAGTTGACCTTTAAAAAGGGAGACGATGGGCCTAATCGAATCACATGATCCTTTAAAAAGCAGAGAACTTTCTCTGGCTGGTGGCAGAAGCCGAAGAAGAAGGAAAAATCCTAGAGGTTCAAAACAGGAGAACAACTTGGCGTACCCTGGCTGGCCTGAAGATGGAGGGGGCCGGGTGGAAAATGTGAGGAGGAGCTAGGTCCGGCCAACAACCTGAAAGAGCTTGGAGTGGATCCTTTCCCAGGGTTTCCAGAAAGGAACACAGTCCTGCCGACACCTTGATTTTAGCCTTGTGAGCTTCTAAGCAGAGAATCGGGCTGAATGACTCTATGCCGGGATTTCTGACCCGTGGAAACTGTGAGCGAATAAATGGATGGTGTTTTAAGCTGCTAAGTTTATAATAATTTGTGATGCAGCAAAAGAAAACTAATACGGGGGTTAAAGCCAACTCCATGCCAGACACGTAGTTGAGAATGGAGGCAGAGTGGTCTCCTGGGTAGGGTTGCCAGATAAATAAAAATACAAGGCTCTCAGTTAAATTTGAACATCAGATAAATTTACAATGTTGCGTTAGTTTCAGGTATACAGCAAAGTGATTCAGTTATGCTGAATATATATGTATATATATATATATGTACTGAATATATACACATATATAATACATACATTCTTTTAAAAATTCTTTTCCATTATAGGTTATTACAAGATTACTAATATATTTTTAAGTATAAGTATGTCTCCATTTTGAATTTCAGATAAACAATGATTTTTTTTTAATGTAAGTACATCCTGTGCAATATTTGGGATATACTTATACTAAAAACTGATTCATTAAACAATTGAAAAATTAAACAATTAATTGAAAAAAACAATTGAAATTCAAATTTCACAGCTCAAGTCCACATATAGCCACTCTGGTCGACAGCTGACCTCCTAGATGACAGCCAGCATCCACCACCAGGCCTGTGCGTGTGCCATCTTGGATATGCAGCCCAGTTGACCCTCCAGAGGACTCCACCTCCAGGGAGCACCTGATTGCAATCATAAATGGTTGGTTTATGTCACCACATTGTGGGGTGGTTTGTTATACAATAATAGATCATTGAAACAGGGAGAATGTTCTCTTCATGGATATGACAATTATTTTCAGGGGGGTAAGCAGGACTTTCTTCCCCTTACCACCGCTCCCTCCCCACCCTGAAACTCATTCCTTAACCATTCCATACCACTGCTGGTGAGCTGAACTTTTCACATTCACAAATGTGGCAGCATAGCCGCTGAGGGCAAAGGCAGATCAGTCAGACAAATCTATTTGACTTTCTGCAAATTACTTCACCTCTTTCAGCCTTGGATCACCCATCTGTAAAATGGGAATGATGGGCTGCTCCCCCCAATTACAGCATGGTTGTGAGGCTCCCCTGAGAACATAGAGTGCCTGGCATATAATAAATGATTAATAAATGTTAGCTATTGTTATTATGACTAATGACCTGCAGCAATGGTTTTCATAAAAATTTCTATCTACTTACTGGCAGGAAGAACTCTAGTTTAATTGTCATGTATCCGAAGCCATTGTTGGCGGCAGCGATTTCCCAGCTTGTACCTACCTGGTGCTTGGTTTGTAACCCCCGGCACTCATCACCTGGGTCACCTTGGAGCACATTTGGCACTAGTTGAGCTTGGAGGATTCATTAGGAAGTCACACTATCAAAGATGAATGACTTTCTTTTTTTAATGATTTAGGTGGGTGTTTAGTTATAATTGTCTTAAATTAGAAAAAAATTCTCCTGGTAGAGATTACTGTAGCCCTGCTTGATGGCCTGGAACCATGGTGGCACCTTGGTCACTCTGTCATCTCAAAGTTACCCTGTCCCTGAGGGATTCCCGAGCAAGTCTCTGAGCAGGGGTGGGAGTGGGGGGGTCTTCTAGTTGGAGATTGTTCTGATCAGCTCAGTTTCACAGGAGGATCCCTTCTATCCCCAGTTCCATTCAATGTTAAAGCTACACCTCCACCCCTCACCAGCAACCCGAGAAGTTACACACCAGGAGCCCGGGAGAAGTAGCGTCGATGGAGAAGGTTTTCTTAGATTGAAGTATATGTTGTTTTATAATGATGTTTCTGGTGTACAGCAAAGTGATTCCATTATACATATATACATATGTATATATATTCTTTTCCCATATAGGTTATTACAAGATATTGAATATAGTTCCCTGTGCTATACAATAGGACCTTGTTGTTTATTTTATATATACTAGTTTGTGTCTGCTAATCCAAGACTCCTAATTTATCCTCCCCTTTCCCCTTTGATAACTATGTTTGTTTTCTACGTCTGTGAGTCTGTTTTTGTTTTGTAGGTTCATTTGTATCATATTTTAGATTCCACATATGAGGGATATCGTATATTTGTCTTTCTCTGCTTGACTTACTTCACTTAGTATGATAATCTCTAGGTCCATCCGTGTTGCTGCAAATGGCATTATTTTGTTCTTTTTCATGGCTGAGTAATATTCCATTGTATATGTGTACCACACCTTCTTTATCCATTTACGTGTTGATGGACACTTAGGTTGCTTCTATGTCTCAGCTATTGTAAATAGGCTGCAGTGAACACTGGGGTGCATGTACCTTTTCGAATTATAGTTTTGTCCGGATATATGCCCAGGAGTGGGATTGCTGTGCCAACTACAAATTGGCACGTGCCATCTACTCTACAAGGATTAAATCATGAGCCGCTGCAGCTGCTGACCTTCAACACCCCCTGAAAGGATTTCAGGGTGGAGATCAGGAATGAGGCCCTCTGTGCTCTGGGAAAAACTGGTAGAACAGGTCTTTAGGTATTTTCAGGAAAAGATTTTATGAGCCTAATTCTTGCATCTCTTTGCATCTAGAAAAGCATTAAAATCATTAATGGTGACATCTGCTCCTCGTGACTAGCAGCCAGCCTCTGCCAACATGTGTGCTTCACTGCACGTCCCCCCTTCACTAAAGTCACATATAACACTGACCTTCCGCCTGCCTCTCTGGAGCACTTCCTCAGAGCTCTCTGAAATGCCGTCTCCTGGACTATTGTCCTCATTTTGCCCCCAATAAGATTTAACTCACAATTCTCATGTTGTGCATTTTTTTCATTTGACAGCTGGATCATATGGTAACTCTATTTTTAGTTTTTTAAAGAACCTCCATGCTGTTCTTCATAGTGGCTGCACCAATTTACATTCCCTCCAACAGTGTAGGAGGGTAACCTTTTTTCCACACCCTTGACAGAAGTTTTGAAACCCGTGCTGCCTCTTTTGGGGGGTGTTCTTCACTTTCTTTGGATTCACTGACACCTTTGCGAATCTAATGAAAGCTGTGGACCCATTCCCTGGAAAAATGCACACATGCATGCACTTTTGCTGATAGTGCCAAGGAATCCTGAACCCCTTGAATCCTGGTGCATGGCTTCTAGGCTACAAATCTTTGCTTTGGATATTCTGAAGTCTGTCCCATGGGAAGCCACCCCAGTGCGGAGACCGCTTTTGGTCCCCACAGAGTGACTTTCCTTGAACGGCATCTAGAGGTTCTCCATCAGCCTATTTCGAAAGAAGTTGAGGAAGTCTCTATGGTTGTGTAGGGGTGTACCTTGCTCGCCCTCATTGCCGTATAGCAGTGCACGTGTGGGTAGAAAGCCTTGTGTTCTGTTGGCTGTGTGTAACATGAGAATATTGTTCATGATATTTATTTATGATAATCCATGGTGGAAACTTGCCTCCTTGACCTGCATGTTAAGGATACTTGTGCTTCTCCTGATGGTCGGCTTTGTTTTTACATCACCAGCTCTGTAAATCACAGTGCGACCCAGCTTCCTTTTTTGCATGGGTTGCTAGGGAACTCAGCCTCAAACTTGTGTTCTGCTTCCAGTATTTTTGTATAGTCTCCTCACTCTTGGCTCCATCTTACTTTCCTATCCTCGTTTTCCCTTTATCTCCTTTGTTCTTATTTGTCTCTTATTTACTTGTAGTTTATTTTATGCTGTTCTAGTGTATGCATCTTTGCAAACCTTAAATACATCTTTGGAACAAGGCAGATATAAATCAATAAAAATGCATAGTGGCTAATGGAAGCTCTGGACAGCTTTCTCTCTGTGAAAACAATTGTCCCTGAATATAGAGGTCTGTTTCATGGGGATGTGGAGGGCAGTTGAGGAGGGAGGTGAGAGAAGAAATGAGGAGAGCCTTGAGGAGTCTTGAAGCAGAGAAGTGCGCATGGCTAGGAAATCTACCCTTACTGGACTAGAAAGAAGTGCAGGTCATTGAATTTGGAGTTTTTCCCCCTATCTTCCATTAAAAACAATAATCACAACCCTCCCCCACCCCATGCCGGAAGATATGTATTTTAAAAATAAGGTGATTTTAAAAAAGGTATTTTATCATGGAGAATTTCAAAGATACCTGGAAGTAGATTAAACAGAATAGTGAGCCCCCATGTACCGCTCACCCGGCCTCAATAACCATCAATCCATGGCCAGTCTTGCCCTATTCATGTGCTTCTCCTGTGTGATTATGATTTTTAATTTTTAAATGAAATATATATATATATATATATATATATATATATATATATATATGTACATCCTGTAAGTAGACACTGAGTTTTCTATCAAGTAAGGAGTGTGGCTCTGGGCTCACAGCAGCCGCTGAAGGCTGGAGTGTTGGTCTCCAGCCCTTCACCCCCGCATCCCAGCTTCCGCTGTCTTCACCTGACAAAGCACTCCGCTCCATAAATTGTCTCAGGCCACACCGTGATTGTCAAAGACTCTTTCAAACAGGGGAAAGGAAGGCGCCGCTCTCCCTGCTGGGCTGTCTGAGAATCACTGGGCTAGAAGACAGCCGCAGAAACAGCTTGGAGAAAATACTTTATTCAGTAGCATTTATTCTTCAAACACTGAGTTTTACTTTCTTCAAAAACTTTTAATTATGGAAGATTTCAAATACAGCCAAGAGTAGAGAGAAGGGTGTAACGAACCTCCATCATGAATCCATGACCCAGCTTCAATAACTCCTCCAAAACAAATTGTTTTTCTGGCCGCCTCACGTGGCAGGTGGGATCCTAGCTCCCTGAACAAGGACTGAACCCTTGGCCTCCGCAGTGGAAGCACGGAGCCCTAACCACTGGACCACCAGGAAATTCCCTCCTCCAGCATTTCTGAAGAAACGAGCTTGCGTTTCAAGATTGCTGATTTATCATTTGTCTTCCCTCTTCAAAGTCCATCAAAATGGTCAAAAAGTAAAAACAAACAAAAAAATAAATACGTTGGGGGGCTCCTGAGGGGAAGTGTGACTACAGATGCACCAATTTTGTAGTCATTAAAGCTGGGGGATGGGTCCATGGGGGATTCCTTACAATATTAAAAATATTTGGGCATCCCTGGTGGCACAGTGGTTGAGAGTCCACCTGCCGATGCAGGGGACACGGGTTCGTGCCCCGGTCCGGGAGGATCCCACATGCCGCGGAGCGGCTGGGCCCGTGAGCCATGGCCGCTGAGCCTGCGCGTCCGGAGCCTGTGCTCCACAATGGGGGAGGCCACAACAGTGAGAGGCCCAAGTTGGTGGACAGTAGGGAAGGCAGTCCCTACGCTCGGAGAACATGCTAGCAAATGTCAGCAAGGAAAGGTGGCTTGATCCAAGTCCTTCGTCACCGAAACAGTCCTGAGAGTCCAGGCTTCCGTAACCAGAACTGGCTTTCACTGTCTTGAGAGTGGGCATTTTTCACTGGAGCTTAGAAAATGCCCACCAGCCTCCACTGTAGATAAGCCTAGAGCTTCGTCTATAATAGGAACAGACAGTACAGAATTATCAAACGTATTCGAGGAAAACCAACATTGTGAAAGAGAGGCACCAAACTAAACAAACAAGAGAACTAACCCCCACAGAATTCTCCCAGGATATGGAGAGAGATTTCAATTAAGTAAAAGTGCTATCCATAAATAAAGAGCTGATTGCTGTCAAAAGAATATATCAGAGTTCTGGGAATGAAAAAAAACTGCTAACGTCACAAGCTCATTGGATGCAGTAGCTGATCGGCCATGGGCAGAGACTGAACCGATGCCTAGGCTGAAAGATTCTCTCCACAGGTACAAAAAGACAAGGAGATTTAAAAAAAAAAGTATCAGAGAAAAATTAAGAGACATGGATCAGGACCTGAAATTCACATATCGATCTAATAGGAATTTTCAGAAGCAAAGAACAGAGAGCTTGTGGGAGAGAAAATTATCAAAGTAACACTAGAATAAACAGCTTCCCTGAGCTGGAGAAAAACTTCAATCTTTAAATTTAGAGAGCAGACCAAGTGCCCGACAGGAAGATTTATAAAAGACCTGTGCCTAAAGGCATGGCGATTTTGAACTCCGAGGGTAATTACAAAAGAAATCCACATTTTCCAGAAAGATAAAAAATAGTAACCTAGCGTGAAACACCTCATCTGGAAAGCTAGAAGACAATGTTGCATTTTCTTCAAAGTTCTGAGGGAAGATTATTTTGAGATTTGAATTCCGTACTTACATCAGCCAGGGTCCAACCAGGGAAAGAGGGACCAGGGGCTGCATTTCTTTGGAGGCAGGAACGTCAAGTTTCTCCCTTTCTCCTGCCTTCTCACCTCCTGCCAATGCCTCCTATTGGCAGAACCTACGAGGAAGGCAGCTGGCAAACGTCGTTTGCTATTTCCCAGCCCCAGCAGTACACAGCTGAGTTTAAAAGGGCGGGTATAGTGCTGAGACAAGTAAGTATTCAAGTGTGGGAGCACATGAAGGATGTTTTCGGATACAGAAGTTCTTGGGAAGTTTAACACTTTCTGAATGAATTATTCGAGGTGTTCTCCATCAGACCAATGCAGTGAACCAATAGAGGAAAGAAGACAGAGCTGTTGGACACAGCAAAGGCCAAGACAAATGTCCTGTGTCTGTGGCATCCCCTGTGAGGGAACCAGTGTCGTGCAGAACATCCCAATTCAGCTGCCTGTTCACTTCCTGTGGAGAAGCTTGACGGGCGAGGGAGGGAGAGCGGGTGAGTGAATGTGCGGGAAGGTGCCCTCTGAATGCTGTTTCATCAGACGTTGAGATGCGGTGCAGGTATCGGGTCTTCCCTGGGAAAATATTTGATCCTGATCCAACGCCTTTCCCCTTTTAGCAAAGAAGGATGAGCCCAGCAGTGTTCAGGGACCCCTCTGCTGGTAGCATCCCCACCTGGGCCTCCTGTGCTCTCGTTCTGGCCTCTGGCTCTTTGGTGCCCACTGCCCAGCCAGCCTCTCTGGCCCTGCCCTGTGCTCTTCCCAACACAACCTGCTCTGGGCTGACCAGAGCTACATCATTTGCCATTTAATTTGCACTTTCATAGGAAATAATAGATTAACCAAAGGAATGAAGCACTGACTTTAGACTTTCAGGCTATTTATGGCCAGTGGAAGGGAGGGAGGGCTATTTCGGGGCTTCGCAAATTGTTCCAGAGAGGCCACAGTTTTATATAAGCATTTCCAGGGAGGAGAGTCATGCAAAGACAAGAGAGAAATGGAGGTTGGTGGAGGGCTGGTTAGGGAAGGGTGGGGACGGTGCAGGCCCTCTGGATGCCACCTGATGAAAACCGCCTTAAAAAGCATCTTAAGAAGCTCAGGTAATAAAGACACGGATTTCCCAAATGTGCCAGGTATTGGTAATTGCCTACTCCTGACCATTCTTCTCTTTTCCTTACTTCTTGTCTTAGTCTACTCAGGCTGCCATAACAAAGTGCCACACCCCAGGTGGCTTAAACAGCAGCAATTTATTTTCTTACGGTTTGCCAAGTCCAAGATCAAGATGGCGGCACCTTGGCAGGGCTGGTTTCATTTTGAGATCTCTCTCCAGGGCTTGTAGATGGTCACCTTCTCTCTGTGTCTTCACATGGTCTTCCTTCTGTATGTTGTCTGTGTCCTAATGGCATCTTCTTCTAAGGACACCCATCAGATTGGATTAGGGCCAGTTCTAATGACCCCATTTAACTTAATCACTTCTTTAAAGACCGTATCTCCAAAGACGGTCATACTCTAAAGCACTGGGAGTTAGGACTTTAACATATGAATGGTAGGAAGACACAATAAGCCCATAACATTCATAGAGCTCCGATTTTATGGACGACGGCAATGTACCCAGCTAAAAACTTAGATTTGCCAGGCTCGATTGTAGCTACTGGTCAATGAAATGTTAAGCTGGAGTTCTTGGGTGAGATTTCTGGAAAGCTCTTTAGAAGGGAGGCCGAATCAGCTTGGGAGCCCCCTTCTGCCATTTCTCTTTACCCTGCCTGAAATTCTGATGTGATGGCTGGAGGTCCAGTGGCCATCTTAAGAGCCTGGGATGATGGTAACGTCCTCAGAATGAAAAAGAAAAGGGCTGGGTCCTTGGTGGCTTTATGGAGCAGCCATACCAGCCCTGGATGGCCTACCTCTGGACTGATATTACAGGAGAGAAAAAGAAATCCCTCTCTTTTTTAAGCCACCAGTTTTCAGGCCTGTGTTACTGCAGTTGAACATAACATCTAATTGTCAGGGCAATAAGTACTTTCATTTTCCAGTCCTAGAAACGTGTTCCCTGCAGCTTGACAGGGCAATCTGTAAGGTGGGGCCTGGCTGGAGGAGCAGCAGCTTGGGGAAACCGTGTCTCCGCCACTGATGGAAAAGAGACAGAGAGCGACGCTCCGCGCGGATGACTCCATAGCTGAGAAATTGGCAGGCGGCGTTAGCCCCTCTGAGGATCTCGAAACAGACGGTGTTTGAAGTGGGGTGGGGATGCCATCCTGCGTCTTCTGAGAAGCACCTGAAGATAAAAGCTCTGGAAGCTGAGGTGTCTGTAAAAGTGACATGCCGAGAATCACTGAATGGCTGTGAAGGCTCCTCGGGCCCTTTACGTTCCCTCTGCGTAGAGCAGAAGGGCCCTGCGCTTAGGCAGACGTTGTCCTACTCTCGAGGGGTCAGTGTGAGTGGCGTTCGTCTGGTGGGGTGTCACCGGTGGGGAGGGAGGGCTGTCGCTGCATGGAGCACGTGGGCAAGGCTTTCAGCGGCATCTTCTCCCTGGGCATGCACTCAACATACCAAATGAACCTGAAGCTGGGATTCGTACATGACAGCAGGGAGATAAGCAGGGAAGAAAAGGCACATGAGGGGGATGATGAATATTCTATTTGTGACATTTTTCCTGTATTCAGTCAAATAGAAGAAAGTGTTCAAATAACGAGCAGTCACTTTGGTGGCTAGTGTGGCAGTTCCTTGGTAACGCGGCACTTAACTCGCTCCCTTCTGAGGAGGGGCGGGCTTTCGTGGGGTGCTGGGGGCAGGTGGGACAGGGACGTGGGAACAAGGTAGAGATTCTGGGAGAACGTTCCATGCCCAAGTCTGCCCCTGACTTTTGCTGGAGGGGGCCTCTGAGCCTCTTTCGCTCTGCGCTTCCTCCCATGGAAAGAATGGAAAAGAAGATGTGCTGCGGTGGGTGGGAGGAGCCACATAGGGCCCTGGTGTGTGAGGGGGATATGAGTCCCAGGGATGGATACAGGGGTGCCCATCCTGGGCCTGACCCCTGGCTCTGAGCCCTGGTCTGTTCCTGCTTTGCCACAAAGGCACACGTGCCAGCTGTGAGTTGTTTTGGGCCTCTCACTGTTGTGGCCTCTCCCGTTGCGGAGCACAGGCTCTGGACGCGCAGGCTCAGCGGCCATGGCTCACGGGCCCAGCCGCTCCGTGGCATGTGGGATCTTCCCGGACCGGGGCACGAACCCGTGTCCCCTGTCTTAGCTTGGATGAAGGAGTTGATTCGTGATGGGGGTAGGTATGAGAGAGAAGGAAAGGAAGTCAACACGGAATGTGGTACAATGAGAAGATGAGCGCTGGGGGCCATGGGGGCTCAGTCCCACTGAGGATGCCTAAGAGACAACGTAAAGCTTTCTCACAGGGTGAGGGGCACGAGCCACCAATTCTGTCCAGCAGCAGGAGCGCCAACCCTGCAGCCCTTCAATTTCCCTAGCACGCAGCCCAAGCGTGCTCTGTGCACAGGAAAAGCCCTTGGGCAGAGCTGCAGGCGTCTTCCGTAAAACACCGGTGGTGTGGGATCAGTCAGTGCCAAGGGGTACGGATGGGGCGTTGGGAGTGACTGCTACTGTGCTTGGGCAGTGTGTTGCCTGGGTGTGCGTACAGGTATGGGCCAAGTAAATGCTATCACATACACCAGTTTGTTTCCAGATCCATCCCTGCCTTTTCTAGCCTGCTTTGTCTCAAGGGGAACTGCATTTCCCTGCTCCCTTGCTTTCTGACTTCCTGGTATGTTTGGCCAACAGGAGACACTGATGGAAGTCCCAGGGCAGGAAGAGGGAAGACACCAGGGTATTTCTCCCCACATCCCTGCAGCAGCTGGGTCTCCTCCACAGCTTCAGTTTCTTTCATAGACTGTGGCTGCAACTTTTGCCAGGTGGCCCCAGCTTCTAAAGCTATATTTCTACCACCCCCTCCTTTTGACTTTCTAGCTGGAAATGTGGTTGCATGGCTGGGCTTGCCCTTTTGCGCCTCTGTCATTGCCATGAGAAAGTATTTTCCCCTGTATCTGCCCCTCGTCCTGGGACCCAGAGTCAGACTTGACCCCAATCTGTGATGAGGAGCCACAGCCGGGCAAACTAGCAGTCAGAAGCAGAGCTTCCCAGTCGAGCCCAGCTGAGATTAGCTGACCTAAAGATGTAAAAGCAAGCATAAATGAGTGTGGTTTTAAACTACGAAGCTTGAGGTGATTTGTTATGCAGCAAACGCTGACTGATAAACACCACCCATTCTCAGCTTCCTTTATAACAAGCACTACTGTATCGTCAGGGAAAGCTGAAGCATGAGAGAATCATCCAGGGTAGTTAGAGAGTTCAGGGAATATGAGATAACATTTTGTTGAAGAGCCATTATGTGCCAGGCACTGTGCAGGAGACTTTGTGTGTGTTTATGTGTTCTTCAATTCTCATGAAAACTTTGTGAGATGTATACTGTTTGCACCGTTTTACAGTGTGGAGGATGAGGCTGAGCACCATTCATTCTCATCACCTCTCATCGGCTTGTCACACAGATGCCCATTCGTTCTTTGGTCCAGGTCTCTGGCCACGCCCACTTTTCGTGGCCGTGCCCCGGAACCACCCGCCATCCCTCACCCTCTGTGGGTGGATACTCAGCAAACGTGGCTCCGTTAAGGCTCTCCCTGAGAGCTGCCAGGTCAAAACTGCTTCCCAGGGATTCAGCCATTTCTGGGAAACTTTGAGTGAATTTATTTCACCAGGATCTGTTCATCATCTCTCTCTTTTAGGACATTTCCTGCAAGGATGAGATTAGGTCTGTTGAATGCTAATCACATCCAGTGATGTCTGCATGAGATCAAGACTGTAGCTTTGTTTGATGCTTCAAATTTATTGGTAACTCAAATTAATTCACTTGGCAAATAATTACTGCTCTCCCACTTGGAGGCAGGCACCATGTGAGAAGCTGGGAAGGCAAAGATGCATAAGTCACAATCTAACTGAAATTAGAATTTTAAGGATATCATTTTTCATTTGGTATGACTACCTAAAATATGCGTATGGTTTTTAGTTCCCTCTGAAGAAGTAAAACCAAGTGGCATTTTGGGGCCACCCATGTCTCTTTTGGGAATGATAACCCAAAGGAAAAGTCTGCTGCAGACAGAAGATGGGCATTTTCTCTCTCTCTGCTCCCATGCATGGTCCTCTGAGTAATCAGTAATGGTCGGATGCCTTTCCTGAAAATTCTGCTTAACCTGTAATAAGAATAGTTTCTTGTTTGTTTTCTCTGTTGGTTTTCAAATAGAAGATGAGGAAAGTTCTGTGATGGGCAAGTCTATCTTTATTCCAGGTAACCCTCCCAGGCCATCAGCAAGTTCTGTAATTCGGGGCTGGGGAGGGGGTTATGGGAATCTTCTGACTCTGAAATCAACAGCCCGTTGCCACTGTGGATGAATACCCTCTGAAGCAGCATTCTGCAAATTGCAGTCCACCAAAAGCCTCCTCCAAATCATGAGGGGAGGGCTTGGAAAAGTACAGATGCCTTGGCCATACCCCAGATTTACTGAATCCAAATCTGGGGGGCTGGAGTCAGAAGAGCTGAATTTTTAATGTGTCCCCAATCCCCCTGCCCCCGCCCCAGTGCATCTCAAGCACACTAAACTTTGAGGTCATACTCTTCTGCTTCGTTGCAGCTTGAATCCCACCCTAATATTGTCCACTTAGGGTTCTGATTCTTGGGGGGAACAATCTAGAATTTTCTCTTTAAGAGCTAAAAGCACACATTACAAAAGGGGAAGGATACTGTTGTAGTCGTCTGTTGCTGCCGAACAAACCATCCCAAAGCTTAGTGGAATTAAACAACAGTTTATTATCATCGCTCATGATTCTGTGGTGGTTTTTGCCTGGGGTCTCTCACAAGGCTGCATTTAGAATGCAGCTGGGGCTGGAGTCATCTGAAGGCTCGACTGCACTGGACCTTCAAGGTGGCTTCTGCACTCACGCGTCTGGTGCCCCAGTACTCTCGCACATGACGTCTCTCTCTAGCAGAGTAGCCTGGACTTCTTTCCCGGTGGCTCAGGGCTCTAAGAGGCAGGAAGTGGAAACCTCCAGTTCTGTTAAAGGTAAAGTGTACAACCCACAAAGCTCACGTCTATGGAATTCTACTGGTCAAAGCAGTCACAGGTCACCTAGATTCAGGAGGTGAAGGAATAGACTCAACCCCTCAGTGGGGAATGGAATGGACATGGCTGGCTCCCCTCCACAATTTGTGGAGCTGAGAGCAAAATAAAAACGTAGGGCCCCTTGTTCGAAAAACCAGGAGAAAGTGCTGTTCCAGATACTTAAATATAAAGCTTTTCTCCTTTCTCTCAGGGTCTTTCCCTTGACCTGTCATGGTGTTTTAAAATTTTCTATTTAATGTAGTTCTAAGTAAAGAAAAATTAAAAATGTAAATTATTAACATGAATTTACCATTTATCTATATCTTGTGCAATGTCAGTTTTACGTGCAAATGTAAGAGCATTGAACTCACGCAGCATCGGTGAAATTACACATTTTGTGTTACGAAGCTTGTACACCCATATGTATTTTGTTCTTAGCAGAACAGAGGAAACGCTGCACAAAACGAACTCGACTGTTTTACTTGACTTGATATGCATGCATTCTGCCAGCACTCTACCTTCTGCTCACTGATAAACAAGGAAGGGGAAGGAGTGAAAGAAAAGGAACTCCGAGGTGCCTTGTCTTTCCCTTTTCTTCTACGTACGTCACCATTTTCAGTGTGAGTGGTTGGCTAACACGGAAGTAATGCAAGAAGGAATATGATAGGGCTCCTTGGTCGTTTGTGTTTCTTCAAACGCCAGTACTTTCTTTCTGCATCTGGAGCAAATACTGTTTCAAATGGAAAGCATGGCCTCTTAGGTCTGTCAGCTCCCCCACTTACTCAGCTGTAGACATCACATACTCACTTTGCATTTGCCTTGAGTCTCACTGAACTCCCAGGCCTTGTGGGTTCACCAGAATTCTGTGCTCATGGGGCATCGTGAACCCCAAGGCTAACGGGGCAATAAGAAATGGTGGACACACATCTTGTATGTATTTCCTCTTGTCACGTGATGTCCTATTGGCCCATCAGACTTCACTGACAAAACACAATTTCAAACATAAAATTATAAGATTGCTCGTCCATGAAGTTGGCCGTGGGTGTATATATACACAGCTGTATGCTGGTAGATGTTGAATAACCAGGTATCTGCGGAAAGAAAGGCCCTGATTGATAGTATTTACCACCATGGCTGATTTCAAGCTATCAACATGATGTCACTTAACACAAAGTTGGGAGGAAATGCCCACTATCAGCTCTGGAGAGTTGGTATGAGCTGCTTCCAGAACAGAGGGGAAGGCATTGATGATGGCAGCCATCTTTGGACACAAGCTAGCACATATACAGTGACCCTAAAAAAATAGAGATAGAGAGATACATATACATACCTGTGTGTATAGAATGAAAAAAGACTGAAAGGATATATACTAAAATGTTAAGTGATTATTTCTTGGTCATAGGATTAGAGGTGATAATAATATAATAATTATTTTTGCTTATCTGTAGTATCCACATTTTCTAAGATAGATAGGCATTACCTTTGTAATAAAAACATCCACAAAATGTCTCCAAAAAGTTAGTACAATCTTTAAAGCATAGGTTTAAAGGAGTGCAACTCTGTAAAAGTTGCTACACGCCATGAATAATTTACAAATTAAATTGATTTTAAAGCACAGCTAAAATAAATTTGATAAGATGGGCCACAGTTATGTTCTTTCTTATCATTCACATTTGTACATTTTATAGTCAATGAGGAGTGACAGCCATTATTTAGAATTCCAGCAAAGAGCAACCATAACTCTTTGTCACCTACTCAGCATCTAAACAATGGCCTGACTGCTCACCTGCCTGGCCTGGGCCGGAGGGAAGGGAACCGGAGTCCACACTAAATAACCAAGCTTAGGACCGCTGAGCCAGAAAGGAGGAGAGGATGGCCTCTTCGCAAAACTGATGAGAGCCGTAAGGGGGGTTGAAATATGTCAGCGAGACCTAAGAGGAGGGGATATCAGCATGTATCAAAATCTCACACCGAGGCCGTGAAATTGAGTTTCATAAAGATGAGGAGATAGGGAAACATTTCAGGCCAGGAGCTGGGGAAGGAGAAACAAAGCAACCAGGGGTGGAGGAAAAGGACTCAAATGACAAATCCCAGAGAGCCCCTGGGGAGTAACCAGCCTGTAATGAGCCTGCGTCCTACGTCCATGTGAATGTTGGATGAGCACAGGACCGGCCAAAGATATTCCTAATTATCTTGGGGGTGAATGGGGAGCTGCAGCATTGTAGTAAAATGAACTGTGGTCACAGGGAACCTAGCTGGATCCTGCTAAGAGGTTCCTTTCTCCAACGGAGAGTCCTGGGAGGAAGCCCGCCAGCCGGGGAGGGGCACGCCTCTGGTTTGTGGGAAGGGAGGAGAATTGAGCATCTGTTTGGTGCATTCGGTGCAACATCAGGGACTCTACCCGCTTCTCAAACTCTAGTGTGCCCATGAATCACCCTGGGAGCTGGTTAAAATGCAGATTCCGATTCAGCAGGGCTGGGGTGGGGCCGGAGAATTTGTATTTCTAAAAGGTTCGCAGGTGATGCTGACTCAGCTGCCGGTGTGTGGACCACAGTTAGCAGCTGGGTCACAACGGCTAGATCGGACAGTCCCCTCCTCTGTGCTCAGGTTCTAATGAACTGGCGGAGCATCCTGCCTGGCCGGGCATCGGTCGGGAGGAAGGAGCCAGGACAATTTCCCCACATCCCTTCTTCCTGTTTGGGTATTCAGTGTCTCTCCCGCCTCCCTCGGTCTTTCTTTCTCTGCACAGCCTTCCTCTTTGCAACAGCCTCGTCATTACTGCAGGAGATTTATTTTTAGAGTCAAGGCCACAGAGTTGCAGATTCGGCAAGGCCTAAAACAAATCGACAAACGGAAAGTGTTTGTCTTTGAAGCGGTGTGAATGAGGGGCCCGCTAGCCCAGCCGGTCGAGAAGCTCTTATCTCCTTCTCTCTGCTCGGTTCCCCAGTCACCCACGTGGGCTGCCTCTTCCTCCCTCCCAGATCAGAAAGGAGGTGGAAACACAAGAAGCAACTGAAATCTCCTAATCGTTCCCCTTGAGATCTTGCCCAATCCCCCTTTTAGCCAGCCACCCCGACAGAGGTGGCGGCTTCCAGAAAAGGCGCAGCACGAAATAAGACAGAGTTCGGCCATGTCTGAGCCCCAAATCCCGAGTGAAGGGATCAGGGTCAAAAAATAACATTCATAAAAATAAGTAAATACGAGGTGGAAATGATGGAGGTCGTGAGAATTTTCTTTCATTTTCCTCGAGCTCCTAAGTGGGGACTCAGTGAAGGACAGGGAAAAAACAGCCTCGCTGCGTGATAACTGTCTCAGAGCCTTTCCAAGCCCCGCCCTTCGGGACAGAACAGCCACTCGGCTGACTCTTGTTCACCCTCCCAGAGGCCTCACCAGTAAATTTCCTCTTGATTCCCTCCTCTGGGTTCCGGGGCCACGTCCCCCCAGCTCCATTGCTGTGCTCACCTTAGGTGGTAATTACTTGACAGTCAGTTCTTAGAAACCCGCTCAAGACCACCTTTCCCAGGTCCTCCAGTGTGCCAGGCACTGCGCCACATGCATCCTGATAATAGAAGAAAAGAGTCCTAAGCTACCATTTATTGAAGGCTATCATGCATAGTGTACAGTGCTGAGTGTTTTTATGTGAATTTAATTAGCTCCCTTAGTTCTCACAGCAGTGTTCGCAGGTAAGTATTACACCCATTTTACAGAGGAGGAAACAGAGGCCCGGGTGGAGTTAGAATGGATTCCTTCTAATTTTTGGCACTCCTGATTGTGTGAGCTTTGGACTCTGGGTATAGAGGTATTCCCCTCACCCACACACACAGTTTCCCAGCTCAAGATTCTGAGCTCCTGGTTTTCAGATTGCCTCTTTTTGGGGACCTGGCCTGAGAATCCCAGAGGTCAGTGATTGCTTAGGTCAGAGGTTTATGGGGAGTTGGCAAGGTACGTGGGAGGGGGTGGGAAGCAGTTTTAAAGGCTTTACTTTTTAGAGTAAAATGTAAATACACTAGCTATCTATTTTACATTTGGTAGTGTAGATATGTCCATGTCACTCTCTCACTTCGTCCCAGCTTACCCTTCCCCTTCCCCGTGTCCTCAAGTCCATTCTCTATGTCTGCTTCTTTATTCCTGGATGTGGACCACTTTTAAAGTCTTTATTGAATTTGTTACAATATTGCTTCTGTTTTATGTTTGGGGTTTTGGGCCGTGAGGCATGTGGGATCTTAGCTCCCCGAGGAAGGATCGAACCTGCACCCTCTGTCTTAACCACTGGAACTCAAGTCCATTCTCTACGTCTGCGTCTTTATTCCTGTCCTGCCCCTAGGTTTTTCAGAACATTGGACCAACCCCCCACCCCACGTCCAATTTCCTCTGCTTTGTATGAAGAGGTAACTACTCCTAAAATCAGATCGTGAAGGAGGTGGAGGTACCAAGATCTGTTCATTTAACCAGTATTTCCTGAGTGCCTGCTATGTGCTCAGGAAAGCACATCCCTGTCCTCAGGATTTGTCCACTGAATGGGAAGCCGGGCAACAAACAAGTAAATGAATGAATGTCTCATGTAACTTACACGGAAAGGAGTCATATTGGGTAAGGAGAAGGTGGTGGGGGGCTATTGTAGACAGGCTGGTCAGGGAAGGGATTTGGAGTAGAGACCAAGACAAGGTGAGGCAGACGGGGAGCAGTGGGGAGCAGTTGGCTGGTGGGAAAAACAACTGTCTAGAGGCAGGACCAGGCTTGTAGGGTTCAGGAAATAGGCCAGCACAGCCTAACAGGGGCTGCCAAGCGTCGGGGCAGGGAGAGCTGGGGCTTGATTGGTAGGCAGGACCAGATCAGGAGGGTCTTGCAGGCCATGGTGAGGAGTTGGGATGCTTTCCTTGAGTAGTAGGTCAAGATGGCCTTTGGTGGCCATCACTTAGCTAGAGAGTGGGTAAAAAGTGTCCATTCCAGGGCTTCCCTGGTGGCACAGTAGTAGAGAGTCCGCCTGCCGATGCAGGGGACACGGGTTCGTGCCCCGGTCTGGGAAGATCCCACATGCCGCGGAGCGGCTGGGCCCGTGAGCCATGGCCGCTGAGCCTGCGCGTCCGGAGACTGTGCTCCGCAGGGGGAGAGGCCACAACAGTGAGAGGCCCGAGTACCGCAAAAAAAAAAAAAAAAAAAAAAAAAAGTGTCCATTCCAGCCCCTCCTCAGGTACTCAAGCTGAAGGTCTGCACGGCTGGGGGAAAGCATAACGAGTCACACTGGAGATTCCCAAGTAGAGGGTCCTGGACCACACTTTGAGAAGCTTGGCTCTGAGTTATTTGTAGTGAGGTGGATGGACCTAGAGTCTGTCATACAGAGTGAAGTAAGTCAGAAAGAGAAAAACAAATACTGTATGTTAACACATATATATGGAACCTTAAAAAAAAAAAGGTTCTGAAGAACCTAGGGGCAGGACAGGAATAAAGACGAAGATGTAGAGAATGGACTTGAGGACACGGGGAGGGGGAAGGGTAAGCTGGGACGAAGTGAGAGAGAGGCATGGACATGTATACACTACCAAATGTAAAATAGAGAGCTAGTGGGAAGCAGCCTCATAGCACAGGGAGATCAGCTCGGTGCTTTGTGACCACCTAGAGGGGTGGGATAGGGAGGGGGGGAGAGAGGGAGATGCAAGAGGGAGGAGATATGGGGATATATGTATACGTATAGCTGATTCACTTTGTTATAAAGCAGAAACTAACACACCATTGTAAAGCAATTATACTCCAATAAAGATGTTAAAAAAAAAAAGACATCTGGTCTATGTGATAAGCAGGAAGTCCCCATTTAATAGTCTCTCTCTCACAAGTGATGGCACAAAACAGTTGTCCAGATATCTTGTAGGTAGAAGGTGGGGGCCATTAGCTGGGGAAAAGGACAGAAATAGCAGTTGGGAGAGCCACAGGCCAGCACTATCACATCCCATACAAGGACCACAGTGGACCTCAGGAACATGGGCACAAAGAAGCAAGAAAACAGTTTGCATAGAAAATTGAACATAACGTCAGCTCCATGAGAGCCGGGATGTGGTCTGTTTGCTTCACTGCAACAAAGCCTGGTCTGGCATCTAGTAGGTGCTCAATAATATTTGTTGAATGAACAGATGAAGCAAAGAAAAAGTAAAAAACCACGGGATCCCTTAGAATGGGAAGCTATTGATGATCATTACTCTCTCGTCCAGCCCCTCCTCAATCTCCTCAATCAACTTTCTTTTGGACTCTGTGAGGTATCCAGCGTCCTTTTGGTCATCCCCATCCAATATTTTCCTGCCCCACTTAAGCTAGTGTCACGTGCAACCCAAAGAACTTTACTAGGACAGTAGTATAACATTAATGACCATGGCCATGCCAACACTGTTCCCACCATATCCATTTCTTCATCTTCCTGAGTCCACAGCTAGACTACATTTCCCAGGCTTCCTTGCAGTTAGGTTGGGGCCATGTGACTGAGTTCTAGCCTATGGAAAGTAGGCAGACGTAGTGTATCTGAACCATAAAAATCTGTCACTCAGGAGCCTCCATTTTCTCATATTGTTCTACCTTGACCTTGGAAGCCACATATTGAAGTTCGTAGTGCTGTTTTCCACAAGATGAAGGGATCCGGGATCCCTCAATCACCATGTGCAAGGCCGTCCCTGGAACGCCTGATTGGAATGTGATGTGAACTAGAAATAAGCCTTTCACACATTCTGTTAAGCCACAGAGATTTGGGGGATGTTCGTTACAGCTCCTTGCCTGTCTCCACTAACTGAAAGACCTTGTAGCTCAGGCATGACTGTTGACCTGAAAGGCAGTGGGGAAGATTCCTTGGGCAAAGGAGCAGCTCCACACCAGAAGCATCCTGAAAGCATTGTCTGTGATGCTGATGGAAAATAGGAGGGACCCACCCTTTACCCCATACTTCTAGACCTCCTCAAGGGCTCTGTGAAAATAAAAACAAACAAGAATTCTGCACAGAACCTTCGGTCATGCCACGTACAGAGAATCTACTGGGAACAGAGCCCCCTGGAGCAGCAGTAGCCCCAATTCCCCTGACTTCATCAAATGGTGATTTTGTATAGGGATGAATTTGCAATTTGTTTCCCTGACCTGAGACAGATGGTTACGATGCCAAAATCTTACATTATTTATGAGGCTGTGCAACGTTGGGGAAAGGACTGGCCGGGTGGTTCCAGGTCTGTGTCACAAGGGCAGGTCATGCTGCCTCTCCCAGACTGTGTCCTGGTTTGTAAAGCGAAGGGTGGGGCGGGGAGGGGCGGGATGTGTGGAACAGACAATTTTTGGAGGTGTCTTCCAGGACAAATAGCTGAGAATTCAACATCAGCATACCCAAAGGAAGGAGAATAGATGCATTTTGAAAATGAAAGGAAAACAGCAAGGTGAGCCTGAGGACCGGAGATGTAGCCTGTGCTCCGTGATTGAAATCTCCAGGCTGTCTTTCTCCCCCATGCTGAGGCTGAGAAACAGGCAACCAGACGCAGCAGTAAGATATCCACGAAGCCGGCCTTTCAGGCTCCTGAGGGACAGCACGGCAGAAGGGCAGGGTTGCTATAGGAGAAAGAAGGCTGGAGCCAAACACGGAGCTGCCGTGTCTGTGACCCAGACTGGCCATCACTGTGGAAGGCCAAACCGGGGAGGCCTGGCACAGGGCCAGAGCTGTCACCGTCTGGGCATCTGAGCCCAGGGAGCCCCCGAGGTCAGCTGTCTCCCCAGAGTGGAGAGCGGCCAATTTGCACTATCTCAGCTGCCAGTTGCCGCCAAGTCACAGCAAAGCATTCAAGGTACCAAAGACAGCCCATGTTGCCCACATCCGCTCCTGTGACTGAAGCCGAGGCTGGGAGGGGCCCTGGCACACAGGACTTGCAGGCAGCCAACTTTGGCAGGGGGGTTTTAACCTTTTGTGGACCATGCACCCCTTTGGCGTCTGGTGAAGTCTATGCGCTTTTTCTCAGAATAATGGATTTAAACGCGTCATATAGGATCGCCGAGGAAACCAATTCTACTGAAACGCAGTTATCCAAATATTTAAAAACAAGTTTGTGAGGGAGTCATACATGTGCTTCTTTATTAATGCATTCAACAACAAGATTTAGTGGCAGATCTAATAACTACTCTCATTTCACCCTAGCGAGGAGTGTAAGCGATCTTTAAAGATATCTGCAACAGCTCTGATGTGCTGTAAAGATAGCTGTGGTTTCTACTAGTGACAGTCACAGGGACTGCTGATGCTACTATGGTTTCTTGCCTATGTTCATGATGGAAGGAAGTGCTCAGTTTCAGTTAGAGGTTAGTAAAACTGAAGATGTAATTTTTTTTTCCCATCCGAGTTCACGGACCCTTCCATGTTACGCACAGACCCCTTTGCCTGGTATGGAATGGCTGCTAGGGGACGGGAGTGCTCTGGGGACACAGACAGGGCTCTGGAGCAGTTCTTTTCTCATCTGTAGGCAGGGCAGGTAGGACTAGATCGGGGTTGGCTAATCGGTGCAAAGTGCTGCCTCCCCGCTCCCCTGCCCATGGTAAGCCTCGCTAATTGATCGAGGCTCGGCTCCCCACAGAGCCCCGAGATGGGCAGCCCGCTTCTCAGCCCAGCGCTTCAGGCAGCCATCGCTAAACGATTGGACCTGGCACCAAAATGAAACCGATTTGCCATTCCAGGGCTGGAAGCTCTCTAAGGCCCATTTCTGCCCTGACATGATATGATTACCCATGATTAAAATATGGTCCCTGCCCTCAAGGAACTTCGGAACCAGTGAGCATCTTAAAGGTCGGTGGGGAGCGAGGAAGGGGGACATCCCTACACAGTTCCTCACCAGGCATTCAGTCATTTCACAGTCAGGGCATCGATTTTACTTTTCGACTTGTAATTTCCACCTCCTGGATTCCATTATCACTCGCTCAATATCCGACGACTCGCCATTTCTCTGGCCACCACTCTGAGACTCATGCATTGCTGAGCATAAGCAGAAGACATTGCCTAAAACACATTACTACCTGGAAGTAATGATTGGGTTTTACACAGCCAAGACCTTGAAGCTTCTGTACATGAGCAATCATTCCACCTTCCTCTTTCCCAGTCACGTGGACTCCCCAGAGGGAACCCAGAATTAACCCGCTGTGCTCAAGCCCCAGACCCGGGACACCCCAGCCTCTCTCATCCACGCTCCTTCCCTTCATGTATGAAATACCCCGCAGCTGGAAGCTGCTGCTCCTGCCTTATGTTTTAGAGATGCTGCCATGAATAGATTTTTTGGAAAACACCCAAATCTGTCTAACCATAGCTGCTGGGAGCATTTCTTTATTAACCCGATGGGGAGGTATAACGTAGTGGCAAAAGTTTTAAGCCAGTGGTTCTCCAAGTGTGGACCCCAGCTCTGAAGTGTCAGCATCGTCTGGAAGCTTGTTAGAAAAGTGAATTCTCTTCAGGATACTGATTTCATTTCCTCTGGATGACTGTAGCGATTATTTCACAATGTATACATAACCTGTGCTCTAGAGCCCACAAGCCACAACTACTGAGCCCTTGTGCCACAACTACTGAAGCCTGCGCACCTAGAGCCCGTGCTCCGCAACAAGAGAAGCCACCACAATGAGAAGCCCACGCACCGCAACCAAGAGTAGCCCCTGCTCGACGCAACTAGAAAAAGCCCGAGTGCAGCAACGAAGACCCAACGCAGCCCCAACGCAGCCAAAAATAAATAAAAAATGAAACAAAACATCAAGTGTGACTCCTGAAATATGTACACTTTTTAATTTGACAGTTATACCTCAAATAAAAATGGGTGTGGGGAGAAAAAAGAAGCAAAGCTAATTCTCGTCCACAGGAGAGACCCACTACTCAGAAACTCTGGGAGTGGGGCCAGCCCCTGAGGCCCCCAGGGAATTCTAATGCACTAAAGATGGAAAACCCTTGGATTGAGGTCCATTGCCATCACCTTTTCTGGCCTCAGTTGATTCCTCTGTAAAATGGGAGCAACAACACTCACCTCCCTCACCTCATGAGAGGATGACTCAAACAGTGAGTGTGAGAACCGTTTGCAAAGCCAAGACAAGGCCAGCTATTATTATTATCAAGCACTTTGTTGCAGGATTTTGGGGGTGATGGGGGAGAGTTAGGGGAGATTTCACTTTAAGCTGAGAGACTTGAACTCCACCCTGGTTGGAGAAATGCGGGGATCGTTGTTTTCCACAGCTGGGATACTCTGGGGCTCAGCCCCAAGGGCTTGCCTGGCTGAGGCCATGTCACTACTCCCCATTGACTGGCTCTCTGGGGACTTGACTTCCCCACCTGAAAGTCACAGGCATTTGAATCCCCCTCAGATCTTTCTCCAGTGACTCTGGTTCACAAAGTTTCTAATTCAGGTCAATTAAAATTCCTGGATCTGAGCCGCCTGGTGGGGAGGGAGATGACAGGGCAGCAGCTTTGGCAGTGGAGACCAGGTGACAAAACAAGCCGGGCTGTTTGCATCCGCGGCCACCCCCTTAGGGTGAAAAAACACAGACAAATGACAGGCTCTGGGCAGGTAAGCTGGCAGATGGGATGAGCTTACTGCCCCAGTTTAGCGGGCCAGGTGGTCTGTCAACCTCAGATCAAACCAAACAGAAGGCAGGAGAAAGAAGAGCTGGCAGAGAAGCCCTGTGGGCCCAGCGGGCTGTCCTCCCTGGCTCCCTGCTGAACCTGGCTGGGACCTGTTGGTGGCCTGCTCTTTGGGCAGGACCAGAAGGAATACTAGTCTCATCCTTCTACTTTACTTGCCATGGGAGATCTGAGGCCCTGGAGATCCAAAACTTTACTTAGATAAACTTAGATATACTTAGGGTACCATTTAATTTTCTCAACAACCCTATGAAGGGGGGGGTACCATTATTATCCCCATTTTACAGATGAAGAAGTTGAGGCACAGAGAACTAAGTAACTGGCCCACTTGACAGGACTAAGATTCAAACCCAGCAGCCTGGCTCCACAGCCCAAGCTCTAAACTGTGAAGCTAAACAATCCCCCCCTCCCCAGAAGGACCTTGCAGGCAGGAAGAAACCAATGTCATCTAAACTGTCAGAGGGATTTTGCAATTTCTTAGGCGCTGGAACATTTTCCTCTGAAGGATCTCATCTTGAAACCATGTTCTGCCCCCAGGGAAGGACTTTTTAAGTTTGGATGTGACAGAAGGAATCAGAAAATAGAAAGTAAAAGTTAACTGCACAGATAATCATAGGTGCTTAACAGAAAGACAAAAAACTCAAACCACATTCCAATCAGCTTATGAAGAGAAAGCAGACTGAGGACAAAAAATATGGTTGATATAGTTATTTTAGGAAAGAGCTCATCCGAACTGATGTTGAAATATTAAGAAATGAGCAAAATACCAGATAACTTTTTAGTTATCTGTGTATAAGTATTGGTATAACAATACTTAAGAGGTCAGAAGGGTAAAACTGCATACATATGTAGTTTGTGGTGGTTTAAAAAGGGGCAGCGACAAGAACTTCTGTTCTCTTTGTCCAAGTGATCTGATTCCTGGGAATTTATTCAAAAGAAGGAAAAAAATTTCAGTAAGTCCCCTACATATGAACAAGTTCCGTTCCAAGAGCGGGTTCGTAAGTCCAATTTGTTCCTAAGCCCAACAAAGGTAGCCTAGGTACCCAACTAACACAATCCACTATATAGTACTGTACTGTAATAGGTTTATAATACTTTTCACACAGATAATACGTACATAAAAAACAAACACAAAAAATAAAGAAAACATTTTAAATCTTACAGTATAGTATCTTGAAAAGTACAGTAGTACAGTACAACAGCTGGCATACAGGGGCTGGCACGCACGTTCGCACCTTTGAAAGTTCGCAACTTGAAGGTTCATATGTAGGGGACTTACTGTAGATAAATTAGCTGATATACGTCCCTCTTCTTCTGTCTGTGGGCTGCCAACGGAAGTCACTCCTCCTAGCCACTGCACTGTCCCCACATTCTAGGCCCTGGAAGTCATCTAATGACTCTGATGACTGACCAAGGGATGGAGGCCCAGGGCATTCTGGAGTCCCCAGTCCTATTGGCCTCAGCCCACTTTTGTGTTTTGGTTTAATTCCAAGGTAATTATTACTGGTAATGTTTGATATCTTAAAAAAAGATATGGGCCAATGAGCACCTGAAAAGATGCTCAACATCACTAGTCATTAGAGAAATGCAAATCAAAACCATGATGAGACACCAATTCACATCCATAGGATGGCTATAATATTTTTTTAATGGAAAATAACAAATATTGACGAGGATGTGGAGAAATTGGAGCACTCCTACATTGCTGGTGGGAATTTAAAAGGTATAGCCACCGCAGAAAAGAGTTTGGCAATTCCTTAAAAAGTTAAACACAGAGTTACCATACGACCAGCAATTTCACTCTTAGGCATACACCCAAAGGAGTTCAAAATGTAGGTCCACACAAAAAACTGTACACGAATGTTCTTAGCAACACTATTCATAATAGCCAAAAAGTGGAAACAGCCCAAATGTCCATCAACGGATGAATGGATAAACAAAATGTGGTCTCTCCACATAGTGAAATAGCTTTCCACCATAAAAAGGAATAAAGGACTGACACATGCTACCACATGGATGAACCTTGAGGACATTGTGCTAAGTGAAATAAGCCAGTCACAAAAGGCCATATAGTGTATGATTTCGTTTATATGAAATGCCTAGAATAGGCAAATCTACAGAGACAGAAAGGAGATTAGTGGTTGTCAGGGGTGGAGGAGGAGAGAATAGGGAAAGGCTGCCGAATGGGTACAGAATTTCTTTTGGGGGTGATAAAATATTCTAGAATTAGATAGTGGTGATGGTTGCACACCATCCTAAATATATTAAAGCCACTGAATTTCACACTTTACAATGGTGAATTTTTATGGTACGTGAAATTTTTTTTTAATTTTATTTATTTATTTTTGGCTGTGTTGGGTCTTCGTTTCTGTCCGAGGGCTTTCTCTAGTTGTGGCGAGCAGGGGCCACTCTTCATCGCGGTGCGCGGGCCTCTCACTGTCGCGGCCTCTCTTGTTGCGGAGCACAGGCTCCAGACGCGCAGGCTCAGTAGTTGTGGCTCACAGGCCCAGTTGCTCTGCGGCATGTGGGATCTTCCCAGACCAGGGCTCGAACCCGTGTCCCCTGCATTGGCAGGCAGATTTTCAACCACTGAGCCACCAGGGAAGCCCCTGGTACGTGAATTTTACCTCAATAAGAAAAAATATGACCTACCACCTCTTTTGTGGACCAGGTCCTGTGGTAGGAAGACCATCGTGTTCCTTCTAACTCTTAGATCAAGCCTTTGGGCATTGAGGCAGGTATTAATATCCTCATTTTGTAGGCACCGAGGCGTCCAGCAACCTGTCCTGGGTCCAAGGTCACACGGTGGTAAATTTGCGAATTGGATCCACTTTGGGAATCTGCTCCCAAAGTGTGGGACCCTTCTGAGAGGGTCCCCACCTACTTAGTCTGTGCGGCATCAGGGATTCTCAGGGGTGCCCCCATTCTGAAGCTGGCACAGAAGCCCAGCCCCATTCTAGTGGCACACACTGATACATGCGTGTGTACCTGTGCGTACGTGTGCGTGAGCTGGCTCTTTCTACCCCATCTCCCACCATCCCCTCCGCTCCAACTCCCGACAGGCTGACTTCCTCACAGAGCAGCTGTAGGGCCTTGAATATTCTGGTCTCAGGTGCCAGGAGGGGCAGCTAGTGCAGCGAACCCAGTAAGACCGTAGATTCACAGAGAATTGTGGTCAACTTCTGCAGCAGATGGTCCTGTTGCCAGGCCCAAAGTCCCTTGGCATTCATCAGTCTAGAACATTCTCAAAGGGCATGAGATCCCCACCTGAGGGCTTTGAGGCAATGCCCCTGGGAGCCTCTCCCAGGCACTGATACATGGGAACGAGAGGACGAAGACTCCAGCTTTGCCATTGCCCAAGTGAGGTTATGCTGAGGCATCTTATACAGGGTCTCTCAGAGAAGCCCAGTGGGTTGACACCCAACATCTCACTCTGGGAACTGGCTTGACAACACCTTCCTTACTGCCCACTTCCCTTCTCTGCCTCACTTCCCCGCTCCCAAATCAATCACTTGGCCCCAGATCCTTGTCTCAGGTCCGGAAGACCCCAGCCTAAGACATTTTCCCTTGGTTACTTTTGCTGTATGTCCTTGGGCAAGTCTCTCAGTCTCCTAGAGCTTTTCAGGGGTGAAGAGGCCGACCCAGGGGATGAGTTCAATTACGTCTGGATTATTCATCTGACCAGGGAAAACCTAGAGGGAGGATTAACTATGATCAATTCTACTCCCATACTTCTGAGAGGTTCAAGATAAGCCAGATCACAACAGCAGGGGGGAATTTTCCAACCTAAATCTGACCGCTCAGGGGCTGTAATCTAGAAATTGTAGCTGGAGGCTATGTGTCCCTTCCACCCCTCGCCCAGCCCCCAGGACAACTTCTTGGTCAGCCCAGGAGGTTGGGGAGAGGTATGAGTGGGAGTGGGTATCAAGAGTGCCTGGAGGGACAGAGACCCTGACCACCCAAAAGACAGTGACTTTGAGCTGACCTTGCTTGGACTACCCCTGGCCTGCCCAGAATGTTCCAGAGCAAGGCTGACAGGTCTGGGGGCTTCAGCTGGACCACTAGTGTGACCGATGGCCTCCCTTGGCTGGGCTGGGACTAAGCTGGCCTTGGGGCCGGGGCGCCTCTCGTCCCCCTCCCCCCCGCCCCCCTTCTTTGTCTCCAGGCCCACTGCAGGCCTGGCTGTAAGCATGTTCGCCTTCGGTCGTATGTGCTTGTCCCTCGTCTATACAGCTGACTGACCTTTTCAGAGGGTGTGTGTGTGTGTGTGTGTGTGTGTGTGTGTGTGTGTGTGGTGGGTAGTGGCGGGGGGTGGGCTTGTCTGTAAATGAGAAAGAAGCAAATGAAATACCTCGGGAGGGTGGGTCCCTGATCCGTGCATTTAGGCCGCTAGCCTGGCACCTGGAAGAGCAGGGCTGCCTGGGGAGGGGAGGGGGAAGGGTGTCTCTGAGTCTGTGACCTTGGCCTCTAGGCCTTTGGGTGACTCTCCTGGGTGTCTGGCTGGTCTTGGCCGGCTCTGTAGCTGTTGAGGCTGCCTGGGCTGCCCCAGGCCACCGTCTGCCTCTGCCACATTCTTTTTCGCAGACAAACAGATTCCTTTGCTCCCTGGAACAGCCGAACGGGGGGAGCAGCTGTGAAAATAAACACGCGGCAGCTGATTGGAGGGCTGCGGGCTGTTTTCTGGGGTCTGCCTGGGTCCAGAACCCCCCAGCCCCAGTGGGTGCCCTGGCTTGAACCCAGGAAGGGGAGGGTGGGCCTGTCCCTTTGCTGCCTGGGAGTAAGCCAGCCCTTCTCCCTGGGTTTTCCTCCCAGAGACAGTCATCAGGAGGCTCTTGGCAGGCCTGGTCCTCTCTCCAAGCCCCCTGACTGGCTGTGACGGTCTCCAGCCAAACCCAGAGAGAAAATATTTAGAGAAGGGCCTTTCCTAAGCAGAGTCGGCCCTTGGGTCATTGGAAGTAGTCCCGGGCCTCTATCCTGAGACACCCTGGGGTGCCTTGAGTGGGCAAAGCAGGCCACATGGATACTCCCTGAGTTTGTGGGCTGCGAGGACAGCTAGTTATATCTCTGATTCTATTCCACAGTGAGTGACGAGCCATATGCGTATTGGAACTGGGAAACCTTTCCTCAGAGGTAAGGAAACAGATGCAGACAGTGGTGGTGGCCCAGAGCTGGTCAGAACATTCTCTCTTCTCTCCTTCACCGTGTGGAGCATACACGGTATGGGGTTGCCAGCCACAGCGTCAGGGCCGCAGCTAACAGCTCTTCGCTTTACAATCAGTGCGCACCTTCGCTTCCCGTGCAGCCCTCTCAGAGCCCGGCCGTGTGGTAAGCGGGGGGCTTGCCCAGCCCGGAGCCCGAGCACACCAGCTGCAGATGATCAGCCAGGAGTCCCTCAGCAGTGCCTGGGCCTCCGCATATGGAACAAAACCCTCCAGGGCTAGGTTTGGAATTGTCTATACATTTAATCAACCAGTGTTATTAGTCTGCTCTGCTCAGGCTGCCATAACAAGGACCACAGACTGGGTGGCTTAAACCACAGAAGTGTACTGCCTCCCAGTTCTGGAGGCTGGAAGTCCAAGATCAAAGTCCCAGCAGGATTGGTTTCTTCTGAGGCCTCTCTCCATGGCTTGCAGACGGCCGTCTCCTCCCTGTGTCTTCAAGTGGTCTTCCCTGTATGTGTGTCTGTGTCAATAGACTCCAGTCAGATTGGATTGGGGCCCACCCATGTGACCTCATTTTACCTGAGTGACCTCAGTAAAGTCCTTATCTCAAATACAGTCACATTCTGAAGTCCTGGGAGGTGGGGGGCAGGACATCAATGTATGATTTTTTCTTTTGCAGGGGGAACAATTCAGCCCTTAACAACCAGACTACCACTGACCTCTCTGAAAAAGAGAGGGGCCACCTCCCCTGGTAAATTCTGCCCTGTTTGCTCAGCTCTCTGGGCCACATGCACGAGGCCCAGGGCCACAGATGCAGCCTAACACGAGGCCGGAATGTCAGAGCCAGAAGGCCTCAAAGGCCAACTGAGCCACAGGTGCACATTCCTTATCTGGCAGGTGAGGGGTCTGGCCTGGAGAGAGGATCTGTTCAGTGGCCCCCAGCCCAGCCCGGATGGGAGGGAACTTGTGTCTCCCAATGGCCAGGCCAGGGTCCACTCCCTGCACTGCACCACTTCTCTCCACTGATCTCTTCTTCCCACTCTGGCCTGTGGGTCTCTTTCCCACCCTGATTCCTGCCTCTCCTGCAGTTTCTCCAGTCAGGCTCCCCCAGCCTCCCACCTAGCAGATGCTATTCCCACTGCTTTTTCTCTAAGGAAAAGTGGGGGGGGGGCAGAGGCCAGTCTTCCTGGAGGGGTGGCTTCCCCTTCCACGGCAGTGGAAGTGGTACCAAAAACTTGGCCTCTGTGCACGGGTGCTGAATCGAATCTCGGAGACAGAGTTTTGGGTGAAGTAGAAAAGAATAGCTTTATTGCTTTGCCAGGCAAAGGGGACCACAGCGGTCTTGTGCCTCTCAAAACTGTGTCCCAACCCGGGGGGATTTGATGAGGAGTTTTATAGCAATGGTTCAAGGGCGGGGTTGCTGATAAGGATCAGGGTGTGTGTAGGGCCTGCACTCCTTTAATCTGGTCTCAGGTGGTCTCCTGATGAGCTTCTTGAGGTTATCTGGAGTGAAGAGTGCTAACATCTTCCAATTGTTGGGGGTTTTAGTTCTGTAAAGAGCTCAAAGATATTGTTATGTATATCCCTAGACTGGGAACCAGGACCCTGCCACAAGGCTGCACTATTGTTTCTTTCTTTCTTTCTTTTTTTAAAAAATTAATTTATTTTTGTCTGCGTTGGGTCTTCTTGCTGCGAGCGGGCTTTTCTCTAATTGCTGAGAGTGGGGGCCACTCCTCACCACGGTGCACAGGCTTCTCACTGCAGTGGCCTCTCCCGCTGCGGAGCACAGGCTCCAGGCGCGCAGGCTCAGTAGCTGTGGCTCGCGGGCTCTAGAGCGCAGGCTCAGTAGCCGTGGTGCATGGGCCCAGTTGCTCCACAGCATGTGGGATCCTCCTGGACCAGGGCTCGAACCCGTGTCCCCTGCATCGGCAGGTGGATTCTCAACCACTGCACCACCAGGGAAGCCCCCCCGCTATTAATTCTTGACTGCTTCTTCCTTGTCTCTGCATCCCGTCCCTTCCCTGATTAGCAACTGTTAGGAACTCAGGGAAGGTCACTGGAGGCTGGAGTCTATTCCCTACAAACAAGAAATGGGGGGGGGACACAGAAAGGCTTCTGTGTCCAGGAGCCCCACAGGGTACTGCTCGGTTTCAGAAAGGGCAAGATGGAGCCCAGGCCCAGCCTTGTGACCCCACTCTTTCTCAGCACGGGCCCAGGGACAGCTACGTCTTGCTCTCCCATCTCCCAGGCCTTGAGGGTGATGAGGGTTGGGTTCTCTGAGAAACTGACTCTGAGATGGAGTTTAGCATGCAAGGTGTTTACTAAGGAAGGCCCTTGGGATCCACACCTGAGGAAGGGAGAGGACGGAAGCAGGAGTGGGTGAGGACAGAGGGAAGAGCTGAGCTGAGATCTGGACCAAAAACAGCTTGGTCGAGCCCATAGAGAGTTCTGGAGCTTGATGGCCCATCAGAGTGGTCCCCAGGTGATACCCTGCAGCCATCCGTCAGTGGGCGTGGGCTGCCCGGGAGGGTGTTACCTCAACATGGCGGCTCTCAGCAGCTGAGGCAGACCCTGCCCAGAAGGGGCTGGAGCTGAGGGCTGGGAGGTGTGTCAGAACGCCCACCACAGGGGATGATGGTGATGTTGTCACCCTAAGCTTGTGAGTGCTTTGAAAGCAGGACCTCGATGACCTGTCTCTCCAGTCCCCCCCCCCCACCGCCCAAGTTACCTGGCACCCAGGAGGTGCTCACTAATTCCCTGCGGGGTGGTGGAGGCATCTGACTCCCCAGCCGCAGGCCTCCCTAGGAAGTGTGCTCCATTTCCAAATTGCCAAGAGACTGGTCATTTTGTAGATTCTTGGGTCTAGTGAGAGGGATGCCTCCATTTCCCATGAAGCAGCAGTATTTTCATGTGGATTTTCAGCGAGTCTCAGGTTTCCAGAGCATCAGGGGATGGCTGTGACTGCTCGCCCAGGAAGCTATTGTTCAGCTTTGGTCAAATTAGACTGTGTCTGAATCCACAGGGAAGAAATTGGGTGGAAGTCAGGCATTGTCCAGAGAGACTGTTCCTGTAGTTCCTGTTTTGTGTCAAGAGGGAAGTCATGACCAGACAGTAAGAGGAATGCACAGAGGCTGATCCCTCTGCTTTGGGAGGATGGTGGGAAGATGGGGGCTGGAGCGGGGGTAGCAATCTGGGAGAGTTCTAGTCACCCACTCTGGGATCTGGCCAGAGAGAGGTACATTTGAGAAGTGAGGGGGCATGTTTTCCCCTGCTTGGACTGGGGGCTCTGGGAGGACAGTTTGGAGGTTGCCCCCGACACTCATCTGGTAGACTCCACGTTAAAGAAAACTCAGAGGGTGGCACAGTGTGGTGAGCCGAGCTGCCCTTGGTTCCTGGGGGCTGGCAATGGCACCCAGCAGTTCTCTCAGTGGAAGGTAGCTGTGTTGAGGGCCAGTGGCCCTAGCCAGGGTCCAGGTGGGGGACATCACAGAGTTTTCAAGGTTTCATGGTACCAGTGAGAGTTGAGGGAAGGCAGAGCTGGCTGGGGTGATGGGGCTGTGACTTCGCCCAGGGAATCGGACTTGGGGTTCTCCAGGCTCAGACTTCAGTCAGAGAGGCAGGGCCTTCCCTGCCTTAGCAATCACCATTCCGGGAGCAGCCAAGATCAGCCACTCCACTGCAGAGACCTGGAAGCTTTGTTGGGGTGGGGAGGGGAACCTGGGAGGGAGTGTCCTAGGACCTGATTCCTCCCCCTGCATGAGCCTCCTAAGCCCTTCAGAAGCTATTCAAAGTGTGGTCTCAGGACCAGTAGCCTCAGCATCACCTGGGAGCTTGGTAGGAATGCCGAGTCTCAGGTCCCAGCCCAGACCTGCTGAATCAGCATCTGCCTCTTAACAATCTCCCCAGGGCATTTGTGTGAGAAGTGCAGGGTAGAAACCTGAGAGAGCCCCGGCATTTGCTTGAAAGGACCATTTACACAATTGCACTGCACTCTGTCTCCTGGCTCCAGCTGAAATCTCGTCGCCCCATCCTGTCCAGTGATGCCGAGCATTGGATGGGATATGGACAAAGAAAAAAAAACTGGCATCTTTCTTCACTCATCTGACCATAGTGTGAGTTGATTTGTGGGTCTGCTATGTGTAAGTGAAGGCGGTGGCTCAGAAGGGGAAGCCATGAAGCCAGTTAATGACGGAGATGGCATGAGAACCCACACGCTTTGACCTTGACTTTTCACCACCGACCCTCAAAGTGGGCCACTACCACAGGCCAGTGCCCATCCACAAACTGGCGCCTGTCCACCGTGAGCTGAGTACAGAAATTGGGGGTGAGTGTTTAGAAAGTTTGATAGCAGCTTGACGGAGTATGTTTATGTCTGTTAAAGCGAACTATAAAAGCTGGGGCTTGTATTTTATAACTTGTATTTCCTTTTCATTTCATTTTTTTCTAGCAAATCTTTTTTTTTTTTTTTTTTTTGCTGTACACGGGCCTCTCACTGTTGTGGCCTCTCCCGTTGCGGAGCACAGGCTCCGGACGCGCAGGCTCAGCGGCCATGGCTCACGGGCCCAGCCGCTCCGCGGCATGTGGGATCCTCCCAGACCGGGGCACGAACCGTGTCCCCTGCTTCGGGAGGCAGACTCTCAACCACTGCACCACCAGGGAAGCCCCTAGCAAATCATCTTTATTGTACTTTACAAATGTATCCATCCGTGGTGGATTGAAATTAATTAACAAGCAAACAAACCCAAACAAGACGGGTCCTACATTCGTAGATAGTTTGAGAAACCCTGCTGGATGCCATACCATTTCAGGTCAAAGGGAGAGATTCTGGAAAACAGAAAATCATCATAAGCTCACACCAGCCCGGGCAAAACTTGTGAGCTGCAGCCTGAGGGGCAGGCTAACTTGGAAGGTGACCGTCATTGTAGCTCCATGTCCCCAAGTTTCCCAGAGGCCTGGTTACCATAGGAAAGTGGAGGTGTCAGGGGCAGGTATTGGTGGGAACCTTAGGTTAAGTCATTCCATCTCCCTGCGTCCCAGTTTCCTCACCTGCTACTGGGTCTCCTGCAAGGGGACCAGTGGAGTCGTCCTCCCCCGATGCTGTTACCACCTGCCCTGAAGAAGCAGCAGATGTTCGCCAGCCTCCCGATCTGACGGATGACACTGCCTTGGGCAGAAATGTCCCGGCATCAGCAGCACTCTTCTCTTTCCACCGAACCTGGCGCGTTCTTGTCTGGCAGAGGGACAAGCGCTTTCTTTTTATGAGCCTGCAAACCTCCAGCCTCCCAGCCTCCCAGCTGGCACGGCACCAGGGGCTGGGCCTGACACACAGGCCAACATCACCATCCAGACCCACGGCCCTGCTACTCCCAGTTCTGCAGCGTCTGAGTCACCCCGCCTCGGCCGTGTCCATGAAAGACTTTGCAAGGATAAAGGAACAGGCTCTCCTGGGGCCTGCTGATTACAATCTATCGCCGCGTCTACACTTGGGCCTCCTTTCCCTGCGGGCCATGGATGCCGCTAAACCAGCAAAGAGGGTTATGGGTGTCAAAATGTGAACTGCTAAACCGGGGAAGGAGGCCCAGCAAATGTGGGATGTGTAAGCCTCTCTCGTCCTTCCTGACAGTGCTGTTTGTTTCCGTGCACGATAAAGGAGGGTGGCAGGCACCGGCACATTTGTCTGGGATCATCAGACCACCCGGCATCCAGAGCCCTCAGGGCCGAGGCGCACCCGTCCACCTGCGGGAAGCCGGCGTCTGGAGGCGGCCCTGTCAGATGCGCCCCGCGGCTGGCATCTGTTTAATGAGTGTGGCACCTGATTTGCCGAGAACCCCCTGCTTGTTTAGACAGCCTCACTGGCCATGACACGCGTCCCCTGCACCAGACCAGGAGGGGCAGGCCCCTGAGGAAGCCTGATCCTTTATTCTTCCAGAACCTGCCCTGACTTGGGTCAAAAGGATCTTGACCAAGGTCTGCTGGGGCCCAGAGAGCCTTATTTCCTGAGGGGCTGAGGCCGGCCAAGGGGGTGACAGGCAGTGCGGGATGCTCGGGTTTGCAGCGGATGCTTGGGGTTACAGGGGATGCTCGGGGTTACAGGTGATACGGCAGCAGCGGCTGCAGCCAGTCCCTCCTTCCCCTGACGGGCCTCCTGGAGCCGAGTGCCGGCCACATTGCTCCAGCCTCTCTGGGCTTTCACATTTGACTGCACATTGTGTTGGCGGCAAAGGAAAACTGCAAGAGCTGTTTGGTGGTCACAGGCTGGGCCCCTTGTTAGCAGACCGATGGGGCACTGGGTGGCTTTCCCCAGGTCCTGATTTCTGAATCAGGTCTGAAAGCCTTGGTCCTTGCTCCCTCCTAGGTCGGGGGAAGGGGCTTTCAATCTTGGCCCTGCTTCCCCTCCTGCTGCCCCCGCCCCCAAAGTTTATACTCCACCCAGCAGCCAGAGTGAGCTTTTAAATGTTTATTTTACAAACTTTCGATTTTGAAATAATTTCAGATTTGAAAAGTTGCAAAAATAGCGCCAAAAGTTTCTGCCTCCCCTTCACCTAGATTTCCTGAATCTACCAATTTTCGAGCTCTTGCTCTACACACACACACACACTTTTTTCCCCTGAAACTTTTTATTTTTTGCGGTACACGGGCCTCTCACTGTTGTGGCCTCTCCCGTTGCGGAGCACAGGCTCCGGACGCGCAGGCTCAGCGGCCATGGCTCACGGGCCCAGCCGCTCCGCGGCATGTGGGATCTTCCCGGACCGGGGCACGAACCCGTGTCCCCTGCATCGCCAGGCGGACTCTCGACCACTGCGCCACCAGGGAAGCCCTTCCCTGAAACTTTTAAGATTAATTAACAGAGGTGATGCTCCTTTGCCCCTGTATATTTCAGGGTGTATTCCGTAAAAAAAGCAAAAACAGAGCAAGGACATTCTCTTAAAAGACCACAGTATCGTTTATCAAAATCAGGAGATGAGCACTGATATAATATTATTTCTTGATTGACAGATCTTATTCAAATCTCATTAGTTGTCCCACTCCTGTTCTTTATAACAAAAGAAATACATTTTTTTTCTTGCCCAGGAGCCGATCTAGAATCATTCATTGTATTCAGTTGTCATGTCTCTTTAATCTCCTTTAATCTGGCACGGTCCCTTAGTCTGTCTTTGTCTTTCGAGACATGAATGCTTCTGAAGAGCACAGACTGGTGACTTTGTAGACGGTCCCTTAGTTTGGTTCTGATGTTTCCTGACTAGATTCAGGTTCTGCATGTTTGGCAGGAACCCCACTGAGGTGACGTTTGTCTTTCACATGATGTCCATTTGATCCCTGACTGGCGATGTTCACTTTGATCATTTGGTAAGGTGCTGTCTGCCAGGTTTCTCCACTTTGTTACTAGTTTTCCCTTTATAATTAATAAGTATCTTATGGGCAGAGCAACCTTTTAAAAACTAGAAAGCTGGGCTTCCCTGGTGGCGCAGTGGTTGAGAGTCCGCCTGCCCATGCAGGGGACACGGGTTCGTGCCCCGGTCCGGGAAGATCCCACATGCCGCGGAGCGGCTGGGCCCGTGAGCCATGGCCGCTGAGCCTGCGCGTCTGGAGCCTGTGCTCCGCAACGGGAGAGGCCACAGCAGTGAGAGGCCCGAGTACCACAAAAATAAATAAATAAATAAATAAATAAATAAAAACTAGAAATCTGATTACATCACCTCCCTCCTCTAACCTCAGTTGAAATCCCAATTCCTTACCTTGGTGTCCCCAGCCCTAGGTCTTGGCCCCTGTTGAGATCTGTACTATCATCTCCTATCACCTTTCTGGGAATTGCAGGCACACTGGCCTTCCTGCTCTTCCTAGGACACATTAAGCTCGTTTCCACCTCAGGGTCTTCGTATTAGCTGTTCCCTCTTCCTGGAATGCCCTTCCATCCAGTCATTACATGCCTGGCTTCTTCTTCTTCTTTTTTTTAAGGATTAAAAAGTATATATATTCTTCCTGCCTGGCTTCTTTGTGTCTTTCAGATCTCGGCTTACAGATCCCCTGAGGGAGGCCTTAGCTGCCCACCCACCTAAAGGAGCTCCCAGTCGCTCCACCACAGCACCTGGTTTGGGTTCTTAGCATAGGATTTACTACCATCTGCCACTTGCTCATCTGTTTGCCATCTGTCTCCCCCATAAGAAGAAAGCAGGGACCCCGTGTACCTTGCCCCGTGCACCTAGCACAGGGCCTGGCCCACGGCTGTGGGAGGAATATTGATTGAGAATTTGCTGAATGAACTCCTGATGAAGGATTGCTTAGTAACGATTGCAAGCTGGGGTCTTAACCCGGAAGTCTTGGAGTTCTGCCAGATCATCTATGTTGGCCGCAGTGCAGCTCTGCTGGGCTCGTGCACAAATAGGGCAGATGGCAGCCCCGTGGCTTAGGGGTCCCTGCACGGTGCCCTTAAGGGGGAACTAGAGGAAACAACGAGAAGGCATAATGAGATGGGGTAGGGGGGTGGAGGGAGCTTTCAGCCCTGTAGTACAGATCCACCCTTCCTCCCTTCCTCCCTTCCTTCCTTCCCTGTAAAGTGTTGAGAGTGGGGGGTAAAGGCTAGGGAATCAGTCATAAATACGCTTACATTTAAAGCGCAAAGGCAGCCTAGAGGGAAGGCTTACAGAGCAGCAGGAATTGCCAGGCCAGCCAGACCCCTAGAACAGAGGTGGGTTGGCTCATTCTGAGTGGAGGAGAGGCTGCCAGGTTACCAGCTTCAGGGAAAGAAGCAGGGGAAGTCAGGGAGTTGTCTTCAGATGTCATCTCCCCGGTGTTCTGGCCAGAGGGTTCACCCAGCCACCCCTAACTCCTGCCGCCTGGCAGGTAAACATGCACACAGGGAGGGCGTGGCGCCCCTCTGGGAGAGTTTGTGTCTGACCACAAGACTGTGAAGAGATAGTAATACTTAACACAAGGGGCAATTTCAGAGGAGAGATGTAAGAATGGGGCTTTCCCAGCAAACGTCCCCCAAGTCATGCTGCCTGCCGGGGATCCGTGCATGGGACTGTGCTGCCGAAGATGTGCCAGGACAAAGCCCTTCTCTGTGCCACCAGCAGCCAAGCTACAGGGACCTTGGATAGCGTCTCTCTCACACTCCTTCGCTCTTTGTTTCTCTCAGAGAATGTCTTAGTCAGCTTGGGCTGCCATAACAAAATGCCACAGACTGGGTGGCTTCACCAACAGACATTTATTTTCTCATAGTTCTGGAGGCTGGAAATCCCAAATCAAGTAGGGTTGGTTTCTCCTGAGGCCTTACTCCTTGACTTGTAGATGGCCACCAAGAATGCTGTGTCTTCACATGGCCTTTCCTTTGTGCACACGCAGAAAGAGCAAGCTCTCAGGCATCTCTTCTTATAAGGACACTAATCCTATTGGATTAGGGCCCCAGCCTCATGACCTCATTTAACCTTAATTACCTCTCTGAAGGCCCTAGTTCCAAATATAGTCACATGGGGGTTAGAGCTTCAGTATATGAATTGGGGGGGGGGGGGCGGGGAGACAAAATTCAGTCCCTAGTGGGGAGGGACTTTTGACTCTCAGCAGAGAGTTGTGGAGATTTTCCCACCAGATAGGTGTCTTAGGAGGCATCTCATCCCTCTCTTAATGTTGTTAGGGCTCAGGGATTAATTTTGAAAAATCCTCCCATAAATGTCAGGGTCCACCTAGGTAATGCCGCTGACCTTAATGAAATGAAACCCAGGCCCTCTCAGGTGGCCGTAGAAGGAGAAGCTTCGAGTGGCAAGATGAGGGCTGAGGAGTGCTGCATGTGGGCCTCGGGGCTGGGATTCCTGCCTGAGGTTCATCTTTTCCCATGTCTCTGTATGTGTAAGTGCACTTCTGTGCACATAGAAGCATGCGTTCTTAGATTAGAGCTGCCAGGCAGGGAGGGGCTGCTGGCTCCCTCCACCCTGATCTCCCTCACTTTGGACACTTGACACCACCAACCTGTGCTCCCTTTAGCCTTCTAGCCTAGGTGTGGCCCAGGACCCCGGCTTTTTTTCTCAGGAGCCCACTAAAATAAAATTAGAACTTTCCAGAAACCTCTGTGGTTGCAGGGGACTCACATATGCTGGCATGAAGGCTTGTGGGGCAGAGCAGGGGTCTGCTGCAATGATCTCTTGCTATATAACAAAGCTTCCCAAAACTTAGTGGCTTGAAATAATGACATTAATTTTGCTCATGAATAAACAATTTGGGCAGGGCTCAGCAGGGACTGCTCATCTCTGCTCCACTTGGTATCAGCTGGGGTGGCTTGAAGCTGGGGGTTGGATTATCTGAAGGCTCGCTCACTCATATGTTTGGTGTCGATGCTGGTTGCAGGCTGAGACATCAATTGGATTGTCGACCAGAATGCCAATATGTGGCCTCTTCAAGTGGCTCTTGGCTTCCTCACAACATGGCGGCTGGGTTCCAAGGGCCAGTGCCCCGAGAGAGAGCCATGTGGAAGCCATTACACCTTTTACAACTCAGCCTTGGAAGTCGCGCGGTGTCACTTCCACCAGATTATATCTGTTAGAAGCCATCACTAAGGTTGGCCCACATTCAAGGAGAAGGGACTGGACTCTACCTCTTGATGGGAGGAAGGTTAAAGAATTTGCAGCCATGCTGGAAAACCACCACAGTGGTTGGTTGACAGCTTCCTTCCCATTCACACAGGACTTGGGATCTTGCCCTTCCCAATGCCCGGTCTCTCTTCACAGGGTCACCATCATACCACCTACCACCCAGCAGTGCCTTCATGGAAGCCAGTCCAAGAGAGAGAGCATGCTCCCTCTGATCAAGGCCACACCAAGACTCAACAGCACTCTGCATGGGGGAAGAATTTTGTGCCCCTTCACACTGGGAAAAAATGAATTTCCTATCAGAACAGCATGGGCTACAAGGCACAGAGAGATGTAAAATGAGGTAGAGATGTATTCCTCTCTCACAAGCGGTCCACGCCTGGTATGGAAGTTCTGCCTTATGATGTCCTTAGGAACTCACGCTTCTCTACCTTGCTGCTCTGCCATGCATGGCCTCCAGTGCTCAGGTCACCTCGTGGTCCAAGATGATTGTTGCAGCTGCATTCGGATCTGAAAGGATCAAGCAGAAACAGCAGAGTGTTCCCAGAGCTGTCACATGATATTTCTGACCGTATCTCATTGGCCAGAACTTATCCACATGGTCACTCCTCGCTGTTGAGCTGGGAAATAGAGTCTATTCGGGGTGGCTGTGCGCCCAGCTGATATTCTTAGCACAGAGAAAGGATACTGTGGGCTGAGAAGCAGACTCTGCCAAACTTATTAATTAAAACATTTTATGCAGACAGATTTACTCACTAATTTGCCTCCCCTGGCTGTAGAAAAATTAATGGTCTAAAAATATGGCAAAAATCTCTTACACTTTTTGTATTTCTTTGACTCACATCAGTTTTCTTTGGCAGTTTCTCAAGGCAGACAATTTGGTGGCGGAAGCATTTTGAAGGGTTTACAAATTACATGATAAAATGAATTATTGTTTGTGATAAGTAAGAAAGTTATGCCATGCTTTATTTGGTTTCAGAATTTCAGTGATCACAGCTATATGTGTGTATTACAAAAATACCCAAAGAGAGGGGTCAGCACCGGCTAGGGGTGTTTTTAAATTTTCCATATAAGGCTGCTGTTTACTTTGGTAGGAACTTGTGGAAACTTACGTCAACAGGCCTAGGTATTTCTATTTATTCCAGGGATATTTTGGACCCTCTAACAGACTGGTGTTCTGGACGGCTGCCTAGCTGGCCTGCCCAGCTAGCCTGGTGTCTGAGGACACTAGGAGGCACTTAGCAATTTAGAGAAGACCTGGGCTCTGTCTGAAAGGTATGGCCTTGGCCTCATGGTCCTCAATAGGTGAACTCTGCCTCTGGTTACCACCCCAACCCTGATATTCATCTAAGAGACTGGTCTAATTTCCTCAGGCTGTTGTAACAAATCACGACAAACTGGGTGGCTTAAACAACAGAAATGTGTCGTCTCACAGTTCTGGAGGCTAGAAGTCCGAGATCAAGGTGTCGGCAAGGCCACATCCCCTCTGAAGGCTCTACGGAAGGATCTGTTTCAGGTCTCTCTCAGGTTCTGGTAGTTCCTTGGCTTGTGGCAGCATAATTCCAATCTTCACATGGCATTTTCCCTGTGTACTTGTTTGTGTCCAAATTTCCCCTTTTTACTGGGACACCAGTCATATTGGATTAGGGTCCACCCCGCTCCAGTATGACCTCATCTTAACTAATTTCATTTACAATGACTCTATTTCCAAATGCAGTCTCATTATGAGGTACTGGGGATTAGGACTTCAATATATGAATTTTGGGAGGGACACAAGCCAATCCACATCAAAGACATCCACATATGAGATGAGTGTGTGTGTGTGTGTGTGTGTGTGTGTATTGTCTTTGCAAACCCTGGCTTAAAGTGTCCTGAGTTTTTGGTGGGGAGGGTGGTTTCCACCAATGATAGCAAGATGGCAGTTGGGAAGGTGGGTCACAGGGAAGCCTTTGGTTCTTTCCCAACAAAGCAAAGGCTACTGGAGTCTAGGGAGCGTCTGAAGTTGGACAACCACATATAATATCTAGAGCAGGGCCATTACCATCTATTGGAATGGGCATGTTTCTGGAGGGAGTTTGAGTTTGAGTTGGTTATAATACAATGGAGCAGGATGTTTGCAGCTATATTCAATTCAGTTCTAATTACAAAAAGCTCACTCAAAATGGCAGAGACAAGAGGGAGATTATCATCTCCTGTGACCCAGAAGGCCAGAGGCAGGACATTTTGGGGGTTGGTTAATTCACTGCTCATTGAGACATAGAAGACCCAGGTCCCTCCCACCTTTCTGCTCTGCCATCCTCAGCTTGCTGCTGTTGGTCCTCTGTGTTGCCTCCTGGTGTTCACAAGAGGACTTCACTGGTTCCAAGTGTCACGTTCTAACACAGGTCCAAAGGCTTGACGAGAGAATGTCCCTTCTTCCAAAAGAGTCCTAGCAGACTTCCTCTCACACCCACTGGTGGGAGTTGTGTCACTGGGACAGGAAATGCAGTTGCCACAACCGGCTTTAACTTATCAAGCTTCACCCTCTAGAGTTGGGAGGGGGCCAGTCGCCCTTGACGCCTATTGACGACCCTTTCCCTGAACAAAATCTGGGCTAGGTGGGTGGGGAAAAGGGGGTAGGTCCCTGGGGAAGGCAACTTGCTGGGTCTGCCGCCCTGGCCCTGAATCAAGCAGAAAGGCAGGAGGCTTTCTCCCTCCGACCAAGGTTGGGGGGTGGGTGGGACGGCAGGGATGGGGAGAGCGAGGGAACGCCACGTAGAGTGGCCAGTCGATACCTTCTTAGAATAACAGCTCTCATCAGGCACTGGGTCTGACTTTCAGCTGACAAATGATTTTCCTTCACAATAAAAGTACAAACAGAATCCTAATTAATGAATTTGCCAATAGCTGTTGCTTATTTTATGGGCCTCAGCCCAGATTCAGCCTGTGGACAGGATGAGTGAGTGTGTGGATGTGGATGTGGACATAAATCACCCGGGGCCCAAGACAAGGGCAGTCTGGTTGGGATCTTCCTAAGCAGCCCTTCCTCAGGGAGCTGAGATCGCCCCAACAGCCATGAAAGCCACAGCTGCCATGTCAGCCACCGGAGCTAGGACAACCACAGCACCCACCAGAGGCCCGCGTCTGCAAACGCTGGTCCCAGTTTGCTGCTGCTGTTGCTTCTTGTGACTGAGAAGACTACCATTTTCCTTAAGAGGTCATTTGCCCCATGTCCTGCCGCCCCTGGGGTGGGTATTTCACCTTTTACTCTTTCCACCTAAGGAGAGGCCATGGTGCCTTCAGTAATCTACCTGCTTTTGAGGAAATTCCGGGAAGTGGTCATTCTGGTTGGGTTGAGGATGTGCCTGTGTCATTCACTCAACCATCTAGTGTCTGACTATGCTCTGGGCACTATGCGGGAGGGACAGTGATGCATGAGGCCATCTAGGTCTTGTTCTGGGTCCTCCATGATCGTGCTGGTCAGAGGGACCGTGGGGAGGGAAGAACTTCCTGGCAGCCCTTTGTTTTTCATGGGAGCCAGCAGAGGGGGGAGGTGTGGTGAGGCCCACTCTCAGGACATGGAAAGGGCCGTTTTGACAAGGCTATAGGCCAACTGATGTCAGATAGCAAAGTGGTCAGGAGCTAGACATCCTGAGAGATTTGCTCAAGTTAGAGGTAGCATAGGCCACCTGTATTTTGATTCTGATGGAATCGCCTTTCCCTCTTTTACCCAGCCCTACCTCCCACACTGCCTCAGTGATCATCACCAGATTACAAGAAAAGAACTAATCACCTCTCACACACTTAAAGGCAGTTGAGCATCTCCTCTTTCCAGAGCCTTCTCAACCCCATTCCCTTTCATCTGCCCGCACAAGCCTGTTTTCCAACCATTGTTAATGATTAATCATTTGTTTAGCATTAACTGAGCTTTCTAGGGTTTCTGGTTCATATTTTCCCAGCCATTTGCTCCAATTCTTCAAAACCAATTCTTTGCCTTCGCACGGCATCAATAAATTAATTTCCTTTATTTTTGTCCTTGATGTAGCTGAGAAAGCCCAGTGTTCTGTTGGCAATACCCGGCCCTTCGACATTTCCCTTGTCTTCCCAGGAATGATATAAACTCTGCAGGTTGGCACCTAGTGGGACAGCCCCTAGATGGATCCTCCAAAGTGAACTTACTAGCGTGCACTGTTGAATATGTTTCTCATCTCTGTTTACATCAGTGCCATTTTAATACTTCATTTCCTTCAGAATCTTATAATGACAATCACTCAGTCCTACTGACTTATAAGAGTAGGGTTTCCACTATCTTTACTAACTTTGTCTTTCGTGACACATTATTACCCAGGAAGTTAAACATGGCTGCCATTACTGTGGTTCTCGCAAGAGTTCTTTATGTCTGCCTTCATTTCCTCTGGCTACTGAGGGCTCTTGGGGCTGGAAGGTTCTGAGTCCCGCCAACACCCTGCAAACACCGTGGTCCCATGTCTTCTTGGCTGATCTCTCTGTCAAAGTGAGTCTCAGTGACCCATCCCTTATAGCTGTTAGTTACTACCCTGGGACTCTGTTTCCTCATGTTTCAAAAGGCTCTTGGGAGGGTGGAACTGATAATACTTGCAAGTATCTAGAGGTGCATCTGGCACTAAAAACATACCATTTCCATTCCATTTCCATGCATGGCTACCCACTTCCAATCATCAGAACCCATATCTCCTTGCTTGAGGGCTTTCTTCGGCTACCTGAGCGCTCTCTGCCTGTGTGCACACGACCCGGAAGTGCCGAGGAATACGTGGTCCCCAGAATAGCCCCCAAGCAAGGACTGATAGGAATCAGTCCCACCCTCTACCCTCAGGTGGGAGGACTCTGAAGAGTGTGCTCGATACTGACCCCCAGGGGTCCCCTGCAGCACTGAGCTTCCATTGCCTGCAGTGCTAACTTGCTCGAAAACTCGCCCTTGGCTGGTTCCTTCCTTCCCCATTGCACATCTCTATTCCTCTCTCAGTGCTTCCAGAAATCATCTCCCTATAAACCACCAGCACACAAATCCTGTCTTAGAGTCTGCTTCTGGGGAAACCCGAACTAGGGCATTTTTTTCTAGCTGTTCCCCTCCATTTCTGGTACTGATCCCCAAATGACGTCTGGACAACCTGTGAGCGCATCAAACTCAATATATATATAAAATGATACTTACTCTCTTCTCCATCAAACTAGCTCATTCTCCTGTCTTCCCCACATCATAGTCACACCATTTCCCCCAGTCATTCAAGACAGAGACATGGACTTATCCTACCATATCCAGTGGTTATCATCACCAAATATTTATTGAGTTCCTTTGGTGGGAGAGCTGCTCTGTGCTGACCCCCAGGCCATGACTGTCTTTGCTTAGTGATATCCCTTCTCTCACCCTTCATGCCCTCCTCATCTCAGTCTACTGGCCTCCCTGTTGTCATCGTCCAGAAGAGACTTCTATTGACTCTTTATCACTCCTTGTCTTTGCTCAAAGCCCATCCACCGCTCCTCATTGGCTGCTGCATAAAGTTGGAGCTCCACAACTGGGTAGTGAAGGGCCCTGAACCTCCCTGTCTCGGTATGAACCCCCTTGACCTAGCCCAACTGCTGCACCCTTCACTGCACCCTAGAGTCATTGGAGGTTCCCATGGCCATGTTTTCGCTCATATTAAATCCAACCTGTACCTTAGGGTTCAGATTAAATCCCACCTGTACCTTAGGGTTCAGATTAAATCCCACTTCCTTCATTGCAGCCCATCACCACTGGGAAGGAGGTCCTCCTTTGATTCCTGCAGCAGGATTGGAAACAGCCATGTTTATTCAATAAAGCACTGTGTCCCAGGCACCTTGCTCATTACTCGTGGGGATATATTGATGAAAATAAGCATGATCCCTGCCCTCATGAAGCTCACAGGACAGTGTGGGAGGAAACAGAAATAAAATAATCACAGAGATGTAAAATTATCAATCGAGTTAAGGACTATGAGCAATTGACAAGGTGTTATCAGAAAGCCAAAAAGGTAGAAGCTGATTTAAGTGGGAAGCACTGGATGTTCAGATAAGATCCTCTCAACATGAAGTATGACTAGGAATTAGCTAGAAGAAGGGGAGAAAATAGTCCAGATAGAATGAGTATCTCGTGAGAAGACTATAAACCTTTGAGGCACTAAAAAAGGTCAGTGGGGCTAGAATTTGGTAAACAAAAGGTCAGTATAAAGGGAAATGGGGCTGGAAGGATTGTCAAGAGCCAGACTACTCAGGGTCTTATAGACTGTAGTAGTCAGGCTTCTGCTGCATGAAAGCTGCATAACAAACCACCCCCCAAATCTCCGTGGCTTACAACATCAAGCATTTATTTCCCACTTATAGGTCTTTTGATTGCCTGTAGTTCAGCAGGGCTTAGCTGTGGCTTGGCAGGTCCTGGCTTTGGGTTGGGTTCAGGACAGCTCCACGTTTCTCTCATTCTGGGACCAAGAATGGACGAGAAGCAGCTATGTGGAGCGGGCTCTTCTCATGGCTGAGGGTAAACTCAAGGGGATAACTGGAAACAATGCTTTTTAAGGCCAAGGTTTGGAACTGATATCCTGTGACTTCTGTCCACACTCCACTGGTCAAAGCCAGTCATAAGGCCTAAGTCAGTGGACAAGGAGACACCCTGGATCTCGTCCACCAGAGTTATTGGAGCTTCCCATGGCCATGGTTTTGCTCATATTAAATCCAACCTGTACCTTAGGGTTCAAAACTTCCTTCATTGCAGGCCAGGTAGAATTACACACCCACGCCCTTTACACACAGTCAGGTGGCAGAGGGCATGGTTGTGTAATTCTACCTCAGGTAGAGGGAAAAACTGCACACAATAATCCTATCTACCACATGGGCCAGGTTAAGAACTGTGCTTTTTATTCTAATGCCAACTGGAAACCTTTGTATCTTTCTTTCTTCCTTCTCTCCCACTTTCCCTCTCTTTCTCATTTTTTTCTTTCTATTTTTAGTTACCCAGCTAACACAAGAGTCCACTTCCATTGTAAATTATTCAAGCTGTATGGATAGAGCCAGAGTCCCCTTTGTTATTCCTGGTGGCCCCCAGTCCAAGGCCCTTTCCCAGAGATCACCACTGTTATCTTGGATGCTTTTTCTCTAAGATTTAAAAAAATGCATTTCCGTACACATACATGTACATAGCAACCTAGGATATTTTGAACGGGTTTTTGTGTGTGTGTGTGTGGTACGCGGGCCTCTCACTGTTGTGGCCTCTCCCGTTGTGGAGCACAGCCTCCAGACGCGCAGGCTCAGCGGCCATGGCTCACGGGCCCAGCCGCTCCGCGGCATGTGGGATCCTCCCGGGCCGGGGCACGAACCCGTGTCCCCTGCATCGGCAGGCGGACTCTCGACCACTGCGCCACCAGGGAAGCCCCTCTTGAACGGGTTTTAATCTGAACAATATCATATTGAATGTATTGTTTTGTATCTGCCTTGAATTGTAATGTTTTAACAAATAACTTTTGAGCTCCAAGCCAGCATCTGAGAAGGTCACACCATCACATCTTCAATGCTCAGCGTCTCCAAAGGTCTTACTTTGACCTTGGTTAGAAGGTGTGCGGTCTCCCAAACAACAAGCCCCGGAGAACCACATTAATATTTCCAGTATGGCATGCTCTTCCAGAACCTCGACATACACATCCCTCTCAAGAGACAAGTCTATGTCCTCTTCCCTCGCACCTGGGTGGCTCTTTGTGGCTGTCTTGGCTGAAAGAGAAGTAGCAGTATATGACTCCTGAGGCCGGGCCATAAAAGGGTGATTGAGCTTCTACCTGGCTCTCTCTCACGATGCTTACCCTTGGGACCTGGCTGCCATGCTGTGAGGAAGCCCAGGCTACGTGCAGAGGCTCAAGTGCACAGGGACCATGGCCCCTGATCCTCAGCTTTGGCTGAGCTCCAAGCTCACTACCAGTCCTTGCTTGTCAGCTGTGTGAACCAGTCATGTGGAAGGTGACTCCCCTGCAGTCCTCAGGTGAACCGTCCCAGATGACGCCATGTGGTCCAGAGATGAGTCTTCCCCACTGAGACCTGCCCAACGTGCAGATTCAGGAACAAAAAGAATGATTGCCATGTTTTAAGCCTCTAAGTATAGGGGTGGCTTATCATGTAGCAAGAAACCCATGCTTACTGGAACTGGGTTCCAGGTGGGTGGGGAAGCGCTGGCAAGGCTGAATCCCCAGGCTATGAATTCAGGAGCCCTTAGTTTCCCCCGAGAAGGAGGTTCATGTTCCCCATAGCCTAGGACTGGGCTGATCCTCAGGGTGGGGCTGCAGTGACCCCAGCTGTGAACATGGGGTGGGGCCTCTGGCTTAGTAGGGCACAAGGAATGTGAGAGGCAGTCCCTGGGGAGAGTGATGGGTTTGGCTGTAAACATGAGGAGTGTGAGAAGGCTTGGGGCTGGGGGTGGGCACAGCCAGTGGAAAGAGAACCAGATGAGGAGTCCAGGGCCTTGGGCCCAGATCCTTGACTTTGACAAACCACCACTGTGACTTCATATGTTCCTATACTTCCTCAGGCCCCACTGGTAGGGGTGCTGGATACAATAGAGGCCATCCAGTAAAAGTTGAATTTCAGATAAACAAATGAATAATTTTGCTATAAGTATGTCCCAAATGTTACATGGGACATCCTTCTCCTACAAAAGTATGCATTGTTTCTCTGAAATTCACCTTTAACTAGGCAGCCTGTATTTTCATTTGCTAAATCCAGCATCCCTCCCCAATGGCCACATTTGTAAAATGGGGCTTAGACAGTATGGCCTCTGAGGCAGTGAAGTCTTGAGGCAAAGCAGCCTCTGGATCCACACCCTACCTGGGCGTGATCCCAGCGTTGCCAGGGGCCACACTGTGAGCCCTGACAAGCTCCAAGCCTCATCTGTAAAATGGGAATAATAATGGCCCTTCCCTCACAGGGTGGTCATGAGGATTCAATGAAATCATGTGTACAAAGAGCTTAAATGTGCCAGGCACACAGCAGGTGCAAAATCAAAGTGAGCTATTATTACTGCTCTCCAGTGCCTTAGTGCTATGGTCTGCATGCAACCATTATTGAGCAAATGATGTCTTTGCACCCTTGTGGGTAAGGCTACGCGTGTGTGCGTGCGTGCGCAAGCAACGCACGCACCTGATGCCTGGCCAGCAGTTGTGGCTGCCCATAGCCGTAGAAGTCCCATACCCACTGTGTTCAACTCCCACAGTTCATAAGATTACGAAATGAGGGCTGTAGATGCATTTTCCCTTCCTCGGCATCTTTGTGGGCAGGTTTTAAATTTTAAGCAGGAGAAAACCCATCAGGCACTTGAGGCTCCTGGGGGGCAGCTAATGCTTCCTGTCAAATGCTCACCCTGGGGTGCTTTGTTACCCTGACACCTCCCGAACTCGGAGGCAGCGGCAAATTGCAGGACAAAATTCTTAGGCTGCAAGTTTGTTGCATATTCATAGAATTTAGGCCATTAGGCAACATTAGCTTTTTTTTTTTTTTTTTTAACTTTTTATTGAAGTATAACCTACATTCAGAGAAGTGCACATACCCTAAGTGTACTCTTGGTAAATTCTTAAAAGTTGAAACTTCTCATATGGGAACATCCAGGTCAGGAAAGAGAACATCACCAGCCCCCATGGAAGCCCCTCTCAAGCCCTCTCCCAGTCATTGCCTCTTCCAAGGGAGGCCTCCTGACTTTATACCGAGAGCAGTTTGCCTATCTTTGAACCTTACATAAATGGAATCATACAGTGTGTCATCTTTGGGGTCTGATGTCTTTCACTCAACATCGTGATGCTGAGATGTATCCACTTTGTTGAGTGTAGTTTGTTCATTTCTCTTGCCGTGTAGCGTTCCATTGTGTGACCATTATGCCATTTATTTATCCATCCGGCTTTGGATGGGCTTTGGGGTGGGTTAGCCTTGCTGTGGACATTCTAGTATGTACCTTTTGGTGGGTACCTCTAATTCCCACTGTGGGTGGTTACCTAGGAGTAGAACTAAGGGGGTATGTATGTCCAGCTTCAGTCGAGAAGGGCAAACCATTCTCTAGAACATCAGCTTTTCATTCCTGAACATAGTAAAGAAAGGAAAAAATACAGTTAAAAATTTTTTTGGATACGTTTTTACATTCTAATAAATTGTGGAAGAAATTAGCAAAGTAAACATGGCAATGAGAAAGGGAAATTCTGATTTTAACCCTGTACAGTGACAAGCTTTGGACGTGCTTTTTAAAAGTGATCTGTTCCGGGCTTCCCTGGTGGTGCAGTGGTTGAGAGTCCGCCTGCCGATGCAGGGGACACGGGTTCGTGCCCCGGTCCGGGAAGATCCCACATGCCGCGGAGCGGCTGGGCCCGTGAGCCATGGCCGCTGAGCCTGCGCGTCCGGAGCCTGTGCTCCGCAAGTGGAGAGGCCACTACAGTGGGAGGCCCGTGTACCGCAAAAAAAAAAAAAAAAAAAAAAAAAAAAGGGATCTGTTCCATCTGCTCCGCGGGTTTCCTCTGCCAGAAACTTCCCCTGGCTCTTCCTGGCAGAAACAGGTGCCTAGAGCGCAGACTTGCCTGTGCACACGAATCCCCTGGGATCTTGTTCAAATGCAGATTCTGCTTCAGGAGAGGCCAAGGGAACCTAAGATTTGGTACAGGCTCCCGGGTACTGCAGTTGCTGCTGGTTCAGGGACCACACTTTGAGGAGAAAGAGCCACTCAGTCCAGGGGTCACTGTCAGACTGTTTGTGGTCAGACTGTCCCCTCACCTGCTCTATCTGCTTCACAGGCACAGATGGTGCATCCCCTGGCAGGCACTGGGGATCAAGAAATGGGGATATAGCTTCTGGCACCAGCACAGTGTGGAGAGAAAGCGGTAAAAATGCTGCACTCTGGAATCTAAAAGAACGATGATCGTGTCCTGGCTTAACTTTACTAGCTGTGTGAGCTTGGGAAGGATTCTTAACCTTCCTGAGCCTCAGTTTCCTCATTTGTGAAATGGAGTCATAGTTCCCCCCCACCCCACCCTGCACTCACCGCAGGGGTGTTGTCGGAAATACCAGCTGGGTGCCTGGCACACACTGGGTCACTGATAAATGCTGGTCATCATTCTTCCCGGTGCCATCACAACCAATTTTTTAGGCAGGCGAGATGAATTTAGGTAATTATGCAAGTATATGTGCATACAAAAAGGTAGAGTCCATATCGAGGAGCTCACAGTCCAGTAATGCAGGCCAAAGACACATTCTTCCAATAAATATAATTGCCACAAGTGACATCTACGTGTGTGTGTGTGTGTGTGTGTGTGTGTGTGTGTGTGTGTGTAATATATTGTAGGGAGACAGAAGACGGGGCAAGAAACTCTCTCTGGAGGGAATCAGAGGTCTTACAGTGGAATGGAAAATGGGCTTTGAAGGGTGAGCAGGAGCTTGCCAGGCAGATAAGGCTGAGGGCAGGCGGGAACAGAGGGGTGGGGTGGGAAGGGACAGTCATTCTCTTACGGAGAATCGCATGTGCAAAGGCACAGGGGCACAAGAACAGCCTGATTGATCATCAACTGCCGAGTGCAGGAGGCAGAGAGTAGATGGGGGCCTTCACTCAGAGGACCTGGACTGCTCCACCAAGGAGCTCTGATCCACACCCCAGCAAAAGTATAAAGAATGGTATGGGCCCCTGGCCATCCTTTCTGGGCTGGTTTTTCCTCCTTCAAGGAAACCCTGCCCCTCTTCTAGCTTTGGTGTGCTTAATAGCTCGGCATTCTTCCTCGCCCCTGACCAAGAGTGCTGTTAAGAAATGATCTGAGATGTACCCCTATGGCTCAGCCAGGGGGTCCTGCCTTCTGATCAGGGACCCCAAGACTGAATTCAGAATTGGGGGCTCAGACTGGGGGTGGGGGCCTGGTGGCCCACGCCACTTCCTGGGGGTCCCAGGGTGGGCTCGGGCTGGTCCCACACCTTAGCCCCCTTTGCTGCCTCACCCCCTCCACCCCGAGCGGGACAAGTTGCCCATTGAGACACCCCAGGCCTGAGCTCAGAACGTGACTCTCAGTTGCCCCACGGGTCACCTCCTCCACCAAGGAGTGTGCTGGCACAAGGCAGGACGCCGAGGAGACTACTGGGCTTGGCTCCTGCAGGCAGGCCTTGGGCCAAGGCGTTGTGGCCAGCCAGCCCTTGCCGGAGGACAAAGTGTGACACACAAGGCCTGGTGGCCGCTCGGGAAGGAGGATCAGCAAGGCCTCGGAACCCTGAGCCAGCTTCCCCGGTTTGTCCTTGAGGCCTCCCAGGCCAGGGGACACTTGGTTAGGGTGAGGGGAGCTGGAGATTCTCTACTCCGGGGCTTTCTACATTCTTGAGTTTGAAGTAGCAGAACCCTTCTGGTAAACAAAATCATATCTGTCTGTAACCCCAGGCCTCAATCGGCCCATGGTGGGCCCGCTCTGGGAGAAGCAAGGTGGGGTCCCGTACCCACCCTTGGGCTCCCTGACACAGCTTTCAAAACCAGACCTCGGCTCAACCCCTCACTCTTCAGTTGAGGAAATGGATGCCCAGAAAGGGCGGGGGAGGTCAGAGAGAGGCAGAGATGGCACGAACCTGGGTCCACTGTCTCTTGGGGCCAGCCTCAGGGATTGCCAAGCTCCTGGGTCCAGCGCTCTGTGGAGAAGGTTCCTTGAGCCCGAGGAGGCCCCCTGTCCTGAAGGCGGGGGCATCAGAGCCAAAGACTGGCTGGACACTGCCTGGAGGTAGGGCCACGGCCAAGGGTATGCTGGGCAGTTGGCCCTGGGCTGGGAGTGGAATTTCTCTTCCCCAAACTCACGCTGGCTCCGTGCCTCTCCTTGCTGAGCACAGAGACCCCTGCACCTCCGGGGGGCTCCTGACTGACAGGCCCCTTTCCTTCCAGAGTCCCCTCCTTCGGCAGCCCTCCCCTCCCCTCCCCCTTCCTTAGCCATTAGACTGGAAGCTGCTATATTAATGTCCCTTCTTTATTCTGAGCAGGCCAGTGGTATCACTGCTAGGTTTTTTTTCCTTCCTAATGATTTGTCCTGGCAGCAGAAATATTACAGCGATGATTTCATGTAGAATTTCATTTGCTGGGTTTTTTTTTTTTTAATCCCTTGAAGAAGAGGCTGAGCGATTAATGGGTCTTTGAGAGATCAAAGCTCTATGTGGCACAGAGCGAATAATAATCATAGCTAACGTTGACTGGGGACTTTGCACGTGCCAGACGCTGTCTCACGGTCACAACAATTCTTTGAGGTAGACACCGTTATCACTCCCATTACTGAGATACAGAGGGGCCATGCTGGGGTCCGTGGCACCAGGATCGGAATTCACGGTGGCGTGTCTCCAGTGTTCTCTGTCATCTGTTACGCCGCCTTGTGAAGATGTGGGGAGAGCACTGGATTGGGAGTCCAGAATACTGGACAAAATTAGCTCTCAGGCTCCACCCACCCTGCAACCTGCAGCCAATCAGAGGTCAGGTTGAATCCTAATCACGGGAGCCTGAAGGGTGGCTGAGTGGGGACCAGGCATGGTGAAAGATGTCTCTAGTGGCGTTTTGGCATGGCTCATGGGTCACACAGAAGCCTGGACCCCATCACTCTTTCGCTGGCCGAGTAGGTCATTTCGTGCCTCAGTTTCCCCATCTCCTTTCACAAGAGATAATAACAGCTACCATTTGTTAAGCACCTACTGTGAGCTGGAAGCTTTACAGAAAATATGTCTACTGTTCATGGCAACCCTGAAAGGTACATATTATAACGCCTTTTTGTAGATGAGACGGCTTGGAATCTACTACCTTGGCTCAAGGCTGCACTGTCAGTGGTCGAGCAGGTTCTAGCCCAGACCTGTTTAGATACCAACGCCCAGGCTATTTTCCACCACCTCTAGCTCACTTCCTTGAAAAGAAAATATCTACCATATGCCACGTACTTCTTGGGAATGATCTCTTTTCTCACAACATCCCTGAGAGGTCATGATCACGACCCCATTTTACAGATGATGAAATAGGTTCAGAGAGGTTTTGTAGGTTGCGCAAGGTCACACAGCTCAGGGTTGCTGGGTCTGGTTTTCAAGCTTGGGTCTGTCTGCCTGCCTCCAAGCCCTCCCTCTTTCCCTGACGTCATATGTGTGGAATGGCAGTTAACTATGTGTGACCATTTCCTTTTTTTTTTTTTTTTTAATTTTTTATTGCAGTAGAGTTGCTTTACAATGTTGTGTTGGTTTCTACTGTGCGGCAAAGTGAATCAGTTATTTGTATACGTATATCCCCTCTTTTTTGGATTTCCTTCTCAGAATAGGTCACCACAGAGCATTGAGTAGAGTTCCCTGTGCTATACAGTAGGTTCTCATTAGTTATCTCTTTTATACATAGTGTCAATAGTGTATATACGTCAATCCCAATCTCCCAATTCATTCCATCCCCCCTTCCCCCTTGGTATCCGTATGTTTCTTCTCTACATCTGTGTCTCTACTTCTGCTTTGTAAATAAGGTCGTCTATATTAATTTTTTCAGATTCCACATATATGCATTAATGTCCGCTATTTGTTTTTCTCTTTCTGACTTACTTCACTCTGTATGACAGTCTCTAGGCCCATCCATGTCTCTACAAATGACCCAATTTCGTTCCTTTTTATGGCCGAGTAATATTCCATTGTACATATGTACCACATCTTTACCCATTCGTCTGTTGATGGGCATTTAGGTTGTTTCCATAACCTAGCTATTATAAATAGTGCCACAATGAACATTGGGGTGCATGTGTCTTTTTGCATTATGGTTTTTTCTGGGTATACGGCCAGTAGGACCATTTCTTACTGGAGGTCACCTGGCTCTTTGTTGTCTCCCAAGGAACAGAGAAAAGGGAGTGGCTTAAAGCCATAGTTGGGAGAAAGTAGGCAAGACACTTGCAAAAACCTCCTGATTGTAACAGGTATAAGGCTCCAGAGCAAGAAGCCAGCCTGTGCTGGGGAACTCTGCTCATCCATCTGTCTAACCATCCATCAACCATCCATCCATCCGTCCATCCATCCATCCCTGATCTTTGAGGAGCAATCAAGAGCACTGGGGTGTTCTGCTGGCCTGCCTGCTTGGTAAGCCCGTGTCACCTGTCCTGGGTGTGACCTCAGCGAAGGGAGGTGTCTCTGAGCAAAAAGAGTAAGTATGCAGGGGAGCCTCTGGCCCCATCAATGAAGGAGGTTCTCCTCGTGGTGCTCTCCCCTTTGTGGGGCAAAACGTAGGTCTTACAGAACACTCTAGGGGTTGGGATGTCCGTCACTTTCAGCTCAGTGAGAGACCTGAGGCTGGAGAACATGGAGTGTGGACAGGGGTTGGCAATCTTCTGGGGTGACCCTGAGATCCCCTCACCCTTCTGGGTCTAGGATTTACACTGGAGGGAGCCCCCACTTCATCTTGCCCTGCCCCACCGATGTCTATGTGGCGGAGGGGAATTTAGGGTGTGGTCAGGACAAGGGAGAGAAGCAGGAAGATGGTTCATTCAGGAACCCCACTTGGCATTTGTGGCCGCTGATTCCACTTCATTGATTGGATTTTCCCCAAATCGCCAGCCTTACACGATCGACCTGAAAGACTGCTCAGGGCCTTTTGGGGATTGGTCCTGCAGAATCCGCCCAAGAACTTCTGCACCCATGTGATTCTGGTCCCAACCTACATGGCACTCTGGACCCTGCAGTGTGAGCATTTTACACTGGGTTCTGCCCCTTTCCTACCCTCTCTTCACAGCACAGGCCCCCAGTTCACTTTGAAAATCTTCTGCAGCCCTCACAGATTTATCTGCTATCTTCTCCAACACAAATATTTACTGCGCCCAACTTGTGCCAGACATCACATGAGGCCCGGGAGGCAAAAGTGACTTGGGTCTGAAGCCAGACTCTCCCGTTAGTTGTAGAGCAACTCTGGCCCAGGGAACTTCTGCTCCGCTGGGGAGGCCGCCCTGTGTGTCCCTTTGAGGTGTGCTTGCTCCATGAGCCCTTACAAGACCTCATTTAGGTCCAGTTAACGTCCATTTCACAGATGACAAAACTGAGGCTTTGAGAGTTTCCCATGTACCCTAGTTCACCCAGCTAGTGTGGCAGAGTTGAGATTTGCACTCATACGGATTTGAGTTCAAAATCTCTATTTCTATAACATTTCATTGACTCACTCAGGCCAGTTTCCCAGAGCCTTAGTTTTCCCAGATGTGAAATGGGGACAATTTTATTAGCAAGCTTAAACCAATGCTGTGAGAATCAGATGGGGGCTTTGGAAAATGCTACCCAGTGTTGCTTTCTTATTATGATTATGAACTGGGGCCTCTAGGGGTCCTGGGAAGCTGCTCTGTTCTATGGAATGATAACCGATCATATGACATCATCACAACCTCAGGAAAGCCTTTGTTGAGTAGGTGTTTGTATCTTTGCAGTGAGCTGTGCCGGCTGGCCCCCACTCCCCCCACCAGCATCCTATCGTGAGCCTGGGACCCTATAACTGGACATTACTTCCACACTTTGATTCCTTAGAGTTCCATGCAGGTGTCCTGGGGAAGAGGAGAGTCAGCTATATCACAGAATGTTCCAGGAGGTCCTTCAAGATGATCTGATGAAAATCCAACCCCATCAGGATACACAAGTGGAAGCTGAGGCCCAGAGAGGGGCAGGGACTTGCCCAAGGTCACACAGCTAGTTAATGGTAGAGCTGGGGTGACCAGGCAGCTGCTGGTGGCGGGGGGGCAACAGGATTTGTTGATCAAGTTCACGTCTCAGCTGCTCCAGCATGAAAGATTGAGGCCCCGGGGAAGGATCTGGGAAAGTGCCCCCCCCACCCCAAGGTGCCTGCAGGAGGGGAAAGGGAAGAGCAGAGTTGGCAGGACTTGGTGGGGGACTCAGGCACTGCCTTCTGAAAACCATTGAATACTGGAGCTGATATAACCCGGGCGATCCCCAAACTGGCCAGGTGCCCCAGGACGCCCACCTGTAGTGAGCCAGGAGTCTGGCACTGGCATCTGTTTATAAATGAACTCCCTGGGTTCCGGAAGCGCTTATGGTGGCCCGAACCCTCCCTTTGATGGAGGAGCAGGACCCCCTGTTCCAAGCAATGGGATCGGTCCCAGCCCCTCCCCCCACCCCCGCCTCCACGTCTCCGGTTGACCAGAGTCCTCTTTGCCCACAGCTGCCTTGGACCCCATAACAAACACACGGAGCCGAGGCCTGGAAGATCTATTAGTGCCACTCCTGTCACCGCCCGCAGAGCGGGAGGAGAGGCAGCCAAATGCTGTGCTAATTATTCTAGCTTCCAGCAGGGTCTCGGAGGTCCCAGCCACGGTAAATCTTAACTTTCATGCTATGGTGCACCGGGATGCAATTTACTTCAAAGACAGCATAAATCCCCACTGCGGCATGTATCAGAGGAGTGTTACATAAAAGTGGCCCATGTGCTTCCCACCCTGGCTGCCTTCGCTCTCTCCCCTCCCCTCCCTCCCTCCCTCTCTCCTTGTAAGTTAGAAAAAGCCAGCCCGCGGTTGGCTACACATCTCGCACGCAAAAACATTTACACACACGTCTGCTCCCAGCCTTATAAATCACCAGGCTTGGCGACTTGGCAGTGGGAACACAGGCGAGCTCTATTTTTACCAGCACAGTCCGCAGACAGCCCCCGGGGCCCCTCCTTCCTTATAGTGACACCTACTGGTGCCAGCTTGGGCCAAAGGCAGCCTTTCCGCTTCAGACCCATTGCTCAGGCTTTGAAAGATGGTAACTGACCCAGGCCTGCTCCTTGCCTCCACTCCTCCTTCCCCAGCCCCCTCCGCCCCTGGGGAATTCCTCCAGCACCAAGTCCCCACCCCCCTCCCCAAGCCCCGCCCCACCGGCAGCGGGCCTCACAGCCAGGCTGGCCAGAGGGGCAGGCGGCCATCGCTGACATAACGATTATCTTCCACAGAGGCCAGCACAGCTCATTAGGATGTCAAAGGATCATGGGAACTGGGGAGGGGGCTGCCTACCAGGTCACCCCCCCCTCCCCCAAAGCAAGGCTCCCTCCGTCTAATGCAACCTCCTGGGGGCTTGTCCAGTTGTGTTTCAGGCAATTATTTCCCCGTGAAAGACGTCTGTTATCTTCGCTGACACACACGAGACTGGCGGCCGACGTGGTTTCTGCGAGGGGCTCGTGAATCCTGGCATTGTCATCTCGGCCCGGCTGCGAACGCAGGGGGTGGGGTGAGACAGAGGCGCGTCTGTCTCCCGGCCCCTGGCCCCCCGCCCCGGCCTCCTCCCAGCGACCTCTCCGGAGGCAGCCGTGCCAGGTCTAATGCTCCTAATGTCATCTGTGCAGATGCATTTGTGATTCCTTGACGCTGTAATCACCGAGGCTTCGCTTCCCTCGCAGCCGCTGCCATTAGCCGGGCAGGCCGCCGGCTGCGGTGACGGTGACGTGGCCCTGGCAGCCTGAGGGGCCTCTGCGGGTGGCTGGGAGTGGGCAGGAGCCGCCTGGCAGGCCCAGAGCTGCCCAGAGGCCCAGGGGGGCTGCTGGGCCTGGCTGAACGCTGGATATTAGGGGCTTTCTCTGGAGTGTAAGCCCTGGCGGTCAGTCCGCTGTGGAAATTCCCCTCTGGGCAGAGGGCAGGCTGACCACACTCAGCCACTGACACACTGGTGACCCTGGGCAAGTCACAGCCCCTCTGAGCCTCGGTTCCCTAGGCTGTTAAAAGGATGGGAGTGGGGTCCCTGGGCCAGAAGCTCCCTTCCAAGCCCCGATTTGGGATGCCTCTTCTGTTACCTATCTCAACACCTGGAAGGGTCTGTACAAATGTGGAGTGCTTTTTTAGAGGCCCAGGCAAGCCACCAGGTGCATCCCTGGGGATGGAAAACAAACACCCCAGAACTCTGCCTTGCCAAGAACTCTGGCCATAATCTCACTCTATCGCTTTCTATAGTCACACTTCCCTTCTGCGGACAGAAGCCCTAGGAGGGAGTCACAGGCTAACCCAGCCTGGAGTCTGGCTTTGAGGGTCAGAAGAGAGGAAGGAAGTGAAATGGCTTTGTACCTCCAACTTGACCAGGACCCCTCCCGTCTAGATCTCTCCAAACCCCGGGCCACCGAGAAAACTGCTTTCTCCAGGCAGGCCTCCTGCCTTTCTCTCCCCACGAGGATGAGTCACGTGGCTCATCCTTTTCCATCTACTTTGGAAGCAAATGGCAAGGGGGAGGGTCTGGGGGGAGACTCTATACACCCTCAGAAATGAGGGAAAATAATTAGACATTCAGAAAGGGCAAACCAAAGTTTTGCACTCCATCCTCCACTTCCCCATTGTCCTCCTCATCTTAAGTGTTGCCCTAATGCCACTGACCCTGATGAAAAAATGTTGCCCTAGTGTTCAAGTGACATTGAACACTTGGCTGAAGGTGAAAGTGGGCCCTGTACAGAAGTCAGCCTCATGGTGGTTTTGAAACATGGCCACAAAGTCTTTGACACTCTTCCAATCGACAGGTGGGTTCTATGACCCTGCCCCTTGAATCTGGGTGGGCTTGTGACTGCTTCAACCAAAAAAAAACACTACGAGAGTGATGCTATCTGACTCGCCTATGTGACCAGGTCATAAAAGGCCATGCAACTTCTGCCTTCTTTGCTGGAACACTCAGACTTGGAGCTCCAAGCTGTGAGAAGTCTGGCTATGCTGGCTGCCATGCTGTGAGGAAGCCCAATCCACATGAAGAGACTACATGTGGGTGGGCCAATCAACAGACCCAGCTGAGCCCAGCTTTTGAGTCATTTTAGCCCAATTGCCAGACATGTGAGTGAACGAGCCTCCAGATGATTCCAGCCCCCAGCCATTGAGTCACCCCTCAGCCATTCAGGTCTTCTCAGCTGAGGCCCCAGACATCATGGAACAGAGTCAAGCCACCACAGTTGTGCCCTGTCTGAATTTCTGACCCGTCGAATCCAGGAGCATACTAAAATGGTTATTGTTTAGACCACTAAGGTTGGGTGATTTATTAAATAGCAAGAGATAACAGAAACAACCCCTCAGCCCAGGCTCCTGCCTGATATCCAGCCTAATGCATGAAGACACGGACACCTGTTTTCCATAAAGGAAGCAGGAAGTTTTCTAGAAGGCTGAGAATGGCACTGGGCCAACGATCTGCTGTGTGGGCTGCAGACTTAGCCCCCTGGCTGCAGAATTCTGCCCAGTTCCAGAGGGAGGCTGAACTCTGGGCAGGACTGTGGTCGCTACATCAGTGTTTGAGTGAGACTCAGCAGTCGGTGGCCTTCTTGGGGCTGTTCAAGTCTCCTTTCAGTTCCTGTGTGCCCAGAAGCCTTCTAGCTGAGGTTGGGAGGAGAGACGTTCTGAGCCTGTTATTCTCCCCCAGTTTGTAACTTGGGCGCAAGGGAGATGGCTTTCAGGGGTAGGGGGGATTGAGGGAGAGCAAGAACAAGTCCACATCTTTTTGTGGTTTATGTGTCAAAGGACGGAAGACAAATTCCCACCCGGGCACCAAGAATGTCATCTGGCATTGTGACGTTCAAGGCCCTGGCTGCCACTTTATAGTTTTATGAACGAGCAGGGATAGAGGCACGTTTGGCTGCTTGTAACCAGAATCAGCTTGCTGGTCTGTGACTCCTACAATTTACAAGGAAATCAGACCTGCTCTCTCCATCCTTTGGAACCATCAAAAGACCGACCGTGTGTTCAATATTTAAGCGCATCATGGACTATCCCACAATGCATTGAAATATTTCCTGGAATTTATAATCATGGAACGAGCCAATTATGGCTCGATTTTACATATAAAATTCAACCAGTGACAGATTCCTATTTGCTATCTGGAATTTGATGATGCCGTATTAGAGTGCTGTTTTTTGATTCCAAAAGTGTTTGGGAGCCTAGATTGATTCATTGTTTCCTACAGAGTCAAAGAAAGCAATCCTGACATGAAAATACAAATCTCCTCAAGCTTGCTTTGACTTGCCGTCCAGTGGACTTTAGGAATTCTCATCTTTGAAGGGACGCATTTTGGCTAAGTGGTAAACTTGACTGTGAGTAAGACCTGATAAGCCACTAAAGTTTGATTCATTGGGATAAAGATTTAGAAATGAGGCTTCAGAGACGAGGAGAGGAACAATTCGACTTCTCGAAAGAAGGTGCTACAAGGACTAGGGGAAGAAGATGGGCACCCGAAGTAGGGGATGGGGGCGGGGTTTGGGCCTGTAATTAACTGATGTCCTTCTGGTGCCCGTCCTCCTCTTTCACATCCTAGGAAGCAGCCACCTGTCTTCCAGCTGTCCGGGACTGTCTGTTGGAGCAAGTGACATCACGGTGACCAGAAACCACCTCCCCTTTGTCTGGAGCAGTTATGATGTCATTCCCTCTGGCAGAGAAGCAGGATGTCGGCAGCTGGGATTCCTTCGGGTCCTCCTGAAGTGATAATTGCCTTAGATTTTGTTATAAAGTGCAGCTGCTAATTATCTTGTTAAATCACAGCCATATACTTTTTGGATTTTTTTTTCTTTGCAATCCATTTAAAGAGTCTGGGAGATTAAATAAAACCACATACCCTAAACAAAAACAAAAACGCAACCCAGACGCACACACAAAAATTGCTGCTTCTTTCAAACACCGTAAGAATAATTTTAAAAAAAATGAAAAGGGCGCAGATATGGCATAATTAGATTGCTTCCATTAAAAAGTCATCATTTCAACATCCTCATATAAATATCTGCATCCCGTTGCATATTTTAAGCAATTGCATAATAAGCTCCCGAGTGAAAAACAGAGCAAAACTCATTTCCTGACCACAAAAGGAGAAAGGAATCCCTATGTGCTCTGAGTTCCTAGCAGAACTGGATTACATTCCTCCCACACAGAGGCGGGGAGATGGAGTTCATTGCTCCAGGGGAGAGAATTATGACAACGTGTAACCGCCATGGCCCACGCTGCTCCACGCCCCCCCCACGCTGCTGAGGTCAGAGGGAGGAAGTGAAGGACCTGGCCCCGTCCTTTTGAGAAACCTGCCCTGGGTTTCAGCATCAACAGGTGAACGAACATCAGGCTCGGTCCAAGCATCCCTTTCTCTTGATTGGCCATCTTCAGGCTTCTGATTTTTGCGGTCCTGCTGGAAGTTTGCCAAGCAGGGGCACACGGGGGAGCCGGGTGTGGGCCGGTGGTGGTGACCAGGGAGGCCGAGTGGTACAGCCCAGACCTAGGTCTGCATCCTCGCCCGGTACTCCCAGCTGGGGCTCAAGTCCTCACCTGCAAAAAGGGCATCAGGCCACTTCCTACCTCATAGAATGGTTGTAAGATTTAAATGGGCTCATATTGGAAAAGCACCTATGGAAGGTTGGCACTCAACCAGCATCAAAGCCAAACCCCTATCGTAAATATGTTTCAAGGGGGCGCACCAATTATGAAGGCCACTCTCGGGGTGGGTCTTGTTTCCCAGGAAGGCCAAGGTCGGGACTGTGTTGGGCTTCTGCCCTCCCACTGCCGCCCTGGGCTGTGATCACCTTTGGCCAGCAGAGCCCCCCCTTTGCCCCTGCCCTGCACTTCTCCTCCTACCAAACCCCACCCTGCTCAGCCAATCCCTCCTGCCCACTTCCTTGGGGGGCAGGCCTACCACCCAGACCCGCATCTGGCCTCCTGGCCTGCTGGCCTAGAAGGAAGGGTCAGGTCAGAGGCAGGTCAAGATCCCCTGTGTGGAGATGTACTGCTCTGTGAGCTGAGATTCCCTCGTACCTTCTCCCTCAGGGGCTGGAGGTGCCTCACAGAACAAATGGCTCCGAGACAGCTGGCAGGAAGCTCTGTGGAGCCCAGCGAGTTACCCTTCCCAGGGCTCCCTGCAGCCCGGCCCGGCCTGCCCTGGCCTTTTGGTGGAGGTGGGGCTGAAGTGGGAGGGGGAGGAGGGGGGTGGCGGAGACAGGTCTCCTCCAGGGTCAAACTGGTCCCCCTTCACCAGAAAATGCACACCTAGGAGCCCAAACCCCAGTACAGAATGCGTCCATTTGTGTACAAAGAGCATGTGAGGGGAAGAGCAGAGACTGGTTTGCAGATTGGCTTGTATATCCACGCAGCATCTCTGTGGAGAAGGATAAGACCCCAGGACTACTGGCTGCCCCAGAAAGGTGACCCGGTGTCTGCGAGAAGGATGCGAAGGAGACTTCATTGTCTACTCATTTGCACTTTGTGAATTGTGAGCCATGTGAACTGGTTAGCTGTGTAAAAATAACGAAATAGAAATAGGTACGTACAAAGTGATACACAAATATATATAAATACACATATAAAGACATATAGATATATACGTACACGTACACATATACATGTGCATGTATACATATACATAGCAGTAGATATCTGTTGTTTGTGTCTACACAGCACCCTGCTTTCCTTTGGGGGTAACTTCTACCCCCATTCTCAGTTCCTGTAGCTTGAATGGTATTGACTTTAACACCCTCCCCTTACATACACTCTGAGGGTGGGCGTATGATGCAGGCCTAGTGATCAGAGCTCAGGGTACCCCTGGCTGCCATGATCGGTTCGGGCTCTGGCATATGACACAGTAAAGACCATGAAAGCCCTTCCTGCAACTTTTGTTATTGTGATGAGAAAAGAGACACGTGCTGATGTCTGGTACTGCTGAGTGAGCAGGATATCAGTTTGGTCCAGCCAGCAAGTATCTTTGGTGGGAGAGAGGAGAGATGCTACCTTGGAATGAAGCCAGCACTGAGGAAAGCAGAGGGAGATGGAGGGAGAGAGAGAGGAACAGCCACATAGGCAGAGAAACAGGCTGTCTGTCCTTTGACATTGCTTGAAACTCTGGATCCAGCCATGCCTGAAGTAGGCTATATTCCATGAACTGACCAATTATATGAGCAGATAAGCCCCACCCTGGTGTTTTTTTCCTTCAGTCCATTTGAGTTGGATTTCTGTCCTTTACAACTGAAGAAGTCGCAATTGTGCACATATTTACATGACGCTGAGTTAGGATGAAAGGAAATATCTGTAGCAACATAGAGCGGCAAAAAGAGTGTCAAAGAAAACCCCCTAAGAGGTTCTCTGTAAGTCCCACCTTTCCCCCTCGAGGATATGGGGATTGTATACACTCAAGCCTTGGATACTCTTGCTCCTTTGCTTAGCAGTGGCTACCAGCCCCTCTGAACCACTGCCCAGCTGTCTGATCTGGTCAGAGCAGGGTCCCCATCCATTTGACCAAGTCCAGTTGCTGGCCTTCTTTCTCCCTTCATCCTTTCGGCCACCATCTTGGTTATCTGGCACAACGCTTCACTTTGGGCCATTGAGAACATACTGCTTCCTTGCATTATAAGAACGAGGCAGAGAGAAGAGCCTGGACCAGAAAAGAGAAGACCTGGGCCCACGCCTCTCTTTGTCCTGTGACCTTGGGTGAGCCCTTCAGTGCCTTCATTTGACCTTCATTTTTCTCCTCTGAAAAAGAGGCTCTACCATACATGCTCTGCAGCTCTTGAGGACAATGACCTTGTTGGTCTGCTTTCCCCTCTCCTTCCTTCCTTCCATTCCTCTCTTTCTTCTCGTCTTTCTGTCCTTTGGCCTTTAGATGCAGACAGTTGAGTTAATCTGACACCACAGATCATGTCACACTGCCATCCTCATTGATCCAGGCATAGATCCCTCTTGTTTTACTTATCTTCTGACTTCTCCCCTACATCCCTCATCCCTACTCCATTCTTCTCTCCCCATCCTGCCTCCAGGTCTGGCACCTACTCTAATGTATATTCTTTGAAAGGTATATGGTGTCTTTTGTGCTTTAGATGATGTATGGCATACACGTGCTTTTAAATTATAAGAATAGCAATTTAATATAAAAGCCATAGATCTTGCTCCTTTTTCACTCAACACTATGTCTTAAAGATCTGTTCATGTGTTGTATGTAAATCTGGTCCATTGCTTCTGAGTGCTACAAGGGTTTCCATCATATGTACCTACCACCATCGTATGTATCTATGTGGTATACGTCTACCCCATCTTGCTTCTCCTTCCTCCTTGTGAGGGATGCCTCGGTTGTCCCCCACTCTCTGGCACTGCAAATGCAGCTATGATGGACAGTCTCAGTCATGCCCCCTCCTGTCCCTGTACAAGTTTCTCTGAGGTGAAGAGGTAGGGGATTTCTAGGTCATAGGGTTGCCACTGACTTCATTTCCCCAAGCACCACCAGATAATCCTCCAGAATGACAGTCACTTTGCAGTCCCACCAGCAGTGCACGGGGGTCCCCATTTCCCCACATCCTCTACAGCATTTGGTTTTACTCCACTCTGTAAGTTTTGCCAATGTCTTAGGTGTGAAGGGATGCTGTTTTATTTTTTTTATTTTTTTATTTTTGTTATTTTTTATTTTTTTTTTGCGGTACGCGGGCCTCTCACTGCTGTGGCCTCTCCCGTTGTGGAGCACAGGCTCAGCGGCCATGGCTCACGGGCCCAGCCGCTCCGCGGCACGTGGGATCTTCCCGGACCGGGGCACGAACCCGTGTCCCCTGCATCGGCAGTCGGACTCACAACCACTGCGCCACCAGGGAAGCCCGGGATGCTGTTTTAATTTGCATTTCTCTAATCACTTATGGGGGTTGATTATCTCTTCCTCTTCTTGTTAGTCATTAAGGGTTTCCTACCTAGGAATTGCTTACCTGTATCACTTGACCTTTTCCCCACTGTTTCCCCCTGTTTTCCTTATCTACTTGGATAAGAGTGAACACAGACAAATACCTAATGAAGACCACATACAAAGGCAACTTATGACAGTCTGTAACTTGAATCTTGCTTATTGTTTCCCTTTAAAGTCTGGGTCACTTCTTACTTTTTACAATAAAAACTCAAGCAGAATGGTTTCGAAACAAATGAGCAGCACCCCGCTGCCCGCCCACAAAAGAGTGTACTTTCAGTGTTTTCAGTTCCTTGTCTAGTTTTGTCAGATACAGAAGGAGAGGAAAAAAGAGACTGAAGGATGAAAAGACAGGTTGAAAGAACGGAAAGGAAGAAACCAAAAGAATCTGAAAGAGGAAGGCAGAAAGGGAAAGAGATCAGGGAAGGAGCCAGACAGAGAGAAGGAGGAGGAGAAAAAGAGAAGAATCAGGGGAGGGGGAGGAGGGAGGGGGAGGGGAGGGAAATATAGAAAAAGCCAAGATGAAATAGAGGCACACAAACAGACAGCTGGAGGGAGAAAAATTTGAATAGGTTTTGAGCCTGTTCTGAACCCCTTCGCTCCACCTAAACTCACCATCTCCTCAGCCTTCAGCTCCTAGATTTCTCTCTATTGCCTCCTGGTCTGATGAGCCTAGAGGAACCCACCCATTCCTCGCCCGGTAGCTGGCGCGGCTGGATCTGTGTTCTTGGACACAACGTGCAGGGCTCTGACGCCACTGTCTCCAATTCCTTCTGTCTCCTGCCCGGTGCTTTACCCCTTCTGGCCTGTGCATTATTCTCTAGTGGGCGTTGGGAAGGAACTTGCTCCCTAACCAGACCGTGAACTTCCTGCAGCAGAGTCCACCCCTTGGCTCGGCGTCCTACCTCTCCCCGGGGCTTGCGCCTCGGTCCACAGTCCATCAACACTTGCCCAGCAGATGAACCCAGGGGTCCCACTGCTTCCACCTCTCAGCACACGTCACACCTCGGTGGCCCACCAGCAGCCAACCTCTCAGCCTTTCAGGGCTAGTTCTCGCGAGATGGCTTGTCCAAGCGCCAGCCTTTCAGCTAAGTCCGAAGGGCCGACTCATCTCTCCATATCGAGTCTGTGGAATGCCGATGGGAAGGCAAATGCTGTAGTCCATGTTGAATACGGATGTGTTTCAAACCTCGCAAGTGATCCGAGCAGAGGAGAGTGCAGTCCCTGTGGAAGGAGCGTTTGTTCTGGAGTTATGTCACAGCCACCTCTGCCAAGGGAAATACAGCAGTTTTATTCTTTTGATAAGATGTGCACAGGATGTCTGTTGGGAGGATCCCGAGGCTTTGTGGAAACTCAGCCGAAGATGGAAGCCCCGGAAAAGGGCAAGATGCTTCCCTGGTGTTCTTTGAATGACAAAGGAGGAGAGCTTGTGTTTCTCCCAAACCGTGGGATTACACTTCACAACTGTGCATTCTAGAAACCGAGTGGACGTGGTTGGGGGAGAGGGAACTCCAGAGAGCTCACAGCGGCAGCCCCTGCTGCTCCGTAAATCAAGGTCCTTCCTTATGTGAGTCCCACGATATATTGCAAATATCAGATTGGCCTCCTTAATGAGCATTAGAAGGTGGCTGAGATACTTAACGCCACTTTTGGCGAGCCCTAATATGATGCTCTTTCCTGCTACTTCAGAACTGAATGAAATGCAAGAAGGCGTCTGGGGCTTGGTTCTCGTTGCCCCGTGGAGCAAAGCCAGGGTGGTGAGGCAACAACAGCTCAGAAAACCTGTGGTTTGTAGTGAATAGGTTTTGACAGGACAGTATTCTTTACTTCTTAATTGAACGGCACTAGGCTCTACAACCTTATTTTGAATCTAGGAGCTTTTAATAGTTCAATTCTTCTCCCCCTTTGCCCTGTGATAGTAATTGGTTCAGAGATGTGTGGATGGGCCAATTGGCAGCTTCCCTGAGATTTGTTATGTCAGTGCTGTCGGAGACTCTCACTCCCTCTGGGATCTCAAACTGTAAAGATAAAAAAATCCTCAGGCCGACAAGTCCAACTTCCCATGACACAGAAAATTAGGACAGAAAAATGGAGAGAGAGCAAGAGAACACTGACAACATCATCTGAGCCTTTGGAAACAGTTGAACTGGAATTCAATAAAACCCCAGACTTCCTACTTATGTAGCAAAAGGGAATTTGAATTGAGTTTCTGTCTCTCATCTAATAAATTTAGTAGCCACACCCTGTTCTGTGGAGTGGCTATTAGTGTTTGTATAACCTGCATTATTCTTCTTTCGGGGCCTGGCCTGTGGCACTCATGGTAGATTGCATTCTTGCTCCCAACTCTTTACTCCATCCTGATAATAGGATTTCACAACCACACCAATGTGACATTGCAGGTCCTCCTGTTAGAGTAAGGCAGGGTGGACTGCCCTGTGCTATTAATGTTGCTTGGCTCTGTGACTTGTTTGAGCCAATGGGAAGTCAGAAGAAGTGATGTGAATAGAGGCTTTAAATATGCTTGTGTGTTTCACGTTGGCCTCTTGCTCTCCTACTAGTTGCTGTGAGAAGAACATGAGCTGGTAGCTGCTGGTCTCGGAAGGCAGAGTTAGGTAGGGCAGCTCCGAAACCCACCTGCTGCCTGGAGCCAAGCTCAACTGAAGGAAAATGGAAGATTGTTACTGTAAGCCATCAGGACTTGGGGATTCTTTGTTATGTGGAAGGATTGGCAGAAACCTGACTGATACAAGGCATGAGCCTGGGGAGCCAACAATATTAACTAGACTCCCTGCTTCCTCCTTTTCCTCACACCTCTATTTTCCCATAACACTTGGCACAGGGGTCTTTTCTGGCACTCATGGTGTATGGGGTTGGTTGTATCTCTGTCCCGCTCTCTAGATAGCTCATGAGACCCTCAAGGGCCTGGCACAGTGCCTGGCACATACTGGGTGCTTAATCAATGACTAGTTGACTAACTGTGTGTCTCAGTTGCTCCTTTTGCTTGTTGATGGGGCTGGGGCTGGGGTCCCCCTCCTCTGCAACATCTTTATTTACCTTCACATAAAAGCAGCTTTGAAGAGAGAAGTAAAACAGCCATGAGCACAGACATTCAACTCTGAACATAAAATCTGGTGCCATGTCTCTATTGCTTGGGCAAGTTACTTGATCCTTCTCAAATATTAGTTCCCTTATCTATAAATTAACTTTACCTCAGAGGACTGTAAAAAGGAGTAAATAATAATAATAGGAATAATAGGAATAACAACGACAATAACAGAAAACATCTATAACTCTTATTATGTGCCGAACACTTTATACATATTATCTCCTTTCACCCTGGAGACCGTCCCATGAAGTAAGTATCTTAGTAGTAGTAGTATTATATCTTATTAGTAGTATTATTCCTAGTTTGTCGAGGAGAAAACCGAGGCACAGAGAGGCTGTAACTTGACCAAAGTTACACAGCGGTAAGTAGCAGAGTTGGAATTTGGACCCAGGCAGTCTGGCTTTAGTCTTGGCTCTCAAACAGATGTAAAAGTACCTCACACAGCAGTAATAGATTGATCAGAAACAAGACCCACATACTGGCCACTAAAGGCTATTTTCAAATATCCCAATGTAATATCACAAAGGTTTAATCAAGTCATATCTGTGTGATGAAAAACATGGGTTTGAAAAATGGTGCCTGTGATGTATCCGGCTGTCGTAATGATGGAGCTGAATCTCCTGCACAGCCGATCTGATTGTCTCGAGAAATCATCACTCATTAAGGCATCGGGAGAAAAATGAATCGACCCCAGAGGCCACATGGAGAGGCAGCTCCTGGGCGAGCTGCTCTAGGACAGAGCAGAACTAGGCCCCAGGCAGCCAGGAAAGCCAAAGAGAATTATATTTAACATGAAACGTAAACACCATCTAAAAAGGTGGATGGTGCAGAAAAATAGAAGTGTGATCATTGTCTGGTGAGTCAGAAATCCAGTGGCCTTAGAACCCACATCCACACCTACTAACTCCACAGCATCTCAGATGATGAAATAGAGTTCTTCATGAAAGACTGCTGCAAGAACAGTGAAATGTTCCTGGTGATATTTCTGAGATGGGGACAAGCAGAGGACAGAGGACGATAACATCATAGCGGGGAGCCTTGGGTGTTCGTTTCTGTGAACATGGCCACGTGGCCAGCTCTGGGTCCTCAGAACATGGCCACAAACACACCACCAGTCACTCTGCTGTGGGTGGCTGCATGTCCATCTAAGCCACAAATGATACAGCCCCGGCTGTATCATTTGTGTAACCCCGGCAGGTACTTGTAATTTCCCTTCTTCCAAGGGCTCCTGAGTTTTCCAGAAACAGAATATTTCTCTGTGGATTAGGCAGGAAGAGAGCACAGCCCTCTTCATTTTAATAGTTGCAGAAATGTCCGTACCGAGAGAAGTCAAGCTCTCCCCAAGGTCACGTGGCCACAGCAGGAGCTGGCCAATGGGGCGTTCGGTTCGGCCCTTGGTCCAAATTTCCAGGGGCAGCGGATCCCCGCTGCCTAGCCAATCCTAGAGGGATGTTTTGTGAAAGTGCAGGTTCTGCTCCAGCTTACCAGTACCTCTGGGACGGTACTTTGCCAGAGCCCGTTCGTCTCAGTCTCCTGAGGGCGGTCACACATACAGGTCATCGAGTGCCCTCCTCACTGTGTTTCCTGAACAATCCAGGGCCGGGCAGGGAAGACGGCCATCTCACCCCTCTCATCCTCACCTAAAGAGAGCTTCTGGACCCCCGCGTGAGAGCGCGAGAGTGACTGGGAGCACGCGATGCACAGTTCAGCATATGCCATGAATTAGTTACCATCGTGTACAATGTTCCCCAGATCTCCTTCCATACATTTTTTTACCATTTGTTTTTGCATCTCCCCACCCCTGCAGTGTGCTTGTCTCTAGCCAGCACTGGAGGTTCCTTTGCGGAGCATCGCCCCCAGGCGACTGGAGCTACTTTGCCTGCCGGGCATCACCCCTGCTCTCCCAGCCCCCAGGCGTATGTTGGTTAACCGATGACTGGCAGTGAGGGAGTGTGAAAGCCCAACTCCCTTGCCGTTGGTCAGGAAGGCTCTGAGGTCTGACTCACACACCTGAGCCCCCGAAGGAGCAGGCTGAGGTACCCTCTTCCAGGACCTTGCCGGAAGTCGCATCTTGCTCGGGACCACCCCCTTCCCTGTCTTGCTTCCCTACGTCCTTATCTCAGGATCTGCTTCTGGGGATCTCAGCTGAAAACCATCACTGTTCTGGACAAGAAAGATGTGGCTGGGCATATTTACAGTCTAGACTATGGACTCCAAAGTGGGTGTGACGGCAAGGTTGAGATATGAGACCGTAGGTCTATTTCAAGTTGTGTTGATCTCTCCCTTTGATCTTTTCTATTTTTGTGCCTGTTTCATCATGAAGATAATATGAGGAGAATGATATAAATTAAAAGTAAATAATTTTAACCATACTATGGAGTGAATGTTCAATAGGTTTTTAGTGATAGGGAACTGAGAGCAAAAAGTTGGAACATAAGAGGTGGCTGTCCTGGTGGTAGAGGGTAAGCATGTCCCTAGTAGAGCAGGGGTCCCCACGCAGCCATTTTCCAGCACAGGAATATATTGAAGACTGTCATTAAGGCCCCCTCAAGGTCTTTTCCATTCAAAACCAGCCCCACCTCTCTAGCTTTTCCTGCCAGCGTTATCTTCCTGTCCCTACATCATTTCTGTTGCTTTTCTTTGGGCCTTCTCCAAGTTCTACAGGCCTGGCATTAATTGTAAGGCCCAATATTCCTATAATTGCAGGGTAAGTATTTTTGTGCAGATCACAAGCCTGACCTCCTTTGTTATTTAGTTTGAGCTGCATTCTCCGTGGACAGAGGAAGAGGCACGAAATGAGTAAATATTTAATTCAGCAGACGCCTGCAGCTTCAAAATGTTCTCCCATTTGCTGGGCGCTGGCCCACATATTGAAGTTGCTTTGGTGGAGCTCTGGGCTGTGCCTGGCGATCAAGGACGGGCCTGCCCCAGGAACTTGAGTTTTCCCTCTCGGCAGCACCTTGAAGACGGCTCTGAGCGCGTGGGCGAATGGGAGCCCAGGAAACGACTGCACAGCAAATGGAAATCAATGAACAGAAATAAAGGCCTCGACATTTGCAGGTATTCTTCACAGCTACATTAGCGATGCTGCCATCAGCAACTCCTGAAAATTCCATTTGCTGCCAGTGGGAGGTCCTGGGCCAGGGAGGGGACTCTCCTGGGGTGGGGCAGGTGCTGAGGTTAAGGACTGAGGTGGAAGAGGAGGGCAGAGGATGGGAGGTGGCAGACAGGAGGATCATCAGGCAGGTGTGGGAGTTCACAGCTTGGAGGCAGGACCAGGTGGTGGTGAGGGAAGCATGGGCATCAGAAAGGTAAGGAGTGGGGCAGAAAGAGGAGATATTCAGAGGCAACTGGTGTTTGGAAAAACATACTCTGTCCCCGATCTCTGATGCTGTGGGCAGTCACCTTCACCAGGCTGTGCTCAATGCATGAGTTTTCCAGCTGCCCTGTCCTCTTCGTGGCCAGTGGCTCCAATCTGAGAATGAGCTGACTGAGGCTCCAGCATACTCTGTCGTCATGGGGCAGAGAAGCTGTTTTCCGAAACCATCTGGTTCACCAGGCTCTCAGCTACAACACGCCTGTACCCATCGACACCTTAGCATTTAGACTACAAAAAATAGAAATTAATGAGACAGAAATGACATATAACCAAAGGTATGAATACTGTTGCAATTTAAAGACTGCATTAACATTCCATTACACAGTAAGGTCCTAGATGTCAGAGAACTTGTTTTAAATGAGTTCTGTTAGTTACTAGATAGTGGAGAAAGCTCCAAAATATTATTAAATGATAGCAATGATGTTAAAGATATTTGAGCACTTACAATACACAAAGTGATTTAAAGAACTTTAGATGAAGTCTTTAATAGGATTATCTCCAAGCAAAAATGCTTCTATTCTGTATAGGGTTACACTTCCACAAATTCCAACAAGTGAGTATTTATCCATCCATCTATCCATCCATCCACACATCCATCCATACATCCACCCATGCATTCAACCAACCACCCATCCATCCATCCATTCATCCATCCATCCATCCATCCATCCATTCATCCACTCACCCATTCATCCATCCATCCGACCATCCATCCATTCATCCATCCATCCATCCATCCATCCATGCATTCAACCAACCATCCATCCATCCATCCATCCATCCGTGCATGTAATATGGACCAGGCACTGTGCAAGGCACAAAAGATGCACAGAAGAGTAAGACATTCTTGCACTCAAGTCAAGTTAGAAGTACAATGGACTGCTAAGTTATGTGACAAAGGGTGTGGATGCAGGCAAAGGGGAAGAATTGGGTCCAATAATTCTTTTCCTACAAGGGGAAATAGAAAATTTCTAAAATGAATATGTAGTATAGAGATTTTTCTAATCCTCTCAACAACTCCAAGTACAGGTGATTAAGATGTCCTATTTTACTTTATTTTATTATTTTATTTTTCATGCCCATTGAACTATAATTGACAAATCAGATTGTAAGATATTTAAAGTGTACAATGTGATGATTTGCTATACATACATATTGTAAAAGGATTCTCCCCATCAAGTTAATTAACTAGTACAGCGAATTTTACAAAGCAACAATTGAGTGTAAAGTAACTAAATGACTTGGTCAAAGTCCCCCAGTCCATCCGCATGGTTGTCTTTCCTAGGCATAGCATCATGGTCCAGGAATAAGTCCCCTGTCCATTGAATCTCCCTTCTGAACAGACCCAGGCCCTGCTTTCCCTTTTCACATGGCCTCACCCCCATGGGCATTTCCTGTTTTCAGCTCGAGAGTGGGCTGGCTCTGATCTCATTTGCATAGCTGAGCTGATTAAGGTCTGCTGACCCCAGTAAAAGCTCAGCCATTCAGGCCTTAGAAGCTCTGCTCTATTCTCTCCTGTAGAATTTTGTGTAGCTCCCCCAAAAGGAATGGTTTGCAAAGCTCCAACATTATTATCCATAATGTATAAAGCCCTCAAACATATATTGATTGACATTAATACAACATGTAGTAAAATAGAGGGTCATTTTCTCACATGGGTGGGAATGTTCTGGGTATAAATTACCTTTATAACTATCAGGCAAACGCCTGTTAACATTATGGTGGCCTTTCATCAGCCTCCAGGCTGTGTAGTTTGGAGTCCTCACTTCTATTTGAGGCCTTTTCATTTTATCTACATGTATTTGTATAAAATGTTGCCTTTTAAGTTTATTTTTACCTGTATATTTGTGAGGGAAAAACACAGCCTTTAGCATTGGCTTTGGATGGTCAATGAGAGATTGTATAGTTGCAGGAGAAGTAGTACACTTTTCTTCCAAAATACTGGTTCTGTTTTTATCATACTATACATACATATATTTTAAACAGTGAAAGAGTTCTACAGGCTTTTTAGGAGCAAACAGAAGTCTCCGGCACACCTGTCCCCATTCCCCTTCATCTCCTTTGACTATCTCTTTGGGTATTTACCTCTCCAACTCTAAATAGCACCCTTATACTGCCATGTCATGATTTTTCAGTTTAAGGTGTTATATCTTTTAATTCCTATTGACTTCCTAGGATGGAAAATGAGTATTTAGCTCTCTTTCACCACCACCACTTATACTTATTCTTCTCTGTTGCACTTCCTCTCAAAATACTCGTATTCTAATTTAGGTTAGATCAATAGTCAGCATTCACATTGTTATGACTGTGTAAACAATATCCATAGCTGAGCCATGTAGTATACTATGGCATTTCCTCACTTCTTACTGGGGTAGATTACTTGTAAAGATGGCTGCAATAATTCCTCCCTGAATGCACACCCCGTTGCAATGTGATCTTGCCACCTCTCTACCTCTTGGTTGGCTTCTCCACTTGCATCTGGGCTCAGCCATGTAATCTGAAAGAAGGAAGGATGGGAGGGAGGCAGGGAGGGAGGGAGGAAGAAAAGAAAGAGGGAAGGAAGGAAGACTGTAAGATCCTGAAGTGGGAAAAACTCTGCCAGATAAATAAGACAAACAGTGGTCATTTGACGAATTAGTTGGGCCTCGAGCAGTGCGCTGATGCCTTATTTTTCACAACTCTGAGTGGCTGACACATTAGGAGAGTCAGATATTCCACCAAATCCCACTTTTACATCTTCGATTTCTGATGGTTTGCTGGGAAGCAAATTTCTCCAAAGCCTAGCTTCCTATGGCTATATTAATGTGAAATGTAATAATACATAACTGTAAACTAGTTTATGTGATTCCCAAATGAATGAGTAGGGGGAAAGTAATTTATTATCAATTTGCATCAAATTTCAGTTAATGTAAAAAATGCAAAGCTTATTTTAATATACTTATTTTTGGCCAAGGCTTTCCATTAAATAGAGTGTCAAGTGGGGGTAACGATTTGCCTGGGGCAAAGTCTTTATGGTTTTGATGTCTGGGTTCCCTGGGAGAAACCACAGGCTTTTGGAAGGTTTTTTGGTCGGGCCCCAGGTTCAATGCACAGCGGAGAGTTGAGTTTTTCTACTTCCCTGCTGGCTGGTTAAAACATCATGATGGATGATGACAACAGGTCCAGTGGTCTCTTCTTGGCTGACACGAGGACCAGGACAAGGACAAATGGAAGGAGTCAGGCCTGGGAGGAAGTAGAATGTATGGCCTTGATCTACAGCAGGGGTCAGCAAACTATGGCCTGATGGTCAGATCCTGCTCACCACCTGTTTTTACAAATTAAGTTTTACTGGAACCCGGCCACACCCATTCCTTTGCTTATTGTCCATGGCTGCTTTCATGCTACAGTGGGAGAGCTGAGTAGTTGCAACCAAGACCACATGTCCTGCAAAGGCCCAAAGACCTAAAGTGACAGAGTGTTCCCGTAACCTACTGATGTACAATAAAACCACCCCAAACTTCGCGGCTTAAAATAACAATAATCATTTATTTATCTCATAAATCTGCAATCTGAGCAGAGCTTGGTGGAGAAGGCTTGTCCTGTTCCATGTGGCATCAACAGGGACTGCTCAGCTTGGGACTGGACGATCCACTTTTAAGATGGCTCACTCAAATAGCTAGCAAGTTGGTGTTGGCTGTCAGCTGGGGGCTCAGCCAGGCTGGGGACCAGGGCCCTCATCTTCTCTCCATGTAGGACTTTCCTCATGTCTTCAAATCTGGGTTCTGAGGGCAAGTGTCCCAGGAAATAGGAAGGAGGCGATGGCTTGTTTTTCAAGGCTTGGGCCTGGGTATTGGCACAGACTTCCAGCATCTTCTATTGATCAAGTAGCCATAGAGCCCAGATTCAAGAGGAGGAGACATAGACCCCACCTCTTGATGGAGGGGATATCAAAAAATCAGGGGTGAGGCATGTTTTAAAACTGCCACATAGAATAACAAACAGTGGCCTGAAAAACACACTTTTGTTTCATTTCCCATGCCAAGTAGTCTGGAGCTAGGTGTTTACAAGGTTGGTCAAGATGTCCAGTGATTTTTATCAAGGGCTACTCTTCTTTATCCTTGTGCTTTGCAATCTTGAGTATGTTTCTTTCAACACTTAAATCTGTCACCCCATGGTCACAAGCTGGCAGTTATAGTGCCATGCTTTATGTCCCCACATAATAGTGTCCCAAGCAGGAAAGAAGAGCGTGAGTTTAAAAGAAATCTTCCTGAAACACTTTCTCTCATATCAGGAAATGCCCAGCAGAGTTCCAATGCGGACTCCTTATTCAGAATTGGGTCATAAGATCATTTCTTCCCCAGTCGCTAGCAGAAAGAATTGGGATTTCCGTGGCTGGATTAGAGCAATTGTCTTCTGAGGTTTCCTGCTCAGTTGCTGCCTGCCAGCAAACACCAGGCTTCTGTTAGCAAGGAAAAAGGGAGGAGAGGCTGTTGACCAGTCAACCGATAGTGGCTGCCATGTTGGATACTGTTCTGTTAATGGATGTCTTGGAGCAGTGGGGCATCAGGGCTGAGGCCAAGGCTCTGGGAAATGTGGTGAAGTGGGAGCTGGGAGGCAGGGGCCTTTCCTGACGTGGTGGACTCTCAGCTCTGGGACCAACCTTCAGCTAGAGACCATCCCGGTGGAAGCCACTTGGAGGGCAAGTTATGTTCTCCTGGCAAAACCCTTTCTTTAGCACAGCCCTCCTGAGAGTTTTGGAATCCAGATATCTCAGCTGGTTGAAACATCCCACAGGGCTCTGAAAACTAAATGGTTTAGGACAGTATTTTCTAAATCCTGGTCCACAGATAGGGGTTCGAATGTCTGGAGATGCTTGTTCAGAACACAGATTCCCAGACCCTACCCTCAGAGACTCTGACTCAAGAGGCCTGGGATGAAGCCACTGAGGGCAGAGATGGGGGCAGCCTTGGGCTCCTTTAGCAAGTGCTCCCAAGTAATTCTGAGGCCCAAACAGGTTTGGAAACCACTGTTTTATGATTCTAGATGCGATTAAAGCCATCTGAAGATGATGAGAAACAGCTGGGGTAGAGTTTTTCGTTAACTCAGTAAATCCCTGCGAGGGAACGGTTTGCTAATTCCTGTGGTGTTTAGCTCCCGGGTGGATGCAGGGGCTGGGAATCTTCTTAGGCCTGACATTTCCTGGGCACCACTGCTGTCTATCTCCCAAGAAGTGGGGACCCTCTGCAGTTTTTTTCTGGAAATCTCTCAAAGGAGCAATTGTGAGCTTACTCCATTCCCCACAGCACTCATGGGAGACCTGAATAGCCTGCCAACTTGGGAGCTTCCTGGGGACCTTGGTGTGTTATACTTTGTGCATTATATTTGGTGCGTTATACTTGATGTGTCGTATGGTAACAAGCTACCGTAAAGGTAAGGTCTTAACACAAATTTATTACCTTACAGTTCTGGGGATTGAAGTCTGAAATGGGTCTCACTGGACTAAAATCAAGAGGTCAGTAGGGCTGTGTTCCCCTCTGGAGGCCTACGGAAGAATCTATTTCCTTGCCTTTTCCACTTTCTAGAGGCTGCCCACATTCCTTGGCTCGTGACCCCTTTTCTCCATCTTTAAAGCCAGCAGTGGCAGGCTCCTGACCTCCTCTCCTGCTTCCCTCTTCTATTTATAAGGACGCTTGTGGTTACATTGAACCCACAGGATAATTCAGGATAATCTCCCCATCTCAAGGTCCTTAACTTAATCCCACCTGCAAAGCCCCTTTTGCCATAAAAGGTAGCATATTCATAGGTTCTGCGTATTAGGAGGTGGACATCTTTGGGGGCCATTATTCTGCCTACCACACTTGGCGATACAGCACTGCTAAGAGTCATAAAAGAAAGGATGTGAACTTTCATGGTTCAAGAGCCATCCCCTTAGCTGAATTGGCTTCTCTTCCTTGGGAAAAAGGAATTTTCTTGGAACATTCTGCTGAGAGCACCATTGCTTCGGGAGTCAGACCAGTTCTAGGAAGAGTTCTCATTCAAGGCAATTCCTCTTTCCTGTACTTGGGCAAAGGTGGGTTTGTTGTCCCAGGACGTGGTGTGAGAGTGGAGAATTCCCTGATGGAAGGTCATTTATTACACGCCTTTTTCTTTCTCAAACCTGGAGATAGTTCTTTTAAGCACAGGACATTTGTTTTTGTTGTTGTTCCTTTCGCATAATAAAAGATTGGAAACCATTGCCCTCGTGGTCTGTGAAATTGTCTTCTTCTAAGTTTTGCCATGTCACAGCAAACACACTGAGAATCTTTCTTTTCGTTTTTATTTCTATTTCTTCTGTTAGTATTGTCTACTGCTTCTGTCTTCCTTGGGGCATCCCAAGGGACCTCAGCACCCCCATGACACCCTAATCCTAGGGAAGGGGGTCACCTTGATCTAGTTTAAAGTGAGAAGTCTTTTAAGGGTAGAGACAGTGCTGTCTGTCCTTGTTGTCTTGAGAGTTCTAGTTACCATGACCTCCATCTATAGTTACCCAGACCTCTGCAGAATGTAAATTGGTGTAGCCACTGTGGAAAACAGTATGGAGGCTTCTCAAAAAACTCAAAATAGAACTACCGTATGATCCATCAGTTCCACTCCTGGCTATATATCTGAAAAAAAAAAATCCACTAATTTGAAAAGATACATGCACCCCAATGTTCATAGCAGCATTATTTACAACTGCCAAGATCTGGAAGCAACCTAAGTGGTGTTCACCAAAAGATGAATGGATAAAGAAGAGGTGGTGTGTGTGTGTGTGTGTGTGTGTGTGTGTGTATGCAATGGAATACTACTCAGCCATAAAAAAGAATGAAAATTTTGCCATCTGCAGCAACATGGATGGACTTAGAGGGCATTATGCTAAGTAAAATAAGTCAGACAGAGAAAGACAAATACCGTATGATATCACTTACATGTGGAATCTAAAAAATACAACAAACTAGTGAATATAACAAAAAAGAAGCAGGGGCTTCCCTGGTGGTGCAGTGGTTAAGAATCCACCTGCCAATGCAGGGGACATGGGTTCGAGCAGTGGCCCGGGAAGATCCCACATGCCGTGGAACAACTAAGCCTGTGTACCACAACTACTGAGCCTGCGCTCTAGAACTTGTGAGCCACAACTACTGAAGCCCGCGAGCCACAACTACTGAAGCCCGTGCACCTAGAGCCCATGCTCCACAACAACAGAAGCCACAGCAATGAGAAGCCCTCACACCGCAACCAAGTGTAGCCCCTCTTCACCACAACTAGAGAAAGCCTGTGCGCAGCAATGAAGACCCAATGCGGCCAAAAATAAAATTAAAAAAAAGAAAAAGAAAAAAAGCAGACTCACAAACTCACGAATATAGAGAACAAACTAGTGGTTACCAGTGGGAAGGGGGGAGGGGCAATATAAGGGTGGGAGAATGGGAGGTACAAACTATCGGGTGTAAGATAGACTACAAGGATGTATTGTACAACACAGGGAATATAGCCAATATTTTGTAATAACTGTAAATGGAGTGTAACCTTTACAAATTGTATAATTAATAAATAAATAAAGTTACCCAGATGTCTGCAATATATGATAAAGCTTCCATTTCCTCATCTGTACCATGAGGTTAATAACACGTAGCAGGCACAGCTGGCACCTTGCCCACATTCCCCACACCCTTGCCCTTCAAGGCACGCAGGTCTGTCTTCCAGCTGCTGGCACCTGCACCTCTTGGCTTCCTCTGGCACCAGAGACCCCCTCCCCTCTGAATGCAGCAGGCCAGGGGCCCAGCCCTCAGCTAATGACCCATGACAGCAGGTGATCCCCCAGTCTTCTGCCCCTTGGACAGGGTAATCGAGGTGCACGTTCTACAACTGCCAGAGAAAAGGCTAGAAGGGGGAAAAGAATGGAAGAAGGGAGACTTTCACAGTGGCATGCAAAGACGTGGCAAGCTCACCCCATCCCATGTCTCAGCTATTATGCATTCCCAACTGGCTTGGACAAAGCCCAGGGAGACTCCAGGCTGGTGAGTCTGTGCATGTGAGGCAGGAATGGACATCTCTCCAAGGTCTCCAGCAGGACTCAGTCCTAGTTGCCCATGGTGGTAACTGGCTCAGTAATACACCCCTGAGTGGCTGCCTTCCCTTCCCTGTGTCACCTCCCCATTCACTTACTGGTGCCTTCTTGAATCCTCTCCTAAATAAACAGCTTGTGCTCACATCCTTATCTCACAGTGTCCTTTTGGGGGAACACAGATGAAGGCAGTGCTACTGAATAAAGCATAACGAGTAGGAGATTAGACAAGAAAAGCCAGGAAAGTTTCCATTACCACCCCTAGCAATCATGAGAGCCGCGAGTGTTGGGGGTGGTTGAGAGCCCGTGGTTAAGAGCTCAGGCTCCTGGCTTGTGCCACGCCCTGACATTTACAAGCCTGAAAAGACTCTGGACTAGTTCTGTAGTCTCTCTGGGCTTTGCTTTCTTCATCTGTCCAGTGGAGATAATAATAGTGCCCTGTGGGTTGGGTGAGGGTTAAAGGAGATAATATACACAGAGTTCTTAGCACAGTATAAGACTCCATAAAAATCCACTATTTTTGTTCGGTTCTTTTCCCACCTGTGGGCCAAGTGAGTATCCAGCCACTTTTGCCTACAAAAAGGCCTAGAAAAAGAAAATCTCAATTCTGGACTCCTGTTGAGAAACACAGGGAAATGAGAATGGGAAAGAAAATTTAGTTTATTACAAATCTGGACATTTTAAAAATTTCAAAGAATTTTTTTTTTTTTTTTTTTTTTTTTTTACGGTACGCGGGCCTCTCACTGTTCTGGCCTCTCCCGTAGCGGAGCACAGGCTCCGGACGTGCAGGCTCAGCGGCCATGGCTCATGGGCCCAGCCGCTCCGCGGCATGTGGGATCTTCCCGGACCGGGGCACAAACCCGTGTCCCCTACATCGACAGACAGACTCTCAACCACTGCACCACCAGGGAAGCCCTCAAAGAATTTTTGAAGTAGAAAGAATGTCAGTGGTCAGCTTTGTCTCCAATAAGCTTGAGTACTTCCAGAAAAAGCCCCCCGAACCATAGAAGTAGCAGAAACATCAGGCGGGACGGGAAATGGTCTTTTGGAACCAGGCTAGGGTGTAATGTACAGATGATCACTGGGGAAAAAGGCAATCAGTAAAATCAGACTGTGTGCTATCGACAACACCTTCACTTGTTTCCTTAGTTCCCTGCCCCTTGTGTTAGCTAAAGGGACTTGGGGACAGCAGTGAGGACAGACTCTGAGCTGCTGATGTCTCCCCTGGGGAAAGGAATAGCACATGGAGGCTGACAGCTTCTCACTTAAATAGAACCCCACGACCCAGTTGAAGTCCAGTGTGACAGATGACAGAGGAAGGACAAGAGGGAACCAGGGCAGCTGGTGGACCCAAACCAAAACCGAATTGTCATGGCTTCTGCCATACACTATGCAGTCTTCCCCATTCCTTGGCACTTGGCCTTGTCTGCTTGGTCCAAAGTGAGGGGGAACTGTCCAAGGAGACTTCGAATTTGACTCAGTGCTGTCACTTAAAATGGATAATATAGACCTTACAGAAAATCCAGCCCTAGAGATCTCCTTTGGACATTTGTGCTATAAAAATTCCATCACTTATTTCTTCATTCATTCAAAGATCATTTATTGAGCACCTATTATGTGGTTCAGAAGGAGAGACAAGGATTTGAAGGCAAGTAGTTTATTTGGGAGGTGATGCCAGGAAACATCTTAGGGGAGTAGGCAAGTGAGACAGGGATGGGAAGGCAGGCAGGCAAGCAATGAAGAGCGTGTTATCAAGCCCATTACCACTGTGGGCAACTGGAATTTAATACCACTGGTGAACTTTTGAAGCCAACGTTGAACACAGATCTCAGTTTTCCCAACTGGGAGGGATGAGAGTGTGCCAACTCCCTCCAGGCATCATTTGAGGGCTGTTGGGAAGGGCATGAATTCCCTGGAGCTTCCAGCCTGCCACAGGAGCAGCAAAGTGGGCCCCAGGGGTTTCCCTGGTGGCACAGTGGTTGAGAATCCGCCTGCCAATGCAGGAGACACAGATTCGAGCCCTGGTCCGGGAAGATCCCACATGCCGTGGAGCAATTAAGCCCATGCGCCACAACTACTGAGCCTGCGCTCTAGAGCCCACGAGCCACAACTACTGAGCCCACGCGCCACAACTACTGAAGCCCGTGCACCTAGAGCCCACGCTCCACAGCAAGAGAAGCCACCGCAATGAGAAACCCGCGCACCGCAACCAAGAGTAGTCCCCGCTCTCTACAACTAGAGAAAGCCCGCGCGCAGCAACGAAGACCCAATGCAGCCAAAAATAAATAAATAAAATAAATAAATTTTTTTAAAAAGTGGGCCCCAGAAGCCAGAGAAAAAACTCAGGCAAAGATGCAGGCGCTGCCCATTGGAACTGGAGAGGTCTTCACTGAAGTGGTCAGGGCTCAAGGGCACAGGTGGGCACTTGAAGCAGCTGCCAGACCGAGTCTCAGTGTTAAGTGCCAGGAATGCAATGGGAGAAGGTACAAGCCCTGCCCTCAAGGAGCTTAGAGTTTTCAGAGGCCAACAGTGCAGCTGAGGGTTACAGTGCAGTGTGACAAGTGCCTCGACAGAAGCAAGCCCAGGATTCTATGGGTACAGGGTGTGTGATGCATGGGAGTACAGAAGTGGGGCGAGGGCATGCTTCCTGCAAGACATGAGGCTGATTTGAATCTTGCTGGATGAGGAGGCAGTATAAGGGAGAGAAGTCAAGACAAAATTTTCCAGGTAGGGGGACTTGTGTGTGCAAATGTATGAAGGTACAAAAGGACATTTTGACAAATGTCCTTTATGTCTTGTTTTTCATAGCATGCATTTCTCTTTTCCTAAGAGAAGCCTTTCTTCAGCTCCACCACACTGTCCGCTGTGCCCATTATTGGATGTCTAATGCACTCAACAAATTCTATTATTTTATGCTGGATGTATGGGGCTATCCATTAATATCTGACAGTTATTGCCCAGAAACTAAATGAACCTCAGAGTGAATATTTTCTTTTCTTTAAAAAAATAAAATAAAATAAGGAGAAAAGGTGAAATGTCCGAAAAAAGAAAAAAATATTTGAAGCCATGCATCTTCACAGATGCATGGCACGCTTTTAAAAAAACATGAAAAGATGTGAATTTGAGATGGGGCTAGGATGCATTCCCAGGACCAGCGTGGATGTCTCCCAGACGCCTGCAAATGGCTTATCAAAGGCTCCAGCCGCAGGCCGGACCCATTTGTCAAAGGCCTGACATCTGATGACGTCATAGCTCCAGAAGCTCTCCTGGGCCTGGCTTAGAAAAGGTGTTTTGGGAGAGCAGGGTGGGGTCATGCCCCGGCTGGCCCACAGGATTCGTTTTTATCTCCACCTGCTTCTTTTCTGTGTGTTGGTGGCTTGTTGGAATTGCTGTGGTTGATGGCGGCTGGGAGAGGGGAGGAGAGGAGGATGGGTTCTTAATTCCCTTAAACACCAGATTTTAAAATATGCTAAAAAAAATGCTAGAAGTCTGAACCATCCTTGGGCAAAATTGTGAAGCGGGTAAAGCCCATGTTCCTGAGTCTATGCTCCCCCTGTTCCTGCATTTCTTTGCTGGTTAAGGATGTTCTACTGTCCTGGGAATCAGTGTGAAAAGGTCGACCAGATAGTTTTTCTATGGGATGAGGGAATTGCGGTTACCACAACACAGATGGATTTGGGTTTTGAAAGAGAACCGTGGATGGGAGCAGTGCTTAATACAAAGGAAAGCCTCGATAATGGAGGAAATTTAGGCACAGTGGGAGCTGGATTTGCTGGCTCCTTTTAAATCACACCAGATAGATACCTATCTTATTTGCCATTGTGCAGGGGCGTTGGCTGCCACAAATGGGGCCAGATATTAATCTAGGGCGTTACAAGTCTGGATAGTCTTGGAGGGTGGGTAGGAACTATAAGGGGGCAGGGACTTCTAGGGTGCCAGTCATGTCTGTTTCTTGATCTGGGTGTCGGTTACCTGGGTGTTTGCTTTCGTAAAACTCATCCAATATAGAATCTAATGACATGGAAAAAGTTTAAAAATTTTGCTTTGGAGTCTGGGGAAAGAAGACTTGACTTTGGGAGTGTCTACTATTTCCCTTGCATTGTCTCCAACGCTTATATGTTACCACCTTTAATCCTCACACTGGCCTTCTGAGCTGGGTCCAGTAATGACAGCCATTCTGTAGACAACAAGTCATAGGGAGGTCTGACCACTTGCCCAAGACCACACAGCCAGTTAGAAGCAGAGCAGGGATTCAAACCTGGGTCTTCCAGCTGGAAAGTCCGTGTCCTTTCAAACAGGTGGTGAACACGGGTAGAGGCCAACTCCCCAGCTCAAACACCTCAGGAGGCTGTAGGGAAATCCCGGTTTGGTCAGGGGGCCCAGCAGTTTCTGTGTTTGTTTCAGATGAGATGACCGTCAGGAGGGAAAGGCCTGGACAGGGGGCAGCTGGAGCTGGGGGGCCAAGACGGCAAGGATTAGGTTGGGACATTCCAGTGTGGTGACAGTGCTCAGAGCTTGGACAGGAGCTGATGTGTATGGGCAGGGACTCGGACGAGCCATATGGCCACTGGAATGGTGAGCTGGTGCAGGGCACAATGCAGGGCGGGCACAGCAGGGGGCATGCCAAGGGCCTGGTGTTGAGATGACTCATTGCTGTGGTTTTGGCCTGAAATAGAAGGAGTCCTGGGAACCTTGAATCTTTAAGAACCAAAGAAGTGGAGGGGTGCTTTTGGCCTGGCTAGACCTATAGTTGAGAAACAAGGCAAGTGGACAAGAAGGTGTGTGCTACAAAGATGGCCACAACTATAGCTGTCATTCCCACGTGGTCTACTCCAATGCGACCTGCCACCCATCCATCAAGTCTGTGTCTCCACCCCTTTGAATCTGGTGAGACCCTGTGATTCCTTTGAGCAACAGAATATGATGGAGGTGAATCTATACCCTTAACTGACCCGGTGGCTTCCCCTTCCTCCCTCTTGAGACTCTTGCTCTTGGGACACTCCCTCTGAGAACCCAGCCACCATGCAGTGGGAAGCCCAAGCCACATGGAGGTGCTCCAGTGGACGGTCCCAGCTGAGCTGCTGGCCCACAGCCAGCATCAGCCACCAGCCATGTATATGCGCCATCTTGGCGTCCAGCCCAGTCCAGCCTGCAGGTGACTGCTGCTGCATCCACTTGAGAACCCCCAAGTGAGAACGATTCAACTGAGTCCGGTCTGCTCAGAGACCCCAAGAGACAACAGTAACTGTTGCTTTAAGTTACTAAGTCTTAGGGTTGTTTGTTACACAATAACAGATAATAGATAACAGAAAGACAAGGGTCTCCAAAGATTGGAGTGCTGGAGTGCTGACAATGTCAACCTAGGGTGTAAGGAGGAGAAAATTAAAGGCACCTTTACAGGCTTATATTCATAAGAACACCAGCAAGACCAGGAGCCTGGAAACTTGAGCTGCAGGCTTGGTCTTGCCACTCACTAGCCCCAGAGTCTTCAGCAAGTTATCACCGCTCTGGGCCTCAGTTTCCTCATCTGTAGAATGGAGATGATTCATTCCACAAACACAGAATATTGTATCTGGATCCCAACTGGGGTGGGCAATGCAAAGATCAATACAACCCAGCCCTTGAGATCTTGTGCCCATTCTAAGATGAAACCAGGCACTGTGAGAATGTCTGCAGACAAATGCATGTAAGTACATGTTAGTTACACGCAAATCTCTTAGAACAGTACCTAGCACATTCTAAGTGCTCAGTTAACTGCCAGCTGTCATTATTATGCTATGTCTGCAACTTAATTCTCTGAATAGCCTTTGTACCCTAATTGCAGCTTTAAAAAGCTAACCGGTACAACTACTTTGGAAATCTGTTTGGCAATCAAGTTAAACACACGCCTACCTTATGACCTAGCAATTCCACCCCTGGGTGTATCCCCAACAGAAATGGGTCCTCATCTCCGCCCAAAGGCATATATGAGGATGTTCACAACCACTTTATTCATGACAGCCCCAAGTTGGAGACAATCCAAATGTCCATCAACAGTCAAATGGATAAATAAATTGTGGTATGTTCATTCAACGGAATAACACTCAGTAATTAAAAAGAATGAACCACTGTTTCATGCAACAGCCTGGATGAATCTGGCAGTGAGTGAAAAAAGCCACAGACAAAAGAGCACATGCTGCATGATTTTGTTTATAAAAACAGGCAAAACGAATCCATGGTGATGGAGGTCAAAATAGTTGGGGGATGTTGACTAAGAGGAGGCATGAGGGAACCTTCTGGGCTGCTGGAAATGTTCTATATCTTGACCTGGGTGGTGATCACGAAGGCAGATACATATGTAAAAATGAACCAAGCTGTGCACTTCAGTTGTGCTCTTCACTGTATCTACGTTGTATGTCAATAAAAACGTAAATAAAAAGGGGGAAAAGCTCGCTGTGGGTGGGCTGCTCCTAGGTGGCCACTGTCAGGGAGTTGGGGGCCGGAAGGGGAAAAGGTGGGGAGGGGTGGGATTCTAAGTGGGGAGTCTTTGGAAGCAAATGCCTTCTTTTCCCCTAGGAGGTAGCAGCCTGGTGGTCTCCCAGCGGAGAACTCTCCGCCTAGGGCTGTCCTGAGCTGCTTGTGCTTCCCTAAGGCTGTGCTAGGACCAGTGTAGGGGTCCCAGGAGGACCCCCAAGTTCCCCAGGCCTGGGTCCTTCCTTCCACAAGCAGAGTCTCAGCCTCCAAGTCTGAGAAGCAATGTCTGAAAGGGCAGCCATGAAGACTCCTGTTAACATGAAGCATCAGTGACCTCAAGACAACAGCAGCCGCCAGCGGGTGCAGGGGGACTCAGTGGAGATTTGTGGAAGTTGAGTCTGGAGCCACAGGGCCAGTTTGCTGCGGAATCCGCTTCCCGACAGTTCGGGACCGGACCACAGGAAGAAGCCGGCTGCTGGAGCAGGGGCCTTGGGTCAGGGGTTGGCAGCGCTGCGGGCTTCCCGGAGGAGAAAGGCTAGCTGGAGAAAGGCTTCCCTTCGAAGTCCCCTGTTCCCGCGTCCCTCCCTCCACCTCGCCGCCCCTCAGGCTTGGAGAGGGGGTTCCTCGGAGCCCACAATACGTGATTCCCCCTCCGCTAGCGAGGGGCCAGGCGCCCTTTCGTTCAGGCCATCCAAGCCCGCCGTAGCCCCAGCCGCGGAGAGCGGCGGATTCAATATAATTAATTTAGAAACGAGGGTGGATTTTATCACCATCCACGCGGGGAGCAGGTTTCGCTTCTGCCTGCGGGCTTCCCTAGGTGAGCACTCTGGCATCAGACCCCGGGGGCATCCCCTCCCCCTAGTGCCCCTGCCCGAGGGCCGCCTGGGCCGCTGGGGTCCCCTGCAGCGCGGCGAAGCCCCCAGGGAGCCCGCTCCTCGGCCCTCCCGCCCGCGCGTTCAGTCCCTGGCACTTCTCCGGGGACGCGGGGGCGGCCCGCGGGCAGCCGGAGGCCTTGGCACGGCCGCAGGGTAATTGGAGCGCGCCGGGGACCGCCTGGGGGAGGGGGAGAGGGAGGCGGGGAGGGCACGTCCCTGGGGGGGCCAGTCCCCGCCACAGCCCGGGAGGGGGCAGTGGGGACTCGGACGGCCATCTGGGGGGGCCGCGTGGCCACAGAACCCCCCTCCCCCGCTCCGCGCCCCGCCGCGCTCTCCCGGCGGCTCCGCCCGCTCATTAGCGGAGGCCGGGCCGGCCCGTTCGCCTCCTCCGGCCGCCAATTACCCGCCCTGCTGGCTCCGAGCGCGCCGCCGGGCCAGACAAAGGCGCGGGCGGCGGGTGGGCGCGGGAGGGGAAGGGAGGGAAGGAAGGAAGGGAGGGAGGGAAGGAGGGAGCCCGGGGCGCCCGCGCCTGCAGAGCCGCGGCGGCGACGGCGGCGGGGAGATAAGGGCGCCTGGGACGCGCCGCGCTCCACATGGAAATGAACCCGGCGAGCTGGGGAGGCGAGCGAGGCGACGTGCCGGCCCGGGCGCCCCCTTCGGACCTGCGTTTTGAACGCGACGGCCCCCACCCCCACCCCCCAGATGGGGGCGATGGGTCCCCGGTCGCCCCCGGAGTGCCAGCCGCTTGCCCCGCACCGCTGTGTGTTTGGAAAGTGCTGAAGCCCGGGTGCCAAGCGCCTGGTGCGTCCCTCTCTGCAGCTCCCTAAACCGGCTGTAGGGCTGTGCTTGGCACTGTGCAGCTAACCAAGGCCTTCCCCGCTTTCCCCCTGAACAGCCCCCCAGGCCCAGCGGGTCCATAGCGTCCCAAGCAAAGCTGGGAACCTGGGTCGGGGGTCTGTTAAGAGTCAGCGTCGCGCCTTGGTAGCCGATCTTCCAGCCAGCGCCTTTGGTGATCAGGCGATTTGGTTTTTTAATATTTGGAAACGTGAGAAACGGGGAGATAAAATGATTTATTCATAGCTCCGCAGATTAGTGGCTGCGTCTAGGGCGTAGTTCGTGGTCTTCCAACGTTTTGAACATCCTGACTTTTTCAGGGAAAAAGCTCCCCACTACAAACTTGCACTCTGATATTTTCAGATTCTGAAGCTCACTTGCTGAGTCCTTCCTGCCAGAGTCTTTTTCCACGAGAGAGAAGTCTGGGGACCTCCCTGACCAGCCACAAAGATTTGGAGGAGGTTTAGTTTTTATTAGTTTGCATCATGAAAACAATAGGTAAAATGTTTTCATCATCCAAATCTAGGATTATTATGCTAAATATGAGTTTTGAACTTCCAGAATCACCCTCTGGCTGAGGAGGACCCAGAGTTTGGGGGCTGAGTGTGTGAGGTACCCACCCTGCCCTAGGTCTCCTCTCCTGCATCGGGGCTGGGAGCTTTCTGGGGTGCTGCCCTGAGTTACTCTTCCCTGACATCTGTCACCTTGGCCCTGAGGGGCTTTAAGATGCCAATTCCCCTTCAATCCAGCGCATGACCAGTGCAGGGACAGTGGAGGTAGGGGCCAGGGAGACTCGGGCCTCGGAGCACGCCTGTGGGATGAGATGTAGGCTGCCTCAAATGAAGACAAATGTCCCTCAGTAAAGCGCTCGTCCCAAGGGCCCCCCTTGCTGTCTGCTGTCAGCAGTGGCTTAGGGCTCCCGAGGTCAAGGTCTTCCTTCCCGCGCCCCACCCCTCCTCTGGGCCACTTAGCTTTTCACAGAGAATAGCCATGAGGGCCTTTCTGCTCACAAACACTGGCCTCAGAGATCAGGCGCTGGGCCATAGACAGAGAGAGCCTGGGAGGCTTGGTGCAAATCACTGCTGCCTCCAGTTGGGGGGCAGGGTGGGGAGACATCTCCGAGCGCCAGCCCTACAGGCCACTGCATTTCCGCAGTGTTGCTGATCAGAGCTTCTGATCAGGAATGGACTCTTTGATGGGTGCTCCTTCCTGGGGACCTGGGAGAACCTGCCTTACAGAGCAGTCATCTTTCCCTGAGGCTTCCCACATCTGTCCCGGATGGCACCTGTTCAAATCCCTCTGTGCTCCTTGGTCAACAGCCCCAAACCCCAAATGCCCTGCTCCCAGGACCCTTCCCAATACAGCAATGAAAAGGTTAAGAGCAGGTGCAGGGCGGGGGTAGGGGTGGGGGTGGGCTTCAGGACCCTGTTCCAGCCTGCTTCCCTTCCGATTGGTCAGTGGGGATGACAGCTGCCCCCAGACCCAGCTTTTACCAAAAATATTAGGTGGCCAGTTGGTGACCTATCGGTGAACTTGAGAGACTGAATTCACCCTCAAATTTCCCTTCTGTGGAGGCTCCGAATATCTCTCCCATGATTTCATTGTTTTGTATTCAGCTGTGGCCTCCTCTGTGATCCTGTTTTCAAATGTTCTTTACATCTTCGTCTTTGCAAATCTTGTGCCCTGTGCATGGGGCAGCCGGTGGGAGGCAAGATGCAGGGGATGGCGTAACCGCCTGCCCAGCTGGAAGACACAGACGCTGCGGTCTGGGGGTGGGGGGGGCTTTGGGGACACTGGGGCCCGAGGTTGGAGTCCCACAGCAGGGCAGAGGGGGCCGCCTGGTCCTCAGCACCCTGGCCTAAGTGCTTTGGGAAATCCAGAGCAACTGCCAAACCCCTTTCCAGGGTTTGGTCACAGCCCGCTGTGGGTGACTGTGTCGGAAGTGGCAACTGGCTCCTGTCCCCTTCCCATATACACATATTCCAGAAGGAAAGCAGAAAGCCCCTCAGCTCCTCTCTGCTTAAGGTTTCCTGAATCAGACAATACAAAGCTGGTCCCATCCACCTTTCGAGTATTTCCCTTTGGAGCCAAGCAGAGCCTCAAGGTCAGTTCCAGCCTAGGACGTACCCTTTTCAGAAGCCAGCTCAGAATACCCACCCTGCCCCTCTTGGGCTCTTAGTGGAGATGGGTCCTCTGATGGGTTAGGGGGCTTAGCTCCTAAAGGCTGCTCCAGATCCATCCTAGGTTTGAAATCTAGAACCCCCGCTTCCTAGCTGTGTGCCCTTGGGCCAGTTGCTGAACTTCTCAGAACCTCAGTTTTCTCATCTGTATAAAGAAGTTAATAAAGGTACCAACCTCATAAGACTGTTGTGAGGATTAAATGAAGTAACCTAAATATGTATTTAACAAGGTAATCACTCTGTCAGTTGCCCCTCCCTTCCTCCTTTCCTCCCTTCCTTCCTTGCTTTCTTCCTTTTCAAAATTCTCATTGCTCTTATGAGCTCAATGCAATACATTTGGCTGTGGGAGAAATCATAGATAGTTTGAGTTAAATTAGGTGGAAGAACAGATAAGTGTGGATGGCTAGTGCAAAAACCATACTAGGTCTTTCAACTGCAAGGATCTAATATAGGGCACTGGTTACAAAGGTGACAGAATTGCTGAGAAGCCCTGGAGTTGAGGCAATCCAGAGATTCACAGTAGCAGGGAGTTGCTACTACCATTCAGGCTGGAGGGCTAAAGGGAGGATATGGTGTTATTGGAACCCAGAAGCCAGGTCGGTTTGGCATGTGGGGTTGTGAAGGGAGGAGCCTTGGAGCCACAAAAAGGAACCACAGCTGCTGCTGGGGAGGCCACAGGAAGCAGAGCGAGAGAGGAAGAAATACCCTGGCTTCTCCCTCCTGCCCTCTAATGTTCTGCCAGGGCAAGGGAGTCCCGGAACAGTGATCCCCTGCAGTACGGGGCAGGCTAGGAAAATGGTGGGCAGGGAGCAAACCGGCACTTGACCAGTGCAAAGACCAGGCCTTCTGCAGTCCTGCTGCCATGGTGACACCGGTGACAGAGGCCTTTCCAAACCTCATCAAGCTGAGTTCACCCCAGCAAAGGGTTACAGGTTTCTGTTGATCTCAGACTCCCTAAGAGTGGCTTCCAGCCTGTAGGAGTACTGGATGGCCACCTCCACTCCCCTACAAATGCCACCTTTGTCACCAAGGTGGCTGCAGTTGTGGCCCCAGGTCACAATGTGCAGTGGCTTCATTAATTGTCCCCTCAAGCCTCTGATTCTTGGGAATCTGAGGGGAAAAGTGGAGTCATCGCAAGGGGGAAGACGGGAGGGGAAGGAAGACTTAAGCCGACTTTCTGAGGACCCAACTTGAAACATTCCAGGTGAGAGGAGCTGATTCTAAACACACGCCCAAATGGGGCTTTGCACGGTTCTTCTATACTGGCATCTTACGTATCTCAAGAACGTAAATCGAATTATACTTCTGTGAGGCTTGTGGGAAAATTCTAGACGGACAACAGGCCTGCTTCAGATCAGGCCTTACTTACTGGAAACCTTACTTATTGGAAAGGTCCTTGGGAAGTTGGGTTAATTTGGAAATTGGGGTTAATTTGTTCGGAGCCAAAAGCAAAACAAACAAACAGTGGTTCTTTCTGTGCTTTGAGCGCATGCATTTTCTTTATTGGACACCTTGTTTTGGTGCTGTAGGCTTTCCTGGTTTATTGTTTTAGCTTGATGGGAAGGTCCAGGAGTTCCTGGAGGAAGGTCCTGAGTGACTGGTGACATTTTAGTGTGATGGTCACCTTGGGAACCTGTAGGACGCCTGGCTGGAGCAAACTTCTCCTTCTCCCCCAAGGTGGGAACATGGCAGGGCTGAGATAGTGGGTTGATCGATTCTCTTTTGTCCCTGGTAGTCACCAATGTTTTCACCTTACCCAGACCTCATGCAGGATAGACATTAATTGACAGAAGGGACAAGAGGCATTTGGAACAAAGAAAAAGTGATAAATTTCAGAACCACTCCGGCAGATCCCAGGCCCTAGCCTGCAGGACGCTTGCTCCTGGGACCTGCAGAGGAAGAGGAAGGGCCACCGCAAGCTTTCCTCAAGTGTTCATTTTCGGGTTGAAGGAACCCACTAGGAGAGAGAAGTTCGCCAAGGAAATGACTACATAAACAACTTTCCAGGGGGCCTATTTAAAATGCTCAGGGGAATAAATTGTTTTAAAGCGTTTAAAAAAACACCATTTACATACAATTAATATGTTGATTGCACAGCGTTCTTATTAATTCATTATAGCAAGGATACCCACATAGCAAAACAGCTTTTCAGTACTTAGCTTAGTGATACAGCATGAGCTAGGAAGTTACATACGTAATCGCTATATATAACCACTATATATAATCACACACGCACACATATAAATGTCTAAATATGTAAAATTTAGAGTCTCTACTAATTCGAATCTCATTTCTCAGCATCCATACCCTACCTGACACAAACATGCCCTCTGCCACACAGGGTGGGACTCAGGAGATTGTCTTTTACATCCTTACAAGCCTGGAGCCCCGGTTTGTTAACACAGTAAAGGACCACGAGCGAGTGAAGCACTTGATAATCAAGATTCACTGTGCAGGAAACGTAGATGCTATGGTTTAATAGAAACCCCACTTTTACTGAGCAGGAGAGATGACTATACCAGAGGGAGAAGGGTGGCAGTTAGTGGGGAGCTAGAGTAGATCAGTGGATGCTAATGACAGATGTCTGGGAACCTTTCATTAGGGAGGACCAGGAAATGTGGTCTTGACCTTGAAGCCACTCGGGAATCATAGAATGTTTTGGTTTTTCATCGCAGCATAACTCACGACCCCAGAACTTGTTTGCTGGGAACAAAAATAATTTGATTATTTTCCACGATTCTCTGGGTTGACTAGGGCTCAGCTGGGTGGATCTTCTGCTGGTCTTGCTTGTGCTTAAAGTCAGTTGGTGGGTGGGACTGGAATGTCTGTGATGGCTTCATCCCCATGTCTGGCTCTTTGAGGGGGGATGGCCAGGAGGTTGAAGCCTCTCTGTCTCCACGTGACGTGGAGAGAAAAGAACTTGGGCTTCTTTGTGCGGTGGCTGGATTCCCAAGAGCTGAGTGTTCCAAGAGAACGTGCTTATCCAGCCTCTGCCTGCATCACTCTTGCTAAGGTCCCATTGGCCAAAGCAAGTCACAGGGCCAGGCGCAGAGTCAGAGTGCGAGGGGACTAGATGAGGGGGTGAACACTCAGAAGTACAGTTTACAGGGAGCCACCACGTGCCTGTCTATCACAAGGGGGCTGCTGTTTCTGTCCTTTTAGAGGCTGCTATTTAGTATTCCCTATTCTCTCCTCCCTTCCTCCCTCCGGCGCCCTGCTCTTCCCGTCAGAGGCAGATGTGGGGTGGGCGGAAGACAGCAGGGTGGTCAGTGGTGATGGCGGTGGTGTGACCATCCCCCTCACCTCCCCGATCCGCATCTCAGCATTTTGGGCAAGATGTCCTTACTTCTGAACTTATTCCCTGCCCGCCCGTGCCCCGCCCTCACCCCCCGAATATGAAGGGTTATACAATGTACAGACTGAGCAGGCAGGATGCTGTTTTTTTTGTTTTGTTTTTTTTAAGATTGCAAGTCAGATGTTTTAATATTTCACTGAGCCACTGCAGAAAGCCCTTCATTATGGGATGGAAATGCTTGGAAAATGGCCTTCTAATTAATGTGAAATGAGAGAGTGCCCCCTCGGAGCAAGGGAGACTTGGCAGCTGTGAGGGTGATGTCAGCAGGCCAGCACTTCCTGGGCGGGGTGATTGGATGGGGCCCCATCCCAGGATATATTTGCCTCATGGAGCCCATTCAGCATAAATCCTGCCACGGGGCCAGGCTGGAGGCAGCAAATTGAGAACCTTCCACAGCTCGCTGAGTTACCGCTTCCCAGAAATTGGTGAAGCCATTGATCTCGATCTTTTTAAATCATTAAATGATTTTGGCATTCAGGCACGCAGCGGGTCTGTGTTTGGTGACCTGCAGGAAGTGGGAGCAGGTTCAACAGCGGATCCTGGGGCGCAGCTTTGGCCGGGCACAGGCTCAGTCACATGATGGCATGACAGTGACCTTTACACCAGCCTGCAAGACTGCTTCTAAATAAGACACAAAATGGCTCCTTCTGTCCTCTGAGAGTCTCGGTAGAGCAGTGCGTTTACGAGAAACCTTAAAAGCAGCTTGCATCCTGCCCTGGGAGCCCCCCACAAGCCACACCACCGGCAGACAGTTACTGGGATACGTACATCTCTCTTCTTGGGTGTCTCCCTCACTGGACGAAGCATATTGGCAGAGCCATCATGGAGTAAAGGGAATTAAGAACCTTGCTTCAAGCTTGGACCATTGGGTGGAAGTAATAACAACAAGAATATTATCGCATACTTATTGAGCACTTACTGTATGCCAGCCCTGTGCTGCCCCTCTGTTTTTTGCTTTTGAACCTGACAACAACCCTATGAAATAGGTACTACTACGATTCCCCCTTTATAGACTAAAGATGATAAGGAACATGGCCCAGAGCTCCCTGTTGTAAAAAGATTTGCTGTCCCCCCGGCTGCATGGCTTACTTCTGTGCATCTTATGATATTCGATTTAATCAATATTGATTGAGTGCTGGAATAATGTCAGCGCTGGAGGAAGACGGGCCCTAAAGCACAGAGAAAGACTGTAAAGCTCGAGGGCTTTACAACCCAGGTGCGGCAGGAGAGCCAAACCGTTTTCCGAATAGTTAGCCACACTGAAGGCAGCTTTTTCCTCACGTGACTATTGGAGGTGGTGGAGTCCAATGGAAGATCACAGGTGCTGCTGTCCCCTCAGACTTGGGTTCAAATCTCAACTCTGCTGAGTGGTTTGGGGCAACTTAACCCTCTGAGACTCAGTTTTCCTCTTCTGTAAAATGGGCATGGCAACACCTACTTAAAAGTACCAGAAAGAGTCAACAGTCTGGCATAAAGTAGGCTCCCAGTTATTTTCTTAGTAAGTGTGGTCATTAGGGGAAGAGCATGAGAGGTGGTGGGTATCGGCTCAGGTGGGTATAGAGAGTGGTGGCAGGCTCAGACCCTTTATTGGAACTGGTTGCCCACAAGAAAGAAAGATTCTGTTTCTAGAAGATGAGGGTGCCGGGCAGGCCAAAGCCACAGTTACCCATTGAGCTTTCTTAACTATTGGCGGAAACAGTGTTATTAAGGCAGCTCCAGGAGCTTCTTCCGAAAGCAAACTTGCGTTTCAGATTGCCCCATGGAGGTGCCTGGGGCGGCCGCCAAGAGGGCCTGGCTCCCCCATCCCCATAGCTGCCCCAACTGTGTCCAGCTGCATCCATTTAGCCAGGCTATTTGGACCAGGAACAAGGGCTCTCCTTTCACTGTCTGTGGCATTCAGGACGGCCTCGTGCTCAGCCAAAGGGCTGCTCCTTGTCCAGATGTCCAGAGGGGCTGGTTTCATGTGTCTGACAAGGCCGCCTTTCTGGACAGGAGGATCTGAAGCAGGGAGATGTCTGCAGCCTGGGCAGGGGGTGATAAATGCCCCCTTTGGAATGCAGGGATGAATTCTTAAAAAGGGAAAAAAAAAAGGCTTTCATCGTTGTTGCAAAGACCCCATACAAGGGGGTTTTCTCATCCCATACTGCAGGATGGGGGGAAGAGGAGGGGTGCTGGGGAAACAGGGAGTCGGGGGGAGGCTGACACATACACTTGACTGTGAAACCTCCGGGGATGGGCCCACCAGCAATAACTCCTTTTCCTCTGGAGCAGCCCCTGGGGCCACGGGTTCCAGCCTGAGCCCTGCCTCCTGGCTACGTGTAGTTGAAGTCTGTTAACCAGCCTGGGAGAATGGGGTTGTGTTTGCCTTGCCTGCTGCCCAAACCCCCGCCCCCCCACCCCCAGGAGCTGCCCCAGCACAAATGGCTTTGTACAACCAGGGACAAAACGGCCGTTCATTCCCCATCCGTGCCTGGGGACAAAAAGCTGAGTGTGGCCCGGTTTGCTCTGGTTTAGGAAAGATGGAGCTGGTGAGTATGGAGGGAGAAGGCTGGCAGCTCAGGGGCAAGGCAGGGATGCAAATTGGCTGTGATCACGTGAAGGGACTGTGTGACCCCGATCCACTCAGGAAGGAGGGCCATCCCTTTAGTGCCCCTTGACCTGATGGCACAAGAACAGGTCACCCATGGTGGGGACTGATGGCCACATATGGGGCAGTTTCCCTGTTAGGTCCGCTCTCCTGGCTCTCTGGGGCCTCTGGCCTTTACACATCTTCAGAAGTTTTCCTTTACTCAGAGAGTATTCATGGAGTCAGAGCACTGTGGTAGTTAGGCATGGGCTTAAAGATCAGACAGACCTGGTTTCAAAATCCGTATCACAGTCCTAGCTGAGTGACCTTTGGCTTGTCACTTGCCTTCTCTAAGCCTCAGTTTCCCCATCTGTAAAATGGAAATAACTATAGCATCTATAGGATTGTTGGGAGGATCGAATGACATAATCCATGTAGAGTGCTGAGGGTAGAGCCCAGTACATAGGACGTGCTCAATAAGCATTGATAATTAATAAATAATATCAGTAGCTATGTACACAGTGTTAGACCTTGGAGGGGGCCGAGGAATGAGAACTCGGGAAGTCCCACTTTATCAATAAATTGGGTCCCAAAGTTAACTTGTAAGTCTGTAATTTGGACCTCAAAACATGGTTCCCATAGAAACACTGCTAAGAAGCGTCGTGAGTCTCCCGGTTAACCCACAAAAGCCGATTCAACTGTCAATGTACCAGAAATAGCTGAGTGGTGGCTTTAAAACATGGCAGAAGATTCTTTCATACTCTTCCCATTGAGAGATGGGGTCTCTGTCCCTCCCCTTGAGTCCCTTGGGCTTGTGACTGCTTTAATCAAGAGTGTGGCAGAAGTAACGTAATGTGGCTCAGACGCTGGGTCACAAAAGACCAATGCAGCTTCTCCCTTGTTTGCTAGAACACTCGTCCTTACAGCTGCTACGTAAGGTGCCTGGCTAACCTGAGGCCAACATGTTGGGGAGAGAGAGAGAGACGAGAGATGCCTGATGAGCTCACAGTCATTTGAGTCATTCTTAACCATTCGAGTCTTGCCAGCTGAGACCTCAGTCATCATGGAGAAGAGACAAGCCACCCCACCCCAGGGTGCCCTGTTTGAATTCCTGATGGATGACATCTGTGAGCTTAATACAATGGCTTTTGGGGTTTTTTTTTACCACTATATTTTGGGGTAATTTGTTACACAGAAATAGCTGTTCAAAGCACTGTGCCTTTGTAATGAAGACTACGGGCCACTACAAACTGGCTCACAGTTGTTTAGGGCTTATTGTATGCCAGGCACTGTGGATTAACTCATTTGTTCCTCTACTAGAAACTAGTAGAAAGTAATCTTAGTCATTAAATACAACAAACAGTAACTTGAAACGGAGAAAGTTTCTTACAGCTCAATACTGGGGCTTGAAGCAAAACAGGCATGAATTAACTGGGTCTGAGGAAGCACACGGAGACATCGCAGTGATGATGGATGGCACTTCTAGACAACGTCAAGGGTTGTTAGAGATTGATGACATTGACTCTTTTTTTTTTTTTTTTTGCGGTACGCGGGCCTCTCACTGTTGTGGCCTCTCCCGTTGCAGAGCACGGGCTCTGGACGCGCAGACTCAGCGGCCATGGCTCACGGGCCCAGCCGCTCCGCCGCATGTGGGATCCTCCCGGACCAGGGCACAAACCCGTGTCCCCTGCATCGGCAGGCGGACTCTCAACCACTGTGCCACCAGGGAAGCCCCGACATTGACTCTTTATTTTGTCTAGTTTCACTTCAAAATGAATAACCCTTCTTTTCCTCCTTTCAGTTGTATCTGTTGCAGAAGTTTGCATGGCCATTGCATGGCTTTTTAGCTCAGGTATGGAATGAAGAGAAAGAAAAAGAGATTTTTTTGCCCCTGTGATTACCAGACAAGATTTGGAAGAGGGGAGTGGACGAATAGGGGTGAAAGGGAGACAGAAGTAGCCTGCGATTCGTTGACTGAGCAAAGTCGATGAAAGAGAGGTTACAGGAGACATGAACTCTCCTTGGGCTGGTGACCGAAATGGTGGGGGAGATATGACCAGATGGAGGGAGTTGTCCCCTTGTGGTGGATTGAATCACTGGCCCCAATTCTTCCCCCTCCCTGCATCCATGTCCTTGCCATGGCTTCGTCATGGGTGGAGTGTACACTCCTGCCCTTGACTTTGGGCTTGGCCATGTGACTTGCTTGGCCGAGGGGGTGGCATGGAAGGGACAGCGTTCTGGCCTGAGCCTAGGCTCCAAGAGGCCTCATGAGTCTCTGCTTGTCCTCTTGGGTTTCTGCCATTGCCACTAGAAGAACGCACCCCAGCTTGTACCCATCCTGGGAGGAGGGGGAGAGACTTGTGGAGATGAGCCCCCAGCTGACCCAAGAACTTGTGAGTAAGAAATAAATGCTCATTGTTGGATGCTGCTATGCTTTGGAGATTGTTACACAGCAGTAGTTGGGTGACACACCAATAACCCACCCAGCTTATAAACAATCTGGTGCAAAAGTGAGTGAGTGGAGGGCATTGAGCACACCAGGAAGTAATTTTCCAGTTGACGGCTTTGGGTCCACCTAACGAGACTGAATAATGTGTTCCAGAATTCACTTTCCTCTGTGTTTCTGGGTTAAGGTTGGTCACGGGAGAAACGTGCATGTGATTTGGAAGGTGGGAGTGAAGGGGCGGCCATTTCTGTGGCTCTTGTGAGCGTTGGCCTCTGCAGCGCACGCCAGGCCTCCTCCCCCAGGTCCCCTGAGCGCTGGGGCGGGTGTGCGTGCGTGTGGCTTCCGGCTAGAGGCCGCCTGTCTGGCCTGCAGGTCATCCTGTATCTTTGAGGTTGGATGTGGTGAGAGATAGATGCGAGTCCCCACTTGTCCGGGCAGGTTCAGCCTGCCCTTGGCCTCCCCCACTTCACATCCATCTTTCCTCCCTGACTGCTGGCTTCCGAGCCATTACCAGGCACAGAAGCGGTAGCCGGGGTAGAGACTGCTTAACCGGCCCCCTCCACCGCATCCGGGCTGATCTCTATCATAACTCCCCCTTCTCTATTCGCTCAGAGCGGTTCTGCTTCCCCGATCAACTCCAGCTGATACAACCAGTTAGACAACTGTACACAGAAAACGTTTGCAAGCCTGGGGTCCCTAACCACAAAGGTGCCACATATCTGCGTTTAAGGAACTTCAAGTCTTCCTGAGGGGGAAAGACTCAGCTTGATCCGTGGGTCAGAGACCGGTGGGAGGGGTTAGGCACTGCAGGGCTAGGTTGAAAGGTCCCCAGGTGGGCCATCCCCGCCCTACACCCTGTGGGCCATTCAGAGGAGGACAAGGCAGGTGATGAAAATGACTGCTTGGAGTGGGGAGAAATTGGAGATGGATTTTGCCTGTAGCCGCCTTAGGAGAATTGATCTTTCTAGACTTCCAGGCAAGGCTGTGTGTTCCAAAGACAGGGGAGGGCCGGGTATGGGAAAGCAGGAAGGAGAGAGGATGGCTGTCACTGCCCTCTCCTTACCTGTAACCTAGATGTAAAAGCAGTTTTTCTTTTCTACCCTCCAGTGGCCCGGGAACCTGTACCCCACAGCCTGTGCCAAAGCCGGGCTGTGAAGCAGGCAGTCAGCAAACACCGCTGATCTTGGCCTCCCCTCTTAGAGGGTTTTGCTTCTATTTTTTATGCTGTCAGTGTTCATGCTGCCTGCCTTTCAAATAGATGCACGTTCAGCTACAGCTAATTTGGAACTTGTTTCTCCAAAGCATTTAGAATTGTTTTTGCCTAATGCATCAGATTTAAATCCTGGGGCTAATTAATACCGAGGCATGAGAAAGAAATGAGCAAAGTCGGGTAAAATGCCTGGTGGAAATGAACTGGCGTAACCTTCTCTTCGGCGTGGCACTCAGAGCAGCCTAGATGTGCTGACAAGATGGGAGCTGGTGCCATGCCTATCCCAGATGTCGCCTCCGGGCCAGGTGGACAAGGGACTGGAAGAAATGAGGTGGTGTGTGTGTGTGTGTGTGCACACCTGTGGTATGTGTTGTTATGTGGGTTGTATGTCTCCTGCTTGTGCACATTAAGTAGGTCATGTGTGTCGTCTATATCATATGTATTATGTTTATGTGTTGTGTGTTGTATACATTCCACGTTTGCATCGTCTGTTGTGGGGTGTGTGTGTCTGTGTGTCTGTGTGTGTCTGTGTGTGTGAATGAGAGGTTTTTTTTAGCATCAATTCCCCAAAGCTCGAGGGGCTTGAAATGGGCTTTCGAATATAAGATTCGTTGTATTTGACTTGGAAGTTGGCATCTTCAGCTTAAAATCAATGGAGTGTTCTCACCCACTTCAGTCTGAATCAAGATGAGTGGGAATGAGGACTGGGGTGGGGTGAAGCTTGAACATTTTAAGGTTCTCCAAAGAAAGTCTCTTCCAGCTGGAATTGTCTAAACTGGGAGGTGAGAGTTTGGGACCCCAAAGAGAGGAGGTGAGAAGTGGTTTAGAAGTGATAGCAGAGGACCGAGGGGTAAAGGAAGAGAACAGGGTCCTAGTCCTGGCACGTGAGTCACAGGCTTGGGCTCACCACTCACTTAAGGGCGAGGAGATCTTTCCTTGGTTCACTCAGGGAGAGGTTTACACTGCAGGCCCTGGAGCCCTTTGTTCCTGTAAAAGTCCTACGTGCTGGGTGGTAAGGTGAGCTGCAGACAGGCGTAGCCAGGAAACATACATGTAGACCCCGCTTTGACACTGAGCAGCAGTGTGACCTTGGCCATGTTCCTTGTCTTCTCTGGGCCTCAGTCTCTGCCTTAGCTTGGGTTCCCCCAGAATAGACTTAGAAACAAAGATTCAAGTGCAAATAGTTTATTTGGAACTAATCACTGGCAGGGAAGCGGAGAAGTAAGGCCTGGAGGAGAAGGAAATCAATAACGTGGGATCTTCAGACTAGTCACTCCTGTGGGCAGCTCAGTCCTCCTGGGACCTCTGGGAGATGGTATAGAACATGCCTCAGTGATGGCCAGACTGAGGGGGGAGGGAGCTGGGGTATTTATCCACTAAGTCCTGTCAGTCATTGCTTGAGGGCTGCTTGTGGGTGGTGGTAGGCATTCCTTCCTGGCATTCCTGGTCTGCTGAAAGTATGGGCAGAGATGAGGCCCAGGCAGTGGCAACACAGGCTGGACTCCACCAGAACAGGAAAGCCAAAGAGCATGAGTGGGGGTGGCATTGACTACCGCTACGCTTTCCTTGCTGCAAAATAAGGAACTTGCACCATGGCATCTTTAAAGTTCCTTTCCCTTGTGATACTCAGTGACCTATGAATGAGCAATTCTTTATTCCTTCCTCCTTTATTTTTATTTACTTATTTTTTTAAAGTTTATTTATTTATTTATTTGGCTGTGTTGGGTCTTCGTTGCTGCTCGTGGGATTTCTCTAGTTGCGGCGAGTGGGAGCTACTCTTTGTTGCGGTGTGTGGGCTTCTCACTTCAGTGGCTTCTCTTGTTGCAGAGCACGGGCTCTAGGCACGTGGGACTTCAGTAGTTGTGGCTCGCGGGCTCTAGAGCGCAGGCTCAGTAGTTGTGGCGCACGGGCTTAGTTGCTCTGCGGCATGTGGGCTCTTCCCGGACCAGGGCTCGAACCTGTGGCCCCTACATTGGCAGGCAGATTCTTAACCACTGTGCCACCAGGGAAGTCCCCTTCCTCCTTTATTGATTGAGTAAATACGTGAGCATCTACTGTGTGCCAGATGCTGGTCTTCATGCTCAGGATATGTAAGAGGGCAGGCAGACAGGTAGGGGAACAAACTCAGTACCAGCGGGTGTTAGAAGCCAGGGGAAGGCCATGGCGTGTGGGACTCTGGCTGGAGGCGTCAGGGGAGAGCCAGGGACCCTTGTAGAAAGAGCACAGATTTGTCAGGGAGACAAGGGGGAGAAAGACACTTTAGGCAGTAGGAACAGTGGTGCAGCTCAGGGACATGGCAGCATTGGGGAACTAAAAATAATTCAGGGTGGCTGGAATATCTAAAGCAAGCCAGGAAGTATCAGGGACAAGGCTGGACTCCTCCATAGAGTGTGTGGGGCCTTGGGGCCAATGTCAAGGGCTACCTGTTAGATCCTGGAGGCACTGGGGAGCTGTCAAAAATGTTTGCACTGGGGAGTGACAGGGCCAGATTTGCCTTCCAGAAAGGTCACTTGAGTCACAAAGGGAAGGAATGAGGTGGGAGGTAGAGGGTTGAATAGGTAAGCATCTTAGTAGGCTGGGGCTGCTATAACAAAATGCCATCGACTGGGAGGCTTAAACATTTATTTTCTCACAGTTCTGGAGGCTGGAATTCTGAGATCAAGGTACTGGCAGAGTTGATTTCTCCTGAGGCCTCTCTTCCTGGTTTATAGATGGCCATCTTCTCACTGTGTCCTCATATGCCCTTTCCTCTGTGCTTGCAGGACAGAGAGAGCAAGGGCGTGCACAAGCTCCAGTGTGCAGCTCCAGTGATCCGCTCTAGTATTTCTTATTCTTATAAGGACACCAGTCCTGGGGGATTAGGGCCCCACCCTTATGGCCTCATTTAACCTTGATTCCCTCCTTAAAGGCCTCATCTCCAGATACATTCACCTTGGGGGTTGGGCTTCAACATAGGAATTTGGGGGAGGCACAATTCAGTCAGACAGTAAGTTATTATTTCTAGGAGAGAAATGATGTGGGCCTGAGCTTCAGTAGTGGCGGAGAATGGGAAAAAAAAGAGCAGTTATAGCAGGTGACCAGGAATTAGACATGAGTGATGGGGTGAGAGGATAGAGAGAGGGGCTGGCGGGAGCTCAAGAGTTTTCTATGGATGCTGTAAATGTGGCGCCCCACACCCCTCCACCCATCTCTGAGTTCACCTGCAGTGGCGGTGGGCAGCTTCCGCCTCGGGTACCCACACTTCTCTGGTGCTCTGTCTGAGGCTTTTCTCTGGCACCATGGGAGCTGCTCAGCCCAGGCACTGGGCAGCCCAGAAGTTCCAGGAATTTAATCACCCAGAGCAATTCTCAACCAATGAGGACCACTGGAAAAAATGTCAGCTTCCCCATGCTTTGGTTGGAAAATTTTGAAACGTGTTCTACACACTTCCTCAGAGGGCCCCCAGCAGGAGGGAGCGCCAGCGTCTACACCCTTTACTGGCTCTTTCTTCCCTGTCTCACGCCCCCACCTCATCACTTGGGATCACCCACGTCCTTGTCTCAGGGTCTGCTTTGGGAGGAACAAAACTAATACAGCCTGTCACAGGGCAATAGAGCACTGGAGTGCTGGAGGACCGTAGAAGGATGGGGTTTGGAAGGGAAGGTGGTGAGTTCAGGCGGGGCCACGTTCAGACTGATGGTGGGTCTGTGGAGCCCTCCAGTCGGCGGTTGGCATGTGTGGCCAGAGCCTGGAGCCAGATCTGGGCTCTCCTCTTCCCTGCTCTGTGAGGACCAAGAACACGAACCTGGTTTCCTAAAAACCACTCTCCTAAGGCGACTGTGAACACAGCTGGCTTTACTGAGGTTCCAGGCTATGCTGGGGGCTGGGAGGGTGCGTGGAGAGTCACATCAACAACTCAACTTATGAGAACCAGGTTCTCTCTTCATGCCATTGTGGATTCGCATCCAGCCACCAATCCAGCCACCTTCTTCCTCTCCCTGCCAACCTTTGCCTTTGTTCTCTTCTCCCGACTTCCTGTTTCTTCGTTATGCACAGTGTTTTATCTACATGATTTAGTGGTCTCTCTCTAAAGAGTCCTCTTAGTACTCTTAGCCTCCTCTGCCCTATCAAGGTCTTTACCTAAAGCAAGACTCCTTCCTCGCGGAAAAGAACTCCGTTGCCAGGTGCTCAAATAATGATATCACCCTGATGCACCGACACTGAAGGGGGAGGGCTGAGGAAAAACAGCACAGGACAGTCACATGGGGCCGCTTGGCAGTTGCAAAGTGCCGTCACAGACACCATCTCACTTGAGGCTGGGGAGAGAGGAAAAGGGATAACGGATCATTTGAGGCCGGGTAACCCAGGAGGAGAATCTGAAACGAGGAGTGGGGTGCGAGTGACTTATTAAGGACAGGCTCCCAGGGGAGACCAAGGAGGCCTGGGGGTAGGCAGGACGGGGAGGCTACCTTATTGGGCAAGATAGCATCTCAGGCCAAGTCTTAGCTCAGCCTGATCCAGCAGGGGAGATCTGGAGTGTGAGTTATCCTCTGAGTTTCTTCCAACTCGAGGCAAGGGAGCTGGGGTTTATGCTCCCATGCCAGTCGGTCTTAGACTAAGTGTATCTCTGGGGCAACAGAAACTCCCGGGCACTTCTAGCTCTGCATAAGCTGCGTAATGCAACTCCAGAAGCTCCGGACCAGCCAGCGAAGGAGAATTACAGGTGTGAGTTGTTGGATCTGAGAGCACGGGAAGATGGAGAAGGCCCACAGACACGGTCAAAGGCATCTGAGGGATCTGAGCCAAGCACGTCCGTGTCCCCTACCCTGGCGGACCCATGGTCCCCCCGTGGATTAGTTTTCTATTACTGCGTAACAAATTGCCACAAACGCAGAAACTCAAAACAACTCCAATGCACTATCTCATCGTTCTGTAGGTCTGAAGTCCTGTCATTGATGTGACCGAATTTTTTGCACTGGGCTAACATCAAGGTGTCAGCCAGGGCTGTGATTCTCCTCTGAGGCTTGGGGTCCTCTTCCAGGCTCACTGGAAGTTGACAGAATTTAGTTCTTTGGGGTTGTAGGGCTGGGGCCCCATCTTCTTATAAGCTGCTGGCTGGGAACCATTCTCAGCTTCCAGAGGCCTCCAGTAGTTCCTGGCTATGTGGCCCTTATAGGCAGTTCACATGGATGTTTGCTTTCTCCTAGGCCATTTAGAGTGTGTCATTCTGCCTTCCTTTCTCTCGACCAGCCAGAGAAAACTCTCTGTTTCTTAAGGGCTCACCTGATTAAGTCAGGCCCACCCAGCATGATCTCACTTTTGCCATACAAGATAACATAACTATGGGAGTGATATTTCATCACATTCACAGGTTCTGCCCACACTCAAAGGGGAGGGGATCATACAGGGCAAGAGTCACTGGCGGGGGTGTCATCTTAGAATTCTGCCTACTGAACCCCACATCTTTGTAGCTATTCCTGAAGCGAATCCAGCGAGCTCAGTAGCACGATTGTATAGCTGTTTCAAGGCCAGGCGTTGGTAGATTCATGGGCGCTGGAAGATTCCTGGGCCTTGTCCTGTCCTGCCAGCAACAGTGATTCTATAGTTAGATAGTCAGCTGACAATGGGCAGATGATCCTTGTATCTCCCTGGTTTCCTGAGAAAACTACCCGTGTGAGATTGGCAGAGGGTTCCCGGAAGACATAGTCATTCCGCATCGCCCATGTCTCTTACTATCCCTGATGATTCTTTTTCTGTTTCTTTTTTTTAATTGAAGTAGAGTTGCTGTATAATATTATGGAAGTTACAGGTGTACAATATAGTGGTTCACAATTTTTAAAGGTTATACTCCATCTATAGTTTTTATAAAATATTGACTATATTCCCCATGTTGTAGAATATATCCTTGTAGCTTATTTTATATATAATAGTTTGTACCTCTCAATCCCCTCCCCTTATCTTGCCCCTCCCCACTTCCTGGTGATTCTTGAGGCCTACCAGTTTGAGCAGCGTGACCCACCGTTACTTGAGGCCTCTAGACCTGGACCCTTTACTCCCATGGCTGCCACTGTTAACTAGCTGTGTTAGCCCCTCTCTGTACTCCCTTTTCAGTGTCAGGAATCCAGTGACATTTAGCACCCTTCTCCCCCTGAGACCCACCCCCCGCACTGTGATCGGGTTTGGTGTGGAGTTGGACTTCCCATCTGTAGTAGTATAACACTAGCTGTTGTAACAAATCAACCGTCCAATCTCAGTGGCTAACACAACTGAAGTTTATTTCTATTTCATAGACTAGGCTGACGCATATGTTTCTGCTTGGTGGGTGGTCCTCCTCCATGTGGGGATTCAGGAACCCAGGGCTCTTCTATCTTGTGGCTCTGCCATCTTTTAGAGACAATGGTTCTCAAACTTTAGTGAGCATCAGAATCTTCCGGGGGGCTCCAGATTGCTGGGCTCCACCTCCAGAGTGTTTGATTTAGTAAGTCTGGGGTGGGCACTGAGACTGTGCGTTCTAATGAGTTCCCAAAGGATGCAGATGCTGCTGGTCCAGGGGCCACACTGAGAACCACGGCTCTAGGACTCAGGTATCCTCAGGTTCCAGTCTAAAGGAAGGGGAAAGAGAGAACACAGAGGAGGCAGGCATGCATACTTCTTAAATGCCTTAGTCTGGAAATGGTCAACATTTCCTCTTTCATTCAGTAGATAAGAGAAGCAGTCACATGGCCACACCAGGATACAAGGGTAGTTGAGAAACGTAGTCTCTGGCTGCACAACTGTGTATCAGTGGTAACTCTATACCCTGCAAGGGGGGATGGGGACACACATTTTGGCTGTCTCTGTAGTACCTCCCAAGTTAGGACTGTTTTGAATTGATTGGCCCAAAAGGCTCAAGTGGACGCTGTCAGGCCTTAAGAATGGAACAATCTGTTTTGTGCCAGGGATCTCCAGGCACAGCTATTTCCATGGGATGTATTCTGACTATAAGTTGCCACACCTAGCCCAATCCTATGAGATCCCTTACTTCCACTCTTAGTGTTGAAGGGCATATTTTTCTTCACATCAGAGGAAGGTCCACTTGATTTCAGGACACAACCACCAAACCAATGGCCAGACCAATGGACCAGTCAGACCTAAAAGCTGCATCAGTGTTGGTGTCCACCCTGCCCACCCAGATCACTGGAACTGCTGGGCCTCCTGCTTTCCTGCTGCCATGTTTGGTGATGGTGATGGTGGTGCTGTTCCCACAGTCTAGGACACATGCTTTCACTTACCCTCTGCCTCCCATTTTTCTCAAGACCCTCCCAGCTCTGTCTAGAGCCACCACATTCCCAACCCACTCTTGGTAAGACACAATATTTGAATTTTCTCATGGAGGCAATGGACCTCCACTGAGTCTCCCCCTCCCCTTCCTGCCCCAGCCTCGCATCCACCACTCAGCTGGGTGGTCACTGCACAGAGCACCGCCTGGAGACGACCACTTCACGGAAAGGTTGCCAGCTTCCTGTGCCTGAGAGAGATTAACTATTCAGGAATGAAAGAAAGGCATATTTTCAGTTTCTGTGTGGGAAAAATATTAAAAACATATAAAAATAGCAACGGCAGGAGAACAATAAGGGCCACTTCTAACATGGATCTGGAATGTGAAAGGGTTCAATTCAGGCTTCAAATTCGTGGCACATAATGTCAGATAATGGCAAGACATTCCTTCATTATTTCATTGAACACAGTTATTCAACATCTACTATGAACGCTGAGTCATAGGGCTCCCTGGAAAGCTACAATTGATAGGTTTATAGGGCCACAGAAATAGAGTAGAAGGGAAATTATTAAGAATGACAATTTGGCTTGCTTCCAGATTACCAACTGATTATTCCAGAAGGTTAGTTGCAACTTTGTAGTTTGGTCAGTGAGAATGACTCTGGTTAGAGCCTTGCTCCTGGCATCAGAAAGCTGGGCTTTTGATCTCAGCTCTGTCAATCACTGGTTGCATGAGCTTGGGTAGGTCCTCTTTCCTTGTTGGCCCTTAGGCCTCATGTTGAGGATTTTTATGGTCTGTCCCAGCTCTGACATCCTCTGGATCAGGTGTATTCCAACTAGAAACTTACTTACAAATGACCTCACCTTTCCTACTTATATCATCCCAGCTAAGAACATGCAGATAAAGCCATGATTAATTTTATGTCTGATAGAAGGCACATTTATTGGGTATAGAGGTTTAGTAAAGGCAATTAAAGTTAAGGTGACTGCTCCCTAAATGACCAGAAGCATACAAAAAGGGAAATTTTGTTAATGTTAAGAAAAGGAAATAGTTGGTGACTAGTGAGATAAAGGAACTCATAATTGAAGGAACACCCTTTTAACCACTGTGGATGATGCCAAGGGGCATACTTATGTAGTTAAAGGAAAAGACCTCAAAGGTAGATTAAATAATAATTTAAGGACGAATTTTCTGCTGGATGCTTTATAAACATTATTTTTAATTTTAACTTCATCCCTGCAAAGGAGGTATTCATCATCCCCATTTTACAGATGGCAGAACTTGAGATGCAAATAGAACTATTTTTCCCAAGGAGACCCAGCTGGAAAATAACAAAGCTTATGTATATTTTTTCTCATACTCTGCCCTGCCTCTCTTGTTAATGACTTAATAATATTACTAAAACATAAAAGCAAGAGTATTTTTATGTAAAGATCAATGGAAGAGGTACCTAGACACAATCCCCATTATCAAGGAGCAATTCCAGGCAGCAGGGCAAATATTCTAGGGGTTTTAACTCACTATATAGTGAAACTTAGGGCAGTGGTGAGCCTGTATGATTTCAATATTAGAATGTGCAAAAGACGTAAACCAGTATATTTATCTGTCAGAGATACTTAAGGAAAGAATATTAATATCACAGCCAGAAATCTCAGCAAATGGTGGATTTCATATTTGCTTATATAAATAAATTTCAACTTCTAGTTCTGGCAATACTAGGATAAAGACAACCTGAAAACCCATATTCCACAGTTATCTAGAAAGAAACAAATATTTATTTGAATGGATAGATGTGCACCTGGGAAATTGACAGGGGCTGTGAATGAAAAGGGTACTGAAAACTAGGGCAGCAAGCTTGTGAATGATGATGTGACTGCCTTAGGGTAGAAGTGAAGGGGGAGAGACATTGTCTCAGTACTCTAGGGCCTTGGACAATTTAATGCCCACTTGGGGGGAGGGGGCAGGCAAGAGTTGGACTGCAAGAGTTGCAGGCAAGAGTCCTGTGAGGCAAGAGTTGGACCTGAGATACAGGAAATTATTGAACCAGAGAGTAATGACAGATAATTACCCAGGATGCAGCACATAATAAATAAAAATACGAAAGGGCAGTAAAAACATATGGAGAATAGGATGAAGAAAAGTCCCATATGCAACTAATAGTTTTAGAAGGAAGAACAGAGAGAATGTGGGAGAAGCAATATTCAATGACATAATAATAGCTAGGAACTTTCCAGAACTGATAAAAGATGGATTCAGAATGCTCAATAACTCCTCAGCAAAATAAATAGAAGTAAAACTGAGCCACATTATCATAAAATTCTAGAGAGAAAGAGCATCTTAAAAGCAATCAGAGAGGAGAGACAGATTACCTACTAAGGAAGAATATTAAGACTGGCAGCAGATTTCTCACCAGCAATAATAAAAACCAGAAGACAATGGAATAATATCTTCAAAATGCTGAGTGAAAACAGTATCTAGAATTCCATACTTTGTTAAATTATTATTATTTTTTTTTTTTTGCCACCCCACATGGCTTGCAGGATCTTAGTTCCCCAACCAGGGATTGAACCTGGGCCCTTGGCAGTGAAAGTGCAGAGTCCTAACCACTGGACTGCCAGGGAGTTCCCAACCACCTCTGTTAAATTATTAATCAGGAATGAAGGTGAAACAAAGACATTTTCAAATAAACAAAAACTGTCTACCACTGACATATTGTCACTAAAAAGACTCCTAAAGGATGTACTCCAGGAAAAAGGAAAATGATCCTAGAAGGTAAGTGTGTGATGCAAGAAGCAATGTTAAGTAAATAAGCTGTCTTCAGAAAGGCTTCCTGGGTTTGGCGACTTCCTCAAAGTGTCGACATCAAAATTCATCCTTGTTATCAAATATTTTTCCATCTAGGGCAAAATTTTAGATCTAAAATGTATCCCCCCCTTTTCTTTCTTTCTTTTTTTTTAAAGTGCTCTATTGAGGTATGCTTGACACACAGAAAGCTGTAAATATTTAATGTATACAACGTGATGTGTTTGGAGGTAAGTATACATTCATGAGAATATCACCACCATCAATGCCATAAACATATCCATCACCTCCAAAAGTTTCCTTCCAGCCACTTTTTTTTCCTTTTGTGGTAAGAGCACTTAACGTAAGATCTACGTTCTTAGCATATCTTTAAGTATACAACGCAGTATCGCTAATCATAGGCCCTATGTTTCTCTGCTTTTCTTTCTTTTTTAAAAAATTTTATTGTATAGTTGATTTACAATGTTGTGTTAGTTTCAGGTGTACAGCACAGTGATTCAGTTATATATATATATATATATTCTTTTTCAGATTCTTTTCCCTTACAGGTTATTACAAAATATTGAGTAGAGTTCTCTGTGCTATACAGTAGGTCCTTGTTGATTATCTGTTTTATATATAGTAGTGTGTATATGCTAATCCCAAGCTCCTGATTTATCCCTCTCCCCCGACGTTTCCCCTTTGGTAACCATAAGTTTGTTTCCGATATCTGTGAGTCTGTTTCTGTTTTGTAAATAAGTTCATTTGTATCATTTTTTAAAAATTAGATTCCACATATGAGTGATATCATATGATATTTGTCTTTATCTGTCTGACTTACTTCATCTCAGGTTTTCTTTAATTACAATGATTCTCTCTATCCCCACTCCCCAGACCTACCTGGGACAGATATTTCCAGAGCCAGGTCTGAGCAGTTTTTTTTCATTCACTCAATTTAATAAAAAAAAAATTCACAAATATATGCTTGTTTTTAAAACTTCAAAAGACCCACCCCCCCATCAGTAAAAAAAAAAAATCTAAACTAAAGCCGAGGCGGACAAACAGAACTTCTGAAATCTACAGCATGATCTCTGTACTTATTCCTGGATAGCGGCGTTTCAGACATAATTCTCAACTCTCACCCACATATTTAAAAAATAAATGAGCCTTTTGATTGGCATTTGGAGTATTGGAACCTGAACCCCGGCTTTATTTTTAAAGCCTGTTCCCATTTGTATTCACAGGCAAGCTTTGCTCTCTGGCTCCGTCCGTGCCTTTTGACATTTAGGTGTTACCCGAGGTAATAAGTGGCCCAGATTTTAGTCTCTGAAGTGGAGATGGGATACCTCCATCCTGCTCCCATCTTGTCCTGGGTTACCACTCAAGGGTTTTCACACGTACAGCTCTGTATTTAATGGTATGTAGTAGTTAATTTGGTTTCACGTTTGAAAACGCCTGTAAAAATGGTCGGTTGCTACAGAAGCTTCTTGCGAGCATTCTTGTAAGAATGTGCTTCAGTCAATGCATCCATTCCCACGGCTGCTATCTACTTCTTGTGACCAGGGAATCTGCATTTGTGGCCCCCGTCCTCCATCCCAGATCTTCCTGGTGGACGTGGGCAAAATTTTCAGGGCCATTTATGCATAATTCTCTCCCCTTCTAATTCTTATTTTGAAAAATGTCAAACCTTCCGAAAAATAGAAGGAATAGTACAATGAGCACCTGTATACCCTACTACCCTCCATCTTGATTCACTAATTATTATTTTTCCATATTTGTTTTTCTATTATCTATCTATATATTTTTCCCCAATCATTTGAAAGTAATTCATAGGCATAGTGACACTTCACCTCTAAATATTTCAGCCCCTCTTTCCTAAGAACAAGGGCATTCTCCTACATAACCACAAGCCAATTTTTAACACCCAAGGAATTTATGCTGATACAAACATTATCCAATATAGAGTCTATATTCAAATTTTGTCAAAAGTCCCTCTACTGTACTCTGTATCACGTTCTTTTCCTGATCCAGAATCCAATCTAGGATCAATATTGCATTTAGTCCTCATGTCTCTTTAGTTTCCTTTCATCTGTTTCTCCAAGGAGGCTGGTTGCTTTTGATGGGAAAAATGGTATTTAGAAGCCGAGGGCTATGTGGGCTCATTCTGAAAGATTCCTTTTAAGCCTGGATGTGAATTGGCTGTGGAGGAGACAATGGCAACTTACACTTAATCAGAACAGGCTCATGGTTTTCTGACCCATCATCTGCCAACTCAGGAGGGCATCCTGGGAGTCCCTGGTGAAGGGTGTCGTAGCTGAGTTGGGAGTCATACAGACATGGATCTGAACCCCCCACCTCCATCTGAAATGTGATCTCCAGAAATTTATGTGAAGTCATTCAGCCTGTTTTCTCATCATTAGAATGAAAAGTCATAGTACTAATTTCACTGTGTTGGTGTAAAGATTAGACAAGGCAATATGGCGAAGTTCCCTTCATGTTCTTATTCAGCATGGATTTCTGAAGTATGCCTTCCACTGTGCTACACGCTGGAGATAAAATGGTGAACACAAGTAGTGCACCATCCCGGTTCTCAACAAGTTTACCATTTAGTGGGGGAGAACCACACAAGGGCATCCAGTTCGGGTTACAGTCATCCAGATGGAGAGGCAGACCCTCTATCGTATTCATTTGGTATCCTCAAGGCCTAGCGCAGTGCCTGGGTACACAGTAGGAGCTTAACATATGCTGGTTGGACTCTTCCTGACCTGACTTTAGGACCAGCCAACTCTAGGGATTTCTTGGAAACTCTTACTTTATTTAGACCCTTAATAGCATTCGGAAGCTGAGTCCTTGGCAGGTGAAATCTGTAATGGATCTCTTTTGACAAGTGGCAGGGCTTATGGGGATTGAAAAGATATCCACCAGAGATTTTTCAAAGAAACCACAAGTATAGTCCCAGGTTCTGTTAATTAGTCAACTGGCAAATATTATCCCAGGGCCTACTATGTTCAAGACACTGTCGAATTAGAAATGTACAGAAGTGTAAGAGTCAGTTCCAAGCCACAGCAATCAGAGAAGAAAAAGAAACAAAAGGAATCCAAATCGGAAAAGAAGAAGTAAAGCTGTCACAGTTTGCAAATGACATGATACTATACACAGAGAATCCTAAAGATGCTACCAGAAAACTACTAGAGCTAATCAATGAATCTGGTAAAGTAGCAGGATACAAAATTAATGCACAGAAATTTCTGGCATTCCTGTACACTAATGATGAAAGATCTGAAAGAGAAATTAAGGAAACACTCCCATTTACCATTGCAACAAAAAGAATAAAATATCTAGGAATACACCTACCTAAGGAGACAAAAGACCTGTTTGCAGAAAACTATAAGACACTGATGAAAGAAATTAAAGATGATACCAGCAGATGGAGAGATATACCATGTTCTTGGACTGGAAGAATCAACACTGTGAAAATGACTCTACTACCCAAAGCAAACTACAGATTCCATGCAATCCCTATCAAACTACCAATGGCTAGAAAGCGCAGAGATAAACCCACGCACATACGGTCACCTTATTTTTGATAAAGGAGGCAATAATATACAATGGAGAAAAGACAGCCTCTTCAATAAGTGGTGCTGGGAAAACTGGACAGGGACATGTAAAAGTATGAAATTAGAACACTCCCTAACACCATACACAAAAATAAACTCAAAATGGATTAAAGACCTAAATGTAAGGCCAGACACTATCAAACTCTTAGAGGAAAACATAGGCAAAACACTCTATGACATAAATCACAGCAAGATCCTTTTTGACCCACCTCCTAGAGAAATGAAAATAAAAACAAACAAACAAACAAAAACAAATGGGACCTAATGAAACTTAAAAGGTTTTGCACAGCAAAGGAAACCATGAACAAGACGAAAAGAAAACCCTCAGAATGGGAGAAAATATTTGCAAATGAAGCAACTGACAAAGGATTCATCTCCAAAATTTACAAGCAGCTCATGAAGCTCAACATCAAATAAACAAAAACCCAATCCAAAAATGGGCAGAAGACCTAAATAGACATTTCTCCAAAGAAGATATACAGATTGCCAACAAACACATGAAAGGATACTCAACATCACTAATCGTTAGAGAAATGCAAATCAAAACTACAATGAGGTATCACCTCACACCAGTCAGAATGGCCATCATCAAAAAATCTACAAACAATAAATGCTGGAGAGGGTGTGGAGAAAAGGGAACCCTCCTGCACTGTTGGTGGGAATGGAAATTGATACAGCCACTATGGAGAAGAGTATGGAGGTTCCTTTAAAAACTACAAATAGAACTACCATACGACCCAGCAATCCCACTACTGGGCATATACCCTGAGAAAGCCATAGTTCAAAAAGAGTCATGTGCCACAATGTTCATTGCAGTTCTATTTACAATAGCCAGGACATGGAAGCAACCCAAGTGTCCATCGACACTTGGATAAAGAAGATGTGGCACATATATACAATGCAATATTACTCAGTCATAAAAAGAAATGAAATTCATTTATTTGTAGTGAGGTGGATGGACCTAGAATCTGTCATACAGAGTGAAGTATGTCAGAAAGAGAAACACAAATACCGTACGCTAACACATGTATATGGAATCTAAAAAAAAAAAAATGGTTCTGAAGAACCTAGGGGCAGGACAGGAATAAAGACGCAGATGTAGAGAATGGACTTGAGGACATGGGGAGGGGGAAGGGTAAGCTGGGACGAAGTGAGAGAGTGGCATGGACATATATACAGTAAGAAATGTAAAATAGATAGCTAGTGGGAAGCAGCTGCATTGCACAGGGAGATCAGCTCCGTGCTTTGTGACCACCTAGAGGGGTGGGATAGGGAGGGTGGGAGGGAGGGAGACGCAAGAGGGAGGGGATATGGGGATATACGTATATGTATAGCTGATTCATTTTGTCATAAAGCAGAAACTAACACACCATTGTAAAGCAATTATACCCCAATAAAGATGCTTAAAGAAAAGAAAAAACAAAACAAATAGCATTATGTAAAATTGCAATCCTGTAAGTGGCAATAAATGTTTTGCTATGAAAAAAGAAAAAGAGTTCCAATTCTCAAACACTTAGTCTAATGGGGGACAAGAAGAGTAAGCACATACAGGGCCCAATGGCTGTCCAAAACAGAACTTCCATAGGAGAGGTCAGCATGTGGTCAAGATGATGTTCAACTTGCCAATAGATTAAAGGAAGCCTTGCGGTATTGCTAGGCCTTAGATAAGTGGGCATGAGAAGAATGGGTAGTGTAGGTCATGGGGACCACCTGAGCACAGGTGTGGAGCTGGAACTATAATTAGGTCAGTTGGGTTGGAATAAACAATAACTGGGTTGTGCTTCTTGCCATGTTCAGAAAAGGGTACCTAGTCACTAGGATGAAGCCTGGGCGGCAAACTCTAGAACACCAAGTCCTTGACTATCACTGTTATCTAGTTAGAGGAAGGATGGAGAGAAATGCTCTCGATGACAGTTTACAAAGGGATGGATCATCAAAGACAAAGAGGACACGTGCAAGCTGAAGCAGAGGAAGCCACACAACACGGTGGTAAAGACCGAAGACTCGTCCTTTTACCTGTGCAAACTTAGGCAAGTTACTTAACCTCCCTGAGGCTCAGCTTCCTCTCTTGTTAAGTGTGGATAATGACGAGATCTACCTGAGAGGCTGTTGGGTGGTTTAAGTGACATGGGACAGCACCTGACTTACAGAATACTGAACACATGTTGGGCGGAATGATCCCCCCCGAAACTTTCCAAAGGCCCCAGTCCATCTAATTAGAGAAGCTAGAGCTGAGGGACCTTCCCCAGCATCTCGTCCACACCCCTCATTTCCCCAGGGGGCTGCCGAGCTCAGCCAACACAAGAGACCCCGGGCTTCATCCCGCGGCTCCTCGGTGCCTGAGAGCAGACGGTAAGGAGAGCAGACAAAGCCAGGCAGGAGAAGCAGCAACTTGCTCTTGAACGGGCTGGCAGCCCCCCTCTCCCCTCCCAGCCTCACCCTGGGCTGGGAGCGCGTGCTGGGAAGAGGATTAAATCAATGCCAATTCACATCTCTCCAGAAGCTGGCTCCCTGATCCGAACTAATAAGCAAATCATTAGAGAATTAGGGCTGGGGAGGGCTCGACGCAGCGCTCCTTAACTCCAGCTGTAAGACAAGCGTAAAAGCCCCAACCCCCTTCCTTAGCGACCTCAAAATGCTCACACCGAGATCTTCTGTGTTAGAACAGCCACCATCAAGCTCTCCTTCTGCTCCAACCTGGCCAAACCCCAGACTCCTAGGGGACCACCGAGGACAGCCAGCACCTTCGTTTTGCTCTGAATGCTGGTTACCAGACCCTGTGCCACGAAACCGCCCCTCTCCCACCAGGACGCAAACTCCGTGTTCTGCGCGGTATCTGGGTCTCGAGGCCTTCGGAGCCGGGCCTAACAAGATGTGTTCCCCTCCTCCCCCGCCCTGGGCACAAACTTGGCCCCCTTGCTTATTTCCCGGCGAAAGCCCATTATCTCTCATTTACATCTAAACTAGCTTTTCATACTATTTTAAAGGCTGCTCCTCCCCTTCTGTAATCTCCCTGCGAATGAATTAAAAGTTGATTCTTGAAACGCACAAATCTTGGGGGCAGTTTCTTTTTCCTTCTTATTTAAATCATATGCTGTTTTGGACTAACCCTTTTATTTCCTCCCAATTATGATTTCTGGTGTGTTTTCCAGAGCTTTACAACATGGCATCTGATTATACACAAAGCTTCAGAATAAAGCCCTGTTTTTCCCTTCATTAACGACACAAAGGATGGCTGTGTGATCCACACAGCACTTTGTGATTTAATGCAGCTTTACAGTCTAAATCGCACCCGGCTTGGGCAAAGCAGATTTGGGAGTGAATCAACGCATTTTCTTGCTGCCAGGAGCTCCCTTGCAGATTCCAGCAAATTCTTTCACCACATGGAATTAGCATTTGATTAAGCTCTGCAGACACGTTCAAACTTTTACCACTGAGTGCCGGCAGGGCTGCGGTAATCTCCTGAGAGGGGGAGGCACCGAGAGCTGCCGCTGCTACTTCCCGGCTCCCGCCCCTGCCCCCGACGGGTAGACTCTGCAAAAAATCGTGGGAGTGGTGGGTGATGGATGGCAGATGAGAGAGGGGGTGCCAGAAAATGTGAGGGCTCCAAGAGAACAGGGTGGGGGGCCGATGGGAAGGCACATCAGATGCGCGCTTGGGTCGGAACATCTTTTCTACCCCAAACTGGCACTAGACAGGCTCTCTCAGCCAGTGGGCTCACCAGGAAGGCACTTTGCTTTTATGATTCTCTGATGCAGGGTATTGTGACCTTCAACCAGAACCCGGCCCGGCCCCAGGTCGGAGGGAGGGGGAGGGTCTTTTCCGGTACCCCTGCCCAGCAGTGTGGTCCTGTCCCCAGGGTTTGGTGCCTCCCCACCCGTAGCCACCTCCACCCAGACAAGCTCATGATTCACTTCCAGGAGAGCTGCGAGTTATGCCTCCCAGCAGCCCGGGTTTAAAATCTCGTCCGTTTCCATTATGCAAATGCAAGAAGCGGAAGTTTATCAAACTGGGGCTTTGTACCTCGAAAGCGGGCGTGCCAGCATGGGGGGGCCATAAAGGCTTTATTGCCACAACTTTGGGGTGATTGCTTCCCTAGCAAATGCCAGGAGCACGATTGAATTATGCAGGTCTTCCCAAACAGGTGGCCATAAAAACTTTACAGCCTCCCACACCATCACATATTTTGTTTATGCCTCTTAGATGTCTTATTTTGTTAGACCCTTCTGTTACTATGGAAACGAGAGTAGGTGGAGGCCGTTCCAGGATACCTGTTAAGGCAAATACAAAGTCAGTTGTCATCCGGGTGCTCCCATTTAACCTCTGTTTGAGGAAATAACCACGGTTCTATGAGGAGGGGAACCAATTAGTTCTGTAACATCACAGCCATTCCAGAATCCCACAGCATCTCTGTAGGGAAGGAAAGGAACATGTGGAAAGAAACCCATTTTACAGATGGTGAAACAGAGGTATAAAAGGCACCTTTCCGGCAGTCAGATAGCAAGTGTGACACATAGGAAGAGAAGAAAAAGAGCCAAAGGAGTGTGTCTTCTGGGTGCCTGTTTGTCCACGGTCCTCCTAGAGCTTCAAAACCAAAATTAATGGCTTGTGTTTGGTAACCTGAGGTCAGGCTGCAGTGACATCTGCTGGCAAAAGTGTCACTGGCCAAAGCAGGTTTTTCTGTTGCTGGCGGCTGCCGGGCCAGGAGATAGTGGCCCTTCTACATTTACTGTGGGCTTGTGGATGGCGTGGTTGGGAAAGAGGGTTGCACAGCCCCTTTTGAGTGTGATATGGAAGACAGGCCCAGCCAGCAGGGAGCAGGACTAAGGGCTCAGAAGGTCCAGATTCCAATGATTCTGGATGCCCTTTCAATTTCAGGAGGTACAATTTGCCAGTGGGTGAGAGGAAACATCTAAAGTGGATCTCGGGGTTCCTGTTGCCAACCAGAAGAGGTTCTCTGATTTGGGCATCCTGTTCTTCTCTCTCCTTTGGGAGGGGCTGGGACTCTCATTCCTTATGGAAGAGGGGGTGAGGAGGGCAGGTAAGAGAGTTAGGAAGACTCTGAGAGACTCCCACTGAAACCATTAGCAACAGCAGAAAGGAGGGACCCCTGCAGAGGAGAAGATTTTCTTCGGGGTGCACCTGCGTAGACAATGGTGTTCCCTCATTAGAATGAGAAAGCTGGTCCAAGAGGTTATTGGAAATGAGGAGGAAGACCTGGCCTTCACAAACTCTTGTGAACTTGATAAGTCCCATACTGCCCTGAGCCTTGGTTTCCCCACTTAAGGAAGAAAAGATGTAATACTTGTCCTGGCTCCTTCCCTCAGGAATGTGTCCTGAGTAAAAGTGTGACAAGCATCAACGTTTGTAGAATTTTATACTCAACTAGGGGCAGTCATGTGTTCCTGTCCTGCCAAACCCTTTGCCCAGAGATCTCCTCCTTACGGACATCTCATCTCCTGGGAGGCTCAGGCCAACCATCCCAGAGTCCTTTGCGGCAGTGCTACTCAAAGAGTGGTCCGCAGACCACTGCCAACTGGGGAAGGGTTCATTAACCTGTAAGTGACAGAAACTGAGAACAAGAATTTAGAAACTTAACACTATGACAAAGTAATTTTACATTGGTTGAATCCAAATACTAAAACGTGGGGCTTTTTAAATTTCTTTTCTTTTCCAGAGTAATTCATTTTTGTTTTAGCAAAGATTTGTCTGTGACAGATTGGGAAAACAAACAAATATAAAACAACTGGTCCCTCACCGCAGATAGTTTGAGAAGCACTGCTCTGTGGGGTCCCATGGCCACTCTCCTACAGCAACCTCCTGATGGGAGATCGTAGGAGGATGTGCAGAGCTGCTTTCTCAGTAAATTAAATTATGAATTAACGACAGAGAGCCCTGCTCTGCGCCAGCGGCTGTGCTGGCGATGGCTTGTGTAGGACATCCACTGGGCTGTTGATGTGGACGCTCAGACCTCCCTGCTCTCTCAGACTTGCTGGCCACGCCTGCCTCCTGGGTGGACCCTCTGGGACCCCTCTCCCCATCAATCTTCCCACACTTTGAAAGTGCTCAAAATGAGCCCTTTCTCAGCCCCCCTTTTCTTTTCGTCCTAAGTGAACCTGAGCGCATCACAGAAGCTATCGAACAGGCAAATGAGATTTCATGATCTAGTTCATTAGGCTGTGAATCCCTGGGCCCTACCATCCTCAGAGACGCTGCTGCTGCTTCTGCCTCCGTGGGGACATACTCTCTGCATTATACCCATTAGTGCGATCTGCCTCCCCCAGGTGCCTCGCCCGGGGCTGCCTTATTTACACCCTTGGTGCAGCCCTCCCATTTCTCTGGGCTGAAAAAACAATCTGGGGATAATTTGGTGGGGGAAGGTGGGTCTTATGTTTTTTGGCAAATGATCTCAGCTTCACTCTTCTCATCTGCACGATGCATGTAATAATAGCCATGTTATACAAGTGAAATTGTTAGGAATACTTCCTGGGACCATAGTAAGGGCTCCAAAAGTATTAGTTATTAATATCTGATTATTATTGTTTTCTAATTTTTGTGGTCTTGGGAAATTCAACCTAGAGCTTCTGTTTTCTGATCTGTACTATGGGGATTACAAGGATGTCCTTCCTACGCTTGTCATGAGGATTAAATGAAATGATGCTGGGGTCAGAACACCCATGTGAGTTCCCAGCATTCCCCCGCCCCCACTCTGGCCTCAAGAGGATGAAGCTTTTTCTGTCCTGTCTTTCCAGACTTACCCTTCTCTGGGAGGGCACGTTCCTCTCTGCTTCCCTGTTCCCCTCCTAACCCAGTGACTCACTTTAGTGGGGCATTGTCAGGCATTTTAGCGAACAGAGGCCAGGTCCGGAGATACCAGCTACGAGTTCCTAAGAGCGCACCATCTGACCACCTACGTGATTCAGCTTTTGGTTTCTTCTATGTTTTTTTTTTTTTTTTTAATTTACCTCACCGCCAAGATTGCCTAGAGCCAGTTTATTTTTAAAGTACATGGACAGTCGCTTTTACTTGATGTTACTAATTTTATAAATCATGTGGTTTCCTCTCTCTCTCTTTTTTTTTCCTGGCAGAACATTCCTCACAATCTTTCACCTTAGCCAGCCTGTCTGGGTGATTCAAACATTTTAAAATAATGAAATAAATACTATCCTGAAGAAGAGTAGTAATAAATCAAGTCATTATATTAATTATTGTCATAATTGGAGTTCTCTAGAGCTGAAAGGCCATATAGATGACACACATTTTAACACCTATTTAATGTCAAACTTAGTGCTTTTAAATCTGCTCTGCATTTTATTTGACTCTTTCCTCTACAAAGTTGCCCATGCCACTGATAATTCTAGAAAACCCAATTGAGAACAATCTACCAACTGCTAAATGCTAAGCTCACAGCAGGATACCAGCTGGTATGCGCTCCGTGGTGTGTGAGTGGCTGGTCGCAAGTGGCTACTGCTTAGGCCCCACCCCCAGGCCCCAGCATGCGTTGCAACTGCTGCCTTCCTTCTGTAAAGCTTGGACGCTTTTGGCCACATTCTGGGTATTCCAGGTACCAGGGCTGCAAAACAAATTACCCTCAAACACAGTGGCCTAAAACAACCATTTATTATGCTCACAGATTCTGTGGGTGAGGAATTCTGACAGAGCATAGCAGAAATGACTTGTCTCTGCTTCATAATGTCTGGAGCCTTAGCTAGACGACTCAAAGACTGGGGGCTGGAATCATCTGGAAGCTTGTGCACTCATGTGTCTGGCGGTTGATGCTGGCTGTTGGTTGAGATCTTAGCTGGCTGTGGCCTCTCCGTGTAGCCTGCGCTTCCTTACAGCATGGCGACTGGGTTCCAAGGACCAGTGTCCCGAGAGAGACAGGTGGAAGCTGTATCCTTTTAGTACCTAACCTTAGAAGTCACATGTCACTTCTGCTGGACACAGTTGATGAGAGCAATCACAGGACACAGGCTCCACCTCTGATGGGAAGTGCAAGGTACTGGAAGAATACACGAGACCGTAATATGGGCATGTTTTGAAAATACAGTTGGCCACACTGGGACTGTCCTTGGTGAGGTCTTGTCCTCTCCTCTGGTTGAGAGCTGTTGGTCATGGTCTTCTGGCTGGAAGGAGCAGAGACTTGAGTGATTGCTTCGGTAACATTCAACAGTGGTAGACATATGGATCCCAACCACCTAGCCAGACACACTACCAGAATGATCATTTACAAACTCGATTTGGATTAGGGCACTTCCCTGCTGGCTTAGGCAGTTCAGGTAGCTGTAACAAAGTATCATAGACTGGGCGGCTTATAAAGAACAGAAATTTCTCTCTCACAGTTCTGGAGGCTGGAAGTCCAAGATCAGGATGTCAGCATGCTTGGGTTCTGGCAAGGGCCATTTTCTGGGTTGCAGAATGCCAGCTTCTCTTTGTATCTTCACATGGTGAGACAGGGCAAGCTAGCTCTCTGGTCTCTTCCCATAAGGGCATTAATCCCACTCATGAGGGCTCCACCCTCATGACCTAATTACCTCCCAAAGGCTCCACCTCCTAATATCATCACATTGGGGATTAGCTTTCAACCTATGATTTTGGGGTGGGGGGAGGGAGGGTGGACATAAACATTCAGCCCATCATGACTGCTTAAAACACTTTTGATGCTTCCCCATTGGCCTTAGGGAAAAATGCAAGGTCTTCTCTCTTACTACTCATTCTCTTTCTACTCTGGACTCCACTTTGTATCTCAAGCCTACCATGCCTTTTCTTCTCTATGAGCTTTGAATAAAACATCACCTCTACAAAATGGTGCCTCAACTTAGAACACTTCTCCACCAAGCCCTTCCCTTGCCTAGATATTCAGTTCTCAGACTCTAAAAGATCTAGCTCCTTGAAGACCCTAAAATCAGCCATTATTCCCCAAGACTATTCCCCATATCTGAACTAGCCCATCTTCCATGACTTTCTAGAACAATGCAGTCCAATAGAAATATAAAGTAAGCCACAAATGTGAGCCACGTAAGTAATGTAAAATTTTCTAATCACCGCATTAGAGTAAAAAGAAACAGGTGAAATTAATTTTATTAATATATTTAACCTTCTATATCCAAAAAATATACTCTGTTCTTTTGTCACACCAAGTCTTTGAGATCTGTTGTGTATTTTACATTTATAGCACATCTCCATTAGGACTAGCCTCATTTCAAATGCTCAGTAGCCACATGTGGCTATTGGCCATGGTAGTGGACAATGCAGGTATAGGACATTTCCATCATCATAGAAACTTCTACTGGACAGCCCTGGTCTAGAATACATTTGTTATATCTGAAAGATGGAAGGAATATAATCCCAGATGTACTTGAGTTTCACGTACCAGAGTTGTCCCTGAAAAGTTGAGTTTAAATAGAATTTTGCAGAATTAAATGATGCTTAAACACACTGGGAAGGCTGACTACTTAAAAGGAAATTGAAGCCAACTTTTAAAAAAATTTTAATTGGAAAGAATTTCCAACTTAACAGAAATGTTACAAGAATGATTATAGTACAAAGAACAACCATACGCCCTTTATCCATATTCACCTATTTTTAACATTTAAAATTTTACCACATCTGCTTTATCACTTGTGCACCCTCTCTCTCTGTATCAATCACTCTATCTACGCACATACACGTATATAGTTTTTTCTATACTCTTTTTGGATAGGTTGCATACATCCCAGCCCTTCACTCTGAAATACATCAGTATTTCTTAAGAGTAAGAATATTTTCTTACATAACCACAGTACAGTTACCAACAGTAGAGTCACCAACTTCAGTAAATTTACCAATACAATCTTTATACCTAATCTACCATTCATATTCTCATTTTGTCGATTGCCCCAATCATGTTTCTAATAGCATTTCCCCCTCCGGGATAGGGTCTAGTCTAGGATCAGATATTGTATTGAATTACCATGTCTCTCTCTTCTCCTATGTGGAAAATTTCCAAGCTAATTATTTTCAAGCGAAGAATTCTTTATGAAGTGAGGCTCCTTTTCCTCCCACCTCTAACTTATTTATTTTGTAAAGTTTGATTTTTAATAGATTGGTTTTTTTTTTTTTTTTAAAGACAGAACGCTGTTGTTTTACAAAGGTGGATGTGAGACAAGAGTCCTCACCAAAGCCCTAAGCTGTCTCCTCCAGTTTGGGGATAGAGCCTCAAACTCCAGTTCTGAGAAGGGACCTCATCATTCCAGCCCTTCCTAATCTGGGAGACTGTTCTCGGAGTGGATCACCTGCTGCAGGGATGGGGCCACAGTCCCGTGTGTTTCACCAGCTACCGAGGCCATGAGGCCGGTCGATCCATCCTCCCCTTTCCTTGCCTTCTTGGGGACTTTCCTGTACATGCCAGAGAGCCCACCAGAAAGGCAGGCAGTGGCTGGCTGGAACACCGACCTTCCCACTCTGTGATTTAAGACCCGGCTCCTCCACAAGTTCGCATAACCTCTCTTGACTATCTAGATTGCAAAACCAGGCCAGATTTCCCTAAAATCCCAGGAGACCTGCACAAATCCTCTCATTTGCTCAGTTACAGCGATAGACAGATCACAATGGAAGGAAACACGAAATTAACTATGACAGTCATTAATATGACCTGCTCGGTGGCAGCGACAGTGTTGGGGGATCACAGATTCGATGTTTATAACATATTGGTGATGGGGCCGCCCCCATTGGCTCCTTGGCGGGCCTTGAACTTGCTGGAAAAGACCAGGCCTGCACACAGGGCCCCGTAGCCATGGCAACGGGCTTTCGCTCAGCAAAACACATAAAGATGATTCATTTTGTTTTCCTTTCCTTTCTTTCCACCCAAATTTTCGTGCGGGTTGGAATCTATTTTTAATTTTTTTCCTTGGAGGAGAGGCTATTTTTAATTTTGTTACCTCCTTCCTGGGGGCCTACCAGGCCGGGATGTGAATGACCGAGGGACGTGGGCCACACCAGGCCTAAAGTCCTGGAACTTTTCTGGATGTTTTGGCGTGGCACGGGGGTAGGAAGGTGCGGTCTGGGATGGAAATGGTGCAGGAGTGGCCTAGGTGTTAAAGCTGGGACCTCACGTCTTGGAATCATACTTAAACTCTTCCCTTCACTGGTCTGTCCAGCTCTCTGCTGGAGGGAGAAGCACCCCCATCATATTGTTTCTGGTTCTCATAATGAGTTTGCCTCAGAAAATCAAACTCTTTTCTGGTTTGATAGAGTGCTTTCATATGCATTTTCATATTCGATCTTTGAGGTAGCTAGCTGTCACAGAGACCCCATGTGCCCACCCATCTCAGGGGGCCCTCCTTCCTGGCACAGTGCCAGAGACCACTTCTCAGCCCCCTGGCATCCAGGTGGGTGTGGTAGTAATTCTGGCCAATGGAGCGAGGGCACTGCCACTTTCAGGCCTGGTCCCTAAAATGTCCCTCGTCAGCCTCCCCACATTCTGTCTTTGCTCAGCGTCTACCCGCAGGGGAGGAGGTCTTTGAGAGGACTGGAGGCCCTCGGGGGGACCGTTGGAGCCACTGCACCAGAGGTTCCAAACTTGTCAGGCTGTGAACTTGGATGGGAAAAAAAATGATATCTTTATTTCCACTAACTTTCTAATGAGATTTACCATTTCCTTCCATTATGAACGCAGGCAACAAACCGTGGTGGTATTAGCGGTCCCTGAAACCTTGTCTCCAATAGAAATCATAGACACTTCATATCATATTACCATTGTTACGCCTATCGCAAAATATCATTTTCACTTATCACTTCTTTGAAATTGTAACAGTTATTAGACCTGCCACTCTACCTTATTAATTACTGCGTTAATAAAGAGGTATATAGATATCACATATCACGACTGTGGTTTTTTAAATTTTGATAACTACATTTCAATGTAATTGGTTTTCTTCGTAATTTTATTTTATTTTATGCATTTACAAAACTTCTTCTGAGGAGCACCCCGTAGACTTCACCAGACTGCCAAAGGAGCCCACGGCACCAATGGACAGAAATCCTGGCACAATGACCCTAATGTGAATGAGTAACAAACCTTTTATCAGGCTGTGCCAGAGATATTTAGGAAGTGTTTGTTAAGGCATCCAGTATTCCCTACTCTGACTGATCCACCAGGCAGGATGGCATACTATCCCACTGTATGGACGGAGAACTGAAGCTCACATGTGGCAGGTGTCTTGTCCAATGTCACACATTTGTAAAAATGACACTGAGATTCAAATCTTGTTTTCTTGACCTCAGTCCAGCGTTCTTTCAGACATCCCACATGGTCCTGTCTTTTCCGAAACTCAGCCTCAGAATACTTCTGTGCAGAGGTGGTGTGGTAAGAAAGCTTCCTCAGCCTGTGTGTTTGTCAGCTTTTCCTGTTCGTGAGAAAAGCTTGCTGAACAGAGCTCTAGAACTTTCTGTGGTGATAGGCATAGTCTAGGTCTGCACTGTTCAATATGGCAGCCACTAGCCACAGGTAGCTACTGAGCACTTGAAATTGTCTTAGTGGGGCTGAGGAGCTAATTTTTAGTTTTATTTTGTTTTAATTAAAGTATTTAATTAATTTAAATAATTACATATTTATGACTAGTGTACTGGAGAGTGTAGCTCTAGGGCAAAGTTCCTGAACCTTTAGCGGGCATCAGAATCACATGGAGGGCTGGTTAAAGCACAGAGTGCTGGGTACCCCCAGAGTTTCTGGTTCCAGAGGTCCAGGGTGGGCCCAGCGGATGCTGCTGGTGCTGGTCCTTTCTAAACCTCGACATTGCTGCCATCAGGGGCCAGATACACTTTTTGTTGCAAGAACTGTCCTGTGCATCATTCTGGCCTCTACCTACTGGATGCCAGTAGCACCTAATACCCTCCCACCATCAGCTGTGACAACCACAAGTGTCTCCAGACAAGGTCAGTGTCCCCTGGGGAGCAAAATCCACCCCTAATCAAGAACCACTGGTCCAGACATAAACAAAGACCTTTTTTTTTTTTTTTTTTGCGCTACGCGGGCCTCTCACTGCTGTGGCCTCTCCCGTTGCGGAGCACAGGCTCCGGACGCGCAGGCTCAGCGGCCATGGCTCACGGGCCCAGCCGTTCCGCGGCATGTGGGATCTTCCCGGTCCGGGGCACGAACCCGTGTCCCCTGCATCGGCAGGCGGACTCTCAACCACTGCGCCACCAAGGAAGCCCAGACCTTTTTTTTTTTGACATCAGAGTTTGAACATATTACATTAAAAAAAAAGACAACTATCTTGAATTTAAATCTGAACGGAATTTCTTCTTACATCTGCTCTAAAAGTGCCAAAAAACTTACTATGTTTCAACAACATACCAGCCTAGGTTGGAATTTGTTTTCCATCAAAAATAATCAGTGTGTTTATGGCTGGATATTCATTCACTGGGCGCTAAATGGTCAGGCTGCCCCCCACTTTTCTCTTCTTCTTCCCCTCCCTCCTCTATTTCTCCCTCCTAGTCTTTCTCCTTTCCTTCCCTTGTTGCCCTTTTTTTTTTTCTTTTTTTTTTTTGCGGTACGCGGGCCTCTCACTGTTGTGGCCCCTCCCGTTGCGGAGCACAGGCTCCGGACGCGCAGGCTCAGCGGCCATGGCTCACGGGCCCAGCCGCTCTGCGACATGTGGGATCTTCCCTGACCGGGGCACGAACCCGTGTCCCCTGCATCGGCAGGCGGACTCTCAACCACTGCGCCACCAGGGAAGCCCCCTTGTTGCCTTTTTTGTCTTCCAAACGCTTCCCTACTTCCTTGCTGGGTTTCTGTTTCCCATCTTTCTCTCTTCTGTCCGTTTCTCTCCACACCCTAAGCCTCTCCGCCTCCCTCCCCGCGTCCCCTCCTCTGCTGCATCCCTCCTCTCCCCACAGCACAGATCCTCACTTTCCCAGTCCCCTGTGCTGTTTCTTCTCTATTGTTGTCTCTGCCGGTTCTGGCTCTGTTTCCTGCTTTCCCTCTTTTATCTCCAGTCTGTGTTTGTCTTGGGCTGGCCAAGTTTGGCCTCTGGCCCCAGACAGTCTCAGCTCCGACTCGGCACCGGCTCCCGGCCCCAACCAGCCGCATCAGCCAGCAGCGGCTCCCGAGGAGCACTAAAGGGTGACAAAGATTGGAAGATAGAGACATACAGATAAGAAAAGCGAATGGGATAGGTTTCCTCAGCCCGATGCCAGAATCCCGTTATGCCACCGATAAAGAGAGGGCCAAGGATTGTTAGTGCTTCTTTTAAATTAAGCATTTCGAAATTGTCATTGTCGTGGTTATGGAGAGTAGGAACAATCTATGTCAGTGGGACAACTGCACGTGGCTTGGCATTTGTCCTGTGGAGAAGTCAAACATGTCAGAGGCTGACATTCTCATACGGAGGTGACATTAAACAAACAAGGTGGCGGGGAACTCTTTAAATCACCTGCAATATTGCGAGCAGTCAATCAATAGCTCTGACAAGCCGGGGCCACACACTTGCCGGTGACCATTGGGTTTTGCTTCTCACAGAAACATGCTTGACAGGAACTGTGCTGCTAATTTGGGGCACTAAGTCTCTCTCTCTCCCCTGACTTTTCCCCGCTGTTAGTGCATTTTGAAAAAAATGACCTTTGAAAAGACCCAGGCTGAAGATGATTTCTACCGACCACTAAGTAGGTGGGATTACTTGGAAATATCAGATCGTTGACTAATCCTTTCTGTTTTCAGCTGCCTGCTTGGGCTGGTGTCAGAGGCAGTATCTCACCCATGGAGAGTCCCACTCTATTTAAATCCTTATTTATGAATGTAAAGACAGGGTCTGGAGGAGGCCAGGTGAGGCTGGCTCCCAAAGGAAAACCACGAGGCTATTGTAAATTCGTTGAACAAGATGCAAGGTTGACCACGCTTCATTCCATAGCAAGAGATAGCACTTCAAGTCCAAGTGCTCCTGGGACACGGGGTAGGACCTGGGCTTCAATTCAGGCTATGTTGTAAATCACTAATATTAGAAAGTCATTCTCAGCCATGTTTTGATTGAGGAAGGATGGCCTATGTGAGGGTTCTGGCCAACCAAGGATGGGGAGTCCTGTGGGGGGAGAGAGCATCACTCCTTAGGCAGTGGGAGAGAGGCTGACACAAAGCTGGGGTCCTCTCTAGTGTGAACACAGGCCCAGGAAAACTATAGGAGCCACGCCCTGATGTGCATCCAGGTGTGGTGAGTAGCATTCTGCTTTCCTCATTGAAATTGAGAACATAAACCTCAGATGTGGCAGTGGGGAGGGGTGCTGATGAGGAAGTGAAACAGCCTAAGAGGGGGCTGGGGAGCGGACAGGAAACCATGGACCAGCAGGGAGAAAGATGGCAGCATGAACACTTGAGTGAGGACAGCAATGAGACAAAGGTTTTGTGGGCCAGCTGGTGGCCTCAAAGTATTGCAAGATTGGAAGGATCCTCAGAGGTCTCTCTACTGTCAAGTGTCCTCCACACTAAACCTGCCAAGGGATTCTACTGCCTCTACTTGGATATTTTAGTAAAGAGGATCTCGTGACTTCTGAAAACTGGTTCCAATCCCAGACAGCTCTGACGGAGGGATCTACCTTTGTACTTTCTCTCAACCGGTCTTAGGTGTTTAAGTATTATGAAGAATAAATCCACCCCCTCTTTCATATGACAGCTTTTCACATATTTGGTGGCCAAGTTCACATGCTCCATATGGATCCTCTTTTCCAGCATAAAATATATCAATGTCATCAATTGTTCCTTCTATCCCGTGGCCTTCTGACCCTTTATGGTTCCCACTGCCCTCCTATGGATGCATTCTAGTTTGTCAATGTCCCTCACCAAGTATGTCTCTCAGAACTGCACGCAGTTCTTGTTTCAGTTAGCTAGTGCTGCGTAACAACCAACCACAAAAATCCCATCAGCATACAACAATATGCATTTATTTCACTCATGAGTCTCTGGATCAGCTGGAGCCTAGCTCATTTAGGCTGGGCTTGGCTGGGCAATCTTGCTGATCTTGACTGCACTCACATTTCTGGTGTTAACTGACTTAAGTCAGGTTTAGCTGGGGCTATTCAGTTTGTGTCATGTGCCTCTCATCCCTTCCTAGGACCAGAATGTTCTTCTCATGGAGATGGCAGGTGCATAAGAGCAAGCCCAGCTTTACAAGTGTGCCGTATTCCTGATTTACTGCTTTGCTCTGGCCATCTGGTCTCCAGGGTCCTGCTGAGTGCATCATTACCCCAAATTACAAGATGCTACATTCTGCCTGGAGTATAAGGATACTATCTGCATGAGCATTCTTCTTGAAGCAACAGCCAGACATGCCCAAAATGTTAGTAATACGAATGATTTTTATTTCATTTATTTATAATCTCAATTATAGTTTGTAAATACCTGTTTATCCCGCAGGAATTAGCAAATGGGCCCTCGCCCAAGTCTAACAGTGGATGGGGAATTAGGGAATGAAGTGATGTTAGTACAAGTTTAACAATCACTGAGTTAGGTGTATAACATCGTTTGTTTCTATGAAATTAAACTGAAATTGGCCTGGCACTTCATTCTACCAAATTGCAGAAAACTTGACCTATGCTTCCACGTAAACAGTCACTTAGAGATTGTAAAAAGCTCAGCCAGTTCAGGGTCTTGCCCCCAACTTCCAGTGCTTCTAAGTTCTGGTGTCCTGGCATGGGACTGAGGTCTCTTGTACAAGGCTGATTTCTGTCCTGCCCTGGTTGTTGGCCAAGATGTGGGCTCCATGCATGTTTGGTCATTAGCACCCACCATACTGCCAGTGCACGGAAAACACCTGTATCCTTTCTGCCTCCACCTTGCAGGGTACTTACTATTACCTGGCAGCTTCCTTGTCTGGCTGTGGAAACTCTCCATGCTTTTCTGACCACATCTCAGCCACTCTGGGCCAAGCTGAGTTGTGAGCACCTCTCTGAGATCCTTCTCATTTCAAGCCTCCAGACGCGCGACCAACACACGCACTCTGCCCCTTGGGCATCATCTTGGTTTGACCTAGAGCGAAAGGCTCCTCTGCTCAGGCATTTACCCAGACTCATCTGCCCTTTCCTCTGGCATTCCTCTTGTCCTGGTCCCAGGGACCAGCCAGGCTTAGTTGGGGATGAGCTAGGGGGTTCCTTCAGATGGTGGACTCACCAGCACCTGAGCATCTAAGCTTGACTCTCCTCTCTCCAGTTCTCTCCTCTGGCCAGCTGGCCTAACCTTGATCTACCTTGAGGTTCTTTCTCGCTCTGTTATTTGCAGGTCCAGTGTCTGTTCCAGGCCCCTAGCTTCTTATTCTCTTGGCACTCAGAAACCTTTGCTCTCTCAAGAGCTCCGTGCTTATCATTGAAAGCCCTGTCTTTCAAACTTTGGCCTCTGCTTTGAGTTTCTAAAAATCTGTGCTGAAACTCAAATGGCTCCTTTGTTTTCAGCTGTATTCTCTCCCCTTCCTCCCTCCCCACCCCCATGAATGCCACTGACATCATGCACCAAAGGCTTGTAGAGGCAAGAGGAAAAATGTAGGAAGAAAATTCTGTTATTATTTCAAGACATTATACCATGGCAATGGGGTTCTTTTCTAATTATCAACCAGATGACCAAATCTCAAAAGAAAGTGGCTTGTGGGTGCTGTTTCTAGGTGGTCTCTGTTTACTGTACTCCTTTTTCTGTGGCCATAAGGAAGAACCTGCTAGAAGACTCCGGTGCTTTACTGCCTTTCCTGTTTCTAATGTGTACATCATCCATGGTTGCTAGCACAAGCGAGAGCACAGCTCACTCTGGTACTGCACTGGACTAGCTCTGTAAAACAGTCTGCGTTCTTATTCCTACTTCTCATATGATATTTGAAGAATTCAAAACCTTTAGGGTGACAGTGAGACTTTGGTTAATTCGAATTTCTTTTTTTAAAAATTGTAGTTGATTTACAATGTGTTAGTTTCAGGTGTACACCAAAGTGATTCAGTTATATATGTGTGTGTGTGTGTGTGTGTGTGTGTATTCTTTTTCAGATTCTTTTCCAATATAGGTTATTACAAGATATTGTACATAGTTCCCTGTGCTATACAGTAGGTTCTTATTGTTTATCTATTTTATATATAGTAATGTTGAATTTCTTTTTAAATGAGGTCCCGTTTCCCCCCTTCTGCTGCCATATATATAGTAGATTGCAAAAATGGCCACAAATTCTTCCCTTCCCATCAAGAGGTAGAGACACTTTCTTCACCTCTTGACTCTGAACTTGACGGTGTGATTTGCTTTAACCAATGGGATGAACACAGTTCTTGTGCACTGGGGGTCACCTTCTCCTGCTCTTGAGGGACCTGCCCCCACCACCATGTGAATAGCCCTGGGCTAGTCTGCTGGATGGTGGCAGACCTGTGGCCTGACTAGGCCCCTGTGACCTCAGCTGACCTCGCAGCTGACCACAGATGCGTGAATAAGACTGCCTAAGACCAGCAGAACCGCTCAGTCATGCCCAGCCCAAATTGCTAGTCCACTTATTCTTTTTTTTTAAAATTAATTAATTAATTTTTATTTTTGGCTGCGTTGGGTCTTCATTGCTGTATGTGGGCTTTCTCTAGTTGCGGCGAGTGGGGGCTACTCTTTGTTGCAGTGCACAGGCTTCTCATTGTGATGGCTTCTCCCGTTGCGGAGCACAGGCACATGGGCTCAGTAGTTGTGGCTTGTGGACTCTAGAGCGCAGGCTCAGTCGTTGTGGTGCACGGGCCTAGTTGCTCCGCGGCATGTGGGATCTTCCTGGACCAGGGCTCGAATCTGTGTCTCCTGCATTGGCAGGCGGATTCTTAACCACTATGTCACCAGGGAAGCCTGTAGTCCACTTACTCTTGAGCTAAATAAATGGTTATTGTTTTAAGCTACTGTGTTATGGGGTAATTTGTTACGCAGAAAAAGCTAACTGCTACAGGATACTAAACATAATGGAATGTTTGGTGAATTGGTATTTTGTAATTCTTGGGGTCATAGACTGAACATTGATTCTTTAGAACTATAGATTTAAAAGACAGAGGCCGGATTTATACCTAGTCTAACATATACCTTATCTGCTTTTCTAAAAAAAGGCTCATCTACATATTATCATGTTTAAAATGCAAATGCTAGAATAGTATGCTAAGTATGATTCCATTAGATTAAATTTGTGCTGTATGTATATACATGGAAAATTCTAAAAGAACACTGAAGAAACTGTTAATCAAAAATATCTCTGGGCCTGGGATAGGGGTAGGAAGAACTTTTACTTGTTGTTTATATTTTGAATTTTTTTTTACCATGATTACCTGCTAATTTTATAATTAAAAAGGTACTAAAATTAAAAAAATAAAAGTCCATCACCAAATGGTTCAAGAGTACCAGCCTAGCTCAAGGAACTGTGCTGTGTGTTTCATTTGTACTTTTTTTCTTAAAAGATCAGTGTCCAAAATACATCCCATTTTTTTAGGATTTTCATCAGTGTAGGCACCAGTGAACTGAGTTTTTAATCTGGTAAGCATTTGCTGCATGTCAAAAATACTGGCTGTAAAGAAGGAAAATGCTTATTTATTTAGTTTTGTATTAATTTCTCACCTACTTCCAAGAAATATTTGAAACTCCTAAGGTAATGCGTTAATTAAACGCTGCTAAGGCAGAATTTCTGGCTAAATAAAAGACCTTGTGGGCTTCCCTGGTGGTGCAGTGGTTGAGAATCTGCCTGCTAATGCAGGGGACACGGGTTCGAGTCCTGGTCTGGGAGGATCCTACATGCCGCGGAGCAACTAGGCCCGTGAGCCACAACTACTGAGCCTGCGCGTCTGGAGCCTGTGCTCCGCAACAAGAGAGGCCGCGATAGTGAGAGGCCCGCGCACCGCGATGAAGAGTGGCCCCAGCTTGCCACAACTAGAAAAAGCCCTCGCACAGAAACGAAGACCCAACACAGCAAAAATAAATAAATTAATAAACTCCTACCCACAACATCTTAAAAAAAAAAAGACCTTGTATGACCATAGCACTACATTTGCAAGTTGGAAAAATAAAGCACCACAAAAATCTGACTTCATTGAGGGCTCGCAGCTCAGACCCACTGAACAGAGTTTGAATTAAAACTAGGATCGAATAAACAACAAGGTCCTATTATATAGCACAGGGAACTATATTCAATATCCTGTGATAAACCATAATGGGAAAGAATACCTAAAAGAGTATATACGTATAACTGAATCACTTTGCTGTACAGCAGAAATTAACACATTGTAAATCAACTATACTTCAATAAAATAAAAAAATAATAGTAATAAAGAGTAAAACAAACAAACAAACAAAAAACTAGGATCGGGGTGTCTGAACTGGGAAATGAAGATCTTTAACCAGAATGAAAAAGACCCAGGCCTTAGATAGTTGGCATTTAGCTGCTATTCAGACATGAGGCTGGTTACCAGGGCCTGGTTACCCATAGGCTGCGGAGTGTCACCTTTGGTTTTGAGTCCCAGAATCCATCAAACCAATGCAGTAAAGAGCCTGTGGGAAAGTCCCTAGGGCCCTCTCCGGTTCTCATGGGGTCTGGCTAACCACATGACCATAAGGCATCTAAAGATCATGTCATCAGCGTCCTTGTAACACACTTGCTGCAAAGAGGCAGGGGGAAACTGACCCTCAGTTCAGGCCATGGAAAAATTCCAGGATCAGGGTTCATAATGGATTTCTCACATACAATACATAACGTGATGAGTATCTTGGCTTAAGGTGCTTGGCTATTATGATTTATAAGAAATATATATTTCATCATTCAGATGACCCAAATACACTTCACATTCGTATTTGGTTTCGTCCACAGTTCCTGGCTCACAGTTCCCAAAACTCTTAGAATTTCCTGAGTGATAAGAACAATAAGAGCATCTTTTGTTATAAAATTTGGTCTCTTGTCCTCAGTTCCTGAAATCCCTTCAGAGCCATAAAGGTGAAATGGGTGCCTTGTTATTCATAACAAACCCCTTTCCATCACAACTAGGATTATGTTAATGAGGTGAGTTTTGGAAAACACCTCAAGTTGGGGGCTGCCAGCGGAACCAACCCTGTGATTGGAATTTTCAGTCCCACCCCTTGACCTCAGGTAAGGGGAGAGGGGCTGGAAGTTGAACCAATCACCAATGGCCAATGATTTAATCAATTGTGTCTCTGTAAAGAAGGCCCTGTGAACACCAAAAATGACAGGGTTCGGAGAGCTTCTGAGTTGGCAAACACGTGGAGATGTGGGGAGAGTGGTGAGCCCAGGGAGGGCATGGAAGCTCCACGCCCTTTCCCCACACCTTGCCCTATGCATCTCTTCCATCTGCCTGTTCCTGAGTTATAGCCTTTTATAATAAACCAGTGATCCAGTAAGTCAAATGTTGCTCTGAGTCCTGTGAGCTGCTCTAGCAAGTTGATCAAACCGAAGGAGGGGGTTGTTGGAACCTTGGATCTATAGCCAGTTGGTCAGAAGCACAGGTGACAACCTGGACTTTCAACTGGCATCTGGAGTAAGGGGTGGGGCAGTCTTGTGGGACTGAGCCCTTGTCATGTGGGATCTGAAGCTATCTCTGAGTACATAATGTCAGAATTGAGTTAAATTATAGGATGCGCTGCTGGTGTCCGAAGAATTGCCTGGTGGTGTGGGGGGAAAATCTCTCCCCATATCAGAATTGGGACTGAACCCCTCTTAGGCACTGTCACAGTGGGCTGAAGGATTGAGGCAACACCTCTCATAAAGACAGAGAATTGCGTTGCAGTGAGATGTGTTGATCTGAGTCGAAGGGAAATGACAGGAATGAGGGTGAGGGAGAAATGCCTTGTAGAGTTAGTTGGAGCGAGTGATTGAGAAGGGTGATGGGAACAGTCCTATTGCTTTAGAAATCCATGCACCTGTGTACAGCATATGAGGACAAACAAAACAAATTTGAGATGTTGACAGAAGACTTCATGAGTGGCCTCAGTCAAAGCGTTTTGATTGGGTGGAACATAAGCCTACTTACATTGGCTCAATTAAAAAGATGCAGGGGCATCTTATGAGACAAGGAACAATGGTTTGGGGGCTGGCATTGCAAAGAAGCCGTTAGGGTCCAAAGATGCTGACCCCTTCTCCTTCTTGGGGCCACACATTCTCTTATTTCTTCTTTCCCTCACTTATCTTCCCTATTCTCCTCCGTGCCTTTACAGATGGATTTTTCTGTTAACTCAGGAACATGCATGTAGCTGAAAAAGCCTGCTCCATCCCAGTTCTGTGGGATCCATCTTAATCCAAGCAGTCACATGAAAAAACTGCAGTTTCTGTATCTCTTGGTTCAAGTTTTTGGTGACTCTAGATAGCTGTGTGTTTCCTTTAGTCAGGGGACTTATGCCTGGTTGGAGCAGATGCTGGCAGTGCCTGCCCAGAGCTTTTACCATCTCAGTGCATGCTGGCTGCATTTCCAACTGACAGCCCTTACATCTCTTTATCTGGAAGCTTCTGTGGCCTGGACACTGCTGTGATTCGGCAGGCATGGCTGGCTAGAAGTGCTGGGTATAAATGCCCAGTGACTGATGAGAGTTAGTTTGTAAACACCCTGATTCCTTTACCCCTTTGGTGGGATAACACCAAAGCTTTTCCTCTAGAGTAGTCTCCAATGAGACTGAGCTCCAGTTACCCACAGTGGTAACTTGCTTGACAAGGCACCCTCTACTGGCTGCTTTCCTGTCTCATTTCTCCACTCCATTACTGGTGCATTTCGAAATCACCTCCTATATAAACTATAGACATACCTCATTTTATTTCACCTCGCTTTATTGCACTTCACAAATGTTGCATTTTTTACAAATTCAAGGTTTATGGCAACCCAATGTTGAGCGAGTCTATCGGCATCATTTTTCTAACAACATTTGCTCACTTTGTGTCTCTGTGGCATATTTTGGTAATTCTTGAACTATTTCCGAGTTTTTCATTATTATTATATTGTTATGGCAATCTGTGATCAGTGATCTTTTTTTTTTTTTTTTTTTTTTTTTTTTTTTTTTTTTGCGGTATGCGGGCCTCTCACTGTTGTGGCCTCCCCCGTTGCAGAGCACAGGCTCCGGATGCGCAGGCCCAGCGGCCATGGCTCACGGGCCCAGCCGCTCCGCGGCATATGGGATCCTCCCAGACCGGGGCACGAACCCGTATCCCCTGCATCGGCAGGCGGACTCTCAACCACTGCGCCACCAGGGAGGCCCTGTGATCAGTGATCTTTGATGTCACTATTGCAAAAAGTTTACGACTCGTCGAAGGCTTAGATGATGGTTAGCATTTTTTAGCAAGAAAGTTTGTTTTTTTTTTTGCGGTATGCGGGCCTCTCACTGTTGAAGAAAGTATTTTTTAATTAAGGTACGTCCATTGGTTTTTAGACATAGTGCCATTGCACACTTAATAGACTATAGTGTAGTGTAAACATAACTTTTATATGCACTGGGAAAGCAAAAGGTTCGCATGACTGCTTTATTGTGATATTTGCTTTATTGCAGTGGTTTGGAACCAAACCCGCAATGTATCCGACATCTGCCTGTATTGCACGTGAATCCTTGCCTGGGAGTCCAGCGCTGGGGGAGCCCACGCTAAAATGCTAGTCCAACTAGGTGTGGCCAAAGTTACTTGAGCAGGAGGGTCAGCCTCAGAAGCAGGAAATGGAACTATGGGTGGGGCAGATATAGGAAGGTTGATCTTATTAAAAAGAAACTTTTAGAAGGGGAGGTGGAGCATCAGCACATGATAAAAAGATTTACACCCACATGGAAATCCATAGTCCTGGGGGTGGAGCTGTGTTGGAAACCATGTGGGTGGAGATCAAAGGCAAGGGGAGCAGAAGTCATATTGTTGTGGGAGCGTATTACAGGCTGCCAGACCAGATGGGGAAAACTGATGATGGGTTCCTGACTGAGACCACACAACTGGCCTGGAGTCGAGATACCTTCCGATAGGGGGCAGTGGGGAGTCGCAGCACCAGCTGGACAGCTGCTCAGAGCCGCCATCAGCTGAAAGCAGAGCCTCTGAACAAACGCTTGGCTTGCCTTACTGACAATTTCACCTCCTGTTAAGATTGAGCACTGACAAGGAGAATTACTTTTTTTTTTTTTTTTTTTTTTTTTTGCGGTACGCGGGCCTCTCACTGTTGTGGCCTCTCCCGTTGCGGAGCACAGGCTCTGGTCGCGCAGGCTCAGCGGCCATGGCTCACGGGGCCCAGCTACTACACGGCATGTGGGATCTTCCCGGACCGGGGCACGAACCCGCGTCCCCTGCATTGGCAGGCGGACTCCCAACCACTGCTCTACCAGGGAAGCCCAGAATTGCTATTCTTGAGTTAATTCAAACCAAGAAGGAGGAACCGTTTGGTGAGCGAGCGGGATGAGACCTCGGGAGAAGGTGTCTGTCCTCTCGGAATAAGAGTCATGGGGAACGGGCTGCTCAGACTTCAAAAGGCTTGGAGCCGCGGTCCTCAGGCTGGAGGGCCATACACACCCTCAAGGGCTGATACAACCCCACCTCCACCCTGCCAGGCTCTGCCTCCAAGATTCTGATTGGGTCTGTTGGGAGCGGAGCCAGGAATCCCTGTTCTCCTTGCAAGGGAGCCCCAGAGGGCACGTTGGGGGAAACAGAGGTAGGAACTCATGGCTTGAGATGTTATAGAGGCTATCTGGAAGGTTGGAAGGACGCAAAAATGAAATTCCAAATCAACCAACACAAAGGAGTACAAGGAAGAAGAAATGATGGACTTGACCAAGAGCTGCTGCTCTGCGGGGAGCCCCAGGGACCTCAGTTTTGTCGATCATGCCGAAGAGCCGGCGGATAGCCAACGAGGAGCATAAAAACAGTTGCAGGGAACAGTGTGAGTGGCGTCAGGAAGGTGAAAGAGTGAACTGAGCCTTAAGCCATGCCAGGGAATCTGCAGGGGCTTTTTTTTTTTTGCGGTACGCGGGCCTCTCACTGCTGTGGCCTTTCCCGTTGCGGAGCACAGGCTCCGGACGCGCAGGCTCAGCGGCCATGGCTCACGGGCCCAGCCTCTCCGCGGCACGTGGGATCTTCCCGGACCGGGGCACGAACCCGTGTCCCCTGCATCGGCAGGCGGACTCTCAACCACTGTGCCACCAGGGAAGCCCCCTCAGGGGCTTTTTAAGATTCTGGGTAGGAGGGTGAAGAGAAAGGCGTCTGCTCACTGCTTGGAGGTCCGATGAGCTTCCCTTCACACATGACAGAGGAAGTGGCTTGCACCCGTTTGGCTTTGACGAATGACAATGACCGTTATCAGACACGTCTCTGTGCAGATATTGCCTCATTTAATCCTCACGACAACCTTGCAAGGCAGGCATTCTTTGTACTAGTTGGCTTTCTTCTATTTGTCAGTGGTTTTCATTATAACAGGCATCCTAATGGGTGTGAAGTGGAGACATGTTTGGAGGCAGAAGACTGAGGCGCTTCCCCTGGTCCCTCTGCAGTGGCTGCTGCGATGGCGGGGCCATACTTGGCCCTGCCACTTGGAGGAGCCTGATGGTGTTCAGGTCGCGGGCCCGGGGCCCCATTTCTGTCTTCTTTCCAGCCATCCACGCTGCGGGAGTGAGGGGCTTCATTGTCTCCATGGTTGAGATTTTCCTTGTGCTTTCTCTAAATCCCTTTGCTCCTGGGTGCAGACGAAACCCCACTGGGTTGGTGGGGGGAGGATTTTCGTGACAGATTGCTCTGTCCTGAAATGTGGCTCTGCGTGCTGGCACGGGGCCAGCCTGCTGCTTAGTCAGTTCTCTCTTTCCCGAGGCTGATTCTCTCCAGGAAGCACCCCGGCACCTGGGGGTGAGTTCTCCAACTTCCCAGGCTGCTCTGGCAGGGGGAACACTGGGGTGGACCCAGCAAAGCTCAGTGAGATTTCCTTGCACCTGCTGTTTTGGGTCTTACCTTGGGCTCCCCTCAAAGCAGACTCGAGAGAAGGATTTGGGAGGTGAGTCCAAGAAGCTCAGAAATGAGACAAGGAAGGAGGGAAAGCCGGTGACGGGCGTTTCATTGAGCGGGTTTCCACTTTAGGCACAGGGGCGCAGTCCCGTTGGGGACCTTCTCAGAGACTGTCTGAAATGTGGCTCATAACTGTCCTACTGAGAGGCGAGGGGGCCAGGCATTTCTTCAAACCCCCACCCCCACCCCCGGCCCACATTGTTGGAGGGCTGTCCTGGATGATGCTAAGTCCCCGGCGCTCCCGGCCTGCCCAGACCTGGGCTCACAGCACGTGCTGCAGCCAGAGGTGGCTCTCAGGCAGAGGGATGGAAAAAGCAGCTAGTTTGTGACCCCCAGGGTAAGCTGAGGGGATCCAGGCGAGATGCTGGCAGCATCTGTGACATTTGCTTTGACTTGAAAAGGTGTTGGGGAAGGTGTAGACATTGACCTGGAGGAAGGCGTAAGGTCGGGATGGAGGGTGCAGTCCTAGGCTGGGACCCAGTAAGCAATTTCAGACCCTTAGTTAGTTATGAGTAATATTTAGTTATGAGTCCCCGCTTCACGCCAGGCACTGAGTTAGGAGTTCTCTGCAATATCCCATTCTGGCTCTCATGACAACCTTGTCAAAGAAGGTATTATTAGGTACGATTTTGCAGATGAGGGAAAGTTTCAGAGCGGTTAAGACGCTTCCAGAGGGTCACACAGGCCCAATGCTGCTGGTCTTCGTGAGCCTAGGGCTCTCCTACTACCCTGACAAATCCATCCTTTACCTGCGCTGAGGGTGGCTTAGAACTGGGAGGGCTGGGAAGTCCCACTGGCTGATAGGCCCAGGACCCCCAAATCCAGATATGCCCTTGTAGATGGGCAGTGCTGGGTGTGGTCAAAAGGCACTGCCCTCGGGGCAGTAAACTGGCGCAGGCAGTAAACAGTATGGAGTTTCCTTAAAAACTTAAGACTAGAACTACCCTATGATCCAGCAATCCCACTTCTGGATATTTATCCAAAGGAAATGAAAACGGGATCTCGAAGCGATACTTATCTGCACCCCAACGTTCACTGGAGCATTATTCCCAATAACCAAGATATGGAAGAAACCTAAGTGTCCATCAACTGATAAATGGATAAAGAAGATGCGGTATATATACACAATGGAACATTATCCAGCCATAAAAAAAAAGGAAATCTTGCCATTTGCGACAACATGGATGGACCTTGAGGGCATTGTGCTAAGTGAAATAAGCCAGACAGAGAAAGACAAATACTGCACTTATATAATGAATCTGAACGAAAATAAAAAAGTCTACCTCATAGAAACAGAGAGTAGAAAAGTAGTTGCCAGGGGCTGGGGGGAGGGAGATAGGGAAAGGTTGGTAAAAGGGTACAAACCTTCAGTTATAAGATGAATAAGATCTGAGGATCTGATGTAAAGCATGGTGACCATTGTCGATAACACTGTTATATGGTTGAGGTTTGCTGGGAGGATGGAACTCAGATGTTCTCACCAAAAAAAAAAAAAAAAAAAAAAGATATGTGAGGTGGTGGGTATGTTAATTCAAATTTTGTTTGTCAATATACTCAATAAAGCTGAAATTAAAAAATAAAAAGGACACTGCCTTGGGGGGGGTGGTCCTTGCCCTGACCCAGTCACTCTCTGAACACCCCTGGGCAAGTTATTCAGCCTCTCTGATCTCCACATCTCTCACCCCCCAAATGAGGAGCCGGGACCAGGCCATCTCATGTCTAAGACCATCCCAGCTCTACAAGTCTATGATTTTATGTGATGTTGAGAGTGATACTGAGCCGTAGCCAGTGGAGCTCCCAGGCACAAAAGCCTTTCCGTGTCCCCCATTTCTTGATTATAGGAAATAGGCTTCATTCAGCCTCCAGGACGTTCCCTGAGTTCCAGTGGGGCAGGTTCAAACAGATGCTAATTAGGGAAGGGAGGGGATGCAGAGACAAGGGAGGAGCAGTCAAGAGAAACAGTAGTGCAGCCTTGGGCAGGGTCCTGGTTCCCCCTCAAGGGATACACATAACAATATCCTTGAGCTGTTTTGCAGACACTGAAACTCCCACCAGGTGGGAGAAGTTAACTGTCTGCTGCCCACAAGACCCCAGACGGGTTGGAACCAGAAGGTTGATGATGCCGACTCCCACTTACCTCACCACCAACCAATCAGAAGAATGTCCACCAGCTGATCGCGCCCTCTTTGAACCATTACTATAAACTGTCTCACTACCCCCTCCAGGTTGGGACACACAGTTTTGAGGGCATTAGCCCACGGTGGCCCCCTTTGTCTGGCAAAGCAATAAAGCTATTCTTTTCTATTTCACCCAAAACTGTCTCCGAGATTTAATTCGGTGTTGGGCTACAGAGGCCGGATTCGGCTTCAAGAGTGCATATAATTCAAATGGCATATGAGACTCAGCGGTGCAGAACCGTGACACCGGGCAGGCCTGGCTGGGCCTCAGACAGCTCCCCTCAGAGGGACATTTACCTTGGTGGCCTGTCCACAGCCTGGTGTGGCTCTCAGCTTTTTTTTTTTTTTTTTTTTTTGGTACGCGGGCCTCTCACTGTTGCGGCCTCTCCCGTTGCGGAGCACAGGTTCCGGACGCACAGGCCCAGCGGCCATGGATCACGGGCCCAGCCGCTCCGCGGCATGTGGGATCTTCCAGGACCGGGGCACGAACCCGTGTCCCCTGCATCAGCAGGCGGACTCTCAACCCCTGCGCCACCAGGCAAGCCCTGGCTCTCAGCTTTGTAGGCTCGGAAATACAGTCTCACCACGGTCCGTGTGAGTCAGCTCTGGAACCAAGTTCACGCAAGGTGGCTAGAAGGGGCCAGAAAGTTAAAGCTGTCATTTACAATCAGAAACTGTTTGGCTGGATGCTGCTATTAGCTGGCCCTGGCCCTGCAGTTTGGTCATGGGTCTGCCTCATTGCCTGAGGCTGGCAGAGTGGCCTGAACTCCAGGCAAGTGTAAGGATTGCCAGGATTTGCGAGTTTCCTGGGAGCAGGCTGGGATAGCCCCTCCATAAGGCTGCACCTGTCAGAGGTGAGGCCATTTGAGCCGGCCGGCCTTGTGGAGGGCACTATTTTCCTTGAACAGTGTTTGAGTGGGTACCCCAACTCCTGTTTCTGCATTGGTTCCCCTCAGAGTTCAAACAGCAAATGGTGGGCAACACACACACTGGGATAGTTTCAAAGGTGCTATTTACAGAGGAATGGTTTGAAGCATCCCTAAGCCCAAAGCAACGGGGTGGTTAGCAAAACCTAGCTGGAGAAGGACCCTTACGAAGAACACTGGGGGATCCTTGGTGGCAGGGGGGAGCCAGGAGAAGAAGTAAGTTGACCGCAACCCCCTCCCCACCGACCACCTTCTGTGGCTTCCCATTAGCTAAACTCCATCAAAGCACAATAGGTCAGCCTGCTGGAGCCAGCGCAGGTTGGGGAGGGAGGAGAATGATTCCGGAGGGAAAAAGCAAGGTGTCCACCCGACCCTGCCTGCCCCCAGCCTGCCACGTGATGGACACATATTAATTTCCTAACCACTTAAATCAGGCTGCTGCCTGCCAAGTCTCGCTGGCCCGGGCATTCCACTCCTTCAAGGTGACTTCACTCTGACACATTCAGTGTTGATGGTTTACATTACTTCCTACGGGCAAACTTATTTCCCTTATTTTCAATTCTGGTGTGAGGAGTCACTTTCCAGCCCAAGTAACAGGATGGAGAGATAAGGCTTAACAAGGGGGCATTTGAAAAGGTCTGGAGAGCATCAGGGGCTGTTGGGGCAGTGAGTTAGTGGTGGAACCAAGTGTAGCTGTGAGCAAGTAAAAACCCTTCCTTCCACCGCTGTGGTGGCTCTGAATATCCCTCCCCCAATGCAGGAGTGCACGCCATGTCACCGGCTTTTTACTTTTTGATTGTTTTAGGTTGGGGAGAAAATTGTGTGATTCCCCTCCTCTCCCCGCTCTCTTCCCTCCTCTTTCCTATCCCCCTTTCTCCATCCCAGCTTCCTTCCTTCTCTTCCTCCTACGCACCTTTTAATTTCAAACATAGGGACTTCCCTGGTGGTCCAGTGGATAACGCCCCATGCTCCCAATGCAGGGGGCCCGGGTTCGATCCCTGGTCAGGGAACTAGATCCCACATGCATACCACAACTAAGAGTGCACATGCCACAGCTAAGAAGTCCGCATGCCGCAACTAAGAGTTCGAATGCTGCAACTAAGAGCCTGCATGCCGAAACCAGGACCTGGTGCAGCCTAAATAAATAAATAAATAAATATTTTTTAAAATATTAAAAAAAAAAGAATTTCAAACACATACCAAATTAGATAGACTAGGATCACTAACCTCCATGGACCCATTCTCCAGCTGCAACAATGATGAACTCATGCCAGTTTGGTTTCATTTCTATCCACTGGACTGTTCTGAAGCAAATCTCAAACATCCTATCACTTATATGTAAATATCTCAGTATATATCTCTAAAAGATAAAGACTCTTTTCCTAATGTAACCATATTATTTAACAATTACCTGTTAATATTATCAAATCTCGTCAGTGTTCAAATTTTAATTGCTTCATACATCTCAAAGTTTTTTTTTAAGTTTCTTTGGATTGGGATTCAAATAGGTTCTACACATTGGGATTATTGATTTGTCTTTTAAAGTCTCTTAATCTGTAGATTTCTCCTCTCTCTTACTTGTTGAGGGACCCTCGTCATTTGTCCTGTGAAGTATCACATAGTGTGGGCTTTGGTGACTGCATCTCTGTGGTATAGTTTCACTTGCTTCTCTGTTCTGTGTACTTACTGTGATTTGGTAAATGGATCCAGGGGCTGAAGGGATTGAGGCTCAATGTTTGTTAATTCCTTTAGCAGGCACATGACCTCTGGTCATCCCTCTTTTTTGTGATCTTAGCAGCCATTGATATGATTAGCAGCCAATGAATATGATTCATTACTTCATTTGGGGTTACACGCCACGTCTTTGTTATTTCCTACAAGTCCAGTGGAACTCTGACTCAGAGCCCCCATTTCACTGGACTGGTGGAAAACTGAACAACAGGCCTTTCAGGGGACCTCTCCCTCCCCAGGGTCACGCTGTAGTTTCAGGTTCTTACGCAGTAACAGGGCAGGAGGTAGGGGTGGGATGTGAATGACCCCAGCCATCAGTTCCCATCTTCCTGCTGGACCAGACCTTGGTCCTTATCCCTGCTCCCATGGTCCTGTTAGTTTGGGGTCTCTCTGCTGCCTTGTGTGGTGCTCAGAGCTTGGGAGTCTTTACTGTGGCTGTCAGTAGCCTTGTTCTCACCTCAGACCCTCTGAGGGGCCATTCCTCCATCTCAAATAACAAACAAAGCAGAACAAGACAATTCAAAACAACAACAACAGCTTCCCTTGACTCTACATCACACGCTAGCTATGACCCTGGGTCTCTCCTGCCCCTCGGAGTCAAGAGTCTTGAAAGTGTGGTCCACACCGGCTGACTCTATTTCCTTCTCTTTTATTTACTTCTCATTTCACTGCCACCTGGCCCCAGCCACTGCCACATCTCTGAAATTGCTTGGTCCAAAGCCAAGCTTCACTTTTCTGTCCTTCTCCCATGCATTTTGACCTCTGTGTTGGGTCAGTTCAGAGTCTGGTCCTCGTTCAAGGATGGGAGAAAATGATGACTGGGACCTGGTTCAAGGTTACTTTTAGTTTGGTTTCCTTCTAAAGTGACAACCAAACCATAAAAAGGATCAAAACAAGATGTTGATACCAGTGGGTGGGTGGCTCCCTGTCACCTCCGCGGGGGCTCCCGAGCCATGCCCACACTTCAGTGGGTAGGGAGAATGAGACGGAGAAGAGAGAAGAGCCAGTAAAGCGGGTCACTGCAGTGGGCAACCAGAGCTCAGTCCCCTCTGTGGGTCCTCAAAGAGCCTTGTGGGATCCAGCTTGGAACTGAGAAGGTTGGGAGATTTACCCGATGGCTCCTGCTCCCCCCAACCCCCTCCAGACTCGGGGGTTAACTCCCTACCTTCCAAGCTGTGCATGCACTTGGCTGAACAATCCTCCATGGGGCCAGAGAAAGTCCCATGACACAGGGAGACATGAGCACTCAAGGCAGAAGCTGGCAGCGTGCCCAGGAAGGCATGGCCCCTGGCTGCAGGTGCGATCAGAGGAGGGCTAAAGGGATAAGGGGTGGGGCGTCAAGAGTGTGGGCGGTGCCTGTCTCTCTCCCCCACTTCAAAGCCTCTCTTCCCACAGCCTCTGTGAACCACTCTCTCCTGGTTTCCCATCTCTCTGGCTTTTTCTTCCCAGCACATTTTCAGATTCCTCTCTTCCTCCCAACTTCATGCCTAAATGTGAAACTGGTACCCAGCTGGAGCCTGGCTGGGCCTCTCACTCTGCACTTCCTCCCTGAGGGAACTCGCCTACAACCAGGGCTGCGATCCCCACTTTGCTGCTGACTCCCAAATCCATATCTGAAGCACAGTACTCTCAGTTGCAATCCAAACCCTCATATCTAATTTCTCCACTTAACATCTCTGTTTTGGGATACTTCACAGGCTTTTCAACTTAACATGTCCAAGACTGAACTCATTAACTGCCCCCCCCTGCACCCAGCAAACCTGGTCCTCCTCTGTATTTCTTGTCTCTGTGGATGGCACCACCATCCATTAGTTGCCTGACCCAATCCCCATTCCTGATAATGAACCCCACTGTGGGACCAGGGGCCACAGTTCTGGCTGATGAGCTGTAAGCAGGCGTCTGCTGTGGGTTCCTGGGAAGGCTTTTGTCTTCCTGATACAAGTGTTGCCCCTTCCCATTCTTCCTTCTGGAATGGAGACATGAAGGCAAGAGCAGTAGCAACCACTTTGTAACCATGAGGGAAGGGCCAAGAGACTCACAGAGTCTAAGGGGCTGATGTTCTTGGACTGATATTTGCCTACCTCCTCTTTTCTTGTGGTGCAAGCAAAATACATCTTATTTGTTGAAGTCCCTGTAGTCAGGTTTTTGTGATACATGTAGTACACCGGAGATGCACCACTTGGATTCTCCCTTTAACACGGAGGCACTCCTTTCCCCAGCTGCTGGGAGTGTTGAGTGCCGGATGTCATCCAGTCCAAATACTTCATAATTTCTTCCAAGATTCCACAGCCTGATTTAGCCTAGCTTCTTTCTTTCTGTGGTTTACTTATCTGATTTTCTCATGGGCTGTAAGTTTCTGAAGGACAAGACCATGTCTTCTATGACTTTGTCCCTTTGGTACCTCACACAGGGGCCGGCACATAGCCCACTTCTGTGTTTCATGATCTTTCACGCTCCAGATTACTCTCTTTGGAATGTATCCAGTTTGCCAATGACTTTTTCAAAGTGTGACTTTCAGAACTGAGCTGAATGTTCTAGGAGTGGTCTTAACAAGAGTGGGGCAGTGTGGGACCATCCCTTCCTTTTTTAGAAACATTTCCATCTGTAACTATACCCTAGGGGCAGCGTTCTTTTTAATTTTTCCAGCCACCGTATGCCACTCTTTACTCAGACTGAGCTTACCATTCATTACAGTTTCTTTTTTATCTGAGACGTTGCTAAACCACATCGCTCACATCCTATACCTGGGCTTTCTCTTTCTAGATGGAGGACAGAACTTTATATTTTTTCCTATTAAATGTCACCATTCACACCAGTCCTGACCTCCAAGGCTAATTTATACCAGAACTGAACTTGAGTTTTACATTTTAATTTTAATATTTTAATTTAATTTACTACGATTTCTGCAAATCATCTCAAAACCTTTATGAAAGAGGATGAGGAGGCCCATAAATAAGTGAATACCATTTTGATAGACTCGGTTTATTGTAACAGTCTGTTGAAACATGATTGGAGTCCAAGTGTTAACGCAAGTTCGTGGGCCCGATGCACAGTGAGGCCAAACAAACTGAAACGTCGGCGTTTGGAGTAGAGAAAGGTTTATTGCAGGGCCATCCAAAGAGAGAGGTGGCTAATGCCCTAAAAAGCCTCGAGCCCCCTGAAGGGTTTCAGCAAAGCATTTTTAAAGGCCAGGTGAGGGGGGGCGGGGCGTGTCACAGGGTCAGCTTGTGCACAATTTTCTGATTGGCTGATGGTGAGGTAACAGGGTGGCATCACAGGGGTTAACATGACCAGTCCTTAGGCTCCAGTCCTTAGGAGGCCTGGGGCTATGTGCTCATGGTCATCAAATAGTTAACACCTTCCATTTGGTGAGGGGTTTTCATGTCTGCAAAACAACTCAGGAAATGTGCATCAAATACTATTATCTGGGTCCTTCAGAGAGGAGCTAAAGCAGAGGATATGGGGGAAGGCCTGTCCCGGGAAGGCCCCCATAGGGTCCTGCTTGGTTACACAAATAGATTATCTTCTTGGTAGATTAGCTACTCTACCAACTTGGGGCAATCAGGAATTTGATAGGTGTGTGTCTTCCTGAGGCCCACTGGCTCCATGCATAATATTGTTGAACAGGGCTGACGAAAGAGGCCTGGAGGGGAGTCTGAAAGTGTATCAGCTACTTTGGATTTTATGAGATTTAACTGAAGCCTCACCACCCCCCCACGACCCGGCCACTTTTCCCTACCGCCACATGGTTCCCGCAGGGCTGATAGTACGTGAGGGCAAGAGATGGTCAGATGGGGACCCAGAAAGGCTTGTGTGTATCCGTTCCTGTCCTTACACCAAATCCAAAGCATTTCTTTTTGGATTACGTCCTCTTGAACGCGCTCAGTGCCTCTCCTCCCCTCCACTAGTGCAGAAAATGGAGCCAGGCTGGTTCTCCGGCCCAGACGTGAGTTACCGCTAGGCCCGAGAGGGGCGGGGGGTGACTCTCGCCACTGTCCGCTCCACCGGAGGTTCCTGCCAGGCGTGTCCTCTTGGTTATGATGCAGCGATGCCGGGCATACTTTTTTACGACCGTGTGTTTTCTCTTTCTTCCAGCATTAAAATTTTATTCACCACGTCAGCCTGCTTATTAAGAAGTTCCCAGGTGCTCTCACCTCAGCTGCGCGCCTGCCAGCAGCTCTGGCCGCTACTCTTTTCTCATCTATTACGCCTTCTACGTGCCGAAACGTCTCAGTTGGGTCTCAGAAAACGCGCAGCAGGCAGAGGAAAAGGTCCCAGCCTGCAACATACGCAGCTTTCCTGGGAGTGTGAGCGGCACCCACTTACCCCATCTCCTTTCTTTCCACCCCTCCCCCCAGACGAATTGGGCTGTCCCCCAACTCATGTTCATTTCCAGCTTCCTCCACTTTCCCAGTAACTCACTCCGTATGTTAATTTCTCTGTCTTCCACTCCAGCGGGCAAACCTCAGGGTTAACCCCCTACTCCTTTGCAAATCGGGGACTGAAATTTCCCCCCTCCCCTCCCTTTCCTTGTCTGAGAGAAGGAGCTCTTAACCTTTTCTGTGCCACGGACCCCCCAGTGTCTTGCTTAACCGGAATTACTGCAGGCTCTCATTAAAATGCAGATTCTGATTCAGTAGGTCTGGGTGGGGCCCGAGATCTGCATTTCTAACAAGCTCCCGGGTGGTGCTGCTGGTCCATGGACCACATTTTGAGTAGCCAGGTCTCCGAGGCTTTCACACTTGTGGAGGGGGGATGGAAAGGGGCTGCACTGGATAAACAGAATCCAGCAGAGGCACAGCATCACAGGTGCGCATCCGCCCGGCCCCAGCCCCGCCGCAATTCATCAGCTCCTAACAAATGCTTCTTTATAATCGGGAAATAGAAACCCGCTCTGGCCCAAGCCGGGAACGCTGAATGCGCTCCTCCCACCTTTCCGGGCCGCTGCGCAAGGGGCGGACTCCAGGCGAGGCGGCTTCATAAACCAGAAAAAAAAAAGAGACGAAACAATTAAACCTAGCGAGCCAGGATTGCTCCAAGGAACAGGCTTTCAAAGGCAGCGGAGTCTGGAATTTTTCCAGGCTCTGGGATCAGCCAAAGGGCGCGGGCCTCCTTCCCTCAGCGTGACAGGTGCGCCGGAGGCAGGCTCTGGAATCCGGGCTTGCCTATTGCCCAGCGCCCCGCGTGAGTGAAAATGCACCCGCGGTTGGTAGGGTAACACCCCCCCCCGCCATCCCCATGTGATAGGAAAACACGGAGAAAAGCCATATTCCTTTTAGTTCAGCCGTGGAGCTGTGCCCACTCCCTGTCTCTTCAGAGCAAAGATGTAGAATCACAACTTCCAGAGATGTTCTGGAAGCTGCCATTTCCAACCATCTTCTTTCCTTCCATCCGTCACTCCTCCCTCCCTTCCTTCCCCTCTCTCACTTTGAGGCCCTTACCTTTCACCTAAATAGTTATTCTGCTCATTCAATCCGGAGCTGGATACTGGACAGATATTTCTAAAATCAAACAAATAGATGCCATGAGGTCCCAATTTCCAACCTAAGACAGACACTAATCGCAGATTTAATTGGTAAAAAAAAATTTTTTTTTAAGAAAGATGAAAATTGTCATAAAGCAGTGTTCTCAAAGTGTGGTCCCAGGACCAGGAGCATCAGCATGGCCTGGGAATTTGTTAGAAATGCAGGTTCTCTGACCCTCACCCCAGACGTGCCAAATCAGCCACTCTGGGAGTGCGGTCTGGCTATCTCTGTTTTAGTAAGTCCTCCAGGCTGAAGTTGGAGAAGCACTCCTCTAAAGAAAGAAATACAGAGCCCAGACTCAAGGCCTATGTAATGGACAGGGCAGAGAGCTGGAGAGCAGAGGGGAATTAACATGCTGTCTCCTGGGATGCGGGGAAGGGGACACAGGTCTAGAAGATGCCGCATGCAGACTAGCCCTGGTAGCTGCTAATGGGCAGAAGCTGCTGTAAGGCCACTGCTTCATGGGAGCGGCTCCTAGTGTTCCATTTTGTCACCCACCCTCCCACACTAACTGCCAGGAAACACGATTGTCTACTTTGTGCTAATAAGCTGCCTTGGTTCTTCTAACACACCGAACATGATAAGAGATTGGAGGGATGAAATATCTGGAGTAGTTAAGTAATCAAGGCAGGAGTAATTAGGTAGACTAAACCCCAACAGAAATAATCCATCTTTTGGAAAGAAATGACATTTTGAAAAATTTAGAAATCTTCATCAAGCTATTATGCTGCTGAAATATATAAGCCCTTTGCATTATGTTTTCTTTCTCGGCAACAAGCAACACATGTGAGAGTAATTAAGGGATTTCACTCTGTCCTGAGTACTTCATCTCAGTGATGGTGGCGCTGGGCACTGGAGACTAATATAAATAACTCATCAATTATCTTTCCTAAATAAATTGTCCATTGGTTTAAAGAGAGTATGATTTTGTATCCAGGTATTGCAAAGAGTTTTGCTAAATGTTACAGGCTTTTAGGAAGTTTGTATTGTATGAGCAGGGGAAGCAAAACGGGTCCCATTCCAGAAGTTTCCACGAACTGCGAGGGCTCCTTTTCTTCTCTTGTCGTTCTTCTCGCTTCGTCACTTGATGTGTGTGATTAACCTGCTTGGTGAAATATGGGAGCTCTTGCCCTGGAATGCAGGAGAGGATTTTAGCAGATTATATCCTCTTGTGAAAAATGGCCTTTGTCATCAGTGACTGGGAGAGGACTCCATGGTGTGTGCAGATGTATGGATTAGCAAGGGGCACCGTGGTGCCATAAGAGACAGAGAGTGCTGGGCTTGGCACTGGGAGTCTACCCATGTGCCCTTGAACTAAGCGCATAAGAAGCGGGAGCCTCGGTTTCCTCATCTGTACAGTAAGCGGGGGAGGGAGGGTCAACTCAAAGTCCTTTGGGTGCCTTTCACTCTTGATTCTACCAGGATAAATTTTAGGCATTCAGAATCTCTCCAAAATGGCCCCAAAGGAAAAAAAAATCACAAGAAGGCAGTCTCTCGCTTCTAACGGGAGGCCGGGTGTAGGTATGTCGGGAGCAGGCTTTTCTGTGTCTGCCACGGCACACCCTCCCACCCCTTTTAGAAGTTTCTCTGTGCATTTTCTTGGCTCAGCTCTCGCTGTTCTTGCCACAAGTTTGAAATCGCTGCACAAAGATCCACCTGGCTTTAGGAAGCTGCCGTGCCTCGGAGCACACCTACTCCCAGGCATCGCTTGGAGCAACTGAAGCATGACTTCCCCTAACATGCTATAGGAATTTGGAGTGGAACAAGCAAGGGGGCTGTGGACCTGGATTCGCCACTTTGGGATGCCACCTCCGATCCCCGCCCCCACCCCTCCTCACAGCTCTGGGAGTCACCCGAGGTCAGAGATTCTCCTCCCGAGGCGCCTCTTCGTGGCTGGGCTCCCCCTGGCGACAGGGGCAGAGGTATCTTGCGGAATCCTACACCAGCCGTCCACAGGTCTGGTAATTTTCACAAGAGACCTAGTGGTCTCAACCCAGTCTTCGGCAAGATTGAATAGCACAAGACTGTTGTGAGGCCTCAAGCTACCGGGAAGAGAGGTGCTTGCAAATCTGTGGTTTGGAGGAAGCTGCGCTCAAAACAACAATTCAGATCTTAATTTACAGCCTGCGGATTTGCAGGGAAGAGGATTTCTGGTAAGAGGGCAATTAATGGGGATTTATCCCAAAGCCTAGTTCATTTCCTGCCTTTTAACTCCTTTGCTGCTATCTCTCCGAGCCACTGCCTTGGCTGGCAAAATCATTTCACCCATGAATAAGGTCATTCCTTCCTTCCTCCCTTCATTCGTTCAGCAAACATCTATGAAACAGAGACCATGTACAGGCATTGTACTAGGTTCTGGGAGTGATGGATGAATAGGACCGTCCTTGAGGAATGGGAAGCCTAGTGGGGAGAGATGAGCATTATAAACACAGGTTCATGCTGGAAGCATGACAGGTGCTACAAAAGAGGTAGAGAAAGGAGTCTTGGTGGCAAATTTGTAGTTTCAAGGACCAAATCCCAGCCCCAAGATTGGCTTTCCTTGGACTGCAGAGAGTTAAAAAAATGTAGCCAACATTTAGATACTGAATGACTTCACAAAATAATTCATGACTTTCGGATCTTCTTGAATCATTTGAAGATCAGGCAATTGGGGGCCTGTGTTTGGAGGCAACAAGATCACAAGTGATGCTGAGCAGTGGCTGCTCCCTTTTAATGGGGCTTGCACTTGTCCAGCTGGTCACCGTGACCAGGACGCCCACAACGGGCATATGTGCCCTTTCTCAGCCCATCTCCCGCTGGCAGCTGGCAGCATTTGAGTGGAGGGGCAGAGGTGGATGCATTCCTTCCCTGGGTAGGGCGGTATCTATGTGTCACTGTCCAAGTGCGTGACAGACATGCCCACGAGCTCCTCGGTGACCTGGCCTCTTTTTAGCTGGCTGTGTTTCTAGTAGCCACTTCCGGGCACCTGAATCGTCTGTCTCCTATGACCACTGGCACTTCTGGGAATGGGCCCTGCTGTTTTGTATCCTGGGAGATGTGCTGTCCACTTTGCTAGCCTCCAGTCACGTGTGCGTATTTAAATTTAAGTTATAGTAAACCAAAATGAAATAAAATTAAAAATTCCCTTCCTCAGCGGCACTAGCCGCATTTCACGTGCTCATTAGGGGGTGGCTACCGTTTTGGATGGAGCAGATACAGAACATTTTCGTCATTGAAGAAAGTTCTAATGGACAGCGTGGCTCTGGGGTTTTAGTTCAATTGACATGCTTTCTCCTTTTGAAGAACTCTAACACCTTGTCTGCAAGCGGCCACCCTTCTTTGAAGAGACCATGTAAGCATCCTCTCTTCTTGGAAGTCTCCCCAGGCATCTCCTTCTAGGTGGACTTGTCCAAAGCCACCTCTCTGTCTCCGATATTTCCCCCTTCCACACCCATCACGGCACAAAGAACACCTAATTCTGACACCTGCGAGCTTCTTGTGGGTGGAGGCTGTTACTCATGGCTTCTTTGAACTGGAACTTAGCCCAGAGGTAGCTCCATGGGCACATGGTAGATGCTCTATGAATGTTTGGGGAGTGACTGAGTGGGCGTCTGGCATTCCAGGCAGTAGGAAAGGCGTGGTACCGTGGCTGGGACCTACGGCAGAAGCAAGAGCCAGGGGACAGATGGAGTGGTGGCCCAAGGTCAAGAGCTTGGGGGCAGGGTTTCTGGGGCTCAGACTCAGCCACCCTCCAAGGAGCACCTGATGTCCCAGACCTGTGAGCGAGGCAGGGATGCACGAGAACTCTTTCTACACGCTCAGCCTCAGGTGGAACGCGCATTCACAGCAACTTCCAAGTCGAGCGAGCTGTTACTGCAAACCTCTAAGAAGTCAGTGTCTCGTAGCATTGAACAATGACTGGTCAGCCTTGTGGGGATGGACTCAGAGTCCTTATTTATCAACTCGTCTTTTTTTTTTTCCCCTGCCCTTCTCTGTTTCCTAGTCTGTCTCAGGGGCTCCTTCCTGCCAACCCATTGACCCTCGCTCCCCACCAAACACAGGCAATTTATACCACCACTGTTTACACCTCAGGGTAGCGGAGCTTTTCAGGCCAAAGAATTATGAGAAATAGCACAGAACAGAAACAGCTATTAAAAATAGGAATTCACAGTTAAAAATGATGAGGAATGGTAGGATGGGCCACTGTGACTCTGTTTCATGTGGGCAGCGATCAAGTTATTTTCTTCATGGGAAGGGATTCCACTGTTGGGTCCTAGACCTCATGCCAGTGAAGGTGATGGTGATGGTAGCTGTGGTGTCAATGCCTAAAGCTTGAAAGATGTATGTGAATGTGTGTGTGTCTGTGTGCTTGGGCATCCTTTGGGGCTTTTCGTCTTGAAACTGCAATTTTCTCAAATTTGACCAGAGATACAAAGTAATAGGCATTCCTATTAAAATGCAATGTATGTTGTCTTCAGCTGGGTTCCCTGGAAATGGATTTTGAGCTAGAGATACGTGGGCAGAAGGTTTTTTAAAAAATCAAAACGGGGGCCTCCCGGGTGGTGCAGTGGTTGGGAGTCCGCCTGCCGATGCAGGGGACGTGGGTTCGTGCCCCGGTCCGGGAGGATCCCACATGCCACGGGGCGGCTGGGCCCGTGAGCCATGGCCGCTGAGCCTGCGCGTCCGGAGCCTGTGCTCCGCAGCGGGAGAGGCCACAACAGTGAGAGGCCCACGTACTGCAAAAAAAAAAAAAAAAAAAAAAAAAAATCAAAACGGCTTTATTGAACCATGATTTACATACTGCAAAATTCACCTGTTTGAAGCATACCTTTCAAAGAGTTTTTAGTAAATTTACCCAGTTGTGCAGCCATCACCACAATCCAACTTTAAAACATTTCCGTCACCCCTCGTGTCCGCTACTGGTCATTGTCCATTTCTACCCCCAGCCCCAGGCAATCATTAATCTACTTTCTGTCTCTATAAATTTGCCTTTTCTGGATATTTCATGTGAGTAGAATTACACAGTATGTGGTTTTCATGTCTGGCTTCTTTTATTAGGCATAATGTTTTCAAGCTTCATTCACGTTTTAACATGTATCCATGCTTTGTTCCTTTTTATAGCCGAATAATATTCCACTGTATGGGTAGACCACATTTTATTTATCTGTTCATCTGTTGATGGACATTTGTGTTGTCTCCACTTTTTGGCTATTATGAGTAATGCTGCTATGAACACTTGTGCACAAGTCTTTGTGTGGACAGACATAAGTTTTCATTTTTTCTTGGGTATTTACCTAGGAGTGGAATTGCTGGATCATATGGTATATTTATGGTTAACTTTTTAAGAAATCGCCAAATTGTTTTTGAAGTGGCTGCTTCATTTGCATTTCCACCAGCAGAGTATGAGAGTCCCAGTTGCTCCACATCCTCACTGACACTTGCTACTGTCTTTTTGATTCTAGCCATCCTAGTGGTGTGAAGTGATATCTCATTGTGGGTTTGATTTGCATTTCCCTAATGACTAATGATGTCGAGCATCTTTTCATATGCTTATTAGCCATTTGTACAATATATCGTCTTTGATGAAACAGCTATTCAAATGTCTTTACTCATTTTAAAAAAATTGGGTTCTTCTTTTCCTCATTATTGAGTTTTAAGAGTTTAAAGAAAAAAAAAATTTTTTTTTGGATGCAAGACCTTTATCGGTTATATGATTTGCAAATATTTTTTCCCAGTCTGTGGCATGTCTTTTCATTTTCTTAATGGTGTCTTTTGAAGTGAAAAAGTTATAAAATTTGATGTAGTCCAATTTATAATTTAAAAATTTTATGGATTATGCTTTTGGTGTCATATTTAAGATGAAGACTAATCCAAGTCCACAAAGATTTTGTCGTGTGTTTTCTTCTAAAAGTTTTATAGTTTTAGCTCTAACATTTAGATCTATCATCCATTTTGAGTTAATTTTTGTATATGATGAGAGATAAGGGTTTAAATTCATCTTTTTCCATAAGATTATCCAGTTGTCCCAGCATCATTTATTGAAAAGATTATCCTTTCCCATTGAATAGTCTTGGCACCTGTGTTGAAAATTAATTGACCATAAATGTAAGGGTTTCTTTCTGGACTGTCAATTCTGCTCCATTGGTTTATATGTCTATCCTTACACCAGTAACACACTATCTTGATTACTATAACTTTGTAGTATATTTTAAATCAGGAAGTATAAGTCCTCCAATTTTATTCTTCCTTTCAAAATTGTTTTGGCTCTTCTGGTTACTTTACAGCTTCATATACATACTAGGATCAGCTCAGTTGCTGCATGCAGGTTTATTGGGAGTGGCTCTAGAGAGGCACCTGCAAGGGAGTGAGGGATGCAGGATGGGGAAGCTGACGCATAAAGCAGTTGCAACTGAGGCCTCAGCAGATACGGGGGCATTGGAGCTGAGATGGCCCTTCAGAATTGTCCCAAATTGAGGTGAGGGGGCCAGGCCTTTGTACCCCTGTATCAGCCAGGGATGGCTGAGGGCTGTCTCCTGGGAGGGGAGCATAAACTTGGGCAGGGCAGTTTCTTGTGACTGAGGGCAATGCCCAGTGAAGGACCCAGCTGTTTGAACTGGAACTTAGCCCAGAGGTAGCTCCATGGGCACATGGTAGATGCTCTATGAATGTTTGGGGAGTGACTGAGTGGGCGTCTGGCATTCCAGGCTGATCAACAGCTGATATTCTCAGCCACTGGGGGATAGGTGTGTTGGCCCTGACACGGACTGTCTCATGTCTTCAGTGTCCCCTAAGTCTACCCCTGTGCTGTTCTGATTTACTTGCCTCTTAGGTAAGTTTGTCCCATTTGGGAAGACCTTCTCTAGGATTCTGAATGGTCTTATTTCCCAGGAAACTTACAAAAGAAGAGTTAATTGATCTTGTGGCCATAACTGATGTTCACCACCGCCACCTCTATCATCCGTTCAAGGATCCCCTCACACCTGGGTAGCACCTCTGCTAATTCTAGGCAGCTTTCCTGGTGGGGTGAGTTAGACTTTCATTGCATATGGGTCTGGGCCTCTGGTTACCATGCTCTTCTCAGACTATGGTTGCCATATTTGCCTATTTACCATTAAAATTGGATGTGGGAGCACCAAGATGAGATTGTAGTCAATAGGACTTAAGTGCTACATGGATCAACCCTAAGGCTCTAGGACATGATGATGCTGGTCCTTCTGCCCACCTTGGGCCCTCCACGGTCAGCACTGCCCCAGCTGGCATGCCAGACTTTGCTGACCTCTTCCACCAACTTCTGTTCTCACTGGTGAGAGAGATTTGAGACAGGAGGATCCAAGGCACGGGGAGCTGCAGCCAGCCATCTCCAATAGAAACTCATAAGGAGCCCACACAGAATCCAGAACAATCTCCAACAGACCCAGAAAGTCAGCCCTTCTGTGGTCGCTCAAGATGAAATCAAATCAAGCAACAACCATAACCTAAACCGTACTTTTTTTTTTCATTTTCAAATCGATCACCTGGGCTTTATTTAATGGGTTGTATAATACACGTAAAGTTCTGTCCTAGGCCTTAGGTGAAAAAGAAAGAACCCCAAGACATACTCTCTACTCTTGAGGGTTGTAGCTTAGGAGAGGGGTTGGCAAACTGTGGCCCACAAGACAAATCTGGCCAACAGTAGCGACGGAGGTCAATGTGGCCCAAGAAGCTGAAAATATTTACAATCTGGTCCTCTACAGAGAAAGGTTACCAACTTCTGGTTTAGGAGGCTAGGTGTGCAGCTAGTCTGACGCCGGCTACTGTAACAAACAAATCCAAGATCTCAGTGGCTTAACACTTCCAGCCATAAAGGGTTACTTCCTGTTCATGTCACAGTCGAATGCAGGTGGGGGCATTGAGGGAACCCATCGTAGTAGAGGCTACTAGGTCTTTTCTCAGTTCCCCTTCATCAGGCTGGTACCCCCGTCCAGCAGCTGTTGTAAAAGTTGGATGCTGATTGCTCCCAGTCACACCATTATCCAGCTATTTGCCCTGAGTCCACAGGCAACCACTCTACCCAGAAATGCCGGAGAGGACAGGCAGCCCCGGGAGGTAGGCCATAGCCAATGACTGACTGACCCAGAGTACAGATGCCTGGCTCCGTGTTCTCAAGTGGACACAACTCCATGGAGCCATTCAGCTTCCAGAGCTCCCTGGGGAATCAGAGGCTAAACTTCATCTCAAACTACCTGTTTGCTGAGATTCTTCCCTTGACTTATCCTGCTTCTCTCTTTGTAGGTTTCACCTGGGAGCGTTCTATCATTCAATCCCTTGCATAGGAATCCCCATTACAAGCTCTGCCTTTGGGGAGCCTGACCTAGCTTCTAACATGCTGTAGCATTGCCATCTTCAAAATGTGCCTTCAAGGTCACTCTGGCATCATCCAGCAAGCAGACAGGAGCAAGGGAGAGAGAAGGCACCCTGATTCTTCAGTACCACATCCCTTTTGCTCACATTTGATTGGTGAAAGCTAGTCTCTCATCAAGATTAAAAGGGGCTTCGAAATTAGTTTAACTGTGTGCCCAGGAAGAGGAAACAGTTTTATTGAGCATCTGGCCCATCTCTGCCCCAAGGCATGTGTCTGAAGCCATTCCCCAGTGAAATCTCAGATCCAGATGATACCACGGTGAGAGCAGGTCACAAGGCAGAACATGATTACTTTCTCCATGAGTGGAACAGCCCTTGGGGCTCCTACATATTTGTGGTAACCCTTTCCCTGTCGGCCTTCCCAGCTCTTCTTCCAGGGCGGGAACGATGACGGAATCATCTCCCCAGCACCTAGCCCAATGCGAGGCACATAGAAGGAAGTTGATAAACGTTTGGTGAATAAAAGCACTGTTAATCGGGGCAGTCCAGCAGAGGGGATGGAATGCGCGCTTGGCCTTGGAATGGTGGAGCAGACTTGCAGAGGGGTGGAGGGCGGGCCGGGAGCATCCTCCCAGGCAGAGAAAATAATGGCGAGCTGATTTTCAAACGTTGGCTCTCCGAGTAAGCAGAGGCTTCTGGGAACAAATCTACTGGTCCACACGTTCTTTCCCTGGTGGGCCTCAGCCATGTCTCCAAGAACCTCCAAATAAACAGCTCGCTCTTCTCTTGCCAACACAGCTGTCCCGGCTGTTAGCAACTGCAAAGATTCGGCTAGAATGAAAGTCTCTCTCTCTCTCTGTCCCACTCCTAAGGTTGTCTCAGTGACCTCTCTCGCCAGTGCCGTGCTACACATTCTGAGTCTGTTTTGGTCTCTCTGCCAGCTCATTAGTTTCTGAGTCTGGATGTTTCTTGGCTTGATAATCAGCGGCCCCCTTGGCTGGGGGCCTGCCTGGCTCTCATTAGCAGCTGTAGTCCTTGTGGAGATCACAGGGAACCCCCATAGAAGTCATATTTGTAAATATCTGCTGGAATGATAACAAGGCCATGCAGACGGGAACGGGAACACAGTAATTAAAAACATCGCCTGGTCACCAATGTGGCTTGTCCTTAATGAATCATATTAAGACAAATCCAAAGGACACGTAGGTTTGCGTTGAGAGCTAGCAAGGGGGTTGAGTACATTCTTACGGCAAACCGGGCGCTTTGGGGTTAAATCTGGCATTACCTTCTTCAGGATCTTGTACTTAATTTTACTAAAACCTCTGCGAATGTTGTCTTCTTTGTCAGAGACAACTTGCCGTACAGCTCCTGATGTCAGGTACCATGCTTTGCATCTTGGAAACGGGGCTCACATATGTCTAACCGTTGGCCAAATGTTTTGAATGCCATTTTTGAAATTCCTGGTGGAAGAGTTCCTACTGCCCTGGAGATGTCTCTTCTGCGTATTCTTAGAAACAGAACAATAAACAAGGACACTTGGGAAAAAAAGGGCGGCTTTCCCTGATTGCCAAGTGAAATACAACTTTGTTATTGAGGTCTCTTGCTCCGCCTTTGGAAAAGCTGGGATTACATGTTCTTTTCTCCAGTGTTTTTTTAAAAAAAGTAAGACGTTGGCTTCAAATGAATCCACAGAACTTTGAACTAAAATGAGGTTCCTTTCTAGAATACCACACTAGAGAAGAACACAGCAGGCTGCCAGAAGCTGGAGCGGGGGAGACCACAAGGGGCAGAGTTACTGCACGGAGGAGCTTTGGATGGTCGCGCCTTCCTATTTCTCAAAACTGGGTTCCCCGGCTGGCCTCCATCCAGCCCACTAGAGGTGACTCACTCACTCTCCACAATGCATTGTGGGACCACGTCGGGTGCGTCACAGTCAACGTACTCCTTGGAGCTCCCGAGGAAGATTCAGACTTGATGTTCCCACTTGGCCTCATCCACGTGCTGGCTTCTGAGGTACGGGGCTCTCGATAAAGACTAAGCTGGGCCACACTTGCCTATTTTGAACAAACACATCTGCCTGAAGGGGGTTTGGAGGGGAGGAAGAAGGAAAAGGAAGGTTCTGTAAAGCTGCATGGTCGGGCGTTATAATGTAGTAAACTCAGAGCTTGCTCGAGGGCTATTTGATCCATGATTATCTTATTACGTGGCTTACACGTAGCGGCTTGCTCTAAAGAAAGCCCAGGAGAAATCACCATCCGTGGATCCCCCCATAAAAGAAAAAACTGGGTCAGCGAAACTCTATCTTTTGTTCGTTGAAGCAGTGGGCTGTGGGACTCCAGGACCCGGATGGGAAGTGCCAGCTGGAATCCCCGTCTGGCCTTGTTTAGCTCTCTGTGCATGTCCTGCCACCCTTTTTGTCCTCAGGGATGCCTGTGCCCATCACCCCCCAACAATAGAGTGGCTGTGTAAGGGGCCAGGGGCCAGTGAGGCTTCAGGAAGTCTGGGAGCAGGAGAGTGCAGACCAGCACGTAGGGAAGGAAGCTGCATATCACCCGCTCTCAGTTCCAGCCTCTCTCCTCCTACCCAGTGGCAGGGTGGCAAGGTTCTTAATGATAATTTTTAGAAGGCCTCTGCTCATTTGCAAATCACTGTGTCTCATTTGCATACCAGATCCAGGAGGCCCCAACTCCGCATATGGAAAATGGAACGCAGTATAAATAAGATAAATGGATTAGGTCAGCTGACTGCAACTGTAGCCACGGTCGACCCACGGGCACAGTGTGCATGAACTACAGTGGAGGTTTGTCAATCAGGCAATTTATTCCCATCCTGGAAGTAGAGAAGCCGGATGTGCACGCACGCACGCACGGACGCACGCACGCTCGCAGACTTGCCAATAATTCCCGCTGGGAAATAGGTCATCAGACAGTTCCTGCACGGTGCTGGCGTGGCCTGCCAGCCCTCAGTGGAGGCGAGGGGAAGCTTGGGGAGACCACCTGCCCTCCAGGAGCATCGTCAGAAAGAAGGTTTGTGTCCACAGACCGTGGGCGGTCCATTGAAAGCCAGTCTCCTTGAACTTGCTGACTTAGCGAGAGAAGAGTTGCTGGAAGGAGGGCACTGGGGACCTTTCAGGTCTTCTCACCTATGCTTGTCCTCAGAGGCCTGGCCATCCTGGGGCAGTGGTCTAGGTCTGGCAAGGCCTGGGGACACAGGAAGTATTGGCTCCTTCTCAGCTGGAGAAAAGAAAATCACCCTGGCACCCGGCCACCTGCTCCTGCCCAGCTACCTCTCCCCCGCTCCTCAGCCTGACACATGAGTCCCCAAGGCTGACGCACACCCTTTCCGGACACAGACCATCCATCATGGCAACGCCATCCAGGATGGTAGCAGGCGGCCTGTCCTTTTGATCAGCACAACTCCGGAAGCGAGGCGCGGGCGATGGGTTGCTGCAGGGGGATTAATATGATGGGATGTGCGCACCTTTTGCAATTAGTTAATGGCTTGGCTGTGTGGGGTAGGCTTCTTTGGCCTTCTGTCTTGGGATTAATGACCTCAGATGACAGATGGAAACTTAAAATCGCTCAGGAAAAGAAAACAAGCTGGGGGGTGTGGGGGAGGAGTGGGTAAAGTGGTCCAGCTCCTCGGGAGGGGGAGGGGGGCGAGGGCAGCAGCGGGGAGGGGAAAGATGGCCTGGGGTCAGTGAGGAGGGAAGGAGTTTGATCACAGAAGCGTCCCGGAGATTGCTTTGTGAGCTGGGATTTCACAATAGCTGTAGACAGGTGTGTGTGTGTGTGTGTGTGTGTGTGTGTGTGAGCACATGCACATTTGGCTATGTATGTCTATGCATAGGCGATTGTAAGTGTGTGTGTTTATATACGGGTGTGTCGGTGCACGTGTATGCACATGCGGGAGTGTGTGTATGCGTCTTTGTGTGTTAGTGTCTGCGCAGGAGGGAGTGTGGGTTGTATAGCATGTGGGGTGTATGTTTATGCACGGTGTGTCTGCAGTGTGTGTCTCTGTGTGGTGTGTGTATGGTGTGTGTGGAGGTAGCTGGGTCTTGCACATGCCGAGGCCAGGCAGGCTTCACCCCAGTGCTGAACCCACTGCATCTCCTCGGGCCCCTCTCTGCCAGCCGCTCTCTTGATCCAGGGCCCCTTGCTGTCCGCGCTGGGCCATCCATGGGCTGCTTCCTTCTCTCGGGCACCTGGGGCTCAGCCCGCTGCCGTCTCGCCATGGTGGGGCACCCTCCTTCCCCGACCCAGGCTGGGCTGCAGGATGAGTCACAATCTCTCCTCTTCTTTCTTCTCTCTCCTAGAAGGATCACCGGCAGAACCTTCCGGTGTCAGGGTTTCAAAGCTGATCACCATGGGGGGGCGGGGTGGGTAACTACCCTGTGGCCAAAGAGAGGGGTATTCATGATCGAGAAAAAGATTGGGGGGGGTGGCCCAGAAATAACACAAGTGGGCACTTCAGAAAGGGTCAGCGTTTCTCCAGATCCTAAGAGCAACTGGGTGCCTTTGAGGCCGGATTGCCCAGGATGCCCTTGACGGAGGGCTTTAATCTGTGGCCTCTCCTATGTTGGGGCTGAGGCTGCCGGTAGCCTGGAGCACATCATCGTTGCGCTGGGGTGAAGGTGCTGGAAGGACCTTTCTTGTCTACATAGAATCGGAGTTCCGTGTTAACGGGGTCTCCTGTGACTCCCTGGCTCTGGTCCTCCCGAGAGGGCTGGTGGGCACTGCTGCTCTGTGCCAGCAGCACAGGCAGGATGGCTGCACTTGGAGGCCTTCTGGCTGGGAAGGGGCTCTGGGGGAGGAAATAGAATTCTCCTAATACCTTTCTAGGTTCTTGGCTAAGACCCTCCTGTAATAGAAGACAGATGAACAGGAGAAAAACAAAAGGAAGTTTAGTAACCTGTATACTGTCTGTATACATGGGAGAGCCCCAGGAAAAATGAGTAGCTCCCCAAAATGGCTCAAAGCACCACCTTAAATCCCATCTCCAGCTAAAGACAAAGGAAGATGCTGGGGGTGGGTGGTGGGGCCATTTACGGGAGGTTGTCAGGAAATGCACGGGAAACAAAGGTAAGGTTGTTATGCAGATTTAAGTCCGTGCCTGCTTCATTCATAAGAGTTTCTAGAGATTTCGAGTCATCTTCTTCTTCCTGGTACAGAGAGGGAGACACCCTGGCGAATGGAAATTTCCCTTACACACGGAAATGTCTCTTACAAAACTTCTACTCTGTTTTCAGAGCTTCTCCAGTGACTGCCGTTTCTTAAAAGTAATCAGCCTAAAATCATCCTTATACCTAAGAGGCATATTTTGGGGTGGCAAATTTGACTTCCCTTCAGGGCCAATTGTAAACATTTGCATCTGAGATTCACAATAACAGAAACCAGAGCGGTCCCACCTCGGCTTCATGATGGTGGTGGGGATTCTCCAAGCTGATCACCCAAGCCCTGGGCCCCCAGGACTGGGACCCCCGCCATTGGGCTGAAGGTGTGGGTCTGACACTGGAGAGCCACACCCTAGATGCCCTGCATCCTGCTTAACAGGGCTCATCAGCCTCCATCTCCTTGCACCCCAGAACTATGAGATGACTGACCTTCTTTTGGACTAAGTTTCCCCTTTTGTGGTGACAATTTTAGGAATCCCCAAGCAGAAGATAATTTCTCCTAAGTTCCATTTCACTCAGGGATCTTAAAGTTCATGAGGGTGTCAGGGAGGAAAACATTTTCCTCTACCCCTGTGGGTTCTTTGGCTGATTTAATAATCAAATAAACACAAGACAGAGTAACAGGAGAAAAACAAATTTAATTTTGTACCTAAGGGATTCCCATAAAAATATAAGACCCAGGGGCAACTGGGGCAGTTGAGGCTTATATGACATCCTGAGCCAAGAAATGGGATAGGGGCCTAGGGTTTCCAAAGACAGGAGGGTCAGTCACAGGATGATAAGAAGAGCAGATAGTTGGTAATTAGATGTTCGCCCTGCCATGCAGATGCGTCATTCAGATAAAACTTATCTTTGGTAATAGCTCTGTCTCTGAGCCAGGCTCCCCTGTCTAAATTCTCTTAGGTAGTTAAAAGGGGGAAGTAAAAAGCTCTTCCTCGGTATTTTAGGTCTTGACTATCTTCAGCTCAAAATAGTCCACATGCCACAGTGGCACATTTTGGGGAGGCTCATCCTAAACTGCTTCAAGGGAAAAACCCAGTTCAAATTAGCAAATGCAAACGTGGCAATTCTTGTTTTATATAATTGCAATAATTGGAGTTCAGGCATGGCTGGATCCAGGAGCACACCCCATACTGTCAGCTCTCTCTCTCTCTCTCTCTCTCTTTCTCTCTTCCATTGTTCTTGACTCTGCACTATCCTCATTCTTTGCTGATGCATAACAGCTCTCTCCACTCAGCACAAGAAGTTGCTGCCTTCAGAGCCTTCCAGTTTTGCCACCTCATGAAAACAGAGTTTCTCTTTACCATGCAGTTGTATGTTGGTAAATGTTTAACCATTGACTCTCCAAATAAAAAAAGCTCTGTTGTGTAGCATTTGCTGATTTCTCCAGAGTACACATATTCCCACCATGGTCCGTTTCAAGGTCCTCAAGAGCTGCACATCTTTGGCTCTCAAAAGCTGGTGGAAGGAGGGCTCCAGCACACTGCTGCTTTGGTGTCTGCACACCCATTCCAGGAAATCAGTCTGATTGCCTGTGCTTGGCACTCAGGCCCAGCCCCAGACTGAGCCCCATGTCCAGGGGAATGGGCTGTGTTGATAGGTCAGGACGAACTCTCTTGTTGCCTGGTGGCTGGGGTTGGGGAGGGGGCGTTAAGACGATGGGACCAAGAGCCAGACGAAAACCACATGGAATGGGAGTGGGAACCCCCAGAAGGGGCCTAAACAACATGTGTTCCCGGGAGGCCTTTTCCATGGCTGACACTCCCTGGGGCGTCTCAGATATTACTCTAGCAGCTGCTTTGTGAAGATGGAAGAGAGGACATGCTGTTAGAGTGACATCCTCAAAGCAGAAATCCGAGGAAAGGGATAAGTCAGATGAGGAGCCAGATGAGAACAAGAAGGGGAAGAGGAAGCAGCTCTTGGATGGGACTCAGCCCATCAGGGGATGGAGGAGGGAACACGGTTGACCCAGTTTGGCAGGGACCCAGCAGTATTCTGTGTTCATTTCCCCTAAAACAAAGATGTCAGGCAAAGCCGCAGACTGGCAGGGCTGCCTGCAGAGAGGCAATGTTGCATAACCAGGAGTTGTGACCTCCTGGCCTGAGCACAGGACATCGCAGGGCCCCAAGGAGTGGTTGACTCATCTTCCCCTAGGAAATAGACCAGGCATCCAGGTGTAACTAATCGGAGTGTGATTGTCCACACACGTGTGCTTGTCTGTGTGTGTGTGTGTGTGTGTGTGTGTGTGTGTGTGTGTTAACCATGGGCAACTGGGCAGGAAGAACAGGGAGCCTTAACAAGGATTACATAGAAGATGAGTCCTGGATGGGGGCAAGAACAGGGTGAGCTAAGGCCAGGCCAGGCCAGCCCATCTGGCAGGGTCTGTGGCCCTGGGGCCATCAGGTGAGGGGAGCTGTGGAGGCTGCCCTGCATGGCTCTGAGCTGCCCATGATTCTGTTGGCTGTGGAGCTGTCCTGGGGTGTAGGGGACACAGTTAAATGCTAAGCACAGAAGAAGGGAAGCTGCTCTCGAGACATCTCTTGTTATAAAGCAATGGATCTCAAAGTGTGGTCCTCAGACTGGCAGCATTGATATCACCTGGGAACTTGTTAGAAATGCAAGGGGCCACACATCAGACCTCAGAATCAGACACTTTGGGGGGTTGGGCCCAGTAATCTGTGTTTAACAAGTCCTCCAGGGGATTTGCAGGCCTGCTGCAGTGTGAGAACCACCGTGGTATAGGAAGAGCAGATGCCCAGAAGTGTGTTAAGAGCAAACATCATGGTGTAGGTGTGCGCTGTGGGTCCTCTGTTTGCCTTCCAAGATCCATTTCAACTATTTCCCACCATGTTCTGTGTCCTGGAGACCCAGCTGTGTGGATTGATTCTTTGGGCTCCTTGCCAGCTGGCTTTTAGTTGGGTTTGGCCAGTTGTGAGCAACAGATTGGAGGTGGGAGGAGAGAGAGGTCGGGGTATTTCTCCTTTGCCTCCCCTCTGCTCACCTCTCTGCTACAAGGAAGGCCATGTCCCTCCATCATTGCAGCTCCTGCTGGAGGCCCCCCCCTTCAAGGTTCTACCTCTCCCTGGGCTCCCATATGACAGTATTCCCTCCCCTTGTCCTAGGAGTGCTAATGGCTTCCAGCTGATCCCAGTTTCTAGGTGCCTCAACATCCCCGCCTGGTTGCTGTCACCCGTCAGCCCCTCTGCATGTGTCCCCTACAGCAAAGTCTGTTTATCTGCTTCTGTGTTGGTGAGGGTTGCCTCCTGGCAACACCTGACTGATAGCAGGTGAGGCATAAACAGGTACCCCATGCTGATGCTGTCCCCACCTGACCTTCTGGAGACGACAATTTATTTCTCTGGTGCCCATAGGAGAAGAGAAAGAACTGTAATAGGTTCAGCCACCCACTACATGCAGGGGACGTTCTTGGTGCTAGTCTGTGTATAATCGAGTTCAACCCTTTCCCTAGCCCACCACTGTCGGTACTCTATTTTCCAGTTTGACAACAGTGAAACAAAGGCTCAAAGTCTGACAACTGGTAGATGCAGAAACAGGATTTGAATTCCTGTCTGTCTGGTTCCTAAGTCTGTGTGTTTCCCACAGCATAGGTTGCCTTCCCATAAATTACAACAAATGCCTGGAATCTTCTCATGGCAAGATGATACTCTCAAGATAGATACAGACCCCCAAAAGAGCAGGGATATTCTGAAATGCTACAAGGAAGATGCTTCTTCTGAATGCTGGCCATGTGGTTTTTGTTGGCATCAGCAGGCTAAGGGAAGACTTGGTGGGGAGGTGGTGGGGGCACAACCATTGAGGTCTCTGGGACCCAGTCACTTCATCTAGATTGTCTAGAGTAATTATCAAGGGAATCCAGTGAGGTGGAGATTATTACCTATTTCACAGATGAGAATTTGAGGCTCAGAAAGGTTAGGTCATTTGATAGCAACCCTCCCCACTAGAATGGAGCTCCAGGATCAGGATTTTTGTCTATTTTTTTCCTACAGCTGTATCCCCAGGGCTAGAAGAATGCCTGGCTCATAGTAGGTGCTCAATAAATAGTTACTGGATGTGCCAAAGAAGGTATGTTATAGAGGCAGTAAATTGTAAATCTGGGATCAGAATCCAGGACTTAGAAGTCAAGTTTTCCACGTTATTACCATCCTGCTTTCCCCCAAATTAATACCTAGAAATGTACACTTATTGAGCACCGACTGTATGTTTTGCTCTGTCGTTGGTGCATTTGCAAGCACACCCATGATAAGTGTTCTTTATGTTCTTTTGTAACTTAAATTTTTTTTTCTGAAACATTTCAGGGTTTGATTTCTTTCTCCTAATTGATTTTAGTGTGGTTATGCCCACTGTTGGGTGGTGTTTTTACTTCTCTGCTCCGCATAAAGGGGCTGGGTCAAGTCACCTGGATGAATGACCTTCCTTCATTATGTGTAACCTCCTCGCTCCTAGAGAAGTCACCATTTCTCTTCAAAGTGATGCCACGTCAGTGGCACAACTATACCTAGTAAAGTGGGTAAAGGCACAAAAAGTGGTGTCAAATGGCCCTCCAAACCCCAGCCTGCGACCACAGGTGTCAGACCTCATGGGGCTCCCGGCTACACCTTGTGCCATAGTGGTGGCCACAGCCCTGACCTACTGCTTCAGGTACAGCTCAGTGATACTCAGCTCATCTTCCTTAAACGTCCACAAGGGCAGAGACCATGTCTGTATAGCAGTGTTTGACATACAGTGGGTGCTCAATAAACACACATTGAAAAATGACTTAATGATATAGTTGAATGATCACAGCAACATGCTGCATTATGATCGCCCCCACTTTACAGATGAGGCAACTGAGGCTCAGTGCAGTGAACCCAAGGATTTCTGACTTCCTGGTCACCCTCTTTGACCACCAGCATAGAATCTCTTCACATTTTGAACATTTCAGTTTAGGATTTGAACCAAGGATCCCAGAAACTGTCTTCTCCCATGATCTGGTGTTGGAACTTCAAATGTAGTTAGCCAGGAACTTTTGCTATAAGAGGCTCTAAGCTGGTGGAAAAAACCATAATTTGGCAACTCATGTCTAGAAATATGTTCTCCTACCCCTCCAACTCCAGCCGAACTCAGGGGGCAGAACTGGCCGTGGGAAGTTGCCACCTTCACTTTGATGACATCGCTGGGACATGCCACAGGATGGGCCAACTCCTGCATGGAAGCTCTAGTCATGAAAGGTGCAGTCTGCTTCTTGGGTTCAGATGTGGAAGGCTGGGTCTTGGCTCCTTCTCAGCCCACCTGGACAGAAGCCTAGAGAGCTGGAAAGATGGGCTGAGAGCTGAGTAGAGAGCTAAATTCTTGTCTCTGTCACAAAAGTATGTGTCTCCATCATATGTCGGGTCATTTGAGGAGGAAAGAAACGTAAAACCACCAAACCGTTCTACTGAGGGTGTTAAGAAGGCTCAATAAATTAAAGTCAGAATCTACAAGTTGAGTGGATTAGGGTGTAATTCCTCACATTCTATTATAGAAGGCCTAACCTCAGGGTCCCTTTAAATGACGAAGTTCTGCCTCACTGGAATTAAAAATATAATTTCTCATTCATTCATTCAACATTTATTGAACTCTTATATGACAGACACTGGGCTAGGTGCCTGGGATTAAGAAATGGGATAAAATGTAATTTATGCAACTCAAAAAACATCTGATGGTTAATTGCAGGTGTTAACTTGAATGGGCTGTGGGAGGCCCAGAAATGTGGTCAAACATTATTCTGGGTGTGTCTTTGAGGGTGTTTCTGGATGACATTACCATTAAAATCAATAAACTTTGGCTAAAGCAGATTGTCCTCCCTAACGTGGGTGGACCTCACCCAAACAGTTGAAGGCCTGACTAGAACAAAAAAATTGGCCTCCTTGAGCAGGAGGGAATTCTATAGCAGATGACCTTGGACTTCATCTGCAACATTGGCTTTTCCTGCCTGATGGCCTTCAAACTGGAACATCGGCTTTTGCTGGGTCTCCAGACTGCTGGCCCGCCTTGCGTATTTGACTTGCCCTGGAGAACTTTGACTAATAGAATATCCCACTATTATGTTTCTGCTTGTCCTTATGTCTATCCCTTATTGGAAATTATTTCAAGTGGCTACTGTTAACATACATGCTATACCAAGACGCAATAAAATGGATCAGGAACAAGAGTGAGGTGGGCACCTGGGGGAATTGCTCTCCTAGCATCCTTTTATGAGAACTACAGTCCCCCCAGTTCAAGGCAACACCTATTGCCATTTTGTACAAGATGACCCAATCCCTGCCATAGCTGATTGGCCTGAGGTTAGGCACCTGCTCTGATTGGGCCAGTCAGGGCTGTTTCTTGGGAGACAGCTCTGATTGGTTAAAAGTAGGAGCAAGCATCAGGGCAGCAAATGAGGTTTCAAGAGGTAAAGTTCAGGAGCCACCTGTGACCATGTTTCCACCCTGTAGAGAAAGCTGGGCTGTAGTGAGAGAGGACAAGGAAGAGGAAGTGAGAGAGAAACCAAGATGGCAGGTGGGGGAATGGAGTGGCCCCTCACTCCAGCTGTAACTGGGCCCAACCACATTTTTCTTGCATGGGACACCCCAGTATTCTTATCATAAATCTCCCCTTTTTTGTTAACATAGTTCAAGTTGGTTTCTGTCACTTTCAACCAAAGCACTTTTTAGACTGAAGGGAAAACAGAAACAAAAGTAAAAAATGAAGCTAGGGTTAAGGTTAGTGGATGAACTTGAGGCTCTGTGGTCCCACAGATGTGATAGAACTGGGCCACACGGTTAGCCCTAAGCTTTCTAGAGGCTGGCCCAAAGAGGATGATGTGATTTAAAAGATTCAGTGTCTACACGAATCAAAAGAAATCAATCGGTCAGAAGCAACACGCATCATGGTGTAATACTGAGACCAGACAGAACTTTCTTTGGGGGGCCTTTTGAGAGAGGGCACGAGACAATTTGACAGCGATTCTCAAAGGTCATTTGGACCAGCAGCAGCATGATCAACTGGGAACTTGTTAGAAATACACAGTCTTGTCTTTGTTCTCTGGGGGTGGGGCCCAGCAGTCTGTTTAAACAGGCCTCCAGGTGACTCTGAAGCGCACTAATGTTTGAGAACCACTACAGTATGACAAGCAATGTTCCCACAACATCTCACCCCAACAGCCAGCACAGCAATGAACTTTATAGGACTCTTGCCCAAAACAATAATTGCAGTGGATATCTGCTGGTTTTGTCTGCCCTGCACCACTCTTTCAGTTGCAGCCCCTCCTCCACCAACTTCTGTGGTTTGGGGAAGATGGTCAGTCCCGAAGCCCCACCTGTGCTTGGGCCACAGGATGGTCACATGACCCAGGCCTGGCCAATCATAGGACAGTCTTATCTGGTCCAAAGTGATTGAACCAGGGGGATCATATGTCCCCAGCAGGGCCAGTCAGGAGCCCATCATGAGATTTGAAAAATGGTTACTGGTGGAGTGTGAGAGAGGGTTTTTCTTCTTTTCTAATAGCAAGTTAAAAGGTGGGGGAGAGACTGAGAGAGAGAGATTGAGAGAGAGAGAGAAGAGATTGATTTGATAATCCTTACGATTCCAACCCTAGGATCCATGCCCTTAACTACTGTACCCCACTGTCTCTCACTGCAGAAAAGCCCTAAGACTTTCCCAACTGGACTCAGGCCAGAGATGAATCATTCTGGATCTGCAACTTCCTGGGGAAACTGGCATTACCGTGGCTGGTACCCTCTGGCTGGCTGTGGGAGCGGAGCCATATGAGTATGGGCTTCTGGGTACATTTTTGGAGTAGCTGGGATGGGGCTGGAATAGAGGGGCAGTGGCTTCTTCAAGGAGGAACCTCTCTTGACTTGGAATCTAGCCAGGGGTATATTTTGCTACAAGTTGCTCTCAAAAGGGATGCCAGGAAGTTCCGTGGTTCCAAGTTAAACAGCCTGTGAGTTCTTTACTGAAATTTGCAGGGCCGAAATGGACATCTGCTTTAGACATTGTTCGGCCTAAAATTCTTATGGCCTGACTCCTTAACAGATAGGATAAGTGGGAGGGTCCTTCCCTTTCTTCAATTCTCAAAGGCTCTGCAACACAAAAAAAGGTTAAGATACACCACTCCGTGGTAGGCAACTCTAGGATTGCCTTTTCTCCTCTCCACTAAAAATGATCAAAACAACTTTCCGAGTAAAACCTTGGCTTTGCTTATGACACTGCCTTAGAACCCCTCCCCAGCACCCTCCACCCCCTTCCCGCGGCAGGGAGAGAGAGCTTTGTATCAGGCTGTGTCCTCACCAGGCTCTTCAGCTTCTCCAAATGTCAAAACCCAGCACTGCTAATTGTTAAAGCATGTGGCTCCACATCCAAATGGTAACACTTAATTCCCAAACTCTGGGTGTTTGACTAGGAGTCTAATCTTGAATGCACTGTGGCTTCGTGCTTGCCAAAGGCTGGAAGAAAAAAAAAGATTTATGGAGGATTTCCTGAAGGAGATGCAATCCATATATCCCATACGCTTAGATTTATCTTTGGATTAAGCCAGAGCTAAGAAGTGAAATGGTAAAGAGGAGTGTGTAAGAGAAGATGTCCTGAGGTCAAGTTCTGGATACACCAATTACTAGCTGGGCTGCCTTGGGCAAGTGCCTTCAACTTTTTGTGCTCAGCTTTCCTATCTGTAAAATGAGCTTAATGATAGTATCTACTTCTTTGTGGTGGGTTACTTTATTGGTCCTTATTCTTCAGCCCTGTGCCCTTTGCCTTGTAATTTTTCAGTGTCCTCATGCTGTGGCAGACGGTCTGCCTGCCCCTTGATTCTGGGCCATGTGACATGTTTTGGCTGATGGGATGTTAGCAGACTTGACACAAGCAGATGCTTGGAGTTTGTGCATTGAGTCTTGCTCTCTTGTGCCTCTGCCATGGCCCTAAGGACGTGCAGGCTGGACAGTGAGACGTGGGGAAGGGAATTGAGCTGCTCCAGCTGAGGACAGCCTAGCTCAGCTCACCCTTGCTGTCCTCCAGATGCATGAGCAAGTACAGGCAAGGTCAGCAAAGCTGCCCTGCCCAGCCCAGCCCAGCCCAGCCTAGATCAGCTGAATCCTGTAAATGCTATAGAAGAATAAATGTTGACTGTTGTAGGTTATGAAAGTTTTGTGATTATCTGTTACGCAGCACAAGCTGACTGTTACAGTCATGGTTTTGCTGTGAAGATTAAATGAGTTTGTACGTGTAAAGTGCTCATAGCAGTGGCTGGGACATATGCTTAGGAAGTCCCGGGCACGGAACATATGTAGAGCTTATGGATCTGGGATTTCTTTCCCAGGAGCTGGAGACCTGTGCCATTCTGCCTACCATGTTTGTGCCAGCCCCCATGCCTGGAGGGAGTGCTGGGGGTTGTGAGTAGCTGAGATGGGACAGACTTCATACCACTGTGCTCAGGATTCGAATGCTGTTCACGCTGTCCTCTGGGATAGCTCCTGGCTCCTGCCTCCTCTGGCTTCGATCTCTTCGGATCAGACATCAGAGTGGGAGCCCCACGAGAGCACAGACTTTGTCTGTCTTGCTCACTGATGTATCTCCAGTGTCCGAGGCAGCTGCCGACACATAGTAGGTCTGGACGTGTCTGACTGGTTGACTGATTACAGACTTATTTGGTCTGTTTAACCTTGATTTCATCGCTTTTCTCAATTCCAAAGAACTTCCGCTAGCTCTTTCTGCCTCTTCCTAAGCATGCTCGGAGCCAGTGGGATGGTGAAGTCCAGAACCCCACTGGTGACTAATTAAGACCTGGGAAGTGGAGCAACCCCCATCGGCTACCCCCTCTCCCCAGGAGCCACAAACAGGGCAGCTGTACTTGTGAGTGGAGTTGAAAGTTGTCCAATGGTGCAATATGAGGAATATGAGAGAGAGAGACTCTTTCTAAAATAGCCACCCATCAATGATTCCTAACATTTTACCCAGAGCTTCTATTCATGTTAAGCCATGCCCTTTTCCCGCCATTAACTTAAAAATTCAAACACTCTTATGAGACAGGCAATTTTGATGACTTAACTCTTTAGTATGAATGCATTTCTAGAAGTATTCTTTCTCATAAGATTATATAATTATACTTAGATCATTCATTCAGGAAGCTTTTTTGAGCACCTGCTGCCTTGCTGGGTACAAAAGATACGCTGCCCTCAAGGAGCTCTGGGCTAGTGAGGGAGGAGTTTCATGTCTCTAGCTTTACACGGGGGGGTGGGGGTGGGTGGAGTGACAAGCACTTTAAAAGAAACAATGATGATGATAACGGCTATGTGCAAAAGTGGCCACAGATTCTCCCTCTCCTTAGATGTATGTCCTTGAAATGTGTATTCACGTATCAGGAAGGGAAGCTTTTCTCCACCCCTTGAATCTGAGCTGTCCTTGTGTCTCACTCTGGCCACTGGGGAACATTAGCAAATATGCCACAAGCAGACAGTTGAATAACATTTGCGCATCAAGGCGTGTCCTCTTCTACAGCCGGACTCCACCATGTCACAAGCTCAGGAGGGTCCGCTGGAGGCTGAGAGATACCTGGCCCTGTCACCGCCATTGCCAACAGCCAGCCAACCTCTAGACGTGTGAGACCTCTCCAGATTAGCCAGCCCACAGCTGACCCTCCTACCACAAACGCTTGTGTGAGCCTAGCCAAGATCAGCAGAGCCCAGCCCAGCCCAGCCCAGAACTGACCAGCAGAATCATTATTGTTTTAAGCCACTACATGGAGTGTAGTGTACATTGGAGTGTGAGTTAATTACACAGCAACAGATAACTGATATGATAATAACAACAACAACAACGATAATAATAACTTCCATTTACTGGTTGCTTATGAAGTCCTGAACATACACACATTCATTTAATAATTACAACAGCTGAAACAGAGGCACAGAGCAGTTAAGTCACTTACCCGAGGCCATGCAGCTAGTTAGTGGAGGAACCCACATCAGACCCACATTTCTGAGACTCCACGCTGGTGTTTGTAACACAGCATGAGGCCAGTTACTGCAGGGTTACAGATGAAAGCCCTTTCCTCTTGAGGGCCAGGGTCACAGAGAGCAGAAAAGGTGGGGTGCCCCCTCTGCCTGCCTCATAATTTGCCCAGGGCAGGCCCTTGCTGCCAAGAGCAGCCCCGTCCAGAGGAAAGGCAAGGCCCCCTGTCCTGTCTCCCTTCTCCCCGTGACAAATGTCCTCATCTCCCTCCTTGCTGTGCCTAATCAGCTCCTTTCTAGAATTTCACCTGAGCATTCTGCAGTCCCTGGCTATTTCCCAGGGCCTGGTTGGGCCCACCATCTCTCAGCTGCCTATCCTCTGTGACAAGCTCCCCAACCCAACCCCCAACGGCTGTTAGGGTGATTTGTCAATAATAAATTCTGAAGCAAATTGAAATATTTTGCGACAGCATAAAACAAATGGGAGAAAACGGTTCTCATCCCGAAATGCTGATTGAATCAAATATTGCAATATCGATTGTATGATACATTTTCATATTTAATTCAATGAAAACCGTGGGGTTCGAATGCTTTCCATTACCCTACAGAATTTTTCAGTTTGCTGGAGAATTTATGATTGGTGTGCTACCCAAATCGGATTACTATTGAATCAAAACCCTGCCATGTTATTCAATCAAAGACCGTGATTTGAACCCCAAGAGTCGATCATTACCACTTTTCCCGAAGTGTATTTCCTTTTCCCTGTTTTACACGAGAATGCCCGGCCCTCTTGCCTGTCTTTACATTGCTCTCCCTGTCACCTCCCTGCAATTAAAATCTACCACTGACAAAAATCTAGCAAAAGAACAACTGGGTTTTCAATATCAATCTAGGCTTTTCTGGGAATTTATGCTCTCATCTCCCTGTTTTCACCTCCCCTCCAGGTCCTGGTGTGAGCATGTGTCAACACACCAAAGAGGCAGCTAGTCACCTCTGGGTAGACTTGGGACTTGAGGGCTCACAGCAAATACTGTCAGCGCTCCCCATGCCCCCTCGAAACCCATCTTCTTTTTTCTAGCACATCCTTTTATAGTTGCTTTCCTTCTCAGCAGCCAGCACCCATTTTATCTGTGTCCTACGAGGGCTGGGAGTACCTGGGAATTGAGGTCCCTCTGTGGGCCTCCTCTAACTGATACTCCGGCTCCCTTGTTCCCTGATCAGGCACCTCTGAGGGTGACCTCCCTCCCTTGCCCCAGAATGCTTTGCGAGGTTGAGCCCAGGTTCCCCTCAGGGATTTTGCTTGATATTGCACCCTCGCTCGGCCGCCTTCCTTTCCTTGTATCATTTCCTCACTTCCTGCTAGGGGTTGAATTGTATCCCTCCAAAATCCATATGTTGAGGTCCTCACCCCCAGGACCTCAGAATGTGACCTTATTTGGGGGTAGGGTCTTTACAGAGGTGATCAAGTTAAAACGACGTTTAACTCGTTACGACTGGCGTCCTTATAAAAAGGGGAAATTAGGACACAGACATCCGTGCAGGGAGAATGTCAAGTGAAGATGAAGGCAGAGATGGAGGTGATGCTTCTACCAGCCAATAGATGCCAAAGACTGTCAGCGAAGCACCAGAAGCTAGAGGAGAGGCCTGGAACAGATTTTCCTTCACACCCTCAGAAGGAGCCAGTCCTGCCCACACCTTGATCTTGGACTTCTAGCCTCCATTATGGTGAGACAATACATTTCTGTTGTTTAAGCCACTCAGCCTGTGGTATTTTGTTACGGCAGCCCTAGCAAATGAATACACTCCCATACCTCTTTTCCTGGCAGAATTTCTTAATAAAATCACTCTGACACGAATCCTCATCTCAGGGTCTGCCATGAGAAACCCAGGAAAGCAGGGCTCCATCAGTGCCCTGAATTCTGGATGCGTGTTTACATGCCTGCTTGAGATGGAATCTCCCAAATCCAATTAGAAAACCTCCACTTAAATAATACCCTCACACAGGCCAGCATTTCTGATGGCGGACAGCACTTAGCCAGGATGCCCTGCAGCCCTGGGCTCGCGGGCCTCTTCCTCCTCTCACACACATCCTTCTTCCGTGCCCCTCACAGCTGTGGCCCTGGCTGCTTCACCAAAGTTGAATTGAGCGTCCCTGAAAAATATAGCGTAGCATCCTTTCCCTGCCGCAAGACACTAAACCAATAAATTATAAATCAGCCAGCAGCTCCGTGACATGCGGATGTAATGAGAAATGCAAAATAAGAAAAGACACGGAGAGGAGGACATGCAACTCTCTCTCCCTCCAGAGCACCGGGTCTGCTCCCTTTGGGGCTCAGAGAAAGCCATTGTTTTCTTTTCTCCGTGTGTCTGTTGTCACATAGGCACACCACACACACACACACACACACACACACACACACAGAGTTGCTACTAACGATCGACCAGAGACTATTATCGGGAACCTGGGAACAAAACCCAAGATAATAGAATTATTTTGTTCCTGGGGCTTATGAAACTCCTGGGCCAGATCGCTCCCTGAGGCCAGTTTTCTTTGGCGAGGGGTCATCTCAGTTCTACCCCAGGGCTGGCAGTCAGGGGATGCTCACCTTGACCAGTACCTCCTGCCAGGGCATCACCAGTAGTTCATCATGGCACCTTCTGGAACGCCCAGTGGAAAGGGGTGTCTGGCTCATCTACATCTCTTAGAGTGCAGAACCCAGCCACTCTCCTCTCTCCTCTCTGTTTGTTTATTTATTCATGGCCTTGCATCCATTTATTCAGCTATTCGGTGGCTGTTAGAGGGGTTCTGGGAATGAATATTTTCTAGGCCTCCAGGGAGCAAAATGATGCTACTCAAAATGCAGGAACAGTCTGTGCTCCTTTCCCACCACCCTCTGCCTGGTGGCCAGTTTCCCGTTGGCCTTCCTTCTCCCTCTACCCCAGAAGGGTGCTTGTCGAGCCCCAAACAGAAAAGGCCTCTGCCCAGCACCACCTGCTCTTCCCACTTCCTGCCTCCTTTCTCTCACTTGCAGTCTGAATGCTGGTAACCTACTAATATAGCCAGTACCCCACAGTACTAAAATCCCCAAATCCCAGAACACGAAGGTTTGGCAAAAACTCCTTTGATGGCAAAACCTGGCCTGAGCTGCTGTGAGGCCACTTAAGGCCTTATATAATTCCAGTGAATGTGAATATTCATACACTTTGCTGCAGAAATGTTAATGTCTTTGTGAAGTATGGGATTTCGTGTAATATATGCACCATAAGACCTTCCTAAAAATGAAAAATTCTAAGCTCTGAAACTTATCTGTTCCTGTGATTGGGTAAGGGATTGTGGGCCCATGCTAGCTCCCATCTACTGAGTGAAGGCCAAGTGTCAGGGGCTGGCCTGATCTCTCTCTATAGTGTACCATATTGGATATTCACAACCCTGTGTGTGTGTGCGTGTGTGTGCATGCACGTGCACGTGCACGCATGCATAGGTATAATGCTATTATTCCCACTTTACATATGGAGAAACTGAGGCCCAAAGATTTAACCAGCTTGCCCTACATCCCCAGCTAGTAAACAGTGGAACCAGGAATTGAACCCACTGTATTTGACCTCAAAGCTTGGCCTTTAACCACTGTCTTTGTTATCGCGCCCCTCAGTGGCTGACTGACTCCCAGTCCAACCAAAGTGCCCCAGTAACTAGGAACTTCAAAACTCCTGGTGCTCACCCCAGGCCCAGCACTCACTCGGGCTCATGAGAGACTGCTCAAGTGGAGAGCTGGTGGGGAGAGGTGTTTTAATCTACGGGAGTTGGGGGCTGGCTGGTAGGAGAGTGGTGAGAGGGGTGGGAGAAACCTGAGAGAGAAAGAGTAAGAGGCTTGCTCTCCACCCCAGGGTAGGGCCAAGGGAGGAGCACGTTCCCCTTAGAATTCTGTCCTGTCTTGCTCTCACTGGGCTGTCCACGTGTGAGGAGGAGTGAGCATATTTGTGTTTCTGCCCCTTTTCCAGACAACTCCCCCAACCACACCCCCGCCATGTACAGCCACTTGTACTGCCTTCCTCTGTCTTATGAAAGAATTCTGTTTCTAGAAAACCTCGTTTAGGGTTACTTCTCATTGGCTTAAATCATAGTTACCAAAGGAGAAAAAAGTTGGGTGCATTCGGGAGCCCCTAAACTGAAACCACCTTAGGCTAAAACAAGACAAAAATCCCATGAAAATGGATGCAATAATCTCAATAGTTATCATTAGTTATTATAACACAACCTCATGAGGCCTTTTCTCATCATTAATTACCTTCCAATGTGGCTCATCAGTTGATCTGCTTCATAAGTAATACGCAGTGTACACTTAACACTGTTCCAAGAACAAAACATACATATAGCACTCAATGCTTAGTCAATTCTAAATTTAATGAAGAAAATAGCCAAGATGGAAGAAATCAATCAAAAGCGCACTTGATATGATACTCACAGAGCAAGTTACCATCATAGGGGTCAGGAGAGTTGACCCTTGATGACCAGCAGGCTGTCATGTGATTTTTCAGTATTTATCACAAGACTAGGAGGCATGTACTCTCCACCTCTTTATGCTGGGCTCAGCATGTGATGTGCTTTGTTCAAGGGAATGCCAACAAGAGTGACAGGGTACCAGTCCTGTGCTTCTCTGCTCAGACCCTTTGCACTTCTGTCATCGACATGTCCTGAGTAGTCAGTGGTCCAAGGAGAGGACAAGATATGTGGAGCCATCCCAAAGCCACTTAGGAGCCTGAAGCAGATCTTCCCTAGATGACCCGTAGATATGTGAGAAAGAAAAATAAAGGTTTGTTTGGTAAACTACTGAGTTTGGGGATGGTCTGTCATGCAGCATTATTACACCTAGTAAAGTAGCATTCTTGAACCCAGATGGGCACACATTGGGGCTGTCTGAAATCTCCCTGCAACAGAGGTGGGTTAGGACCACAGGGGTCCTTTGAGTTACTTAGCCAGCTAAAGTCTTAGTGAACCCTTGAGAGTCTGAGCAAATCCCTTCTTAAGTCGGTGGGTTGGCTTGAGCCCTGAGTGTATCCAGATTGATTTACTTTACTGCCCCACCTCTCGATGCCCTGAGTCATCAAAATGTCTGCATCTCAATATACAAACAGCATGTTTTAGTTTTCAAATTCTTTTGATAGAAATTGTTTATACTATTAGCAAGACCAAGGCTCAGAATCCCTGCCACACCCATTGCATTCTCCAGAGAAATTCCTTCTGGAAAGTCTCTGGGCCAGTGCCACGGGATGCTGCTGCCCTTACATGTGTTGACTGGACTAAGGGTGGATTGGCACTTGCCGAAGGACAACCAAGTCACAGATGGTCCAGTGGCTTATGCGGTGGCCTACCACCAAAGCTCCACCAAATGAGGGGCATAAATGACAGCTTTCTCCCCCATCAGGTGGGGAGGATGTAGCAGCCCTCGAGTCTGATATTTACTAGAACTAAGGCATGGCAGATGAATACAAACCTGTCTACCATTTTCCCTCTCTGACTCGTATAGGAAAGCTACATCAGCATCATCAGGGAGTGTGATAAAAATGTAGACTCTCAGGCCCCACCCAGATATCCCAAATGAGAATCTGCATTTGGACACGATTCCCAGGTGAGTCACCTGCACAATAAAGAGAAATACTGCTTGGAGACATAGGTCAAGTTCTCCTCTTCCATGAAGACTTTTCTCATGACCTCCTGTTATGATACTGAATGACATGTCCCCCAAAAAGATATGTCGAAGCCCTAACCCCAGTACCTCAGACTGTAATCTTATTTGGAAATAGGTTTCTGGCTGATGTAATTAGTTAAGTTGAGTTCATACTGGAGTAGGATGGGCCCCTAATCCAATATGATTTGTGTCCTTATAAGAGGAGAAGAGACACAGAGACACACAGGGAAAAGATGCCCATGGGATGATGGAGGCAGAGGTTAACGTGATGCATCTACAAGCCAAGAAATGCTTGAGGTGACCAGAAGCTGGAAGAGGCAAGGAAGGATCCTCCCCTTCAGGCTTTGGAGGGAGCATGGTCCTGCCAACACCTTGATTTTGGACTTCTAGCCTCCAGAACTGTGAGACCATCCATATCTGCTGTTCTAAGCCACCCAGTTTGTGGTATTTTGTTGCAACAGCCCTAGGAAACCAATAAAACCCCCAAACTGTTAGGGAGCTTATTTCAATGTCAAGAAGACATTGAAATAAGGACAATGAGCACAGACTGTGGGAAGCACCAATGAGGATGGGGAGAACAGCCAATAAAGGATGCATTCGTGAGCAAGTTGCTGCTGTGGGCAGCTGGGCTCCATCCCATCGGGACCCTCTGAACAGCACAAGGAGAACGTACCTCAGAATCACGCCACTGGAGGGCAGGTTGGCATTTACCTGCTCACTCTTGTCCCTGGCAGTTGTGGTTTGCCCCCAGGGTTGTTAATTTCCTCCCACTTTAGGATTGCGCCTTGCAGTCACGATCTTGCAATTCTTAATAATTTTATCTTTGAAACGGGGTTTTGTAAGTGAAGTCTGATGGGACAACAGAGTAGACGCTCACTGTGCTCCTACCTCCTCTGCTTCCCCGCCTCCCCACCTCCCGCCTCTTTGGAATGGGTTCTTGGCTGCCTGCTGCATCTCCCAACCCTGGCACTGTGGCTGATCTCTGCCTCGGCAGGAGCCTGGCGTGGGCAAGGGGAGGACTGGGCATGCACCAAGTTGTGGGGCAAGGCTTCGCTGAGGTCCGCCTTTGTCCTGAGAATAACACTTGCCAGAGGGAGTGCAACATTAAATAACAATTAAAAATCACCAGTAGTGGGATTGCTGGGTCATATGGTAGTTCTAGTTTTAGTTTTTTAAGGAACCTCCATACTGTTCTCCACAGTGGCTGTACCAATTTATATTCCCACCAACAGTGCAACAGGGTTCCCTTTTCTCCACACCCTCTCCAGCATTTGTTGTTTGTAGATTTTCTGATGACGGCCATTCTGACTGGTGTGAGATATCTCATTGTAGTTTGGATTTGCATTTCTCTAATGATTAATGATGTTGAGCATTCTTTCATGTGTTTGTTGGCAATCTGTGTATCTTCTTTGGAGAAATGTCTATTTAGGTTTTCTGCCCATTTTTGGATTAGGTTGTTTGTTTTTTTTGATGTTGAGCTGCATGAGCTGCTTGTAAATTTTGGAGATTATAAAGAAGATGTGGCACATATATACAATGGAATATTACTCAGCCATAAAAAGAAACGAAATTGAGTTATTTGTAGTGAGGTGGACCTAGAGTCTGTCATACAGAGTGAAGTAAATCAGAAAGAGAAAAAAAAATACCGTATGCTAACACATATATATGGAATTTAAGAAAAAAAGAAAAAAGGGTCATGAAGAACCTAGGGGCAAGACGGGAATAAAGACACAGACCTACTAGAGAATGGGCTTGAGGATATGGGGAGGGGGAAGGGTAAGCTGTGACAAAGTGAGAGAGAGGCATGGACATATATACACTACCAAACGTAAGGTAGATAGCTAGTGGGAAGCAGCCACATAGCACAGGGAGATCAGCTCGGTGCTTTGTGACCCCCTAGAGGGGTGGGATAGGGAGGGTGGGAGGGAGGGAGACGCAAGAGGGAGGAGATATGGGGACATATGTATATGTATAACTGATTCACTTTGTTATAAAGCAGAAACTAACACACCATTGTAAAGCAACTATACTCCAATAAAGATGTTAAAAACAAAAACAAAAACAAAAAATACCGGGATGGGGGGAGAGAGAGAGAGAGAGAGAGAGAGAGAGAGAGAGAGAGAGAACCATCAGAAGAGAGGAAAAACCTAGGGTCCTGCTTTTTGGTGAAGGGGTCACATGTTCTCTTGGCACTGTGTCCTACAAATTATGTAGCTGGCTTGCCCCTGATTCTGGAGGAAGCCCTGAGGCAGAGGAGTGGAGAGAGGCAGGCAGTCGATGTGGGAAGCTGTTAGCGTGCAGACCCACCGTCATAGGTGCAGGTGAACTCGGGTGTCTGGAGGGGAAATGGGGTGGGGCGTCAGCAGGAACTGCTGCAGGGGTCTCTCCCTTCTTGAAGCAGTGCCTTACAAGCCTTTCTGTTGCTTTCTTCTGGTTTTATGGGTGTTGGTCTCTGCCAACCTGATCCTGGATTCCGCTAACACATCTGAATAGGACTTGCGATTCTCTGTGAGCTCCCAGGATACCTAGTCTGCACCCAGTGGAGCCTTGTCACCTGCTTCTGAAAGAATAAATGAGATCGCAACATCTACAAAAGCCTCGGGAGGCCCGTGCCTTCCCAAATGCGGAAGAGCCGATAGATATTATTTCTTCTTTCATCTGGGGGCAGAGGCAAAAGCTTTCCCCAGGCGCGGGCCAGTGTGTGTCTGCAAGCCAGCCGTCACTTAGGGGAAGGAAGCTGCACAGTGTCTAGGACCAGGGGGGCTATCCAGCCCAGCCTCTAGCTGGGACCCCAAAGTCAGCAGAGGACACCCAGATGCAGTGGGATGGGCGTGGCGGCTGGCTGGGAGCGGGACAGGAGAGACTGGCCAGACAGAAACAACGATGGGGAAGGCGTGAAGGGAGACGGGAGCAAGTGGGGGAGGAGGGGTAGGCTTGGCCTCCCGGGGCAGTGGGGAGGCTGCTAGCGTCTCCTCTTGGTAGAGCACAGTGAATAGCAGTCGCGCCCTGGAGCCAGACCTGCCAGGTCTCAAAGTCCAGCCCTGCCACTTCTTAAGTGCAAAGGCATGCGATGAAGAGAATGCCAAGAGCATCCAGTTCACGGGGGTGTTGTGAGGGTGAAATGTGCTTCGCCCTGCGCCTGACGCCTAGCAGGCCTTTCCCAAAGTCCGAACTCACGCCAGGGCCCCTGGGCAGAAGTGGAGGCATGAGGCCCCCTTCCTGGGAGCATGGAGGGTCTTATCCTTGATCCCACTCCCCCCACACTGCCCCCACCTTTTCTCTTTGGCCTCTTCTCCATAAGGGCAGAAGGTGCCAGCCGGGTGGCCTAGGTTTTGTGGTAGATAAAGCACCCGGTGTGGGTGGCCAGCACGTGGCCCGTCAGAGGCCACTGTGGAAAGCACGGGTTTCATCCCCTCGTCTCTGCTTTTGGCCACAGTCCCTTCCACGAACCAGGCCTCAGTGCAGCCACCAACCACACAGGCGGGGAGACGGTGTACCTGGTCGTAGCATGAACTTTGGACTCAGACCGCCCAGACCCAAATCCCAGCTCCTCCGTTTAGTAGCTGTGTGCTTTGGGCAAGTTACTTAACCCCTCTGTGCTTCAGCGTCCTCACCTGCCAAGTGAAGGTAAGAATAATACCTACCTCATGGAAATGGTATAGGGCTCCAATTAGTTAACATATACAAAGTGTTTGGAACAGTGCTTGGGATAGAGTAGATTCCCTATTAAAGTGTGAGGCTTTATTACCGCAAGGCACAGGACGGTGCTAAGGACGGCTCGGGGCCAAGACCTTCCTGGGAGGCGGCCTGGGAAAGAATTCAGTTTAGTATTTTCTGCCTGGGGCCCTGGGATTTCAATGTCCCACACTGGCACTGTCCTTGGTAGGTCCCAAAGTCCAGGGGAGGCAGCTGCTGATAAATGAGGCCTAGAGAGGGACCACCGAGATTGCAAATTCCGAGTTAATGGCTGGAAGGAGGGAGGGTACATGAAGGCCAGATCACGAATATTCTTGTCTACCCCGTGAAAGGTTTGGACTTTCTCCTCAAGGCGATGGGAGAGCATTGGGCTGATAGTGATGAAGTGATACGTACTAGTTTTGGTCGTTCATCCATTCATTTATTCATGAAGTATTCACAGAGTGGCAACCGTGTGCCCTGCACAGTTCCAGACCCTGCAGATAAAGGGTGATGAGCAAGACGGGCGTGTCTTGGCCTTCAAGTTGCTGATGAGCCGTCTACTTGGGGAGCCAAGGGCTTGGCAAACCTTCAAGTGATAATAAGCCCCAGCCCTGCTGGACACAAGCCCTAATTCTGAAATCCCCTTCCCAGAGCAGACCCTGGGGACAGAGAGGTCTTTGCGTTTCTTCACCACATGCAAACCCTGCACTGACCATTCTGGAAATTCCTTAAAGAGCTGCCCAACTTCACACTGGTTTCACCCCCAAACATTCGGAGCAGCTGGCCTGGCACTGTCCCTTGGACGCTAAGACCCCCTAGTGCTCCTGATACTCAGCAAAGCACCTAATATATTTGCATGAACTCGTCAAACCGTGGTGGGGTGGGGGTGGGAAGGTGAGGTGGGTGGAGGGTGCTGGGGAGGGGCTCTAAGGCAGTGCCCTGGGCACAGCCAAGGTTTTACTCAGAGAATGGTTTTGGCCCTCTTTAGTGCAGAGGGGAAAAGGCAATCCCAGAGTTGCCGGTCGAGTCATCGGGTTGGGTTTTCCAAGAAGCAGCTGTCCAGACGGAGTGACTGTGAGAGTTGATTTAATCCTTCAGCGACTTCCGGGAGGGACTGTATATAATTGGGCACGAATAATAACACAGGAGCAGCACCCCTGAAAGGAGAAGGGAGGAAGCAGGATTAGGCAGGGGAACCCGCAGGCAATCTGAAAAGCCTCTGCCCACCCAGCAGGACCTCCCAGAGAAGGGTGCCTATCAGAGCCTCAATTTGGGCAGAAATGGCCAGCGCTGAGTGCCACCAGCTTGCTCAGTCGTCGGCCGGGGCCACCCCGAAAAGGGCATGACTTCAGCTTGTTAACTGAGGCCGAACCTGCCCAACTTAACAGCTGGAGGCTGTCAGCTCACCCCACCTGGGGCAGCTGGGCAGAGTCCTTTACTGAAGGCGCTCTGAGTGATGCTTCTTTGTCTTTCACAAGACCCGAAAGGAGAATTAGGAGAAGACCCGGGAAACCCGTGCATAATTAAGGCAAGGTCTGTCTCTGCCTTCAAGGCTCTCACCATCCAGCAGAATTGGTCAGAATTCATAATATTCTTAGAACGAAAATACAGGCAAGAAAACCCCAGATGGAGCTCAGAAGAGGCTGAGCTGATATGGGGGAGGCTGGCCAGTTTGCCCGTTCTTCTGGGGATTTCCCCACCCAGACCAATGAAAAGAATCCTTTTACCGGCGGCAGAGACAACATTTTCTATTTTCCTTTTTCCTAATTTGGTGGAGAAGATGCAAATAGATATGGATTCCATCAAAATGCTCTCACCAGTGATAGATATCCCCTATTTTGTTTTGCTCCCGTTTGGGTTGTTAGCGTGGCAGCAATTAAACTTGACAAAATAGTGATTAAAAAACAATGAGAAGCAAATGTACCAGCATAGCAGCGCGCATCTAGACCATTCCGAAAATGATCTCTTAAGTGTTGGAAATCTGCTTTATTTTCCTACCGCAGGAATGAGTTTTCAAAAAACAGCACTTAGGGAGGGCAATTTGCCACCAGCATTCCCTGGCCCCAACAAACAGTATTTCTTTCTAATGGACTCTCCCCCTCCAAATTTTAGCTGCAGTTTCCAAATCAGATTCATTACACAAAAGAGCGAAGGAAGGCCACCAAGTGCCCAGAAATCGAGCCTTTTCCTGCCACTTTTAATGATGAAAAAGAAAAAGAAAAAAAATCCCAACCAAACAAACAAATGAAACTTCTCAACAGTAACTTTGCTTCCGGGGTTTCCAGGGCACCAGCTGCTGGGCTGTCCTGGTCTAGAAGGTCACAGCCACCATGGAGCTGGGAGGGCTAGCTGTGATCGACCCCGGAGTCAGCTGTTGCTGCCTTGTCAACAGGATCTTTATAACATCTGGCTGCTTTTATAGGACTGAACTGTGTGATTCACAGTGAACCTTTTGGAGAGAGGAATTAAAAGCACAGGGCATTTTCAGCTGTGGGGTTTCTGTTTGTTTTGTGCAATCCTGATGCGGATCTGGCTTCAGCGAAGCCACGGTCACGTCTTTCTCACTCTCTTTCTGATGTGCAAGCAGCTTTCTGGGTCTAATTATAGATGGAGTCTGTGCATCCTTGATCAATAGTTCTGAGTGTCCTCCTGCTTTAAGAGCTGTTTAGTTCTTGCTGATGGGCTGGCGTTTCAACCTCTAGCTCTGCACAGGAGTTTTCAGACTCTTCAAGCCCATCAGCAAAACCCTGGTGTCTCCCAGAGCGCCCTTTGAACTTTGCAGAGCTCGGATCAACCCTCCCCTCGGGAAGTCCCATCTGCGGGGAGGCCTAAGGAGGCTGCGGGCCAGCCTGATAATGGCGAGAAGACCCACCACGACAGGGGACTAGGGTTCAAAGCGTGGTGACAGCCAGAACCTGGAACAGCATCAAAGAAGGTCCCTTCTGTGGAGGCTCCTCAAAGGAGGGGCACAGGAGATATGCTGGCAGCAGGGATTCGACCTTGGGAGCAAGGCAGTAATCGATGTGCTCATTCTCAATGATCTGTGGTAGAGCCATCATCAGGCTGGCGTTGGAGACCCAGAGAGGCCCTTTGTTTGTCAGCTTTCTGTTTTATAAGAGAGATGCACAGCACTGGGTTGGTGGGGAAACGAAGAAGCAGAGAACAGTTTGACCTGCAGGGCACAGAAAGCCGTAGAGCAGAGAGGTGCTTAATAAGAGGGTTTTCCTGGATGGGAATGAGTTTTCTGAGCGCGGCCCCAATGGAGTCTCTGGATCAGATCTCCATCCTTTGCCAGGCTGGGAAAGCTAACCTAGGCATGCAGATGAGTACCCAGTGGAGGAAGGCAGGGGACTCGGGTGGGGCGGGGGAGGGGTGACAAAGGCTCCAAGCAAGATTCACCTTGTTGCTCCAGAATTCAGGACATTAGGGGGAGCCCTGCAGCTTCCCTCTACCTGGGCACTTCTCCAGACCTGTGGTCCTTCCCAGGGCAGACCTGGGCACGGGGTGGGGAGGAGAGGGGAGGTACATGGAGGGACCACTTGAAAAGCAGCCAGCGTGGGTAACGCTCCCACGGCTGCCAATCCTGGGCCTGCCCGTTCCTATGGAAACAGGCGCCAAGAGAGGAGCCTGCTGCTGGGAGCCGAGTCCCGGGCGGCTGTGAGGCGCAGCTGCCGGCTGCCCGCTGGGACCTGGAAGTGCCCTTTCCCAAAACCATCCCTGCTGGCTCTGAGTCGGAGGGGTCTCCCGGCATCCGCTGAGCTCGGAGCCGGCATGGAGGAGGAGAGGGAGGAGAAGGAGGGGAGCGAATAAAAATATTTACACTTAACAAACACTTTGATGTTTGAAGACTGTGTGTACAAATGAGGGCTGGGAACATCTTTGGTGAGGGGTTGGCGTTTCCAAGCAAATCTCTTCTCTCTCTCTCTCTCTCTTTCTCTCTCACACACACACACACACACACACACACACACATCTCATGCTCTCTTTTTCTCTTGACAGGTTTGTGTTATTACTGCAACAGAATGCAGAGCTGGCTTGGGAAGGGTGTGCGCCGGTGTTGGACAAGCACCCAGCAGGGTGGCCACACCTGAGCGCCTTGGTGGGTCTCCTCTGCAGCCCCAAGGAAGCCTGGGGTGGCTGGTCGGAGGGTGCAGGAGGCAGCTGGAGCCTCCTGGCCGGATGAGGCCTGCCGGGGAGGCTGCTTGTTGCAGGCGCTGTGCGGTCGGGGGCAGCGGGGCTAGGGAGGCCTGTGTGCCAAGCCCCGTGACTGTGAAGGGAGAGCCCTCAGGCCTGGCACTCTGCTGCTCACGCGAGCACCAAGCCCTCGTCAGGAGAAGCGGTAAACACTTGGGTTGGGGATGACTTTTATTCTCACGGATCCAGAGAACTGGAAAGCGGGTTTCCTGTAGACACCTGTGATGCACTCCAGAAGAGGGAGGAGGGATGAGGAACAAGCCAGCCAGCTGTGCTTTCTCTCCCTGATCTGCCATTTCCTGGCTGTGTGACCTTGGGATTGTCACTTAACCCTCCTTATCCTCAATTTCTTCTTTTTAGATTTTTTAAAAAAATTATTTATTTTTGGCTGTGTTGGGTCTTCGTTGCTGCATGCGGGCTTTTTCTCTAGTTGCGGCGAGCAGGGGCTACTCTGTTGCGGTGCGCAGGCTTTTCACTGCGGTGGCTTCTCTTGTTGCGGAGCACGGGCTCTAGGCACACGTGGGCTTCAGTAGTTGTGGCTCGTGGGCTCTAGAGCGCAGGCTCAGTAGTTGTGGCGCACGGGCTTAGTTGCTCCGCGGCATGTGGGATCTTCCCGGACCAGGGCTCGAACCCGTGTCCCCTGCATTGGCAGGCGGATTCTTAACCACTGCACCACCATGGAAGTCCCTCAATTTCTTAAGTGGCAGGTAATAATAATAATAACTCCCTCTTGGTGTTATTGTGTGGATTAAATACTTTAGAACATACAGAATTCATAGTATTTGCTCAATACTTGTCAGTGAGTATTATGTTCACCCAACAGATGATGACGGGGCAGGTACGATGTGCAGGGAACTGGGTTAAGTCTGTGCAGGATATGACAGGGGCTCTGAGGCTGGGTCCATCCAGAATTAATAATATTTATTTTAAGCTAACCCTGCCGTCTAGGACTTAATTCCTTTATCAAGCTTCATCCTGCCATACTTCCAAACATTTTTAAGAGAAGGAATCTGTCCTGAGTCTTCCAAGCCCAGGCAAGATGCTCCAAGGGCTCAGAAGAGAAATATATCACTTCTAAGTTGGGGAAGAAGGGATGCTTTCATGGTGACGGTAACATCTTGTTTTTGATTGGCTTTCCCTTGAAGAGATCCTGAGACTAGGATTTGTGTGTATGCGCTTTGTTTGGGAGGAGATCTCAGGCAACACCAGTAGAGAAGTGGGGAAATCAGACAGGGGAGAGGAGAAAGCCAATACAGGGTATGTTAATGAACAACTGAGACTCAGTCCCACTGGGCACTGCTGGAAGATGGTGTGGAAACGCTCTTGGGGTTATTACACTGAGGGTGAGGAAACCAGAATATCCACTGACTCCACGCACTCCTTGGAGAGCTGCTTTGGGGAGTGTTAACTCCCTGGCACCCCCAAACTGCCCTGCACAGTTGCTGAGCACCCCCCTCACACACACACACACACACACACACACACACACACACACATTAGAGAATGTCCTCTAGCTGAGAGAGGCTGATAGTTGCTGTAAGAAGCCATGGGAGCATATGAGGACGTATGGGCAGGACACTATCAATGTCAGTCATTGACATGAATTGATTTTCTCTTTTAGTTTTTTATTATGGAAAAGATCAGACATGTATAAAGTTAACAGAATGGTATAATAACAGCCCCCCACCCCATGTACCCATGCCTAGCTTCTAGAGTTATCAACATTCTTTCCTTCTTGTTTCATGTCTACTTCTGAACTGGTTTTTCTATGCTGGAGGAAACACAGTAAGAAAAGGAGGGCAGAGACAGCTGACCAAAGGCACAGGGAGTTGAAAGCAGGAAATATGTGTGTAGTGCTCTTTGACTTGTGTGTCACGGGCAAGATGGAGAAATGGAGTTTGAGTGGAAAGGTGGACTGGGGTCAGCCTTGGCGGGCAGGCTAAGGAGGGCATGGAGAGACATTCTCTTGGAAGTTGTTGTGTAGGTAAGTAACCCCATTATCTAACTTGGGTTTCCTAGTTGCAGACCGCAAGAGAAGGATTCAAGGACAAGTCGTTATTTGGAGGGTGGTTTCAGGAAACACCAGCAGGGGAATAGAGAAGTGAGACAGGGAAGGGAAGGTTGAAATAAAGGGTGTTATTAAGCAAGTCCCCACTGTGGGCCACTGGTGCTTAATCCCAGCGGGACATCTGGAAGATGGTTTGGGACACACAGCTCATACTTACCTCAACTGAGGGATGGGGAGCCGGGGCATTTGTCTACTTGCTCCTCTTCCATCATTGCTTGAGGGCTGTTTTCTGGAGTACTAATTCTTTGGCCCTTCCGACTTGTGGTTCTGGATAAAACGCTCAGGGTCAGAGATACAGATACTGGCAATTGGAAGTCTGCCGGAACACACCAAACTGGAAAGTCTGGAAGAAAATGAAAGGGCACCAACAGCCTGTCCTCCACTGAAGTTAAAGGGAGCCAGGGAGTGAGATGGATTGGGGCAGGGAGACTCAGAGGAAAGGGACACACAAGAAGGCTTTGGCTGGGCTTCCCTGGTGGCGCAGTGGTTGAGGGTCTGCCTGCCGATGCAGTGGACGCGGGTTCGTGCCCCGGTCTGGGAAGATCCCACATGCCGCAGAGCGGCTGGGCCCGTGAGCCATGGCCGCTGAGCCTGCGCGTCCGGAGCCTGTGCTCCGCCAACGGGAGAGGCCACAACAGTGAGAGGCCCATGTACCGCAAAAAAAAAAAAAAAAAAAGAAGAAGGCTTTGGCTGTGGTCCAGGTGGGAAGTGATGGAGGTCCGAGCTGGGAGTGTGGGGAGGAAGAAGAGGTGACAGATGGGGGAGAGAGAGATTGGGGAAATATCATCCACAGAATTCGGCAGCTGATCCCGCATGTACGCACGTGGGAGGCAAATTACCAGAGATCGATTCTAAACAACGCTCAACCGTAGTAACTATATTTTTAAACTTCTGGTAAAGCAATCACATCCATCAACAGTCCTGCTGGGTCTCTCTCGACTCCAGCAACTCAGCCAGACCTTTAAAGACTCAGAAATAGATGACGATGTGCCTGAGGGGCTGGCATCTTCTTAGGTGTGGCCACAAGCCTGGCTCATGCCAGATTGTTCCAAGCCATGCTGTGGCTAGGTGGGGTAGTGAGAGCAGCACTGGGTGAGCACATCCAAGAACAGGTCCTTGCTCTGCCACTGTGTGACCTGGAGCAAGTCACTGAACCTCAGTTTCTTCAGCTCTAAAATGGGAAAGAGTGTATGTGCCCTCCCCAGCACAAAATAGTTCTTGTGAGGATCCAAGATGTTTATGTGTGAGTCTGGCTTTTTTGAATGTTCTGGCAACTGGTTTTCTCTTCAACACCTTCAGACCAAGGAGTTCTGAGGCTGCCACGGCCACCCGCTGTACCTCTGCCCACCTAGTGGTTTTGCCTGTACATCTTTGCTATTCTATTACTGCTAACAAAAGCTGAGTTTCTCAGTGTCAGCGCCCTGCTCATATTCCCCCAACCTTTCAGTGGACCTGCATTTCAGTACCTGAGAGCTTCCTCATCCCCACCCCAGCCCCAGAAGGCAGCTCTGACTGTGTGGAACAGGCTAGAAAGGCCCCATGTGCTGGGCTGGATAATGGCTCCCAAAGTTGTCCACATCTTAATCCCTGGAACCTGTGATTATGGTACCTTACGGTAAAAGGGACTTTGCAGATGTCATTAAGTTAGGGATCTTGCCAGGGGGAGGACTATCCTGGATTATCCAGGTGGGTCCTTATAAGAGGGAGGCAGGAGGGTCAGAGTCAGAGAATGTGATGTGATGACGGAAGCAGAGGAGGAGAAGCGACAAGACTAGCATAGATCAGAGTAATGCGGGGTCACGAGCCAAGGAATGTGGCCAGCCTCTAGAAGCTGGAAAGGGCAAGGCAACAGAGTCTCCTGTAGAGTTCCAAGAGAAGCACAGATCTGCTGACTCATCGTGGACTTCTGACTTTCAGCGGGTAATAAGTTTGTGTTGTTTGAAGCCACAAAGTTTGAGGTAATTTGTTACAACAGCAAAATTTGTTATAGTAGCAATAGGAATGCATTCAGGAATTCACAATGCCCCAGGAGCAACCCTCAACCAATGCCTAATGGAAGTTGGAGGATAAATACCCCAACTCCCTCATCTTTTAGGTAAGTTTACTTGGAGGCACCTGTTATATACCACTTCTCAGTTTCCCTGTGGAATTAAGCTCTTGTCACTACTGCAATAACTGCCTCATTAATGCACTCTTTATTGCCTTCTTTCTTTCCTTGTATCGCTTTAGTACTTCCCTACCCAAGGTCCTGGGATCCCTTCCCAAATAAATCACTTGAACCTTTGTGTCACGAATCCAATCTAAGGCAGCTCACAGAGAGGGCCTCCTATGGACCAGGCTCTGTGTTAGCTACATTTAATCCTCCCAACCCTGGGAAGTGGAATGCGTTCCCATTTTTCAGATTAGGAAGCTATGCTCAGAATCTGGGCTGAGTCCCATAGCTGGGACTTGACTCAGTCCAGATTTGAAAGCAGGGGTGCCTGAATCAAAAGCTGGTCCCCATTAGTGGGAAAGCTGACAAGAGGGTCCACAAACTCCTAACCCTCAAGGGAGCCCACATCAGGGATTCTTATCTTCTGCCATTGACCACCTTACCTTTTGGTGGTTGCCTTGGGCCAGCTCCCCACTTAGTTTTATTGTCTCATCAAACTGTCACACTCGGTATTTGCACCTGTATTGGTTTGCCAGGGCTGCTGTAACAAAGTGCCACAAACTAGGTACTTTAAAACAACAGAAATGTATTTTCTCACAGGTCCGGAACATGGAAGTCTGAAGTCTGAAATCCACCAGTTGGGCGGATTGGTTCCTTCTGGAGGCTCTGAGGGAGAATCTCTTCCAGGCCTCTCTTCAAGCTTCTGGTGACTGTTGGCGATCTTTGGTTTTCCTTGGCTTGTGGATGCATCCCTCCAGTCTCCACCTCCGTCATTATGTCACCCTCTCCCCTGTGTGTTGTGTCTCCTTCTCTTTCCTTTCTTTTTCTTTTTATTGAAGTAGAGTTGCTTTACAATATTATATTAGTTTCAGATGTACAGCACTGTGATTCAGTATGTTTACAGATTATACTCCATTAAAAGTTATTACAAGATTATGGCTATAATTTCCTGTGCTCTACAATATGTCCTTGTGTCCTTCTTTCCTAAGGACACATGTCACTGGATTTAGGGGCCACCCGAATCCAGGATGATCTCATCTTGTGATCCCTAACTTGATTAGGTCTGTAAAGACCTTTTTTCCAATAAGATCACATTCACAGGTTCTGAATGGACTCATCTTTTGTGGAGGATGGAGCACCATTCAATCCACTATAGTCTTTGATGTTGGCCCCTTTGAGCTTGGACTGAGGCTGATGGAGAGAATGCTTGCAGGTTGACGGGAGAGAAGCTGTTCTCCTGAAAGGTTTAATTCTACCAAAGGGGGCACCAGCAGGCTGCTCTGGCGCCTGCCAGGTCAGAGTTGGGCCTGGGGTGAGGAGGAGGGCGCCCTCCATCCCCCTTCACAGAGCCCGGTGTGGGATGGAGACATCAGAGCTGAGCTACCAAGTTAGGACATTAAACTGCACATTTCACCTTGAGCGCCAAAGACAACAGCTGAGAAATTCCAACGTGAGAACAAAATGCAGATATTTTCAAAGGAAATATCAAAGAACCAGTTAAAGGACTTCAAACCCGGAGGAGGATATAAAAGGGGGAAAAGAGGGGGCACTGGGTGTTCTGTTGGCAGATTTCTTTGGTCTCTTGCTGGGAACCCCAGTCCCCGCCAAAAAAAGACGGTAAAGATGTACAGATAGGGCTGGGGGGAGGGAGGGCGTTAACCAAGAACCTAGAAAGAATGACGTAAGCACTCCACTTGGAGAGCCTTGAGATCGTGATACTTGACCCCAGCCGTGATCTGGGAGCTGTGGACTGGGATCTCACACATGTCAACATTCCTACCCAGGTGGGGTGCACGTCAGTGGTGGGTGAATCACAGGCAGTGGGCGCCCAACCTGGCTAGGGATGCTGGCTTGGTCCAGATGCATCTCTAAGAGGGATTCAGTAAAGAGGGCTGCAGCAGGGTCCTTGGTCCTTCCAGATAACCCCTTAGCACTCATATATAAGTGCTTATAAGCCTAGAGTTTTCTACCTGAAAGCACTCTCTCCACTTAGAAATGCGCTTGGGTCCTGGCTGGGTGGTCCCAAAGTTCTAGGGAGCTCATGGCCCTTGGGAGCAGGGCTCAACTTGTACCAGGTGGGAGTTATGAGCCACCAATTCCCCGCTGCCCCCAGTTTCCTTCCCTTGGGTGGGACACCCTGATGTGTGTTCTACACCGTCTCCAGTTGTCCACAGCAACGACCTGTTCAGAGCACAACCTGGACTTGTTGTCCTCCCCTTCCTGTGATATCTCCTGGGGTCCCCCCCCTAATAAATGACTTGCATCAGAGTCCTTGTTCCTGAGTCTGCTGCGGGAACCCAAACTAAGGTCATGGCTTCTGTCAGAGGGTGAGGGGACCACTAGCACATGTCTGTGTGGGACAGGTGCCACTGAGGGCAGCAGGAGTGTCTGCCCAAAGAGATGCACCATGCCTGGTCACAGGAGATGCTCTTGGAGTCTCCAGAGGGCCCAGAAAGGCTCCCATGGAAGAGCCCTCCCTTCCCATGGAGGAACCAGTAGCTTTGAGCACTGGGCAGCCCCAGGAGTGCATCTTCCACGAGTGCTGTTAAGTAAGAACCTTCTCACTAGTAAGAACCTGCTGTATAAAAAGATAAATAAATAAAAATAAAATAAAATTTAAAAAAAAAACCCCAAAAAACCGCTACACCCCTTTCTTCTCCCTCCCCCATCCTGGAGAAGACCTGAATTTCCAAGACAGGGCTGCCTGCCTTGGGCTCCTCTGACCTTGCTGCTGAATTTCAGACTTGCCCCTTTCTGCACCGGGTGGCATTTCCAAAAAACCATAAGTCCTCTCATCCCTCCTTCCCAATCCTGGGAGACACAGAATATCCCATCTTTAATCACTGCCTAAAATGCAAGATTTTTCTTTCCTGGATTAGAAAATGTTTCCCTCCCAGAAAGGCCTGATGCGCCTTCCAGGGAGCCCTTCCCTCTTCCTTTGATCTTCTGGGAGCCTTCCATCCACCACCGGCTCCTGATGAATTAAACAAAAGGAGACAAATTCGGGATTCTACAAGAAGAAAGTCAAACAGTCCAAATCGTGCAGGGAGGCACCCGCCGGGCCGCTGGGAAGAAGCCAGGAGGAGATTTCGGGCTTGCGCCTTCCAGCCTCTTCCTGCAACTCAGGCGAGGGGGCTCAGAAGGCCAGTTTCCTGGAGTTCCCTGGAGCCCCTTTGGAGGATGTGGCTGCAGGAGGAGGAACAGACAGGGCAAAAGGAGGGAAGGGAGAATCGGGCCTCACCTGGTGATAATTGCATTTAGCCCAGGGCAAGCTAAATGGAAAAGCCTAGAACACACCCTCCCTGGCACTGACTTCAAGGTTGGCAGTAAAGCTTCCCTGCCCCAAACCTAGCGGCTCAGAGAGCTCCTTGCAGGTCAGGCTGAGGCGTCCTGTTGTCCTTCAGAGGCTCAGCCAAGCATGTGAGGAGGACTCAGGGCCAGTCAGGCCGATGGATCAATGGTTGGCCTCAGCTAGGTTTGGTTTTCTATATAAATCAGCCCAGAGACACATCACACCTTGCAGAGGGTATCATTCTGGGAACCCGAGCAGAAGCAGCCCACCACAGTTTGCTGACCGGTTTGGCTTTTTCTGGGGTCTGCTGGGGGACCACGGATGATTTACTCTCCATCTTTTGTTTGTCTGTCTTTTTGGTTTAACGTGAGTAATGGTATCATTCGAGCTAATGAGAGCTGGTATTCAAACCCAATGTTCCAGAACTGCCTCTTCCTGAGTGTGGTCTCTGAGAGGGACACCTTGGGAGACGTTTGCCTTATTGCTGGGAGGCTATCATCTCTCAAAAATGCTTTGGGGACACATCTCGTGGGCGTGCCTTTGGGACCTGTGCTATGTGCTTTCACGTGGCTTCAGTGATGGCAGATCTTGGTTCCGAGGGCCACTCTTTGGTCATCAGGAGGGAGAGAGGGTGGCCCACCTGTGGAATCCGGGTCTGCCGGGCTTGTGGCGCTCTTCCCAGGAGATATTGGTGGGAACAGGGAATGAGTGAACCGTTTCCAGGATTCACAATGAGGTGTGATGAATCACCACAGCTGGATGACCTTGACTTTCTTGCTTGGCCAGTCGACGGCCCTGGAAGGTGTTTTCAGGAAAGCAGCTTAGTGATATGTCACCCCTCTGGCACATCCCCAGAGTTCATAGTGCTGATACCCATTGCCAGAGGGAGTGCCACGTTTCAGAGGGAGCCGACTTTCCACATTCCTCGATGGTTGGGACCGTTCTTCTGTGACTCTGGGCACCTCGCCAAGGTGTACTCTGCTCTGAATCTCTAGCTCCGGGCACAGTGTGTGTGGCACATGACATGTGGCCTGGTCTGTGTTCTCTCAGAGCAGCCCCTGAGACAGAGATATGGGTGCAAGTACTTTGCTGGGGAAGAGATTCCAGGGTGCACAGTGAGGGGGTGCGGAAGTGAGCCAGGGAAGGGAGGAAAGCGAATGAAGTGCACGCTGAGAGGTGGGTGGGCTACAGGCTCAGTGCTGCTGGGCACCTTTTGGAAAACTGTGAGGAACATGCCCCAGGCTGCCCTCCACATAGGGTCCAGGAAGGTGCAGTCCTTCTGTACCAACTCTTGCCCCCATCCCATTGCTTGAGGGTTGTCTCTTGGGTGTTGCCTCCCAGCAATTCCAGGCTGCCTGCCGTGTGGACTGAGCACACTTCTGCCACCAGAGAAAGCCTGAAGACAGAGAAATGAATGTCGAAGATAGGAAGCCCTTGGAGTGTCTGGAATTATCCACCCTGCAGGGGCTGATTCGGAGGCTTTTGTCATTTACTTTCCCAGAGGTTCTCCAGGGAGACTGAGCCCTAGTTGCCTACAGGGGTGTATCTGTCAGGGTTCTCCAGAGAAACAGAATCAATAGGATAGCTCTCTTAATATAGATAGAGAGAAAGATTTATTATAAGAAATTGGCTCACATGATTGTATAGGCTGAGAAGTCCGAAGATCTTCAGTCAGCAAGCCAAACCCAGGAGAGTACAGATTGTGAGTTCCAGTCTGAAAACTGGCAGGCTGGTGGTCCAGAAAGAGCCAGTATTTCAATTCAAGTTCAAAGGTAGGAAAAGACCAATGTCCCAGCTCAAACAGGCAGGAGGAGTTTCCACTTACTCAGACTTTTTGTTCTATCAGGCCTTCAACTGATTGAATGAGGCCCACCCACAGAGGGGAGGGCAATCTGCTTTACTCAGTCCACAGGTTCAAATGTCAACCTCATCCAGACACACCCTCAGAGATATACTCAGAATAATGTTTGACCAAATATCTGGGTACCTGATGGCTCAGTCAAGTTGGCACATATAATGAACCATCATAAGGGGTAATCTCCTCTTATTGGCCTCCCTCTTTTTGATCTCACTCTCCCTGCTCCCTCACTGTGGTCCCTGGGATCATCTCTCAAATAAATGATCTGCATCCAAATCTCAGGCTCTGCTTTTGGGGGGAGCCAAACTATGACTCAAGGCAAAGTATGACAAGAGGCCTTTAAATAACCTGCTAAGGAATGGTAAGAGAAGAGGAAAGAAGACTATGGGAAGATCTTGGAAATCTTTGAGGAGGTGTAATTTGATGTGGGTTTTGGAGTAATGTGGTAATTTGACAGGCAGTGAGGACGGGAAGGGCAGTCCAGGGAGAGTAGATAGTTTGGGCAAAGAGAGAGATGGAGGAAATACAAAATAGACTTAGGGAATGGCAAGAAGAAAAGTGGGGAGCAGGGCACATGGATAAAGCTGGGAAGGGGAGGAGAGGCTGTAGGAGATAAGAGTGGGGAAAGTGGTCAAAGCCAAGTTGTGTTGGGCGCCGCATGCCAAGGTAAGAAGTTTTCACTTTATTCTGCAAATGTATTCACTTTGTCCTGCAAATATATCGAAAACTGGGTCTAGGTGACTGCAGGGGGTGCACCGAGACTGGAGCAGGATGAAGTCCACTCTCTCTCTCTCTCTTTTTTTTTTCCTGTACACGGGCCTCTCACTGTTGTGGCCTCTCCTGTTGCGGAGCACAGGCTCTGGATGCACAGGCTCAATGGCCATGGCTCACAGGCCCAGCTGCTCCACGGCATGTGGGATCTTCCTGGACCGGGGCACGAACCCACATCCCCTGCATCGGCTGGCGGACTCCCAACCACTGAGCCACCAGGGAAGCCCGAAGCCTACTCTCTTACTGTTGGCTGGTGCTCCTGGAGAAGAGGGAGAGAGGGCAGCTCATTTGTTTACACCTGACACACTGCTTCTGTTTGCCCTACCCCTTTTTCTGAGGATTTCTAGCCATTTTCTCCCTTCAACAGGATGGGGTCCTGGGTAAAACTGTGATGAAAGCTAGGTTTTTCTGTGGGATACTTTTCCTTTTCTATTCCTTCCTCGAAACTCTCTGCCTATCTTTTGCCATAACTCCCTCCTTCCATGCAGTGTCCTCATGTTCTCTTTTTCCCTCCTTTCCATGCAATGTACTTTTAGGGTAGTTTCTAATACATTCATTTATACTAAAGTGTAAATGACTGATAAGAAACCAATGTATTAATGTACATCAGGGAACAGCATAATTACAGCATAAAAGGGGACGAGTCCCTTGTTTGGCTTGAGCCATAAGAATCAAGCTAAGTGTGGAATTTAAGTACAGAATGAGCTGAATAGTTTGTTGGGCTTCCCTAACCCCATGGAACTGCACACAGGCGACGCCCTTTCTGCCTCCTGGCAGGAGCTGTGGGACCAGTCTCCCTGCCAGGCTGATGGTGACTTGATGTCAGTGCCAGTTCCCACCTGCTGGGGTTGGAGACATCTTCACTGAACTTCCTGCCTGAGTCCTCACTGGAGAAAGGAATCGCTGGAGTGAGACAAAAAGCCAGACTCCTGTTCTGTTCTTCAGCTATCTGGGTCTTTCCACATGTCCTGCAGACTGCCTCCCCTTTTCTCTTATGTGAGCTTCTTAATAGGATGCTGTCCCCCTCTTCCAGGAGCCGAGCATGATATCCTGGGCCACCTGGAGCCCCAAGGAGCTCGGGCTCAGACCCGCCTCCCTGCACTTAACCATGGCCCAGTATAATCCCGCTTCCCCGCCGAGGACTGATTGGCCATGACAACTGCCTGGGCTTAGGCAAGACATTTTATAATGAAAAAAAGGAAAAAAAATTTTTTAAAGGTGCAAACACTGCCTTGAGTCTGAAATTACCCGCAAAGTCACCTTTTTCAGTGCTCACAGACACACAATGCACTCTGCCTCTGCTCTCAGCAAACCATATGCTGCCGCTGCTGCTGGCCGCATCCTGGGGGATGGCTTTTTTCCCCTTCAGCAAGCCTCCAGAAATGTCATAGAAATTTATATGCTTATTCACAGAGCCGATAAAGCAGAAAACCGGCATTTCAGCTATTTTTGTTTTGCTTTGCAGATGGAGAGTAAGAGGCATAAATTTCTCTCTCGTTGGACTCCGTGGCCTGCCACTCTCTGTTTTGCATCAGACACTGCTTAGCCCATAGGGGTGATTCTCTGGGATATGGGACCCACCCCTCCCATGCCAGCACCCGTGTAGAAGAGCTGACTGAGGGAAGGAGCGAAACCCAAACAATGTTTACTATCCCTTGGCATACAGAACGCCAAAGGGCCATCACCCTGGGTGTTCAATGGGGATTAACCTGGAGGAGAAGAGCCCAGAGGGGCAGGATGCTGCCCTTGTGGCGTCTACCCCTGTACACATGTGTTGGGGACATCTTGTGACCGGTCCTAGTCTACCTACAGATCCTTGGTGGCAAGGCTCCAAAATCAATGGTGTTTCAATGATTACTGTTGGGCTACCATTTATCCTGAAACTTTACAGCTCTTCTTTGCTCATGGTTCTCTAGGCTGGGAAATCAGGAAGGGCTTGGCTGAGCAGTTCTCACTTGGAGTCTCTCATGCTGTTACATTCAGATGCCCGTTGGGAGTCATCTGAAGGCTGGACCGGGCTGGACATCCAAAATGGCGCACCCACAGGGCTGGCATTGACTCGGGATGTCAGCCTGGAGCTCAGCTGACACTGTGGGAGTGGGCACCTCCGTGAGGACCCTCCAGCATAGCAGTCTCAGGGTGCTTGGACTTCTTGCTTGGCAGTTGGCATCCCCCAGAGTGAGCGTTCTGAGAGCCAGGTGGAAGCCACGTGGCCTCTTCTGACCTGCCCTTGGATGTCATGCAATGTCACTTCTGCTCCATTCTCTGGGCTATGGTGAGTCACTGAGGTCAGTGCAGGTTCAAAAGGAGAGGACATAGACCCTACCTTCTGACCCAGGGGGTCACAGGAGGGCTCTGAACAGAAGAAGGACATATCTGACTTAGATTTAAGGATCCCTTGGGACTTCCCTGGTGGTCCAGTGGTTGACTCCACGCTCCCAATGCAGGGGGCCCGGGTTCAATCCCTGGTCGGGGAACTAGATCTCGCATGCATGCCTCAACTAAGAGCCCACATGCCGCAACTAAAGATCTCACATGCCGCAACTAAAGTATCCTGTATGCCGCAACGAAGATCCCACGTGCCGCAACTAAGACCCGGCGCAGCCAAATAAATTTAAAAAAAAAAAAAAAGGATCCCTTGGTCTGCCTGTTTGCTCCCAAACCAGCTCTGAACCCCTCAGGAACTTTGCTGTGAGTAAAAAAGGAGGGGGCACCAGGAGGAACTCCTGCACCGTCACTAACCGCTGAAATCCCCTTTGGTGAGGACAGACCTATCCCCGCATGGCTGATGCTCACATAGATAATTTCTGACAAGGTGGGCTTCCAGGGTCAGTAAATTCCTACCATGCCAGGCATCCCAAAAATGACTTGAGGGCACAATATCCCCATTTAAGGAAGAGCAGGGGAAAGGGCAGAAGTGGGTAATTCCACCTCAAGCCGCATTCATGGAACAAGCATGCTCGCCTATTGGCTCTACATCTCGCTCAAAACAGCCCACATCTGACCACCTCTCCCTATCTCTGCTTCCACCTCCCTGGTCTGAGACACCTCATCTGTCACTCGGATTGTTACTGGCCTCCCTGCTGCTCCCTGTGACTTCTACAGTCTGTTTGCCACACAGATCCTTAAACCTGAGTCAGACATGTCCCTCCCCTGCTCAGAGCCCTCTTGTGACACTACCTCTCTCTCAGAGTAAGAACTAGAGGAGTCCTTACAATGCCCTGCAAGGCACTCTGCGATGTGACCCCCTGTGACCGCCTTGGTCTGACCTCCTCTTTGTCGCCCCCTCATCCTTTCTGTTCCAGCCACACTGGGATCTTTTTTTTTTTTTTTAATTTTTATTGGAAATCGGGGGGAGGAGGCAGGAAAAAGCATAAATGAAATAACATTGGTTATATGTTAAAAATGTGATATTGTCTGATGGATAAGTGGGAGTTCCTTGTATGATTCCATTGTTGTGCTTATTTGGAATTTCTAAGTTGCAAAATGAAAGTGAAGATTCTTTTGAAGAAAGCTTAATTTTTTTAAAAATTAATTAATTTATTTATTTTTGGCTGTGTTGGGTCTTCGTTTCTGTGCAAGGGCTTTGTCTAGTTGTGGCAAGTGGGGGCCACTCTTCATAGCGGTGCGCGGGCCTCTCACTATCGCGGCCTCTCTTGTTGCGGAGCACAGGCTCCAGACGCGCAGGCTCAGTAATTGTGGCTCACAGGCCTAGTTGCTCTGCGGCATGTGGGATCTTTCCCGACCAGGGCTCGAACCTGTCTCCCCTGCATTGGCAGGCAGATTCTCAACCACTGCGCCACCAGGGAAGCCCAAGAAAGCTTAATTTTTAAAAAGAAACACCATCATTTGATGAAAATATTCAAGAATCTTAAAAAAGGATGCACATTTTTTCTTTTAAATATTTGTGTTTAAAAGAAAGTCCTTCTTCCAAAGTCTCAGAACATAAATCTTGATTAAAGCTTGATTTTCTAGGTAATTTGCTAACTTTGGAAATAAGATTTTATAATGAATGCAAAAGTATTCTTTATTATGTTGTGAAATTCGGTCATAATCTTTTTTTTTATTTTTTATTTTTTAACATCTTTATTGGAGTATAATTGCTTTACAGTGGTGTGTTAGTTTCTGCTTTATAACAAAGTGAATCAGTTATACATATACATATATCCCCATATCCCCTCCCTCTTCTGTCTCCCTCCCTCCCACCCTCCCTATCCCACCCCTCTAGGGGGTCACAAAGCACCAAGCTGATCTCCCTGTGCTATGCGGCTGCTTCCCACTAGCTATCTATTTTACGTTTGGTAGTGTATATATGTCCATGCCACTCTCTCACTTCGTCACAGCTTACCCTTCCCCCTCTCCGTATCCTCAAGTCCATTCTCGAGTAGGTCTGTGTCTTTATTCCCCCGTCTTGCCCCTAGGTTCTTCATGACCTTTTTTTTTTCTTAGATTCCATATATATGTGTTAGCATACGGTATTTGTTTTTCTCTTTCTGACTTACTTCACTCTGTATAACAGATTCTAGGTCCATCCACCTCACTACAAATAACTCAATTTCGTTTCTTTTTATGGCTGAGTAATATTCCATTACATACATATATATGTGCCACATCTTCTTTATCCAGTCATAATCTTTAGAATCATCTTTTCTGAGGAGATAACAATTAAAAGGCAACCTAAGCAAAACAAAACAAAACAAAACAAAAATTTTATTGACGTCTAGTTGCTTTCCAATGTTGTGTTAGTTTCAGGTGTATAGCAAAGTGATTCAGCTATACATATACATATATCCACTCTTTATTAGATTCTTTTCCCATATAGGTCATCACAGAGTAGTGAGTAGAGTTCTCTGTGCTATAGAGTAGGTCCTTATTAGTTATCTATTTTATATATAGTAGTGTGTATACGTCAATCCCAATCTCCCAATTTATCCCTTCCCCCACCTTTCCCGCCTGGTGACCATAAGTTTGGGTTTTACATCTGTGACTCTATTTCTGTTTTGTAAATAAGTTGATTTGTACCATTTTTTTTTAGATTTCACATATAAGCAATATCATATGATATTTGTCTTTGACTTACTTTGCTCAGTATGACAATCTCTAGGTTCATCCATGTTGCTGCAAATGGCATTATTTTGTTCTTTTTTATGGCTGAGTAATATTCCATTGTATATATGTGCCACGTCTTCTTTATCCATTCACCTGTCGATGGACATTTAGGTTGCTTCCATGTCCTGGCTATTGTGAATAGTGCTGCAATGAACACTGGGGTGCATGTACACACTAGGATCCTTATGCATCTTGAACAAACCAGCTGTGCTCCTGCCTCAGGTCCTTTGCACTGGGTTGTTCCTTCTGCTTGGAATGCTTTTACCTCAGATATCTACAGGGCTCACTCTCTTCCTTCTCTCAGGTCTCTGCTCCAATGCTACCCCAGCAGAGAGCCCTCCTCAACCATTCAACTTAAGATCTCAGGCCTTCCTTACCTCTATCCCTCTTTCCCACACCCTGCCTTAATTTTCTCCATAGCACTTATGGCCCCTTGACAGGTGTCTATTGGTTTGTTTGTTTACTGTCTAGCTCCTCCACTGGAATGTAGGCTCTGGGAGAGCAGGGGCTGCAACTGGTTTGTTCACTACTGCTGTCCCAGTGTCTACAATGGGGCCTTGCACTTAGTAGGTGCTCAATAAATATTGAATAATATGGGCAGATTCCAGTCCAGTCATAACTCTTGAGGCACGAGATACAATAGCACCTTAATTCATTTAGACCAGGGAGCAGCCAACTTTTTCTACAAAGGACCAGATAGTAAATTTTAGGTTTTGTGGGACATACAATCTCCATCGCAACTACTAAACTCTGCCATTGTAGCATAAAAGCAGCCATTGTTAACATTGAAACAGATGGGCATGGTTGTGTTCCAATAAAATTTTATTTATGAAAACAGGCTATAGGGCTTCCCTGGTGGCGCAGCAGTTGCAGGTCCATCTGCCAATGCAGGCAACGTGGGTTCGAGCCCTGGTCCGGGAGGATCCCACATGTTGCGGAGCAACTAGGCCCACGCACCACGGTTGCTGGGCCTGCGCTCTAGAGCCCGCGAGCCACAACTACTGAGCCCATGTGCTACAACTACTGAAGCCCGTGTGCCCGGAGCCTGTGCTCCACAACAAGAGAGGCCACTGTGATGAGAGGCCTGTGCACCGCAACAGGGAGTGGCCCCCACTCACCGCAACTAGAGGAAGCCTGCACAGCAATGAAGACCCAACACAGCCAAAACTAAATAAATAAAATAAATAAATGTATTAAAAAAAACCCAAAACAGGAGACAGGCCTGATTCGGCCCACAAGCCGTAGTTTGCCAACCCCTGGTTTAGTGACCAAAATGCCCTCTAAAGTCAAAATTGTGGTTTCTGCTTTCTGGTTCAAGCATTTGAAGGTCAGAGAAGTTGAGTGGCTGCTCTGAGGTCACGCAGCACGCTGGAGGCAAAGGGGGGAAGGGAACCCAGGTCTCCTGATTTTTACTCAGGGCTCAGTTTACTCAAGTTGCCTCCCTGTTGGCCACTTGGAGAGGCCAGAGGGATTGCTAACTCAGCTCAGCTGAGAGGCTTCCATTAGCATCATAGGAAGCTCATATTAAATGCTAACTGCATTAGGTGCTAAATGCACACAGTGTTAGGCATTGGTGTCACTGGCCCTAAATTGCTATTAAGAGATGGGGTGGGGAAGGAGAGGCTGAAGGACTGGGACAGAGGCCAGGGGCCAAAAAATCAGGGATGTTGCAGCTTGGGTCTAGGAAGCTTAGGAAGCAGACTTCAAGATGGAGTTTAAAGTATAGGACAATAAAACTAAGGAGGACCGTTGAGATCGACCCCTGTGGAAGGAAAGTGAAGAAAGCAGGAGTGGGCACAGAAGGAGAAGTTGATGTGAAATGCAGGCTCCGTAACAGCTTCAGCTGATGCCCCAGGGAGCTCTGGAGCTAAGGGATGGCCCTTCGGAGGGGTCCTCAGTTGGGCTGAGATGGCCAGGCCTCCCTATCCCCACACTGATCAGTCATTGATGGAGGCTACACTGGGAAGAAGCATAACCTTAGGTGAGACACCCGCCCCCAGGAGGCTGACAGTCAAAGGCTATTTGCTGACACCACTTCCATCAGCTGGGGCACCAACTCCTTCCTTCCTGAAAGGGGCTCTGGTCAGTATACCCTGGCACCCACCGCAGGGGCTAAGAGAGAGAAAACGCAGAAGTGCTGATGGGAAATTGGAAGGGACAGTAAAATAACCCACACAAGCCAAAGCCAGGGCCATGGTAATTCACAGCCTGTGCATCTGGAATAGAATTGGTCTACTCTCACTTTACCTGTTAGGATTAGGTTTGGCAATGAGTGATAGAAAATCCAAAATAACAGTGGCTTTAACACAGTAGAAGTAGATTTCTGTCAGTGAAGCTGGAGTTACACAGCCCAAGCCTGTTCAGTTAGTTTCACAAAGTTGTGAGAGACTCAGGATTCTTCCGTCTTTTTGATCTACCCTCTTTAGCACATGTGTGCATTTCATGGTTCAAGATGGCTGCGAAAGTGCCAGCCATTACCTCTGCAGTCCAGCAACCAACAGGAAAGGGGGAGAGATGAAGAAGGCATGGCTTTTCCATTTAAGGACACCTCCTGGAAGCCACACAGGGCACCTTAATCCCGTTGACCAACAAACTTAGTCACATGGCCAGGTCTAGCTGCAAAGGATTCTGGGAAATGTAGTTTTTATTCCAGATGACCTTTTTTCCCAAGCAAAACTCAGGAAAAAGTGGAGAACAGCTATTGGGAAGATGTACACAGTGTCTGCTTCAAGCTGACAAATTCTTCATCTCTAAAGATCATCTCTCAGGGAAACCTTCAAGACCCCTTACACCCAATGTCCTGCCCTGGGTACAGTTGATGCCCCATACTCTATAATTCCTCAGCACTTTCACTGGGATTTATGTGTTTTTGTATCGGGACTGTGAACTCCCTGAGGGTGGGGACCTTGTGCTATTCATCTCCTCCCCCCAGCATGCAGCACTGAGCCAGCTCGTGCATAGTAGGTGCTCCATAAATGCTTGTTGAGCAAATTCCCGGAAAAACCTCATATGAACCTTAGAAATATGTAGCATTTCACATCTCTATTCATTCCACAGTAACTGTATTTTTCAAAGGGTTAACTAATAAGTTTCATCAAACTTGATACACTGCTAAGGAGTCCCAAGGAACCCTTGCAGTTTGAAAAAAAAAAATGACAGGTGAGTTTTCTCAAAACTCAGCTACACTGAATTGTGGCTAGAGTGCTGCTGTGAACCACAAGTTTCATCTGCAGCCTTGTCACCGGTATCAAACAGGCCTTGGTGAAAGCCTCCAACAATGCCATTGGGTCCTGTGGGAGGTAAGGGATTGAACCAACCTACCCTCACATCTGTCCCCAGAAGCTCCCCCCACCAGGCCACGTTCTTCATGTAGCAGACACTGTTGTTGCCTCGTCCGGATCCCCTCTACCTGGCTGGTGCACCTGCCCATCGGCCGGGGTCAGTGTTGGCTGTCATCAGCTCACAGCTGCCTCCTTCTCGAAGGACTTCTCTCAGTCAATGGGATCCGCTTTCCCCAGCGGTACCTGGGAGGTGACCCCCTACCCAGGGGTCAGGGAGAGGCACAGCCAACGACCAGTACAAAAGCCTGGACTCTTTGCTTTAAGGGGAGGGGACAACTCTGTGGTGACTTTCCTGCTCCTGAGCTCCCTGTGGGATCAGGGAGAAGTACGGTGCCCAATCTGTCCCAGTTTTCTTGGGACTCTCAATTTTCGGTCTGGAAGTCGACATCCCGGGAAATCCTCCTTCCTGGGCAAACCGGGACAGTTCATTGCCCTCGCCCTCAACTAAGCCCAGAGATGTTTCGCTGGTTGCCCTGTTTCCCTCACTCCTGTACAAGTTTCTCTGGAGAGCCCACCCTCAGTACATCATGTGCACGAGCATCCCCCCACCCTATCCCTGCCCCTTTTCCCCACCCCCGCCCCTTTTCTGATGCTCCTGCCCCTCTGAGTGAGGGCCACTTCTCACAAGGGCTTTTGGCTGTGGGCAGGGGCTCCGATCCTCACCTAAGGAGTTCACAGCTGAACTTAGCTTTCTGGTTTTCTGGTGACTCATCATGCTGCTGCTCTTTTCAGACTTTCAATTTGTAGTTGCCCCCATGTTCCAGCGTCTGGGTCCCCCTTTACATTGTCCACCCTGGGTGGGTGCTGTGCACTTGGCTGTCTCTCCCACTATTGCCCTTTGAGCTAAAACCAAGGCCACTGCTGGTTTCTAGAAGATCAGGCCCTTTTCCTTCAGAGGGGTGGCACAGTGTGGAGTGAAGTGCCTCTCTGTGCGAAGTTTCCTGATCCGAGAAAGATGGCTCGTTGGGTTCTTGGGGAGAGATCATGAAGTACTTGCATCGTGACTGGCCCAGACCCGGCACTCAACAGAGTCACTTCCCCTGGGCTCTGGTCGCAGTTTCCTCACCCGTGAGACAAGGTGGCTGGCTTGGATGTTCTCTAAGGCCGCATCACTTCCACACATCTACCTTCCATTCTGGGTGGGCTGCAAGAGGAGGCTGTTGCCTCGGCTTCTTTGCTTGCTCAGCCTTGCAGCTTGCCCCTACCTGTTGGAGCTTTCAAGACTTTTCCTGTGGGCCAGAGCCTCCTCTCCTTTCTCCAGGGCTGGGCTATTGCAGAATCCCTAACATGTCCTCTATTCCCAGCCTTTTCTCCTGCATATCTTCTTAAAATATCACTCTGCTTATCTACTCCCTTCTTTAAGAACTTTCAATGGTTCCCAATCAGTACAAATCGAAGCCCAAATGTATTGGTAGGGTGCTAAAGGCTCTCCATCTGGTAGCTAGCTCCAGGTGTGGCCCCCTTGCACAGGTCATGCCATGACCTCACCTATCACCTCTTTGAAACTTTCCTGGTGAGAGGTCGAATGGGACATGAAGAAGGATGCTCAATTCTGTGAAGTTTGATCCTGCCCCAAGGGCAGAATACGTGGTGCCCAGCTGCTAGAGAGAAGCAGCCCTCTCCCCCTTTCATCAGCAACCTGCTCACTTTCTTGATACTCGGTCCAGAGGGAGGTCCAAGACGTGGGATTCATGCTATTTACAAACGCCCAAAGGAGCTAGGTCTAGAATCGGGGAATGAAACGGAATGGAAACTTGCAACGTCCTTGGAGGGTTTTTTTTTAAGGTCTGGCTCTGCGGCAGGGAGGCGGGGGTGAGGGAAGGGATGGGGTGTCCCCGAGGGCCTCGGGAGGAATGGAGGGCTAAGCGGAGGTGGTCACGTCAGGGAACAGACGGCACTGCGATGAATAGAGACGGGCTGGCTCCGCGTGTCAGGAGCACAGACGGGTTAAACGCGGGGTTAACAGCGACTGAGTCACCATTTCACCTCCCCTAGGACAGGAAGACTCAGTGTGCCACTTCAGCCATGAAGAAAAAGCCATTTTGATGGTTGGATGTGAGCCACGCCGTACATCAGCAGCTGGCCCGGGAGCGACACTGTGGCTGTGTGTGGCGGTCAGTCCTCCTGGGGTGGGGAAGTGGTAATAGAGGGCTGTCTGCAGGCTCGTCAGCAACTCCCCTCTCTGCCCTCAGTCAAGCTTCAGAATCTGTTGAGGTTGAAAAAGGGGGGGTTGCCTCCTCCCTGGAGCCTTCCTCCCCTGTCTGGGGAGCTGGACACAACAGCTGAACAGAAGACATGGCTGTGGTTTATTCATCACTGGGCTGATTGATCCTGGCCTGAGATAGCTTTTCCCAGGTTGTGGGTCGTGGGCAGCCTTTACCACTGGACCTTGACTCAGTCACTTTTGGGCAGAGCTGCCATGGCACACAGCTTTAGGGAAAGCAGATCTCATAAAAATACGACGTGAATGATGTCCCCAAGTGCAACATGGTAGCCCTGCCCACTGGTAACCTGTTCTTTTGGGCACGTTTTCTACACAGGAAAGGCATCACTTTTACCTTTAAGGAGTCAGTTGGTCTTGGGGTCCTGCCCTGGTGTAGCTTGTACACAATTATGAAACAGGAGAAGTTTCCAGCTTCTTCCCCTCCTGGCTGGTCCCCACTATGGTGGAAGGATACGACTAATGGATAGTGTAGGTTCCACCCATTGTCTACTATGCAGATATAACAAGAGTCCAAAGGGGTACTTTACATTAGGTCCACAGAAAGAAGACAGTTTGCCTTCTGAAATACGAAGTATATATATTTCAATTAACAGAGGAATAACTGCATACATCAAATTCAGAGTAATCAACAGTGCATTGTGCTGTGTAGTCCCAGCTGCTCTTCTTAGTAATGATCTTCATTACTACAATCCCTACCCCCCTGCATACACACAACCCAGGGAAGTCTCTTTGCTATATCTTCTTCTTCCAGGCTTCCCAGAGAGACATTGAGAAGGACTATGACACCTTGTCCCATCTCTGAGGGCCTTGATTGATTAGTGATGTCTGCCAGTGGCTTGGCAGGGAGATTGGGGGCACATGTGCTGTGTAAGTGCCATCGCTACCTTGAAAGGCTGTGTAGGCCAGGCTTTCTCACTTGCTTCAGCCCATGTTCAAATGCTGCTCTACACCCAGGCATTTGTGGGTGATGTCTAAGGAAGTGTGTTCTCTTGAGGACTGGGTGGATCAGCTTTTTCCTTTAGCTTCCCAGCACCCCCTCCTCTAACCTGAGCACTTGGTTCCCAACTGTGATCAGTTCACTGCTCTAGAGCCGGGAGAGATAGTTTAATTTCCTTTGGGGATGAGATGAGCCCTTTTCTGATGGGGTCTGAATGAAAAATGGACATTCCATTGGAGGGATGCAAAGATACAATGATAATTCCTGTGAAATACCATTAACAGAGCCCCATGCACTACCCACCTCCTATCACTGCAGCAACTTAGGTGCTATTCCAGGTCGATAATTTCATGTCTGACATTGAGTGTGTTACAACAGTGGTGATCAATAGATGAATTTGTGCTGAGAAATTAATGGCCGAAAATGACCTTCATGTGATAGCTCGGGCATAGAGCATTATGTTGAATGTGCCTTAACTTTCACTATTGGAAACAAAGTGAACGTAGATTTTATTCAAATGTAAGATAATGATGAAAAGTGCACAAATCATAAGTATACATTTGATGGATTGTCACAAACCAAACACACCCACGTAACCACACCTGGATCAAGAAATAGACCCTAGAGAGTGATATCATCAAGATAGTAGAATGGGAGTTTTCTACCATTCCCCCCACTCAAAGAACACAGATTTTGACATTCTCTCACAGATGACACTGCCTTTGTGGAAGTCTTGGAGTCAGCACACTGTTGGAGCAAAAGTTTCTGAGATTAGAGGCATTGAAGAGGGTAAAAGGAACAGTTTCATTTTACTTGAATCACCCCTCTCCCAAGGTGGCACATCTCAGTACCAAGAAAGACCCCCTCGGCCCATGCTTTCTTCTACAGAGGAAGTGGGAACATGTGAGTGAATGCCTGGCTTCCCTGGCAGTGTGGGATGCTGCCCCAGAAACTCACTTCATTTTTGCCTCATCCAGAATGCGAGGTGAGTTGCATTACTAAGGGGCAGGGAGGAGCTGGGAGAAGAGCAGCCAGAGATCAGAAGGTACCACATTCCAGGGAACCCCCGTAAGGCTATTAGCCATATTTCTTAGGAGAAACCTTGTAGGCCAGGATAGAATGGGGTGATATATTCAAAGTGCTGAAAGAAAAAAAAACTGCCAACCAAGAAAACTTTACCCAGCGAAGCTCTCCTTTAGAAATGAAGGAAAGATACAGATTTTCTTAGACAAACAAAAGCTGAGGAAGTTCATCACCACTAGCCCTGACTTACAAGAGATGTTGAAAGGAGTTATTCAAGTTGAAATGAAAGGATGCTAATTAGTAACATGAAAACACATGAAAATATAAAATACACTGGTAAAAATAAGCATATAGTAAAATTCAGAGTACTCTAATATTGTAATATGGTGGTGTGCTAATCATTGAACTATAAAAGTTAAAGGACAGAAGTATTAAAAATAACTGGCTACAATTTGTTAATGGATACACCATATAAAAAGATGTAAAGTGTGACATCAAAACCAAAAAATGTGGGAGGAGAGTAAAAGGGCAGAGTTTTTGTATGCAATCAGAGTTAAGTTGTTATCAGCTTACAATAGACTCTTATAACTGTAAGATGTTTTATGTAATCCCCATGGTAACCGCAAAGCAAAGACCTACAGTAGATACACAAAAGGTAAAAAGAAGGGAATCAAAGCATACCACTACAGAAAGGTATCAAATTCACAAAGGAAGATAGTAAGAGGGGGAGAAAGGAACAAAGGGCTGTAAAACAACCAGAAAACAATTAAGAAGAAGGCATTAAGAGGTCCTTACCTACCAATAATTATTTCAAGTGTAAATGGATTAATTTCTCTAATCAAAAGACGTAGAGTGGCTGAATAGATTTAAAAAAATAACACTCAACTATACGCTGCCTCCAAGAGACCCATTCAACTTTAAGAACACACACAGGCTAAAAGTGAAGGGATGGAAAAAGGTATTCCATGCAAATAGAAGCCAAAAGAGAGGAAGGGTAGCTATACTTATATGTGTGTGTGTGTGTGTGTGTGAGACACACACACACACACACACATGAATGTTATTCAGTCATGAGAAAGAAGGAAATCCTGCCATTTGCAACAATGTGGATGAACCTGGAGGACACTATGTTTACTGAGTGAAATAAGTCAGACAGAAAAATACAAATACTGGATGATCTCGTTTATATGTGAAATAGTTAAAAAAAAAAGTTGAATTCATAGAAACAGAGAATGATGGTTACCGGGGGTGAGGGGGTGGGGAAAATGGGGAGATGCTGGTCAAAGTGTACAAGCCTTTAGTTATGAGATGAATAAGTTCTGGAGATTGAATGTACAGCATGCTGACCATACACTAATAATACTGTATTGTATACTTGAAATTTGTTAAGAGAGTAGATTTTAAGCGTTCTCATCACACATGCAAAATAGAAAACTGTGTGAGGTGATGGATGTGTTCATTAACCTGATTGGATAATCATTTCACAAAGTATATGTATATCGAATCACCACGTTGTACTCTTTAAATATATAAAATTTTATTTGTCAAGTATACCTCGATAAAGCTGGACGAAAAAAGAAAAAGAAACAGACCACGACAATGCATTGGGCTTGTTTTCCAAGCAGGGATGGTAAGACTGTGCTGGGATGAATGTTCTTTGTGCATGTCTTGGTGAGCATATGAACACATTGCACTGAGTATATACTTAAGAGTAGAATTGCTGAGTCATAGGGTATGTTGATATTGTTTTAGGTGAACTTTTTTTTTTTTTTTTTTTTTTTGCGGTACGCGGGCCTCTCACTGTTGTGGCCTCTCCCGTTGTGGAGCACAGGCTCCGGACGCGCAGGCTCAGCGGCCATGGCTCACGGGCCCAGCAGGTCCGCGGCATGTGCGATCTTCCCGGACTGGGGCACGAACCTGTGTCCCCTGCATCGGCAGGCGGACTCTCAACCACTGCGCCACCAGGGAAGCCCTAGGTGAACTTTTAAAAATTATTAAAACATTATTTAAAAATAAGAAACATTCCAAACACAGAAAATTATGAGAATATGAAACACCCATGAATCTGCCACAGAGGTTAGACAAATTTAATGTTTTGCCACAATTCCTTCATTTCTCTCTTTCATATATTAAAAAATACAAATTCCCAAATACAGTTGACCCTTGAACATCATGGATTTGAACTGCATGGGCCCACTTATACGTGGATTTTCTTTCAATAGTAAATACTATAGTACTACAACACCCTTGTTGGTTGAAGCTGCAGATGTGGAACCGTGGATATAGAGGGATCGCAGATACGGAGGGCAGACTATAAATTATACTCGGATTTTCGACTGCGAGAAGGGTCAGTGCCTGTACCCCTGTGTTGTTCAAGGGTCGTGTACAGCGAAAACCCCATCTCTCTTTCCCTCCCGGCGTCCTTCCCCTCAGGGGCTGGCGTGTCATCTTCTGCACGTTTTAGACATGTACTATGTATGTACGTATCCCTAAACCACATACATCATTGTTTTGAATGTTTTTAAATTTTACAAAGGTGGTAGCATCCTGTACGTATCCTACTGAAACTTACTTTTATTCACTCAACATTGTTTGTTTGCCACAGCAAAGCAGTGGAAACCTAAACGTCCCGCAATAGAAGCTTTATTCCGTTGATTGAAGTAAATTGACAAATACCAACATGTATAAATAGAGAACACAGAATGTGTGCCTTGATATGGGTTTTTTGGTACTTTGACAGGCCAGGTGTGAGAGGTGGGTGAGAGAGATTGTATGTGTGTGTGTGTGATTGTGTGTGATTATATGTGTGAGTGTATAAATACATATGTGTGAGAGTGTGAGTGTATATGATTGTGTGGGTGTGTGAGTGTACATGATTGTGTGTGTGTGTGTGTGTGTGTGTGCGCTTGCATCTGAGCTCGGCGTGTCCTGGGCTGCCTCTGGGAGAGGCACAGGGCGGCCCCAGGCCCAAAGCCCTGGTGGCAGGGGTTGTGGACCCCTACCCTGTGCTCTGCCGCTGCCGTGGCCCTGTCTGCTTTCTGGTTGGATACCTGTGACTCGGGCTCTTGGCTGTCTGCCTCCAGCAGGGCCCTAGGGTTGCCACCAGCAAAGCAGGCTTCTTTGTCAGGCCGCCGCTGTCAGTGTCAAAGCACAGGGACCAAAGTGCAGCCGGGCTCCTCGGACTCGGGGCTGGAACCCATGCCACTGCAGTGACATGCGTGTTCTCAGAGGCTGCCCCAGCCTGCCCCGCGGGGACTTTGCCCCCTGGCTCCTGACTGCCACATGCTCTCGGGTCTATTTCTCCGTTAAGCCGAAGCCAGGAGTCTAGAGGACCTGGCAGGAGCTGCCACCTCCGAGCTCCAGTCCTTAGTGAGAACATCTGATGGGTTGTTCTACAGTAACGAGTTGGCTAACTTGGGCCGACAGCCCATGCCTCAAGCCCTCAGCCTTGGCCGGGTGGTCTGCGTCTTGGTGGGTGGGTTGGGCAGGCTATTGACAATTACGCCCAGAACGTCATGGTACCCTCCCAAAGCTCTTCAGCCAGCCACATATATGGGGCAGGAGGAGGGTCTCCTGCCCAAGAATGCGAATGTCCTGGCCGTCCAGGTGCTCCTTGTTTAATGAAGTCACCAAGCGCGGCGCGCATTGTTGCTGCCCCACCCAGATTCGCTCCCATCCCCTTTGCCAGGCCTGAGGGACCAGCCCCCAGCTTCAGGGGGCTCTGCTGCCAACAGCCGGGGCTTTCAGAGGGTTGCCCTTAGACTCTGTGGCCTCCCCAGAGGTAGGGAGAGCTGGAAGCACCTAGAAGTTTCCTGTCCTCCTTTCCCCCTCCACCCTGGGGCACCCATCAGCCAGTGACTGGTGTGGAATAACCGCCCCCACCCCCCAGCTCCATTCCCTGGAGGCAGGACAAACTCTGGGGTGTAAGTTGTCTCCCGGAGTCCTCCCATGGGATCAGGCTGAGGCTGGGACTTGTTGGCATGCTTCCCTGGCTTCCTCCACTTTTCCGTTCTGCTCTGCCGGCCCTTACTGCTTTCTCCTGGGAGCGCATCCCTAATAACTCACCTGCACTGGAAGCCTTGGCTCGACAGGGCTTCCAGCAGAGCCTGAGGCACGATGCCAAACTCTGTCCCCCACCTCGCCCCCCGAGGGAAAACTAGTGCCCCGGAACCAGGCAGATCTGGTTTCCTCCTGTTTCCATGTGCGAGTTTTTCCTCATGTTTTACCTTCTCTAAGCCTCAATTGTCCTCATCTGAAACATGGGGACACTAAAAGAATCACACCAGAGGACTTTGTGAGGATTTAATGTGGTAACTCATTGAAAGCCCTTAGCAGGCGTATAGCAATCGCTTAAACACTAGGTCCCGGGGTTGTAATGAGAATTAAGAATATAATGTATGTCAAATGCGCCCAGCACTTAGGAAATGGTCAATGTATTTCCACGCCTTTCCCCTCCTTCTTCCAGGGCGTCCGGTATAGGCACTTATGCTTAATTTTTTATGCGATGGACAATCAACACTGCAGGACTGATCAGGGTGAAACCATCCACAGGGAGAAGAATAAAAAGACAAGTGCTGAAGAAATGCAGGATGGTGATCACCTCCACATAACTCACTTCTGGGGTTAATTTTTTTTCTTTTTTTTTTTTGGTGTGTTTTCCCAGTAAAAGTTTTTAATTAAAAAAATTCAGACCCTGGGGACTTACAATAAATTTGAGTGCAAAGCTCCTTGGAGAAAATGTCTTGGCTAAATACACGGAACAGATTATTATTATTTATTATTATTTCCATTCCAAGAAATGGCGAACTTTCTTCTGCACTTTTCTTGGTGATTTGTGGCTTCAGCAACTCTGGCCCATGCTAGAGGGAGAGAAGAGTGATGCCTTTTCTCCTTTAGAGATGCCCCAGGTTTGCGCTAGGGGAGGGGAAGCCGGCGTGCTGTGCACAGCTGTCTCTCCTCTGCATTTATTGCTGCAGCGTTTACCTCCCTGGGGCCTCTTCCTTTTCCAAACCAAGTAATTCAGACCCCATTGTTTACCTCTGCAGAGGGATCAAGGTTACACCCACAGTAAAAATGGAGAAAAGCGACCCAGAAGCTTGGCCCTGAGTCCCGCCCTGACTTGGGGGTTGCTTGCCAAGTTGTTCTCAGCCCTGGGAATTACCTTCCAGGCTTGGGAACGCCAGGCCTCTCAGCTGCGGAGTGATTTATGTGCCTGAGAGAGCCTTCTCCTCCTTTCCCATGACTCCTTGCCTGGAGTCCTTTTCCGCCCGGCCAGACAGAGTCCCCAAGCTGTGGAAAAACAAATGGGGAAATTGAGGCAGGGAGAGACTTGAGAGGCGTGTGTGTCTGGTGCAGATGGGGGGCAGTGAGGATGACAGAGACTGGACCCGGATTTGAGTGCAAATAGTTTATTTGCAAGGAGATCGCCGGAAAAACCAGCAGGGGAGCTGGGAAATGAAGCAGGAATGGAAAGGAACCGCCCGAGGAACCGTGCACTCGGTTATCCCAACCGAGGGTGGAGGAGCTGGGCTGTCAGTCATGGCTTGACAGCTGCTCTCGGGGAGGGGGATCGCTAGATTTCTAGGAATTCCAGCCTGCTGCCTTCATGGGCACAGTGGGCTCCAGTAGCCAGAAAGCTCTCAGGCAGATATGCAGTGCTCGCAATCGGAAGTCAAGGCCATGGGCGCCGATATGTTAAGTGCCAAGTCGGGGCAGGCGGGACGTGCTGGCTTTTGCTACACCATCCAACTCAGAACAGTCTTCTTTGCCTTTGTGGTCACGGTCTGGATTCCTTGTGTTTTTTTTGCGGTACGCGGGCCTCTCACTGTTGTGGCCTCTCCCGTTGCGGAGCACAGGCTCCGGACGCGCAGGCTCAGCGGCCATGGCTCACGGGCCCAGCCGCTCCGCGGCACGTGGGATCTTCCCGGACCGGGGCACGAACCCGCGTCCCCTGCATCGGCAGGCGGACTCTCAACCACTGCGCCACCAGGGAGGCCCCTGGATTCCTTGTTTTTAAACTTACTTTTCTCCCAAAGAGTTCTCTGAGGAACACTGGTCTCTGGGAAATGATCCATGAGCAGAGTGCAGTCCTGGCATCAAAAGATTTGGGGACATACTGCAGTCTCACATGATTCTCTTATAGGCTTCAAGGTGGTATTTTTCAGTGACGGAAACCGGTTGGCTTGGCTTTACCTAGAATTTCTCAACGGAATAACGGATGAGCACTTATTTTGCTTGAGCACGTACTTACTTAAGCTCTGTGGACCTAGTGTTCCACGGAACACCCCAGAAAGCACAGATTTAGCAAATTAATCAATATTGTGTCTTGTGATGTCCCCTATACACCTTATACAAAAGGAGTGTTGTGGGAAGGAATTAGCACCTGGAGATGAATGGCGAGGAGTGGTCTGGCTCAGGGGAGATGTAACAGCCGCCTGTGAGCGTGCCAGGAGGGCAAAAGTCACAGGAAGCTGAATTTCAGCTTAAAGTCAGAAAGTGATTTTTTTTCTCACAATAGGAACTGAAAAGGTCTGGTCTTCTGCATGGTCAGGCCCTAAGCTTCCTGTCTCCAGGTTTATTTCAGCAGAGGCTGGATCTTTTGGGAATAGACCGGGTTGGGGGCAGGGGCGCTTCTTGCCTTGGGTGGGAGTTGAGCCAGGAGGCCATAGACCCCTCCTGTCTCTCAGATTTTCATGCTAGACTTAACGGCGTTGATTCCTAGGTAGACTGGGAGTTACTTGAGAGACGAGTTGTGTTTTACATTTCTTCATGTTTCCCACAGTGTCTGGACTGGTTCTCGGCATGTACATTTTATAAATAAAAATTATTGAATGGATGAATGAACGAATGAATGAATGGGGTTCTGGGGGCCCACTTGCAAAGCTGCTCTTTGGCGGGGTTGACGTGAGATATATATATATTTATTTATTCTTATTTTATTTATTTTATTTTTGTCTGCGTTGGGTCTTCGTTGCTGCACGTGGGCTTTCTCTAGTTGCAGCGAGCGGGGGCTACTCTTCGTTGTGGTGCGCGGGCTTTTCATTGTGGTGGCTTCTCTTGTTGCGGAGTACGGGCTCTAGGCACGCGGGCTTCAGCAGTTGTGGCTCGCGGGCTCTAGAGCGCACGCTCAGTAGTTGTGTCACATGGGCTCAGTAGTGGTGGCGCACGGGCTTAGTTGCCCTGCGGCAAGTGGGATCTTCCCAGACCAGGGCTCGAACCCCTGTCCGTTGCATTGACAGGCGGATTCTTAACTACTGTGACATCCGGGAAGCCCCTGATGTGAGGTATTTAGAACAGGGTCGCCACAGAAGCAGAGGGTGCCTGTGTAGACTTAATAGAAGGCTCAAGCCGGACATCAGAAATCTAAGAGACATATAATCAGAATATCTGTAAATTACAGAGTGTCATTATGTTCCAACCACTGTCCATGCTTTCCTTGTTTAACCCTCCTTACAGCATTCCTCTGAGGTAGGTATCATCATTATGAACATTTTCTTGATGAGAAGACTGAGGCTTGAGAGGTCACCAGGCTACACAGTGGTGAGGCTTGGATTTGGTTCTGGCTAGCCTGCCTCCAAGGCTGGGACCAGGACCACCTGATCACACTCGTCTGGCTCCAGACCCTCATCGCCACCCCAGAAGCACTCTGCGGCCTCACACAGCCCCCAGGGCAAGGGGCGGGCTGACGAGGATTCTATACCTGTCGTTACAGGTGGGGAAACTGAGGCCCGATGGAGAGGGTGGTCTGTTTGTTTGGCAGATAAGAGGCAGTGAGAAAGACAGCATATCCGGGGCAGGAAGAGCTCAGCCAATCCCTTGACTCCATTTTCCAGCCCTGTATGGGTGGCATTGTCTCCTTGCTAGCTCAAGACACAGAAGGAGGAAGAACAGGCACCGTGACCTCAGGGAGGAGAGGTGCCGGTACAAGAGGCAGCGTGGCCATCTGGTTGGTGTTCAGGTGTGCGGAGGCGTCTGGGCCGTCTGCGTTTGCCCACCTGCTTTCCCTGTGAGCGTCCCTCAAGTGATCAGGGCTGCAGCTCTCATGCCATGCAGGCTGGGCACTGAGCAGGTGTCTGATTTAACAGAGATAACCGCTGCTCTGCTCGTGGTCTGGGAACACATCTGAGGAGGTGGCTTGTCCCTATGTCCTCTGCTGAGCCCAGAAGTTTCCCTGGAAACCTCGGGCCTGAATTCAAGATGCAATGGGACATCTTGTCCCAGAATTTGAAATACAGGTAACGCCAGTCTCCGTCCTTCCCCCTCCCCCTCCCCCATCTTCATAAAACATGCTGATGATCAGATCTCCCTGAATTTTCGAATGACCCCCGCAGTAGCTTACAGAACTGCTTCCAATTTCTCACCCCTCCCTCTATCCGTGCCACTGGCATGCCTCCCATAAGAGCTAGGGTCTATTTTCCACCCCATTGACGCTGGACTTGGCCGTGTAACGTGCTGTGGCCTTTGGCGTGTAGATGGAAGTGATGACATGGCCGCTTCCAAGCCTAAGCCTTAAGTGGTACCATGAGTTTGCATTTGTCCTCTTGCATTTCTGTCATCATTATGAGAGAACACGCCCCAGGGAGCCAGCTGGTGTCAGAAGAACCAGGAGATCTGTGAGCCTGACCTGAACCCAGAACTTGGAGTTCAGTCCAGCCTAGCCCAGCCAACCTGCAGGTGCACACCTGAAGCAGAGCCAGGCCAGTTCACCCTGAGACCTGTGAGTATGAGAATAAATGCTTATTGTTGTATGTTGCTGAGAGTTTGGGTGCTTTGCTGCCCAGCAATAGCTGACTGATGCCACTGGTATCTTCTGTAATCCTCTTCCCACTTCCACCTCTCTGAGTTTGTGTCTGCGACACACATATTGTCTACCCTGCAAGTCACTGAAAAAAAAAAATAGGGAAGGGAACTCCCTGGCAGTCTAGTGGTTAGGACTCGACGCTTTCACTGCCGGGACCCGGGTTCAATTCCTGGTTGGGGAACTAAGATCCCGTGAGCCACGTGGTGTGGCCAGAAACAAAAACAACAACAAAAAGACGTTCTTAAGTAAAACTGACCTTAAAAGAAAAATAAGGAAAAACAAGGGGAAAAGTTACAGCACAGAAATGCTCAGTCCAAAATTTGCTGTGTGAATTTGTTTCTGAAAAATGCAGCAGTCTGTCTAGGGATGTTAATTTTTTTTTTTTTTTTTTTTTTTTTTTTTGCGGTACGTGGGCCTCTCACTGTTGTGGCCTCTCCCGCTGCGGACCACAGGCTCCAGACGCGCAGGCTCAGCGGCCATGGCTCATGGGCCCAGCCGCTCCATGGCATGTGGGATCCTCCCGGACCGGGGTACGAACCCATGTCCCCTGCATTGGCAGGTGGACTCTCGACCGCTGCGCCACCAGGGAAGCCCTAGGGATGTTAATTTAATTTGAGAAGGTGTGTTGATAACACTCTGGTTGATGAGGCTGGTACATAGGATGGCGCCAGAGTCAGGGACCTGGAGCTGTCATCACACCACATTGTTTCAGATGCTGGTTCTACCACTTACTATCTGGGTACCTTTGGGAAAGTTACTTTTCCTCTCTAAGCCTCAGTTTCCTCATCTGTAAAATGGGCACCTTTCTCAGAGCATCGTTTGGTGGTTTAAATGAGAAAAAGTGTGTCAAGTGTTTAAGGCAGTGTCTGGCTGGTGGCAAGAATTCACTAAACCAGTCAGCTAGTGTTATTTTTATGTACTGTCACAGCAAAAGCACCGAGTGATACTTTAAAGAGTATCACTGACTCATCCTCCCTCTTAAATTTCCATCCAAATTTTGCTAGCTTTCACTCTTCTGCCTCTGCTGAAGAATCTCCCCGAATCATTTTTGTGTGTATGTGCAGAAAAAAAAAAGTGCAGTGAACCATGACCCCTGTATTGTGGCCCTGGGTCCTCTATTAGCTTGCTGAGTGACCTTGAACAAGCCAGCTTCAGTCTCTGGGCCTTGGTCCTCTCCTCAGAGAAAGGTTGGGATTGATCTCGTTTCTAAGGGCCCTTGATGCCCATTATTTTGCACGTTCCCTTTGGAAAAGATCTGGAGGAGTTGAAAGAGCTTTTATGAAGATATGATTATAGTTTTGATATAATAAAGGAAGAACTTATTTTTTCACATAGGGGGTCAGGCATGGAATTGAAGAATCACAGACCATTTGACCCAGAAGGGCCTTAGGAAACTCACAGTCCAATGATCTTACTTTACAGAAGAGAACTTGACATCCCAGGGCACCTCAGTGGATCACTCAAGGGTATACTCGCCCTCAGGGAATATGCATTGAACACCTGGTGTACAGGCCCTGGGCTGGGCACTGGGGCTCCAAGTGCACAGGATGCCCTCCACGGGCCTCCGAGGCCTGTTGCAGAGAAAGACAATAAAAACACGTTTGTAATGCAGACGGGTCCATGCTACAGAGACAGCTGTACTGATGCTAAGGAGAACTTGGGGGCAGCCCTGAATCGAGTCTTAGGGGTGGTCATGAAATAACCATAACGGCTAATTCATCTTCATTCTGGGACACTTTACATGTATTAACTCCAACTCCAATGACTCCGTGAGGTAGGTACTAGTTTCATCACCATCCCCGTTTACTGTGGGGGGAAACTGAGGCTCAGAAAGGTTAAGTAACTTGTCCTAGGGCACACAGCTAGCAAGCAGCGTAGCCAGAATTTGAATTCAGGGAGTCTGGCTCCAGAGTCTGTACTGTTTACCACCATGTGGTACTGACTCTTTGGGGAGGATGACCTCAGAGCTGTGCCCTGAGGCAGGAGTAGGAGCTGTCCAGGAGACGGTAGAAGGAGGCGCACGAGCAAAATGGTAAATTCCTACCGATGAGCATGAGTGTGCTGCGTCTATGGAACTGTGGGCTGAAAGTGTGTGTGTCGCTGTGCACGTATCTCTGTGTGTCTCTATGTGTGTATTTGTGTATCTATGTGTTGTGCATGTGTCTACGTCTGTTTGTGTGAGTCTGTGTGTATGTATATGTGTGTGTGTCTGTGTGCATGTGTCCTCCTGGTGTGCCTGTATATGTCTATAGATACATCTGTGTGTGTATGAATGTGTGTCCATGTATATGTACATGCGTGCATGTTTGTATATGTAAGTCTGCGTGTGTCTCTGTGTATGTCTGTGGATATGTTTGTGTGTTCCACGATCATATATTTGTGTATCTGTGTGTGTCTGTGTAGTTACGTGTGTGCATTAGTGTGTGTGTGTGTGTGTGTGTGTGTGTATGGTGGGAGTGGACAGGGTCGGGAGGTGACTAGAGCTATGCAGAGACCAGATCATGATGGGCTCTGGAAAAGTTTACCCTTAAGACATAGGGGAGTCATCCAGCGAACCGAAGCCTCAGACTGATGTTTTAGAAAAGCCACGTGCTCATCTATACATTTTTATTGAGCATCTAGTATGTGTCAGATCCTATTCCAGATTCTGGGGATGAAATGGTGAATAAGAACAACATCCCTGTTTTGGGGGAGCTTACATTCAAATGAGGAGAGATAGACCATAAACACATAAAAGATGTAATATAGTGTCAGGATAAGTACTTAAAGAAAAAAAAAAGCATGTTAAGGGGAGAGATGATGGAGGAGGCCATTTGAGCTGCGGTCTGAATAAGTGAGCGTCAGCCCAGGACTGTTGCGTGGGGGTGGGGGTGGGGAGAGCATTTCAGGCAGAGGGAACAGCAAGTGCAAAGGCCCTGAGGCAAGTGTGGGTTTGACCTGTCCGAAGAACAGCAAAGAAGTCAGGGGGCCTGAAGTGAAATGAGGTTGGGGCCAGAGCTGGGGCTGCTTCCCACAGGGCTTTGCAGCCGTGGCGAGGGCTTTGGATTGTGTCCCTCAAATCATGAGAAGCCACTGGAGAATCCCAACCCTGTGGGTGCTGTGGGACCCACGTAGAAGGAGAGGCCCAGTTGTCACACTCCTCAGTCAGTGCCCCCTCCACACTGCCACCTGGAGAGCCAAAACCTAGGTGGACTTTTTTTTTTGGCCACACCGAGCAGCTTGCGGGATCCTAGTTCCCCGACCAGGGATCGAACCCGTGCCCCCTGCCATGGAAGCGCAGAGTCCTAACCACTGGACCGCCAGGGAAGTCCCTCAAGGTGGACTTTCTGATGTCATGTGCAATTCATATCACACAGAAAACAAATCTGTTTTCAAGATATGTTCCTGTATCCAATGACTATTCACTAGGTTCAAGTCCCTTTAATAGAGTAAATGTTGATTGCAAGCGAATAATTTGTGTCGTTTCTTGGAGCCCAGCTAGGCTTATGGTGACAGAAATTTATCACCGGCTTCCAGACCAAAGTAACTAACACTACGGGCACGGGGCGTGGCATCGTTTCCGGAACACTGTGAGCACTCAGCAAGCACGTGTTATTATCTCATTGAATTCATTCACGAACCCTTTGAGGTGGGTGCCAGCCATATTTTACACATAAGGAGCATGAGGCTTTGAGAGTTTACATAATTAGCCCAAAGTCACACAGCTAGTTAGTGGCATCCCAGCCCCCAAGCAAAAAGCAATTTCAAAAGGAGTTAGTGATTTTGCTTCCTAGAGCAGATTGCGAAGCTTTTAGCTCCTGGCGTTAGTGGCTGCAAGAGCCTAGGAGAGCAGCTTTGCAGGGGCGGCCCCTTACTGAGCCAGGTGTGCGTGGGGAGGGGGTAATGGGTGAGTTAGGTGATGCTCAACATCAGTGTCACTGCCAGGGTCACCATGAAAGCACTATCTGTCCATGGGGCTGGGCTGGACCCTGGGCTGAGCATCCCTGCTTTGAGAGTCTTTACAGCGTGAGTGGGCCACGCAGATGGGAACAGCCAAGAGGGAGATGAAAAACATCTGAGGGAGCCCTAGAGGGCCCCAACTTACACAACTGCAAAACTAACAAATTCCGCAGGCACTTGCTCCCCCGATCACGAGGCTTCGCTTCCGTCGACGTGGACTCGTCCAGTCGCCTATGGGGCGTGAGGGACCCGGCGGGAGAAGGCAGGTGGCCTCCCTGGAAGGTGTTGTCATGAGGTTATTGTCAGAACTAATCAAGAGACAAGGCAGGACTGTAAGTCACCCGGTTGGTCCCATTATCAGCCGACAAGCCGCTGTCCCCAGCTCTTAAGAAGGACATCCCTATAGAAACACCAGGCATGCTCCCTTCGGACCTGTGAGTGAGGGGATGGTGTTAGGGGAGGTGTGCAAGAAGACACCCTCTGTTGTCCCCCCAGGGCCGGACCAGTGTCAAGACAAACCCAAATAAAAGTCAAGCCAACCCTGGGAATTGGGGAAGCTTAGTTGTTGTTGTTTTTTTTTAAATTTTACTTTAAAATTTAATTTAGCTTAATTGTTAATAAAAATTGTATATATTTAAGGTGTACAACGTGAAGATCTGATACACACATAGATAGGGAAGTAGTTACTATGCTCACGAGAATTCACGTACCCATCTCTGCACATAGTTACCTTGTGTGTGTGATGAGAGCACCTGAAATCTACTCTTCTGGCACATTGCCAGTATACAACAGAATATTTTCAACTATGGTCATCATGCTGCACATTGGATCTCTGGAACTTATTCCTCCTACAGAACTGTAGCTTTGTGCCCTTTGACCAACATCTCCCCATATTCCCCACCTCCCCGCCCCTGGTAACCACCATTCATCTCTCTGCTTCTATGTATTTGACTTTTTGAGATTCCACCTATAAGTGAGATCAGGCAGTATTTGTCTTTCTGTGTCTGGCTTATTTCACTTAGCACGATGGCCTCCAGGTTTACCCATGTGGCAGGATCTTGGAAGCTTGGTGTTTTCGTTCCTATGATTGTATGACAAATCACACCCTCCCCCTCCACAACTTAGTGGATTAAAACAACCATCACTTCTTACACTCACAGATTCTGTGGATCAGCCGTTTGGACAGGGAAGGTGGGGATGGCTTGTCTCTGATCCGCGGTGTCTGCGGAGCTCAGCTGGAAACCCTGAAGGCTGGCGGCTGGGGCCATCTGCAGGGTTGTGCACGCACATGTCTGGCGATTGATGCTGGCTGGCGGCTGGGGGACCGCAGCCCTGCTCCCCCCTCTGTGTGAACACTCTCCAGGAGCTGATTTGGGTTTCCTCACTCTGGGTACCCAGAGTGAGCTTCTGAGGAAGCGAGAAGCAGGTAGAAGCTGGATCTTTTTATGACCTGGCCTAGGCAGTCACGTGGCATCACCTCTCCCATGATCTATTGGTTGGAATCTATTGGCCACCAGCCCCGCTCAGGGGGAGGGAACGTAGCCCCCCACCTTCCAGTGGAAAGAGTGGCAGTCACAGTGTTAGCGAGCATGGGGGATGGGATACCTATATTTTTGTGGCTACCTTTGAAAACTCGATCTGCCACACTGTGAGTCTCACATGTCCCCCTGGAGGGCTGTGCCCGGGAGAGGAGAGCTAAGCGTCCCTCCCTTCTGTCACTCAGCTTTGAGGGCGGTGACAGGAGGAGGGCCAGGAAGCTGGCAGTGGCCAGACTGTGTGACATTTTCCCAGTGACTTTTGCTAGGACAGTACCAAGTCGCAGGACAGCCCCCCTGCTGGGGAAAAACACACATCAAGGCCCACGTGAATGATGTCCAGGTCACTTCAGACCCTCCAGGGAAGAGAAGACAGGGTGTAGCACAAGCCAGCTACCATTGGGGGTGACTGAGGCTGAATCCCGCCAGGAAACCCTGGGAATGACTGTGGAGCACGTGCCTCGTACTTGTTTCATCCTAGGGGTGAGGGAGCTGGGGCATCTGTCCTCCAGTTCCCATCAGGCATTAGCTGAGGGCTGCCCCTGGGGTGGTGATCATTCCCTGGCATTGCTGGCCAGCTGAATGGGTGGGCAGAGCAGGCTTTGGTGGCTAGAGACACCCTCAGGCAGAGATGCAGGTGCTAGCAGCTGGGAGTTAGGGCCACATGCCAATGTCATGGTAAGACTGAGGGGACAGAGGCGGGGTACCCATAGCATCTGCTACAAACCCCTTTAGCTTATTTCCACTACTCTGCTCATTTGCTATTCACTGAACTCTGCCTGACGGTGTTAATTATATTTTACCGTTAACAACACTTGCAGAAGCTCCTCCCTGTGATATCCAAAGCCCTCTGCCCTGTAGCCCCAAACCCCCCTTTGTGGCAGGGATCGTGTAACAGGGGGCTTGAGATGGCAGGCCCTGCAGTGTGAACTCTCTGGGTTTGAATCCGGGTTTAAAGTGGCTGTGCCACTTACCAGCTGTGTGATTGTGGACAAGTCAGTTACTTAACCTCTCCAGGTTTCAGTTTCTTTACCTGAATGTGAGGATACTGAGAACACAGTGTTGCAAGGATGAAATGAGTTAATTGATGAAATGCGTTTCAAGTGGCACCTGCTTCTCAATAGAGCCCACCTAGGCTGTTCTGCTCAGCTAAACACACTCCTGGCCAGCCATGGGCTGCATCCATGTCTCCACGCATGCCGAGAATGTCTTCCCTGCGTTGCACGGAACCTTCTATCCCTCCTTCAAGGCTTTGGCCACATGGACCGGATGTGCCACCCTCCTTCCTTCCTCTGAGCCCAGGCACATGCTATGCCCTCCATCTGCAAGGTTCTCTCCCACCCTCTTCACCAGACTAACTCCTTCTCAACCTTCAGCCATTTCCTCAGGCAAACATTCCCTGACCCCCCCATCCCCAGACGGTCACATTCCCTGTCGTATCCCCCGATGCCTCCCCTTCTTGGAACTTCTCCGAATCCTCCTCTGATGACTAATTAGGTAACTGGATGTTTAATATCCATTTCCTCAGCTAGGATGTGAGCCCCCCGGAAGAGAGACTGGGTCTGTCCGGTTCACCATTTGTGGCAAATACAGAGGACTGGCTTGTGCGACATGCAGCTAGTTCTGGAGACGTTTTTAGTTTTCGTCAGTTGGGGAGCTCAGCAAGTCTTGCGCTGACTCATGTGCACGTGACGACAGGCGTCCATTTTGTTGGGTGGGTCGTGGCAGAGGCACTGCCGTCCAACAGCCAAGGCGGTGGCTTTCTGACCACGGTCCACATCACGGCACAGCCTTGGTAGCCTGCTCCTGCAGTGTGGTTTGGGGAGCTCCTAAAAGCTCTGTCTTGAACTTGTTTCTATAGCCCTGCCAAACAGTCTGCAATGATTACTTTTCTGCTCAAATGTGCAAAAGTGGATTCCATTCTCTGCAGCTAATCCCAGACCCCTGGATCTCAGATGGTGCCTGGTACGTGGTTGGTGCTCCATATGACTAAATAAATGGTTGAAAGAATCAAGAACTCTTTACCCTGCAATCTGAAGACTGTCCTCTACATGTGCTTCAGAAAGTTCCAGTCCGTCGGAAAGCCCTTGGACCCTTCAGCCCTTCTGCTCTCTTCTCACCATGACAAAGGAGTCGGCATTTACCTGAATGTCGTCTTGATTTATTTCCTCAAGTTGAATTAGTAGGAACCCCAGGCCTTTGCAGCTCTGAGTCAGCTACGGAAGCATCTGTCCTTAACCTTGAGAGATGCTTAAGAGCTCAGAAGTGGACACAGTGTAAGAAGCTATTCCAGAGGGGACGCCCTGGCTTAGTCAGTGACATTGAGGGTGTGATTCCCAGGCTTGCTGGGTATTACTGATGACGCTCCCCACGTCTCCCTCCTAACTGCCCCCCGTAGCTGACTTCATCAGGAAGACCACGCGGCCTGCTGGGTATCTAGTCTCCACCTGGGCCTTTGCGTAGCCAAAGACCTTGCCCACCTCTGCCCTGGCCGGACTGCACCTGCATCTCAGCCTCTGGAGCTACAGTGGGGCCATCCTGCTCCAAGAAGATGCCAGCCCCAGCGCCAGCATCCTCCACCCAGAGTCTCTCTGTTCAGGAAGCCAGCTCTGGTCAGGCGAGAGTGAGAGTGGTGATTGTCTTTGAGGATGTGAGAAGGCACTAAATTGAGAGGCTCTGCCCCTGACAGTGGACTTGCCCTAGCTGTGACCCACCCACGGAGGTCCAGATGCTGAGTTGGCCTTGAGCTGAGCCACCCTCCCTGGGCACATTCTTCTCACCATCTGCTATGCCCAAATGGCCAGAACCATCAGAGAGATGCTCTTTGGGCACAAAGTGGAGGGAAGTACCTCAGTTGACATGAACTAAAGAGTCCTCCCCTCCTAACACAGTAGAACAGATTCTCCCGTAAACCCTCAGGGAGGTGGGGTGGGGGCAGCAGGCAAGGCTGGACCAGGTGATGACAGGTGTGCTGACTGGAAATCACTCCGCTTGAGCAAGGCGCCCCGATGCAAGCAGGTGAATGAAGGGGATGGATATCTGTGAGGATTGATATTTTTTAACACTTTCAATGTGCTGCCTGTGAATTAGATTGTGGTCCTAGGAAAATCTGGGCAAGCTGCGTGATGCTTGCCACTGTCTTTTGGGAATGTAAAGGTTCAAATTAGTAAATGAAATCCTGGGTCATAGATCCAAGGATTTAGTAGGGACTGAGACCAGGATGGGGTGGGAAGGCTGGTAGGGTGGGCCATGCTTGGTTCCTTTAGAAGGACTGCAATGGAGAAGACACCATCCTGTCTGTGTTAGTGGTCGGGGAAGGGTTTGTCCCTTGGTGGGGAACAGCTGTAGCACATGCCAGGCCATGATTAACAGGACAGGGCACTGCACTTGGTATTTGCCATATACCCAGGCGGCATGTTCCAAACATTTAACAACCGGTAAGGCACAGTCCCTGACCAATCAGGACAGACACTGGTCCCAGTGCTGTGGGCCTTAACTGTTTACATGCTGGTTTGTGCGGAGGTCCATGGTCGGCGGGGGGCGGGGAGCAGCAGGGTTGGTGGTGCAGGAGCACAGGGTGAGCATGTCTGGGGGAGGCTGGATTGGTGGGAAGAGCTTGGGGGTGGGATGGGGAACTCGAGGCTGTAGTTATCTGCCACCCAGTCTTAAAGTATGGCAAGAGTCAAATAGCTAGAATATCTGTACCTGTGAGTACTAAGTATGTCTGGACTGTTGCTGATGCGAGAACACCTCCGACGAGGGCTTGCTGGGACACTGAGACTTCGGCGAGCTGTAGGGGAGGGGAGGGGTTAGCCCTGCTCGGGCCATGAGGAATGGGGGGCTCGACCTCCAGGCTCAGCCCCAGACCTCACCCTGGAGTCGGCAGGAGCCCAGACTGGCAAAATAATTACAGCCATCTCCCCAGCAGCTGGCAGGGTTTGTGGAACGTTCTGAGTTTCCACTGGATGTTAAAGAGCCCGGCGAGTGTGGCCTCCGTGCCTCTTCCCCACCCTGGCCTCAAGGGACCACTGGCTCTTCTGCCTGTGTCTTGGAGCTCCTGGCACGTCCCACTGTCCTGGGTCTCTGGGGCCTGGACTGGGCTGGGCCCCTCTCCAGCTTCTGCCTGCCTTTTCCCAGAGGACTGACTGGCTCCAGTTCTGGCCCTGGGCTATCCTCCTCCTGCCCCTCTGATCTGGCTGCTTTTGAACACTGAAGCCTGTTTGCAGTGGGCCTGGCATTGTGCCCTCGCCTCTACTCTGTGTGCTGTGACTCACCAGAACTTCCCAGGGTGGAGCTGCTGCTTTGGGCGAGACATTTCTCCAGCCTTGTCCCTCCTTCTCCAGGGAACCCCGTGGCCAGGCATTTGAACTTTCCACAAGCCGTTTGAACTGTCAACGTTGATGGGTTTTGAAGCCCTGGCTTGGTTGGTTCAAGCAGCCGGACCTGCATCCCAAATGACAGCCCCTGCTTGTGGGAAGGCTCTTGGGTGGCGAACACCTTGGGGGACCTACTGGTGGCCCACGTGGGGCGTGTCACATCACCTGGAGAGTGGAGCCAGGTCTTGTGAATCATTGAAAACAAAACGATTCTGGGGGCTCTTTCCAATATTCTGAGCTTTAAACCCCAAACTCGGGTTCAACGTCTTTGCAGTCTCAGTGGACAGTGCCCTGGACACACAGTAGCACAGTAGAGAACGGGCTTCCCTGCTCCTACGTAGGACACACGCTTCCGCTTCACATTTTACTATTTCCGAAATCAGTATGCCATCATTTCCGTTTGACATATTCTTGTCTGCCTGCCTTGCCTCCTTTTCCCTCTTTCTTTTCTTAATATCTTATGACTGAGGAAATCCGGACGTACAGATTGATGGACCAACTGATCGGGGACCCCCTTTCCTGGGGGATGGCACCGTCACCGCCTGGCAGCCCATATTTCTTCCTGGGGGTGTTTGGCCCGGCTCCTAGCACACGATAGGTACTCAGTAAATATGTGAGTGATGAATGAATGAAAAATTAGTTGTTAATGCCCTCGCTCCAAATAGGGCAACAGACATCCTTCAGGGTTGCAAGGGGTACCGTCTTTTCAAAAACTGGGAGGCAGGCAGCGACCAGTGGGAGGTGGGGGTGTTATCACCCAAAGGGCATTTGTAAGTTGGATCCGCTTCGCATGTACTCACGGGGTTGGGGGCAGGCTGAGGGGGGAGCAGCCCCTAGAGGAATTTCTTCTCATGGGATGCAGAGACACAAGAGACCAAGGGGAGCCTGGTGATACTTGTCGGGGCCCTGTCCCCTCTGCCTCATTCAATGGGCCAAAGCACATTGTAGGGTCAAATCCAGAGTCAAAGGGTGGGGAATATATTGGGGAATATAAGGGGAATACTTTGCCCCTTTAGTGAGAGGAGCTGCAAAGACTCACGGTGAAGGGCACAGCTAAAGGGAAAGGCGAGGAATGGGGGCCAATAATGCAATCTACCCACAAGGTAATGTTTTGACCACCGGCTGCCTACCTCACAGTACCAGCAGCTTCCCCGAATGGCACAAGCACAGAGGGAAGCGGGACAGAACACACGTCCGGAGCCTTGCACGGTGCCCGGTATGCTGCTCTAACGAGCAGCCTTGGACTTGGAACCCAGGTCGCCTGGCTCCCAGGCCTGGGACTCTTCTGACGCATCACGATGCCGCCTCTATACAAGTTCATCACATGCTGAGGCAGCTTGTCAAACCCAGACAAGTCCTGTGGCTATTTTTTCCGCTGACTTTTCACCAGGGGGACGCCAGCCAAACAGAGCGGGTGTCACGGGCCTGACGGGTGTCAAGCCTGGTGTGTGAAGAACGTCCGGGAGCGTTATCCATCCTCCCTCATCCCCCAAACACTTATCTCATTACGGAGGGGGTGATGGGGGAGTCGGGCGGGGAGGGAGGCAGCCTGGAAGTGTTTATTCTCTTACGCGAGCAAGACTCCTAATTAGTAGGTGATTCTGCGAGATGAAGCCCAGGTGGGGAATCAAGATGGGGGTCTGGAGTGGTGCTCCAGGCTCCCCTGATTACCCAAATCCCCAGCTGGGGTGAGGACCCCTCAGGTGGGGCGGGAAAGCAGGGGGAATATTAGTTTCCGATACAACCAGAGACAAGAGAATAATTCGACGAGACCGTGTCGAACAAGCAGAGAGAGAAAAGCTCTTTGAGTGCAACAAGGAGCGGGGTTTTAAAATTTCATTTGCACAGCGGCAGGTCTTGCCAATTGGATTCTTTCCAGAAAGCAATCTGCTAAGTCTGACAGTCGGAAGAAATGCCGGGCTGCTGAGCGAGGAGAGGCTGGGTTTTTTTAAGGGTTTATTTTTCATCCAGGTCCTTTGTGAGCAGTGGCTTTTTTTTTTTTAATGCCATTTTAAAAGAAAAAGACATGCAGCGATCCTCTTTGTGAGGCGGGAAAGGGCTTCCCTGACCATCTGGGCCTCAGAGGGACTCGGGGAGAGGTGGCCTTTGTATGGGGGCAGTTAATGCCCGCGCGGCCGCCGTTTATCTTTGCTGCCACTCACACCAGGCTGGCCTCGCTGCTGGCTGGCCCAGGGCACACGCAGCAGCTCAGAGCTGTCCTCCAGGTCCTTATCTGTGTCACGGGCAGGAGACCGGAGGGGGAGCAGTGGGGGGCTATCTAAGCCCACCCAGAGGTCCATTGTGTTGGCTGCACAGAGCGACAGATCCGCACCGCAGAAATTTCTTTGCTCAGCCCCATTCTTCAGGGCACAGCATCCTCTCTGTCTTTCTCTCATTCTCTCTCTGCCTCTCTTCTCTTCCTTGCATTCATCCCCCTCCTGCCAGCGGGGCTGGGGGCTTTGGGGCGAGCACGGATTCTTGGCCGAGGCCAGCTGTTCTGAGAGCATTTTGTTGCACACACACGCACACACCCTCCCAGCCCTGCCTGTCAGCCGGGCTCCGGAGCCCGAGCAATCTTTTTATAGAAACGCTGAGGTGACGCGGCTGTCTTGTGGCGGGTCCTTGCCTGAGCACTGGGGCTGTTTTGTCCTCGAAGATTGCCCTCCGGCAATGCCGGGCCAAGGAAGCTCGGGCAGACTCTGTTCCCCCAAGGGAACAGCTTTGGCAGAGAGAGCTTTTTAGCTGTGCAGGGGCTTGGGCTATTTGGGGGCTCCTTTGGGGAGTCTGTTTTTATGGCTTCCAGGGCTCACTTTCACACACAAGATCATTTGATCCTCACAATAACCCAATGATACAGGGTGTAGATCCATCCCAATTCCTGGATGAGTAAACTGAGGCACAGAGAAGCCACACTGGTCTGATTTTACCAGCAGGGAAATTGCATAAGAGCAAAGTGAAGTAAATTGCCTACACCTCATTTGTTTCCATCCCAACCCACCAGATTTAAGGATACACCACCTATGTCTTTGTAGATTTCAGGATACAACACCTATGCCCTTGTAGATTTCAGGATACACCACCTATGCCCACCTATGTCCTTGTAGACAGCTATTAGCCAGCTCAACATTGCTTGCTTTAAAACCAACGTGACCTCACCTCACTGACATATCACAAGGTCCCTGACAGCAAAGCTGATTTATACAGTAAAAGGCAAGGTCTTGGGGACCCAACGTCACAAAGAACCACGGCCTCTAAGACCAACATAGGCGTTTGAGATTAAGCCAGGAGGAGACAGGGGCTGGGAGCGTGGGGTTGTAGAGACAGAAATAGGGCTGGAGGAATCTAGCCCTTTCTTCCTGGTTAGGACCATGTTTATGGCAATGAGAAGATGAGAAGGACAAAAGTTGGAGGGGGGGATGGGGAGTATTGGCAGGGCCAACCCTTTGGGTATCTGTTATGGGTGGTTGGAAGTGTCTAGAATTGCTCAAAATTTTAAATCCAGCCTTGGAGAAACATGCTGGGTACTACCAGTTGTAAGTTTCTGCTTTAGATGGGCACGGACCTTGGAAGAGCCAGCCATCTAATTCTGTGTCTTTAGGGCACAGCCCTGCATCTGGAAGCTTTTGGCTCAGGGAGGTGGCTCAGGGCTGTCCTTGGCACCAAAGGATGAGGTGCTATGGTGCCCCCAAGCCTGGCTCAGGAAGGGGCTTCAGGACCCGGGCTCATACCATCAGCCCTCTTAGTTGCCAAAGAATTGAAATGCTTCTGCGTCCGTTGTCCTAAGTGTCCCCTCCCCACTGGCTGCCCTGACACAGCTCAGAGCACACAGGTCCCTGCCCCAGGGCTGAGGCTAGCACTCATTCAGAATGGCGGAGGCCCAGGCTGTTCCAGTTGTTGAATATTTTGGATGTCACCCCCGTGGAGCCCTGCTGCTCGCTCCCACAACCGGCATGGGTTTTTGCTCCCGCCCACCCAAGGCCTCTGAGCTCAGCAATGCCAAACGCTCAGCGAATTCAGGTTAAGCTGGCCTTGCTGCATTCTGTGAGCCGCGCCGCCCAGAGAATAATAGCAGCTCCCAGGATGTCAGGAAAACAGCCCCTGTTGATTTTCCAGCCCTTGAATAGCAGCTTCAGGGAAAATGTTTCTGATTTGTGCGGAGGCTCTCCCCTAGCCCCGGCCCCCGAGCGGCCGGTGTAATGCTTCTTTTCATGTGGCAGGATCGGATACGACCAGCGTGGGTTCTTTCTGTCAGATATTACGAGTGGTTATTACCGAAGCAGCCCAGCTGCCATGCAGGGCTCGGCCCTCGCTCGCTCGGGGTCTGGCGAGGCGCCGCTGTCGTATCTGAATTTCTTCATCTACAAGATCTGAATCCAATCTAGTGGCTGCAAGCCTGTTTGTGTAGCAGAAGGGAGGGGGGAGGTGAGGGGGATGGGGTGGGGGAGGCCCACGTGAGGTCGCCCATCCTTCCGGGAGGCTTTGCTGGTTAATGAAATCTCTGATTTGTTGGCTAGGGGAGGCCCCCTTTGGCTGACGTTGAACAGCTGATGGGGACATCGGCGTGTCAGGATGCCAAATGGTGACAGTTTGGACCTGCACCAACAGAACAGGGTATTTTCCACCCTGATTGCCTCCAGTTCAAATGAGAGTGGGCTTATTTGAATCAGGTAGATCTGGGAAACAATCGGAGAGAAAAGCAGAGGCAGCCTTCAGCGCTGTGTGCGTACGTGTGTACGTGGTGGCTGGCTATCATTTATAATGCCACATTTATAGAATTCGCAGGGCTGCATGTGTTTTTAAGCTTTATTTGAATCCTGATGCTCTCTAGACAGGCCAATTATTTCTCCCCCGAGGAATGCAGGCCCCAGAAGGATGGGGCCCTCAGCCCCACCCGGGCTCTGCTGCGCAGCTCCTGCGCAGAAGGAATATTGATTGCTCCTGCGCAGGAGGACTATTCCTCCAGCCGGGAGCCCAACTTCCTGTGGGCTCTCCCCAGCCCTGTGCACGCTGAGCCTAGGCTAGGAGCCCTTGGTTCTCTGATCCTCTTCCGGAAGTCACTGGGGAGAACATTACCAAGAAGGTTCCCCAAACGCATGCTGCTGTATCTGAAAGGCGTTTGCAAAGGGCAGGCACGTTTGGCTGCCTCAGCTGTGGTTTTAAGAGAGAGGATTAGGAAGCATCTGGCCCTGTTTCATCTCCTCACCCATGGAGAGCCTCCCCGAGGACGGGCACGGGAGGGAAGCGTACTGCGGTGGGGGAAGGGAAGGCACCTTCAGCAAGGTGAGCCTTTCTGCTTGGATTTATTTCCAGTGAAAATCCATGGCTTTTCTCCCGGGTTCACACCAGCCCCAAACGCTCATCAAACCGTGCGTTGATCAGTTGATCAGTTGAAATAACGCATTGCTCCGTCAGCCCAAGGCAGCCACGCCCTGAGCACTCCACGGCTGGCCCTGCAGGCAGACCCTGTGCAAGAAGGGCGAGGGGTGGGGAGGGAGGTCTGTGTGGGGTGCGGGCAGCTGTGCTCCAGCCTTTTCCCAGGTGCTGGGAAGTCAGATACTTTGCCCGGAGGGTCACTAACCGTGCGCGGGGTGGGGAGGGAGGTCGGGAGGACGGGTGCCAGTGGGTCTGTTTTCTTTCTGCATGCTGGGGATCTTATAGCTCCAGGAAAGCTCTCTGGGGGCCGGACTCCCTGAGACACAGTTAGGGTGCTTTCTCCGGTGGCATAGCCAGAATGAACCACTGCTCTCCCAGTCTAGTTTTTCATTCATTCATTCTGTTTTTGATCACTCCTTGTGTCACCAGCACTGAGCAGATGTCCTTGAGGAGCTCAAGATGGGGGACTGGATGGTGAGGATGGTGAGTACAACCCACGAGGCTGGGGATCAAGGGCCAGATCCCATCTGGGGGATGGGGAGGTGTGTTTGGGTGGGGGAAGTGCCTTCCTCGGTGAAGAAGGGAGAGTCACTCTAATGACAACCGACACACTGACTTAAACATTTATTCACTCCAATCACACAGATACACACACGCACGCATGCTCTCAGCACAAACAGCAGGGAGGCGGCGTCCTGGGGGCTCTACCTTTAGCTACAGCTGGAGTCTTTCTATTGAAGACTCTGCTTATTCTGACCGAGTCTCGCATCTGATGCCACACAGTATGCTGCTGCACTGCACAAACCAGAGACCTATGGGGACAGTTCTCAGGGCTTCCAAGGTCTCTGACGTAGGTAAATGTGCCCTCTGTCTGGTCTCGTAAGAACCCGGTGACCGTTCCTTCCGGGGTGCTGTCCAGGCCGAGTTCCCCAGGAAGCAGGCTCTGGTTGGAGATTTGCATGTGCGGAGCGGATGGAGGAGTGCCCTCAGGAACAGCATCCTTAAGGGAGTACAGGCGGTAGGATGGGGCAGACGAGAAAATGAATTGCGTGCGACAGGATTGCACCAGAGGCTCAGCTGATCCCACGGGCAGCTCTGGAACCAGGAGAGCCCTGCAGAGTTGTTCTGAAATTGAAGTGAGAAGGCAGGGACTTTGTACCCCAGCATGGACTGGTCATTTGTAGCTGGGTACACATGGGGAGGGGTAAGTGACCTTGGGTGAAACCAACTCCATTGGCCGGGCGACTTCCAAGAGGGGACTCAGCTGAGGGTCTTCAGCAGCTGACACCCCGACAGCTGGGAGAATGCGAGCCTCAGCTGGGAAGGGGGGATCTGGGGGGTGCTCCATAGAGTCCATCACAGATGTCTCCACAGAGTTTGCTGCTTTAGGTCAAGACCTCCAGGTGGGGAAGGGAGGACCCACACCGGCCTTATAGGTCACAGCAGGCTGGGAGATGCTCACTCATGTCCCAGCCCCAGGCCCCTGAGTCACCTTTAGTAACTACCAGTCACACACATGGACGTGTACCTGGAGTATTCATCACATATTTGGCTTTGATTAAGCATTTTTTTCACCTTTTTTTTTTCTATGAATAGGTTTTATTTTTTTAGAACAGTTTCAAGTTTATAGCACAATTGAGAGGAAGGCACAGTGATTTCCCATATACCCCCCTGCAGCCCCCAACACACAGCCTCTCCCATGATTGACATCCCCCACCAGAGTGGTACGTTTGTTATAATCAACAAACCTACATCAGTACATCATCATCGCCCAAAGTCCATAGTTTACATTAAGGTTCACTCTCTGTGTTGTACATTCTGTGAGTTTGGACATCTGATGTATCCACCATTGTATGCTTTGGCTTGGCTTCTTATGTTCCAGCTAGCCTGTGGGGAGAATTTATCCTGCATAGCCATTTGTCTCAGGCTGAGACAAGCACAGCAGACCCGAATCCAATTTATAATCTGAAGTTGAATCCAACTGAGTCCAGCTGAAATCAGCTAAATTGTAGCTGACCTGCAGATCTACGAGTGAGAAAAGCAGATGTTTACTGTTATAGGCGACTCGGCTTTGGGGGTTTGTTTGTTATGCAGGAGTATCATGATGATAGCTGGCTAATACATTAACCCTGCTTGTTCTTTAGAATGATTGGGGAGTTTTAAAATATCCCCATCCTCAGGCATCACTCCCAGAGATTCTGATTGAATTGGTCTGGGGTGGGGCCCAGGTACTGGTAATTTTTCAAAGCTCCCCGGGGGATTCCAAGGTGTAGCCAGGGTTGAAAACCATGAATCTAGGCCAACAAAGTCATAGCAGCCCATACCTATGTGTATTCATCAGGGTGGCCTAAGCAAAACTATAAAGTCTTTAATACACCACCTCTTGTTCCAGTGCTCCTTATGCCTTTTCACCATTACCATTTACTATCGTCCCCCTCCCCCATCAGTGTAACATCTTTTATTTTATTATTTATTTATTTATTTATTTATTTATTTATTTTTGCGGTACGCGGGCCTCTCACCGTCAAGGCCTCTCCCGTTGTGGAGCACAGGCTCCAGACGCTCAGGCTCAGCAGCCATGGCTCACGGGCCCAGCCGCTCCATGGCATGTGGGATCTTCCCGGACCGGGGCACGAACCCGTGTCCCCTGCATTGGCAGGCGGACTCTCAACCACTGCACCACCAGGGAAGCCCAGTGTAACATCTTTTTTCCTTTAGATCCTCTTCTTTTCACTGTCCTTTACACCTTAGTGTGAATTCAGATAAAGGAGTTGCCTCCCCTGGGATTATTTGCAAGTCAAGCTTCATCTCTGTGTTGTAGAATAAAAGAATCATCTCCTGTGAAAAGATCTGTGGGCAAAACTGGGCAGAAGAACAGCAGAGTTTTTTGGGGACAGGTAAGTTATCCCAAATCCCTCCCGCACTAGGAATTTGGACCTTCTCTTGGAGCAGAGAGGGGTGGGCTGCAATCAGGGGTCAGGCACCGAGACAGAGGTGTGGCAGGCCCCCGACTCCCAGAGCACTGAAGATTAGGGAGCGTATTGAACTCTTTTCCAATGCACAGAAATGGGGAGGATCCAGGTGGGTTGATGGCCTGCCTGCCTGAGTCTCCCGAATGTTAGGGAACACAGCCGTTCTGGGTAGTCAGTAACACGATGTCGGCTTCCCAAGTCCGCCGGCATCCCAGTCTCCTGGACCACAGACCAACCCTGAGACAAGCTAGGGCAGGCTCCTCCACTAGGTTTGGGGCCCCGAGGTCCCCTCCCTGGCCATTCCCTTGCCCTCCTTATTGCTCCTCAGGCCAGACACCTCTTCTTTACTGCCTCTGACCCCAGTGAGCTGATCCTGCCCTCTCTTTCAGGCAATTGAGCTTGATTATCTACAACTGGGTCCAGACCTTTAAATCACAAAAATCCCTTTATACGCGGGCTTCAGGGAGGCCCACATGGGCCTGGTGGCTCCCCACTTTTTATCCTTAAACACAAAAGGCCAATTATTATCCAGCCTGGTGGGACGTCATGCCTCAGTGCTGACTCACACTCCCAAAGGGAGCCCGAGAGATTCCCTTGTCCTGCTCTAAACACAGTAAAGGTGAAAATTCAAGTTTAATCTCCAACAGGACATTCTGTTACAACCTCTTTTCCTAAAGGTTAAGGTGTCACCGATGGAGACCTCGGTGGCATGTAAGATGCAGTAGCAAGCACTGTTTTCATTACATATCTAATATCTTCCATGAGGATTGGTGCAAATGACAGCGTTTGGGGTGGGCACTGTGATGCACGTCTCGGGGCCCCTTTAGTGAAGGGCTGGTTGACCCGGCTGCTGAGAGCGGTACTGAGTCTTCCGCATCTCCAGGGGCTGCCTCAGAGGGAAGGACCCTCGGTCACACCTCTTCCTGGGGCAGCTCATGTCCAGTGACTAATCAATATGATACTGTAAAAGCCTGGCCATTTCGGCCCAATGAGAGACAACTCGGAAGGTCATTCTAGTTTCAGAGCTCCCCGTGGAGCCAAGGTCTTAGCTCTCTTTTGCTAACCGTGCCCTCGGCCCCTCACTTTTTGATGAGTTTGTGATAAACTCACTTCCTCTTTGCTTCCATTTCTCCTCATCTCCTAGCCTGCTCCAAAGGACTATTGGTCCAGGGTCCCCTGAAGAAAGATGCTCCGTCCTTGACTTCCTGGGATTGCCCTCTGGGTACCAATGCGCTGCAGTCCCTACTTAGCATTTGCGACAACTGTTCACAAAACTTGTGGCCACCAGTTTCCTGTGGTCAGCGGGCAATTCTCCCCACTTCTTAGCAACCATCCTTTCATGTGGATTCATTCTGCTCTTCTCCGTCTTTAGAAAGAGGGCACGTGTCATGCTGGAAATAATTAATTCTCGATAACTAGTGGTCTCAGAAATGAGTAGATGACACACTCATAGTCACCAGATGATGCCGATAATAATTATTATAGGAAAACATTGTGCACTATTTATTTGACATAGTTGTTTACCTTCCACTTTATGGAACTTGGAATCAGTTTATTAGCAAATAAGAAAACTTACTGACTTGAGCTTTGCCTCTTGTATCTTCCCCTGTAAGAAGACTCCTTCCAAGCACCGAAATGGTCGAAAACATGCAGCAGGAGGGAGCACCTAGAGGGGCAGCCAAGGCGAGATCCGGGTAACCATCCCCCAGACACCGGGAAGTTGGTTTTGCTGAGCTTCACTACTTATTTTGTAACTCTAGTGGATGTTTGTGTTTTTGTCTCCTCTATATCTGGTAATAGCATCATTTGAGAAATTAACCGTGATGGTTAATTGTAGGCGTCCATTTGGCTGGGTCACGGTATGCCCACATATGTGGTCAAACATTCTGGACATTTCTGTAAGGGTGTTTTGGAATAAGATTGACATTTAAATTGGTGGACTTTGAACAAAGCAGATCACTCTCCCTAATGTAGGTGGGCCTCATCCTATCAGTTAAGGCCTGAGTGGAACAAAAGACTCGCTTCTCCTGAGCAAGAGGGAATTCTCCCAGCAGATGGCCTTTGGACTTGAACTGCACCATTAGCTTTTTGTGGGTCTCCAGCCTGCTGGCCCACCCTGCAGATTTTGGATTTGCCAGCCTCCCTAATCATATGAGCCAATTCCTTAAAATAAATCTCTCTCTTTCTATATATATACACATGTTGGTTCTGTTTCTCTAGAGAATCCTGACTCTCTCCCATTTCAGGGCATGGAGTTTGCTGGGGCAGCTGCTCACACCCTTAGCTCTAGGGGCAAGCACACGTCCCAGGTTTGACCCATTAACAGAAGCCAACCACTAGCCACACAGTGATTTATCCACAGAGACATGAAACACAAGCCTGGCCAATGAGACCTATTTCTGAGACATTGGCTGGAACTATTCGAAAAGAGAAGCTCTCTTTCTGCTGCAATTTCTAAAGCAGTAGGATGTAAGCCTGGAGTTGCCAATGGGGTGTCTTTACCACCACTCCAGAGAAGCTTTCCTGATGATGAAGTCAATGCAAAGAGGGGCAGAACGAATAAATGGGAACATAGAGAATGAGTACTAATGATGTCATTTGAACACCTAGATCCAGCCACGCCTGAAACTAACTACCTCTGGACTTTTTAGTTACGTGAAGCAATAAACTCACTGTTTTAAGATAGTTTGAATTGAGTTTCTATGACTTTTCAACCAAAGGAATCCAAATTGATCCTTTTTTGCCTAATGTGTGTAGCTGAGTGGGTCAGCCCCATCAGGGTAAAGGTACATGGGGAGATGATAATGGAACACCCCTGGTTGTTTGATGATATATCCTGGGAGGTTGATGCTGTGTGCATGGTTAATTAAGGAGGTCTTGCAGTGTTGGGGCCCCCTGTGGTGCCCTGTTACATTGGTAGCCCCCGATGAATCACAGCTTCCAGTATTCATGTCCTGGTGTAGTCCTTTGCCATACCAATCCTGCAGACTTATCCATGTGACTTGCTTTGGCCAGAGGGACATTAGCAAGCATCATGCAAGCAGAGGCTTAATAAGTACTTCTACATTGGAGTTTGTCCCCTTGGAATGCTCCCATTTGGTACTCAGTAGCCATGTTGTGAGGAAGCCCAAGCCAGTGTGTGGAGAGGGCACATGGAAGAGAACCATGGCAACCCTGCTAACAGCCAGTGACAACGAATATGACTGTGAGTGGGGCCAGCTTGGGCATTGCGAGCCCTGGTGAAACCTCCAGATGTCTGCAGCTGCATGAGTCACCTCGGCTAACAGAAGATCCGCCCAGTCAAGACTCCTGAGAGAAATAATCAATATGGTTGTTTTAAACCACTAAGTTTGGGGATGATTTGTTATGCAGCAATAGATAACTAAACATCCTCCAAAGCGAGCGCTAACTAGAACACGAATGAGGATAAGTGACCAAGAACTCCACTGGGGGCCTCCCTGGTGGTGCAGTGGTTGAGAGTCCGCCTACCGATGCAGGGGACATGGGTTCGTGCCCCGGTCTGGGAAGATCCCACATGCCGCAGAGCGGCTGGGCCCGTGAGCCATGGCCGCTGAGCCTGCGCGTTCGGAACCTGTGCTCTGCAATGGGAGAGGCCACAATAGTGAGAGGCCCGCATACCGGAAAAAAAAAAAAAAAGAGCTCCACTGGGGTGGGCGACCTGTGCCTCACCCTCAAGGGTCAATGGTTGGGAGAAATAGAGCTCTGGTGGGGGTGTGTGTGTGTGTGTGTGTGTGTGTACGCGCTATATAGCACCTAGGGACCTCCCATCTCATTATCTGAGATAGAAAAATGGCCCCTCCAAAGGCCAAGCCGTAGAAGGGGCTGGACACTATGATGTCTTCAAAGCCCCTAACATCTATTTCTGTGTTTTCACGTTAAGTAAGAACAGATGAACAAACAAGCCCCAGGAATGGAGCTGATGAGGAACTGAGTTGATGAGGACTGTGAGGGGAGGATTTTGAGAATGGAAAGGAGAAATCTTAGGTTATTAAGTCTCTTAGCTAATAATGTTAATTTCTCAAACTTACACAGTGCTTCCTAGGTGCCAAGCATGTGCTAAGTGCTTCGCGAGCCTCCTCCCTTTCAATCCTCATCATGATTTCTCCGAGGAAGGTTCTGTTATTGCTCCAGTTTTACAGGTAGGTAAACTTGCAAGTTAAGTGATTTAGGTGGGGTTTCTCCCCGAATCAGACCCTAAGCTGAGACTGCAGCACCAGTGGTGAATAAAAATGGTGCTTCCGGAAGGTACCAGAAGGAAGTGGAGGCGGGGAGCCAGTAATGGGCAGGTGAGTGCCGTGGGCAACTGGGACCCAGTCTTCCTGGGGAACTCTGGGAGACCGTAGAACACACCTCAGAGGTGTTTCACCCAAAGGCAAGGGAGCCGGGGGATTTGTTTTCTAACTCCTGACCTCGTTGGCTGAAGACTGCTCCGGGGACTCTCAGTTTCTTTGGCACCTCAGTCCTGCCCTGTGGAAAGTGGCATTTGCTCCTGCAGCCAGAGAAAGCCCTTAGGCTTCTCGCAGGTTCTTGCAAGTAAGCAGCTGCCAGCTTGCCTGGGGATAGTGAGTGCCGGGTGCACGCAAGCAGGACATCCGCAGCATCTGCCACGTTAACTACTTGCCCAGGGTCACAGCCAGGGGCTTTGGTGAAACTGCGATCTGAGCCCAGTCAGCCTGACTCCAAGTGTGTGCCCTTCCTTGACCTCTCTGTGCCCCAGCGTCCCTCTCGGTGGAAAAGAGCAGACCAATGGACAGCACCTTTTCCTGACAACCCATTTGAAATGGTGTTAAAAGAATTCATCCCAAGCAAGGCAAAGCCACAGCTTCCGCACCCTGAAAGAACCCCAACGAGTCTGTAAAATAAATCCTTCGTGACACATCCCTGAGCTGTTGCTGTTCTAGAAAAATGCTCCCAGCAGATGCCCACCTGCTGTTCCGGAGGCCCTCAGAGGCCGGTCTTGCCCTGGGTCGGCTGCATCCACCCTGAGAGGGCGTGATGGACCCCCGGCCAGGGGCGGGGAGTGAGATCAAAGGCCCTGTGCACTTCCTCACTTTTTGAGGGCTTGGTGAGCTGTGCCATTATAAATGCCTTTAGTGGCTACGGCAGGCCAAAGGCTCAAACACAGCGTGGTGTGTCCGTCCAGGCTGCCGGGACACGTTGCCTCTGATCAGCCCAGATTTCCATTTTGGGTTGGGTCCCCAGCGTTGCCTCCATAGCCCCAAGACAGGAAAATAGGCTAGGAGGCGGGCAGCATGAAAAGCAGAATCCAGCCACTGAAGGAGGGGAAGGAGTCAGTGCGGTGATGGCGCGGCGAGTATGCCAGCAGGGCTCTGGTGTTTGCCGGAGAAAACCTTGGGCTCAGAAAAGCACGAACCCCATGGAGGAGATTAACCTCGCTCCTCTGGAGAGCGCCTTGCAAAGCCAGCCTCAGGCTATAAGCGATCCTGAAACTGCCTGGGAGCGCTGGGTCCCAGTGGGCTGGGCCTGAGAATGGAGAATCGCTCGCTGTTCAGTGGTGGAGAGCTTGAGCCAGGCAGCCTCGGGGGCACTCAGGGCCTGAAGAGTGGCAGGACCTCGATGATGCTGGCAGGGCCCGCGGAGAGCATGTAACCCAACTTTGATTCTCAGAAACCGAGACTCAGCTGCCCGACCCATGGGTGCTTGGGGCTGGGAATTCAAAACTGCGGGCAGAGAGGGCCAGGCTGAGCAGAAGGCAGGTGTGGCTTCTGGCCCCATCCTTCTCCAGAAAATAACTAAGCCGTATTTTTTTCTGTCTCTGCTTTCCCTCCTGCCTCGAAGCCGTCCATTTCCATAGTGCATGAATTTCCGAGCAGGTAGGGAATGCCTTACCCATCTCTCAGGAAATACACGTTCTTTGAACCCGTCTCATCAGTATGATGAAGAAACAGAGAGCAGATCTAATCTATTGGTGTGTTTTTCTAATTACCAGATTGATTTGCTAGGGAAGTCTCCCCAGGAATTTGAGTGCCATGCAAGGTCTTGCAAGCTCTAAATGTGTTCTCTGAAAAAAGCCCGGCCAAATCCACACAGATTTGGGGGAACCGGGTCCCTCTAATCAGGGCACAGAGTTTATTTGTTTTCTAATGGAATCTGAATAGAATTTAACGCACAGCCATTCCGTGTGGAGTGCATTTATATTTTTAATTAACAAATTAGGAGCTATTTTGTTCCCCTTTGAACAGCAGTCATGTGGGCCTGGTTCCTTTTCGGCCAATTTAGTCAACTTGGATGATTTTAATTATAACAGTCACGAGCACCAGAAATTCCTGCCTCTGACAGCTTCCCGACCTGGTCCATTGACTCTCATTTAAAAACAAGTTCTCCCAGAACAGAGGTCTCCAAGGGCGCCGGTACGCATCGGGAGAGGGGGCCGGGGACTGTGCCCTAGGGCACAGGCAGAGAAGAACCTCATCTTCCATTTTGAGACCCATTAGTCCTGATTACAAGGTTTGAAGGAGCAGCGGCCCCTCACGGGAAGCGCTGGCGAAACACGTGGACGTGTAGGAAAACCGTCCCAGCTCTCAAGCTCCCTGGCCCTGCCATCCTTTCCTCAGGAACTTGGCCTTGGTCCCACGCTTCTCACACTTGAACATGCACACGAAGCCCCTGGGGATCTTGCTCACGTATAGATTCTGACTCAGTTGGCTTGGGGTGAGGCCTGAGATTCTGCATTTTCAACAAGCAAGTCACTGCTGCTGGTCCAGGGACCATATTTTGAGAGGCAAAGCTTTGGCTGGCATATCCGTTTCTGGGGGCGGTCCAGAATCTAGAAGGGGGCAGTTGCCTGGAATGCACTCAGCAAGGGCAGGTGCGGTGGCGACTAGGATTGGGTAGGGGGCGACACATGGAAGGGAGTCTCTGGTGCAGTCACAGTACCTCCTTGGGGCTGCTGCAGCACCAGAGACACCCCCGACTCCCATGCCCTGGCACCCCTCAACACATTCCCCATCAAGGTGGTTGCCTGAGCCCTCAAGGCAACGCCAGTGGCCTTGGCTGACCATCACGGAGCAGTCAACCATGTGCGTGAAGGTCTGTCTGGTGATTGGGCTGGTTGAGCAGGGGCGTCTGGGGGAGGTCAGGAGCTCTCTGGGGGCTGAGGGAGCCAGCCAAACCACTTTGGAGGCAGAGACAGTCCATTCTGGAAACCAATCTGTCCCCCAGCCCTCCCTGTGCTGGCAGAATGGATGCTGAATTAGCAAAGCGGAGGGAACACGGGAACACAATGTTCCCTGAGAGGTTGCAATCAAAAGGGTCCCAGCCCCCTACCCCCTGCTGAGAATTCTGTGAATTTATGATGTGTCGACAGTTTGAGCCCCAGCACATAGCAGTCTGATGGGCTACAATTAGGAGTGTGTGTTAAGCCCCTCCCGATTCCTCCATCATGTATTCATGGAATTTATGTGGTATCAGCAAAGTGAGCTATGTGCATATTTGGGGCAGGAATTTTAGAACTATGATGTAATCATCCCCAGAGAGGTGGCCACGAGAGGAGAAAAGCATAACAGTAAAGATGAATGAAAAGTCCCAAGCCTATTTGGGTCTGGATTCAAAACAATGTGTCATGATTATTTTTATGACATTTCTGAGACAACTGGAGACTTGAACACTGTGTATTTGATGGCATTGAGGAATGTTTGTTAATTTGGGGGTGGGATAATGGAATGATGGCTATGTTAAACAGAGAGTCCTTATCTTTAGTGATGTGTGCTGAAATATTGATGGATGAAATGATATGATGTCTGGGATTTGCTTTAAAATAATACAGGGACAGGAGAAGTGGATGAGAGTGTGAAAGAAGATTGATCGCGAATTAGTAACTGTTGGAGTTGGGCGATGGGTACATGGGGGTTTACTCTATGATTCGATCTATTTTTGTATGTTTCAAGTTCTCCATATGAAAATGAAAACAATTCTAACTCACATCGTGCATTTTGCTGATACCACATAAATGCCATGAATGCACGATGGTGGGTGGGGAGGTCTCCAAGGTTGTGGAAAAGACACTGCTCTCGTCTTCCCTATGCTCTGGGCTGGAAAAGGGGAGAAAAAGGTTAAGAACGTGATAAGCCGATTCACCCACACCTCAGTGATGTACTGCAAAGGAAATGAATGAGACTTCACTTTTGAAGACTGTCTGGGGAGAAAACACTAGTCTATTCTGGAATATGTCTCCAAAGCTCTGAATTAGTTCATCCATCTCTCTCTGTGGATCTCCTTCTGGATTTTCAGATGAACAGAATCTTGGGAGTCATCTTATTGATTTGTTTGACCCTTATCCCCACCCAAGGCTGGTAGACCTGCTGCCCCAAGCAGACTGCAAGACTGACCTTGAGAGTGTTAGAGGTGAGTCTCTGAACTTGGAAGGTGGGCTGCACCGTGTTCGTCATGGCCAAAGCAATCCAAGTTCAATATTTTAATTTAGCCTCAAACTGAGTTGTCCAGGGGATGCTGAAGAAAAGGATCATCACGTGACTAGATGTGATGATCACGTGACCAGGCGGAGTAGAACTAAGTGGGGTGGGAGCAGGGAAGAGGTATGGGTTTCAATAATTTTTGCTCGGGATCACCTAAGTTTCCAACAATGTCATTGTTAGCAAAAGTCAACCTGGTTTTAAGTATAACAACAGATAAACGTCACTGAGCATTTGCTATGAGTCTAACACTGTGCTACCACTTGATGAGTTACCTCTGTAGTAGGTATTTATTCCCATTTTCCAGATGAAGAAACTGTGGCTTAGAGAACTTAAGCCATTGGCCAAGATATATAACTAGTAACATTCAGGGTCAGGGGCTGGACTAGGGTGAGGCAAGTGAAGACTCAGGGCACAACATGTGAGGAAACCTTCACTCTCAGGGTCAAGAGAGTGCCGACCCTTAAATTCTGCACCCAGTCACCTTGCTTGCCTCAACCTAACCCTGGCCCTGGTCAGGATTCAAACCCAGGTATGTACAACTTCTGCGTCTACACTCCTAAATGAGTGAGCGCCCAGGGATTTTTCTTCTTTAGTAAGGGATTGATTGGCTGGGGTAGATAGGGAGTTATGATCGAGGGAACAAGAACTCTAACCTGGAATTGGTGGGATAGGAAGGGAGGACTGGAAAATAATCCCTTTGTACTCCATCACGACAGGCTCATCCCTGAACTTGACATTTTAGGATCATAGTTTTTATTGTAGGGCTTTGTTCTCTATGAAATTGCACCTTGCCTGTCCCATGAGTCTGGGTACTGGAAGTCCGAAATTTTTCCACCTGAGCCTTTGCAGCCCAGGGTCTCTGCAATAGAACTAGGCATAGACTTCTTTGAGGACTTCACCTCAAACTTCTAGGAATCAGCATCACTTGCACTATGATCAGTCCTGGTAGACAGGAACTACCTTACTCTTTGGGGTTATTTTAATATTAGACAAAGACCTCTGCCAAAGTCTTTTGCCCTGTACACTGCTGGTGGGGATGTAAATTGGTTCAACCCCTTTGGAAGGCTGTTTAGCAATATCTACTAAAGCTAGCCCTAAGCCAACCACCCAGCAATTCCACTTTTAGGTATGTGCTCAGAATGTTCACAGCAGCTTTATTCATGATGGCCCCAGACTGGAAACCACCCAGATGTCTGTCAACATGAGAGTGGGGAAAGAGACTGTAGAATACTACACAGCACTGAAAAAGAAGGGCCAGGGATGAATCTCACAGTTAAAAAAATGCTGAGCAAAGAAGCCAGACACAAGAGAGGTTAGAATGTATGATTTATTCCAATAATATGAAATTCAAAACCAAGCAAAACTAATCTATGGTGATAAGAATCATAACAATGGTTACCTTTGGAGGTTTATTGATTGGGAATGGGTGCAAGGATGTTTTCTGGGCTGCGGGCAATGCTGTAACTCTTATTTCTTGCATTTAAAAAAAAGACACTAGTTTTATCTCTTTTTCATTTGGCAGAATATCTAAATTGCCTCCCCAATAGCTCAAAGTTCTCGCTTGCAAACCACAGAGTCTACTCTAAATTGCTTAAGCAGAAAGGGATTTATTATGAGATACTAAGTAGCTAAAGAATCCCTAGGAAGTCCAAAGACCAGGCCTTGGATGCTTCAGATCCAGGGCAATGCAGACAGGACAACTTAGCAGGAAACACCCGACCACAGCAAACGAGTGTTCTAGCTGAAGCATCCCTGACCCCTCTGCCTACAGCTTAGCCCCTTTGACCCTCAGCAGTGGGTGCCAGAAGCTCTACCTCGGCTGTCCCAAACTGGATGCCTCTGCCACAATTCTTGCCAGAAGAGCTGATGTCTTTGTGTGAGAATGATGCCTCGTATCGCTCACATTTGCATCCAGATCTTACTGTGACTGATCGGTGGTACTCAAGTCCTGTGCCTGACCCCTGACTGTAGAGGATCCTGGGGGTTGTAGTTTTTAGCTTTTGGGCCCTATAATGGTGGAAGGCAATCCAAGGGCATTAGAATGGGTGTAAAGTGAGTCACTCACACTTCTCTTTTGCCTTTTTATTTTTCATGGGGAACTGGGGCACTCAGCACTCAGCAAGTGATATGGCAAAGTCCTTGTCCCTGGTGGGGAGGCTGGATGCCCTTTCTCTATGGGTCTTGTCCACATTTAGCCCTGCACGACTCTCTCCCATGCCCTGAAGCAGGCCTTAGTTGGCTTCAGATGAATTCCCTCACATGGTTGGCTAGGAAAGACCAAAAGTCACTGATTTGGAAAACACAGCAGAACCACAGGCCAAATTTCACCCACAAGAGAGAAATAAGAATAACATCCAGGATACCTCAGGGGAATTTCTGTGAGTATGCTCTTTTCTTATTTCCTGACAATTTCAGAGCATTTTTTAAAACTTAGAAACCATATTTGACAATCCCAGCTGATTTTTGCCAGTGCAATTAGATGGATAAATTTATATGATTAACATGTTTCTTAGGGAATGGACTGTATGTGTGTGGAAGCATCTCAGGAAGCCTTTTGGGGTAGAAGCTGAGTTGGGTGGGAAAATGACTCTTCAAGAAAAGAGAGGGGAATCTAGCTGCATCTGAGGGGGAGCTGGTTTCAGGAATAAGGAAGTATGGAGAGAGGTAACCAGATGGCGCTGACCAGAGGCTGCGTGATGTAAAGTCATCAAGAACTTTACTGAACTCATGAATTCTTTGGTAAGAATGAATGGCTTGGGGATTCTAGGATTATGATTCTGAAGAAATAAAGGAAACTTGGCATCTGTTTTTTATGGGGGGTGGCACACCATGCAGCTTGTGGGATTTTAGTTCCCCAACCAGGGATTGAACCCGGGCCCTCAGCAGTGAAAGAGCAGAGTCCTAACCACTGGACTGCCAGGGAATTCCTGCCATCTGTATTTTTAACAAACCCTCTTTATAATCATGATGCAGTTGGCTTGGGGAACTAGTAGTGTGGAGGTCCTGTAAGAAAAATATTGACAGCATTAGAATTCCTGTTAGGCTGACCTGCTTCTAAGGTGACCCCAAGTGTTATTTACTTCCCCTCCGAGCAGGTTTTCAAGAGGACTCACCTCTCACATTTTGTTTAGGCCTTCCCAACCTTCCTCCCCACAGTAAAGCATTGCAGAGGGCTCTGCAGAAATCGATGTTTCCAGAAAACAGATGTTTTCCCAGTGTGATATGAGAATGTTTGGGGCTGCAAGTAATAGGTTAGCAAACTAAATGTGGTTTAAATAATGAGAATGTCTAACAAAAAGTCTGGTTTCAGGGTTGGTTAATTCAGCTTTTTAGACAGGTCATTAAAAACTGAAGATCTTCCCATCCTTCTCCATTGCCCTCAGAATATTGCATTTTAATCTTCAGCATGTCTACTCATGATCACAAAATGGTTGCCACAGCTCCAGGCATCATATTCTTACCCAATCATGTCCAAGGCAGAGCATAAAGAGGAGTTCCTCATTACATACCTTTTTCAACCAGGGAGAAGCATCTGTCCCAGAAGTTGCCCAAAAGCCTCCCCTTCAGGTACCCCAGGATTATATGGCCATGATCTAGCCACAGGGGAGCCTGGGGAAGTGAATATCTGGTAGTTTCAGTCTTTTAGGGTAGGAAGGCTTTGACAGGAACAGAGAAGTAGGAGAGAAAAAACTGTTGGAGAGCATCTGCCACGGCTACTACTTCTAGTAGCAATGAAGTGTCTTCAACTGTTTTTGATGTTTGTGTTTCCCTCTCTTCTTGAACAGAGATACTGAACCACCCCTCTTTTTATGTAGGTTCAACATAGAGCAGAGAAAAGAGAATACCCAAAATATTAGTGTATTTGTGTTTCTCTGCTAACTGGCTGTGAGTTCTTTGATAAGTTACACCCTCACCTCCTGTTCTGTGAGATCAAGACCTTTCCAGCTCTAGCCTTTAGCATCATGCCATCCCTTACAGCACTGAGGTTTCACAGCTGTATGTCTACCTTTTGGGGTTTTTTTTTGGTCCAGTATCTTGATGTCCAAATGTCAACTGTTACGTCTTCTGTTGTCTTTATGCTTGCCATTTCCTCCTTCTACCTTTTTATTTCTAATTCTCTTCTGGGCTGAGAAATCAGATAACCAAGTTTGTTAGGAATCTGTGTTGATTATGAGTCAGTAAGCTCTGAATGGGGGACCAGGAAGTTTCCAGTGTTAGTGCAATGTCTAGAGCGGCTCAGAGGCGCAGAGACTTTTTTTTGAGGAAGGAGGTAATCTATCTATCTATCTATAGGTCCCACATACCTCAGAGCAACTAAGCCCGTGCGCCACAACTACTGAGCCCGCGTGCTGCAACTACTGAAGCCCACGTGCCTAGAGGCCGTGCTCCGCAACAAGAGAAGCCACCGCAATGAGAAGCCCGCGCACCGCAACGAAGCGTAGCCCCCGCTCGCCGCAACTAGAGAAATCCCGTGCACGGCAACGAAGACCCAACGCAGCCAAAAATAAATAAATAAATAAACCCTTTTTAGTTTGAAAATAATCAAACTTACAGAAAAGCTACAGAAACAGTATTGTAAATTCCTATATCCACAAGTCATTAGGAGTCAACAATTCTTAACTTTTTACCTCATTTTCTTTTCTCCCCCCACCTCTTTCTCTCCGTGTACACACACACATACATATATGATTATTATTGTTATGGCTGAACCACTTGAGAATACATTGCAGACATCATGATATTTTAATCCTAAATACTTCCACATGTCTCTCCTAGGAACATGGACATTCTCCTACATAACCACAGTACAATGATCAAACTCAGGAAATCTGACATTGACAACTGTTATTTACTATACAGGCCTTATTCAGATAGTGCTAATTGTCCCAATGATGTGCTTTATAGCATTAGTTTTCTGATCCAGTGTCCAAATCAAGGTCCCATGTTGAATTGAACGAGACCTTTTTTTTAAAATTTTTTTAACATCTTTATTGGAGTATAATTGCTTTACAATGGTGTGTTAGTTTCTGCTGTATAACAAAGTTAAGAGACCTTTTAAAATCACTATTGAGTTGGGGTCTGTCTTCTGAGAGCTGAGTGTGCCGGACACCTCATCTGCGGATAATGAGTTGTTCTCAGGGTGGACAGCTAGAGAGGACTTTAAACTTTTCTGAAACTTCTTTCACTTATTTATCTCACTTGATCCTTAAAACAGGCCTGTGAGGTAAGTAGGGCACAGGTTAGCATTTCCATTTTATGGATAAGGAAACAGAGCCTCAGAGGGTCACACGGTGGGTTCAAGCCAGGAGATCTGCGGTCTAGCCCCGGCTTTGTGCTAATGCCCAGACCTTTCCTCCACTCCCCAGCAGATTAGTGGGCAGATGAGAGTTTAGCCAGGCCTCACCCCTGTGGGAGTTGGCACTGTTGCCGATGACACCACCTGTCTCCCAGTTGGCTGTTGTCCCTCTGGTGCCAGGGACTAGGCAAGCAGAGGTCTAGAAGAATGCCAAGGTAGGCAAAGTGGGGAGGGTCTTCCCTCTCCCCTAGTCCTGGCAGCGGTGTTACTCAATGACATCTGAGTGCTACACTGGGGCAATGAGTGGCTCAGGGACCAGTTTTTCCATCCCCTGCAGAAGAGGCTGCCCCCATGGCTTCATGGTCCCTTCCTGCCACATGAATCCAGAATGCTGTGGCTGCCCCCCCCATAGCCCTTTGGCCCTTCCCATTTAATTTGCTCCCTGCCCTTCCAGTTGCCAGCCCCTCTGCATCTCTTTGTCCAAGGGCTTTTGCTGCGCCTACACACACAGTGAGAGAGAACTGATGCCGACCGTTGCCTGGGAGCAAGCTTCAACTGATGCACTGTTACATAAATACCCCAGCTCCCTTGCCCCTCAGATGGGTGAACTCTGAGACACAGGTGCAAAGTGCGGTCCTTGGACTGGTGCCAGTCTGGAAACTGTCTATCACTGGTTTGCAAAAAGAACCAAAATTGACAGTAAGCATTTGGAAACTTCTGTAGTAATTTCATAGAGTAGTTATGGGTTTCACAAGTTTTTTTTTAAGAAATTGGGGCTTGTATTTTGTATGTTTTTAAATTTTTCTAGTAATTCCTTTTTATTGTCTATTCAAAAGTATCAGGGGGAAAATGTATTGATCCATTGGAGATTAAAAAAAAAAACCCAAGGGCACCCCTGGTGGCGCAGTGGTTTAGAGTCCACCTGCCGATGCAGGGGACACGGGTTCGTGCCCCGGTCCGGGAGGATCCCACATGCCGTGGAGCGGCTGGGCCCGTGAGCCATGGCCGCTGAGCCTGCGTGTCCAGAGCCTGTGCTCCGCAACAGGAGAGGCCACAACAGTGAGAGGCCCGCGTACCGCAAAAAAAAAAAAAAAAAAGAACCCCCCCCCACCAAACCCTGCAATCCTTCACCATAGGTAGTTTGAGAACTGTTGTCCACTGTTTCCCAGCAGTGGGATTCAGTCCCGGTTCCCACCCCTCAGTAATGCATGCTCTGTCGCTTATCTTCCCTTCCCTGTTTTGCCTCCCTACCACCTACAGTGCTTCCCGAGATAGTCCCCTAAATAAACTATTTACATGCAAATTCTTGTCTCAGTGTCTGCTTCGACGGGGGACCCAGCCTAAGACAATGATTTCTATTCCTTTCTAATTTATTCTAGAACCCAGTGACATCCTGTGATTTTTCAAGTGTTTATACCTTAGGAGATGAAATACCTAAAGTTTCTACTTGGAAATACCCTTTAAAAACACCTCAAGACTTTAAGAGCCTTTAGAATCATTCAGGAGGCATTTTCTTTTCTTTTTAAATAATAAGAAAAATGTATTCTCTTCATTTTAAGAAGCCCAGTCAGTACTCAGGCTTGGGTAATTCAGTGGCTCAGCAATGTCACCAGTGACCCAGGTTTTCCATCAAGAGGCATTTCTATCCCTCCCATGTCTTCATTCTTTAAAATAAATGATTATGAGTGAGACTTCCTGGAAGGTGACCACCTATACCGATCCACACCTTAATTTCACAGAAACATCTAATTGCCTGCTGCCTTCTACTCCCTTTACCCTGCTTCGCCACCACAAAAGTCTCGAGCATTGCCTATACTTTGCATTTGTCTCCTCAGCCCTGGAGTTCTCGAGACCCTGGGAGAGACCAGGGCTGTGAAGCAGGATCGTTTTCATTCTCAGTCTTCCAAATACAGGGGATTTCAAAAGGGCTGATCACAAATCAACGTAAAGAGCCACAGTCTTGGCTTTGTTCCCTGTCTGCTGTTTGTATATTTTATATTATGCATGGGCCGGGGGCGCCCACGGTGAGGCCTGCTGGTTATAACCACAATCAATCAATCCCAACCTATTTTTAGGACCTGCCAGCCATCAGGACGACTTCCAGAACTATTGGTGTCTTCTTTTCCTTACTTAAAGATTGGTGAAAGGATGCAAAACTACTTAATGAAAGAGTCGGGCTGACCAAGTGGCAGACTGGCTTAGGACTCGAGGTCCAGGCTGTCAGAAGGCCATTAGCACCTTGATCTCCGAGCAGGGCAGGCGGATGGACTGGGCACCCGGACGTGGTTTTACCCCTGTCATGAGGATAGGGTGGGCTCTGGGTAAGCCTCACAGCTCTAGTGTAATGCAGAAGAGGTGTCAAAGGGGCCAACGAGATAATACTGGTTTGCCATTGTCTTTTCAGTCTAGGACTTTGCCCCTAACCACACCATAGTGGCTGATACTCCCAAATACTCGAAGCAGTGGCCCAGGGCAACACCAGTGGTTCCAAAGGACACACGTGCACAGCAGCATAATTACCTAACCGGAGCAGCAAAGGCCTACATTGTCACCTTTGAACTTGGGGTGCCTGATAATATAAAGGACGGCCAGGTACATTTGCATTTCAGGTAAATAATATTTGGTAGCGTAAGTATATCCCAAACAGTGCATGGGGGGTATACTTATACTAACAAAAGATTGAGTGCCTATCTGAGATGCAAATGTAACTGGCCATCCTGTATTTTTATTTGCTAAATCTGGCAGCCTTACCTTGGATCCCCGTTACCATTTCTGCACGCCCCTCCCCGCAGCTTCTAGTGGTTTTTCTCCCAATGGGCTGCGCCTCTGATTCTTCTTGGCAGGCCTGCTCTTGGGCTGCTGGAACCTCTTGGCCTACCAAGGTGGAGGGTGGAAGTGCCTGGGAGTTTACACCCCCCATCCCACCCCAGGGTGGTCCTTAGCCAACCGCCAATGATTGCGGGGCACGGGAGTGGGAGAGGCTAGCTCCGGTGCCCTGGGTCCAGCAGGGTCAGGCTGAAGCTCCCCTCTGCAGAGCTGGGCCCAAGAGTACGCATGAGCACATGACTGGCTTCCTCTCCTTCCCTGTCCTGCTTCCCCACCCCCTTACCAGTGTCTCCCGGGAGCACTTCCTTCAGAAGTCGCTTGCACCAGAATCCTCAGCTCAAGGTCTGCTTCGGGGGAACTCTGTCTGAGACAGCTAAGCAAGGGAGGGGTTTTCAGGGGACTGGGGAGGCTGACAGTGAGTTTTCAAGAGGGAAGGGAAGGGCAATGGGGAAGGCTTCCAGGGAGAGAAGCCCTCCGCTGTATGCGTCCTTTATATTATGGGAGAGGGAGCCGGTGAAATTAAGCCACCCTGATTCCTGATTCCTTCCCGGCTGGGCTGGAGCCGAAGGGTTGACAGCCAGTTGGCCTCCTGAGAGGTGGATGGGCACCTACATCCTTCCAGGGAACCCAGTACTATCAGTGATGCTCTAAAGTGTAAGCTCGTGTTGAGGGTCTATTAGCCGGATACCAGCCGTCACTCTCCAAGACTGCTCGGCTCAGTTTGGCCGCTGGTAAGACTTGCAAGCACTTAGCAAGCTGCCTGGCAGGTAGAAGGTACCCTGGATATGCAGGAAGAATGAGTGACTAAATGGAGTGACCCCCCCCCATCCTTACAGCCATGGGCCATGCTCCCCCAAGGCCTACCTGGTTGGATCCAGTCTCTTAAAAATGGTGCAAATGTGCCGAAGACATAGAATGTTTAACAAGCCTTTAGATTCTTTTTTTAAACTTATTTTTTAATTGAAGTATAGTTGATTGACAATGTTGTGTCCATTTCTGCTGTCCAGCAAAGTGACTCCGTTATACACATATATACATTCTTTTTTATATTCTTTTCCATTATGGTTTATCCCAGGGTATTGAATATAGTTCCCTGCGCTGTACAGTAGGACCTTGTTATTTATCCGTTCTATATGTAGTAACAAGCCTTTAGATTCTTTTTTTTTAAGATTTATTTATTATTTATTTATTTACTTACTTTATTTTTGGCTGTGTCGGGTCTTAGTTGTGGCACACGGGATCGTTGAGGCGTGCAGGATCTTTCGTTGCGGCACTTGGGCTCTTTGTTGTAGTGAGTGGGCTTCTCTCTAGTTGTGACCTGCGCGTTTTCTGGGTTTTCTCTTCTCTAGCTGTGGTGCCCAGGCTCCAGAGCATGTGGGCTCTGTAGTCTGCGGCACGCGGGCTCCAGTTGAGGTGTGTGAGCTCAGTAGTTGTGGCGGGCGGGCTTACTGGCCCCGTGACATGTGGGATCTTAGTTCCCCGACCAGGGATCGAGCCCACGTCCCCTGCATTGTAAAGCGGATTCGTTACCACTGGACCTTCAGGGAAGTCCCTAGATTCTTTTTTTTTTTTTTAATTTTATTTTTGCTGTGTTGCATCTTCGTTTCTGTGTGAGGGCTTTCTCTAGTTGTGGCAAGCGGGGGCCACTCTTCATCGCGGTGTGCGGGCCTCTCACTATCGCGGCCTCTCTTGTTGTGGAGCACAGGCTCCAGATGCGCAGGCTCAGTAGTTGTGGCTCACGGGCCTAGTTGCTCCGCGGCATGTGGGATCTTCCCAGACCAGGGCTCGAACCCATATCCCCTGCATTAGCAGGCAGATTCTCAACCACTGTGCCAACAGGGAAGCCCCATGTCCCTAGATTCTTAAGAGCTGGGGCAGGGAGGCTATGTAAAGTGCTTTGCCCTGTGGAGAGTGAGAGCAAGCAGTAGCAGAGGGACTGGTGCTGGGCCAGCTTGGGTCCCTGAAAAAAGGAAAGTTCATTCTCAACCTCCACTGCCTGTTAAAATAACCTGGGAAAGCTTGAAAAAATCCTGATGCTTGGGTCTCACCCCCAGAGATTCTGCTTTCGTGGGTCAGGATGTGACCTGGGCATCAGGATTTTTGAAAAGTTTCCGGGAGATTGCATTATGCAGCTAGAGTTGAGAGCCACCGGACTAGAAAACTCTGTGCCTGGATGGAATGCCTCAGGACGCCTTAGATTAAATGGGATGACGGTGTTGGAAATAGTCAAGGCATTTGGTTAATTGGGCTCCATTATTTAAAATTCTGGAGTGTCTGAATTTAAGGAAATAAATGGTTCCTAGATTGAAGAAAGCTGTTCTATTTCAGCAGTTACTAAAGTGGTTTTCAAACCTAAGTGTGCATCAGATTTACCTGCAGGGCTTGTGAAAACACAGGCTGAACAGGGCCCTGTCCCTAGAGTTTCTATTTCAGTAGGTCCAGGGAAAGGCCCCAGAATTTGCATTTCTGAAAAGTTCCCAGGTGATGCAGATGCTGCTGGTCTGAGGACCACATCTGGAGAACCACTGAGTTACTGTGAACTATATTGGGGGCTGAGCTGACTCTCTTGAGAATGAGTTTTGCTTTCACTCATTCATTCTCCCTTGGTTTATCCCTCAAAAGTGTCCTTAGGAACTGTGTATTAGTTAGTTTTTTGGGTTATCACACTGTGTAACAGTCCCCCAGATCTCAGTGACTTACAGCTACTAATGTTTATTTCACAGTTGCAGATCTGGAGCTTGGCTACAGTTCAAGGTGGGCTAGATTTGAGTCCAGGCTTCAGTTTGGGTTCCTGTTTGCCCCACATGGATTCATTCTGAGACCCAGGCTGAAGAAGCAATGGCTACCTGGGACATGCTCTTTTCATAATGGAGGACAGAAGATTCAAGAGGGCTGGCAGAAGCTTAAAGCTTTAGCTTTTAATTGTCACACTGTCACTTTCAGCCACGTTCTATTGGCCAAAGCAATTCACATGGTCAAGCTCAGTCAGAAGATGGGGAGATACATTCTGTCCACAGTAGACAGTGTCAGAGACAAGGAGTAAAGAAAGAATAAAGGACAAATAATATGATCTATCTCAACCTGTTAGGTATCAGGCCCCACATGAAGTTCTGTAGAGATGCAGAAAGATAAAACAGGGTCCCAGCCTCTGAGAAGCACAGATTGGCAAGACACAAAGATACACGAGGGTGATATGGATGATATGGAGGGCAAATGAGCAGAAGCAGCATGGAGGTGGGACTGGCTCTCATTGCTGGGATGTCTACCCTCCCACATGATGTAACCAAGGCCCTTGGAGCTGTGCCCAGGCTTCTGGGAGCCAGGAAAGCGTGTGGGAACAGCTGAGCTGGCCCACAGCTGCAGGGCATCCAGCAAAATGAATTGAATCTGTGCCTGGGCCGGGGCAAGTTTGTTCCAGAAAGAAAGTACCTAGTCCAAAGCACAGAACAACTGAGAAGGAGAACTGGCTTTTTATCAAAGGGCTGGCATAGAAAGCCAGAAACACGAATGAGCCTTGGGGAAGCGAAGCCCATGGTGATTTTTGGAGGTGAGAGGTTGGAAGGGTAAGGGCTGTTTGATGGGGTGCCTATTGCGCTGAATTGGAGGCAGGGAAGGCCCTATGAAAGTCATCAAGTTGGAGGACAGGAAAAGGGAAGTGAGTCTGGGCAACCTTCCCAGAGGAGAGGGCATTCCAACTGGGGCATGGATGGTGAGTAGGAGTTTGTTAGAAGGTGGAGGGTAGATGGTGGAAAGAGGAATTTCAGGGGTTTGGGTGATAATTCCAGGGGCACACAGACCCCTCCTTTTCCCATAAAGTTCCTGCAGTTGTTACCTTTGACTAGTTCACTCCCCACCACAAGCCAGCATTCTGTCTGATGCTGCAGGCTACCCTGCTGCCCACAGCTGTCTCTGTGTTTTGCAGGTCACTGAGGTTTTATTGCCTCTGAGGTTCAAGGATTTTTCCTCTTCATGTAATTACCACTGAAATTATGTGGTTTGATCTATGAGCGATTATAAAACTCTGAGACTCCCAAACAATATAACTTAGACTGAGTTTTCCAGGGACGGGGGCCCAGAACCGACATCCACAGTGCTGGGCGCAAACACATGATGGGCCAGGACTCCCGCCCTTCGACTGCCCTCCCTGTGTGGGTGGGGGAGAGCCCTGCCTCCTGCCAACTGCTTGCTCTGCTACCTGAGACTGGGTCAACATTCGGTGAGCTTTTATTTTTAGAGAAGCACAGTAAATCCCCCAGGGTGGCATGATTAAACACTCCAAGGTCTTAAAGTCACCTTTCAAGGGATCTAAAGGTGTGCATGAAAATGAGCCTTCTGGGGAGTGTGCCATGACATCCCTAAGCTTCTGAACTGGAGGAGCTGATGAGGCCAGGAGGACCTCAACTCCAGAAAGAAAAGCATTTGAGATGGAAGCAAAAACTTGCTCAAAGGCCTGAAGGGGTACGCATGGCAAAGGCGTTGGGAGAGCATGCTCAGTGGGTCTGGGCCAGTGGAAGTGGGCGGGCCTGGAGAATGAGGCTGTTGTGGCGGACGCTAAGAGGGTCGGGCTTTGTCTTGTAGGCGGTGGGAACCAGAAAAGCCGTTAAAAAGGGGAAGTGGCATCCTCCAAGCCTTATCAAGTTTCCGCTGAGAGTTCCGTGGAAGATGCAGGAGACTGGAGAGAGATAAGAGAGAACCCTGGTTAGGGTCATGTCGTTGGAGCTGGGGAAGAGAAGATGCCAGTCCAACCTTTAGTTTTTTTTCTGCAGGAATTTCAAAGTCAACCTCCTACAGGGATGGAGGAAGGGTGATGTAAGGGAAGGAGCAGGCTGAAAATTTTTTTCTTTTTTCTTTTTCCCCGTAATGGTGTCCTAGGCTTTGTGTGTGAGGTGCAGAAACACCTTGCAGAGTAATCACAGGAGAAGAATCTCCACTTCCGCCCAGATATACATTCACTTCTGCTTTCCTTTAAAGACATGGCCCTCTCTTTTCTGAACTTTTGATAGAGACGTAGATGTATAAAGAAATATTTCACTCTCCTCTTAATAACACCATACCAGACCCACAAAATGAAGGGAAATGATTTATGGCAACTAATACCTGGCTTCAATATCAAGGAGTAACAGAGGTTGCTGAGGACTGTGAAAAGCCAGATAGACATGTCCAGATCTAAAAGGGGCCATCGGCTTCACTGCTTTAGCTTCTGAGATCAGATTTTCTACTTTTGCAAAAGAAACAGGAAAATTATTTTAACATAAAATCTTTCGATTTTGAAGCATTGGCTCTAATTCACATTTTTTACAATACTATAGAGGCCAGATGTGGGGCGTGGACCCCGATTTGCATCTGTGCCCCCAGATCTTCACTGGGGATAGTCCCCTTTGATGTGGGATGGTCGACTTTCCCCAAGAGCGACACCTTCAAGACAGACAGACATGGTCCAGATGACAAGGCTATATCAAAGGGCCAGAGAACTGGGGTGGGCATAGGGGTCCAGATGGTGGCCCTCAGAGAACTGTAGAGGGAAGGCTTTTGCTTCTGGATTTGGTTATTCCCTTTCCCTGACACTTCTCCCACCAGGTGATGCTGCCTGCTCCCCTTGCAATAATGTTTAATACACTAAAATCTAGATCAGTCAAGAGTCCACGGGCGGCCGGGAGTCATGGCGGGGGCAGGCAGACAGTTGCCCGGCCAGAACCCACTGAAGCTGGGGGCAGCCAGGCTGACTGTATACATTTCCTAGGGTGCTGTAACAAAGTGACCACAGCTAGATGGATTAAAGCAACAGAGATTGAGTCTCTCAGAGTTCTGGAGGCTAGACGTCTGAAATCAATGTGTTGGCGGGGCCACACCTCTGAAGGCTCTAGGGGAGGATCCTTCCTGACCTCTTCCAGCTTCTGGTGGTCACAGGCACTCCTTGGTGTTCCTTGGCTTGTAGGCGCCTCCCGTCTCACACGGCCATCTTCCCTCTGCGTGCACATCTCCGAATCTCCCTCTCCTTATAAGGTCACCAGTCATCAGATTTGGGGCCCAGCCTAATCCAGGATGACCTCATCTTCACTAGATTACATCTGCAAAGACCCTATGTCCAAACAAGTTCCCCTTCTGAGGTTCTGGGTGGATATGAGTTTTGGGGGGACACTATTCAACCCAGGACATGGGCCAGCCAAGTTGAATTCCTGACTCAGTCTTCAGATGAGGCTCTCATTGATCTGAGGTAACAGCCCAGGGACCCTCAGGAGCCTGTGCCTCAGATATCACGGTCCAGTCCTGCGTATATATGTGGCCTTCCACGTTTCCATCCTTCTTTGCCGCCCTTGGAATCTTGCAGTTGAGACTTTGTGGGCTCCTCCCTGCTTCTGTTCCCCCCGTGCTGGCTCTAACAGGAGGGTCTCTGGAGCCATGTCCACGTAGGAAAGGGGGCGGGGAGCGCAAGGAGCATGCGCACCACCTCCTTTGGAGGGTGGCCTCCCCGAGGCAGAGATGACATTAACTGCCATCCAATCTAACGTTCCTTGGAGTTTGGAGCCCTCTCTCCACGGCCTCTCCTCAGGGTCACCCCATGCTTCAGAAAACCACAGAGACAGGGCACTTGCTGCCACTAAGGCAGCCTGATTCATTTTAGACAACTCTAATCTTTATGAAATACATCCTGATGCTGAGTCAGAATCTTGCCTCCCTGGCACTTCACCCCCTTAATCCTTAAGTTTACCCACTGGGGCCTGGCGCGCAAGTATAATTCATCAAATCATCAGCTATCAGAACTGAAGGCCACCAAAGGCCAACCCCTTATCTTAAGTTCCTTCTCCTGCCTTGGCCAGAATTGTCTGCCCCTTGTATGTGTCTGCTTCTCCCCTGGATTGGAATAGTATTTTATTCTTACTGCCATGCCAGGCTTGGATGCCTTTTTTGAAAAATCAGCTTGCCCTTGTCATCCCAGGAAGGAAGGGAGGGTGGCAAAGGCGCTCTGCACAGGTCTGGCAAATGGAGGACTCGTGGCCACACTCGCGAGCCAAGACCTGAGTGGGCAGGAGATGCCTTCACCGCAGATGGGGCAAGGGCGGCAGGCCTGTCTCCCCGCAAACCCTGGACCTACACGTGACCCATAGCTGCAAACAGCTGCCACTCGTCCTCCTCACGCCCCCCCCAGCCCAATATAAAAGCACACCCATCATCGTATTTATAGAACTAGTAAATAAAGAATAAAATAGCAAGTTAAAGTAGGTTTTGATTGCCTACGTGTTGGTAAAACCCAGCTGGAATAATTTGATTCATGCATGGAAAAATGCCTCCGAAGCAGGGCCTTTTTTTAGTGTGCCGGAACTGAGTCCCTCCAGCCGCAGATAGAAATTTCTGCTCCTAGAGTTTGGCTCTGAGACTAAGAATTAAAATCTAAAACGAGATTCCAAGAGAACTAATTATTTGCTCCCTTGAAATATGCCAACTAGCCTTTCCCCAATCTTGCAGACAAAGCGGCTGAAAGAAGGAAGGGGCGAAATTTTCCTTTCTGGCACCCAGCCTCTTTCTGGGAGGTGCCTCCCGAGCCCCCGTGGAAGGGAGCAAAGCCTGTGTCATCTGTCAGGACTCTGGACATAGCCCCGTGGCACAGAGAACTGTGTTTTTAGGCCAAATTAGCCTCCTCGTGAATTCGATTGCTGTTCCCACTATCCAGGGGCTGTGACTAATTTTATATCCTGCAAGTGCTTTTTGAGGAATGAAAAACCTATCTTTCCTCAACCACCCACTCCCTCAAAGGAGGGTTTCCCTTTCCCAAGATGCCAGATTGCTTTGCAGACAATGCCACTCACTTGTTATGGGAGATTCTGTGTGAAGTTGGCATGGAGGAGGCATCATTACTCCTGTTCTAGGCTGTCCTCTGGCTTAATGGACACTGGATTTATCCATGGTTGCTGACAGCTGCTGCTTTTCCTGCCGACAATGCCCCCTTAGTCACACTTGCGCACGCACGCGTGTACACACACACACGCATGCACGAAACCTCAATGTGGTGAGCCTGAAAAATACTTTTGTTTTAGAGATTGTGTGGGCTGGTGGAAAGATGGAAGGAAGCTATAACAATTAAGAGCTGTGCTTTGGGGATTCGATCCCAGGAGGCAAACTCTCAGAAAATGTTCCTTTAACTGCTCTTGACAGTTTTTCTTTTCCTTTGCTACATGGGCTACTGATTCGGCATCCAATTGGGTTTCTGACATTTGTCTTAAAAAAATAGGAATTCTTCTGAGAGGATGAAGGGGTTCTCAGCCACTCACATTTTAGTGAGAATTAGTCCAATAAAACTGTTTTCCTCTGAACGCCTTTTTGGGTTCAGCTACACTGAGACAGTGAGATTTGGAGAAAGAGGGGTGATTTTGGAAACAGTGTGCCTTGGGGATGTGAAGAGGCTTACTGGGTCCGAGGGAGGGAAGGAGATGAGAGATGGAAAATGGATAAGGAAGGCAGATTCCCTCTCCCCTGTCACATTGCACAGACCCCTACATTTGGCTTCCAACCTTTTCTAGCATTCAGCTGCATCTGATAGACTTTGGTGATTTGTCTAAGGAGACTGACCACTATTTTAAACACTGTTTTCATGGGGGACATTTGTCCCCAGTTCTGAACAGCCAGCTTGCAAGGGAATCTTTTCAGTCAGTAATTTAGTCTGTGCAAATGATGAAACTGACATTCACAAAGGCCAAAAGGTGTCACATGTGTCAGAGTGAAAAAAGGCATTCTTCTAGATGTAGGGCGCATGTCAGAGATCAAGGAAGTGCTCTCAGCACAAAGAAATCCATGAGGACGAGCTTGCGGGGTCATGGTCAAGTGCTTTGTCACTGCATTCTGCCAACCCCCCCGACTCCCTGCTAGCCTTTATTTTGCATTCTACCCTGACAGGGGGTTTCCGAGGTGTGGCCCCAGAAGTGCCCAAATCCCTGTCTGCTGCCAAAGGCATCCCTGTAGAAGTTCATTCCCACCCTAAGAAACTTCCGTGGAAACCTAATTAACCATATTGCTATGATTGCCATGGCTCCAGCAATTGAAGTGATGCACGGCTTCTTGTCATCAGGACACCACTAGAATGGTCAGGATCCTGTCCCTGTGATGTGCAGGATCCATTTCCGTGGCTAGAGAAGGCGTTTGTGCTTTGGAGCACACGAACACCTGCGATTGCGTGCAAAATGCCATGTGTACATTTTGGGGGGAAGGGAGCTCATTGTTTTATCAGATTCTCAAAGAAGTCCTGACCCTCCCCCCACCAAGATTAAACATTTGCACAGATCATAATTTTAGCATCACAGTAAATGATTTCTTATTAGAGAAGATAGTCAAATGAGGAAGATACCTAGTAAAATAATTGCATCCGTCAGAATAAGTAAAACTAGGCTGCACTAACAAATTCAGTGGCTTAATATAAAAAAGCTTATTCCTTACTCACGCTTTGTGCTTGATGTGGGTGGGCCAGGAGAGTATGCCCACCACAGTCACTCAGACAACCAGGCAGAGAAAGTTTTCACCTCTTACATAAGCTTCCCCCATCACCACAGCAGCAGGAGAGCAAGTTGACCCCTAAGCTTGCGGGCTGTCGAGGTTCCACCCAGGAGGGCTCACGTTTAATTGGCTCAAACAAGCCACACGCAGAGAGGCAACTCCCCCACTGGAGGGGATGTCCGATCCATCCATGTGCCCAAACGGAGAAGTGGAATATTTGTGAACAGCCCTAATAACTACCGCTGTGATATAAAATTTTTTGAAAGAAAACCATAAAATGTTCAGCTCATCCACTTTAAAAATTAAGAGCAAGGAACATAAAACTGTATTCAATAAATATAGTAGATAATAAAAAGAATTTCACGTCCATGTTATGACCAATTAAGATAGAAAAAGTGAAGGGGAAAGAGATTGAAAAAGAGGGAGGGAAAGAAAGTGAGAGGAGAAAGAATCGGGAAGAAAATGGAAGGGGCTTTTGTGGGGAGAAGTGGAGGCCAGGACAAATGCCACAGCAAGGTCTTTTCTGCCAGCTGAGCCCCACATCTCATACCGTTTCACCCTAACCTGCAGCCCCAGGAAGCCAGATCCTCCGGCTCCCGGTGGTCTTCCAATTTCCCCAGCCGCCCATCTTCCTGGGAACTGCTGCCAGTAAACAGCAGGCCCCAGCGCCCTGAGTGGGGCTTCTTGCAGGAAGCACCCTCACATGTGTGTTTCATGGGGGCAGCATCTGACAGACCATCAAAGTGAAGCTAAAAGCCAGGCATGGCCTATGGGCCAGTTTCCCACCCCAGGCTACGCCCCTTCCACCCCCATCAGCCACCAGGGGTCCTTTTGTGTGTGAGGACAAAGGCTGGGGACGTAGGAAAGTGCGTCAAAAGCAGCGAAGCAAATCTTCCCTAATGCAGGAACTCAATTCACTGCACGTGGTGAAACTATTACATAAATATGCTAAGCACATATTTTATAATAGAAAAGACTAGTTTGTTCTCTCTGTACGTCTGCATGTTTTTTTTTTTTTTTGGTACGCGGGCCTCTCACTGTTGTGGCCTCTCCCGTTGCGGAGCACAGGCTCCGGACGCGCAGGCTCAGCGGCCATGGCTCACGGGCCCAGCCGCTCCGCGGCATGTGGGATCTTCCCGGACCGGGGCACGAACTTGTGTCCTCTGCATCAGCAGGCGGACTCTCAACCACTGCGCCACCAGGGAAGCCCCGTCTGCATGTTTTAAAGGCATCAACTAGCCCCAAGGGCTGGGTCTTCCTCCACCCGCACTCCTCTCCCGCCTCCCGGAGCTGAGCCTGCCTTTTGCCCTAGGAAAGCAATGCATGTGTGGCCATCCCCTTGTGGCCACCTGCTATTCCCACCCAAGGCCCACTGCCGAGGAATGAAGAGGTCCCCCAGGACTTCTCTCTGGGCCCCTGGAGGAGGTATGTATGTAGCTGAGAGATGGGAAAAATTGGGGGTCAAGGGTGGAACCTTAGCGGGGACACAGGGCTGGGGTGTCTGGTATTTTCCAGATCGGTTTTGGTTCCTTCTTCAGTGCCATCACCCTGGGATAAAATGGTGAGAACATTGCTATTCAACAGCCATGGCCCCATCTCAGTGAGCTCTTGCTGTTTAACCAACTACCCCAAGATCTAGTGGTCTAAAACATGACCGTTTATCATTTCTCACTAGTCTTTGGCTTGGCCAGGTGCTTCTTCCAGTCTGAGCTGGGCTCTGTAGATCTCCACTGGCCTCATTCATGGGTCCATCTAGCTGGTATATTGACTGGAACATCTCTCTCCCTCTACCAGGCTAGCCCTTGGATTGTTCACAAGGCCATTGTAGGGTTCCAAGGACAAAAAGAGGACAAGTCCCAATGCTCAAGTACTTTTCAGACCTCCGGGTCACTTTTGTTCCTATCTCATTGGCCAAAGTAAGTCACATGGCCAATCCAGATTAAGGGGTAGGGAAATAGGTTTTATTCCTTGATGGGAGGAGCTATAAAGTCACATTGTAAGGATAGGGATACGGGGAGGGGACTAGTTTGGAATCATTTGCACCCCACCACTCCTGAATCCCAGCTTTTCTATTCCACTTCTTCTCTGGTATAGGGTCTCCCCAATGCCCTTCCCCTCCACCCCACAATCCAGGGCACACAGTCAGTATGGGGCCAATGTGCACCACACTGTGAGAGATTTCAGGTGCCATTACACATAGGCAAAGGTACCATCTCTGGGAATATAATAAAACTAATCCAAATAACTGTGGGTTTAAAATAAAATAGCAAGTTCTCTCTCTCAGGTTAAACAGCCAGAGACCAAGGTTTCTTCCAGCTCACTGATTTACCACCGCCAGACAACGTCCCTTGTCCTCATTGTCTAAGAAGGCTGCCAGAGCTCCAGCCATCACAACCATAGGCAGCAATATGGAGGAAATGTAGAGGAAGGACATATCCCTCTCTTAAAGGAGAACTTCCTAAGCCTCACTCTTTCTTGCTTCCTCACTAGTCTGAAATTAGCCATTCTCATGGGTACAGGACACACCTACCTGCAAGGGAGTCGCAGAAAAAGCTGGGGCACATTGATACTGCTAATAAATTTCCTGTGACTAAGGAGGGGGAGCAGAATGGATGTTGGGATCTTTGCCAAACCAGGTTTTTCACAAACATGTTATGCGACTGTGAAATCATGAGACATCTTTGCATGTCTCATTAGCATAATCATCACACCTGGGGTGGACTCATGTCATCTAGTTAGTTCGGTTCAGGTAAAGGTACACAGTCCCCTAGGCAATTGTCATCCTCTTGTGGCCCAGCAGCCTCTTAGGCAATGCTCTGAGAGGGCCCAGGACTGGTCCACCTACTTCATGCCAGGGTTGAGGTTCCTTTTCATCTTTTCCTAATTTTAACTGAGATGTGACAACCGCACAGTAAAGTTCACGATGTTTAAGCGTACAGCTTGATGAATATGTGTGCATCCATGTAACCACTACCCAGATCCAGTTATAGAACATTTTCAGGCCTCCTACCGCCACCCAGAAAGTTCCTTCCTGCCTCTATGCCATCAATACGCACTCTCAGAGGTAACCATGGTTCTAATTTCTGTCACCATTGAGATAATAGGTTCTTTTCAGGCTGTGCAGATTCTTCCAAAGGGGACCTATGCTGTTGGCCTCCGCTCTCTACCTTTGTTTTTTTGGGCAACGCTCCTCTCTCCCTGTCTACTGCAACCAAGCAGGAGGAGAATAAGAAACAAGGTGGCAGTACCCAGGGTAGGGTGGAGGAATGGGTGGATAGAAACCCTTCCTGCTGAGGTTGACCAGACCTACAGTTCCACAATACTATACCCTGTCTACTGTGCTGGGTTTAAATGCACCCCATCAATCACTGTTATGGCCGGGACCTCCAGACACCCAGGTTATAAAAGAGCGTGAAGCAGTCATGCTCAGGTATCTGCTCCTCCACTGTCCTCTCATGAAGCTTTTATTTGTTCTCTGGTCCTGGTTTTGCCATCTCTCAAGTCTTCACGCTCCCAAAGGAAGATGGTCTTTCCTGTTTGGGTTCCCCTCTCAATACCACCATCCTGCCCCATCATGTTCTCCCTGCTGGCACCCGATCGAAGGAATCTGATGATTTATAGGACAATTGGACACATTCTTTGTGACCACCACGACTGACGGGTGGAGGTATATGAAGACCCACTTTGGTTTAGTCGAATAGACTTTATGACATCGCGATTCAGAGCACCGTCCCCAGACTAGCAGCATGGACGTCACCTGGGAACGTGTGCAAAATCCAGATTATTGGGCCCCATCCCAGACCCACTGAATCAGAATCTGCATTTTCACAAGATCCCCAGGGGATTCAACGGCCCATAACGTTTCGGTCGTAACACCCGTGCTCTAAGGTGGCACGGGTACTTTATCAGGAAATAGGAGCCCCCAGAAGCACCTGGGTCCAGGTGGCCCCCTTCCAGCCTCTGCCCCGGGTAGGAGCTGGGCAGAAGGGTCCCAAGGCTGTATTGTTCCACGAGTGCTTAGTTACTCCACATCCTTGGCCCTGTCACACTGGCTCTCGTTTTGGAAACTCTCTTTCCTTACTAGCGGTCCACCATCCCTTACCTGCAACAGAAACGCAAAGGTTTTATACATTTCGCACAAATGTATTTCGTAGCAAAACCTGGTCTGAGCTGATGTGAGGCTTTTTATAGTCATTATTTAGTCCACTTTGTGTGACTATTCATATGTTTGAGCACAGCAATATTAATGTGGCTGATTACCCGCCAGGGGATATTTCCTAAGACATGGTCTTACTTTCTACAGGTCTTACTTTTCTAATAAAGGAAAACCTCTCAATTCTGGAATTTATCTGGCCTGAAGGGTTTGGATGGGTTCTGGACCTTTATCTCCTTTTCTCCTCATAGAGGATACATTCAATTTCTTTAAGTTTCCCTCTCATTTTAAATAATAACAATAATAATCATTATTATTGATTACAAAACTAAGTCTGGTTTAGAGAAATTCAGACTATGGAAATAGGGGATCCTGCCTCGGTTCCTGATCACAGCATGGTGTCTGTATTTTCTTTTTCTTTCTTATGCACATGTATAGGTGCACCCGGAAACACACATGTGCACACATACATTTTAATAACAAAAATGCAATCACACCTTGCGTAGCCTTCTGCACCTGCCCCACCCCCACCCCGCTGCTGTTACACACGCACTTAATGTATCAGGAGAAACCCCACAACAACGCTTATGTTTGGCACATGCTTTTGGTACCCGATCGGCTGCATCCCTGGAGACTTCCCACTTCCTGGCATGCCTTCTAACTGCCAGGGTCCACGTCTTTCGGCTTGAGTGCTTTCCCAAAGCTCTGCTAAAAACAGAGAAGGCTGGCTGGAAGTGCCAGGGAATTAACAGCCCAGGGAGCAGCCCTCAACCAAGGAATCTCAGGAGTTGATGTTTAATTCTGCCAGCTCACGCGCTGTTCCTCGGGTGCGGTAACTCTGGGGCATCTCTTCGAACTCCCCTGCAGGAATGAGCCCCGGTTGCCCACAGTGGTAAGTAGCTTGAGAACACACCTCTTATTGGCGGCCTTCCCTTCTCTTCCCTGCCTCCCTTCCCCCTCCCCTCCACCTACCGCCCACACCTCTCCTGTGTTTCCTCTACCTCTTGAATAAATAATTTGCACTTGTCTTAGGGTCTGTTTCTCCAGAAACCCATACTATGACAATCTAGAGATACTTTTTGCTCGTTATTAACTGCCGAGGATGCCACAGTATGGATACACCATTTCTTTAACCGTTCCTTATTACTCTCCTATTGTTAGATAATTATGGTGCTGCTAATTTTTCAACATGACAGTTGAGGCTGGTAGACCTCTTGGTGCGTGTATTTTTGGGTGCAAGCATTTCTCTTAAAATATTTTGGACCACCTTCTCTTTTAGTTTCTCTGCTCCATCTAGGCAGGCTCTATTCTGCTTTTCTGCTCAGAATCTGCGTTGTCCTGGGAGCTGGTGCCAGAATGTCTCAGCCAAGGTCACCACCTGTCCCAGTTTTCCCTCAGGACTTGCGACTTTCAGTGCTATAACTGAGACAGTCCCTGGCAAACCAAAATGGTTGGTCACCCTATCTCTGATCCTTCATCCGGGCTCTCAGTTTCCAGAGCTCCTGCTTCAATCCCTCTGCCCTCAGCCTCCACACCCAGGATCTCCTATTCTAACTGCCTCAGGGTTGCCCCTCCCAGCTCACAGGGGACCTTCGGCTCCCAGAAGCCAGCTTCGTCACTAGTTAAACACACTCACATGCACACCTGCAGTTTCACAATTGTCCCTCAGGCTCTGATGTCCCAGCAACCCTATAAGGTAAGTACTCAGATTGCATTTCATCGATGAGGTTCAGAGAGATTAAGCAACTTGCCCAAGGTCACACAGCTAGGACGGGATGCAGCCAAACATGGATTTGGGTCTGGGTGACCTGAAGACCCCTGTTTTTTTTTGTGTGTGTGTGTTTTTTTTGTGGTACGCGGGCCTCTCACTGTTGTGGCCTCTCCCGTTGCGGAGCACAGGCTCCGGACGCGCAGGCCCAGCGGCCATGGCTCACGGGCCCAGCCGCTCCACGGCATGTGGGATCTTCCCGCACCGGGGCACGAACCCGTGTCCCCTGCATCGGCAGGCGGACTCTCAACCACTGTGCCACCAGGGAAGCCCAAGACCCCTGTTTTTTGCTGCCTTTCTTGCTCCAGTCCTGCCGCCCTCCACCCAAGTTCATCAGCTATCATTTTAACGCACCAGCATCTTCTCCCATCAGGCGCCATTCTCTCAGGTCCTACCCCCACCAAAAACAAAACCAAAAAATACCAAGTGATTACTTGGTTTCCTTTTCCCTGCTCCTGTCTGTTTCTTTCCAGGTCCCTGGCTCACTTATTCCCCTGCATTTTCCTCATTTGCATAGAGGCTCCTTCCCTGATCTGACATCTCCATCCTGCTTCTCCGTAGACACAGCAAGAAAGAAGCCCCATCGGTCTCGAACAAGGTAGAGGTCCTTATTGCCACCCCAAACCGCAGATAGGAAAGCAGAGACCCAGACAGGTGGTGTGAGAGGCTGAGGCCACAGCTGGTGGTTGGCAGAGCCTGGCTTGAAATCCAAGTTTGCCTCTTAAACCTCGGGGTGTCTCCATAAATATACGGTGTTTACCGAATGCCTGTTGGTCCACCCTGCTGTCCAGATTCCCACGGACAGGGAGCCACATGTGACCTCCCAGGGGATGGAGCCATGGTTCCTGTCTTTATCGGCATTTGGCAAAATGAATTCCAGTCTCCCCGGATGTGTCTTTGAAGCAGACAGGGGATGAACAAAACAGTTCCCTGAGGAGCTGGGAGCCTGAGAAAGGCCCGGCTCCACCTTCCAGTTATCTCCGGCCCATCTGGCCAGAGCAACCCTTCCTTGCAGGAGCCTGGCCTGTGCTTCTCTGTGCTGAGGCTCCCGCAGGGTTGATACATAAGGCCTGCAAAGCCCTTGGAGGGAAGCCTCCGCCAGGGGCCCAGGGGCCAGGAGAATGCAGGCCCTGTTCAGCTGTCGCCCAGCAACGCCACACACAAACATTTGCTGACAGGAAGAGGCGAGCGGCATTAAAGCCGCCTGACAGGGAGGTGATGGGGCAGCGGGGAGAGGCAGAGGTAGACAGTGTGTAATTGCCAAGCCGGAAGGCTGGCCTGTGGCCAGCGCATTGAGTTTAACCGCCTGTGTCACTGCCCTCCACATCCAAGGAGGATGCTGCCCGCGGCCATGTTTCCAGGCTGAGTGCCCTGTCGTGGTCTGGCCTGGGCTGACCCTGTCACAGCCTGGGCAGCTGTTCCCCGGGCCCAACTACGGAAGGAAAGGCCAGCTCTGGCTCTGGGGCGCCCCCTCCGGCAGGGCTGCCCCTGCCTTCATCTGAGCAGCTGGCGGGGCCTCAGGTCCCTGCCCCTCCTCCCCCTGGCCTTCCCGTGCTGCTGCAAGCTGGCTGTTCTGGAAACAGCCTCTGACAAAGCAACGGGGCCCACAGAGGGTCTTTTGGCGACCACAGCCCCTGTTCCCTGACACTCTCCCACCAGTAGACCTGGAGCTCGGCCCAAGCCTGGGGCCAGCACAGACACCCTGAGGCATCCAGGTGGGTTTTGGCAATGCTAGAAGCATCTTCCTCTGGAAGGCTGAAGATCCTCTCCCGCCTTCCTGAGGTTCCCGCTTCTCCTGCCCATGTGCGTTTCATGAACCTCCCACTCAGCCCTAAATTAGCCACAGAGCCCCTTCCAACATGCCCACAGTGGCTGCACGATGGGGACCCAGGAAAGAGATGGACACAGGGAAGAGCGGCAGTGAAACTGTGCCCCCAAAGGCAGCCGGCCCCTTGGCCTACAGAAGGTAAACCCGCCGGCAGGCTGTGAAATCTGATAGCAGTCCCGTAGCTTCCAAGAAATAATTATTCCCAGGAAAGTGTTTTCAAGTTTTAGATAAACTGCTGTTTAAGAAGCAGAGAGGAGAGAACCCGAACAGTGGCAACCGTCTGCGGCTTCCCCCAGCGGGCCCGTCATTAACCATTGCTCCCGGAGCTAAAGGCTGCGGCTCTATCCCCAATTAATAGCCACATTCCAGCAAACTCCCTGTTTATCAAGGCATTAACACTGACATCTGGGGATGGCGCCTGCCCTGGCCTGCCAGCAGGGAGGATTGTGCGTCCATCCACCCACACTCAGACTGACGGCCCCATCCCTTGCCTCCTCGACCAAGGGCGGGCGCAGATGGGATGCTGTGGTCCCCTCCCTCCCGCTCCCTTCCCCCCACCGCTGTGTCATCCTACAGCCCGCCGAGTGTGGGCCAAGCAGCCCCATCCCTGTGGGTGTGTGCACGCGTGCCCCGCTGTGAGATCCTTATATTTCAGGAGAAGATGGTGTCTAGGGAGGATTCTCCAAGGAATTCTTTGAGAACAAGAATGATTTCTCTCCCCTTCTCAACCCCGTGTGTGTGCGTGTGTGTGTGTGCGTGCGCGCGTGTGTGTAGGGGTGCCACAGGGTACCCTTTCTTTTTCTTCCTCTCCGGTCACTAGCATGAGAGCATGGATTAAACACCCTTCTGCCTCCTTGTCTAGGCTGAGGCAAATTCTGTTGAGTATGTACCTCTTGGAGGGACATGAGCCCTGGTCCACCAGCCCTTGTTGGAGGAGGAAGGCCACCGGCTGCCTCATTCCAAGGACCTGAGACCACTGGAGTTGGGAAACTATTCATTCTTCATCAACAGCCCTTCCCACATGTGTCCCTGCCCCCCGCCCCACCAAGCACCCACCCCCTTTCCATCCAATTTTCATTACTTCTGCTGAGCGTTCAGTGGCTTCTTTGTAGCCATGTTCCTCGTCCGATCCCCTCGATGTGGGCATCTCCCAAGGCCCACTACCCACTTCCTGCTTCCCTCTCTCCCCAAACTTTCCGTAGGAGCCAGGCCAAACCCTCCCCAGGGCTCAGCGGTGACTTCAGGACCCTGAAATCCACAGCTCTGGCCTCAGCCCGTGGTCACTTTCACCTGAACGCCCTTGTGGCACCTTCAATTCAAATGAATCAAATCAACCCCACTTCTTTCTCCATAGTGTTCCCCGTTTCTGTCAGAGTTGTCTGTCACTATTCCCTCAGCCCACACTGGAGAATCGTATTTGACTCACCCGCTCCCTCCTTCAAAGCCAGTCTCCAAACCCAAGCTGGTTGTTACCCTACTCCTATACCCTGTCCTTCTCCTTGTCCCTCCTGCCACGCCACCCTGGGACTTTACTGATGAATTGGAAAGAGACAGGAATGGGGCCCCAGCTGAAAAGAATATCCCCAGCCCAACGAAACCCACCAGGCTCTGGACCCTTGGTCCCTTCTACATGCAGCTGCCAGGTTCATCTTTCCCTGCCAGGGCCGCCCACTTCTGGGCCTTCACGTGGTCAGGTTTCCCCAGCCTAGAAGTGATTCCAGTGAGTTAAGAGATTAAATGGTATAGGTGCCAGCCCTGTGCAATGTGTGGCTTTGAACAAATGCTAGTTACTATTTAAACAAGAGTGTGGGGGGGTGCTCAAGTCTCACCTCCTTAGAGAAGCCTTCCGGAAGGGGAGAACAGTTCTTTTGCCTGACCCGTCAGTATCTGTTACCCATCTTCCCCACCCCCGCCACCGAGTCTGTAGGGGTCAAGTGAAGTCAGCCATGTGCCCAGGATCCTGAGGCGGGCCATGGCTTGAGCTGGCCCCAGTTCTAGCCAGGCAGTGGCAGACCTGGGGAATTTTCTGGAACTGTTGGGAAAGTGCATCCTCTCTGTCACAGTTGCTCTACTAACGAAATGTGAGTCTGAGGCCGCTGGTGGCCATCTTGTCACCACCACTTGGGATAAGTGCCTGGAATCAGCCCTGCCTGAAGCCAAGCACCTTTTAACGTGCTGGTTTCTGGAGCCAGTACCTTCCGTTCCCCCAACCCTACCCACTGAGCCAGTTGGAGTGGTGTTTCTCTGCCTTACAACCAGAAGAGTCCTGCCTGCCTCAGTCCTGAGACACCTCTCTCAGTTTGCAGCTCTAAACTGTTGCCTTCCCTACCCCTCACTGGCTCTGACCACATTCAGCTTTTTTTTTTTTTTTTTTTTTTTTTTTTTTGCGGTACGCGGGCCTCTCACTGCTGTGGTCTCTCCCGTTGCGGAGCACAGGCTCCGGACGCACAGGCTCAGCGGCCATGGCTCACGGGCCCAGCCGCTCCGCGGCATGGGGGATCTTCCCAGACCGGGGCACGAACCCGTGTTCCCCGCATCCACAGGCGGACTCTCAACCACTGAGCCACCAGGGAAGCCCTGCATTCAGCTTTGCGGTGTTATTTGGACCTGCAGGTGGAGAACCCTATCTCTAACTGGCCTGAGCCCCTCCTGAGGGGGGGCCTGTCTCCTGTGTGCCAGCAGCCTGCGGCGGGTGATCATTACCAGCAGGAATGCTGATGGTCTCCTCCTTACAGCCTCCTCACAATCCCCAGCCCCTGGGCACAGGTACTAGGTGCCAGGCACTAAGGACTTTACCTATGCCGGCCCGGTCCTTACAACCACCTGAGGTCGGAATTATGACTGTCCCCATTTTGCCGATCAGAAAACTGAGGGATAGGAAGGTTATATACTCGACCTAAGTAATGCAGTTCATTGGTTGCAGAGGCAAGATTTGACTCCAGGCCCGTTTGCTCCTAAACACTGACCAACGGAGCCTTTTAAGAGTTTGGCTGATATATCACTTGTTTCCTTGGTCCGGGGTGCTTTGAGTTCCTCCGATGGCCCCCAGTGCGTCCACTCAGGATCTGAATTCCTTTTCCTGCCAGACGGGTATAGGTGCATCACGACTTCCCTTGAGATTTATGGTGGGCCCCTCACCTGTGCGTCCTTTGGAACAACTAGAGAGCCTGGGTTATGTACTGTCCCTCACAGCCATCCCCTGAGGGAGCCTGTCCTGTCCCTGAGTCCTGTGTGCATTACGCAGGGACCCCCTTGTCACTGTGGGTGGGGTGTGAAGCAGTTCCAATCCCACATCTAACTGCTGTGTCTTAGCTGCCCCTCTGCATCTGTCCTTCCAGGGCTAGGCCCACTGGAGGGCCTTTACCCTGATGGCCTATGTGGCCAAACAGTTTGCATCTCCAGGCAACAGAGGCTGGAGTTAGGGCTACCCTTGGGATGCTGCCAGTTATCCCTGGTCCTACACTTTGGTGGCTGCCTAATTTTGCAGGACGGTGTAGTCAGAGTGTATGGGCTGAAAACAATCCCTCAGAATCACAGATTTAGATTCAATGAAAACCTCCCCAACCTCCAACAGTATAACATCTACATCATGTTCTGCAGTTTCAAAACTAACAGTTCATTTCCTCATTACAACAGCCCTGTTCGTTGTCATGATTCCCACTGAGGCTCAGGGAGGCTCTAAGTAAGGGATGGTAAGATAGAGACTCAAAGCCGTGTCTCCTGGCTTGGGGTGAAGAATCTTTGTCTTCTTGACATCACGGGGATTTGGCCCCTTCAGTGACGCTCATTGATTTAACAATCGTACATCGGACGTTTTCTGCCTGCCTGGCACAGAACTGGGAGTTGGAGATACAGAGGTGATCACAGAGCTCAGAGCCTCCAAACAGCCCCTTTCCATGTGGTAAGAGTCACGATGGTGTTAAGAATGGAGTATGGTGGGAACACGAAAGAGGAGACTGTGAATTCTCCCATTTGGGGAAAGTGACAGTGTTAGAGCAAGTTCTGGAGAAGGACAGTCACCTGCTTGTCTTCTATGATGCACAGACAGGTCACTTAGTTGTGACACAGGTATGGGCCCCCAGAGGACAAGGACAAAGTTCTTAAGTCTTCCCCAGGCTGGTTCTCGTGTTTGTTCACTTGTGAGCTAGACCCTGCACACACACTCTGTCTTATCCTCACTCCAAAGGCAAGATCACTAACATGCCCATTTTACAGGCAAGAAAACCAAAGCCCAGAGAAGTCCAAAGCCTCAGCCCTCTTGTCTCAATTCAGAAGAACTTAGAAGGGCCATCTTCACTCTGGAGGTCCCTGTGGGATCCACCAAAGCCACTACTGTGATCTCACTGTCATTCGACTTCTCTGCCCAGTTCTCTCACTCCAACTCAAGCGTTGATCTTGAGACCACACGCCATTAAACCTCCTCCTTATAAATTTCCATCTCAAAGTCTGTGTGTGTCCTGGGGAACCTGATCCAAGACGCCATGTTGTGTATCTTTTCATTTCGATTTTGGTCATCTGTGAATAAGAAACCCTCCAGAATAACAATGACCTAAACACGCCAGAAATGGCCCTCTCACATAAAAGCCCAGAGGCCGGAAGTAAGACAAGTGACTCAGGTGCCTTTGATCTTGTTGTTCTGCCCAGCATGGCTTCCTGTCCCAAAGTTACCTCGTGGTTCAAGATGGCTGCTCGAGCTCCCCATCACCTCCCTGTTCTATCGGGCAGAAAGGAGAAGAGGGCAAAGAGGGATGCACTCACTTCCCTTCTACAACACATTCCGGAAGTTGCTTCTGCTTATATCCCATTGGCTACACTTAGTCACATGGCCATACCATACTTGGCTGCAAACCGAGGCTGGGGCCTGTGTGGTCTTTATTTGGGGAGAGGAGAACATGTCCAGCTAAATACTGGGGATTTTATATCTAAGGGGGAAGAAGAAGGTGGATATTTGCGACAGCTAGTAGGCTCTGGATGTGTGCCCACCACAAAGCTACTCAGGACAGTGCAGACCCCCAGGGAGGGCAGAGGCTGTGTGTGGCCAGCCAGGCATTTGGGCTGTCCTGCTTGTCTTTGGAAATCATCTCTCACCTCCACACCTCAGCTTGGATCCCTGAGGACAGGCTGCTCTTGCTACCTGAGGGTCTTTTGGCCTTGCTTGAGGTCTCCGTGAAGGCCATATCAGCTCACCCCTCCTTCCCAGAAGCTCCCAGGGGAAGAATGACTTTTCCTCTCCTTTTCTCCCTCCCTTTCTCTTTGAACTTGTGGTTCTTTAACCGGGCGTCTTTAAGTCTCTCCTGGGGCAAAAAGGCATCCCTTGTACATCCACAAATAATTAAGTGCTACAGTCATTTAACATATACACAGACGGCATCACTATAATTACAGAAAATATATTACACATCAGGCACAGGGGATGGGGGTAATTCACCACCCAGCATGGCCTAGAACCAGAGGTGAATGGATGCCTCGGGCTGGCCCCAGGTTGTATCCCTGCCTGGGCCCCTCTGTACATTTCCAGCCCTCTCTCCACGCCCTGCAGGCCTTGAAGCTGTGATGAGTGGCCCCCTCCGATTGTACGTGCATTGCCAAGTCTCCCCCTGCATTCCCCTTTTTGCTCAGGCAGTAGAAATGGTGAGTTTGGGAGTGCCGACTGTGTAATTGACCAAAGGAGAGGAAGTGATGGAATAGGGTAGAGAGGAGATCTCAGCCCTGAAGGGGCGGGGGAGAGGAAGAGGAGGGAGGGGCGTGAGAAAGCCGAGGGGTAACGGGGAGGAGAAACGGCAAAGGCAGCGGGATCAGTGGCTCCGAAATCCTCCCCAGGGTGTTTCCCAGGAAGAGAGAATAACCGTGAAGATCTACAGCTCGGAGAACAAGGCTTGTCAAAACAAGGCTCATCAGTGTGCACCTGAATCACCTAGAAGGAAAGAGGTGCTGTGAGCCTGGGGGTTCTGATTGAGTAGGTGTGGGCGGGGCCTGAGAGTCTGCATTTCTAACGTGGCCGCACTTTGAGTCGTAAGGATTTACAGGAACTTTTGGATGCACCCTCTCCTTTCATCCTCACGATGACCCTGTTTTACAGACCAGGGAATTGAGGCTCAGAGATGCCAAGTACCTTGTGCGGACAGCCAGCCCTTGGCTTCCTGTTAGTCTGGAAGGCCGTGTCCCAGAGTGAGCGGGAGAACATTTCCGCATGTGGAGGCTGGGGACGGTGCATCCAGCTCGGAGGGTCGACAGATGCCTGGGATGTGTCCTGGATGTGAGCCCAGAGGCCTGGGTTTTCAAGGACTGAGAAGCCGAGACACAGGGAGGAAAGGAATGGCTGGGGGTGGGGTGGGATGGGGGCCGCGTGCAAACAGAGTAGGATTAAAAAGAGGAGTTGACCGCATCATCTGTAAGCCGAGGCAAAGCTGGACTTTGTTACTAAGCCGTGTGCCTGGAATTTCTCAACCTGGGTATCGGCTGTTTCTCGGAAAATGCTCACACTTTGTAAGATCAGATCTTTGTGTTCCGCCTGCACATGTCTTGATGTGGAGTCGCAGAGGAGGAGGGGCTGCTAAGTGAGAGTGAAGCCATAGAACTGCGTTTGAAAGAAGGGCATCCTCCGGATGGATGGGGGGCGTGTGGGTGATGGGGGTGCGTGCCGAGAGGGTTAGGCGTCAAGTGAGGTAATGCGCGTACACAGCTTAGCATCGGGCTCTGGACTCCTCGGGCAACAGTAATTGTGAATTATATTAATAAATCGCAGAACTATCTTGAAATATGATGTAAGAGTTTGGTGGCAACGACCTCCCTGCGATGGGTCCGCAACACCTCTGAGAAACAGCAAAGGCAGGAGCCTTGGGGATGTTGTAAGTTCTCACAGAGCTTAGAATCTACCAGGGAGATGCCAAATTATCAAGAGGCTCCTAAGGGGTGAGCCAATTCAGGTGTCTGCAAAGGGCTTCGTATTGGCTAGAGGCAGGGTGGTCCATCTGGGAAGGCTGTGCCGAGAATGGAGGAGGAGGACGTGGCAATGCTTCTGGGGTATCCAGGTCCTCTGAGAAGCAGATGCCAGGAGAGGATGTGCCAGGATTTTATTAGGGGAAATGCCTGTGAGAGAACTAGGGAGGGAGCTGGCAAAGCTGGCAGAGCAGGGAGGCTGTGATGCCGTCTGACCCGAGAGAAGGCGAGAGGGCAAGGAGCATCTTAGACTGTCCTGCAGTCTCTGGAAGTTTCAGCGAGGCCGGTAGGCTGTCCTCAAACCAAAGTCAGCTGGCAGAAGAGTCCTGTTCCTCCTTAGCACCACGCCTCGCTCAGTCATTGGCTGGGGTGGCCAAAGGGAGGTGCAGCCTCGGCCGAGATGCTGGGATGCATTTCAGAGCTGGGCAGCTGGGGCCCTGGTGCAGTTATGTTCCCTGAAGTTGGAGAGCTGTGAAGCACAGTTTCCAGTACAGTTGCTTTCCAATAATTTGCCTACCAGACGGGGAAAGCCCTTGAATTCTGTTGGGACAGGGGCCCCAAGCCAACTGCAGGGCTTTGCATGTAGTTGTCACTCCATAAATATTTGTTAAATGACTACAGAACTGGAAAGTGAATCCGTCCCAAAGTGTATGCTTTCCTTTTGCTAAATAGATCCTCCCAGTGAGACTGATTACTTTCTTTCCGAGAGTTTTCCCTTTTGTGACATTAGTCTATATTTGCAACAATTGCCAGGGCCTGGTGCAGCCCGCTGTGAAAAGTCTTACAGGGTGAGAGGCCCGAGGCCTTTTCCGCTGTTTGTGGACAGCACGGTCCTGCTGGATTCTCTCACTCGGGAAGAGCCTTGGTCCAGCAGAGCTACCTTGGGGTCAGATCTGCCACGAGTCAGGAAGCCAAGTAGAGGCTCCCTTGCTTCTAGAGGGAAAGGCCCTGTAAGTCCTTGCCTCCGCTGATCGCTCCCATCCCTGTCCCTCCGCCTCACAGCCCACACGTCGTCCCCTTGGAGACCGTGTACACAGCAGAAAGCCTGCTGCAGACACAACAGCCAGAAGAGGGAGGGGGCTTTGGAATCAGGCAGGTGCCGGGAGACTGGGCTTGCGACAAGTGGCAGCGACCCACAGGACTCGGCCTCCAAGTCCCCCTAGGACTCCCGAGGTCCGGGCCCCAAGGGCAGCCTCTGCCTTGCTTCTCTAGGGGCCGCGGAGCCAGCTGGGACGTGTTTTCCTCTGTCAATGCAGGCAGATGCTGTGCATCAGTCTTCTACACACGTGCTTCTGCCCGGAGAGGAAGATAAAGCGGCTTGTTCCTCCTGCACTACTACATGAGTGTGGTGTGGCCACCGGTTATTGAACGTAGGTGTGTGCGCGTGCGTGTAGGCACGTGAGTTAGGCAGAGGAGTGGACGCCAAGGACGGGGTAGTGTCAGGAATGCTACATTTCTCTCCCGACAGCTGTGTCTCGAGAATAAGTTGAACAGGATCTCTTTAGCGCTAATAACCTAGAATCCGAAAACAACAGCGATAATAATAATAGGTGGCCCTTAGCACTTGCTATGCACAGGTCCTGTTCTGAGCTCTTTATGTATATAAACTCATTTAAGCCCGAAAACGCCCATGAGAAAGTCCTACCATCATTCCAGTTTACAGATGGGCAAACCAAGGCACAGAGAGGCTAAGTCATTCACTTCGGGTAGTTCATGCCAGAAGTGGCAGCATGAATACTTGGAACTACTCTACTACAGGGTCTGTCATCACCTTTTAGTGCCTCAGCGTGGCCTTTGGCCTGAGTGGGAGAAGAAAACAGAAAGGTTTTCCCCAAGTAGGAGTGGACTTCTGCAAAGCTCCCATTGCAGAGCCCCGGAGCGGTGCCTGGGCCATGGGGAAATCCATGCTTCATGCTAAAAAAGAAAAAAGACCCTCATGTCCAGATTACCAGTTACCATAACCCCTCTAGTCAGTAGAGGACACAGTTCCTGGCACCAAAGAGAACATCTGGAAATGTTGGACGGAATATGTGTGACCCATAGGCATTGCTTTTGGAAACGATTCCCGCCTTTATGTCATTTGCTTGTTCATTATTTCCGAGGAGTTAAGAAGCCAGCAATTCTGGTCACATGAGCTTTCCAGTTTGCTGCACGTATTGTGAGTAAACCCAGGTACGGTCTGGGAGTCTTGGTGGCTTGGACCCCTGCCTCTGATACCTGGACCCTGTGCCATGACAACAGACACCCCGCTGTGCTCCGCACCTCCCTGGATGCCTTTTTCTTTCTTTTTTTTTTTTTTTGTGGTACGTGGGCCTCTCACTGTTGTGGCCTCTCCCATTGTGGAGCACAGGCTCCGGACGCGCAGGCTCAGCGGCCATGGCTCACGGGCCCAGCCGCTCAGCGGCATGTGGGATCCTCCCAGACCGGGGCACGAACCCGTGTCCCCTGCATCGGCAGGCGGAATCTCAACCACTGCACCACCAGGGAAGCCCCCTGGATGCCTTTTGATGATCAGAGAGAGATTGGATTGTTTAGTCTTTGTTTAGTAATTACTGTACATCTTCTATTTTTATTGTCTTTAGGCTCATGAGCCTTTGAAAGTTGGTTTTATGGACATAGAAGCTTGGTGGGCTACAACAAAAACAGCCATTTTGTGATATTCCATGGTTTCTGTGGGTCAGGAATTCAGGAAGGCCTCAGCTGAGCCATGCTGCTCGGGGTCTCTGATGCGGTTGCCGTTGGAAAGGGGCTGGAACTGGAATGGGTGGGGTGGGGGGTTACTGAGCCATTTCTCTCCTTGCCTGTGGCCTCAGGGCCTCTCCACCTGGTCTTTTAGCCTAGGTTGCTTGGGGCTTCCTTACAGCATGGTGGCCTCAGGATAGTGAGACATGGTAGCTCAGGGTCCCAAGCCCGAGTGTTCCACGGACCCAGGCAGAAGCTGCATCATCTTCTGTGACCTAGTCTTGGAAGTCACATAGGGTCACTTCCCCCATAGTTAGGTTTAAGGCAAGGGAACAGAGCCCTCACCTCTCCATGGAAGGAGTGTCCAAGAGGAGCCATCTTTGGAAAATGCAATCTGCCACAGAGGGGGTTTGGCAGGGGCTCCAGGACAATGTGAGAGCCCTACAGGGGTCTCTTGACCCAGGCTGTGTCCCTGATACTTACAAACCTTGGGCACCTAGCTGCCCGAGGGCACTGCTCAGGGAGGTGCTGGATGGAGCCTTGCCTGGAGCAGGTGCCCTGGGAAGTCAGGGCTGCAGGAAGGCATTGAGGGGAGGGGTCCCAAGGCACGGGAGGAGCTGAGTGACAGCCATCCAAATCAGAGACGTGAGAGAGTGGAACCCTGGGCCAAGAGGAGCTGAGTTCAGACCGCCCTATGGAGCGCTCAGACCCCGCTTTGGAGAAGCGGAGGGGCTAAGAGTGGGGACCAGGCCCAGAATGGCGAGTTAGCATTGAGGATGCCTGCTGTCCTCGCGAGGGGCACTGGGGAAAGGGCTCTGAGGAGGAGAGGCAGGCTCTGGCATTCCATGTCTGCCTGAGTTAGCAGGGTGTCACCCCTGGCTGGTCCCCCGCCACTAGCATCCCAGGCAGACAGAAACACATCCCTCTCAGGGTGGAGGTGGGGGGAAGGTCTCCAGCGGGGGAGGTAGAGGTGTGGATTGAGGGGCTGCGTCCCAAATCCCTGCTCGGGAGCACGTGGCCCCCAGCCAGGCCTGTGTGAGAAATTGATTCCACAGCCAACCTGACCGCCTAAGGCCTCGACAAAGCGGAGAGCGGCGTCCATAAAGTGCTGCCCCCACGCCAAGCACCTCGGCGGCCTCTGTTTGAAGGTAAGTCCATCCATAAGCCTGCCGTCACTCTGGGCTTAATGTACATGATTTCTGGCATTTACAGCAGCGCAGCTCCGAACGCTGGAAGAAACTCCAGCAGAATAATTTGCCAGGGGAAGGCGTGCGGAGTGGCAATTGCTCATGGAACATCTGAACAGCGACGGCTCCCGGGCCAACAAGCTCCCTGACAATCCTGGCCCCCCTGGCCTCTCTCCACCGCTCACCTCGCCGCTAAGGAGGGGTTTTCTGAGACGGAGATTGTGCGCTCTGTGGGCTTTGACTCCGTGTGTAGGCGCTGATGTTGGGTGTCTTTGAGCCCCTGAGTCAGGGTGGAAGCTGGAGGCGGGGGGGCAATGGGTGGGGTGGGCCCTGCTGCTTCTCAGCTTGATGCCAGCACAGAAGAGGGATGGATGGGGGTTGGTCCTCGGGGCCCTAAGGATTTTCTAGGATGTTGGGACACTCAACTTTGAGTCAATGTGACTCACGGTGGTGCAGCCTTGTCCCTTGGCTTGAGGGGTTGGGGGCCAGTCGCCACCCCCGGCTCTGGGGCTGCCTGCTCCCACCTGAGCCCCTGAGAGCAACCCCGGCCTCTTTCTATGGCTGCCTGGCTATCTCCCCTCTGTTTCTGTTTCTCAGATTCTCTCTCCTTCTTCTGTTTCTGCATCTCCCACTTTCATCCCCTCTCTGGGTCTCTCTCCTTTCTGTCTTGGTGTGTCTTGGCTTCGGTCCGTGTGTGTCCCCAAATCTCTTGGTCTCTGTGTCTCTCTGTCTCTTTCTGTGTCTCATACTCCTTCTGTCTCTCTCCCTCTCCCTGTCTCTCTGTTTCTATTTCTACCTATCTCTTTCTTGCCGTCTCTCTCTTCTTCCCCACCGCCTCAGTTTCTCTCTCTCCTTTTTTCCTGTCTCTCTCCTGGATCCTGTGGCAGTGCGCAGCCTGAGCGTGCACCCTGAGGCGACTGTGGAGCCAGCAAGTCCAGCACAGCATTTCTTTTCCTCACCCAGCATCTCCCTCAGCCCCGCCCGCCTCCCTGCCAACCCAGTCCTCCCAGCCTAGCAGTGAGTGAGGGCTGTAGTCAGACAGGGCAGCCTCGCCTCCCGGACTCACAGGCTATTTTTACCACATTTAGCTCCGGGTCTGCTGGCTGGGGGCTGTAGCCCTCTGAGCAGGTTAGAGACATGCGCACACATGAGCACATCCCAGAAGCAAGGCCTCCTGGCACTGCCCTGGCCATTTCCCTGCCACGGGGACCCTGTTCTTTCCTCCTGCCTCCTTTAATTATTTGACTTGAGGGCATTGATGTCTACCCACGTGATGCAAATATGACCCCCTGGATCTGGGTTTGGATGGTATGAAACTCTCATACCTTATGTTTATTTACTCATCAAATCCCCCAAACAACCCTATGAAGTAGTTACTGTTATTATCCCCACTTTACAGATGGGGAAAACTGAGGCATAGAGATACTGTCTCCCCAGGAGACACGATGAGTAAGTGGCAGAGCCGGGATTCGTACGCAGGAAGAGTGACTCCCGAACTCCATTCATAACTATCATGCTGCTCCCAGTCTCCTCCCACATGTGGTCGGAAACACATGGAAGTGATCCCCATCCTCCAGCATCAGAAATGCTGACTTTCATCCCTCCACAAACACTCCATTTTTAGAAATAAACTCTGAATGTCAACTTGTACTGATTCTTGCAGTGGTTTTGATGTTTTTAAAAGCCCACATTTTATAGCCGCTGGTCTTAAATTTACTACTTTTGGGGACAAATGCCAAATGGCACAGCAAAAAAAAAAAAAAAGAAGGAAAGAAAGAAAGAGACCCCTAAAGGAGAGAGGCCATGCCTTCTCTGTAAACCCAGCCCCCGAGAGAAACCTTCACCTTGTAGCCAACAACAGTAACAAAAGCTTCTGCCTCAATGGGCAAAGGGTAGGAATGTGGGTTATAGTCAATTTTCTAGGTAGCAGCAGCCAAGCAGTTGACAAAAATTTCATTGGGACATTTGTAAGTCTGAGGCTGCCTAACTGGCCACCTGGTGTCCGCTCACACTCATTTGCAAAGCAGCCAGAGCCATGTAAATACGGTCATAGCACTGACCTGTTTTTAAGCCCCCAATAGCTTCCCATCACTCTTGGGCTAAAAACCGAACTTGGAGTCATTGTGCTGCACAATCTGGCCCCTGTGGACATCTTCAGACTCATCTTCCACCTCTGGCAATCCCCTGTGCCCACCAAACTCCAGCCACTCTGGCCTCACAGAGCCTCAGACTCTCCTTCCTGACCCCAGGACCTTTGAACATGCTGTTCTCTCAGTTCAGAATATGCTCCTCCAACCTCCTTTGACCCAGTTCAGTGGTTCTCATAGTGAAGTCCTGAGAACAGCAGCCTCAGCCTCATCTGGGACCTTGTTAGTAAAGCCAATCCTCAGGCCCGACCCCAGACCCCCTGAATCAGACACTCTGGGGGTGGGGTCCAGCACTCTCAGCTCTAACCAGCCACCTAGGGGATTCTGATGCCTGCTGAAGGTTGAAAATTCCTGGCCCAGTCAACCTGTCCTTGGCTTCCATGTTTCAGCTCTCACACCACTATTTGTGCCTCAGGGACGATGCCCTGACAATGTCCACCTGAGCGGAGGTTGGGGTCCTTTCCTGCAAAGGAACTGTTTCAGTTTGCAATTGTCCAAGTGTTGTGGGATTAATTGATCACAGCCCGTCTCTCTGACTAGACTGTAAGCTCCATGAGGGCAGGGATCATACCCATTTTGCTCAGAACATGGATCCCCAGAACTCTGTATGATGCCTGACACACAAGTTACACGATGGTAACTGAATGAGCGAATGGAGGTTGAATCCTAGTCCTGACGTTCCCGACTCCCCGGAATCCTGGCCTCCTGTCTGTTACCTGGGGATGCCAGAACTGGCCTCTGACCTCCTGGACATGCTGTGATGGGGGGAACAGTCACCAGCAGCAATAGTACTGCCACTAATGGCGCTCACAATGGGCCAGGTGCTGTCCTAAGCAATTTGCAGGTGTTAAATACAAGGAAAAGTGCATTGACAAGCCTGCACAGATGTGGAGATTTCCTCTCCAACCACTCATACCCATTCTCTGATCTTTGTTCTGTTCTTGTCTCAGGAGGCTGACCTCTTCAGATGGCATCACTGGGCTCCCTGGCCCTCTGGCTCCCTGTTGGGTGTTGCCAATGGGAGGCACCTGCAGGGGTTTGGAGTGAGAGAGGAGAGTGAGGCAGGGTATTTATCCTACCTCCTGAATCTCTTTTCCAGGTCACAGTATTGAGACTGGCTGCATTTCTCTACCTATAGCCACAGCTCCTGTCTGATGGCCTTGCTTCCGTGGTTGCCGAGCTGAACTGGGGCAAAACCACTTGTTCCCTTTTCCCTTTCAAGCCATCTTAGTCAGTTTGGGCTGGTTAAACAATGGATATTTATTTCTCATGGTTCTGGAGGTTGGGAAGTCCAGGATCGAGGTGCTGTCAGATCTGGTGTCTGGTGAGGACCTACTTCCTGGTCTGCAGATGGCTATCTTCTCCTGGTCTTCTCACATGGCAGACAGCAAAGAAAGAGAAAAGCAAGGTCTCTTGTGTCTTTTTTCTGAGGGCACTAACCTCATTCATGAGGGCTCCACCCTCGTGGCCGGTTCCCCTCTCAAAAGCCCCACGTCCTAATACCATCACCTTGGGGGTTAGGTTTTTAACATATGCATTTTGGGGAGACACAAACATGCAGTCCATGGCACAGGCCTAGGAGTGGACACAGCGTCCTGCTGTTGCTAGCCCCCGGGTGTGTCACCATTCACTGTGTTTGTTTTGTTTTGATAGTGTTTTTCTTCCTTTTCTAAATGTATCATCTCTACTTTCTCCTCAACAGCAGTGTCCCGTGAATAGAAAGAAGCATCTCAGCCCAGTGGGATTCCACTACCAGGCTAGATAAGGAAACCCAGACCACCAGGCAATTTAAGCCACTCCCGCATCCCATCCCCTCCCTCACCCCACCCCCAGCAGGGAAGAAGAAGTCATCCTTGGCCGCCACTGCCCAGCCCTGCCATCGGTGAAGCCCACCAAAGCCACTGTCTTGGACACCCACTCAGTTGCTACCTGGTAACTTCCCTTGGAGCACTTGGGGGGCAAAGGAGAGGGAACATGCCTGCAATGTAATTAACGCTATAACAATTTGTTTCCCCCTTGGAGAATTACACCATTAGCTGCTTCAATTGTGCATGAAATATAAATTACATTACTCGGAGGCATCCTGTCGGAGCAGACGCAATGCTAAGTGACGAGGCTCTCCACGGTGCATCCCACTCCCCAGCCAGCGGGTCAAAAGGAACACGAGCCCTGAGGCCTAAAGCCAGCAGATCTGCCCTGTGAGCTCCCTGGCTGTTCCAGCCTCAGAGGACCCAGGGCGGAGAATCTTGGCCGGAGGAAGCCATGTCCAGAGAGCATCATCCCCAGCCCTTTCTCACTTTCTGAAAGGGTCTGGAGCCCTGGACCAAGCCTCTTCTCATGCCCAGCTCCCAGACACAAGCAGAAAAAAAGGGGCTGCTTTCCTTCTCACTCTGTGTGTGTGTGAACACGTGTGTGTGTGTGTGTGTGTGTGTGTGTGTGTGTGTGTGAAGGGTAGAGGAGCTAGTCCGGGGTATTAACCTGTCAGGCTGAATGGGAAGCCAGTGGGCAAATGTACTTGAGAAGGGAGGGAGGTAATCCTTCACCAGTCAGATCCAAAGTTGTCCCCGGCATCCATTCATCCTGCCGTCCATTAATTCGCCTTGCTGAAAGGCTCCCGTTCCCCACCTGGGCCAGGCCCCTGCAGCTCCCTACTTTGTTTCAACGCCAGCTGTCTGGCATAACCTAAGCCAGCTTGAGACCCTCACTCTGCGTATCATTAGGTCCGGGGTGATAAGCTGCTGAGAAATAGGGTGCAGGGTTTCGGTCTGTCATCTTTCTTTGAAGACAGTGAAGAGCTTTCCAAATCCTGGTGTCACGAGAAGGCAGTCTTTGCTTTGTCAGAAGAGACACGGGTTGATTTGTATCTGTTTCCATTTTGAGAGGGGGAAGGGACACTGGGTACACTTAGCCATGACCACAGTTGTGCCTTTTATCTGAAGCCACCAGGCCGCCGATCCAGGGGCGCCATTCCACCTCTTTCCTAGTACCCTGGTGCCTGGTCCCCTGGGAAAAGTGGGGTGGGCTGCCCCTGGGTGCCATCGACAGCTGCCGGGCAGGCTCAGAGCCAGCCCCCTCTCACCAGAGCCCCTGTTAGGGCAGGAAGTTTGGAAACCCAGCCTGAAGCTGCAGGAGAAATTTGGGAAAATATCGTGCAATTACCCTAATGACAGCTGTACAAATCACACAACCACCCGTCATATCCCCTGCCGCCAAGCAGAGCCAAAAACAGGAAGAGCCAAAACCCACATATGGATTCAGGGAGACCTCTGAAAGCTGTCCCTGCAGAGGGCCTGGGTTGCGGGGGGGCAGGAGCCAGAGCTGAAAAGGCTGCAGGGGCTCTGGCGCTGGCCGGGCCGGAGGGGACCACCTCAGGCCCGCCCCCTCTGGCACAAACCTATTCTGAGGACCCCCAGCTCATGGAGGTCCTCCCGGCTGCCTTCTCTGCCAGGCTTCTGGCCTCACGCTCCCTTCGAGACCAGAGCAGTCCAGGAGACTCTGAACAGGGCCTACAGGGGACGGGGTGACAGCTGTCAGCTCCTGGTATTTGTCTGGCTTGGGAAACCTCCTCCATTCGGTAAATCCAGATATTGTCTTGGACTTTGATCAAGACCCAGATCAAGTCTGTCCTCTTCCTTTTCTCATAGAGCCATCCCAGGCTCCCATACCCCGGTCAGAATGCCTAAAAACACACCATTGTGCTCTGCAGTCCGCCTCTTGATTCCCGGCTCCCTTACAACCATCTGCTGTGAGCAATCACAAAAGTACCAGGTGGGGGACAGGAGGTTTCTGTTTCAGATGTCCCTGCCTCTCTCTTTCTCTGGCTGCACCATAGTTCTAGGCACACCGTAGGTGTTTCATCATAGATCCGCAGGACCTTGCAAAAGGATTGTTTTTCAATCGTCTGATTTCATGGGATAGAATTCAAGGTAGGTATTAATGGCTCCATTTTACAGATTGGGAAACTGAGACTTGAGAGGCAGCACAGAGGTAGCTCACAGATACTTGGTGTTTGTTGAGTACTCGTGCCAGGCTCAGGATTAGGTGCTGGGGATTACAAATATGAGGATTGTCATCAACCCTGGCCCTGGGGGCTTATTGCTCAATGAGAGGGTGGGAGACTCGGTCTCTTTGCTTTGTGACCTGTAGATGAGAAAGTTGCAGAGAAGCGCATCCCTGGGGCATCCCACACAAATGACTGAAAAGCAAAGACCAGAGAAAGAAGACTGCTCTGAACTTGTGGCTGGAATGGTTGTCCCTTGCCTGTAGATTAGATGAGAACTGGAGGGCCATTAGAGATCATATGGTTTAGTGAGGAATAGGAAAAGATGGCTGATTTCTCAAGGACAAGGCGGCTTCTAATGTAAGTCATGACAACAATAGCTACTAGTCTTTGAAAAGTCACCCCGTGGCAGGCCTCGTGCCGAATCCTTTCCTCACATTATCTCTGCAGCAGAAAAGGGTGCTGGTTACCACAGTGGCCTGTTGCCAGGCTGCCCTGGGTTCCAATCCCGACTCTATCACCATATCCCAGCTATGTGACCTTGGGTAAGCCATGGAACCTCCTCTGGCTCTGTTTGTAGAAAGGGGATATAACAGTTCTTCGCTCATTGAGGTGTTGTGGAGATTGAATGGATTAACATACACAAAGAGTTTAGAACACTGGTGTTTGAAGTGTGGTCTGTGCACCAGCGGCTTCTGCATCCCCCATTAGAAATGCAAGGCTCAGGCCCTGTCCCAGGCCTGCTGAATCCGAATCTATTTTTCCAAGACCCCGAGGGCGTTCACATACATGCTAGAAGCACTGGCTGGAAACAGCACCTGGAGTGGGGTAAGGGCTCTGTAGCCGTCGGCTGTGATGAGTGTTATTATTTATCATTACATCTAATCCTGCAGCACACCACAGGGCAGGAATCCGAGACTCAGACAAGGTAAGTATGCTCCCCCAGCTCCCACACCCAGGAGGCAGGATTCCAGTGTAAAGACAGTCAGCAACCAGCCCTCTGTGCCCAGAAATGAGGGGCTTTCAGTGCTAAAAGCAAGATGGCCCCAGGAGAACCAGTGTGGATTCGGTTGGTCACCCTAGGTGCAGATAACATCAAGTTTCAGGGGCCCTGCCTACGGCACACAGCATCACTGCAACATGCATTTTTTTATTTTTTTTTTTACTGTGGTTAAATACAAATGTCAGAAAAGTTACCATTTAAAGTGTACAATTCTGGGGACTTCCCTGGTGGTGCAGTGGTTAAGAATCCACCTGCCAATGCAGGGGACATGGGTTCGAGCCCTGGTCCGGGAAGATCCCACATGCCATGGAGCAACTAAGCCCACTGCCACAACTACCGAGCCTGCGCTCTAGAGCCCGCGAGCCACAACTACTGAAGCCCGCACGCCTAGAGCCCATGCTCCGCAACAAGAGAAACCACCACAATGAGAAGCCCGCACACCGCAACGAAGAGTAGCCCGCGCTCGCCGCAACTACAGAAAGCCTGCGCATAGCAACAAAGACCCAACGCGGCCAAAAAAAATAATTAATCAATTAAAAAAACTAAAAAAAAAAAGTGTACAATTCTGTAGCATTAAGTAGATTCATAGTATCTTGCAACCATCACCACTTTCTAGTTCCAGAAGTTTTCCATGCTCCTGAATGGAAGCCCCATACCCATTAGCCTCTCCCATTATCCTCTCCTCCCCAGCCCCTGGCAACTACTGATTTACTTTCTCTCTATAGATTTGTCTATACTGGACATTTCATATAAATAGAATGGACAGTATGTGGTCTTTTGTGTCTGGCTTCTTTCACTTAACATAGTGTTTCTGAGGTTCACCCACATTGCAGCATGTGTCAGAATTTCATTCCTCTTTATGGTTCCATTGTATGCACAGACAGCATTTTGTTTACCCATTCATCCCCTGATGGACATTTTGGCTCTTTCCACCTTTGGCTATTGTGAATAATACTGCTATGAACATTGCTGTACAAGTATCTGTTCGAGTCCCCGTGTTCAATTCTTCGGGGTCCGTACCTAAGAGCTGAACTGCTCCTAGGGTCATGTGGGAGTTCTACATTTAACTTGTTGAGGAACAGCATGCATGTTTAAGGCCCTCTGTGTGTTGGGCACTGAAAACAGCCTTCAGATCCAGAGAGAAACACCACCTGGACTCTGCCCTTGCAGGCATCCGTCCAGGGGTGAGTCAGCGCGCATGCCTGTTGAGGCCCAGGTGCCCCCCAGTCCCCTCGGTTGCTGGCCCAGGCTGGAGAGCCTCCATTTTGCTTTCCCCTGCTCTGCACCTCCTTCGAGGAACTAGAACAGAAATTTCTGTTGCTCAGTTACACTGAAGGAGCCAACGGGGGCTAAGGAAACCCAGTGGGGAGCACGAAAGTGTGTTGTAGTCCTTGAGTGCACGGCCATTGGTGCTGGGGAGTTGAGATGGAGGGAAGAAGGCGGTGGGGGGAGAGGAGGGAGAGTCAATTTCTGGATCCATCCTTGGGGAAGGAGGAGTAGCCTCAAAGTGAAAGGGTGAAAATCCCTCTTTGCTTTCAAGAGGAACTGCTGGGCCACACCTCGCCTAAGGTGGCCAGGTCTGGTGGTGGAATTGAAGTGCTAGGCATGGGAGGGTGGTCGATGCCTGGGTGGTCACCATTCAGGGGCTTCCTGTGTATTCTGGGCTAATGAATAGCCTTTGCTGATTTCCCAGATTCTTTCCCTGGGACCTCCACCTGCCCCGCCCCCCAACAATGGCAGGTGAAGGCTGCCGCGGGAGGTGGGAAGGTGGGCCGTTGGGCCAGGAGACACCCCCCAACCAGGCTGCAGCAGGAAGCAAGCAGGGCTGTCTCCCTCACCCCAGACCCCGGCAGGATGCGAATTGGGCTTTGTGGCTTCCTCCAGGTTAGAAGCCAAGACAGAGCAAGAGAACTGAGAGCAGAGAGAGGAAAAGGAGGAGGAGACGAGGAAGAGAGAGCTCCTGCTGGAGGAAATAATGCCCAGAAGGGCTACAAGTCAGGACGAGGGGTGGCGGGGACGCCAATGCTGCTGCTAGGGTTGGCGGGTAACGAACGCGGGGAGAGGGAAGGGCGCGAGGTCAGCGAAGGCCAGCCTCCAAGCTGTCTCGAATTATGTTTCCACTCCCTGACACAGCTGAACAGGCTGTTTTTTTTCCCTCTCTCCACTGTAAACACTCCAGCCTTCACCTCCACCGCACACTGAACCCCAAAGTGGGGCCCTTATCTGCCCGCCCCTCCCACCAACCTGTCCCTGTTGCCATGGAAACTATCTGGGGTAAGGTGATCTCTCTCTACTTCCAACCTCCCTGCTTTCAGCACCAATCAATCAAACCCCCCAACCCCATCTCTCAGGGGGAGGTCCTAGGGGAGAGTGAGGAAGGAGAGAAATTAAACACAGGAAAAAGAACAACAGTAAAGAAAAATGAACAAAGAGAAGGGGTGATGTAATTCCGGCTGTTGATCAGTTCCTTTTGTCCCTCCAGCGACCACACCCTCCCCGTTCTTAACTCCTAAAGGTGGAAGGGACTCTCCGTGGGGGGTTTCCAGAGCCTCCAGCCTGGACCCAGGGCAGTATTTCTGGCCGTGGAGACCTTCTGAGGATTTGCCTTCCAAGTGTCCACGCCCCTCCTCTGAAGGAAGGTCATTGGAATGACAAATCAGCCTGGTCATGGGTAATTAGAGACGGGCTGGGGCTTACCTGCCAGAGCGAGCTAGGTTATAACCGGGTTGACCATGCAGGATTTATTTCCTGTGGCAGATTGTATTTTGCACAAATGGCTAAAACAGTAGCTTCTGCCTTACACGCTCTGCGGAAACCTTGCCTCGCTCACATGCAAAGGTGGAATCTATGTCCCTTCCCCTTGAACCTGGGCACCAATCAGAGTCCTTATGGCCTCTAACTACTCGAATACTACAACTCGAATCGCCTGGCTGAGCCCAGCCAATCCCCAACTGATTGTCGTGGTTTTCTGCCATTGGGTTTGGGATGGCTTGTTTCACAGCAATAGAAAACTAGAATGAAGTCAGATGTTAGGAATTAGAAGTCTGGACACTATGGCAAGATTTCCCACAATGAGCTCACTTCCACATCTCAACTTATCTGCCACTAAAAACAAAGATGTTTAACTGCTTCTCATATGACCTGGTTGACGGTTGGTTTTGTGCTGGGTACACACAGCCATAATCAGTCACTGCTCTGATTGTAAAAGGCTGTGAGGGATCTAGGTGACAGTTATGATCCAGATGCCGATTTCGTGCACCGAAAGAAACAGCCGTCCCATTTCCACTGGGTGCTTGTCTTAGCAGTTTGCCCAGGGATGTCAGACTTAACCATGCCAGCCGATAACCTGCAGGTTATCTATTCTTTGTTAGTTACAAAACCAATGCACTACCTGTATGTTCTCTCAATACTTACTTCCGTTTGTGAAGTACGGTCCAATTTTCAGTCCTAACTGTGCACTGGCTCCCCTGTATGTAGCTGTCACCTTGCTTTCTGCTCAAACTTCTTAAAAGTTGTATGCATCAGTGGTCTCAAACTTTAGCCTACATCAGAATCACCTGGAGGGCTTGTTAAAAACCAAATTCCTGGACTCCACCCTCAGAATTTCAGTAGGTCTGATTCAGTGAGGCCCGAGATCGTGTGTTTCTAACAAGCTTCCAGATGTTGCTGATGCCCTGGTATATACTGGTACCTCCACTTCTTCTATTCCCCCTTCAGCCTAGTACAGTGTGATTTTTCCCTCCCCCAGGATTGTGTAATAGTCAAACCGAATGACTTCTGCTCATTCCCTACCCTCCTTTGACATCCAGGCATCATTCAATGCCATTCGCCACTTTTTCCTTCTTGCAAACTCCCTCTTCCTTTGCCTCCTGCTACATTTCCCTTGCAGTTCTGAACCCATCTTACTGCTCTTTCATCCTCTCTTTTCCTTTGCTCATCTCTCGAAGGTTGACATGCTCTACTGTTCTCTTCTTGATCTTTTCTCAGCCTCTATCCTTCCTGCCTCGTTCCTACCATCATCTTCCATCTACACACCAATGCCTTCCCAATTTATAGCTCCGGCTGTAGCCTCTTTGCTGATTTCCAGGCCCATATTTCCACCAGCCTACTGGGCCTCTTGAGCTGGGGGATCCTGTATACATTCACCATGTCCAAAACCATCCTTCTATAATCTTTGGTAGACCTGCTTTCCATCCTTTATCCCCTCAAAGCCAAATGATCATCAGATCCTAGCCAGAAATGTTTCTCTAATCCCCATTCTCCCCTCTAGTCTCCTTATCCACCCCCATCCTTGTCTGGATCCCCAGTAGCTCCTGCCTGGACCATTGCCATGGCTTTCTAAGCTTTCCTTGCTGCCAGCCGACTTCCCTGCCCTTCCATTTGTTTACACCATTACCAGTTAGATTCCTTACTCTTAATCAGATCACTTAATTCCCTGATTAAAACAGTGGAATGACTCTCTGTAATTGTAGCGGACACTACCAGCTCTCCGCCCTCTAATCTCTGAACCATTTGCGTGGACGTGAGCTTCCAATGTGCCTTTCCTCCTGACAGCCAAGCGTCTCTTTGCTGAGGGACTGCACTCAGGCTGCCAGAGCCACTTCCCCTCTGCCATGGAGCAAGGACAGCCTAAGTTCCCCAGGGGGGCAGCCCCGAACCAGTGACTAATGGGTGGGCGGCTGTAAGTTCCCCCTGCAGGACTAGGCTAAGGTTGCCTTTGGAAGCACTTGGCTTAGTATGGGCCCTTGGCTTGGCTTTTGACCTTTTCCTACTTTCTCGCGAGCTCTTGCTGATGATAGCATCTCCTAACAAATCATGTTCACAAGAATCCTTGTCTCCAAGTCAGCTTCTGCGGACCTTGACCTAAGGCAAGTACTTGAGGAGAAAAAAACCTCCTAAATCTGGAAATCAAGGCCCTTCAAAAATCTAGTCTTAACAATGTTTCTGGATTCATCTTTCCCGAGTTCCATGTGACACTGCAGCCACATCAAGGCCTTGCATTCCCAGAAAAGGCCACGTGCTTCCAGACTCTTGTGGCTCCGCTATTGGGACATGTCAATCCAGCTCATCCTTGAAGGCCCAGCAAGCACACATGGGAAACCTTCTGAAATCCCTCTTCCAGTGCCACTGCCCCAGTTCCTTTTGTCTTTGTCTTTTGTATATTTCCCTGGTACAATACTTATTGAGTTAATGCGCGTAAGTCTGTTTCCCACATTCAGATATGAACTTCCTCAGGCGTGACCACGTTTCATGAATTTTGGTATTCTTGCCACTTTGCAGTGTCCTTGGTCCTCAGTAAGTGCTTGTTATGGGCTGAACTGTGTCCCCCAGAAAAAAATATGCTGAAGTCCTAACTACCGGGATCCCACCATGTGATTTTATTTGGAGACAGGGTCTTTGCAGATGTTGGCAAGTTACAGTGAAGTCATTAGGGTGGGCCCTAATCCAATAGGACTGGTGTCCTAATAAAAAAGGGAAATGTGAACACAGGGAGAAGGACATGTGAACACGAAGGCAGCGGCTGAGGTGATGCCTCGACAAGTCAAGGAACACCAAAGATTGCCAGCAAACCATCAGAAGCTAGGGGAAAGGCAGAGAACAAATTCTCCCTCACACCCTCAGAAGGAGCCAACCCTACCGACACCTTGATCTTGGGCTTCTGGCCTCCAGAACCGTGACACAGCACATTTCAGTGGTTGTAAGTCCCTCAATTCATGGTACTTTGTTATGGCGGCCCCAGGAACTGAATACAGTGCTCAGTAAATGTTTTTTGAATGAATGAATTTGACATAACCCTTATTTAGCACTTACCATATACCAGGCACTGTTCTAAGCCCGACACAAATACTAACTCCTTTAATTCTCATAACACCACTGTGAGGCAAGTGTTGTTATTATCCTCATTTTACAGAGAAGAAAATTTAAGCACAGAGAGGTTAAGTAACTTACCCAAGGTTGCAGAGCAAGTGATAGAATTTGAAAGGCAATCTGACTCCAGAGCCTTAGAGCTTCGCCACTCTGCTCTGCTGAATTAAGATACTTCTTGTAACAACTGTTGCAAATGAGGTTGTCAAGGCAGAGAGGGAAACTGGGACAGGGAGGGTCAAGGGCTGAGTTTCACTTGGGTGGTAAGTGGCAGAGGTGGAAATTGACCTCTTTTCCCTGATTCCTAATCTAGTCCCCTTTCTACAAAGGAGAAGGGATGGGCCTTGAGAGTGCCTCGTGATAAACACTCACATTTGAGAGTCATTGCCACTAGTCTGGGTACCAGCCAGTAAAAACGGGGCGGGTAGTTGTCAGGGAGACCTGGCTCCCGGGGAGGGGGGGATGCTCCGTCGCTGGTTATGGGCTAACAGTGGTCGTGTAAATTTTCATTCTCAGTGAGTGTAACTTCCATGACTGATGGTCATAGGTAGAATTGCTTGGGCTTTAGATTTGTGGATCTGATGCCCATAAACCACATTTTCATATAGAATACATGTCTGAGGAGAAGCGGGCATGTTTTAATCTCATGAGTTACGGCGCTGCCTCCCTCTAAAACCTTTGAGGCAGCCTCCGAGCAGTGAAGAGGTTGCTGTGACAAGGGAAAAACCCACCGAATGCCTCCCAGCCTCCCTTCCCCGCTCCTTACTCAGAGACCAGCATCTATTTACTCTGTAGGAGGGGAGGATGTTCTAATCGGTTTTTAAGGGCTCTTGCAGCCTCGGAGTGGCAAGGAGAGAAGAGAGGTACACAGGCAATTTGGGCCTCTTCAGTCATGATTCCCAAATAGCTGTTGACAGCTGAGTGGTTCAGCAATGGATTTGGTTGCAAAGGATGACATTGGCGGTGGTGTGTGAGCGTGCATGTGTGTGCACGAGCGCGTGTGGGCACATCTGTGCTTCTTCACAACCAAGTCGGCTCTGCTTATCAGGTCAGTGCTGGGTACCTTTGGGGCTGAACAAGTGGGAGAAAGAAGGTGTGCTCGCTTGAGAGCTTCCAGAAGGATGGCGCTTGCCGGAGATGGACAATGCGTCGGCCAACAAAGAGCACAAGTCACAGACAAGCCTTGTGCCGGGGGGTTGCTCCATGGAGGCACCTCCACGTGGTTTGAGGCTGGTGCAGGTGCGAAGCCTGGCAGGTGCTGATCTGAAGGGGTAGCTGATGGGTCCAGAACCAGGGGAACCAGAGTGGAGCTGGGATAGACACGCGCCGACGGGCTCGTGAGTACTTGGCTGAGGACTGGGCCAGATGCCAGGAGATAACCGCACAAGAGGGCAGGACAGAAGCCAGGCCTGGACGTGGGCAGGGAGGTGATCAAGCAGCAAGATGGTGAAGAAACAGGGAGCAGGCGATGGGGGCCTTAGGTGCCGCTTTGTCTACAAGGGGAGGCTGGGAATGCTCTGAGCCAGGCAGGGAGAACCCAGGGAATCCCATCTCCCTGGAAGGATTTTACTTTTTGTTGGGAGACCTTTGGTGGTTGTGTTGTTACTCATGATGCCTTAATCCTAAGGTGGCCTCATTCTTTACTTGGCTCCCAGGGTGTCCTCGTCCCCTGGCTTTGCTCACCCCTCTGGCCACTCCTTCTCAGCCTCCTTTGCTGCTTCCTTCTTGCTTCCCCAGTCTCTCACCTTCGTGGTGCTACAGGACTCCCTTGCACCTCTTCTCTTCTCTGTCTACACCCTTAGGTGAGCTCATGCAGTCTCGCAGTGCTGAATCTCTACACCGAGGCCTGCCGGATGGCCGTCTTCAGTGCAGACATCCCCACTGGGACACCCAACAGCGCGTCAAACTCAGCCACGCTCCCCACCAGCTGCTCAGGCCCCAGACCTCAGACTCACCCCTAACCTTTTTTCTCTCATCCAATCTTGCAGTAAGTCCTGTTGTTGGCAGTAGCTTACAACATAGATCCAGAATCTGGCCACTGCCCACCCTTCCAGCTGCCGCTGACCCGCTCTGGTCACCATCTCCTGTGCCCTGGATCACAGCAGTAGCCTCCCAGGTGACCGTACTTAGAACCTGTTCTTAACGTGGCAGCCAAATTGCTCCTTTAGAACATGGCAGACCATGTCGCTTCACTGTTCACTACCTTCCAATGTCCCCCATCTCACCCTAGGTAAAGCCAAAGTCATCACAGTGGTCTCCGTGGCCCTACACAATCTCCCCTCCCCCCACTGCCCCAACTTTACTTCCTACCACGCTCCCCAGTGCTCTCCCTGCCCCCCCATGCCAAGATGGCTTCCTTGCCCTGCCCCCAACAGACCAGGCACACCCCTGTCTGAAGGCCTTTGCCCTGGCTCTTCGTTTGTTTGGAAAACTCTCCCTCCTCTCCTTCAGGGCTTGACCCAAAAGTCACCTTCTCAGTGACACCTTCCTACACCACCCTATTGTCCCCCACTCTCCCTAGCCCGCTTCCTGATTTATTTTTCTCCATAGCACTCTATCAACTCGCTCTATATTTTCCTCTCCCACTAGAATGTAGGCTCTGGGAAGGCAAAAATTTGGAAGTGTTTGGTTCACTATGGAACCTTTAATACCTTGAACAGGGCCTGGAACAAATTAAGGTGCTCAATAAAAACTTATCAGACACATAAAATTAGTTTCTCTCCTTGGGTCTTATTCTATGTTATTATTAACCTGTATATTTTTCTCTTCCTTCCTTCCTTCCTTTTCCTCTTCCTCCTCCTCCTTCTCCTTCTCCTTCTTTTTCTCCTCCTTATCCTCTCTCTCTTTCCCATTCTTGGTTAACTAAATAATGCTTACTATACCTTCAATTTCTGTAGTGCCTTAGAGGTTTTCACACCCTCTGTCTTAGTTGATTTGGGCTGCTGTAATACCACAGAAATACCACAGACTGGGTGGCTTATAAACCAGAGAAATTTCTTTCTCACAGTTCTGGAGGCTGGAACTCCAAGACCAAAGTGCAGCAGATTCAGTGTCTGGTGGGTGCCTGCTTCTTCATAGACTGCCATCTTTTCACTGTGTCTTCACATGGCAGAAGGGCAAGGGGTCTCTTTTATAAGGCACTAATCTGATTCATGAGGGTTCCACCCTCATGCCCTAATCATCTCCCAAATGTACTTCATAATACCATCACACTGGGGATAAGCTTTCAATATATGAATTTTGCAGGGGACACACATAACCCTCTCACACACATGATCCATCCAATCTTGACAACAACCCTCTGAGGGCAACTGAGTAAGTTTTCCCATTCTCCTGTGACTGGGGGGTCAGCCTTGGACAAAAGAAAATGAAGCAGGTGCTCCAGATGTCCCAGAGTTTATTCTCTCAGCTCAGGTGTAGGGCTGTTCACCTGCAAATGTTTGCTCCTTTTATTGGCTTTTCTTCCTTCTCTGCTCCCTTGCTGTGCTTCCTGGATCACCTCCCAGTCAAACCAACTGCATCTGAGTCCTTTCTCGGGGCTGGCTTCTGGGGGTACCTGTTACAGACTGAATGTTTGTGTCCCCCCCAATTCATATGCTGAAACCTAACGCCCAATGTGATGGCATAGGAGGTGGGGCCTTTGGGAGGTGATTGGCTCATGAGGGTGAAGCTCTCATGAATGGGGTTTAGGTTTTATAAAAGAGACCCCAGAGAACTCTCTTGTCTCTTCCACTGTGTGAGGACACCGTGAAAAGACGACCATCTATGAAAGGAAGAGGACCCCCATCAGGCACAGAATCTGCCAGTGCCTTGACCTTGGACTTCCCAGCTTCCAGAACTGTGGGAAATAAATGTCTATTGTCTAGGGACTTCCCTGGTGGTCCAGTGGTTAAGACTCTGCCCTTCCACTACAGGGGGCGCGGATTCGATCACTGGTCGGGGAACTAAGATCCCACGTGCAGCACCACGCGGCCAAAAAAAAAAAAAAAAGTCTACTGTCTATTGTTTATAAGTCACCCAGTCCATGGCATTCTATCACAGCAGCCCGAATGGACCAACACAACACGTAAACTGACACAAAAGGGGATCAAGCTTATTGATGATACTGAGAGACCTACTCTGTGGCCCTGGACGAGGGTTGCCAGAGTTTGCAAATAACTCCAGGTTGCCCAGTATTTATTTCAATATTACACTTGGATTTCAGGTAAACCATGGGTACGTTTTTAGTATGTCTTATGCAATATTAGGGGTATATTTATACTAATAAATATTCGTTGTTTATCTGATAATCAAATTTAACCGGGCATCCTGTATTTTATCTGGCACCCTGAACAGTGGTTAGAAATAAGGGTGAACCAATTAGCACACTGGAAATGATTACAGAGGCCCGGATTACGTGTGACTCTGGGTTGCAGCAGGCAGATCTGCGAACCTTTAACCTTTAACCTATCTAATCTGGGAATGGTTTGCATCCCATCATCCCCTTGGGCACCTTATATGCCAACTGTGAGGACGCTGGGGGAGAAACATGACCCAAAGAGGTTAAGGGGCTGACCACGACCCCGGGGTCTGTCCCCTGAGGTGAAAATCCTCCTGGCCTTCGAGGCAGTGAGCCTAAGAAGTTTCCCAGGTGGCAATAATAGGAGTAGCTGCAGCAGCAGTAGCCACAGTTGGCGGAAACCCTCAGTCTGGGGCCTGCATGTCATCACAGAACCAACAGTCAAAAATGGAAAGTTTTAGTCACACTCCTTTCTTTGGTTGCCATCTGTGTAGTAACGGGGAAATTGTGCTTCAGGGGGTGCTCAGCCAACCTGCTACTAATCACTTCCCCAGAGAGCCGAGCTGGGGGCCTGACCAGGGTGGATCACAGTTACTAGCTCCTTTAATACACTGACAACTCAATGAGGTAGGTAGAACCCCATTTGGCAGATGAGGAAACTGAGGTGCATGAAGTCACACAGCTTGGAGGTGGCAGATCTAATGTCCAGACCCAGGCAATGTGACAGCTGAGCTGTCACTCTCAGCCACTGTAGCACACGCCTCAGAACTGTTCCGGGAACCATAAAATAGAGTGTATAAAGGGCCCAGGAGAAGGTCAATGCCAGGTGGAGTCATTGTTTTACATTCCTGTTATCCTCATCTTCCCGTGTGCCCTGAAATGACCTGTCCCGGGAGTGCTGCTGACTACAGGGTGGCCAGGCTGATCCAGCTTCTCTCTGAGGACACCTGGGTGGCCGAAATCGACTCTTCAATCCCCTGATCCTTGCCATGATTGCCGTCACCCCGTGCATCCAACTTGCAGACCAAGAGTTTACTTCACAACCAGCAGTAGCAGGTGCCCTGGAAGACAAGCCCGCAGCAGAAGGGGCCATGTACAACACACGCTCCAGGCAGGAGCAAATCAAACAGCCTTAGCTCAGGAAAAATAACCCCTCTGTATATGGGAGTTGATCAGAGCTGACATGGGGTGTTGGCATTGCTTTTTGGTTTTTAACAGTGCTTGGATCAGATCTGAATCCAGATGCTGGGCTGGGCAGCTAAAATAGGGTCCCCCAATATTGCCTCTTCATTTACAATCAGCCATAATGAAGTCCTGACTTGGGGGTTCAGAGCTCCCTGCATGCTGGGCACGCCCTCTGCCCTCTGCCTGGCTCTTGCCTCAAGATCCAGCGTGTTGCTGACCAGGGCAATATGGGGGAAAGGACAGGATGGGCCCCCCTGTAACAGATGCTGTCGACACCCCGCCCTGCTCCCTCCTTGGGTGGGTTCAGGCTGTCTCCCGCCTGCCAGTATCTGCATCTCTCTGCCCAATGGCTTTCTCGAAACTGTGCACCACCCCTCTGCCTGTGTGCCCGGAGGAATTACTCCCACCCCCAAAACACCCCCTCAACCAATGACCAATGGGAGTCAGTGTACGAATAGCCCAGATCCATCGAGTGGCAGTGGCCGGGGGATAACTCAGAGGTGCGTGTTCCACGCCAATTCTACTCAGAGTGTGGTCCCCGGACCGGTGACAAGCTGTGAAAAGTTTATTACTCCTTCCCTTTGAGATAAGTCCACAAAGAGAGAGTCCTTGTTTAGGAACTTGTAGAGCAATTTGACATTGCTGTGACATTTGTATTGTACTTTACAAAACTATCCATCTACAATGGATTGATACCAACACCAAAAAACCTGGCCTTGACCCTTGAGAAGCACTGGTCTTGTTCTTTCCTAGTTTCCCCAGTGGGATGAAGCCCAGTTGCCTGCAGTGCCAGCTGGCTTGATAACACACACGTTATTGGCTGCCTTCCCTTCGCTGTCTCCCTTCCCTACCTCCCCTCCCTCACACCACCAGTGTCTCTTGCATTTCCCAAATAAATGACTCGCTGGCACTCATTTCTTTGTCTCAGGGTTGGCTTCTGGGGTAACCCAAACTCAGGCACCCTCCCCCATATAAGGCTGCCCACGCTGCCATCTGCTTCTCAGGGCGTGCCCCTGGGAGCTCCTTGACACTTTCCCCAAAGGGTTAAGTAGCCCATTAAGGATGACAAAGTTATCTGCCCACCTCCACATTTCTTCCTGCTTCCATGGCCTAAGGCCAAGGTCACTGCCCCCACTGCCCTTTGCTTCTCCGGAGTCACGCAGCCTGGCCACGGCTGATGGAAGACACACTTTCAGGTGCTAGGCTGCCCAGAATTGCCGAAATTCTGGCTAATATTGAATGCCCCCCACTTCACCTCCAGGCTGGCTCTTCTAGGGCCAAGGCAGCTTCGAGGGAAAGGTCTGAGGCAGGAATTTATAGGCCAGAATGGCAAGTCAGGAAAACCTGTTCTTTTTCTGAAGCCACTTTTGCATGCACGTGGAATGCTTTTGTTCAGATACAAAGTGCCCGGTCGCGGTCTTTTACGCCCTGAATCACTTCCATGTGGCTCAGAGCCTCCCTGGACTTGAGCCCTCTGATCCCTCTGATCCCTCTTAGACGGTACTCTCTATCAGGGGCTTGCTCCTTAGTTGTTTACGGACTTCTCAATCTGACTGCTCAGGCTGAAAGAGGCCCTGCTGCCCATAAAAACCCTGCACTTCAAAATCATCTCTCTCTCTCTCTCTCTCTCATTTACTCAACTCAGGTCCCCAGGACTCCCATAGCCCGGAATTAAAACCATCTTGAAATCTAATTTTTACTTCTCCGTCTAGCAACTTCTTGCCCTTTGGCTTTTTGGTGTGTCTGCGCAGGCACCTTGGACATCCCTGTTGGCCGTCAGCCTCTGGTGCCCTTCCCTGTTCAAGGGGCTCTGGCGTGGAATGCTTCTCTTGAAGCTCTTTTATAAGCTCTGTAGAGTTTGCTCCTGGCCTGGCCCAGGCTGGGGTCAGCAGGTCTGTTGCAGGAACGTGCACGCTGGCACAGGTGAGCCTAGCACCATGCCATGGATCGCGGCGGTGCCGAGGAGTGTAGCTGTTTCAGCCTGGCTGCGGAGAATTCACTGTGATAAGTAAGAGCTACTGAGAGGCTGGCTTGGAGGTGGGGGAGAGGCAGACTCTGCAGCTGACTGTCTGGGTTTGAACTCCGTCTCTGCCTCTTGTTACTGGTATGGCTGTGGCTTCACTTTCCTTCGCTGTGTAAGGGTGATAATGGTAGTACCTACCTTTCGAAATTGTTCCGAGGATTTGATGAGTTAGTATAGGTGAAGCGTCATGTCTCATGATGTTAGCTAATACCACTAGTACTACGACTCCTCCACCACCCTACGTCTTAAGTAGAACTTACAGAGACAAAATAGGACGTAAAGTGAACGGCAGTGATCAGAGACGGCTTCCTGGAGGAGGGGGCTTAAATTAGGCGTGAGAGGACAGGAAGGAAGGTATGAATTGTGGTCAGAGAGCAGACTGACAGAATGTATTTCCCAAAGATGGCAGCCAACAATATCTCCTAACCCATGGGCTCTTCCACGATGTGACTTTAACACTCCTCTCATGTTTCCTCTCCTTGAATACGGGGTAGGGGGCTTGTGACTGCTTCAATCAGTAGAATACAGTGGAGGTGATCCTGAGTGACTTCTGAGGTTGCGTCATAAAAGGCAAGGTAGCCAATAACGTGTGTGTTATCAAGCCAGCTGGCACTGCAGGCAACTGGGCTTCATCCCACTGAGGAAACTAGGAAAGAACGAGACCAGCTTCTACCTTGTCACTGAATCCCTTGCACTTGCAGCCCAGAGCTGCCTTATAAGAAGTCTGACTACGCTGAGGCTGCCATGCTGTGAGGAAGCCTGAGTAGCTTGGTGTTTGTTAGGTGTCTGGTCAGCAGTCTTTGAGTCTTCCCAGCCCAAGTGCCAGACAGGTGAGTGAAGGAGTCTTCAGATGATTCCCAATCCCAGCCTCCAGCTGCAAGTCACCCTGAGCCTTTGAGCCTCCCCAGCTGAGGCTTTAAACATCCTGGAGCAGAAACAAATCATCCTCACTACTCGATCCTGACCCACAGAATCCATGAGCATAATAAAACAGTTTTTTTTTTTGTGCAGGCTCAGCGGCCATGGCTCACGGGCCCAGCCGCTCCGTGGCATGTGGGATCTTCCCGCACCGGGGCACAAACCCGTGTCCCCTGCATCGGCAGGCGGACTCTCAACCACTGCGCCACCAGGGAAGCCCAACAGTTGTTGTTTTAAGCTACTAAATTTGGAGCACTATGTTATGAAGCAATACTACCTGGAACAAGAGGTGAGAGGACAACTGCAGTGGCAGGGCCAACATGAGCAATGTCACCGCAGAGGTCACAGTGACTTGCAGCTATCTAGCCATAGTCCAAGCCAATGTAATTCTTTTCAAAACTTAGTGGGTTTCCTGTGTATCAAGTTATAATGTATTCCATTAGACAAGAACTACATCCACAAATTTCTTTGACACATGTACCTCTTTATTTTATGCTGCAGGTCAGGGCTGTGGGACAGCATCCTTAAGATTCTTAGAAAACATTAAGTCTATAAGTCACTGCATTGAGCCTTTTGAGATCTCAACAAAGGGTCTTATGACTGTACCCTTGGTCTGATCTTACCGTGATCCCACATGGTAGTGGCAGTCTGGATGCCAATTATTACTTTGAGACCCTTGCCAGAAAAGACCATGGGTGAAAACCTGTTTTATATTTGAACCCAGCAAGTCCTGGCTTCTTTACATTTTGTCAGAATTCCGCTTGAAAACAAAATAGTTCTTTCTTTAGCTCCTCTTTGTTCTTCTGTATTTTATTGCTATTCATCTGCTGCTTAAGTTGTTAGTGACCATGACAGTAGAGATTTTGGATAAAGCAGAAGGTAGAACGACATTGTAGCAAAAGGGAGTAACCATGCTTAGTTAGGACCTATTAAATCCACACGTATTGACTTGTGGTACACAGGTCACATGCTTTGGCATCATTTTTGATGCTTGTTAAAAATCCACATTCCCAGGTCATCAGTCAGATCACTGAATCAGAAGGGGCTATGTCCTGGAATCTACATTTTATGGACATTCTTATGCCCACTACATGTGAAAAAAAAATTCTTACATCAGGCTCTGCAGGCATCCATTTTTTCCTACCCGGGTCCAGATTCTGGTGCTACATCGGATCTCTCTGCTCTCCTTTTGCCCCCCTGTATGGGGCTGGGTGTGGGCAGCAAACAGATGGCACACTCAAATAGGGTATGCATTTAATCAGGAGACTGGTTACAATGGTACGGGCAGGGTTTCAAGACACCAAGCAAGCATGGGGCAGTACCTTTGGTTAAGCAACGGTGGAGAGCTGTCATCTCTGCTAGGGAGGGCAGCTAGAAGTTATCTGAACTTGGAGAATCTCAATGTCATCTGGCCTTTTCCCTAAAGAGTTCCTTTAATGTCCCTGGGTCGTTTAGTGGGAAAAGCCTGTGAAGGGGCTCCTGGGCTATGGAGTGGGACCCTTACTCAGCGGGGTCAGGCGGGGATGAGGCATCTGCCTGCTAACAGGGGGCCCCAGGGGGCTCTGAGGAGAAAGGCTGGCCCTAATTGTCCTCATCTCCTTTGCCACTGCCTTTTCAGGACTCTCCTGTCTTTTCCAGCCTTGGAGGCCCTCCTATCTAGGCAGGAAGAGGAGCCAATAAATAAATTCACACTAAGGTGCTAGAGACTGATAACAGCTAATCCCTTCCAAGGGCAATTGCTCTTGGAAAAAAGGGTGATTTCACTCAAAAGAAAGAGTGTCTCTGGGAAGAATACCGCTCTTTGGTGCTGGCATGGGAGAAATTTATGGGCAGGGCTGCCTGAAACCCTTCAACTCAGCCCCTTCTCCTGCTTTTCTGTGACTCTGATTTTAAGCACGTTCCCCCAAAGGCTTTCAAATGCTTCTACTTATGGAAGCTCCATGAGGGAAGGCCTATTGCTGTCTCTTCTGTTCGTGGATGTATTTCAGAGCCTGACATGGACTAGTGCTCGCTATGTGTTTGATGAATGAATGAATGAATGAATGAAATCTCTCCTCAGGAACCTGGCTCCTGTCTGAAGTGAGACCCGCTCGGCGCCTTGCCCCTCCCCTCCAGTCTTCTCCGTGGCCTGCCTGGGATTGAGCTGAAAAATGATTTTTCATACACGTCGCCCTCATTATAACATCATCCCTCAGAGCGAAGCTCTCTGACCACCCTGAAGACCTGTTTAATGTGATGAAAGGTGATTTAATGGAGTTGAGGAGAGTGAAGCAGAAAGCAGACAGCCGTTTCAGAAAAGTGGAGCAGGCTGTCCCTCCAAGGGGAAGAAAAAAAAAAAAGACGAAGGGGGAAAAAAATCCCACACCTTCTCCCAGAAGACGCTAGAATAAGAAGACGTTTTGGTCAGCTCCATAAGAAGGCAAAAATGAAAGCCAGATAAGCCCCGAGCAACCCCCCTCCCCAGCAGCAGATAACTAACTTACCATTTATTTACCTTGGAGCTGATTATGTAGTCGGTTGAGGCAGGCAGGGAGATTTTATTGACATTTGGTCTCCCTTCACACATTTTTGCGACAGGCAGACATCAGGGACCGAGCTGCAGGATATTAAAGGATTTGGAAAAGTTATCAAGGAATGGGACATATTTATCAAAGCCAGAATGATATTAGAAAGCTGGGCTGCTGCTACACCTGGGTCTGTTACTTGATTAAAAAAATCATAATGATTCATCCTCTGGCTGCCTTTTGCACCTGGGTGAATGCTGAGCGGTTCTACAGGACCACCCTGGGCCAGGGATTTGCACATAAAGACCCTCTTTGGGTCTGGCAGAAAATGGTGGGTGATCGATCACACTGGTGGCTGGCACGTGTAGGTGTGATCAAATCGTGTCTTCAGCAGGAAGCTCCTATGGGTGTGCCGCCTGACCTCCCCTGGACTGGACCAGTGTCCTCTGAGCACCTTTTCTTTCCAAAAGAGGACTATTCAGAGTTGGCCGAGTGACTGCAGGACTGGAGCAAAAGAAACCATGTGAAGTATCCCCGGCTGCTTCAGCCACTGCATTTCTGGTGAATAGCAATTATGTAATACAGAAACTCTCCAATTTCCAACAACCAGTAAGTAAGAATATACCACGAGTCACCTCTATTTAGCTCTCCCCCAAATTTTTCCACATGAATTATTCAGTGTATGACTGTTTCAATATGTCTGTCTTTAAAAAAAATGCTGGATGAACTTAAAGCAGCAAGAGGAAGAGCCTGCATTGCGAAAATGATACCCACCTGCATATTTATCTTTTAAAAGGAAAGTCTTGAATGCGTTCACTCAGGTGAAAATATCATTAATCGCAAAGACTGACCAACGGCCACCAGGATGCAGGGGGTTAATCTGGGTTTTGCCACCTGATTCCAATCTATTCAGGCCTGGCTATAAATCGCTTATATGTCTGGGTGATAAAAAGCAAATATAAATTTTCAAAAAATTTAACCTTGCATGGTATAGAAAGAGAATACATAATATTCTCGGGCATAAATATGTCTCAAGACAAACTCATTGCGTATACCCAGAATACATAATGGATTTTACCGAGACATATTTTTCCCCTAGCAAGAAAAAGCCAGAAATTCTGCAGTAAATTGATCGGGTGGTTTCCACAACTCTGAAATGAGAGCTGTGTCTCCCACTCAGGGCTGTCCACGCAAGGGACTGGGGAATGTCTGAAGACTCTCAGTGTCCTTCTAGAATGACACAAAGTCCAGCTGAACAAGAGGAAATCTGGCTGAAGCTGGGCGATGGGAGACCTGGAGCTTCGGCATGATTCTGGGGCACCTCTTGGCCAAATCAATCATTTCATGTGATTGGGTTCCGATTTCTGCATCAGGAAATGGAGGAGGCTGATCCAGAAACTACTGATTTCTAAGGCAGTGTTTCTCAAACGTCAGTGGGCAGGCAAATCCCCTGGGCTGTTGTTAAAAATGCAGATTCTGATTGGGTAGGTCTGGGATGGGGCCTGGGATCCTGCATTTCTAAAAGCCTGGCAGGAGATGCCGATGCTGCTGGTCTGAGGACTTCACCGCAAATAGCCAGGGTCTAGGTTCCTTTCCAGATCTGACGGTCTAAGGCAGTGACTCCCACCCTTGGCTGCACATTAGAATCACCTGGGGGAGCTTTAAAAGATGCCGTTGCCCAGACCACGTCCCAGACCAATTAAATCGGAATCTTTGGGGGTGCGACCTGGGTAACGATATTTGTTAAAGTTCCCCAGGTGATTCCAAGGTGCAGCCAAGGTTGAGTAGAACTGGTCACAGGCCCCACGTGGCTTTCACACATAGAACCAGCTATTTTGAGGTCTGTCACCCTCGTAGGCTCGCTTGTGACAATCCATTAAATAGAGCAGATGTAGTTCACTGACACGGGGGTCTACACTGGGCGACTGTGTTATGGACGCACAGCCCCCCATCCCCCCCGCACACGTGAGGAGCCCGTTTGTCCAGGAGCCCAAGACTGATGAGGTTCATGGACTTTTACAGGGTAATGGGCTGACCCCAGCGGAACTCTTCCTTTGGGACGCTTCTTTACTAAAGGCCAGGTTAGTGGTTGCAAACGCAGATGCCTACCTGGGCCCGGGCAGGCAGCACACATCATATATCAGAGCTAGATGTTTGCATATTTAAATATCCAAGTGTATTTTTCCCTTCCTCAGAGAAGTATGCTCTTTCACATGTTTCTTAAAACTCGTGGCCATCTTTTCCTTTTTGGCAGAGATATGGGTACAATAGAAATATTTATCTATTCTATGAAATTCAACAGGGCAAGTGAAAGGGTGGAGTCAGGCTCACATAGAGCCTGAGGTTTGTCCAAATACACAATACTTTTACTTTTGCAAATGGACAAAAAGGGGTCTATACAAGTGAGGGGTCCTGAAGTTTAAGCTTCATTGGCTTCAGGAGATAAAAGCACAGGTGGAATCTTCTTCACACACCTCAGACCAAAACTGTACCATAAAAATAAAAACAAACACTGATGAAATGGCTGGGGAAATTTAATCCAAATAACTCCATGGAAAAGATGAGACCCTCTTCTTCTGTGACCTTGAACTGTAACAACAACCAGGAATAAGACCCGGCTGGCCTAGACCCTTATTACTCAAAGTGCGGTCCCCGGACCAGCAGCACTGACATCACCTGGGAGCTGGTTAGACGCACACAATCTCAGGTGCCGCCCCAGACACTGACTCAGAATCTGCACCGCCATCTGATGGGCATGACCGTCACAGGATGAGGAAATCTTGCTGACTTAGAGAACACAGTGGAAGAAAAGAGGGGAGGTAGTATTGGTCCGTTTGTTCATTAGTTCCTTCCCTCCTTCCTTCCTTCTTTTCTCTACGCATCCATTCAACAAGTATTCTTTGAGTGCCCCCTCTAGGCCGGGAGCTGTGACCTGCTAGTTAAATGGGATTAGTAAAAAGACCCGCAGAGGTGATTAACCACCCGGCTTTTCCTGCCCCCCACCCCAATTTTCTCTCCTTTCTTCCCCCACCCCCAGAACACACACCACACACACAGCGGGGTCGCTGGTGCATGGTTTGGTTGGGACAGGAACCTACTTGTTGGGCTGCAAACAGCCAGATGGGTGTGTGTGTGCTGGATTCCTGAAAGAGCCTGGCACAGGGTGTGGGGTTCGGGTTGTGGAGAAGGGACATCTCCCAAAGTTCAATACCACTAGGGGACAACAGCTCGCCCCTTTTGAGAGGGCGGGTCTTTGAGAGGCACGGGGAATGACTGCCCTGAACGTCAGCCCCGGGTCTCTTAGCCTCTAGGGAACGCCTCACTACTCAATGCCCTGGCCTGAAATGCGGACGAGTGAGGGTTAAGAGTTTGGGCTCTCGGATCTGATTGCTTGGAGCTGAGGCTGTGGGCAAGTTAAGGTCACCCTCTGTGCCCTCTTCTGTAACATGGGCGTGGTAATGAGGTCCTTAGGGGTGTTGTGAGAATGTGGCAAGAAAGGTGCAGAGAAAGTGAACCTCTGGGTAAGCAAGAGCCTCTGGGACTGCTGAGGCCATATCAGTCACTCACAAGTTAGTATGAGTTAGATCTCACAGAGAGGCTTTGATGTGGAGCGGGGAGGGATGAAGTTACCGGGGAGGGGTAACGGTTTTGAAGGGGGCTGGTCCAGAGAGCAGGGTGTGAGGTGCCCTTTTCGAATGTGAGGAAGAAACAGTAATGCACAGAATTTCCAGGACTAAAAGCCGTGCTGGTTACCTCCTGGCAAAGGCCAGCGCCTGGCGCCTTTGCTCCTAGCTAATTCTGTGTTTATCCAGCGAAACATCAAACTCGTGTCCTCTCATTAACCCTTTGTTTCTTCTTTGTTCCTGATTTAGAACACGCCACACTCTGATTATTTTTAGAGCCGTGAGAAGTCAGAAGTCACTTGTGTTTACAGAGAGGCCCAGCCGCCTTCAAAGGCAGGAGGGGAGCGTTCGCAGCACCCTGCCCTCTCCCCGGGCCCCAGGCCCCGCCCTTTGCAATACCTTCTGGGGCGCTTGGCTCGACAGAAGAAAAAACACAAAGGAGAGAAATCTTTTCTTTCTCTCAGATGTTTACTTTCTCAGTTTCCCCTGTGACCTGCGTGAGTTAAAAAAAAAAAAAAGTACACACACGCATACACTTTTATGTTTTTCCCTGCAAACTGGGGAGAAGCAGGCAGCCGCCTATGCAAGTCAGTGTTTGTGAAATCTGGGCATTCCTCCCATCCCTCCCTCCCCACCTTCTCCTTTTCCTTATGATGTCTCCTCAGTACACCACCCAGCAGCCTCCAAACCAGGCCAGGGGTGAGGCCTTGAGCCGCATTCAGAATTATGGGTGCCCTTCAGTGGACGCTCCCAACCAGACCCCCATCTTCCCCATTTGAAGAGCCACGGTCCTAGTAGGTTTTCATCTCTGCGACCTAAAGTTTCTGCTTTGGTGCTGTGGAACGAGGGAGCTTGGAAGCTCTGTATCCATCACCCCTTTCCCCAAACGAGGGTGCCAAGGCCCAGAGAGTAGAGAGGCTTTTTCAAGGTCACCAAGCGTAAGGGTCACCGGGGTTCCTTCTGAATCCCCACAGGGCCCCTCCCACAGAACTGAGCTGGGTGTCACTCCCACGGCCCTTTGAAGTGTTACTAAATGAAGCCACTTTGAGCACATAGGGAGCAAGGGAAAGCAACTGGACAGACCAGGGTGTGAGAATTCACGCTGCTTAGGGTGGAAGGGAGGGTCATACATCTGTTCTGGTTTATGCTGAGTTCCCCTAGGCACCAGTGCCCGGACTCTTCTGCCGTTTTCTGTTCAGAGGTAGTAAGCAGGCTCTGCTTAAATTATGGCCATACTAGCAACATATCTGGGTGGTTGGATGTGACCAGAAGATTCTATCACTTCCCTTCATTGTGATGTGTCTACATTGTACCAGGGCAGGACCACAGAAATAATAGTCCCGTAGCTTTGAGACTATGTGAAAAGACACACACACACACGTGCGCACACACACACTCCTTTACATACACGCATGGTCACGTATACACACTCACGTACAGCTCGCACGGACCATGACACTGCAGCCGCCACACTGCTGTGCGTTCCCCTCCCTCCCACAGACACGTGTGTAATTTGTGCAGGGGAGGCTCTCTCCTCCAGATCTGTGGGTCTAGGTCCCAAAATATCAGCCTCTGAAATGGAATCTAATAAAAACCTACCTGGTATGCATGACTTTCGTTATCTTCAGAATCTTCCAAGAGCTGACCACATCCCGGGCACCCTCGGAAGCGTTTTCCATGTTGGAAAGGCTGAGCTGCATTTTCTGCCACACAGTAGCTTTGCGATCTTGGGAATGTAGCTTAAATTTTGGTGCCTCAGTTTCCCCATTTGCAAAATGAGAGTAGTAATACACAGCTCTTGGCATGGTATGTGTATACTGGGGGATTCACATATAACAATAAGATGCTGGCTATAGAGGGAGGGAGATGCAAGAGGGAAGGGATATGGGAACAGATGTGTATGTATAACTGATTCACTTTGTTATAAAGCAGAAACTAATAAAAAAAATTAAAAAAAAAGATGCTGGCTATAAACACACCCAAACTCTTCCTGCTCTAGGGAAGGAGCACAGCAAATGTTAGTTGTTTTCCCTCTCTCTGATGAATTAAGAATGCTTATAAGTATGTTGCTGGGGTAATATGGTGGATTTCCCATCTTATTATCTCAGTAACTAGCTATGTGATTTGGGCAGGTTGACTCTCTTTTGTTTCAGTTTCATCATTCATTCAGGCAGGCAGGCAGGCAGCCAATATTTACAGAATGCCTACTGGAGGCCAGTCATCGTTTTAGATGTTGAAGATACTGCAGTAAATAAAACAGACCAAATTTTGGCCCTCACGGAGTTTCTAAAGTGATCTAATTAGTTATACCACAACCAAGATGATATGACTCTTCATAGAGTCTAAAAGAACACATTGTAAAAATGTGTCAGTCTTAATACATCTAGAAAGGTGCTGAGGTCTGTTCAATTCTCTATGCTATGATTCTTGTTTCTAAGGTATATCTGTTAGGAATCTTTTGGTTTTAAGTGACGGAAAATTTAACTCAAACTAACTTAAACCCAAATGGAATTTATTGGCTCCAGTAACTGAAAAAAAAAAAAGAGTTGAGGAGAAATGTGGGCTTCAGGCAAAGTTTGACCCAGCAGCACAAATCATTCTACCAAGCACCTGGTTTCTCTTCATCTCTCTTCTCTGAATTATGCCATGTTGGCTCCAACCCCTACTTGCCCCAAGACCCTCCTTATGATAACAGAGTTCTACCTAACACCAAATCTTAAGCATCTTTACATCACACTGCCCAAGAGGCTTTCTCAGATGTTCCACTCAATTTCTCCTCACATCTCATTGACTCTGCCCCTAGAGGTGGAGGGGTGGTCCACCCCCACAAATCACTCTGGCTGAAAATGAAGGAAGGGTCCCCAAGGGACAAATCACAGTCCTTTTGCTGCAAGGATGGGAAAAAGCACGTTGGGGAGGTAATGCTTGGGGAGGAATCCCAAGCACATGCTCAGGGCACCAAGAAAGCAGGAGGAAAAAAGGTGATTGTTAAAAGAAGCAAGCTGATTTTTATTTTTTTATTTTTGGCCATACGACACGACATGTGGGATCTTAGTTCCCCGACCAGGGATAGAACCCGCACCCTTGGCAGTGGAAGTGCAGCATCTTAACCACTAGATGGCCAGGGAAGTCCCCAATTTGATTTTTAATATATATGTTTAAAAGCACTGAAGTTGTCATAATGGGAAACATTGGAACAGTGTTTTCATTGCAATTTCATTGCTTTATAGTTGAGCATTACTTTTATTTTGAATAACATATGGAATGGTGCAGGACACCATAATATTTTCAGTGCTTGGAGGTCCCTAAATTCTTAATTTAGGCCCTGTGGGCAATCAACAAACTTCACCCCTTCCAGGTGAAGCTCTGATTTCCAGTGTGGTGTTCTGGGTTCTTTGATGGCAGGATCACTGGAAATGGGTAGGGATTAGTAAAGTGGGTTTTGGGTTTATCCATCAGGTTCTTGTGAGTCTGGTTAGTATAGGTCAGTCCTTCAGAGGCTGATTATCCCTGAGAGAACTAAAAGCATTGATTTCTGGGCCTGCCATGATGAGACCCAGGCCTCCACCAAGGTGATCATAGGTGGAGACAGATCCTGAGAGAACTGTCTCCCTCCTCTCTCTTGGTGACCACAGGACTTCTACATAAGTCAGTTAAAAGGAGGTTCAATAGAAGAAAGTCTGGAAGGGAATACAGCCAATCTTTAGCAGTGATTACCTCTGGGTGATGAGATAGGGGTGATTTTCATTCGTTTATTCCTTCATTCTATTATTCCCATATTTATTGGGAATTTATTATCCCCATTATTTATTATGACATTGTGCCAGACACCATTCTAGGCACTGAAGGTTGAACAGAGTACAAAGCAGGAAAGAAAACCACCCACCTTCACAGAGCTCACATTCAAGTGGAGGGAGATAGATAATTAACCAAATAAGTAAGTAAAATCTAGTATGGCAGATGCTGATAAGGCTAGGAAGAAAAAGAGACCAGGGGAAATTGATGGGGAATTGAGGGAGATCAACCTTGTCAGGGGATCTTACCCCTTCCCCACCTCTTTTTCCATTGGTAATCAGAAAGTTTTTTTTGAAGTCTGCGAGACCTCTTTCTGTGTTGTCAATCAGTTCATTGAACTGCTAGAGTCCACCTATAAGTGATGTCATGTGATACTTGTCTTTCTGATTCTGACTTACGTCACTTAGTATGATTATATCTAGGTCTGAGGATTGCAAATCTAAATAGGTGTCCAAGGAAGACCTCACTGAGAAGGTGGCACTTGAATAAAGGTGTGAAGAGAGCTTGGGAGTGGACCATGTGAGTGTCTGGGGGACAAGTGCTCCAGGTAGGGGAGACAGCCAGGGCAAAGGCCTTGAGGCAGGCTGTGCCATCCACACTTCCCCTCTTTGCCTTTCGGTACTGGAGAGCTGTCCACTGGCCACCCACACCCAGATGGGTCCGCCATCCCCTGACAAGGTTGATCTTGTATTCCCACCTCTCTGCAGTGGACAACCATCCAGAGCTGTGCTGTCCTATATGGACACTAGCAGCGTGTGGCTTTTTAAATTGAAATATAAATTAAGAGTAAATAACATTAAAAATTCAATTCCTCCGTCTCACTAGCCACATTTCAAGTGCTCAATAGGGACAGGCAGCTGGGGGCCACCATATTGGACAGCACGGCTCTAGAACATTTCCGTGATTGTAGAAAGTTCTGTTGGACAGAGCTGAGTTAGAGGCTGGGACAGGCAGTTTGACATTCCCTGGCTGTCATTCACAGCGAACCGGCCACCCATCGGAAAGGCTGGGAGGCTGGGGCTGTGCTTTTAGGAACTTCTCTCGCTGTCGGTTCATACCTCCCCATCCTCCCCTGGACCAACTCAAATGTCACCTCCTCTGTGAATGACTCACTCCAGCCCTGAGTTCCTGTTCTACATGCCATATACTAATAGCATTCCACACGTGGAACTGCATATCCAGTTGACCCTTGAACAATACCTTGAACTGCACAGGTCCACTTATACACAGGTCGTTTTCAATAAATATACTATCGACCCTCTATATCTCGGATGCAGACCCTGAAGATAAGGAGATCCGACTGTAAGGGACTTGAGCATCCATGGATTTTGGTGTCTGTGCGGGGTCCTGGAACCTATCCTCCTCCGATACTGAGGGCTGACTGTAATCATGTACGTTGCCATCTGGCCCATGTGACTGCTAGTCTCCTGTGGGCAGGGGCTGCATCTCATTCAGCTGGATGTCCCCAAAGTTTAGCACAAACCTGGCACTCAATAAATGCCTGTGGCCTTCTGGGTTACAGTGCCTGCTTTCCCTCCACCTACGCAGCTGTGTGTCTTTGCACGGGTCACTTCACCTCCCTGGGCTCCTGTTGTATCATCATTAAAGTATCAGTGCCTAAGCCTGGTGATAATATTGGGGCATAGTCAAAGCCATGCAGAAGATTGACAGAAGCTCCTTTGAGTGTGATATCATAATAAAGAGAAGCAGATAAAAGACTGATCCTGGTGGCAGACGTGTTTCTCCCATACACAGGCTGTGCGCCCTTGAGCAGTGCATGCAACAGTTCGGAGCCTCTCAATTCTCACGTGTAACCAGGAAATAGGGAGTTATTGGGACCACAGTGCTGGAAACAAGGTCTGGCAGATCATAAGGGCTAACACCCAATAAAACCCAACCTAACTGCAAATAGAGCCATGGCATCTCTGGAAACCCAGGCTGGTGGTCCTGGGACAGCCCCGGGCAGGGCTTGGAGCTGGAATTCCCTCCCAGGGCATGGCAGGCTGCCCCCGTGAGGTGGTCTCCCCAGCGAAACTGGTCATGGCGATGAGCATCATTCATCCCTGCTTGCAGTGAATGTCTGGTGACATTTTGAAGACGGCAGCCTGGCTTTGGCTTTGCCAGCAGCAAGGGGATTTTCAAATGCTCGATGGATGCCGGTCCCCACAGACATACAAACCGGAATTGCACGTCACACATGTGAGAGCAGATACAAAGTCATGTGACGGAGACGTTAGGGCGCCCGGGGCCCCCCACGTGACGGTGGCCGCAGGGGGTCATCTGGCCTCACTGCCCGGACACGAGGAAAGGGTGGGCCAATTCGCCATGGATGGGAGCGCTGCGTGGGAACTTGGGGATTACAATTCCACACGCCTGGAATCAATATTCTATGCTCGTGTTATAATTCACTTTGCGAGGGAGACGACGCAGCTCACCGAATTCCTGGGTGAAGAAAACCACGTAGCCCAGAGATTAAGGGGATTTCTGTGCTTATAAATCGCACCCAGTGGTGGGTGGGGTGAGACCGTGGAGGAGGAGGGGGGCAGGGCAGGCTGGGAGGGAGGCTCAGAGTCTCACCGCGAGGATGGCAACGTTTCGTTGGAGCCTGACGTGCCACGCTGAGCCTCAGCCCAGCGTGATGTTGCTGATGGAAACGACACAAGAGGTGGCCTGGAGTCCTTGGGTTGACTAAAGCAGCCCTTATGAGGACCGACTAAAGTCAGCCAGGCTGTTTATGCAAGTGCCATAAACAGCCGGGACCCCTCCTGACACCAACATCATCTCCTGCATCTGTAAAGAAGAAATGGAGATACGTGCGGAATATTTTTTCCACTCAGACTTGCTACTGAGTGGAGTCTCTGCTTGGTTTTGATCTGCTGCGAGGAAAGTGATGCACATGAAAGATCTAGAATGTACCAGGCCCTTCCACACGGGGCCGAGGCAGTTTGGGGCCGCCCGTCCTCCCCCTCCTCACAGGCCCTCCCAGACACCACTTTCACCTGGGGAGAGAAACCGGACAGAAGCTTCAGGGCTGGCGGGAGGCCTGTGTCCCCGGCAGAATGGGATGAACTTGCCGGGGCAGATCTCCCTCCAGCCAAACTGGGCCTCTCACCTCCAGGGCTGTGACTCCAGCGCCGGCCCAGATTGTAAGCGAAATGCCTTTCTTGGTGTCAGCCGGTTCCCTAATGGGTAACAGTCAATGTCACCGGATTGGACATGATTAAAAGGTGCCGCTTCTTAGGCGGGCCTGGGGATCATCGCCCGAGCGCAGAATTAGTTCTCAGCCCCCCAGGGAGGCTCAACCCCGAAGGAGAGAGAAGCCTCCACTCCCGCTAAGGAAGCAGAGGTAATAACTAATAACCTCCCCTCCGCCCCGCCTTCCCCTAACCTTGTCGTGAACCGTGCTTGTTTTGTTCAAAGAAGTGCTCGTGCAACCACTCTCACTTTAATGAAAAGCAGACCCCGCTCACCGTTGCCCCTCCTTGGGCAGCAGAGATAAAAAACCTAATGGCATGTCAGATCCTTGATGGCAAACCCGCCAGGAAAACAAAATTATCAGGGTAGAGCGGAGGCAGCGGACCGTATCTGCTTTTGGACCATAAAATAACATAACCTGATGACCCCCTCATTTGCTGAAGGGAGGCCCGGCTGGAAACACCGAGGCCTCTTGCAAAAGTTCCCGCCGCCTGCCTGCCTGCCTCGGCCACAGGTCTGCTCACCAGCAACTTTGCTGTCTCGCTCTTCTTTTCCCCTCCCCTCGGGCATTTCAGCCCTCATTTCAATATCCAAGGCACAAGCCCTGGGTGACGACACGTTTATCACCACACAAATTGTGAGACTCTGACAGGAAAAGGTCCAAAGAAGGTCTCTTGTGTGCAAGCATGCGTGCAAACGCACGCGCGCACACACACACACCCTACTCCGCACTGAAAAACAAGATGCCCAAACTATCTCCATCAGATAGCGAAGTCAAAAGGCCCCTTACCTATCAGGCTACTAAAGGAGTCTCTTGACAATTCACACAAGGACATTTAATTGCCTCCAAGAGATATTTTGAAACAACTTCAGAAATTGAAGCATTGTGAAAGCCTTTTAAAAACAGCCCTCTTGTCAGATGAGTATAATGATCCCAGAGAACTTTCTCAAGTCGTGGGGCTGGCTGCCAGGGCGATTTTTCTCTTCCTTCTTTTCCCCCTTTCCCCTCCCTCCTTCCATCATTCACAAACAATTATGGAGCACATACCACGAGTCAAGGCCCAAGATAGGTTCTGGAGAAACCTCTCTGAGCAACACAGAAATAGTCCCTGCCCGATTTCTGGCCACCTGTCTTGGCAGGTGCTGTTTCTTGCCCCCCAACAGCCAATAATATCTCTTCTTTCCCAATAATAAAACCCCCATTATCTAGCTGGGTGCTTGGATTTCCAGAATAAAAATTACACATCTCAGCCTCCCTTGCAGCCAGGTGTGGCTATGTGACTAAGTTCTAGCTAATGGGATGTAAGCAGAAGTATTGTGAGAAGCTTCCAGGAAGTGTTATTAAAAGAAGAGGAGCATACCATTACCTCCATCTTCCTTCTTGTGGGCTGGAATGTGGATGTGATGGCTGGAGTTCAAGCAGCCATTTAATACCATGATGTGGAAGTCATGTACACTGGATGGTAGAGGAGCAAGATAGAAAGATCCTGAGATGGTAGAATCATTTGGAAAACTGACAGCTCCTTATACAATTAAACATATACATACACTGCACTCAGCAATCTCACTCCTAACTATTTACCCAAGAGAGATCAAAAACCTATGTCCACACAAAGATGTGCAGATAGATGTTCATAACAGTTTTTTTCATAATAGCCCCAAACTGGAGACGATCTTAATTTCCATTAACGAGTGATTATACAAATTGTGGTATATTCATACAATAGAATACTACTCAACAATACAAATAAACTATTGATACGTATGACTACATGGGTGAATCCCAAAAGTATTATGCCGAGTGAAAGAAACTGGACAAAAAAGAATACATACTGTATGACTCCAAGTATATGGAATTCAAGAACAGGCAAAACCACTCCCTCTTTGGTGACAGATGTCCGGACAGTGGTTGTCTATGAGTGGTAGAGGTCAACTGGAAAAGGGCATGAAGAAACTTCCTAAGACAATGGAACTATCCTATATCTCAGTTGCGTTGTTGGGCACATGGTGTATACATTTGTCAAAACTCATCAAACTAGGGCTTCCCTGGTGGCGCAGTGGTTGAGAGTCCGCCTGCCAATGCAGGAGACACGGGTGTGTGCCCCGGTCTGGGAAGATCCCACATCCCACGTAGCGGCTGGGCCCATGAGCCATGGCCGCTGAGCCTGCGCGTCCGGAGCCTGTGCTCCGCAACGGGAGAGGCCACAGCAGTGAGAGGCCCGCGTACCACCAAAAAAAAAAAAAAAAAAACCTCATCAAACTATACCTTCACGATCTGTGTATCTCACCATATGCAAATTATACAATAATACAATACAAATTATACAATGATAATGATAATAATAATAGCCTTGATCCTGTTGACTTTGTGAAGCCACTCTTTTAGCCTTGAACTATCCACTTCTGAACCTTATTTACATGACAGAGGAAGAAAGCTCCACAAGTCTTAGTTGGCATTTTCCATCACTTAGAGCTAATCTATGCTGACGGCACTGTGTCTTCTCCACACCAGTCACCGACCATGCGTGAGGCTGACTCGTCTCTCTGCTCTGGGCTGTGAAGTCGATGCAGGAGCCGGTCCTAGGAGCCAGGGTACAGGTGGGGTTTGACACTGGGGTTAATCCGATTGCCACAACTTAGAAAAGTCTCTCCCCAGTCCTTGTTCCAGGGTTTCTCAGCCTGAACCCACAGCCGTGGCTCCTCTTGGACTCAGCTTTTGCAGCAAATCCCTCCCCTCACACCTGGCAGCCCATTCAGCAAGCAGGATCCTACCTTGTGGGGTTCACTTGGGTCAACTGATTGTTCTTGAATGCTGGTGCTAGGACTATTCTTAGCATACCGCCAATCCCCAGGAGGCTCTGAAGATGCACAAGGCTGAGTAGCAGCTGCATCGCGGCTATTACCAATGCTATTATCATCATCATTATCGCGGGGATGCGGCGTTTGTGGTTTGCCAATCAGGGGATATTTGGGGGCCTTTTCCATAATTGGAAGAACTGGTCTAGGATGTGTGTGGGTTTCCATTTGGAATGGGAGTGACCTAAGGGGAAGTATGTTTCCTTGTACACAGTAGGGGCTGGCATTTCTGGCAGGTCCAGTAGGCAGCTCCCTGCCTGGAGGAATATCAGGTTGATCCTCCGTCCTCCCCTCCCATCCTTCTCAGCCCTGCCACCTCTGCCTCACCAAGCAGTCCTCTCACCAGCAACCACAAATTCTACAATTAGAGTTTCATTCCTTTGACTTTGTATTTTCTCTGCCATTAAAATGCAACACCTCTTGCTGTGGTTCCTAGAATGACATTTTCTTTCTTTTTTCATATTCCCTTTTCAAAGAAGGAAGTGGAATACATAAAAGTCAGCATAAGAGGGCGTTGGGGTAGAGATAAGGGCATGGAGAAAAGGGAGGTGGGGTGAGGTCTGTGAAGACAAAACAATGAGAAGAAAGATGAGTGCTTCCCATGTTTCCAGTGTGTCCTGGGTGTTGGTATCCATGATGTTCTCAGGGCAGCCCTCTTCCTGAAGTTTTATTTCACAAACGCTTGGTGCTTACCATGTACCAGACACTGTAGCAAGAGCTGTACAAATTGGACTCATTTAATTCTCATAACAACCCTATGAGGTAGTACAATATATTAGTATCCACATTTGATAGAGGAGGAAACTGAGGCACAGAGAGATTAAGTAACTTGCTCAAAGTCACATGACGGGCAAGTAGCAGAGCTGGGATCCTAACCGCAGTGGGCCACCTCGCTGCAGAGGCTGCGCTCATAAGAACTTTTACGTAATCCCCCAAAGAACAAGTTATTGCTTCCTCAGCACTGGGTGATCCTACCTGCCCAGATATCTTGCTTTTCCATTCAAACAATATTTCCTTCAAATAGATGTTTTGAGGGCACTCTTACTCTTTTTTTTTTTTTTTTTTTTTTTGCAGTACGCGGGCCTCTCACCGTTGTGGCCTCTCCCGTTGCGGAGCACAGGCTCCGGACGCGCAGGCTCAGCAGCCATGGCTCACGGGCCCAGCCGCTCTGCGGCATGTGGGATCTTCCCGGACCGGGGCACGAACCCGCGTCCCCTGCATCGGCAGGCGGACTCTCAACCACTGTGCCACCAGGGAAGCCCACTCTCACTCTTCTCATTTTCTTTCCACAATATGTTTCCATTTTCAGGATGCATCTGCATATTCCCAGGGTTTCATTTCCCTCTCAAGTTATTTCCCCAAAGGAAAAAGATGTGGTATCTGTTTCCTTTAAAGAACGTCTAAACAACAAAAACCCCCAACGAGTTGACGTTGTGCCATCTTGGTGGCTCAGAGACACTGAGACCCAGGGCATAGCCCTGTAAGCGTCTGAGACATGTTACCTGGGATTTTAGGGTAAGGATCCTTGAACTACCTGAAAATATTGGTTCAACAAATGTTCATCACAGCCACAGGCAAAGAAAGGAGGTGGTGCAACCCTGAGAGATGCAGAGGACAAATATCTGAGTGTTTTTTTTTTTTTTTTTTTTTTTTTTGCGGTATGCGGGCCTCTCACTGTTGTGGCCTCTCCCGTTGCGGAGCACAGGCTCCGGATGCGCAGGCCCAGCGGCCATGGCTCACGGGCCCAGCCGCTCCGCGGCATATGGGATCCTCCCAGATCGGGGCACGAACCCGTATCCCCTGCATCGGCAGGCGGACTCTCAACCACTGCGCCACCAGGGAGGCCCGATCTGAGTGTTTTTGATGGAAGAAAAGCCAGTGTGTATAACAGTCTTTCATATTTGTTGCTGTGGTGGTGGAAGATGCTGGAAGCTGTCAGCCCCCGCACTGGCACTTCTACAGACTGGGGCAGTTGGGAGCTTACCAAGGCAGGGGTGGGGTGAGATTTTGGAGAACAGCACCTGGAGTCTTTTTTTTTTTTTTTTCCCAGAGAAATGAAAACCACATGTTTTCATTTCTCACTGAGGAGAAGCCTGCCATTCCATAGAGAATTTCCTACTCATACCCGAGCGGAATGGAAATCTTCTGTGAATTTTGTTCCTGCCTTCATGGCCTTATGCTCATGACTGTGATGTTTCATTGTTTGTGGAGGTCACAGGAAGAGCTGGTCCTGCTTTGGAAACATGAAAGCGAAGAGGACCAGGCCTCCCACTGGCTTGGGCAGGGATGAGACAGGAGCAAAAGGACACAGATTTTTGGAGGGTACAAGGAAAAGGCAGGGTTCTGACTGAAACCAGACAGTGCTCCAAGCCTGGCAGGGGGCAGTGTCTAATGATGTCCATGGCTTCTTACCCCCATAGCTCTCCACTCTGTGACTGGGGCTCCTGATTTCTGACCTGAAGGCCTAGCCTTTTCTCAGGGTCAGAATCAGGGGTCAGTCCAGGCCAGCAGCCCCCTGGAGCCTTCCCTGAAATACCACGGCCCACCGGTAGCCACATCAGTTTGCCTAGAGTCTCTCAAAACTTGCGGGCCCAGAACCCCACACCCCATCACAACCCTGTAGCCTCTTAAGACCACCCCCCAGCCGTGAGGCCTCTGCTGTATGTCACCACTGTCAGCATTCAGGGGACTTTTCTCCCCCTTTTTGCAGCTGGTTCTACCACCCAGTGCCTGCCCAGTTCAGTGCATGGATTGCCAGTGGCCCAGATCTGGCCTGCCCCATGCTAGGGAACGCTTTTTTAAAATAATTAATTAATTTATTTATTTATTTATTTTTGGCTGTGTTGGGTCTTTGTTTCTGTGCAAGGGCTTTCTCTAGTTATGGCAAGCGGGGTCCACTCTTCATCGCGATGCGCGGGCCTCTCACTATCGCAGCCTCTCTTGTTGCGGAGCACAGGCTCCAGACGCGCAGGCTCAGCAGTTGTGGCTCACGGGCCCAGTTGCTCCGCGGCATTTGGGATCTTCCCAGACCAGGGCTCGAACCCGTGTCCCCTGCATTGGCAGGCAGATTCTCAACCACTGCGCCACCAGGGAAGCCCCGGGAACTCTCTTTCTAACTGGGGTTCTAGAAGGACTGAACTCATGAGTGAATGGGCATCTTCATGCACCCAGCCATGTGGTCCAATGCTACACACACCTTATCTCATGGGATTACCAGACCATCCTCCGAGGTAGATATCCTTATTCCTGTTAAAACATCCTGGATACCTGGGGCTCAGAGAGGTTAGGTGACTTGCCCGTGATCTATAGCAAACTTTCCTAAAGTGGGTTCTGTGGAACACTAGTGGCATGGTGAAAAAATGTTAGAAAACAGCACATTCCATGCTTCTCAATTGGAGGTTCAGAACAGACATATACATGAAAGCCTCTGAGAACTGCTTGACTTTTTTAAAAAATTAATTGACACCCCTCCCCAATCTCTAACATCCACCTCTTTTTCATTAAAAAAAATTTCTCCAATTTATTTGACCATAGAACATTTTCCCCATGCAACTTGTAGTAGATTCAGTTATTATATGACAAAAATTCACTCCCTCTGTCTAAAGCTTCATGGAAAGAGTAAACTTCCGTGTCCCATTGATGTCCCAAGTAAGCTTCTTTGTCACAAGCTTGGCCATGTGACTTGCTTTGGCCAATGGAATGTGGGTGGAGGTGACAGTGTGACAGTTTCAAGTGTAGGCCTTAAGGGGCATTGCATGTTTCTGTGCAAATTTTTCTTCTGTGTTTTATTCTCCGTGAGAAGAATATTCCCCAGGGCACTGATGCCTTTCCATTGTGGACCTCAGAATGAGACACATGGAGCAGAGATGCCCCAGCCAACCTGCAGATGCATGAGTAAAAAGTAAATGTTAATCATTGTGTGCCACTGAGTTTTGAGGGTGTTTGTTATGCAGCATTGTTATCAGGGCAATAGCTACCTGATGCACTGTTCCTATTTAATACGTCACAGAATCCTAGCACTCCATGGAACTTTTTTGGGAAATGCTGAGTCACAGTTAGTCAATGGCTATGCCAGAGGCACACTCAAGTCTTCTAATTCCAAAGCCTGCTTGCCTCACTGCATCAAGCTGAACAGCTGCCTCTAGGGTTGGAAGCCTGCCCTGAAACAGTGTGCCTTTGGGATTTCTTACTACAAGGAGAAATACAGGGGGTGGGGCAGGTGAGGGCTGTAGTGTCTCCAGGCTGGCACTTTGAGGAAGGTTTGGAGCCCTCAAACAAAGGCACCAGAGGCAGGAAACCCATATGTTCTGCTGTAGTCCATCCTGGGCCAAGTCCTTGGAGGCACTGGATGGCAGAGGGTATGATCTCAGAATTTGTTAGGACCATTTTCAAGTTCTTTCATTTCTTAAGCCTGCAGAAGCCACATTATTTCCAAGGTCCTTGTCAGTAGCCTAAATTCAGACCAATTTGTTGAGTTGGTACAAAGTGCAGAACTGATGGTACAGAAGGACATTAAACTACCGACAACCCTTTAGACTATGTCCACAGATCATCCATAGCCTCAACTGCAGAAACATTTCATTAAATCTTTGCAGTTTCTCCCCAAAGAGTAGGAATGCCCTTCTATCATTTAAAAACAGATGGAGAGCAAATGAGCTCCCAAATGCCAACCTAAGGTTCATAAGGGCATGCTCTGTTTGGAAAAAAAGACTAAAAGAAAAAAAAAAGGCTGGTTAGCCATGGGACCTTCCAGAAAAATGAGACCTGGAGGCAGAGGCTGGTGGGGCCCACTGAGCAACTCCAGGGTGGCTCAGGGTCCTTGAGCATGTGGCTTTTCTCTGCCCAAGAGCCAAGAGCAGGGCTCTGGGACTTGGGTGAGGCAAGCGAGGCACCCAGGGGACGAATTTAAAGAGGCACTCACTGTCAGGGTCACGGAAGTGCAAGGTGGGCACTTGATGGTGATGTGCTGTCGGTGCCTCACTGGCTCTCCCCAGGTCCCAGCCTTGGCACAGAGAATAAGGCACCTGCTCTGGACTTGGGAGGTGTGTTTTGAAACTGGGCTCAGCCACTCTTTAGCTCTGTGATCTTGAACCAAGTCTTAACTCTCCAAACTCCAGTTTCCCCATCTGTAAAATAAGGATGCAGTTCCCGTCTCAGAGAGGGATAAAGGAAGGCGTTGCTTGCTGAGTTCTAAGCATAGAGCCTTCAGTACATGGTTATGACTAGCTCAGCAAGGTGTCCTCTCTGCTAGGAGGGAGTCCTCGTTCAGGCTTATCTGAGAGATGTTTCTTTTTCTTTTCTTTTTTTTTTTGCGGTACGTGGGCCTCTCACTGTTGTGGCCTCTCCCGTTGTGGAGTACAGGCTCCGGATGCGCAGGTTCAGCGGCCATGGCTCACGGGCCCAGCCGCTCCGCGGCACGTGGGATCTTCCCAGACCGGGGCACGAACCCGTGTCCCCTGCATCGGCAGGCAGACTCTCAACCACTGCGCCACCAGGGAAGCCCCTGAGAGATGTTTCTTAAAGTCACTGTAGTGGATGCTGGGATGTGCCACCACGTTCCCCTTCAGGACCCCGGGCCTGGCTCCCCCAGCTGCCGAGAGAGCTGCCGGCAGGGAGGCCTCACCTGTCTCCCTCTGCAGGGATTGCCTCAGATGCAGAGATCTGCCTCATCCCAGGTCGGCCCCCGTCTCCCGCATCCAATGGCTGATCATCTAGGGGTACATAGGCCCAGGTCTTCACCCCCCAACGGGGACAACTCTGAAAGGCCACCTCAGCTCCCAAGCCCCCATGGGGTTGGCCGAGACCTCTCAGTTGTGGGCATCGCAGTCCCAGTTCCTCCTCTGTCCTATATCCTGCTTCCCTCACTCCCGACCGGAGTTCGCTCCCAGAGCTCTCCTCCCAAACTTCTGACATGTCACGTGCCCACTCCTCTGGGGGGAGGTCTACTTCCCAGGAAGCTCTACCTGCCGTAACCATCCCCCTCCCTCCTTCTATTTCTACGCTCACCATGTTAATCAGGATTCTTTGGGTTGTAAGCTTAGACAAAAAGGACAATGAGTTGGACCACAGAATCCCAGGAAAGTAAAGAGGTAGGAAAAATGGAAACCATTGGGTCTCCATATTGGACACTTGAGTGCTACCAAGACGCCTTCTTTTGCTCAGGTCTGTGAATTCAGAGCTTCTGAATTTTGCATCTCAAGTTCCAGACTTAAGTTGGATTTTTTAAAAAAAGAGGGACTTCCCTGGAGGCACAGTGGTTAAGAATCCGCCTGCCAATGCAGGGGACATGGGTTCGATCTCTGGTCCTGGAAGATCTCACATGCCATGGAGCCACTAAGCCCATGGGCCACAACTACTGAGCCTGTGCTCTAGAGCCCACGAGCCACAACTACTGAGCCCACGTGCCACGATTACTGAAGCCTGCGCACCCAGAGCCTGTGCTCTGCAACAAGAGAAGCCACCGCAATGAGAAGCCCGCGCGCCACAACGAAGAGTAGTCCCTGTGCTCACGGCAACTGGAGAAAGACCGCTCGCGGTAACGAAGACCCAAGGCAGCCAAAAATCAATCAATCAATAGATAGATAAATAGATAAATTTATTTTTAAAAAAGAAAGGAAATACCAATGCCTTTCTAGTTTGGGAAACTCCAGGGAAGAGTTCTAACTTGCCCTCTCTTGGGTCAGGTGCCACTTTGGACCAATTAACTGTGTGCAGTGACCATGATAAAAAGTGGTCACTCCCGCGGGAACCACCAGGTTTTAGGGGTGTGGAGAATTTGACAACAGCAGAGGAGAAAGGAGAGTTTGGCAGATAAAGTAAAAGGCATCCACGTGTAGAGAATGTTGTCATATTTGTAGTTGCCGGCATCGGAACCCCTTTCTCTGAATCTAGGTAGGAGACAGGGCCCCCCCCACTGTCACTTGAACAGCTAAAACTGCATGGCACTCGCTGTAGCAGATGCTGTCGTGCCCGCACAGAAGCACTCGGAACTCCTGGCCCCTGTATAGGCCAACGTAAGCACGTGTGACTCTCCATACAGGGCACACTGGAAAGGCGCAGAAGTTAACATCCCCTGGGGGACAGGGCTAAGGCCAACCTCAACCAACGACAGATGGGAATTGATGGATTAGAACTCCAGTTTCCTCACCCCTCAGGTGGGACAACTCCAAGAGGGTCTTAACTGCCGCCCTGAGGTTCCCAAAAAGATGAGCCCCAATTGCCCAGAGCAGGCCCCTCCCTTTTCCTATCTCAACACCTGACTTCCCTACTGGTACTTCCTGGTATCACTCCCAAGGAAACTATTTGCACTTGAATCCTTATCTTGGGATCTTCCTCTGGGGAAACCCAAGTTAAGACACTTGCCTTTCCAACTTTCCTAGTGGGAGGCCATGAGCACTCAGGTTTGGCCAGCCAGATGCACGTGCCATAGATTTGAACCTGGAGCACGGGACAGTGAGAATTCTTTCTGGCAGCAGCCACGGTGGTGGCAACAACCAGTTTCCAGCCGATACCGGCGAGCAAAGGAGTTGAGTGTCTGTCATCTGTTGGCAGGACAGGCCGGTGTTCTCTCTGGCCTGGGTCTGGCTCCCCAGCTGCCCTCTATTCCTACCTGCTTTCCAAGGCTATAGCTCAGCAGCTTTACCGGCAACTTAGTGAATGAACCATCTAATATTGCTTCAACAATTCTTTTAATGCTCCAATCAAGCCAGACTTCGTGCTAAACACCAAGCCACAGTCAACTAATGTGGCTGCTCGTATCATTTGCTCATAAGCAGAGAATGTGATCATTGGGCTGGAGGGAATGTCTGGCATCACTCTGCATCAGTCTGATTAGTCATCCTGGTTCGTAGATGTAAGTTTCTGTTGAGCTGGACGAGTGAGCTGATCCGTTCTCAGGGGGCCGAGAGCATCCGGTTTCTGAGGCTGCCCAGCTGAGGATCTAACTGCTGCTGGCGGTGGATTCACCAAAACGCCACCTCAGAAGGGGACGGGCAGACACTGCTCCTCCATGGCCCTTGAATCAAGGTTCTTTGTATTTGAAAGAGCAGCTCTAAGCTTTCCACCTGTCACCAAATCAGACTCACACACGCGAGCTTCCCTTTTCAGAGCAAGATGGCAAATGCCGCGAGCTGGGGAAGGCGCCAGTTCCTACTGAGAAGACTGTGCAGCGGAGACCAAGGACAGAAAGCGCGATGTGCAGCTTTGAGCTACCGTGGAATCCTCTTTAGTGCAGTGAAGAGGGAAAAAAGGAAAATATTTTCTTATTCTTCTGCCTTCTTCCTGGTCTTGATAAAATTAATGTTGCTAAGTGCCAGTCTCCTCTGAATACGTGCATAAGAAACAGAATAGAATAGAATAGAAGAGGGTAGAGTAGACTAGTGTAGAATAGCATAGCCCGTAGTATAAAATAGGATAGGAAAGGATAGAATAGGGCAGAATAGGATAGGGTAGGATAAGGTAGGGTAGGATAGGGTAGGGTTAGGTAGTAGAATAGGATAGGATAAACTGACCTCACTACAGGCAAACAATACCATCTTTCCTACTGGTTCCTGCATCAGCCTTCCCTTTCTCCCATGAAACAAATGCCCTGCAGCTTTACCTCCAGCAAAGAGGGTGAAAATTAACCAAAAAGAAAGCTCCCTAGTTGCTTCAGAGTGACTTTATGGGGGGAGTCAGAAAGGCCGTGGTCGGCTGAAGTTCCATTTCCACACTGACACACTCCTCTCTTGTTAATATTTGCACTGAACAAGCCATTTTCTGTGCTGACATTTTGCACCTAGTTAAATGCCAACAAATCCAGAGAGATGTGGCTTTGACTTGTGGTTCTGCCCTTTGGACAAGCGTCAGATGCTGTGGTCCTTTCATTCTAATTTCTGAGATTCCCCATTTTGGATTCTTTCACCCTCGGATTTTTTTTTAAGTGGATGAAATGCTTCTGACTTGATATTATCTCTGCTGAATATTTAATTGAGAAATGTTGTTAAAAAGGCATTTGGCTTAAATGAGCTAAGTGTATGCATAGATATTTCTTTTCTGACAGTAAAGTGGCTTTGAATGATTCGGAGTATTATGAGGGAATTACAGAAAAATTTGCCCTAAAATGTTAAATATAGTATTTTTTTTTTAGAGCTCACAGCTTTGCTGAATGTGAGGGAGAGAGTGCTACTGAGTATTACTTTAAAGTCTAGGGGGAGGGTGGGGCGTAGTGATGAACTTATGGGCTCTGGAGGAAAACAAGGTTTAAACCTGGTACGTTTTGCCTCCTCATCTCTGAGATGAGGGAGATGAGTCATTTCTTCCTCTTCAGGCTGCTCCATGGCTTCGAGGCGGGGATGAGGGCTGGCTGAGGCTCATCCGCGTCAGTGCACCCCTTTTCTCCCAGTGTCCTCCCACGAGCCCTGCTCGCGGCTCTGAGACCACACCCTGGCACCATAACTGACAGCCAGCGGGCGTGGACAGTTGGCCCAAGCTAGGCCCCTTCTCAGTACTTTGGGATCAGGACCCATGGGGTTCAATTGGTCTCCTCAGTTGAATGCTTGCTCTGGGAAGTGATGAACAGCTGGTCTTCTGAAGAAGGAGGGCCCATCAGGCAGAAGTGAGTGGCCTGGTGGGTTAGGAGGCCCTGAGCCCGGCTCCTAACCTCCCAGCTCTTGGCTACCATTTCTCCTAAGAACTGCCTGTGCTATGTGCCCTGGGCCTCTGAACTACCCCAGCTTCCTTACCTAGAGCCTCTTTATTTAGCTAGCTCTGGGGGCTTCCGTTTTCTGAAATCAAGCAATCTTTGCTTAAACTGGTGGTGCTCTGAATTCCAGGAGAGTTGGGGACCAAATTACTCTAAAGCAGGTCCTATGTTCTCAGCAACTTTCATTCTACGGGTTGGACAAAAAGTTCGTTTGGGTTTTTTGAGAACATCTTATGGAAAAACTCAAATGAACTTTTGGGCCAGCCCAATAAAATAAGAGATGTGTCTTCATTAAAAGACAAAAAGGACTGGCAATAAAAGACTGCATTACACGTATTTGGGGTCATGAAACTTTAGAATTAGGGTCAGGCCCTAGGATTCAGGCTTTTGAAATTCATGAACAATATGGAAATTACCCTTTACATCTTTTGTTTTCCTTTTCTTCATTCTGAAGAATGTCTCCCATGCTTACATTCTCCAAGCTCCATATTCACAGGTTCAACAAACCTTAAGTGCCCACTATGTGCCTGGTATTTTATATCCATGTACTGTGGATTCAGAGATTAATAGGACAATCTCTTTCTGGTGAGGAACTCAGCCGTTGGGTGAGACAGACAGGAAACGGATGAGTAGAGCAGAGGTGGTCGCGAGGCAGTCTGGGAGCCCAGAGAAGGCATGGAGCATGGGGAGAAGGTGGGTCCCTCGTACCGCCAAGAAGTGAAGCTTGAGCTGAGCCTTGATGGCTAAGCATGTCAGTTCAGGTCCTGGGAGAAGCAGACACCAAGATGGGATTACTCCCCCAAGTGCAGTCTCAAAGGGGAGGGGGCAGGGGTAGGTGGGAGAGCCTTCAGGCCAAGATACAGGTCTGATCCCTGAGAAAGGAGGGAAATGGAAGGAGGACGGGGTGGGAAGAGCCTCAGACACAGCGCAGCTCTGAGAAAGGCTGCACCAGGCCGATGGGGAGCCCCAGAGCAAAGACCGCCCATCAGACACGTCCCACGTCCGGCAGAATGGCCCAGCTCTGGTGCTCCCATCTTGTGGTCACTGTGTGGGGCAGCCTGGGGAGCCTGTGGTCTCAGCTGCTGTGGCTCCTGAAGGTACAGCAGCTGGGGGCTGTCAGCTAAGAGCACTCCTTCCAGAACCTTCTCCACCGAAGGGAAGCCTGGGTAGGGCCCTCCCATGGCTGCCACACTAAATGAAGATTACTTTGGTGGAGAAGATGGGGAAAGTCATTTCTGGCAGGGTGGACAGCATGAACGAAGAGGCATGATGGCAAGCGTGAGCATGGCAAGCCCGGGAGATGACAAGTAGTTGAGTATCATGCCTGCGGGCCAGAGGGAGGTTAGACTTTTGTCCCCCATAAGGGGAGTAACTGAAAGATTAAAAGAAGGAGAATGGCATGATCAGATCTCCTTGACTGGGAGTTTAAATGGGGTTTAAAAGCCCCAAATGTTCAAACTCTTCTTCATGGCTAAAGGCTAACACTTATGGAGGACTTACTGCATACTAAATGCTCAGCATTTCATATAGTAACTAGATGGGGAAAATCCCACAGTAGCTATCATATATCGAGCACCTAATATGTACCAGGCAACTATGAAGCCCTATTCCCATAGTAACTCATTTAACCTTCACAATAATCCTATAGGGAGGGTCCTCATTCACAGTTGTGGAAATGGAGGCACAGAGAGGTGAAGTAACTCGCCCAAAGACACACAGTTGAGAAGCGGCAGAGCCTAGATCTAAACACTCTGTGTCCCAGGCTATACTGTACTCAACCTTGGCTCAAAATTTGGGCTCCCTAGAGAGGTGGACGAGTGGGAAATTGTCCCATAAACCTCTCCCTCACATGCCTGCCAGCCTGTGTAAGCAGGCTGCCTAGAAATGTGAGAGGTGTGTGTGTGTGTGTGTGTGTGTGTGTGTGTGTGTGTGTGGAGGGGATTCATCTGGAAGAAAGAGTTTGGTCTTTTTCCTGCCTTTCCCATGTTCTACTTCCCACCACACCCCCTGCCACTAGCATAAGTCGGGGTCTTCAGGAGAAGCGATATCACCTATGCCATGAGAAGCTGCCAGAAGGGGCACCTGGTAACTCCCTCAGAGGTGTGATCCTGAGCTGCAGAGATTAGTGGGCTGCCCACACCAGTGCCCTGGAATTCCTGCAAGAGCCTGACTTGGTCCTAGAAGGAGGGGGCTTTGAGAGCAGAGACCAGCACCTGCTTCCTGCCTGCAGAATCCAGAAGGAGGAAGGATGGCTGGAATCATCACCCATGATGGCAGGTGCGACACAGAAGGCAGGACTTGGTGTGGCAAAGGTGAGTGAGCTTCTGGGGCATCACGTGAGTCCTGCAGAAGGTAAGCTGCTTGCTGGGTGGAGCGGGGCCACAGTGAGAGGTGATGGCATGAACCACAGTGGGCAGGGATTGAGGGGATGCCATGTAAGGACAGCCAGAGGGTGTGCCACCCACGCTCGTCAGGGACAGTGCGGTGCTGAGGGCTTTGTGTGGAGCCTCCCAAGCACCCATAAATATGCCCCCTGAGAGGGCATCATTTGGGTCCCTCCTTGGAGAGAGCCCAGTGATAGGATTATGGGCGGGCTAGTCTCGTATGAAATGTGTGCTTTTCTCCCTTCCCTCCTCCCAGACTCCAATGCTTAGAGAAGGAAAGGAGGAAGACTCCAGAACAGCCAAAGAGAGCGGTAGGGAAATGGCAGCACAGTGAAAGCATAGATTCTCCTCCCCGTTCTCAGGGCAGGTCCCCAAACCTCAGGCCGAGCCTGAAGAGGTCAGACTGGGCAATTTCATCCCCAAAGTTTACTGGAAGCTCTGGAAGCTGGTAAAGCTATCAAGGGATGGGGTGGAGGCCGATGGTTACAGGTGTAAAGGCAAGTGTTGGAGAAAATTCTCTGCTCCCTGTTAGGACCCCATCCACTCCAGTCCATGTACTAGGCTAGTATTATACACATCTTCCAACCAGCTACATATGCATTGAATTCTTGGAGGCAGGGGATATGATTATCCTCATTTCACTAAGAAGGACATTGAAGCTCAGAGAATTTAGCGTCCTTGCCCCAAATCTTTACATTCAAATCATTTCCTTCTTGGTCAACTTCTTGATTTTAGGATTCTTTATGTCATAAAATAGGAACTTCCCAGAATGATGGTTCTAGCGTGGAGTCTAGGGAGGCTGTGAGTGGGGGTGAGAGGGCACTGTGGGCAAACATCTAGCCATGGGGTCCCCCTGTAGTGGGGGTGCATAGGTTGGGGGGCAATCTGATATGCCTCTCCGATGACCCAGCCTCAGCCAGTGATGGGCATGTGGACACGTGAAATGACTTTACCTCTGGTTTTCATGGTGCCGGATGCCATGGGCATTCAGTTATGGGAGGAGCCTGGTAGAGACAGCCCTGTGTGGAGCTCCCAGCACCCCTGCAAACCCATCCTTCAGCAGCCTGCGCCTTCCCTCTCCCTTTAAGCCGCTATGATCTATTGTGATGCACGAGCGCACATGTACACACACATATACATATGCACACACGGGCTGACATACTCATCGCATACACACACACAATCACTAATACACACACGCGTGCCCACGTGCAAATGCAGACCCGCATGCACACACATGCACGCATGCAAGCTGATTTTTGCAGGAGTCAGGAAATCAGTTTCATTACTACGCTGGCACATCTGCCCTATGAGTCAAAGTAGCGTACTGAGCTCAGAAGGAGGAATATTTTCCTTCTTGAGATAGCTGAGTGGTTTCCCCTGAGGAGATAATTCAGAAAAATGTTGCCTTCAAAAAGCAGATCAGGGCTTCCCTGGTGGCGCAGTGGTTGAGAGTCCGCCTGCCGATGCAGGGGACACGGGTTCGTGCCCCGATCCGGGAGGGTCCCACATGCCGCGGAGCGGCTGGACCCGTGAGCCATGGCCGCTGGGCCTGTGCGTCCGGAGCCTGTGCTCCGCAAGGGGAGAGGCCACAACCGTGAAGAGGCCCGTGTAACACACACACACACACACACACACACACACACACACACACAAAAGCAGATCATTCTCGAAGGGAAATTTCCTGCCCAAACATTTGTTTTCTTGACATGGAGACAAGTGAAGCATTCCCCGCACCTTGGCTCCACTACCTGGGAATCCACCCAGGGACTCATGGGGCTCCGCCATGAGCCAGAGTGGGTGGCTGTCCCACAGAGAAAGACCTGGGCCATTCAGTGTCCTCCAGCGGGGTGCACATGGTCATTAAGTTCCTCTTCTAGCTTATCCCCTCCCTTGTTCCCCTTAGCAATACTTAGGACTTGGATGTTCTGAGGCTCCTTCTCAAAGGAACTTCTCCTCCTCAGATAAATCCAGAAGGGATGCTTGAAGACTGTTGTCTATGGTAAAGGAATACAGGTATTTGCAAATGGTCATCTGCAGGGGATGAACCTGCCAGGGAGAACTGGGAACAAGGGGCAAATAGGGTTGGCCTCAAGCTTCTGGGGAAAAGAGAGAGAGAGAGAGAGAGAGGAAAACAGACTTCCGGAATCAATCAAAAGAGAGCTAGAAAATGTGGATGGAACAGAAAAGTCCCAAGCCAAGCATTGGGAGGTAACAGGCCTCTCTCAGACCAAGGGGGCTGGACTCTGTGGACAAGTATGGAACCCCAAATGTGGACATGACAGAGTCATCAGTCAACAGAAGCAACCTGTCCATTGTCTCGTAGTTTGCCACACTTTGAACAGTCGGAGGGGTTGGTCTGGAGTAGCTACCTCTCCTGGTCTGGAACATAAAAAACAGCCGAAAAGGCCCAGGGCCAGACTGGCAAGGGGCTTCTCCCGGGGGAGAGCAGACCACCTCCATCATTTGGGAGACCACTTTAGGCTCGTCTGGGAGGCCTTTGGATGTGTCTATTATACCAAAGACAGTGTTTTGAGGTCCCACTTGTTTATTTGGTTGGCTGTCATGTAAAAGACAAACAGCAGGAGAGAGAAAAACTGTTTTAACTCAAGTAATAGCGAAAGACTAAAAATGAAATCAATTCAGTGTAGTTAACAAGAATTGATCACCTCTCCTGCTAAGTATTGAAAGAAAAAGAGGGAGAGAAAGGGAGAGGAAAAGGGGGAGAGGGGAGGAGGGAGGGAAGAAAGGAGGGAAGAGGAGAGGGCGGGAAAGAGAAAGAGAGGAAAGGAAGGAGGGAGAGAGGGAGGGGTGTGAGAACAATCAACATAATCCTCTTTGGTGTATATGAAAAATAACATAGAACATTTTCTTATGCCCATTAAAAATGCCTTTTTCCATTTGTGCTGGATGTATAGCCCTCCCGGTCTAGTGTTGTATTTTCACTTTGGATAAAGACATGGTACCACGATAAATTGTTTTTTCTAACTAAAGCAAAAGCAAAAGCAAGGAGATAGAAACAGTGCAGCCATGTAGATGGATGGGTACTGATATCCATTCTTAGCACTGGGGCAATAGAAAGGGGTAGGGACTGTGGCTAACGGTGTACATCAGCCTTGTCTAAAGGGGGCAGCCACCATTCAGCTCAGATCTCATAAGAGATGCTGAAAATTCAGAGTTTTATGGGAAATCTCCAACCTTCAAAATATTGGATCAATTTTTTAAACCCATTTCAGGCTATGCTTATATTGGAGACTTCTGGTTTGTCACCTGTGCCCTAAAAAGACAACTAAAAGATAAGAAATAAAATATACCATTCATTCCTCCCTTCAAGTCCTCCACCCTGCCCTCCAGATGCTTAGGCATTAGTAACAAAGAGATAGGCTGGTGTTGAAGACTTCAGCACCATCAGGACCTTTAAGTTGAAGAAAATGAGCAGAGTTGTTGTATTGAATGCTGTAGCAGTTTTTAAATATGTCCCCCAAATTCTCTGGCACTTCTTCCATTGAGACGTGGCGTCTATGTCCTCCCCCCTTGAACCTGGGTGGGCTCTGTGACTGCTGTGACCAATTGATTACCGAGAAAATCATACTGTACGACTTCTAGGCTGGGTTATCAAAGGCCACACAGCTTCCACTTGATTCCTTTGAAATGCTTCTCCTGGAATGCTTGCTTTTGGAATAGTGTCCAATAGCTTCTCTCGCTCCCTCTCAGGACAGCCTTGGAGCTCGGTCGCAATGCTGAGAGAATCCCAAGCCACATGGAGAGGTCACCGGTAGGCGCTCGGGTGGACAGTTTTCCCTGAGCTCTTGTCAACCACCAGCCCCGTGAGGGCACCATCTTGGATGTCCAGCCCAGCTGAGCCTCTGGAAGATTTCAGTCCCAGCCACTAGCTGGCTGTGACAGCTTGAGGGACCCCAGGTGAGAACCATCGAGCTGAGTCCAGTCAACTCACAGAACCCAAGAGACAGTCATAATTGTTTTAAGCCACCAAGTCTTAGAGTGATTTGTTACCCACAGACAGTAGCTGGAACAAGCGTGAGAGGCTAACATGAGATTCGTGTAGCACTGCAGACCCACTTATTGCTCAGCTCCTTTGTATTTGTCGTTGTTGTGGCCCCAGTTCTCCTGGAGCTGGAAGGAGGAGGGAGGCGCTCCGTGGGAGACCATAGCCTCAGCGAGCCGGGAGGGCTGCGAAGTGGACTGCCTGGGCTCAGAGGGCCTCCATGTGAGGCAATTCAAATGTGAAATGTAACCTTTAAGAAAAGAGCCTGACTTTACCTTTGCATCTTGGAGATTTGGGATACAGAAGGCCTGTCAAATCCCTTCCTCTACCGGGCCCTGATCACATTTCTGTCTTATGTTTGGACACAGGACTCGGACTGTGTACACACGGAGAGCAGGTTCTGGCGCCCAGAACAGAGTTCAGCACTGGTGTCTCTCCTCTTAGGAAAAGAAAATGACAGAGAAGATCAAGAAAGAAAAATAGACAGGAAAGAAGAAAGGAGAGAAGAGAGAGAAGGAAGGAGGGAGGGAGGGAGGGAGGGAAACCAACTGGCAAGGTAGGACTGCATTTTTATTTCCTGCTTTACTGAGTGAGGCATTCCCATCATCAGAAGCAGATGTACACGGCATCACGTCAAAGTCTACCTAGGCAGGAAGCATCGGTTGAATTTTCCCAGGTCATGGCTATCTGTTGTCATTCCGCATGTGGAACTGTTTGAACTTACAAGGAGTAACCCAGCAACAGCCATCACCCCACGTGTCCACTGTGCTCTGATGATGCCAGCACAATGGGAATGGAGGCTCATAATTTCACAAGGTGACAAAAAATTGGATTCTGATGTTTCGCCTCCACCTGCGCACGAGCAGGGAGGCCAGCTGAATACAGAAGCTCTCAGGGCCCGCGGGCGCTGCACGGAAGCCCTGCTCCACCCTGGCCGGGCCCCTGCCCTTTGCTCCACCCATGCCAGCCGCCGACACTGGGCTCTGCTGCCAGCCCCACAGCGGGCTTTTGTCAATGAAAGCACACCCCTGTGTTGCTGATCAGATTTGCTGCGACAAGGGCCAGGGGGAAAGAAAGATGCTGGTAAGAGGTCAACCATTCAGACCCCACTATTCAGAAATTTGGATTTATTTTTTTGTCACGGAGAACCAGAACTGATGTTAATCTTGGCACTATCCTTGAAAAATAAATCATTCATAATAATACAACAATAAGGGCTTCCCCGGTGGTGCAGTGGTTAAGAATCTGCATGCTAATGCAGGGGACACGGGTTCGAGCCCTGGTCCGGGAAGATCCCACATGCCGCAGAGCAGCTAAGCCCGTGCGCCACAACTACTGAGCCTGCGCTCTAGAGCCCACGAGCCGCAACTACTGAAGCCTGCATGCCTAGAGCCTGTGCTCCACAACGAAGAGTAGCCCCCACTTGCCGCAACTAAAGAAAGCCTGCGCGTGGCAATGAAGACCCAACGCAGCCAAAAATAAATAACTACAGTAATTATTTTAAAAAAATAATACAACAATAATATATAACATTTACTGAGTCCTGACTCTGAAGAAGGGGCTGGAGTGCTTTATATGGATGTTTCATTTAATCTTCAAAGCAACCCTGTGAAGAAGGCCTTATCATTCTCCCATTTTACAGCTGATGATCTTGAGGCACAGAGAGGTTAAGACTTGCCCAAGGTCACACAGCCCGAATTTGCCACACAAGCAGTCTGGTACCAGAGCCACGTCCTCAATCACATTTGGAAAGGCAACTGCCAGCTCAGTCAAGAATTCCAATTGCTTCTAAGGATGCAAACATCCTTTTCATCATACCCATTTCTGTTCTTTAAAAAAAGTGACCCTATTGATGCTTCTTATCCATTCATTAAGTCACAGCTGCTCCTTGACCATCCTGTTAGCCCTTATTTCGTGCACATGGAATGAATAAAATTTCACTTCATTCAAAAAGACCCTCGGATTCAGACTTTCCACCCTTTTAGACTGGCTTTCCCATTATTATTCGGTGACTGAGGTTTTTCTCGGAGGCTTTGGAGACTAGACTAATCACAGCTGCATTCGAGGGGATCACCGGGGATGGGATGTTTGAAAGTGTCATCTAGATTGGCAATCAGGGGCCAGCCCGTGTCATCAGCTGCCGACTCCCAGGGCAGAGCAGTGATGGGATGAGAGCCCTCGACTTCCACTTCTGCTGATGGGCACAGTTGGTGGCCTCTGGGGCTTGGCTAGAACCCAGCATCCGAGGAGAGATGCTTTGAGCTGGAGGCAGCTGATGCATTTCATACACGAGGAGCTGAAGGAGAATGTGGCAAAGAATGGAGGCATTTGGGGTCCTATATTCGGCTCAGACCAGAGCTGTTCTTGAGTTAGAAGATGTCCCTGGGCCTGAGTTTGGGGGCAGGTGCAGAGTGAGGAAGATGGCTCCCTCGCCGTCTCTGGGAACAGATGGCGGGGCCTTCCCTGCAAGCAGCCAGCCTGCCAGCTGATGCTCAGACATCCTGGTTCTCAACCCTTGCAGAGTGGGCTGAGGCTACCTGGGGCTTTAAGCCAATTCCCCACCCCCCAACTCTGTAAAGAGGCAGAGAGTTGCATTTTCCTTTACAAACAAAACAAACGAAAAACACTTTCAGAAAAGGGGATAGGAGGGAATTCCCTGGCAATGCAGTGGTTAGGACTCCGCGCTTCCACTGCAGGGGGGAGGGGTTTGATCCCTGGTCAGGGAACAAAGATCCCGCAAGCGAAGCCGAGTGGGTGCGGCCAGAAAAAAAAATGTTAACAAAAAAGGGGATAGGAGAGACTTTGCAGGCAAGCTGCAAAAGTTTTCCCTTAAACCGTTTGACTTTGGGTAGGAAAAAGTCTAGGTTCCCAGAGCCATATGGTATTGGGGGTCATTGAGTCTGGGGTCTAATGTTGCCAATAGATTTTTCTGGAGAAAATAAAAAGTCATGTTTTCATACGAAGCCTCCTCATTTTAAGTTGGTTCAATTATTAAAAAAACTTGTAAAAGTCATATGCGCCAAACCAAACACACCCAAGAAACTCATTTGGTTTCCAGGCCTCCAGTTTGCAACCTTTGGAGAGCCCTTGCCTCTTGTAGAGACGGGGAAGCTGAGGTGCGGAGATGAAGAGACTGTTACCTGGAGGAGCAGCAGATGGCTTGCAAGCACTGGGCCTGCAGCAGGTACCATCAGTGCCCCACCACCTCCCCACCCACCTTCCCGATTCCGTGGGTTCTCTTCACACCCAAGAGCAGTGTCTGCAGCTCTGTGGCTAAGTTTTTTCCACTTTTTTTTGTCACATTGCATGGCTTGTGGGATCTTGGTTGCCCGACCAGGGATTGAACCCGAGCCCTCGGCAACGAGAGCATGGAGCCCTAACCACTGGACCACCAGAGAAGTCCCCTAAAGATCACGTCGTCTGTACAAACTGGAAGAACTGAGAAGTATCAGCCCCTGGGAGCAGCCCTCAACCAATGGGAGTTGGGAGTTGGAGTATAAATGCCCCGGCTCCCTTGCCCCACTGGGTGGGATAACGCTGACATGCATGTTCTACATCTTTCCCAGAGTGTCTCCAGGATACTGAGATCCAGTTGCCCACTGTAGTGGCTGGATTAATAACATACTCATTACTGGTTGCCCTCCCTTCCCTGTCTTGTTGCCCCGTGTCTCCACCAGGGTTTCCTACGCTTCCCAAATAAGCTAGCTGCGCTTGAATCCTGTAGGCAGGGTCTGCCTTGGGGAGAAACTCAACTTAGCCCAGGTCTGAATAGCTGTGATCTGTACAAAGAAGAGGGCACCTCTCTCTGGGGTGCCTTCTGATGCAAACATTACAATGATGGGCGTGGGATATTTCTCCATGCAGAGTGAGGTACCCTATGACAACTTCGAGAACTCTGGGCCATATTAAGGGCACCTGTTGGTTCCAGGCAGGCAAGAGGAAGAAGACAGAAGAGACTGTCTACACCTCTCTGAGGTCCAGGGAAAGGCTATGCCTGGAATTAGAGATGCTGGTTCAAATACATTTGGAAGAATAGAACATTTTGGCCTTCCCCAGCACAAGTAATTACTGGGACTGTGTCTCTGAAAATCACCTAAATGCAAAATCATGAGCATGCCATTTCTATTTAATAATAATTTTATTAAAAATAAAGTTCAGTTCAGTGATGAGAAGGAGCTGGGTAAATTATCTTCCAAACACTTTCTTCTTCCTTTTTCCTTCCCTCTTCCCTTCTCCCCTTTGCTCTGTCCTTCCCTGTCCCTGCAGGCCTGAGAGGCAGAAACCAGCTGGGTGACACCACACAGCTGGGGCCACCATTTAACTCATTCTTGTCCACTGACAGTGAGACAACGGAAAGTTCTAATTGTGAATTTTCTCACAAATCTTCTGACTTAAGGAGGCAATGATAAAGCCTATTGACAGGGTCTTACCCTTTGTGATGCTAGGGGCCCCTCTGACATCTGGGGAAGCCTACAGACCTTTTCTCAGAAAGCAGATTAAGTACATAAAATAAAATACAGAAAAATCAAAAAGGAAGCCAATTATGCTGAAATGCAGTTATAAAAATATTAGAAACCCAGGTGTGTGATAAATGCACATTTATTAATGCATTAAATATGATCTAGTGGCAGGTCTAATAACAACCATAATTTCCAAGTCGTGCTGAGCATATTTCAAGATACCTGCAACAACTATATAACATGATATAAAAATATCTATGATTTCTCTTGGTGATAAACTCATAGATACTCCGAAAATAACAGTGCACTTGCTAAACTGCCGCCAGAGGTGGGTGAAAATAAATATGTGATTTTTTTCCCATCCAAACTGACAGACCCCTTTGGGGATTACCTTCTCACCCCAGATATGAGGCATTTCTTTTTTGCCTTCTAGTTTCTAGAGGAGATGTCAGGCTTTTGTCTTTCTGGAAAATTGCTCTATTGTCCCTGCAGCCACATTCTTAGGGACCGTTTATTGAACACCTACTGTGCTCCAGGCACTTTATTTACTTTAAAAAAATCTATTTAGACCTTCAGGTTCAGGGAGGTGGTTAATCATAGTCCTTGGCTCCTAGCACGTAATGAAACCTGGACCAGGTAAGACCCTGCTTGTGTCTTATTCCCTCTTTCTCTCCCCACCATCATCTCCAATCCTCACTTTCATTCCCTTCCCCCTACAGGCATCCCCTCTGTGGTATGTGCTTGCTATGCGTCTTTATATATGGGCATCGCCGTGTAAAACAGGAAATGCTTTTGTGAGTGGGTTTTGAGTTTCCATGACCAGTGTCATAAACCTCACTCATTTTCTTATCTTTCTTCACTCCACACAATGTCATGCAGAGCTATTGCTCTTGCTGTATATGGATTTTGTGCATTGCTTCTTCCTGCCACATGGTATTTCATAATGTCCATCCACCTTTCTTTTCTTATCCATTCCCCTAAGGATGGACACCCAGGTTGTGTCCAACTCTCCTCCCAGCTGTCCCCAACAACAACTCAATAGTGAGCATCCTTATAACGATGTCCTTCTGGACCTGGGACCATTCCTCTGGGCTCTATACTTGGGGCGGGGGGTGTCACAGTGCATATGCCAATTAAATTGCACTAAACCAAATCAGATTCCTTTTCAGAAAAGCTGCTGCAGTTTACACACCCATCAGCTGTGCCTGGGATCGTCCCTCTCCCTACATCTTCATCAGCATTTGATAGATTCACTTTTTTAACATTGGCCATTTAGATAGTTATAAAGGATCAGGCTCTTTACACACCATTAGCAGATGTTTTTGGTGCCCCAAGTACCAGCTCTTTGGAGCAACTCTGGTATTGGTCCCAGCAGTGATGCATCGGCCTGTGTGAGTTCGGACTCACCCTGCAATTGTGTCTCATCTCAAACACGCAGCATACATCTCTCCATTTTTTTCTGCCTCAAGACCTTTGGAAAGGCCTGGGAACCTGCTCAGCCTGGAAGCAAAGTCCAGAAATGTGGGGGAGATAACTGCACTGGGGACAAATGCTCAACTCAACTAGTGGAGAATAAAACCCCAGCCTCCTGTGTTCCCAGGAGACAATTCTAGGAGGCATCCCATGTCTCTCAGAGGTCCTGATGGAATCCAGCCCCCAGTTTCCTACATTACAGACCTCAATAATTCCTTCTTCTTGTGGCATTTCCTCCTTCCCCTGTTTCTCTCTCCTTCTGTTGCCTCAACCCTTCTTCCTGAGCTCACCTCCCAAATAAAATACCCACACCCAATCTAAGACGAATACATTGTTTCCGTCTGGATGGTACAAAGCAATCTCCAGTGGCTTAAGTGACACTTACCAACATGAATTACTTTGTTACAAAGATCAGGTATCACCAGTCCTCCAACACTAAGAGAGGGAAGGATGAAAAGGAAGGTTTTTAAAAATCTCAAGCTAACATCACATCTTATAAGCCCATACTAGAGTTTATACACCCTAAAGCCTTTCAAAGTAGGAATCCTAGAAATGCCAAGAGCAATAGCAGTACTCACTACAAATAACTCAATTTCGTTTCTTTTCATGGCTGAGTAATATTCCATTGTATATATGTGCCACATCTTCTTTATCCATTCATCTGTCGATGGGCACTTAGATTGCTTCCATGTCCTGGCTATTGTAAATAGAGCTGCAATGAACATTGAAAGAAATGACTTTTCCAGATTTAGGTCCTCGAAATCTCCCTCTACCTTCTGGGTAGAGAATTGGGTAATAGATTGGAAGGGGCAATAGAAGAAGTGGGGGTCTGGTTTTATAGTCAAGGCAAGCAACCAGCCGGGAAGCAGAGATGGTGTGAAGTGAATAGATTCTTAATATCTTTTTGAGGAAACAGGGTTGAGAGTTGCTGGCTGGAGTGGCGAGGGGAGGGAGGGAACGAAGCAGGGACCCCACTGATACTGGACACCAGCCTAAGTCAGAGAATGCCAGGGAAGCTGGTGGGTCACAGGACGATTGCACACTCCCAAGGGGATAGTGGGATCATTAATTAGCTCATATTTGTCTGCATATTCTCACATAAAAGAGCCTTTATAATCCTCAAACGAAGCATGAAATTTTGAGCTGAAGGAGGCCATGTAGTGCAAATGAAGACGGAAATGGTTAGGAGGGGTGGACCAGGGTCATTAGTCAATTACCAGGAGCTGGAATGTCAGCATCTCTCAGAGAGTGGGCACATCTGGTGGTCACAGAGAGTCTTTCAATGACCAACCTCCCACTCCAGGTGACATGGGTTCTTTTATTTCAACCTTAAAATAAAAGCCCTTTCCGTGAAGACAGTACGGTACCTACCATCAGGTTAATTTCTTCAAAAAGGAAGGAAGAACAAAAGGGCATATGGGGGCTTCCCTGGTGGCGCAGTGGTTGAGAATCTGCCTGCTAATGCAGGGGACACGGGTTCGAGCCCTGGTCTGGGAGGATCCCACATGCCGCAGAGCAACTAGGCCCGTGAGCCACAACTACTGAGCCTGCGCGTCTGGAGCCTGTGCTCCGCAAAAAGAGAGGCCGCGATAGTGAGAGGCCCGTGCACCGCGATGAAGAGTGGCCCCCGCTTGCTGTAACTAGAGAAAGCCCTCGCACAGAAACGAAGACCCAACACAGCAAAAATAAATAAATTAATAAACTCCTACCCTCAACATCGAAAAAAAAAATAGGGCATATGGAAGGCGTCTTAGGCAGACTATCAGTGATTCTGATAGTAATCACTCAAGCTATTTAAACCTGAGGCAACTTCAACAGTCTTCAGAGATGTTCTCCCAGCTGTGTGTGCACTGGGAAGAAGGGTAAGACTGGGGAGTGCCGGGAGGCCTGGGGAAGGGTGGGAGAGGCAAAACATTCTTCCCAGGAAGCGAGGCCAATAGACCAAGATTAGATGGAAGTGTCACCTTCTGGACATTTGATATTTGCCCCTCTCTTTTATCTGAACATTCTTTTCTGGTGGCTCAGACAAAGCATCAAAAGTGATATTAAAATGCTAGTTAGGAAACATCACCTCCAACAAACCCTGTTCATCAAAATGTTAGTGCTCTCTCCAGGGGCCTCGTGTTCGGTTTGTCAACAAGCTGAGGCCATTGAGCTGGGCCTCCGTGAGGCCCAAGAGCATGATTTAATTAATATCCTACCCATAATACCTTGCTGGGTTTATGCAAACAAATCCCTGTCACTCCTCACCTTAGGATTTACCCTCTCCTTGATGCAAGTGTTTATTTACACACAGTTTGACCTCATCATGGTGTTCAGCAGATGTGGGTCTTACTTATTTGCATTGTTTTGTAACAGTTGCAAAATTCATTAGTGGCTCAGGGAGAAATCCTCTGTGGACTGCCCCAAAGATAGGTGAAGTAAGAGGGTTCACACTAATTAATCCTCCCTCTTCGGCAATGCTGGATATTAATGATAACATAGTGCCCCTTTCAGAAACTGCCTGGATCCGTTCAAAATCTTGTGGTCGCAAGTGACAGAAACGGACTCTTGGCTACCTTGGGCAGAAGGGAATGTGATGGGATGCTATTGGGAGTTTAGAGCAATGAGGGAAGGCAGGAAACCTAGTCAGGAACCCAGCTGGGCAGCAGGCACTCTAGAGGTCAGGATGGGTACCACTCCTGGGGCAAATGAATCTCCTCCAAGCCCTCTTCTTGCTTTGTGTCACCCTGCTCACCATTTGAGATTCTCCCGGAAGATTAGGGCCCCCGCCTGCCCTTTGATGGATTAAGGTAGTGAAGGAGAGAGCTCATTGGCTTCCACAGGGAGTGGGCAGGCCCCTTGATTATCCCCCCTCTCACCACTCACACAACATGACATGGGAGAGGAAATTTCCCACAAGCAAAACCAGTGGGCGGCTAGAAGAGGGAAGCAGGCGTGCAGGGCCATGGTGCAAGAATATCCAGCACGGTCCCTGTTGTCTGTAAGCCAAGGCCAGTTTCCAAGCCCTGTAGGCATCGAATGTTTTGCTGCAAAATGTCATATGGAAGAAGAAAATGAGAGGAACTGGGATTATTCCACTCAACGAAGAAGGCTCAGGTTGGGATGAGGTAATGGCGTATGAGCCCACCATCTCTCTGTGAAGGCAAAAGCATTGTTGGGCTGAGGACTTTTGCTCATTCCTCAGACCAACTTAATTGTAAGATGTGTGGTATGGGGACTGTCATCCCGTTTTACACAGTCAAGAAAGATGGGTCTTTCTCCTCACGCTTTTTGCTCTGTGGCAAGCTACTTCTCCAGGAGGAACTTTCCCTTGACAAGTACTTACCTGGAAAATAATGGCCAGCTTGTTTGCAGCTATGCTGAAAGCTAAAATCGAAAAGATGGGCTTTCTGACAGACATGGTGATCAGGCAACCAAATGATAAAATGACCTCATACATTCAACACACTTTTACTGCATATCTGCGATGTGCAATCCAGATAAGAGCGGGAAGAGGGTTTTATGGGCAGCGTTTAAGAGCAAGGCAGGTGGAGACAGAGGCTTCCCCAGTTCCTGGGTTGTCCTGGGGCAGGCACCCCTTCCTCCTCTGCAGCCACTGATCCCTGGCACAGGGGGCGTCTTGTCTGTAAGAGTCCGAGGGGGCACAGCAATGACTGCAAAGGCTCATCAGACAAGGGTACTTTCGTTGAAGGTCAAGGCTAAGGATGGGGCTGGGGAATGGAAGGACCTTGAAGTCCCGAAGGCAGAAAGGGCAGGGCTGGGTCAGCCCTGAGCACATCCTGTCCTTTCCACTTGAGAAGACTTCTTGGAAGGAAGCAAGGTTTTGGAAGCTTTTGAGAGCAAAGAAGTAAGAGGACATGGTAGATAGCCCGGAGGGAAAGGGACCGTCCCCTCTGCCTCCTCGCCAGCTCCCAGGGCTTCCAATCCCCTCAGCATGATGACGACTTCCAAATGTGGATCTCATGGCCAGACCACTCTTTGACTCCAGACTTACACATCCAACAGTCTCAAAATCCACAGGATAGAGGTGTATTTCTCACTCATGCAAATGTCCAGAGGTAGGCAGTTCAGGGTGGGGTTGGCCATTCTCCTCCAAGAAATCCGCAGGGACCCAGCCTCCTTCTATCTTGTTTCATCTTGAATGATTACTTCTCAAGGTCATTTTATGGTCCAAAATGGCTGCTGTGGCTCCAGTTATCACATTCATATTCCAGGCAGCAGGAAAGATGAGGGTAAGCCTCCTCCCTTTAAGGGCACTTCCTAGAAGTTGTGCATACCATTTCCACTTATATCTATCGGCCAAAACTTACTGGTTATAGCTAGCTGTGAGGAAGGCTGGGAAATGTTGCCTTTATCCCAGGTAGCCACATGGTCAGTTAAAATTTGGGGTTTTGACTCTGAATAAGGGAAAAGAGATTAGGGTTCAAACCCCTAGGAGTCTCTGCCAGAACCCCAATCTAAATGGGGTTCTTTTCTTATTAAATGTTTCCATAGCTTTGTCCACCCCTCCTTCAATAATTCATCCCATTTGTACTTGCTTAGAGTCTATTTACATTGCTAGACTTTTGAGCTACCTGATGGCAGTGATCTGACCAGTTTTGTTCTTTTCTTCATTTCCAGTGCCTAGGCAGTGGAATGAAAATTGCCTCTCATGTGGGTTCCCATAGCATAGGGGACATCCTTATGTTACAGCAACCACAAGAATGCACTGTGCGTGTGTGTGTGTGTGTGTGTGTGTGTGTGAATTTTTGTTTTTATTGGGTTATAGGAAATGGGATGAGAAATGTCACCTTGGACTATGTCCCCCAGGGAATGTCCACCCTAATCTTCCTGGAATGGTTTTTGTGTTGTGGTGTTTTTTGAGGTTTTAAATTTAAAATAATAAATTTTTATCATTTAAACATTACTAATGCAGATATTTTACTGTAAAAACTGAAGCTCGGGACTTCCCTGGTGGCACAGTGGTTAAGAATCCACCTGTCAATCCAGGGGACACAAGTTTGATCCCTGGTCTGGGAAGATCCCACATACCGTGGAGCAACTAAGCCTGTGCGCTGCAACTACTGACCCTGTGCTCTACAGCCTGTGAGCCACAACCACTGAGCCCGTGTGCTGCAACTACTGAAGCCCGTGTGCCTAGAGCCCGTGCTCTGCAACAAGAGAAGCCACCGCAGTGAGAAAGCCTGCACACCGCAACGAAGAGTATCCCCCGCTCGCCGCAACTAGAGAAAGCCCACAGGCAGCAACAAAGACCCAATGCAGCCAAAAAAAAAAAAAAAAAAAGTGAAGCTCTCTAGGGGTAGACAACTGGACTGAATTGTTCATGCCTCCTCTATCCCTCCCTACTCTTTTTTTTTTTTTTTTTTTCTTTTTGCGGTATGCGGGCCTCTCACTGTTGTGGCCTCTCCCGTTGCGGAGCACAGGCTCCGGATGCGCAGGCCCAGCGGCCATGGCTCACGGGCCCAGCCGCTCCGCGGCATATGGGATCCTCCCAGACCGGGACACGAACCCGTATCCCCTGCATCGGCAGGCGGACTCTCAACCACTGCGCCACCAGGGAGGCCCCCTCCCTACTCTTTGCTCTGCCCCTTGACTTTGGGGCTTGGCCATTGACCTGCTTTGGGCAATGAGATGTTAGCAGAAATGAAGCAAGCAGCACCCTGAAATGCGATTGTGCGGTCATGCTTTCCCTGTAGCGTTGCTGCCATCACTGTGAGAAGAACTTCCCCAAGGAAATGGCCACCCCTTCAGGTGGCCATGACAGCAGACCTGACCCAGTCTGAAGAAGAGTTTTCCAGCAGAGTACCAGGCCAGATCAGCCAACCCACAGTCAACCAACAGATATGTGAGTATGAGCTGTTTTAAATCACTGAGGTTTGGGGTTGTTTGTTACGGCAGCAGTGGCTGACTAATACACTCCCCTTCCTCTACCTCTCTCACTCCATTTTAACTCCTCAAAGGTAATTGTGTTCACATCCTCTCAGACCCTTACTCTGCTTGTACACACGTATTTCTGTGTATGTAACTACCTCTGTGACTAAACTATGAACTTCTTAAAAGCTGGACTGGATCTTATTTATTTTTACCTTTTCCCCTTGGAACAGTGATTGAAAATACAGTAGAGTGGGAAGACAGGTTTTGGCACGTACAATTTCTACTCAATAATGTACTAGCTGTGTGACCTTGGCTAAGCCATGTGACCTTGTTGTGCCTCACTCCTTTTATCTGTGATGTGGGAATATGAAAATCTACCTGACATGGTTGTAGAGAGGATTCCAATTTGTAAGCGTGACTCTCCTAGCAGGGCACCTGGCAAAGAGCGTGCATTAAAGAGCTGGCATCCTTTAGAGTAGGTTCAGAATACATGAATGTTGCTGTTTAAGTGGATGTGCCTGAGATAAATAAAGAGCTGGTGCGGACTATGCAGTGGTTCAGGTCCCTCGAGCGATGGAAGTCTCCGTCCAGCCTTGAGCGCCCTCCTTGTCTTGTCACTGTTCTTTGCTTTGAGTGAATCTAACCTCACAGCCAAGTTTCATGAGAGGACAAGCAGCTTGTCCTTTGGGTGTCAGCTGAGGGAGTGAAAAGTGCATACTGGTCCACCCATCAGGAGCCCTGGGTTCTGGGGGTTACCTCAGTCCATTGGGCAAACCACTCAGCTGTCATCGCTTGAGCCCAACACCAACCCACGAGCCACGGAGATGCCGTTATCCCCACTTTGCTGATGAGGAAACTGAGGCATGGAAAGATTTGCTGACTTACCAAACAACACAACATCAATAAGTGGCAGAGACAAGAGCAGACTCTTAACCTAGTGTTTTCCTACTATACCTCACTGCCTCCCAGACTGTCAGGAAAATTATGTCATCTGACCCAAGAATTCTCCTCTGGAAGCTCCTCCCAGCCTGTCTATTTGAAGATAAAAACAACCACAAATTCAGTTTACATCTTCTTTTATTCCCTAGCCTATTTGAGCCAAGGCTGAATGGTGCCAATTTGCCTATGGTGGTTTTTATGATGTGGGCTGGGTTCACTGGGGACTGCTCTGAAACCATCAAATTCATTTCAATTAGAAGTGTAACTTAATGTCCAATTTTCCAACCAGATTCCCTAGGTAAAAGAAGACCATTTTGTTTGCTGAGCTGCCTCTACCCGATGCACACTATTTCTGGGTACCAATTATGCCCAGTTGTGCACCCTGGCTAAGGCATTTTCTCCAAGTTAAAGGGAGGCACAACTCAATCAAAAGAGAGGTGGGAGAATCAGCATGGAAAATGGGGGTGTGTGTGAAATTTGAACCAGGGTTAGATCAATTCCAGAACGTTGCCCAGGGATTCCTAAAAAGAACCCAGGGAAAAGTAAATACATCTCATCCTTATTAACACTCCAAGCCCTTAAATGAGTCCTGATGTTAATCCCTAAGAGATGCCTAAATGCCTATTTCAAATTGTTGCCCCACTTGTCTTATAAAACAACTTGTACTTCTTTTTATTCTCTCCATGTTCAAAAATCAAGGAAATTCCTTTTGCAGTCTAGGGCCAAGGAACAACCCAGGCCTGGCTTTGATTACTGAAAGCTGGAGAATTTTGAGTGAAAGCTGCAGCCGGCTGCCAGCCTTGTTATTAGTAATAAGCATCAAGCCGTTCTCGGGAGATCAGGGGCCTTTTGAGGATGTCAGACAGCGGCCCGCACTTCCCCTCGACAGCACCTGCAGTCACCACTGGAGGTATGGGCCTGTCCAGAACTCCATTTCCCCTTGGCTGAATCGGCAGCCGTAACCAACAGAGAAATAACCCCTTATATTTATATAATATCTACCTACAAGCGACTCCAATTGCCATCCTCCTGTTTAAGATTCTACAACGGTTCCCCATTGTCCCTCAGAGCAAGTCCAAGTGCCTGGGCTTATTTTTCTAGGTCTTGTGACAACAGACCTCACCTCAGTTACGCAGGGGCTTTTTTCTTTTTTTTCTTTTTTTTAAAAAACAGCTTTCCAGGCCAGACATTCTTCTGCAGCCGAAGAGGGTTATTATGGAGGGAGTAGAAAGATCTCCAGAGCTGGAAGGCTTGGTTCAAACCCCAGCTCTACCCCAACTATAGGACCAGGGCAGGCAAGTTACGCTCTTTACCCAGGAATCAGTTCTTTTCTCGTGTATAAAACGATGCATTCCGAGTAGATGATCTAATCTAGCATGTCCTTCGACAATCTGAAATCTTACAATTTTCCTCTCCATCCATAGTCTTTTTCTTCCCTTCTTGCCTCTGTCTTAGAGGTTGGATGAGCTAAGATGTTTGCTTCCCAGCCTCTCTTTCAGCTGTCAGTGGCCAAGTGATGCAGTTCTGGCTGACAAGGCACAGGGAGGTCTGCTGGGGTGGCGGATGGCTGTGGCGCCCCATGTCACATGCCCTTAGCCCACCTCTGATTTCAGATGCAGCTGCAGTGGATGGTTTCGTGTCCTTTGGACTCACTTCACGCAGACAGCAGCTAACTTCCAGTGTGCACTGTGCACCTTCTTGCTCTCTACTCTGGGGCTTCTCTGATGCTATGTAAGCTCACTGGACCTGCACACAAGTAAAGCCCGGAGGTGTGGGGTTCATGCTCTTGGAGTCGACCCTCAGTCAATGGGGGACAGGGCCTGGTGGGGAGATGCTCCAGCCACCTTCAGGGGTGGACAGGTACCCCTGTCTTTCAGGGGTACACTTCTGGGAGGCATTGCGTACACCTCTTTGGAGGGCCAGGTGGACCTGAGCCCCCATTACCCATGGCAGCAAACTCCTTAGCAGATCTTCCTGTCTTTTTTTCCTTCCCTCTCTTACTCTCTGTTCTTCCTCTTCTGCTTTCCAGGAATCAGTTGCCAAATACACTAGGGGTGCACAAGTTTTTGTTTTGGGCTTTGATTTTGGAGCAACCCAAACTAAAATAGCTGGCATCACCTTCTCTCTTTCTTCTATCTTGAATGCAGATACAGATGTGATGGCTGGAGCCAAGCAGCCTTTTGGGGACCAGCGTGAGGGAAAGCCTAAGAAAGTGGCAGAAATGTCACCTCTGACATATTTGAGTGACTGAATCAACACCAGCAACTGGCAACTTGTAGATTTCTTGTTATATGAAACTTACCCCTATTTATTTAAGCTATCGTTACTTGGATATTTTCTGACTTATAATTGAACACAATCCTAATTGATATATTAGTTTTGCTCCAATATACTATAATCATTTTTAATCTCTGTGTCTTTGATCATGTTGTTCTCTTTACCTGAAACACCCCCTCCACTCCTTTCTGTTGTTCTACATTGTCTTTTTCTTTTATGAATCAGATGGATACTCACCTCCTCCTAACTCCTTCCCTGAAAAGAACCATGGCCTTTTGCCTTCTATAAAATTCTTTAATACCTTTGTATATGTAGAGCCAAATGCAATCTTGTTTTCACCACTAGGTTACACTACTTCCATCCAGCATTCATTAGACATTCTCTTGCAACGTATTTATTGATGTATGTGGACTCTCTCCTCTGTTAAGGTGTTATCAGTTTCGTATATCTCAATGCAGGAAGCACTGACCTTCGTACATATACTGTTGCAATAATAATTGCAGTTAACAGTGATCCTGCACTCACTGTGGGCTAGGCACTGTGCTAACCTCGTCCGTAGCATTGACTTACTGAGTTTTCACAACAGCCCTGCAAAGCAGTGTGATATTCCCATTTTTCAGATGAGGAAACTGAGACCCAGGGAGGTGGAGACACTAGCCCAAGTTCCCACAGCTTAGGAAGTCACAGAGCTGTGATTTCCACCTTGGTCTTTTTCCCTGCAAGGCCCAGCTGCAAGAACTCCCCTCTTCTGTGAGTCATGGATTTTAACCTGCACGAGGAATGGGTGTAAGGAAGGTTTGCAGAGGGAGCATTTTACTAGGAATCAGACTACCTGGGCCCTTGTACCCGCTTTGCTGGTTACTTTGTCATATAAACTCAATCAAGTGGCTTCACAGCTCTGAGTTTCAAAATCCACATTTACAAGTTGGGGATAAAAATAACTCCAGTTCTCACCTGAAGAGACTTTTGTGGGGATGGCATGAGTTCGAGTATGTAAAAGTCTTTTGTGAACAGTGAGCAAAGCAGCTGGAGACAGAGGTGATGGGTGATATGGTGGAGATGGTATTGAGACCAATACTGGGTGGCAACACGTGGGCCTCGATGACACCAAGTCACAAAGTGATTCCAAATATTCAAATTCTCATTGTGGAGAAGGTTAAGGATTATTATCTCAACGAGTTACTTTCAAGTATATTTTCCTTTCTACCAGAGTGCTATATCATACAAGTCTGTCTAAACAAATTTAAAAGTACAATACAAATTCTAAGTGGCACAAAAGCATGGTGTTATAGTTTAAATGGTGGCATATGTGTCCTGATTGGTACGTAAAATACTGGAAGGTCTTATAACTGATGTATCTCAGATTCAGTGAAATACCCCTGCCACAAAGGAAAAATGTAAGGGTCATGAGAACATGTAATGAGGCATCTTACCCTATCAGGAGTCTCAGGGAGGGCTTCCCTGAGGAAGTGACATTAAGGTCCATGAAAGGAGAGGAAGCCGGGAAAGGACCACTGAATCTTCCTAAAAAGGACGAAAGGAAAATATAGCCCCCATTTCATCCCGCTCTCACGGGATTTCCCTACCCGTGTCTTCGGCAGGCGGGACTAGCAGTTCCCTTACATGCAGTTCAAGGCCAGCTGTGTTGTATTTGGTGATGACCCTGCTTCTTAACCTGGGGATGAATGACACTGGCTGAGGCGAGGAGAACCCAGCTTTTAGGGGCAGGTAAAAAAAAAAAAAATATATATATATATATATCAACAGCCATTCTCCAGCTGAAAATGCCTCAATTTGCTGCTCTTAACTCTGTGCCCGATTCTGACACTGATTTCTCAGATCTTCAGCCTTCTTTTGGTTTGGGGCTTCATTTCTGTGAGCTTATGGCCTGACAGCACCGCTAGAAGAAGGATTTTTAAAATGCTGCTTTGCAGCAATGGGAAGGGATTGCCGATCGTGGGCACATACAGAAAAGGGTCAACCCGAGACTCTGGAGGTCTCCAAAGTGAACTTCAAACCAAGAACTAGATGAAGGTGAAAACAAAACAAAATGGCATCTTTGTGATACATAGACAACAACAGACTAACCAATAAGCAGCCAGATGGAAAAGGAGGGAGCTGGCCTGATGCCACTAAGATCTCTGCCAGTCTCGTATTCTAAAATTATGAAAAACACATAGCAGTGGCATTGGAGAGGAAGGCAAAGAGTCCGTGCCACGTGGGTTTAGAAATCACACCAACACGTTGAAGGTCTACCGCATGGTCAGTGCGGTTGCTAAATATTCTGTAAGGAGACAGAGAAATGTAAACCTGAACACTCGAGTCTGCAGTCGGGTCTGGGAGGTGACACGTGTGAAAAAATGAGACAAATTCCAATTTGTCTAGTTTCTCAATGCTCCTTGAGAAACTGCTACAAGGAGAGCCAATGGGAATTCACAGAGGGAGAGTTCAGCTTGGGATGGATGGAATGCTGTCAGTCAGCTATTGCCACAATAATTCTGGGTAGCTGCCCCATGCTCCCCTTACAAAATCTCAGTGACATGTAACAATAATCATTAATTTCATTACTAGGTCTGCAAGTTTCGGCTACTCTGGCCGGGCTCACCTGATCTCAGCTGGGTTTGCTGTGGCTCAGCTGGATGGCTCTGCTGACCTTGGCTGGGCTCACTTGTACGTCTGAGGGTCTGCTTGTTATCAGCTGATCTAGAAGGGCTTCAAGTGGTGTGACGGAGGTCACTTGGCTCCGCTCCTTATATCTTCCTTCCTCTCGCTGGCTGGCCCAGGCGCGTTCTGCTGACAATAGTTTGGGTCCAAGAGCACACATGGAAGCATTGTATCACTCTGCTAACTTCCCGGAAGACGAAGAAGGCCATCTGCGGAATGAGCTTCGATAGCTTAGAAGATGTGCTGCCCCCAAGCTGAGGGACTGTTTTCTTCACACCTCAACTTGTCATCACGTGGTCCAGCAGAGGCTCACCGAGCCGCTTCCACGGCAGTCTGCACAAGTGGTTTGCATGCTAACCTCCAGAATGTTCCAGCCTCGTCAGATAGTTTCGGGGTCAGTGGAGAAGGGGAGGTGGCACTTCAGGCTTTGACCCTGCATGGGGATGCAATGCGATAACCCTTCATGGTGATTCTGGTCTGATTTTCTGAATTAATGCTCAAGAGCTATTTCAGACCCAGTTTAGGCACCACCCCAGTTCTGCTGGTGCCCATCTCTCCCTCCCTCTAGCCCTCGGGCACCTGTGTTTGTCAGGCAGAGCAGCCTCAGTGACTACTCCCGTCCCTGCGCTTGTGAAGTGCCTCACTGGGCTTCAGCCTGGCCTCCAGCTGCCACATCTCCAGCACCAGGTCTAAACCACAAAGGCTTTGGTTTCCCTAGAAGCTTCTGGAGAGGCTGAAGAACACAGCCTGGAGGCGTGGGGGAGTTAACACCTTCTGGGGTGAGCTGTGACAAGTGGCAGGAAGGGACTGGCTTCACGGCCCTCCCACTCCCATCAGAGGTCCAGATGCAGTGGTTCCACAGAGCTTTTTTTTTTTAACGTCTTTATTGGAGTATAATTGCTTTACAATGGTGTGTTAGTTTCTGCTTTATAACAAAGTGAATCAGCTATACATATACATATGTTCCCACATCTCTTCCCTCTTGCGTCTCCCTCCCGCCCACCCTCCCTATCCCACCCCTCCAGGCGGTCACAAAGCACCGAGCTGATCTCCCTGTGCTATGCGGCTGCTTCCCACTAGCTATCTATTTTACATTTGGTAGTGTATCTATGTCCATGCCTCTCTCTCACTTCGTCCCAGCTTCCCCTTCCCCCTCCCCATGTCCTCAAGTCCATTCTCTACATCTGCATCTTTGAAGGCCATTATTCAGTCTATCACGAGGCCTGTTCTTCCCTCTCTAATGGAGCTATTTCACGCACCAGCCCCAGAATGTTTCCTAGCACCCCCTGCCCATGTCCTAACCACACCCCTTCAGTACTTAACATTTTTGTGCATGCGGGCGCTTTCCAACTGCCTCCACCTGCTTCTCTCTCCGCCTGAAGGCTTTTGGCCACTGGGGCCTGCTCTGCCTGTGTATATGGCGGGGGGCGGGAGGTGGGGGAGGAGAAGTCAAGGAATTGACGTCCCCTCCCGCCCTTCCCTCTCAACCCTGAGAGCAAGGCCTTAAGCAATGCCTGACAGCATCTGGTGGATCAATACCCCAGCTCTCTTGTTCCTTGGTTGGGATAACTGAGGTGTGTCCTACACTGCCTCCCACAGGTCCACAGAGGGATTGCTCTCCGGTTGCTCACAGTGATAAGTAGCTTGATAACACTCCCTTTGTTGGCTACCTTCCCTGCCCCGTCTCTCTTACTCCACTCTCCTACTGGCGTGTTCTAGAATGATCTCCCAAATAAACTACTTGCACTTGAATCCTTGCCTCTAAACTAAGACACGCAATTTGCAAATATTTCTTCCAAGCCTTGTTCATGCAGTTCTCCTGCCTGAAATGTCCCTTTTCTTCTCATGCCCAACTGCTCATCTTTCTAAACCCTCTTCAGCCCTGGGGTCTCCCCCAGCACCTCTGTACCTACCAACCTCTCCTCTTCCTGCCCATCCCAAGTGATCACAATAGGCTATTATCTGTACAAATAATCGAGAGAGACAGCGTGGCATAAATGTTAAGACAGTGGATTCTGAAGCTAGACTATATGGATTCAAAACCTTCTCCACCACTTACTAACTGAGTGATGGTGAGCAGATTACTTAATCTCTACAAGCCTCAACATGGGGGTGGTAATTGAACCTACCTCCTGGGCTCGCTGTAAGAAACAGATGCTAGCAGAGGCAGCCTTCTTAGTACAGCACTGGGCACACAGCAAACACCTAATAAGTGGTGGTTATTACTGGTCACTTTAACAAGTTAGTATCCAGTGCACTTTTAGCATTGCACGAGCCTCTTTCATATACGTATCAAATGGGTAATCAAACAATTAATTCTGAGGAGAGTTCAATAGCATTTTCTCCTCTGGAAGGCAAGCTCTTTGAAAGCAGGGACTAGTCTGTGTTTACCTCTGCTTATACACAGTGCCTGGAGTGGTGAATTGGTGTTTGACAATATAGATATATATTTTTATTATTATTTATTTTTGGCTGCATTGGGTCTTCGTTGCTGCACATGGGTTTTCTCTAGTTGCGGCGAGCGGGGGCTACTCTTCGTTGTGGTGTGCGGGCTTCTCATTGCGGTGGCTTCTCTTATTGCGGAGCACGGGATCTAGGCGCACGGGCTTCAGTAGTTGCGGCACGGGGGCTCAGTAGTTGTGGCGCACGGGCTTAGTTGCTCCGTGGCATGTGGGATCTTCCCGGACCAGGGCTCAAGCCCGTGTCCCCTGCATTGGCAGGCGGATTCTTAACTACTGCGCCACCAGGGAAGCCCTGACAATATTTTTAAATGAATATTATATCTAAAGGACAGAAGGAGAAAGGAGAAGGGTCTGAAAAAGGGCGAGGGAGGAAGGGACCACATGGGGAAAGACAATCAGCTTCTTTGTAGTTCTCCCTGGAGCTCATCGGATGCCTGAGAGGGCAGGCTGAGTGGGGCAAACAGCCAGGAAGCCCTGGGCAGCACTGAGAACCAGTTTTGCCTCTGGCCCTGTGATAGACAGGGATACGCCACTGCTCAGATCCCGAGGCAAGGAAGGGCTCCCTGCCCAGCTGCGAGGCGTGTGGTCAGCACACAGCCTCTAGCTGCCAGCTCCTTCAGGGAGCATCTCAGCTGCTGAGAGCTGTCTGGCCTGAGGTCATGCCTTTCCCCAGGGCGGGCCACGTCCTGCGACTGAGCAGTGGGGGAGTGTAAAGGGCCAGACATTTCTGCCCAACGTGAGACTTCCTACGGGCAATCCTTGTCCAGAGCACCCCACTGGGTTGGCCGAGTCTTAGGTGCACATGGCAGCTAGACCCTCCCTTCCCACCTGCCCCCCCACTCCTGCTTCCTTCCCCTTTTCCACAGGTGTTGATCTCAAACAAACTTCTTGACCCACAAACTCCACCTCTGCTTCCACAAAGCACAACCTGTGATCGGAACAAAGACTCAACCTCCTTCCAAGTTCAAGATCATGCTTGAAGCTCTCTTTGGAAGTTCAGGGACCCAGAACCACCTTCTTGTTTTCTTCTCTGGCAGTTTAACTCCTCAGTGATGTTAAGTGTCCTGACTTAAGCCTGAGAATATTCTGAGCTCACTGTCCTTTGGCCCAAAGAGAGCTGTTTATCTTTCAACTTCACTTAGAATGGTAAATTAAAAAAACCTCATTAATTCAGACTGTTCTTATTTGGAATTTGTGATGATCCAGAGAGGGGCCCCCCCATGGATGTTTGTTTACGTTTGCATTATCAGGGAAAAAAGAGCCTGCCAAGCCAATGGCGAATGTGAGCATGATTGTAAAGGAACCATTTCAACAACTTTAAGGAGGAGAAACACCCTTCTCTCGCTTTAAGAGCATCAGTTTACAGGCAGAAATTCATGTGATATTCTTATCAGTTTACTGATCTCAAAATACTTTTTAAAGCAACCCATTGGTGGTCTAGTTGGCATCGCTCTATGTTAAATTCAGTTTGACATTTACTGAGCTCCTATTCCCTGTGGAGCATGAGATAGGTCCTGTGGGACATACTGAGATGAAAACAATGCAATCTCTATGGATGAGGAGTTTACAATCACAGTAGATGCTATCACCGCATTCAATTTTTTTGTTTTGCATTTCTTCTCAAATGTTAAAAGTGTTTCGTAAATATCTAGCCCCAGCCTCAAGCCTGGTATATACTAACTATACAGTAAGTACTTGTTAAACAAGAGAACTCTGAGTCAGACTGTCCTCCCCCACTCACTGCTCACCCAGCACCTGCAGAATTTGGTCCCTAGAGCCCCAGCAGGTTGTATGTTCCCTCCTGTGACATCGAGGAATGCCTCATAGAGCTCGCTCACTCTCCCAAGGCTGTACACATCACAGAGGAAATCCTCGCCCACAACAGTCAGCTGTGATCTCAACCTTTTTGAAAAAGGCCCCTGTTTAAAATGGCAGTCGTGACCTTGGCTCTGCGGGCTTTGCGGGGACAGAGCTGGCTGGGTTTCTGGCCTGAGGCTCAGCCTGCAGGCATCCAGAACTTCCAGACAATTACCATTCCCCTGGAATTGCCCTCACTCCTGATTGCTATTGGTTAATTAAAGAAACCTAGGCTCCAGACTATATTACCCACTCATATGTCACATCCGATGTAACTAACGAGTTTTCAGCAGAACAGGGTTTTGTGTGTGTGTGTGTGTGTGTGTGTGTGTGTGTGTGTGTGTGTGTGGCAATGTTGTTAAATTTGATGCACAATGCTTCTCTCCACAGAGAGGGGTTCCCTTTCTCCCCTGTGACTTTTCAGCCGCTGTACAAATGCTTGAGCTCTGCCAGCTGTAATTCTGCAAATTTTCTAGTGTCACCCAAGAGGTTTTTACCTTAATCATGCCACCTTGACTTTTTTTGCACTTAGTAACTCCTCACCCAAAGGGCCTCAAACACGTCCTAAACTCTCTAACTATTACCAGTTTAGAGAGATAGTCCTCTTCCCTTCTGGCAGAGCAGACGACTAAAACACCTGGTCTAATGAGACTCATCTAGTCAGAATTGAGTTTGTTCTATTTAATTCAATTCAATAAGTGTCCAGCACCAACCTAGGTGCTTTGGGGATGGTAAACAGAGACAGGGTCCCTGCACTCAAGGTATGGTCTTGTTGGAGAAATAACAGAAGATTTCTATAACATTTGCAGAACAATATATAGTTGACCCTTGAACAACATGGGTTTGAACTGCACAGGTCTGCTTCTAGGTGGATTTTTTTTTGGTAAATGCGTACTACAGTACTGTGTGATCCGAGATTGGTTGAATCTGTGGGTGCAGAACGGCGGATACAGAGGGCTGACTGTAAAGTTCTATGCAGATTTTCGACTGCGTGGGGGTCAGAGCCCCTAAGCCCCCCACCCGCCGTTGTTCACGGGTCAAATATAATTCACGCAAAAAATATTTATTGCGCGTTGTATTAGTTAAGGGCTCAGGCGCTGTAAGAAAAAGGACCCCTAGTGCAGTGGCTTACAAAACAGAGGAATTCATCTGTCTCTCATGTAACAGTTCTAAGGTCAGTGGTCCAGATTTACAGGGCAGCTCAGTTCTATGTGGTTCTTCAGGAACCTGAGATCCTTTGCTGTTGGGCCCTTCCACCCACTAGGGTGCTGCTCTCATCTGTAAGGTCAGTGCCTGGTCAGGGGCACATTTGTGTCCTAGCTTGGGGGAAGGTGAAAGGTGAATTTCAGGGCCAGCAGTTTTTAAAGCGAGTGAGGCAAAGTTCCACACACATCTTCCACTTTCGTTCCATTGGGGATGACTTAATTGCATGGCCATATCTAGCTGCAAGGGAGGCTGGAAATGGCAATTCTACTTGGGTGCCTATATGTCCAAGGAGGAAAGGAAGAATGGACTTCGAAGAGCAACCAATAGTGTCCCATAAGCATATACTGTATGCCAGAGACTTCCAGATCCCACAGTCACAGCAATGATCAAGAAGACATGGCACTGACCTCAGAGAACTTAGATTCCAAGGGGAAAGAGAACAATGAATCGACTACCAAAATAGTTTTGAAGTAGGATGGTACCCAGCTCTGATACCAGGGCCTGCATTCTTAAGCATTTTGCTCTATGAGCCCTGGTCTTTGTCTTTTCAAACACTTTTGCTTAACATTTGCCAAAGATTTCCCACAAGCTCAGGATAAAATCCAGATTTTGTTAGCAGCACCCTGGGAGAGCTGGCCCTGCCTGCCTAGTTTAGTTTCCCTGGGCAGATTGCCCTCACACCCTTGGCTTCAGTCATGATGAACTCCTTGTAGTTTCCCGAAAGCAGACAATCCTTTCATCCTTCTATGCCTTTGCCCAGGCTCTTCTGTCTGTCTATAACGCCCTTCCATGAACAGTACCTGGTACCCTCTCCCTACCCCCATACCCCTTACCAGCCCAGATGGCCTTGAAGTCCAAGCAATTAGACTTGCTGCTTTCACTCTCTTCCCATCATATCCGGTGCATGTCTCAGTGAGGCACGGGACTTTGTGTGAGGTGATGGAAAACACCCAGCCTTGGCAATCAGACAGATGAGTCCAAATTCTAGCTTCACCACCCACTGTAACCTCGTGAAGGTACCAGATTTCTCTGCCTGGAGATAATAACTCTGTGAAGGGGGATGGGCTTGGTTCAAACTGGGTTTCTTTATCCAGTGCCAGGAACCAAGCAGATGCTCAGCAAAGGGCAGCTTCTGTACGGCCTTCATATGCCTGGCTCCCTTACGATATGGTGAGCTTCTTGAAGCAAGGACTCCACTTCAGGGTCCCGGGGTCTGGAGCAAAGGAGGTACTGGATTCCTGTCTGTGAGATGAGTAGATGGCTTAATAATGTTAATTCATACTAAGATGTGGATTCATTACTTTTTTCTGTCCCTTTCAGGGGCATTTATATTTTTTAAAGGACCACAGGAGGATAGAAATGTTTCCTCCAAAGAAATGACTTTCCAGTGGAATTTTACACAAGCAATTTTGTAGCAAAAGAACCTGGGTTCTTGCAAATTCCAGCAATTCACCAGTTATCCTTCCCAGCTACTGCTGAGTTCCATCCTAACCAGGCGACTGACATCCATCTCTGGCAAACCATTCTGTCTTCTTCCCCACCAGGGAAGCACCTAACTGCTTTGTGCCCTGCTCCCAGTCAGAGGGTGAAAATACATCAGGATAATTAATTTACATGGAACTTTCAAATACTGGGGTCTGGGAAAAGGACACCTTGGGGGAGGGGTTAGAAGACCTAGATGCCCTGTCCCTCGCCAGCTGTGTGACTTTCCCCAAAGCCCCTCTAGTCTCTGAGCTTCCGTTCACCCATCTGCAAACTAAAGTGGCCCATTAGGACAGGTGGTGTGTAAGGTCCAATGGGACATCCTGGGTCCCGCGACGAGGCTGTGTCGATACAAGGCAGCATTCTCAACTTGGCTCATTTCTCAAAAGGCCACAATTGGCATATTCAGACAGAAGCCATGTGTGCTCAGCAACACTAAGGATGCTGCAGAGACTGCATTTCCCCACGGCCCAGAACCAGAGTGCCAGCTCACCGTGCCCTGCTCCACAGCCTGCCTCTCCTCTACCCTCCCCTGATGACTGCAGCCAAGGCTGAGATCTCTGGTTACAACTCTTGCTTTTCTTTCCTGTCCAGCCCCAGGCCTGCCTCCTGAGCCCATCCCCTGCCAGTGGACTCCCTCCTCCTCTCCTATAATGCTTCATTCAGGCACATGTCAGCCTTGCTAATTATTATTCAGCCCGAACACCTCCGACACATTGGCATTTTCATTGATTCAAATTAAGAGTCAGACTAATAATTAAGGCAAACTGTCCCCCCATCCTCACCCCCTGACTGATGGATTCTTAGTGTCAAGACATTAACCTTTAGGTTTGGGACCTTGATGCATTCAAACCCCATAAGCACCTGATAAGCAAGCAAACTATAGAACCTTTCCCTAAATCAGCTCTTTCTATCTCAACTGTCTTTATTTGTCTATGCAAATAGATATTTATCTTGGGAAAGAAAACAAACTTATATTCTAAAGGACACATATACAGAGAACCAACCCACCTATCACTGCAAAGGTGGAATTTGAAAGCCATTTAGCAGTTCCTTTGCCCCTTCTGAATAGGATTGAAGGCGCCCAACTGAATACCTGAAAGAAACCCTATGGGCAGTATGGAGATCCCATTAGGAATTCTGTCAGACTCAGGGTGCGGGACCAGACTCTTCTGAGCATGAATGAGGTGTGTCAGTTGTCTGTTGCTGGGTAACCAACTACCCTGATCATTAGTGGCTTAAAACAGGAGCAAATCACTCCTTTGCTCACGATTCTGCAATTTGAACAGAGCTGGGTGGGGAAGACTCATCCCCACTTCATGTGGTATCAACTGGGGGGGGTCCACTAGGGAAGATCCACGTTCGAGATGGCTCGCTCATGTGGCTGGCAAGTTGGTGCTGGCTGCCAGCTGGGAGCTCAGCCGAGGCTGTGGTCCAGAGCCTCCATTCTCCTCCGCATGGCCTCTCTAGATGGTTTGGGCTTCTCCAAACATGGCAGCTAGGTTCTGAGAGGGAATGGAGAAGAAGGGAAGGCAAGCCCCCAATGTGCAAGCAATTATTAAGCTTTTGCTTGCTTTATGCTTGCAGGCATCCCATTCGCCAAAGCTAGTCATATAGCCAATCCCCAAGTCAGTGTGGGAGGGGACTCCACAAAGAAGGCAATACATTGGGGGAGGAGAAGACAAATGTACAGTCTACCACAGATGGTAACTGAGGAGGAAACCCTAAAATTAACTTTTTAAAAACACAGTACATACCTTATAATTCAAAAAATTTTTTTAAGCAACTGCTATCCAATCATCTCTTTCAAATCGGAAAAAAGGCAGATCAGTTGAGTTCTTTCTGGTTTTCTCATTTATTTTATTTTATTTTATTTATTTATTTATTTATTTTTTTTTGCGGTATGTGGGCCTCTCACTGTTGTGGCCTCTCCCGTTGTGGAGCACAGGCTCTGGACGCACAGGCCCAGCGGCCATGGCTCACGGGCCCAGCCGCTCCGCGGCATGTGGGATCTTCCTGGACCGGGGCACGAACCCGTGTCCCCTGCATCGGCAGGCGGACTCTCAACCACTGCGCCACCAGGGAAGCCCCTGGTTTTCTCATTTATAACACGAAGGAGTCTGATGGCACTCGGATCTCGAAAGGTCCATTTGGTTTCAACGTGCCGTGACTCCTTAACCAAGTGGCTCTGTCCTGTCTCTCAAATTCCCCGTCAGCTCCTACGTGGGAGCATATTTCTCATGCTGCAGTGTCAAGATATGGAAGAGACAAAACTTGCTAGATGTTTGAGTTAAAAACAGAAGCCTCTAAATGTATGGAATGAGAGCTGGCAGGGAGCTAAGCCATCATCTGGCCACCCCGTCATCCGAGAGGGGGCAAGAAGCCGAGGACCCCTCTCTCTGTCTCCACCGTCTCTCTGCTGGGTCTCTCTGTCTTGGCTCACTCCGTGTTTCTCTATGTGCTTCCTCTGCATCTCTCTTCACCTGGTTTTTGGTGTCTTTCTCTGTGCCCTCCATCTCTGTCTCTCTCTTTGATCCTTTCTGATTCGTGCAATCTCATCCCTCTCTCTATGTGACTCTGTCTCTCCCCACGTGTCTCATTTTGTGTGTGTGTGTGTGTGTATGTGTCTGTCTGTCTGTCTTTCTCACATCTTCTTTCTATCTTCTCAGGGTTTCACACGCCTGAGTCACTCTCTGGCAAGATGTCTTCTCACATCCCGGCATCTACACTTGGCTGCCCTGCACGGTTGGACTTGAATCCCTGCCCCGCCAGCTGCCAATGGGTGGCTCTGGGCCTCTGTCTGGCGGCTCCTCTGTGGGCAGGCTTGCTGTTCACAGCTGGTTTGCCATCCAGACCCTTCCAAGACTGGCATCAAAAGTGAAGCTGGAGGGCTGATGTCTCTCGTGGCAACTCAGTGCTGGAACCCAAGTGCAAATGCGAGGGCAGAGAACACACACATGCAAAACACACACTCAGACACACTCTCACACATACACAGTTTGGTGGATGCACTGACAAGCCACCCAGCTCCCCCATCATGGAAGGACTTGTTGCCCAGCTATTGGGAGTGTCAACAGTGAAGTGGACACCCTCCAGCTGTGGACACCCTCCGTCCCTTCAGAGATGGCCTCAGTGGCAGAGAGCACCTCGCCCGAGGGCACACCCCTTGCTGGGCAGCCCGTATCTGGTGATGGACTGATACAGAATTTTTGGCCTTCTCAACCCATCTCTGAAGGACCACTGTAGCTCCCCAGTGCCCAGTGGACTTGACCAAGGCTGTCATCAGGTCCGCTTCACAGCAGCTTGTCAGCTCCATGTGCCCACTCTTGCTTCCTTCTCTTCCCATCCTTTCCCCAGATGTTGATCCCAAGGTCTCTCCTTAATTAACATGCTGCCTGCTAAACTCAGTGTCCAAGTTCGCTTCCCAGGAAACCCAGCTGGTGACACTCATAGTCTCTCTCTCTCTCACATACACATACACACTCTCTTTCTCTCCCCCCCCCCTTAATTTTCTTCTCTCCCTGATGCCTACAACCTACCTTTTCCTTGGAGCTCTCCTTTGTCATTTACTGAAGCCCTGTTCCCCAGGCAACTCATCTCGCCTGTGTTTCTGGTCCCACAGTCCCGGCAGCTTGCTTTAGCCCTTGCAGTTGTCTCTCAGATGGCATGAGAGTCTTCAGTGGTTCCCTACTTTGCATTTTCCTCATCAGTACCGTAGAAAGAACACCAGCTCAGGAGGGGAGAGGCCCAGCTTCAAGACTGACTGCATCACTAACCACCTGTGGCACCTCGTGCAAATCATTCCCAAACCCTGTGCCTCAGCTTCCTTGTCTGTAGAAGGGGTTCCCCTGAAGTCTCCCACACAGGGTGAGAGATGGCCCTTGTGTTTGTGCTGTGCTGTGCTACATAATCCTTAGTTCTATTAAGTATATCAAGTGGGTTCTTGAGTTCATGTGACAATTTTTCCCTTTATTCTCTTTCTTAGCCTTTCACCTATTGGTTCTCTGATTGTTTACAGGCAATGGAACCCTCACCATAATGCCTGATTTGATTCCCGCAGCCATCCTATGAAGCTTGCTTTATTATCCTCTTCTACAGATGGGAGCATGGACATTCAAGAGGTTGAGAATCTATTTAAGGTAGCATGGCAAGTGAATGCTGGCGTAAGACCTAAACCTGGGTTTGATCGTGTCCAAAGCCCATGCCTTGCAAGAGGGAGATAAGTCCCCCCAGGGTCATGAACAACACCATGGGCTAGGATAGGACCAATCTGTGGATGTGAATCCCAGAAATCCTAGGGGAGAGATGATGACCTTGCTCCTTTCTCGGAAACCTGGTTCTAGTCTATTTACTACCCAAGAGCCAGGGGTAAGCGAAAAAGGATCTCGGCTCAGGAACCCTGAGATCTAACCTAAGTTCTGCCTTTAACCACTTGGAGATCTCTTAAATGCAGTGGGTTTCCATTTGGTCATGGGGTAAAGAGCTATATGCTGTCTGAGAACCCCCCCTTCCAGTTCTCAAATGCAGGCTTCTCACTGCAATGCCTGCTCTCTACTCTCTGGCTTTCCAAATCCCACTCATCCCTCAGCGTGTAGCCCCAGTCTTATCATCCCAGAGTTGTTCCCATTGACTTCATTCTGCACTGACCTCCTCCATTTCTGGCTACTTGGGAGCCCTAACTCTTCCCACATTCATTTAGATGCTTATTCCTGTGCCACGGGCAGAGTACAAGGAGCTCACCTTTGGACTCTGACCTACATTTAAATCTAGACTCTGGAGTTTACCTGCTGTGTGACTTTGCGTGAGTCATCTAACCTCTCTGAACTTCAGTTTCCTCTTTGTAAAGCGATGACACTGCCTATTTCACGGGGCGATTGCGAGAAAATGAGATAATGCTGTTATGTATGGAGAACTTCAAGGTATTGTATCAATGTTGGTTTATATTATTATTGTTATGACTAATCAGTAGTTCGTGTGCAGTCTGATTGAGCATTCCTGGAAGGCTGGGGCTACCTCCTTTGTAGTATCTAGAACATGCTGTAATTGCAGTTGGCACTAAACACTCAGCCGGAATTGAGACTTATAAGCAACACATGAGGATGGCTGGGTTTTTGAGAAGCAGGCAGCACCCCTTCCATTCTGGCCTTGAATGTAAGAATATTAACCTTGAATTCTATAGAGCATAGGACCAAACAATTCTTCCAACCACCCACTGGCATAAACCAGAATATTCACTTTGCCTTAAGATCAAAGAACACAGGCTAGAAGCTTCAGTCCAGAATGGCTCTATGTGACAGGCGGCTGCCATATTGGAAACACAAATTCTGACGCTGAGGCTTTGGGCCAAAATCACATGTACGTCAGCAGAAACACAGGTTTGGGGGAGGGTGGACTCTGCAAATGGGAGGTGAAGGATAGGCTATTGCAGGAAGAGGAAAAGGAAAACTTTCTCCTGGAAAGAAGCAAGACTTAATAATAGCCCATATGACCCCCAAAACTGTCCAAAAGAAACAGAGAGGCACTGGAAGGAGATCAGAAGGCCAGAAGTGGGAAGCAGCATTGCCTGCCTCTCTTTGCTTTCTCCTTTCGTTTCCTTCTGCTACGAGGGGTCTCTAGGAGTAGCCATGCCCACTCCTCCATGGTCTCAGTTCCTGAGGTGGTGGTACCTCTTCCTCACCCATGGGGATTGGTAACCATTTCTCTTTGATCCTGCTAGCCTTAGGGATGCTAGCTGCTTCCTGCAGTTTCTAACCTTTGGGTTGAATTACCTTCTTCTTTCACCTCTTTCAGCCTTGCAATGCCAGGGTAACCAATGCCCTGTCTTAAATCCCCTCTGTTTGAAATACCTAGTGGGTTTCTGTTTTCCTGACTAGATATTCCAGTATGTAAAGTGGAGCTCAAAGGGCAATAGTGTATGATGAGAGCTCCTGGAGAAGTCTTCCTTGCATGAATCACGGCAGTCATTTGACATCATAATCTTATGTTGCAAAATGCATTTAATTGAGACAAATGGGTTGATAGTAGTAATAATAATATCTAACACATAAATAGTACTTACCATGGGCCAGTCATTATTCTAAGCATTATATATATATTAACTCAATCCTTCCAATAACCCTGTGAGAAAGCTACTATTATTTTTTCTTTTTTTAAATCAAAGTATAGTTAATTTACAATGTTGTGTTAGTTTCAAGTGTACAGCAAAGTGATTCATTTAGACACACACACACATATATGTTCTTTTTCAGATTCTTTTCCATTATAGGTTATTACAAGATACTGAGTATAGTTCCCTGTGCTGTACAGTAGATCCTTGCTGTTTATCTATTTTATATACAGTAGTGTGTATATGTTAATCCCAAACTCCTAATTTACCTGCCCCCCTTTCCCCTTTGGTAACCATAAGTTTGTCTTCTATGTCTGTGAGTCTATTTCTGTTTTGTAAATAAGTTCGTTTGTTTCATTTTTTTAGATTCCACATATAAATGATATCACATGATATTTGTCAGAAAGGTACTATTATTGTTTGCATTTTCTAGACAAGGAGAGAGAGGCTCAAGGCACAGAGAATGAAATTCCTTAAAGACATACAGATAGCAAGAGGCAAAACTTGTACTCAAATTCAGGAAGTCTGGCTCCAGAGTCCATGCTCTTAGCCACTGTCTTAGGGCGTCTTTCTCCAAAAGCAGACCTTGTGACAGGCATTCAGGTTCAACAGTTTTATTTGGGAAATGATTTCAGGAAGCATGGTGAGAAATGAAACACAAAAGGGAAGAAAACTGAGAAAGAATATGCTCATAAATGGGTTTCTGCTGTGGGCAACTGCGATGCTCTGAGAGACTGGATCCAGCCCAGTGTGGAGGATCATTCATGGTGTGTTCACTCCCTGGCCCTTTCAGCCAGTCCCTGGATGTGCCACACATGCCCCTATGGCCAGAGAACGGCCCCAGCCAGAGAGACACAAGAGGCCATGGGCACATACCCGAACTTTCAGCAGTGACCTCCCAGGTGGGAAGAGAGGATGTGGGCAGGGCATCAGCTTCTTGCTGTCTCATAGGCGGATCTGTCTAGTCCTATACAAGTAAGATGGCAAATTCAGATCGCTGTGTGGAACCCAGGCAAACTATCAGAGCCACTCTTCCTACACCCACGGAGATGTTGTTAATGTCAGTGACCAAGGTGATCCGCCCTCCACCTCTCTTCATCTAGCCTGTCACCATGTCACAAAGGCTTTACCTCTTGCCCCTTCCTCTCTGCCTCCCTGCTGTGATTTCATTCAAGCCTTCATCATCTCTCGCCAAGACTGCTCCAAGAGCTTCCGATGGGCCTCCCAGCCCCCACTCTCTGACCCTTCCCCATCTACGTCATCGCTGGGAGAGTCTTATGAAAATGCAAATCTAATCGTGCCCCTTCCCTGCTAAAACCCCTTAGGACTTTCTATAGCTCTCGAGGAACAAGTCAAACTTAGAATGGCCAACAAGGCTACCACTTATGGATCCAACCCCCACCTCTCCCGCCTCCTAAAATCCTGGCCTCATTTCCATGCACGATCTGATACATCCATGCCTTTGTACCTGTGAGCCTTGTGCCTGCCCACCTTCTCCTTCTTCTTTCTCCAGCTCTGTCTTAGAAGACTCAGCCCAGGCACCAGTGCTCCAGGAAGCACTGCCTTCTCGCCCCTATGCCACACACTCTCCAAGGATGTGCCTCTCTTAATCACTCCTAAAGCTCCCTGCCTTCTCTCGGCCCAGCACAGTGCTGGACACATGGTGAGGGTAACCAAAGAATTCTGATCCCAGGTGGGACACTTCTAAGAGTGAAAAGAGATGTTGTTAATAATTACATCAAGACAACCAAGACTGTTTCAATGGAGCCAGGATGTACTGTTACCCTACATCCCTATTATATGCCTAATTCATGTCATTGAATGCATACATCAACAAACACAGAAATGACTCCTGCAAACTTAGTGAATTGGTGTCATAAATAGGGTGTACATATAACAGGAGGTGCATAAGATGAGCCATTGAGGGCCAGAGTATTTGAAATATATATATATATATATATATATATATAAATATACATGTACATTTATATATGTATAGATAATTTCTTCTAAATTTCTATTTTCTGAGTGTTTTATTTCTGAATCAGTCAGCTTTTGTCACAACGATGCTGAGTAACACATCACCCTCAAACTCTGTGGCTTAAAAGAACCATCATTTATTCTCATCTTCATATTTGTGGGATGGCTGATTTAGCCTAGGCTTGGCTGGACTTGGTACCAAGCTGCAGGTTGAGTCTGGGTCTGCTCTACATGTTTCTTCTCCTACTCGGACCTGCTGGCTAACTGGACCACGTTCTTCTTCTCATGGCAACGGCAGACATGTTAGAGGTTTAGCCCAACTCAAGCCTCTGCCTGCATCACATCTACTAACATCCCATTGGCCAAAGCAAGTCACAGGTCCAAGCCCAGAGTCAAGGGGTAGGGATGTACACACTGGCTGCCATGAGGTCATAGCAAGGATACAAGGATGTGAGTATACACTACTACTACAAAGGGCTCAAGGATTGGAACCAATAATTTAAGTTACCATATTGTGTATATATCATGTTAGTACAGTGATGTGTATTTATATAACTTATAAGTATATATATGTAATTTATAAGTGTTATACGTCTAATGGATGAAATGTTGAAATGTTTTATGGATGGGATGTGCCATCAACAAAGTTTGGAAATAACATCTTACTGTCACAGTATCATAGGTAGGATGCTGATCCCCAGCAGTCATGGATTGCATCTCTCAGGAATCATGCCTACGTTTCTGTTGACAGTGGAAAATGCCTAACCATGTCACCTTGTGTCCAGCAGCATGTCAGTGTCCCAGGGAACCTCAGAGCCATATGATGTAGGCACCTCAGACTCTGAGATTTGGGAGAACCAGGTTTGAACCCATCTCCACCATTGACAAGCCATATGATCTTGGCTTTATTGCTGAATGTGTGGGGAGCTCAGTTTCCTCATCTGTAAAAGGGGTTGTTATATTACCTGCCTATCTATCAATATTTTGTAGGACTGTTATCAAGATGCAATAATGAGAAGGCACCTTAGAGAGTATATGTTGTCTTAGGCTGGGTTTCCCAGACCCTGCAACAGGATTGAAGTGTTAAGTCGTTTCTATGGGAGGTGATCCAGGAAGCCCTGAAAGGGGCGGCGAAGGGAGGCAGGGGAAGGAAGGCGGCAAACCAAGGGTGTGTTGACGAGCGGGTTACTGCTGTAGACAACTGGCACTCAGTCCCACTGGCTCCTGTGGGGGATGCTGGGGAGCACACCTTAGAGTTGTCACACCCAAGGGGCGAGCAAGCTCCAGCATTTATGCACCAGCTTCCCATCTGACATTGGCTGAGGGCTGTTTCCTCTACCCACCTAAATAATATCTCCAGAGCAACAGCATCTCCCTTGGACCTCATTTGTAAGAGTACATTTGTATGGAGCTTTTGACCATTTCAAGCACTCACATTTATGTTGCACAAAGCAGTACAGTGTGGTAGTTATGAGCACTGAAACTGGTGCCAGATTGAGAGGGTTCAAATCCCACCTCTGCCACTTACCAGCTGTGTGTCCTTGGGCAAGTTATTCAACCTCTCTGTGCCTCCATTTCTTATGTGAAAATGGGGGTAATAATGGTACCTATCTTAGGGGACAGCCGTGAGTATTGAGTGAATTACTAAAATTAAAGCATTGGGAACAGTGTCAGGCACTTAGCAGGTGATAGTTTATGAGGTCCTTACAAAACACATGGAAGGCCAGTGGACAGTGGGAGTCCTCTTTGAGAGCTGGGGAAGCTGAGGCCCCGGGAAGCTTGGACACACTGACTCACTGGCTATCTGCTGCTTCCTTCAACTCTACCCTCATCTCCTTCACAGCCCTTGGTCTCGCCCTGGTCTGTGCCAGCACAGGCTGGCTTCAGGGAGCTCCTGTGTCACAGGCTCCGGCAGAGCTGTAAACACCAACGTGTGTGTGTGTGTGTGTGTGTGTGTGTGTGTGTGTGTGTATCTTCTGCATCCCACTGGTTTTGAATGGGAGGCGCTCAAGGAAAAAAAGGCGATGCTTCAGCAGGAGTGCACACAGACGGCCCAGGCAATCACGCAACCGGGAGTCCTGGGCCCATTGGGTGGTCTAGCAGCAGGAGCTTTGGGAGGGTACACTCTGTGCCCTCCCCTCCCTTTGTCGCATTTTGCAGGTGCCCAGTTCACGTGCCCTCCCTGCACACAGATGCTGCCTCTCCCACCATACAGACAACGCAAACCCGGCTGTCTCCTGTCCGTGACATCTTCTAGAGCCCCACGGACACACAGGTGTGTTAATCCTGATCCCATTTGGTAGCATCTCTCTGTCCTTGGTTCTTTGTCCCTTAAAACCCGTGATAAGGGATAAGGGGATTGTAGTCTGAGAAAGAGTGGGAGAGAGAGAGAGAGAGAGACAGGAAGAAACGTCCCATAAAAGAATAAGGAAAAAGGACATCGAAGTGTGGATCAAAAGGGAGGATCAAACTCTCCTGATCTAAAGTCAAGGTTGGGAAAGAGAGGAGACAGTTATAATTTCTGCTTTTTGGTAAAAAGAAGACCCAACATTGATAGCGGGTTCCTACAGCCCCGAGTAAATCTGGCAGAGACAGCGAGAGACTGGGGGCTTGTGTGTGGCTGTAATGAGTACATTCATGTCGCTAGTGCCGAGGGAAGAAGGAAGCACAAAGTGGAGCTCTCCGAGTGTGTTCTATTGAGAGATCTAAATCGAACACAGGAAATGGCCCTCGCCACGGGGATACAGTAACTCAGAAGGCAGCCATGGGACTCAGAGTGTGCGCAGGAGAGCATGCTGTTAACTCAGGACCGCAGGACATCGCACTGGGTTTTCTGCCAGAAGGCGGAGGCTATCATTGTGTACCTGTCTTTTTTTTTTGGCCATGCTGCACGGCATGCAGGATCTTAGTTCTGGGACCAGACCATGGATCGAACCCAGGTCCCCTGCAGTGGAAACGCAGAGTCCTAACCACTGGATCGCCAGGCAATTCCCTCTCCCTCTCTCTCTTTTTTCTTTTTTTTTTTTTTTTTTGCGGTACGCGGGCCTCTCACTGCTGTGGCCTCTCCCGTTGTGGAGCACAGGCTCCAGACGCGCAGGCTCAGCGGCCATGGCTCATGGGCCCAGCTGCTCCGCGGCATGTGGGATCCTCCCGGACCGGGGCACAAACCCGTGTCTCCTGCATCGGCAGGCGGACTCTCAACCACTGCGCCTCCAGGGAAGCCCTCCCTCTCTTTTTTAACACTGCATTTAGACCCCGGGAAAGCTTTATCCTCCCTCTTGGTGTATGCGTTCACTTGTCATTAATGCAACAGCTACTGAGGCCGCTGTGAGAGGCAGGCACAAGGGAAGCACAGATAAATAAGACACCAGCCACAGGCTCCAGGAGTCCCCCGGTCAGGAGGGGAAAACAGAGACGTCTTCAGATAAACTGCCTACATGGCAGAGAGAGATGCAGAATGACGTGGATGTGCTCGTGTGCCGTACAACGTCAGGGACTCAACGCCAAAGAACCAGAAACTCGGTGACAGCACTCGGCGTCACCTAAGATGTGTGGTTAGAAGGAAGGCAAAGACTTTGACGTACTCACACACACCAACAGCCCTCTGTGAAAGATAAGGTTCCCTTCGAGAGGCCTGGAGATGGGACGGACTTGTTCAAGGAAGTGGGCTGAGGCTTGTGTGCATTTATCCAGGGCTGCACATCGGTCTGCAATGAGCTGGGGGGCCACCAGAGCTTTGGAGCTGGCCGTGCTGCCTGGGAGAGTGAGGCTGGGCCAGAGGTCATATGGAGTCAGAGGTTGTCCACCTGGGCAGGGGAAGTGGTGCCTTCTGATGGGGTGATCTGAGGGCTACAGGCCAGTCCCTAGATAGCTCCTCTCCTACACGCGCCTCTGTGTTGTAATATCCAAACGTCAGTGAGAGAGAAATACTTCCCCTGAGCTTTTAAAAAAAATATCTTTCTTCTGCAGAGGACTTCATGTCTTGAGCCCCAAGAGCATTTACTCTGGCTGCCTCTGACATCAGCTCCCTTGATGCCCAGGGCCTCTTAGGGCACTCAGTTTGTAGTGAAGGGGACTCCTGGGGGTAGGATGCGGTGAGGATAACCCACGGAGGCGTTAGCAGTTTCTCAGACCTCCTTTCTGAAGCCTCAAGGGGATCGGAAGAGAACAGAGCGGCAGCTAAAGTGGCAGGTTCTAGAAGTGCAGAGAAGGAGCTGCCCCATCGCCTTGAGCAACACTGCCTCTGGGCTGATGTGATTTAAGAGAGGGGCTTACAAATGCTCATCAGATGGACTTCTGTGGGCTCAGGATGTGCTACTTTTTTAGAGACAAGTTAGTTATGGTGTCAAAATGTTGAAAGGAAGTGGGGCATCAGCTCATGGTGGTTTCTTCCAGTGGAAACCCTTTTATTTTTATGTGTCAGTGGGGGGGTGAGCATGTGTGACAGATGCTGATAGTTGTTTAGACAAAGTCTGTCCCCTTTTTTGCCTTGCTAATAGAACCTTGGTTTGGTGGCAATGTGCTCAATCTCAGGGAATAAATCATGATTAGACCCAGACGACTAGAGCAATTCTGTTTTCTTTCACAATTGACTGGTACTTTATGACCAGGTATGGCCAATAAGAGGTAAAAGGATCTGTGATGGAGGAATACTGGGAAACACTATTCCCTAAATAAAACAGTTGGCCACAGGAGAGTAAGGGCTTTTACCTCTTCCTTGCTTCCTGAGTTGTATGCTGACATGTGAGGATGATGCATGAGGCTGCAGCAGCCATTCTGAGACCATGAGGGAGCAAACCTGAGGATAAAAGTGTTGGGCTGAGGACTGTGCCATGGAGGGGCTTTAGTGGTCTTGTTAAATTGCTGAACCAACCTTGCAACTGCCCACAGCCAGACTACTTGTTAAGTAAGCCATAGGCGTACTCATGGCAAAGGCCACTATCAGGCAGATTTTTTTCTGTTGTACTGAAATATATCCTAATTGTTACTTCATACTGATGATGGAAATTGGGCACCAGGGTGATCAATAAGTTGTAAACGTGTACTGTGAATTCTGCCAGATGGTAAAGTACAAACTGTTCTCTGCTTAGGTGGCGTGCTGAGCTTTACTGACACCAAATCTATTTGTAGATCGATTGATATCTATTGCCTTCCATTGTGACACAGCCCCAGACAGTAGAAAGTTCAATGGAATGGTGTCAAGAGAGCCAAGTTTGGGTCCTAGGTCTGTCATCTTGGGCCTCAGTTCCCTCTTTTCATAGAAGAAACAAAAGGGGTTGAATAGGGCTTCCCTGGTGGCGCAGTGGTTGAGAGTCCGCCTGCCGATGCAGGGCACACGGGTTCGTGCCCCAGTCCGGGAGGATCCCACATGCCGCGGAGCAGCTGGGCCCGTGAGCCATGGCCACTGAGCCTGCGCGTCCGGAGCCTGTGCTCCGCATCGGGAGAGGCCACAACAGTGAGAGGCCCGCGTACTGCAAAAAAAAAAAAAAAGGGGGGGGTTGAATAGATTCAGGGTCTCCTGACATTCAACCTGACAGTGATCCGGGACAAATTTTCCAGACTGCAAATTTACCACTGAAAACCTTTACTTCTTCAAATCTATAAAATTCATCTTTAATGTCTTTAATGTGAATTAATGTTTTATTTCAGTGGTAAAAGAAATGAATGGGAAAGAGTTTAAATAGATTTCCACTGTTTATTGAAGAATTTAATAAATATACATTACATCTATAGAATTTTAATTGATCCATGGTGGAGAATTTAGAGAGCTTACCCCTCCTTTGTATAGTTTGTGATGGATCTTTAAGATTCCTTCCAGCACTAACATTCTGGGTCTATATAGAAAAATGTGTTGGAGTTCTTTGCTGATACAGAGAGCCAAAATGGCAACCTCGGTGGTGTTCTAGTTTCAGAGGGCCAGGGCAAAAGCACTCAGAACAGAAACTGGCATGGCATCCCAGATTCCTGCCCCTTGTTCAAGCCCACATTGCCTTTCTAGGTCAGGGAGATTTTTGCCAATATCATGTTTTACTCATGACCCCGAGTGAAAATCTGAACACATTGTCCTGTGGAAGTAAAGCAGAAAACTCCAATTTCAGAAACTTGTCAGATCCTGGCCTGTGGAGAGCCATTTCTTAGGCCCTTCTAATTCTCATTTTAATAGGACAGGATCAATGGCTGAGGGTCAGATTGTCAAATACTGGAACACTGTTTCCTGAGCACTGTTATAGGCTCAGTGCTGTGTGAAGACATGAGCCTTCTGCTCTAGGCTGTCAGCATACGCATACTCTAAAGAAGTTGATACTACGAGAAGCCCAATCCCATCTTTTCTGGACAAGAGGAAAGAAGTTGATGGTTCCATAAATGGACAGATATTATTATTTTGCTCTGGATTGGGACTGTTCTCTGATTTGATTCAAGCAGACACGATGAGCATATCTCAGTGACTGTTGAGGCTTCTCCCTTTCAGTGTGGCCTCAGAGAGCCTCTTGGACTGAGTTGTCTTGACTCAAAACCACTGCTGAGTTTTGGAAACAGAATCCAATATTCCCAGTGTCTTCCCATGACAGCCCAGGGGTATCTTATTTCATTGAGTCAAGGATTCAACACATCTTGATTTTTCATCACAGGACCTTCTGCAGCCAGCCAATCTGGAGTCCTGGTAAGTTCACTGCATTCTTTATCCCAGAGCCAGCTTCGTAGAAGATATTCTATCAGTTCTGTTGCATGTTGGTCTGACCCTCAATCATAAGGTGAAGCAAGAAGACGATGCTGGTTGAATACATGTGTGTCTGTTTCGGAGTGAGGGAATGGCTTAAGAGAAAAAGGAACTGGATCAGAAATTGAGTTAGACTCAAAGAATGTTGCAGGTAGAGAAGGTCAGCACACCATCTTTCTATGTGGGGAAAGCCTGCCTGAGAGTGAAACTAAGGCCAAGGAAAGCAGTGAGATGGAAAAAGGGAGATAGATTCTGAATTGGAACTCCCATGTCCAGACAATGCCTTTTATTTCTGAGGTCTGCAAACCAATAAACTCCCTTTTCCGTTAAAAAAAAAAGAAAAAGTCAAGTGAACCAGAGATGTGGTCCCAAAAGTTTAGCTTCTTTAGCAGGAAGACAGGTAACAAGGAAGGTTTCAGAATTTTCAAGAAGGTCAATTACAGCAAGGCCTCAGACTCAGGCTCAGAGACTGAGAAAAAATAATGATGATAATAAAAGTGCTTTGCAGGTACAGAGTGCTTCATAGTTTCTAAAACATCATCAGCTCTCAAGGGCACACAATATGTACTCCAAATGTGGTCTCAACACTGCAGAGAACTGTGGAACTATTAGGGCTTTGATCTGAGTATCGTATGTTTATGAATGCAGTCTAGGGTGGTGTTCCTTTGGGCATCTCACTCGATTGCCACAATATTCCTATGGGGTTGGTAGGTCAAGTATTGTTATTTATCATTGTTCCTATTTCTATTATAAAGAAATAGTCGAAGTCACAAAGCTAGTAAGTAAGTGGCAGAATTGGGAACAAAACACAAAACATGTGATTCCAAGCTCAGTGCTCTTTCCACCACAGTATCATCCAGTTATCGCTCCACTCATTCATATCCATTCAGTCATCCATCTCTCCATCCATCCTTCTGTTATATTCATTCATCCATCTATCTATTCATCTATTCAACAAATACTCAGTGGGCTCTTATGTGACAGACATTGTTCTGGGTTCTGAAGATTAAAAGATGTAATCTTAGTACTTAGACTTCCCTAGGCTTTTAGGACAAATGAGGTCACACTAGAATTTATATCCATATTAGTCAGAGTTCTCCAGAGAAACAGAACCAACAGGATATATATATATATATATATATATACACACACACACACACACACACACACACACAGACATAGAGACAGAGAGAAACAGAGACAGAGAGAGAGAGACAGAGAGATAAAGAGATGGAGACAGAAAGAAGTACAGAGAGAGACAGAGACAGAACAAAATGGATTTATTTTAAGAAACTGGCTCACATGATTATGGGGGCTGGCAAGTCTAAAATCTACAGGGCAGGTTGGCAGACTGGAGACCCAGGGAGGAGCTGCTGTTGCAGCTCAAGTTTCAATGCCATCAAGCTGAGGACTCAAGAGAAGAAACAATGTTGCAGTTCAGGTCCAAAGACTGTCTGCAGGCAGAATTTTCTCCTACTGGGGTAGACCAGTCTTTTGTTTTATTCAGGCCTTTGCCTGATTGGATAAGACCCATCCACATTATGGAGAGCAATCTGCTTTACTCAAAGTCCACCGATTTAAATGATAGTCTCATTCAAAAACATCTTCACAGAAACATCCAGATTAATGTTTGACCAAATACCTGGGCACCATCCTAGTTGACACATAAAATTAACCATCTCAGTATCTAAGTTGCAGTAGTGCATTATTTTCACCTACAAGGCTGCAGGACCACAAAATTTGCCCCAAATATTTCTGGGAATGCCCAGAAAGAGCTTTAAGTGTGTATGGGAACAAGTCCCTTCCTCAGGGACCCTGATTCAGGGCCTCCCAGAGGACACAACTCCTCTGGGGGCCATGGTCATACCCAAGGCTCCACCACACAGCAGTTCTTTCTTGACGGTGCCAACCCTGAACTCCTAGGATGTCAAAGTTGCATTGAGATCTGGGCTGGAGAGAGATGGGGGAAGACTGACCTCCTTTCCTAACTTGGTTGGCTCTTTAAACCTTGGGTCCTGGAGAGCTCCACTCATCCTTGTCTGGCATGTTGACCTTTACTCAAATGGACTGATTGGTTTCACTTAAAATGTATGACCACAAACCTCAAAAAGGCACTCTATCCACATGACAAGCCTCCCTAGGCAGTTTGTTATTTGCCTTCTGATAAAACTATTTTATACCCTCTTCTTTTTCTTCAAACCCTCTATATTTCCCTCACTCCTTACTCACAAGCCTATGAGCTTAAAAATAATCACCCAGGACCTCTATCTTTTTCAACATCAAACCAACAAATTTACCTGCTCTGATTTCCATGTTACCAAGTTACCAAATCCAGTAGACACACCTCTTTTGTCACCTTGCTGGTTGTCTCAGGAGCATTTGGCACAGTTGGTTCCTCCTTGCTTCTTAAAATACTTCCATCTCTCAGCTTCCATGCCACAACTTTTGCTCTTTGTCCTATACTCAACCGCTGTGAAGAGAACTCCAAGGTTTTGTCCTAGGTATTCTTCTCTTATATACACCCACACTCCTTAGGTCTTCTCATCCAGTAACATGATTTTATATTCTCAACCATCTATATGCAAGATTTACATTTCCAGCCTAGACCTCTACCCTGCATTCCAGGCTCATGTATCTTCTATCTGCCCAGTTGTGGTAGTTTGGGTCCTCTAAGAAGCAGCCTGGCTTGGACATGCAAGACATTTACTTGGGCGTGGGAGAAGCTGTGAAGCAAAGTAAGTAGGGAGCTGGAAAAGGCAGGGCAGTAGGGGGCTCCAGACAGCGATGCAGGTCTGACACCTGTGGAGGGAGAGGGGGAAGGAAGGATACTTGGGTAGGAAGAGTCTTGGACTGCAGCACAATTCCAGAAAATGTTCCGTCAGGTCAATAGGGAGTCCCTGAGCCAAAGTCACCTGTCAGAGATGTCCCCACATCCTGCCTTCATAACCGACTATATTTAGTCATTGCCTGAGAGTGGCCTGTGGGACATGTGGCCTCAGTGTGAAGTGTAGCAGCGGAGACCAGCAATCAATTTCCCTTCCTGCAACAAGAGATTTAAGAGATCTGTGGTGCATTTTCCATGGCCCCAATATTAGTTGAAGTTTCCTCTTGAATTTCTAATAAACATCTCAAACTTCACATAGAAAAAAATGGAACTCTTGATTCTTTTCACCACATATGTGTTCCCCTTAGGTGTTCATCATCTTGGTAAATGGCCTTACTTTCCTCCAGATGCTAAAGCCAAAAACCTAGGACTCATCCTTGATTTGTTTAATCCCTCATTCTCTACATTCAATCCACAAGTAAGTCCTCCTGGACTTACCCGCCCCCCCCCCCGCCACCCCGAATCTTGAATCCATTACTTCTCTCCATCTCCACAGCTACCACCTTAGTCCAAGCCTCTGTCCTTTCTCACCTGGTCTCCTAAATCACCTCTCCACTGTCACCCTTGCCACCTTACAGCTGATTCTTCACAACACCCAAAATGATCCTTCACAAAGTAACTTAGAACATGCCACATGCCTTTGTTTCAGTAGCCTCCCATTTGAAATAATTATACTAAAATCCAAGCACATTTCCTTGCTCTACAAGGCCCTGTGTGATATGGTCCCCACCTACTGCCCCAGGCTCATTAGGATCTAGGCACACACACCTCCTCTCTATTTCTCAGACACATTCCCACCCTCCCTAGAGCCTTTGCATACCCTACTCCTAGAGCTTCATATCACTCACTTCTCCTCATTCTTTAGAGATCACCTTGCTGTTGCCTTCTTAGCCTTACTCTGACCACCTTTTTAAAAATAGACCCCCTTGCAAGTTATGCATCAGTAGAGAATAATAATTATTAATTTCATAGCCCGTATCACACTCTGCAATTACCTTGTCTATTCATCTCGTTTATGTACTTATCTGTCACCCCCTCCATGTAAATCTAAGCTCTAAAGAACAGGAACCTTGTCTATCTTATTTAATGCTATTTCCCCAATGCCTAGCACAGATCTGGAAATAACAGTAGAAGCATGTTGACTCTTTGTTGACTGCTAAGTGAATGAACCTTTCTTTCGCAAGACCTCAAAATTGTCTTTCAGGTGCTATCGATGGCTGTTTTAGTTAGAAATAGATTTTGTTGCATTAAACAGTGGCTTAGCCAAATTGTGATTTGTTTTTCTTTTTCATGGAACAAGAGTTCAGAGGTAGTCAGTCAGTTCAGGACTGTACCATGGTTCCACAATGCCACCAGGAGCACAGGCTCTTTCATGCTTTTATTTGGCTGTTCTGAGTGTGTGGTTTTCTCCTAGTCTTCTTGCCTCATGGTCACAGGATGGCTGCTGTGCCATCTGTGTAATATCTGTGTGCCAGGTAGGAAAAAGGGGGAGGCCAAAGCTATAAGTTCAAAGAATCTTCCTCTTTAAGGAGCTATCACAGGTTGCGTTCCCCAGGATTCAGACTCTTAGATGAAGATTCACATGTAGGAGATTTATTAGGGAGAACTCTTAGGATCAACACATGGAGAAGGTGGGGAGGAAAAAAGAGTGGACAGAGGGAGAAGTTGGGCCATGATGCAGTCACAATGACGGTCTCAACCAATCCCATTGGGAGCTATGGAGCTTGATGGCCCTCTGGAGTTGACTCAAATTGGGATGAAGGGGCCAGATATTAATCCTTCATGTTGAGAAGTCACTGGTGGCTAGCCTCCTGGGAAGATGATTTCTTCAGCTGAGGCAATCTACGTAGCTGCTAACAGCCAAGGGATATCTGCCAAAATTGTTCCCAGTGGCTGAAGCAACAAGTTGTTTATTCCTGAAGGGCAGTCTAGGGGTGAACCAGAGTCTCCCACACAAGCTTTCCTGGAAGCCCCAGATAATGGCTTCTATTTATATCTCAATGGCCAGAACTATGGCGTGTAGCTACCGTTAGCTGCATGGTAGCTGGGAAAGGTAGACTTTTAGCTGGGCATATTGCCACCATGAACAAAATGAAGGTTCTGTTAATAAGAAATAGGGGAGCATATTTAAGATATTTAGGTAGATCACCAGCAGCCTCTGCCATGGTAGAACACATGCCATATCCTCTTTTCCGCTTCCCTTTCTTCTATTCACCTACTGCTTTGGCATTAAAAATAAGTAAACAAGCAAAACAAACAAATAAACAAAACAAATAGCCTTCCTCTTTCATTAGCCAAGGCACAAAAGCTCCCATGCATATGAAATTTCAGGCATACAGCTCTTGCAAGGAAGATGGTCGCCACCATGTTAAAGATATCTTCATCTTCACTGGGGTTAGTTGAGCCAAGATAAAGAGATGTAGACTCTGCCCCAAGGAAACTCACAATACAATAAGGAAAGAGACAATCTGATATAAGACAATGACCTAAGTGGGAAGAGAGGAAAGTTCTAGAGACAAAGGGAACTGAAAAGAGTAACACCTTGGTCTGTGTCAAGGAGTCAGGGATCCAGAAACTGAGAGATACTGGACACATCATCTTAAGGAGACAAGAGCAGATATTCTCCAGACACCAGATTGACAGGCAGCTGGATGACCGGCAATATACAACCCAAGCTAGGGAGACTGAGAACTGGGCATCCAGAATCTAAGCTTGGGGGAGACAGAATGTGGGATAGGCTCAGGGAACTACAGCAAAAACAGTGCTGTCCAAGGAACCAGAGTCCCTTCTCTGGCTGATCACTCTTCTGCTGCCCAGGTCCAGAGATGCTCTCCTGGGTAGGTCTCCAAGCTAAGGCAAGCATAGCCTCTGGCAGGATTGCTGGCGGCGGGGGGAAGGAGGCTTGTAGCCAATGGTGGGTGGGTAATGCCTACGAATTAATTAAATTTACACAAACAGCCCTTTCACAATTGTCTAGACAGGAAATAGAGAAGGGAGCTCAGTGGAAAACATCAATTGTGCCCACGCACCTAACTGTTCCAGTAACATGAAAGCAGCAGCAGTTGGAGGTACTTAAGGCAGCTGTGGTATGACAGAAAAAGCTCTGGGTTTGAATTAGAGCTGTAGCATTTCCTAAATGCATGGTCACAACTTCTTTGAGCCTTGTTTTCCTCCTCTTTCAAATGAGATGCAATGGACCCTGTTGGTTGCCTACTCCATGACTACCTTCTTTATCCTTTCTTACCAAACCTCAAAATCATTCAGGAATCCCCCTTGTTCAAGGAGGTCATGTGTTTCAAAGGAATCAGCCCTCAGCCCTGTCCTCAGAAGGCAGAGAACTCATGATTCAACAAAGTTAAATATGGCAGTCCCAGCCCCCTTGGTAGTGATTGGTTAGGCATGAGCATGTGATTTAGTTCTGGCCAATGATCTATGAGGGGAAGTCTGTTGACGCCTTCTGGGAAATATTTGGATAAGAAAGAGAGACATATGAACATGAAAATCTCTCTACTTCTATTAGACTTTGTGGTATCTGCAAATGACTTCCAGAGGCAATCTCATAAAGCAATCTTGCCAAGGACAAGACGCTATGCCAAGAATGCAGAGGGAAAGATGGAAGAAACATGAGACCAACTCCAGAACATTCCCACTTTGGACCTCCTTATTACATGAGGTAATACATCCTCTGTTGTTTAAATCTGTCGCATCAAGACTTTCTGTTATTTGCAGCTGAAGGCCATCCAATTGACACAAAGGATATCTGCCACAAGGGTTAAACACAATGACATGCAAAAGTACCAACCCAAAGTCAATACACTAGGCCCACTATGTATATATATATATATATATATATATATATATATATATATATATATATATTCATCTATTTCAATTCCATTTTGCTACACTCTCTCTCAAAATCCTCATTATTCATGTAAAAATGGTTTTTTTTTTAATTTGAAAATTTTCTTGTCTTTGGTGCTGTCTGAGGCTCACCATCGTCCAGTCAATTCAGTATTTGACCTGCTTCTTTCCAAGTGCTTGTCCAGAAGTGGTCCCCAGAGTATGTCTCCCAGTCAAAACCCACAGCGTGGGACTCTGGGCATAATGACAGAGCCTCTGATTTGGGGCTTATGGATAATTCCTCCTGGAAAGAATCAGGACATCTTAGAAGGCAGTGTACATTTTTAGAAAATATGAGTTAGGAAAATTGGAATTAACTTTAGTTGGAAATTGGTCTCATAGAAGTTAGGAACCTCCAAAAGGATCCTTAGATTTACCATTTCAGGATTCTTGTGTTGCTTGTCCAATTTGGGAATTAGTGTATAGACTCCAGATGAAACCATTTGACAGCACAAAAGCAGTGTACAGTATAAATATTCTTATTTCCTAACTACTTGTCAGCTATTTCCAGTGAGTAAATATTTACACGTTTTCCTCTCCCCCTGCAGAAAGCAGTACTCACATATATGAACATAAATATTTTGGTGTATGTAAATATTTACTCACACGAGGAATATATTTCTTTTTCTAGTCTCCCTTATAAGTTCTTTAATAACAGAACAATCCCTGCTTACAAATAAGTTCTGATCTTGCAACTGCCCTGGAACATTCTTCAGATGAGAGGCATTTTATGGTTGTGGTTAATTGCTGGTTAGCCAGAACAACAGGGGTCGAAACTGACCTCGGCATCCTGCTAGCTGTGTGACCTTGGGTAAGTTATTTAGCCTTTCTGAGCCCTGAGTTTCCTGATCTATAATAAGATGAGGGTGATAATAGTATCCACCTTAGAGGATTGTTGAGAGTATTAAATGATTGAATGCATATGAAGTGCTTCAAAGACTATCTTAAATATTAAATTTTATCATTGCCAGTCATTAAAAATAAATATTTCATCATTTTTAACTTATTACTATGGATATAAACATGTTTACAAACAATACTGTAATTTTGTATGTGTTACTTTTTCTCCAAAGAATTTTTAAATGTTAACAAGAGATTTTGTGTAAGTAAATTGCTCCAGACTGGCTGTTGATTATTTCCCACAATCCACTGGGTTTGTGGCCATTATTTTTTAAAGCATTTGCTGTTGGCCTGGCATCGTGCTTTGTGCTTTAAAAGGCGGTATTGCATTTAAACGTCACAGCAACCTGCTGAGGGAGTTAATATTAGCGTCTCCACTTTCAAACTAAGAAACAGGGGCTCAGAGAGGTTAATTAACTCGCCTTAAGTTTAACTACTGGAAAGTGGTGAGGGTGAGACCCAAACCCAGATCTTCTTGATGTGAAAGTCCTTGCTCCAAACACCCGGGCCATCTTGTCTTCAATATTTACATAGAGATGTCTCTTGCAGCAAGGGCTCAGGGGTCTTGTAATTGTTATGGAACTGAAGTAAATTCCATTCTACTTTCTGACCTCTTGGAAAATACACATCGTCAACAAACCATCATTGCCCCCACTAAGAGCTTCATCAACACCACGCTGTAAAATGTGGTTGGCTATATAGCACTCGAGGCTCATCCAACGATACCAGACTTTTTGAATTTTAGCCTGGATTCTTCCCAATCCTTCTTGACCTGATCCAGAATCTCCCTGCCCCTGTTCCCGATATTGAGTCTGTGTTGCCCACCTCCCCCAGATGGTGTGTGGAGACTTTGGCTTTGGGGCCTGTGCTCCCTATTCCTGTGAAGCCCCCAGAGGCATCCTCTGATTGGCCCTCCTTGTTACCGGAGGGAATCATGCCTCCCAGTCACGCCTTCCCTAATTTGGAAGCTTTTCCTACTCTTGGCCACCAGGCCTCTCAGCATTCAGTAGACCAGGGCCAATGATGTTTTCCATTACCCCAGACCCTTACATTGCCTAGGGCTTAGCCAGCCAAGCCTCTCAGCTTTTCCCCGGAGCTGTCCCACCTCTTCCTCCACAGCTTCTCATATACAGGACATTTCTCTCCTTCTTCCCACTGATTGTTCCCAATCAGCATACTTGCATCGGGAGTCAGTGCAGGAAACAGAAACCAATGTGGGTATTTCAAGTGGAAAGGGATTTAATACAGGGAATTGGGTACTTTCAAAATCATTGGAAGTAAGGAGGGAAAAATGTATTTTGGCTTTCGTGTCACAGGACAGACACCCCTATAGCTCTGACCCAGAGGTCAAGAAATGTTCACTCACTTCCTTCAAGGCCACCCATATCCATAAAAAGCTGTTGACCAGACGGTGGACCATGGAGTCCCAGTCCAGCTGCTGCCAACACTCATGAGGGCAGAGCCCACTTGGCCACCGGAACTGCCTCAGAGAGATGGCCTCCTCCTCCCTTCTACTTTCCAAATCTCTCAGGACTGTATCAAATTGATAGAACCCTAGTTTGAAAGGAGTCTGCAAAATGTAGCTTTCCAACATCTCCAAATACAAGGAGGAGTTTGAGGAAAGTGAATCCAATGATCTAGAACCATTCTCTCCCGCTGGCCAGCTCTGAATTCCCTTTATGAATTTTTGGGTGAAAGACACCCCTTCTCATTCCCTTGGGCTCCCTCCCTTAGATTCAACTCACATTTCCGTTCACGGATGAATTAAAAAACAATGATTCATATTTTTAAAGATGCATTTTTGAGTACCTATTATGTGCCACATACTGTAGTAGGCATAAGAGACTCAGAAAGGAATAAGATTTGGTCTAAGCCATGAAAAAGTGCATAGCCCTTAAAGGTAAACGGACAAGAATGGAAATGATAAGGCACAGGATGAGGAATGGTAAGAGAGGTGTGTGTACTGTAAAGGATTCTGTGGGAGTGGAGAAAAGTGTCAACAGGAAGGCTCTTAGCTCTGCTATGGGACTGTTAGAGAAGGTAGTGGGAAGAAGAGGGGAACGCATCTAAGGAGAGGCAAAGGCTGCCATGACCCTTGAAGGACATTACCCCAGTCATCTACTGCTGCCTAACAAACAACCTCAAAACTTAGTGGCTTCAAACAGCATTTAATTTGCTCTTAGAAGAATTCTTTGACTGAGGTAATGACAGTTTTCCATTCTATGAGACCAAATTTATATAGAGGAACACTTGGAACCCACCGCAGGTTGACTCATTGACACATTCCCATCTGAAACTGGATTTTACCCTCGGTCTCTTAAAGTATCTTTGACAACCTGTATCCTTGGAAACGCTCCATATTTAACCTACTGACAGGTGAGCGATATACATTTTTGGACAAGTTAATTAAAGGAACAAGATTTCATATAAACATAAAGGTAACTTCTATGTGATTCTCTGCTTTAATTTGATTGCCACAACAACCCCGCAAATTTGGATGGGACAATTATACTCCAATAAAGATATTTAAAAAAAAGTTGGATGGGCAAAATCTATTATCTTTTTTTCTGAGTTGGGAAATTGAGGCTGAGGGCGAGCTGACTAAGGTCTCATAGTTAAATGGAAGAGGGATCCATGTCTTCTGGCTCCAGACCAATTGTAAGCAAATTGTAGACCATGTGGATGCCCCACCTGCACTGTCTAGACCCACCTGAGTTCACTGTAGCTGAGGTGTACTCTTCTGGATCACAGGATATCTCCCCCGCCCCCAGACCTGCGTCTCTCATCTGCTCTGTCTGAGGGCTTGCTCCAGCACCATGGGAGCGTGCTTCGCTTAGCACAGGTGCAACTGGGAAATATGAGGGAGTTAAGGGCCCAGGGGGCAGCCTTCAAGCACTGGGGGCCAGGCGGTGGAGGATCCATGCCTCATCCTCCCCATTCCCTGAGGCCTGCTTCACGGGGTTTCTCAGTGGATCCCTACCAGGTGCCCACAGCTCATCAGCACACGATAAACTCGATTTCCTCCCTTCCCTGTCTCACCCTCCCTGCTCTCTACCCCCCATTCTGTGGGATCAGATCTCAAATCAGTCACCTGCACCCACGCCTTGACTTAGCGCCGGCTTTCGGGTGAACCCGGACTAAGGCAGCACACGTGCACCAGGGGAAGTTGGAAGCGCTCAGAAGCATTTTTGTCATCTTCTCTGAACTGGACTCAGATAACCTCCCGTGGCAGTGAGCAAGGATGAAGGCCACGTGATCCCCTTATCGGACACCTCCTGTCAGAGTCTCGTCCCTGTCATAGGGGGTTGGTGGCACCTGCCAGTCTGGACTCTTTTGTATTGGTGACTCTGTGCTGCTGCCCGGCTGGCACGAGGCACTAGATAAGCAGCGTGGGGCCCAGAGGGCAGCACACGCTGTCAGCTCACCAGCTCGTGCCGGGGAATCCAGGGTAAGGACTGAACAGGAGCAAGAGACCAAGGTTGCCCCGGGGGGGAGAGGACAGTTTGATCACTGGCCGTGGTTGCCACGGTTCCCAGTCTCTTTCCTGTGTCTTCCAGTCATGACGGAGCCCTGGGTGATGGATATGTCAGCTCAGTAGCGACTGATCTGTCGAGACAAGCTTAGCCTGGTGTGGTGCCATGCGGAGTGGAAGAGGGGCTGCAACCAGGTGCCGAAGGACCTACAGGCCCAGGCCTGACACGCTGATCCGTGTCGGGCTGGGTGTGCAAAGATGTCCTTTGTGGGTTATCTCCTGGAACAGGTGTGTGCATTCATTCACTCCTTCATTCCTATAATACTTATTGATGCTGCTTATTGTGCCTGGCATTGTGGTATGAACCAGGCCTACAACTGGGAACAAGTTGAACTGATAATATAGAATGGAGGCAGGTATTGATCAAGTATCAACTATGCATCCTTCTATGGCAGCCTGGGGTTTTCTTTCCCCCATTTCTCATACCCACCCTCTATCTGGAGCCCTAGCCCTTATCAAGACAGGGTGTTTTAAAAGTGGAGAAAAGAGAGGTCTTTGGCATGACAAAGTCTCCTCCGGAGTGGTGCCACGAGACAGGCAGCCATGGCAGTCATTGGGAAGAAAAGATAATACACAGAAATTCTGTTAACACTTGGCAGTCTAATGATGAATGACACTTTTTCTCTGCAGGCCAAGGCGAGACAGGTCAGTCAGTGGCAAGTCCCAGAAAGGGTGGCAGGAGGCTTTATTTACAGGGAGGTGTAAATGGGTGACATAAGCTTCCAGTGTGGCACCTCTCCTTCTCCATGTCCACCCCCATCAAGTTCCTGCATCTCAGGGGTCATTGGCATAAAGGGGCCGAGCTCTAAAGGTGGGATTTTGATCTTGGCGGGGAGAGAGCTGGGGTGTGGGGCAGTTTATCTTTCTGGATCTTCCTTGTGCTTCTCGCAGAGGCTGGCCTGGGTCTGAGGACGCTGAGATGGGGGCTTGGGCTTCCTGCTTGTCTAGAAAAGGGCCAAATCCCAGCTCCAGTCATGATGGTCTCCAGGGCTAGTGAAGCCCTGGCTCTTGTAGATGCTATTTGAAGCAGCTCCCAAGCTATTACACCCTCTGTCCTGGGGAACTCCACAGCTGTCAGAAGGGGATAGGGGTGGAACAGCCAGTTCAGATTCACTTCAAACCAGAAGTGGAACAATCCCCGTTACATTATTAATCCCGGGAGCCATGTAAAGTTTCATCTGTTTTCTCTCAACGATTTTTTACAAGCTACATTTCCCAAAAGCTGCAAGACCTACAACTAAGCAGTATCTTTGCCAGGCACGTGAAAATCCTAGGGTATCTGCTGCAAGCCTGAGAACAGGGGACACAGGTTCTAGACTTGCCTTGAACACAAGCCAGCTGGGTGATAATGGGGAGTCCCTTTTCCTCCCTGGCCTCCAGCATCTGTATTGCTTACCAATCACCATGGAAAAATACCGATGGTCTCAGGGTCATACAACGACAAGCAATTAGTACCACAGACCTGGGGGGCAGCTGGGTTTGTTTAGCTGATCTAGGCTGGGCTTAGCTTGGCAGCAGTACTGTAGGCTGCAGTGGCTCGGCTTCGTGTCACAGGACTGAGGGTTGGCTGAGCCAACTCTGTTCCACGTGTCTCTCCTCCTCCTGGCCCAGTGGGCTAGGTGCACATGTTCTTTTCATACAATAGCAGAGGCACCAGGAGGATGTGGACGTACGTGGGGCCTCTTGAGGTCTAGGCTCCTACTATCTTAAGGCCCATTTCATTGGCCAGAGCAAGTCACTTGGCTGTGCCTCAAATCAAGGGACAGGGAAGTACACTCCACCTACGGCAATGCCGGGACAATGCCATGAAGCAAGGCAGAGTGAAGCATGGGGACCATGCGTTCAATCTACCACACTCTCCTCACCCATAACATGAGTGGATCAGCAGGTCATATGGTCCCTTGGATCCCTTACGGCCTAAACATTCTGTAAGTCTAAATAATGTTGTGGAAACAGTCTCAAAGGATATTACCCAGTGAAAGTGAGCAAGAAATAAATCTGGTCTGTCTTACGAAAATTTCTCTGAACATGTGAGTAAATTACAACCAGGTACACAGACATGCTTCTCAGAAGCTGCCCACTTCACCCAAATCAGGCAATGGCATTTCACGAGCTCAGCGTATCTGAATATCTGTATAAAAACGCAAGAGGACCCCACTCCAAATTCCTACACCTGTCCTCACCTCCCTAATGCCAATAAGGTGAGCTACCCTGTAGCAGAGGTCAGAGCTGAGCTCCTCCCAATGTGTACATGTTTTCTGCTTTGGAAGCAAAAGAAGCAGCTTCCTGCCAGAGAATACACAATTAAAAAAACAAATTATATCAGCAGGACTTTCTTTGCTGGAAGTGTGAACTTGATAGAAATCAGAAATGCAAATGGTATTGAAGTGCGGTTAAAACTTCCGCTTTCCAAAAGGGGGAAAAATTAATTGCTTTTATACTTACTGTAGTGATAAGCCGGAGGCACATGCTATACACAAGGAGCAGCATCCAGAAACGTTCCCAAAGGGGATGGGAAAGGAGGCAATAAATCTCCCCTAGAAAGCCTCACGTTTCTCGCTGCAGATGTGCACAGCGTATAATTTTTTTGGCTGTGTGGTTCAGGGACCTGCCAAGAGTTTCAGCTTCAACCAACTTCTATGAAGGCTGGAGGAGATGTTGGGAGAATGCTCATAAACGATAAAGGAAGAGCTTAGCCAGAGGGTATGTGTCCAGAACCCATTATTTGCTGAGCGGAAGGTGTTAGTTTATGGATTTTTATCGCAAGGACATCTGCAGCTTCTCAGCTTTATGAAACACACACAGTTGCAAGAATGCCCCCTCGAGCCTCAAGCCATATCCATCTTATTCCGAGGTGCACCCTGCCAAGAAGGCCCAGGGTGTGTGGATTGGGAGGTGACTGATCCAGTTTGCCCAGGACAGTCCCAGTTTATTCCTCTGATTCTGGTACCTTAACCAGTTAGCAACCCATTCACTTCCAAAAGTGTCTCCGTGATCTAGTAGCTTTGGAAAACTGCTTGCAAGTATCTACTAAAGCTGAAGAAACACATAGCTCTCGTCCAGCAATTCCACTCCTAGGTGTCCACCAACAGAAATGCATGCATATGCTCACTGAAAAGCCACCTTCAAGAATATTCCTAATAGTCAAAGACTGGAAACAACTCAAATGTCTATCAACAGGAGAACAGATAAGTAAAGCATGGTATATTCACACAATGGAACACTATACAGCAGTGAGAATGAACAAAGGCAACTAAGTGCAACACTATGGATGAATCTCACAAACATAATCTTCAGTGAAAGAAGTCAGACACAAAATGGTACCTATTCACATGATTCCGTTTATACAGAGGTCAGAAACAAGCAAAATTCATCTATGCTGTTGGAAGTCAGGATAGCCTTCACTGGCATAGGTTGTGAAAGGAAGGGAATACAAGGGGCCTTCTAGGATGTTGGTCATGTTGTTTCTTGATCTGGGAGCTGGTTGTACAGATGCGTTGAATTTGTAAAAAAAATCATTAAGCTTTACATCTGTGATTTGTGCACTTTTCTGCATGTCTATCTCAATTAGGTAAGAAGAAAAAATAATATGGCCTCTTACCCACGACTCACACACCATTCCTCGACTTCACCCGTTTTCCACCCGCATTCTTGGTTCTGCTCAGGTTTGAGGCCCATAGCACCTCCTGGGCAGAAAGGAGTCTCAGTTTCCCTCTCTGGTGTGCGTCTTTTTACCTGTCCTAGAATAGCCTTGTTAGCATCTTCCAGTGATCCTGCCCCACCTCTTCTGGTCTGAGCTTGGTGGATACACCGCATTCAGGCATTTATACATGTTCATCTCTTTCCTTAGCTGGCTGCTATGGACTGAATGTTTATGTTGCCCCCATATTCGTATGTTGAAGTCCCAAACCCCAATGTGATGGTATCTGGAAGTGGAGCCTTTGGGAGGTGATTAGGTGTAGATGAGGTCATGAGGGGGTGCCCCATGATGGGATTAGAGCTCTTTATAAGGAGATGAAGGGACCAGAGCTCTCTATCCCTGCCATCTGTGTACCAGGAGGAGAGTGGTTACCAAGAACTGGACCATGCTGCCATCCTGATCTCACACTTCCAGCCTCCAGAACCATGAGAAATCAATGTTTGTTGTTTAAACCACCCAGTCTGTGGTAACTTGTTATAGCAGCTTGAACTGACTAAAATACTTGCCAAATTAAAGATGCCCCGCGTTTCAAGTTAGTCTTCATGGTGTGTCCCAGACACTCTTTTCTGGATCACTCCTAGTTCATTAACCTGCTTTGAGGTGCATAAACCAAAGGGCAACAAATATGGTCCGGTCAGCACATGACTTTGGCTCAGTCTTTGGGTGGAGAAGGCTTTCTGAATGGCTTCAATTCCCAAGCACAGCTATCTTGCCAAGTTGAGTCTTCCAGAACCTTAACAGTGGTTTACTTAACCACCTCAGGCAAGCCAGCATTGGCAGAGAGAAGTTCTGCCCCCCCGCCCCGCCTTGGCCCACACGCTCTCTTGTCTGGTTCACACCAGACATGGCCTGAAAGACTAGGCTGTGCGTTAGACCCAGCCATCCATCCAATTAGCATTTTACTACAAGGAGCCGGGCACACACACCTTGCTCTCTCCCTGGAGCCTGTGGACTCCTTGACGCAGGGGCTGTGTCTCACCCATTTTGGAAACTATGGCCCTTCACCTCCCCCTCTCTCCTTACGGTTGTTTCTTTTGCCCCTGGGCTCTGCTCTGCCTTGCACAGTCTTGCCCCTCACATCGTGTTCTAGGGGACTCTTTTCTCCCCACTCCTCAACATGCCCTCCTCAAACATCCATTAGTTCTATGGTTACACCCCTGGCTCAGCTCAAGGGTGAATGAACATTGCACCATTTACCGTCTCCCAGTCAGACTATCTCAGTAGAGGGCTGTGCCACTAACTCCCTTGGGAATTTCTAAAACTTTTAACTCTCTTAGGCTCCATATCCTTTTTGTCATATAAAACAAGTAAACAAAAAGAACTGACATGTTTTCTCCAAGCTTAAGATCATATTTCAGAGATAGCCATATGGGTGGGCAGAAACCAGGGGGATGATCCTTAACCCACTCGCTTTGTTCTTGGGCACTCAGCTGGACTACATTTCCCAGCTGTCCTTGGGGTGAAATGTGGCCATGTGACTGACTTCTGGCCAATGAGATGTAGACAGAGTGATGTATCTTACTTCCAGCCCTGGCACATAAATACTTCCCACATAGTCTTTTGATCTATTTCTTCCATTTCCCATATTTGGTGGTTGGATGTTGATTCCCAGGGTGATGTTGGAAGATAGGAGCTTCTCAGCCCTGGACGCCCATAGAGTCACCAGGGGAACATAAAAACATTCATTAAAAAATGGATGCCCACATCTCACCCTGAACCAGTGGAATTAGGATATCTACTGTCAGAGAGGCAAAGCTCACCATTGGTTTAAATCCCTCAATGACTGTGTGAAGCAGAGTCCCAACCTCTGCCACCAACTGAACTTTCCCTGAAAAAGAAATAAACTGCCATTGTGTTAAGCTCATGCTAGTGCTGTCTTAACTGACACATGGGGCAACTGCATTTCCATAAATGGATTCGCCAGTCAGGTCCTGACCAATTCCTGGCTGAAAGGAGGCTATTGGTAGGAGATGAATAAAGAGGTTCACCTCAGGGATGGGGAATGGGCGTCCCACCTGGGTATCTAGGAAATGCTTGAGAAGCCAGTGCAGTTAAAGGAGGAGAGTGGTGTGGTGAGGGATGGAAAGATGGAGAAGGGAAACTGAGGCCTGCGGGTCATCAAGGTCCTATCCTTGTATGGCTTGAGAGAGCAGACTGGAGTGTGTGTGATGGAGAAATATGTCTTTGTGGGTTGACACACACCAATTTCAGGCTAAATGTGGAGTATTCCTCACTTTGGGAAAGCTTTACCTGGATTGCAAAACTTTGGACTTATGTAGCCATGCTCTTCCATGTGGAGACATGCCTCCTCCCTGGGTAATATAATTTGGCTTGGTACAAGGACTTTGCACTCTTACTGGTTCAGTTGGAGCCTCTGGCTTAAGGTTAATCCCCGAGGACTGAGCATAAGTCATGTGCTGAACAGAACATACTTGTTGCCCTTGGGTTTTTGCACCTCAAAGCAGGTTAATGAACTAGGAGTGATCCAGAAAAGAGTATCCGGGACACACCATGAAGACTAGCTTGAAACGCGGGGCATCTTTAATTTGGCAAGTATTTTAGTCAGTTCAAGCTGCTATAACAAGTTACCACAGACTGGGTGGTTTAAACGACATACATTGATTTCTCATGGTTCTGGAGGCTGGAAGTGTGAGATCAGGATGGCAGCATGGTCCAGTTCTTGGTAACCATTCTCCTCTTGGTACACAGACGGCAGGGATAGAGAGCTCTGGTCCCTTCATCTCCTTATAAAGGCACTAATACCATCATGGGGCCCCCATCATGACCTCAACTACACCTAATCACCTCCCAAAGGCTCCACTTCCAGATACCATCACACTGGGGTTTGGGACTTCAACATATGAATTTAATTTAACCTCTTTTCTTCCTTTCCCCCTCCCTTCCTCTCTCTATGCCTTTCCCTTGCGTCCTGCCCTTCCCCCTCCCCCTTCCTGTCCCCTTCTTTCCTCCTCCTCTCCTCCCTCCCTCCCTCCTCCTCTCCTCCCTCCCTCCCTCCTCCCCTCTAAATTCCCTCCCCTTCTTAAGGTTAATCCTTAAGAGTTATCAGCTTCTTCGTTTCTAGCAGAGGAGACTGAAAATCCCCAGGGAGCAGACCTTTTTGTTCATGAGGGACCCATCACCGATGTTTCAGTTTTGTATCCGTAAAGCAAGTAGACACCACTGTTATGGAGAAGGGTTGAAAAAGGCTGTCCCCCACAACTAAAGCTCAGGGAAGAGGAACCTGATATTCTCTAGGGAAGGTGCAGGTAAATTTACATAGGGAGCAAGAGCTCACTTAGGAGAAAGGGGGTTAAAACCTTGACCCCATCTCTGATGGACTGAGGGGGCGTGGCTAAAGTCAGCTGCCAAGCAAGGAGCCTGGTGTTTAGGAGGGGTGTGTGGGTGAGGAGGAAAGCAGAGGCTGCACTGCTGACCTGCACTCCACACCTTCAAAACAACAGGTGTGCCCTCGGAAAGCTGTGCATCTATATGAAGTGGATGATTTTTTAAAAACTGAGCCAAGGAGACCAGGTCTACTGGGATTTGGAACCACCATTGCCAAGCACAACCCTTGAGATCATGTGCGTGGATCCCGGTAGCATGAGATAGCAAAGTGGATCTCCAACTAGGCAACATGGGCTATGTAAATTTTCCTTTTTCCTGGGTAATGGCATTATGGACTCCAAGCTTTTTTATTATAAAAATAAAAAACACACATGCAGAAAAGCACACAGTCCATGAGTATCCAGCCCAATGAATTACCACAAAGCAGGTGTTACTTAACTGTGACTCAGGTCAAAACATAGAGCCTTCCCAGCACCCAGGAAGCCTCCTTCATTCCTCCTCCAGCCGTATCCCTTCCCTCCACTCTATCCATCCTAATTCCTAACATCACACTTTCCTTTTGCCTACCTTTGAATTGTATTCATAAATGGACTTATACAGTCTGGAATCTTCACCGTGACTTCTTTTGCTCAATATTGTGCTTGTGAGATTCATCTGTGTTGCTCCAAGTAACTGTTCATTTTCCTCTGTGCATGAATATACCCTGATTTATCTATCCACTCCCCTGCTGATGGACATGGGGCTGCTGCTTCCGGTTTGGCTGTTTCAAACCATTTTACTGAGAATATTCTGGAACAAGATCCACATGAGGACCATTTGGTGAGTGATGGTAATGAGACTGTGGCCAAAAAAGATTTCCTAATTATTTTCCAGACACCATAGACAATTGACATCAGGTGGTGTCTGGACATAGTATGGGATGCAGAGAGAGAAAGAGGGTAGCTGCACGCGGTAGAGAAGAGACGTGGGAAGATGGGGGTCTGCAATCAGAGTGAGTTGAACATGAAAAGAGACATACCTCAGACTGAGGAAGGTTTGTCAAATCATCAATTTTTTTCTTCACCGTGCCGGAGTGTGAATGAGAAAAGCCCCCCAAGAATAGGACCAAGAATAATCACCAGCTCTGGCCCGCTCAGTGAAATTTCCAGAATTCTGGCTTGAATTCTAGATTTCTTGAAATTTCTAGAATTCCCTCTGGCTACTCCTGGATGGCCTAGGGTGAGCCTGCCCCAGCCCCACCCCGTGGTTTCTGTTCAGAGGCAACCATCCTTCATCCACTCACCCAGTTGGGCATGTTTGCCCCCTCTCAGCTCAGTCCCCACTCCCACAAAATCAGAGCCCCTTCTCCGTCAGGGACCCCACGTCTTTCCTCCTGAGATCAGTTACCAGCTATTATAGGGTGACACACTTGCTCTCCTGTGCTCCTAGCTGCCTTCTGCTCTCATTCAGCATTCATCCATTAATTCACTCCTTTAACAAATGTTTATTGGATACTTAGGCACAAGACAGGGGCCTATCTTCCATGGCAGAGCCACTGCTTGAAAGCCTAAGAGGAAACTCTGCCCTGGCCCATCATCATCTTTCCCGTGATGCAATATGTTCTTATACAAATAGCTCTTCTGCCAGGCCTCCCAGCCATGCCCTCACTCCACTCTAGGGCCCCTCTCTGCAAACCATGATGGTAGGATACAGTTCGGAGACATTCAACCAACCTGGACCACTGATGGACCCTCCCCTTGTGGTTGTCAGTGGCCCAGGAGTGGCAGAGCCTCTTACCTTCACCCTTCATCATTCAGTGGAAGAGAGCATCTCTTCCAGTAGCTCCTGAAGAAGGAAGAGGGACTTTCTCCCCTTCTCACCCCTCTGCCACCCACAGGCCCCAGCATTGACCCAGAGGCTCAAATGTGGCCAAGGAGAGGGGGGTCTTCACTGGTTTAAGCCAAGGGGAGCCCCCTCTAGGACCTGAGATGTGGTCTCATGGCTGTGGCAGAGGCGTGGCGCTCTGAGGGCAAGTCAGAGATCCATTTTACCCAAAGAAGAGAGATCAGCAAGAATGTCCACCCTGACACCATTTCCTTGCTTTTCCAGCTTCTAGAGGCCACCTACATTCCTTGGCTCGTGGCCCCTTCCTACACCTTCAAAGCTAGCCGTGTAGCATCTTCTCTCCTCTCTAACCTCTGTTTCCATCTCCATGTCTTCTTTCTGACTCTGAGCCTCCTGCCTCTCTCTAATAAGGCCCCTTGTGATTATACTGGGCCCATCCAGATAATCCAGGCTAATCTCCCCATCTCAGGATAGTTAAATTTAACCACACCTGCAAAGTCCCTTTTGTCAGATAAGGTAACATTTATAGGTTCTGGGGATTAGGACGTGGACATATTTGGAGGCCATTATCCTGTCTACCACACTCACATGGATCAAACAAGGAAAGGCCTGTAAAGCATCTCACACAGAGCCTGGCACATAATAGGGGTTCCGCTCATGCCATCCATGATTTTTTTTTTACGACGCCCTTCTGAGAACAGAAATGGCTGGCAGAAAGCTTTGTACAGAGCAGGCCCTCGAGCTTAAAGTTTCACTGACAGATTATAGTGGGGGCAGGGCAAAAGACAGCAGCTCTAACATCTGCTGAGTTGCAAGAGTGAATGACATCCAATCTGACTTGGACAATCTGGCCTTGCCCATGTCACAGCTGAACCCCTGAATTTAGCCTTGCCCTCCTTGCTGGACTATAGATGTTGACTGGGGCTCCGCTCAGCACAGGCAACCCTCCAGTGGGCTCCTGCTGGGGGAGGGGCCAGGGTAATGGCATGTGGCCTCAGCCCATCCAGTCAGGAACCAGGTTTGGGTCACGGTTGGGTCACTCTCCTCCCATCACTGCCTCCCCACCTCCCACCAGTGAGCCATCCAACTTTACAGAAAAGAGTGACATGCACTGAGAATTTCCAGCCACCAAGCAGAGGTGGGTACCCCTGGGCTACTGTACTTGGCCTCAAGCACGCCGGGTCTGTTCCCTGCTACCAAGGTCGTGGGATGCAGAACAGTTCTGGGCTCACCAGGAGAGCAGGTTTCAAATCAACCTCCTGCTCCCCTCACACACGTGAGGAATGGCATATGTGAAATCCCAGGAACATGCATTTGAAGCCATTTTCTGGATCATTCTGATATAGAAGGTCCTTAGACCATACTTGGGTCTCGAACTTGCCCTGGCTCTGCCATCTGAGTGACCTTAGACAATGAACTTCACCTACTGGAGTCTAATTTCTTCAGGAACAATCAGAGGGGTTAGAGGGGACCTCCAGGGCCCATCCAGGCTGACAACTTATTTCTGTACCTTCAGTTCTTTTAGCAAACTCAACTTCTGGTTATTGTCCCAGAACTTCTGACTTTTCGTCTTCTGTCTAAAATGTTTCTGGAATTTTCTGTCAGCTCCTTTGGGGAAGGAAGGGTGTGGGGGGAGGAATTGTTGAGATCTAGTATTTCTGTACATTAGGAGGGACATGGTGAAGGTTATAGACTAGAGCAGGAGAGGAATATATGAGCGTGTGCATGTGTGTGTATGTTTTGAGTGCCTATGTACTCATGAGGAGAGTATACAGGTGTCTTGCCTGCTGCTAGGTCACAGAGTTGCAGAATATTAGGACTAATGGGATATATAGATTACTAAGTCTAGCTCCATTGTTTGGCTGGTGGGCAAGTTGAGGCCCAGAGAGGGAATGTGAGTTGCTACTTGGAGTCACTTAAGTGGCTAGAGTAGTAGTTTCCCAACCTTGGTTGTTACAAGTACCTGGAAGAGCTTTTAAGAAATATACATCTTTGGGCATGCTTAAGAGATTCTAATTCCATTGTTTCAGGGTGGGAACTGGGCCCAGAATTTTTTTTTTTTTTTAGCTTCCTGCTGACTCAGATGGGCAACCAGGGCTGAGAATCACTGACAAAGAGGATGGAGCCCATGCCGCTTACACTGAAGGGCCATGATGGCTCCTCCTGGGCCTGGTGGTGGAGGCATCCTAAACTCTTGAGCTGCATGTAGAGGCTTCCAATCCCCCCACCTCCACCCGGAAGAGCCTGGCTCCCAGGAGTCCAGTGGGAATGTCAGGCTGCTCCAAGATGCCTGGAGAAAGGTTATTAAAATGCCTCACTGGCCAGTTTCTGTTCACCTGGAAGGGGGTTTCAAAGGCCGATACCCATCTGGGAATGTGAACATAAAAGGCTCTGCCCTAATCAGAAGTGAGCTCCCGAGGGCCTGGGGGATGGAGGGAGGTGGGAACAAGGGGCCCATGAGAAGAGATGGGAGAGTATTTGAAGGAGCCTTCCTCCCATTCTGGTGCCCCCAGGAGAGGTGCGGGCGTGGGGCGAGGGGACAATAACCTGTTTGCTAAGTCTCTATCCCAGGAATATTAATCCATCTTCTCTTCTTCCTTCTTTGGGACAAACACATGGCCTGTGGCCTGTGCTTTTTCATTTATGTTAAACTTTTCAGTGGCAGAAAGAACTCCCAAAGCAACAGACCTTCCATTCTCTTGGGCTGTGCGTGAAATCAAACCTGGAACAGCCATCCCCTGTGTCCCTCTCTGCTGCCCTGCCCGTTGCCTTTCTCTTCTCTAATTTGTTTTGTTTCTTCTCACATCCCCACTCCTGGGCTCGTCTGGACAGCCGTACATGTTGTGCACGGCACAATTCCCCCCCGCACCGCAACCCCTTCTGTATTTTCTCTACCATCCCTTTTCAGTCCCTCTCACTCCAAAGATCCCTTCTTCTTCCTTCATTTCCTGCAAGTTCCTCTTTCCCAACTGCCTCAGAGGGAAGCCTGGCCTTTCTAGGGCCTGACCCACATCCATCACACTTGGCAGAGTGGGGCAGGGCCAAGGCCAGGTGTCTACTGCTTAAGAGAGTCAAGGGGCCTCCTTTCCCAGGGGGTCTGCCCCCAACAGCTGACAAAACCTAGACTCTCTTGCTCATCCCAGATTTGCTTTGCCAGATGTAAATTGTTCTTGAGGTTCACCAAAAGGCCATCGAAACTGTTTCATAAATAAGCATCGCACCTACCTTTGTGTTTTCCCTTTAACCTGGCAGCCTCCCCCCTCCCTAAGCACGATTTTCCTGGAACTACATAAATACATCCTCCCAGCACCCTGCACACTTCACCACCTCAAGCACTTTTTAAAAAGTTAACTTGTTTCATTTCCATAACAACCCCCTGATATAGCTATTGACCAATGTTACAAACCAAACCAAACCAAACCAACCCCGCAGGTTTGGGTCACGTGCCTGTGGCAGAGCTGGATTTGAACCAAGGGCTGCTGGTCCCAAAGCCTGTGTCCTTAGTCACTACACCCTAAGGTCCTGACTCCCCCTGAGCTGCCTCAGCCCTTCCTCACACCTTCCCTGTGCCCCTTAATGCTTCATGGCTCGTTTTTCTGGCCTCAGCCCTCAGATCTGAGTGGTCAACTGGGATGCTTTGCTGCCTTCTTCACCCCATCTGACATTTGTCCTCCTAGACAAAAATATTGCTTCAAGTCACTCTCAATATAATACTCTGCCCGACCCAGCCCAGCCGGGGGATGCGGCACTAAGAAATATGCCCACGGCGCTGGCAATCCTGCTGGGTGTGCCCCACATCTCACAGGCAGGCCCCAAACACATAACATTGCCCCCTGTACCCCAGCCCCTGACTATCACCTTCATTGAATTCTCCAGCACAAACTGGCCAGAGGCCCACAACGTCCCCTCTGGCTTGAGCCCTGCCCTAATGAGACAGGACAACAAAGGCATCATCATTAAAAACCATCGCACAAGGCCCCAGTGGCTACCTGCGTCCTCTCCATCCCCAGCCTCATCCCTCCTCCCTCGCTTCCGCCAGCCCTCAGGGACCAAGATGGGGAAATTGTCCCATAATCGCATTTTGCATGCACGTGCACACGATCATGAGGCATTTCTCTCATCTGGTTATCTTTGGAAACACTGGGAGGGAAGGGGATATTAAAGAAATCCTCCTCTGCTTCCATCTTGAAAAAAAAGAAGGCTGAACATTTTGATTCACTACCTTATCTTTAAAGAAACCGGACATGGAAAAGGCAAGGGAGATAAGATCTATGACTTCATCAGCTTGTTCTCTGAAGTTGTTTCAAGCCTTACCGTCCCCCCGACTGGCCCCTTCATTTCCTGTTTTCAATATATAATGGCAAGGAATACACAGCAGGCCCAGAGCTCTGTGAGCCTGGGGGTCAGCGCAGGAAGCTGGCCAGGGAGGAAGCTTTTAAGATCCAACCTGGAATCTGGCCGTGACTCAGGAGAACATCTCCTTAATTCGGATTTCATTTTTACTGAACTTTGCGGTCAGCAGCTCTGGATGGCTTGTGGTCTCAGAACAGCTGCTGGTTTGAAATAGCATAAATGCAATTTGAAAACTCACAAGGTTTCACATGAAAATGAAAAGAAAAACTTTTGCATTTCATAACAGGAATGCTTGACAACCTCTTTCTTTCAAGATGCTCCAAATGCCTCCCAGACGTTTTTGCGTCAGCTCTTACCGCCTCCCACGGTGGAGGCCAAGGAACCGGTACCATCTGAATCACTGGATGGAGGGGAAAACAGAGACACCCACTGCTTACACAGCAAGTCGGCACAACATTGTGACAGGTGTTTTCCTGGGCCCCAGCCAGCTTAGGGCGGAGTGTGTGTGTGGTGTGTGTGTGTGTGTGTGTGTGTGTAACATGGGTCACAATTACAACGTCAAGAGCAAGGAAAACCAACTATCTTTGGCTCTGGCCACCTGCCATAGAGGTGCACTCCCTGGAATCCTGGTCTCCACTTCCTCTCTTCCATCGCTAGAGCATCCTTGGGTGGGCTTTTGTTGGTTGCCATAGTAATACCGCCAACCACTCTCTTGCCAGTCAGGGCAGGCATCCCCCGAAGGGGGCAGCACACAGAGATGCTTCCATCTGCCAGGCTCCTCCACTATCTGAGGGTTTGAGCACACGGTGTTTCCACGGCACACTGAACTTCCTGGAGCGCTAAGCTCAGTCTCTCTCAGCTGGGCTTTCCCTTCCTGATTCCTGTCCCTGCTACTTCCCAAAGGCCAGAGGCCTGACCACACGCGTGTGGACCTCGGGCTAGGGAGCAGACCTGCCACCTGCTGCTGAGAGGCGGCCCCTCTGGTGTGGGTCTGGAGCCCCAGCTCAGGGCCCCCTGCCTGCAGGCCAATCTGGGCAGGTGCTGCCTGTTTTGGGGGCCGTCAGAGTCTCGCCCATATTGACTTTTGTGAATGCCACCCAACTTTCAAGCACCAACTCCTTCATTCCTTTATCTCAGGGCTTTCTGAAGCCTAGAAGTGTACTTTGCCTGCTGCAGCTGGCAGTCAGCGGTTCCAGAGAATTAACACCCCTCCCAATACCCCAGAGCAACCCTCAAGCATTGAACAACAGGACTGGGTGTATAAATGCCCCAGCTCCCTGCCCTCGGTGGGACAACTCTGGGGCACGTGTTCTACATGGACTCACAGTGTCCCCACAGTGGCAACTGGCTGAATGATGTGCTATCTCACTTCCCCACTCTCCCTACTAGTGTGTTTGGGGCTCATCTCCGAAATTAACTGCTTGCACTTGAATCCGTACCTCAGTTCTGCTTCTGGGGACCCAAACTGAGTCAGGGGAAGAACTTCTCTCTTACCCCAGCCACTGATGGGGCTGTCACTTCTAAAGTGAACACAAAGGTTTCTGAAAACTCTCTATGCCCAGGGGCTAAGGCTGGGGGCTCCTCTGATGTCTTTCTAGGCCTTTTCCCTCTCCCTTTTCATGATTCCATGATTTTCAAAGACTTGTCCCCCTTCCTCCATCCTTAGCTGTAAGACACCATAGGCCTGATACAATGGACTTGTTTTATATTTTACAGATGACCAAACTATAGACCAGAAGGGTGAGAGGTTTACCCAAATTCACTTGATTTGTAAGTGACAAAGCAGGAACCCAAATCCAAGCATTTGGATTTACAGTCCAAGGCACTTTTCAAGTACACCTGTGCATGGAAACTTGGCTCATGGGCCTTTGTTCTGAACTCTCCTTCTTCCTCATTACAACAAAGAGTCGGGTCCCAGAAGTAGTGTCCTCAAAGGGGACTGGCAGGATGTGTCATTTAATCAGTGCATGGTGACTGCACTCTCTCACAGAGCCAGACACGTTTGTAGATTAACACCTCCGGGGACTGGAGCCCCAGTAGGGCGATCACAAAGATCTAAGAACCTGCCTTTCTCAAGGCAGGGAGAAGTGGCTACATGGATAGGGCTCAGCTGGTAGTATGGCAGAGGATCTAGGGGCAGAGGGGACAGCCCTTGACCAGGCGGCACTGCTCCCTTGGCCTAGAATGCTGTTCCTCCAGACATCCACGTGGCTCAGCCCCTCAAAGATTCCCACATTGCTTCAGGAATTTGTTCAAATACCACCCTCAGAGAGAGCTCCCCTGACCACTGTCTGAAATAGACCCTCCTGCCCATAACACCTTTACCTTGCTTTCTTTTCCTGAGGTCGTGTAATATGTTTGTTTCTTGCTGCCCCCTTTAGCCCCACCACTAGAATGTGAGTTCCATGGGGACAGAGATTTTTTTTCCTGTTTTGTCCACCCCTCTATTCTCAGGACCTAGAACAGTGCCAGTGTATCCTAGAGGCCCAATAAATCCTTGCTGAGGTGAATTAATGAGTCACTGAAAGGAGACAGGACAGGTTAGTTACCTTGGCCTGGGGAACACATAAAGCCAAGTGAGGCACAGGCAAGATGGGTCCCAGGCCAGTGCAACTCCACGGCCTCTGGCCCATTTCTCTACTCCGCACTGGGCTCATTCAATCTCCAAGTAACACGGGACTCCTAAAGCAGAAAACAAGGAGAAGAGAGATGCCTTCTCAGTGGAGATAGGACACCCTGCCCTCGCTCCCTCCCTCCCTGGCTGCTTCTTCCCTCTGTCTTATCCCAAGGAGCTCCTTAGGAAGAAAGCCCTCCCCAGTCTCTCCCCAGAAACTGCGCTCTGAACACTCGGATGCACAATCAACCAATTGTTAAGTCCTCGACAATACCTCATCAGCGAGCACAGCACTATAATTAAAAGTAAATCCAGCTCAAGCTCTTTAAAATAGGATCTAATTTAATTGGTGCATTTAATCTATCACTGTCACTCCACGACAGCCTGGGGAGAATGTCATCATAGCGGTAGGTGGTGAGAGACTTAAGCGGCCCCTTGGCAGGGTCTCCCTGCCGCCCCAGGCCTCACGAACAGCTGGGAAGGGACAGGCTGTGGCAAGTCTGAAAAAGGGAGAGTTCACAAAAGCCGAGGACCACGTGGCCGCCAACTGGAACTTGGGCGTGGCTGCCATGGGCCTCTGTCCTGCCACACGCCCTGATAGGCCTCGGTAGGGGGGTCCAGGTGCGGGAGGGAGACTCTCCTTCCAGCACCTCTCCTCAGAAACAAGTCTTAGGGAGTTTGGTGAAGAAACCCGGGAGAATTAAGCTCATATTCAAAAGCCTGGCAATTGGGGTGTGAGCTGTCTGCTGGCGGTCACTCTGTCTGTAATTTGTGACAGCTTTAGTTCCCGACCTAATTCAGAAAGAAAAAAAGAGTCTCATCTTTTTGGAATAACATGACACAAAACGCATATTGCTCCAACAGTCATAAAGCTCTGTGGTTAAGAGTATTGGCTTAAAAGTCATATAGAAATGAGTTCCTGTCCTGTATAAACCACTTACTTACTAGTGAATTTTGGAATGTTTTGGAATCCCCTGAGCCTTAGTTTCCGCATCTGCAAAGTGGGCGTAATAGTATCTACTTCCTATTTCTGTGCTGAGGTTAAGGGCCAGGCCTGGGGCCAGCAGAAGCTCCACCCACATGCCTGGGGCCCACCCCAGGAGGTGAATTGCAGTCAGCTCCTATCAGCTTGTGGCTTCCTGCATCTTTCTGCCTGAGCTTGTTCTTTGGCCCTGAAGGACCTCCACCAGTGAAAGATGGGAGTTGATGGATAAAAAACCCCAGCTTTGGCACCCAGGCATGCGCTACACAATCTCTCAGAGGCCTCCAGAGGCACTGAGCCCGGTCGCCTGCCCACGGTAACACACTCATTCACCCACCCCGCCCCCACTGGCTTTCCTCCCTTGCCTCTCTCACTGCTCCACCCTTCACCATGCCTCCTAGGTCACCTCCCAAATGAATGATTGCACCCAAATCCTTGTCTCGGGGTCTGCTTGGGGGCAAATCGAAGCCCAGACGTTGGCATGACTCAAACACTTAATAAATGGTACCATGTTCCTCTCGTGGTTTCTGGAAATTTGAAATTCAATTGTGGATCTCTATGCCTACATTTTGTGTATGCTTAATTTTTAAAGAATTCCTTTGAGGCCCTCCAGGAAGGACTTCTATCCCTGTGGGCTCATGTCAGCCCTATCCTCTGTAGTCCTAGGGAGGATTGCGGAGTTGATGGTCTCAACATCCCCAAGACTCCTTGGACCCCATACGAAGATTGACTTGGGGAGAGGTGGTCACACCAATGCCAATGTAAGCATGGTGGGGGGGGGTTATGAATTGAACTGTGTCCCCTCCAAAAGATATGTCCTAACCCCCAGTACCTCAGAATGTGGCCTTATTTGGAAATGGGGTCTTTGCAGACAATGAAGTTAAGATGAGATCACTGAGGTGAGGCCCAATCCAGGGTGACTGGTGTCCTTATAAAAAAGGAGAATTTGGACCCAGTGACAGACACACCCAGGGAGAACACCGTGTAAAGACTGGAATTATGCTGCTACCACCAAGGCACCATCAAGAACTAGGAGAGAGGCCTGGAGCAGATACTTCCCTTGTGGCTTCAAAAGGAGCATGGCCCTGCCACACCTTGAGTTTGGACTTCTCACCTCCAGAGCTGTGAGACAATACCTTCGTGATGTTGAAGGTACTCAGTCTGTGGTGCTTTGTTACAGCAGCCCTACCAGACTAATACGGAGGGATGAACTTTGTGTACTGCCTGTGTGTGTGTACAGCAGGCATTGTGTGTGTACAGCAGCTGGGTTTCCATGAAGCTGGCCTCTTTCTGTGGGATCCTACGGACTCCTAGATAAGATCAGCCCTTGGCACTTGTAGCCTGGGCGAAGCTTTTCTCCAGGGCTCTCCCGTACTCTTTCTCCTTTGTCCCCAGAGTTATACTGCCTCCTTTCCCTTCCTGTTACCCTATGGCTAACAGGACTCCAACCTGGCTCCATGGAGATCTATGGTGGCTCCTGTTGGCAAGGTTCTTTCTCTCAAAGATTCACTGAGGTTTTGCCCTCAACACTCCACTGAACACTAAAGTTAGGCAGATAACAGACAAAGCCTTAAACCCGTCTCAGATGTCTATGCTCATTAGAAAGAGATCGGCTCTCAAAAAACGATCCTTTAGTGGCAGGGATTTCAGCCCAGTGTCTTCAGATCGCTCCCCACCTCCACCAGAGTGCCACGGCGTCCTCAAACTCCATGGTCTCAACGCTGACACCACGTGCTGTCATCTCTGGCCTGGCCGATTGCAGGGACCTCCTGGGCTGGATGTCCTGTTTGCTTCTCCAGATCCACCCTTCGTGCTTCTCCATCCTGCTCTGAGCCCCGAAAGGCTGACCTTTGTGGGATGCATTAACTGGGCGCCCTGCCACCTGGCTTCTGGTTGGATTCGACCAACGAGCGTCTCCGGCAGGAGTTAAGAGAGTGGGCGGGCAGAGAGGCTGGAGGATTTGTTCCCCTGGCTCCCTCATCCTTCCTGCCACGGTGAGGTTGGCCGGGGCTGCTTTCCTCTACCTAAGCCCCCAGCCCCTGTTGAGCGGCGCTCTTCTGAGCCATAGGACTCTCCGGTGTCTGGGAACTCTTCCCCTCCTTTTGAGAATGCCATCTGTTTCCTGCCCAGAGCCTGACACACCTCCTAATCATGAGCCTTGGGCTCCAGTTTCACCTGTCACCATCCAACCCACCCTCCAAGCCACTCTCTGAGTGAGCTTTCTTTTTTTTTTTTTTACATCTTTATTGGAGTATAATTGCTTTACAATGGTGTGTTAGTTTCTGCTTTATAACAAAGTGAATCAGTTATACATATACATATGTTCCCATATCTTTTCCCTCTTGCGTCTCCCTCCCTCCCACCCTCCCTATCCCACCCCCTAGGTGGTCACAAAGCACCGAGCTGATCTCCCTGTGCTATGCGGCTGCTTCCCACTAGCTATCTATTTTACGTTTGGTAGTGTATATATGTCCGTGCCTCTCTCTCACTTTGTCACAGCTTACCCTTCCCCCTCCCAATATCCTCAAGTCCATTCTCTAGTAGGTCTGTGTCTTTATTCCCGTCTTATCCCTAGGTTCTTCATGACATTTTTTTCCCTTAGATTCCATATATATGTGTTAGCATACGGTATTTGTTTTCCTCTTTCTGACTTACTTCACTCTGTATGACAGACTCTAGGTCCATCCACCTCACTACAAATAACTCAATTTCGTTTCTTTTTATGGCTGAATAATATTCCATTGTATATATGGGCCACATCTTCTCAGAACCTGTCACTATTTAAACACTGATGGGCCCCCACTGCCTCCTGGGGGCTGCAATGCAAATGTCTCCATCTGGCATATTCAAGCTCCTGCATGATCTGGGGCCAGCCTGCAGTCTGGCCAGATTGCATCCTGCTCCCTGTAAAGCAGCCAAAGCTTTGGCCACGCCAGGCACTCTGAGCGTCACTGCACCTCGCCTTGCATGCTTGGGGCTTTGCCCCCTGTGCTTCCTGAAGTTCATTGCTCCTCCTTCTGTGCCTGAGGAACAAGCATCCTTCAAGTCTCGGCCCAGAGATCACGTGCTCCTGGAAGATGTCACTCCTCTTCCTCGTGTCCCAGCCCAGGGCAAATCACGTGCCCCCCTTGCGGTTTGTGTAGAGCCCTGAGCCAGCTAATGGTTGGATTGTTGGCCTGTTTGCCTTTCCCATAAGGCGACGAGTTCTTTGAAGGTAGAGGTGCCGTGCCTAATGCATCTCTCCATCCGTAGCAGACGCCGTTGATGCCCCGTCCTTTATCGCCTTGACCCACCTGAGTTACCTGCAGCCGTGATGGGCAACTTCCAAGCACACTGACAATTTCCTACCTCAAGAGCCTGCCTCTCTCGGCTTCTGGGCCGCAGGGATTCCCCAGCGCCTTAGAAGCTTGCTCTGCTGCAAGTAGGCACAAGCTGGAAGTGCAGGGGCGCTAATGCCCCTGGGGCCAACGGAGTTAACAGCCCCGGGGATGACAGTTGGTGGATTGATGCCCCAGGCTTCCCGGCCTCCAGAGAGAGGATTCCCAGCAGGCTCTACATGGTGCCTCAGAGAGTCTTCAGGGAGGTTGTGCCCCAGTTGCCCACAGCAGCAACTTGCTCATTAAAGCACCCGTCATTGGCTCGTCTTCCTTTCCCGTCTCACTTTTCTCATTGCCTCACTTGTGCCTCCTAGGTATTCTCCTGAAAAAACTATCTACATCTTAAACCTTGTCTTAGGGTCTGCTCTGGGGGGAACCCCAACTAAGCAGGGACCTCAACAGCCACTCAGTGCCCTGCACATAGTAAGTGCCCAATAAATGTCACAGGAATGAGTGATCAAGGATGCAGGACCCACTGGTCCAATTTGGCTGCATGGAGACCAGGCTGGGATTCAAGAACTGTGTTGTTCTGAGCTGTCAGGTGCCCTCCTAGCTGGCAAGATGCCACCCACATCTTTGGGGGCAGCCTGAGCCTTCTCCCAAGCGAGTTGCCTGCCAGGGAGACTAGTGCAGACAGGCAGTTCTGATTATGTATGCAAATGCAGGTCTGGCCCCGCAGCTTATGTGAGAGCCACATAGCTCAGCTAAGTCACCCTGGAGAAACAATCTTACAAAGAATACTAAAGAGCATCCAAGTGTGAAGAATGAAACACACGTGAGTTTTCTTTTTTAAAAAATGGAAATCAAATTGTACTTTCATCTTGGCTTCCTCACAAGTCAGCAGCCCCCACGTAAGCCTAAAAAGCAAAAGACTTTATCCAAGATTTCTGACCTGGGTTCAGACCAACCGTCACCTTCATTAGAGCAAGCCTCACAGAATATTATAAGCCCCAAGGGCATGAGATGGAGGCAGGCTGGTGGAGTCTGGGTCTCGTCTTTACCTTCACAGAGCTCACATGAAACCCAGGCATGGTATAGCCAAGGAGACCGCCAAGACAACCAGAGGCTTGGAAATGAGGACCACAGGGGCACGAGATGGCATTACAGGCAGTAAGAACAGCAGGTGCAAAATCACAGTGTAGTTGAAGGAACTGCAATTCACCTGGCTACTGTGGGTGGCGTAAGTGATGGAGGGAAAAGAAATAAGAGGGGGGCAGTAAACGGGCCGATCATAAAAGGTCCTGTGTGTCTTGCCAGGGAACGTCCCCAAGGGATCCATGAAGGTGGGAAAAGGAGGTCAGTTTGAAGATTTCTGCAGCAGTCCACCTGAGTGCTGAAACCAAGGAGGCTGCACGGGGATAAAATGGGCAGAGAAGGATTTAAGAGGTTTGAAGGAGGTATGATGGAAAGGACTGAATGGGAGCAGTTGGAAAAGTCAGGGGGCTCTGACTCCGAGGTTTTTACTTTGTGTGACTAGATAGGAAATGAAGCCTTCCCCTGAGGCGGTACATCCAAGAGACAGAAATGTCAGAGGCTATTTTGGTGGTGGTGGGAAGATGGGCTGGTGGGCTCATTTGAGATTCAGTGGATTCAAAACACAGGTGGGGACCTCCAGATGGAGATATCCTGTGGGCAGTTGGATGGATGATCTCAAAGAAGACATGAATTTTGCAATCATCAGCTGGTAGATGGTAATTGAAGCCACGTGAGCAGGTGAATTCATCCAAGGCAAGTGAGCTGAGGGTGAAACAAAGGAGGTTGAAGACAAATTCCAGGAAAAAGAAGCATCAAAGGAGTGAGCCACATAAGAGGAGTCTGCAGAGGAGATGGTGGAATAGTCAAAGATGCCAGAGGAGAACCGGAAATGATAGAAGGGAAGTCAAGGTTGGTTCCATAAGTTGGCCAATGGTATCAGATTCTGCAGAGAAGTTGAGAAAAGTGAAGACTGAATACTAGTCTCCGCACCTTCCTACCATCTCAGCGAGTTCTTGACTTGGTGCTTGGAGCTCCATGTGTACCTGTCAATTGTTGGGGAGAGGAGGGTTTACTGACCAGTTTACAGGCTACCCAGGCCCTTTGTCTGCTCTCCTTTGAGTCATTTCACAGTTTATCAGCCCTTCAACCAAAGGCTGGACAAGGGAAATAAACTTTCCCCAGTCAATTTTATGACATAATCTATCAGATCTTTGGAAAGATTTAGCAGAGGAATAATTTGAAATGATTAGTTGGTTTCTGTTTGTTGTTGTTTGTTGGATTATCTATGAATTTCATCGTTCAAGCTAGGGTTGGTGGTCTTTCTTCGAGCTAGCCATCCCCTTTCACTAAATACACAAAAGAATATCACATGGGAAAAAGAAAGACTTTTTTTAATCTAGTAGAAAAAAGCAGAAGGAAATAGAAGTGTATATTTAGCCAGCCTCTAGGGGAAGGAGAACTTTCTACATGTTGAAATGATAGAACAAACCAGAAAGGAAAAAGATCGACCAGCTTAACTTCAGAGTTAAAAATATTTGTTTATATATAAATCACAAACATGCATACAAGGTTTATAAAATACTTGTAGCAAGGTTCTTTCTTGTGGAGAGATCACAAAATGTTGGACAAGGAGGATGCCCAGTTGCTAATATGTCAGTGGGCAAAGAGCATGAGCAGATAATTCACCAAAGAAAACACGACTAGTTCACCAACGTTTAGAAGAATGCCATGCCTCATTAGGAAGGAAATAATTGCAAATTAAAATAATGAGGTGCCATTTTCCTGCAATAAAATTACCTAAAATCTTACCTAGTGCTGTGGAGTGTGTAGGACAATTGTTGCTGATGACAATGTTGATTAATGCAACTGTGTTGGAAATATATTTGGTAAATATGAATTAAGAGCCATAAAAATGTCCATATGCCTAGACCCAGCAATTCCACTCCTACCCACAGGAATCTAGTCTAAGGAAATGATCATAAACACCATGTGTATGGGAAAAACACTGTATGCCCGGGAATGCTAGAGCAGCAGAATCGCAAATACCAGTATCTAAACCTTCAGCTACAAGGGACTGATAGAATAAATCGTGGTGCATTTACCAGATGAAACATTATGGATCCATTAAAAATGATGGCTGGGAAGACTGGCTAGCTCCATGGGCAAAGGAACGTCGCATAATGTTAACTGGAAAGAGGAGGAAATTTTGCTTAAAGCAGTTTATGATAATTACATAGATTCCTACTCACACACACACACACATAAATTAAAACATGTAAAAACGCAAGATGAAAATCCACCCAAACACTGTGTCACAGTGTTGCTTTGCGGATGATTTTTCTTCTTTTCCAAGTTGTCCATATACCGTAATGATTATAAGCGTGCATTTGGGGCATCAGGTAATCTTGGGTTCAAATCCTAGTTTTTTTTGCTTACCGTGTCATCTTGGGAAAGTTATTGAAGCTTTAAGTTTCCTCCTCTGCAAGTTGAGAATTTTAATATCTACCTCAGAGGAATGTTATGAGAATTAAACAGAATATAAGAAAAGTGCTTGTCATTGTGCCCAGCACATAGAAAGCTATCAATAAGTGGCAGATTTTCTGATTGTAGTTACTATAATTTAATAAAGCAGAGAAACTTGCTTTAGAAACTTGCTGAACGCCCTACACTGGGAAGTATACCATGAATCCAAACAACGTTTTTTCTTTCCTGCCTTCCTTTCTTCACAGACAATCACCAAGAGAGATTGTCAAAGAGTTAATTTTAGAAGGAAAAAAAAAGTTTGCTTTGCTTAATGAATGTGAACTTCCTCATTTTTCTGGTTTGTTTTTCTTTCAAGTTGTTTTTATATCAACACCACCCGGGCAGGATGTGCCAGGTGACGAGACAGTGGGAAATTTCACAGGGAGATAACTCTCCCCATTTCACACACTGAGATGCCAGATCTCAGGGGTGCTGAGGGGCTGGCTCACCCCCACATGCTCAGGATTTCTGGGTGCCCCAGGCCCCGGGGGACCTCTTTACTCTCCTTCCCACTCTTGAAGGACAGGGAGACTTTCTCCCCCTGCTGAGTACTAGCAACCATTAGAGATTTTTGGAGGATACTCTAACCAGAAACCCCAGTTAACACAGGGCTCAGAGAACCTGAGTGTGTGTGTTTGTGTGTGTGTGTGTGTGTGTGTGTGTGTGTGTTTGGGAGGGTGGGACTTCATGAGAAAGGTCAGTTAGGAAGTAGGTGAAGGAAGAACCCTACAGGGTAGTCAAGAGCTGTAGCAAATTATATTAAGTGGTCATCTTTTCTCTGACCAAGACCTGATGTACATGGAAAGCCGTGAGCTCAGGAATCACCTTCCCTGACCACTGTTTCCTAGCCTCTCACTCTTTCATTCCCTTTATCTAATTCTCCTGGGTCCACCAGGCCTCCGGGCTACCCCCCTCCACGCCCCACCCCCTCGCATTCCTCAGTAAACACCCTCCCCTCCCTCCTCTCAGACTGGCCTGAGCTCCACCAGTGATCATTAGCTTGGGGGCCTTAGCAGCAGTCTCAGGACCCTCCCCGCTGGTCTTCCCACTGGACCGGAGCACCTGGGTCAATCCAAACGACCACATCCCCCTCTCTGATACCAGTTGGGGAAAATCTCACCACAGTGTCCCAGAAGGAGATTACGCAGTGATCTTATCCCACCTCAGTGGAACTATTGACAAGGGCGGCCCTCGCTTACCCAGCCTAGGATCCCCCATATCCCCCTCCCCACAGTCCTTCCCCCCACCCACTTCCATCCATTCAGTCCGCTGCTTCCTTTTCTACTCTTCCTAAGCTCACGACCCCACCTTCTGCTCTCCCAGTCTAGTTAGGTGCCCTGATATCCTAACTCAGTTAGGTGCCCTGATGTCCTAACTCAAAGAAAAAACAGAGGCAAGTTGAGGCATAAGTTCTCTAGGTTCCATCCTCCTTGTCTTCAGATTTTACCTTTTCCTGTTTTTCATTGGTCTCTGAAGAAAAGTATCCCCTTTCCCCACCAAGAATAACCCCTTTTTCCTTGTGCAGGATAGCACCGCCCCGTCCTGATTCTTAGCTTTCTGGAGTTAATGAGTAGTGAGCAATTCACCCTGTGCCAGCCGCAGTTGCAATATTTTATCTTCTATTAATATTTATAACAACTCCGAAAGGTTTGCTCTATTATTACCTTCCTCTTAAAGGTGAGGAAACTGAGGTGCAAAGGGGAGAAGTAATTTTCTCCAGGTCACCCAGGAATGAGCAGCTGAGTAAGGATTTGAACCCAGGCTCGCTGGCTCCAAGGCATTGTCTCAGCAACTGCACGGTGCCCTCTTTCTTGGTTTTCTCAGGGAACTTATTCCATCATCCAACTTATTCCTCTAATCTCTTCACTCTCTCCCTCTGTACACATTCAAGCTATCTCTCTGCCTAAAAGAAACATTTTCTTCCTCCTTTTCCTCCTCTAGGCTCTCTGCATCCTTCCAGTACCAAATTACCTACAAAATATGCAAGATGCTCTCCCCACTTCCCGATTGCTACGTACTCTGTACCCTCTCAGTCTCCTTCTTCCCCCACCACTCCCGGAAACCTAAAGACCCCGTGGCAGGTTATCTTTCCAAGATGGCCGCCACAAGATCTCCATCCCGCGTGCTCTTCTTCTCATGTCACATTGACGCTCCTTTCATCAAGAGATGGGCTTCATGTTCCCTCCCCTGGAATCTGAGTAGGTCTGTGACTATGGTAGACTGACTTTATGTGACTTTGGAAGCTAGGTTATAAAAGGGGATACAGCTTCCACCTAGTCCTCTTGAGATGTTCACTCTTGGAATCCAGCCACCATGCTGTGAGGAAGACCAGCAGGCACATGGAGAGGCCATGTGGAGGTGCTCTGGCTGATAGCGCCCCTAAGGTCCCAGCCAACCGCCAGCATCAACCACCAGACAGGTGAGTGGAGACGCATCCAGATGCTTAAAGCCCCCAGCCTTAGAGTCTTCCTGGTGAGACCCAGACACTGTGGAGCAGAGACAAGCCACCTCCTCTGAGCCTTGTTCTAAACAATGAGGGACAGTGAAGTAATGGTTGTTTTAAGGCACTGTTTGGGGCTCATTTGTTATGCAGCCGTAGTAACTGGGATAGAGCCCCAACCACTAGCAAGACGAATGGTATCTGCATGGTAGTCGTCCCTCCAGATTTGTCTTTAGCATGTGACCTGGGCCTTTCCTTTCTCCTCACATGCCCCTCTTCAATGCCTAGCAGAGACTAAGAAGATACAACTAGATGCAGAGTGGGATCATAGACTGGATCCTGGGACAAAAAAAAATGACATGAGTGGAAAAACTGGTGAGCTTTGAATGAAGTCTGTAATTTAGTTAATAGTATTGTACCAATGTTAATTTTCTGATTTTTCTAAGTGTGCTATGGTTATGTAAGTCATTACAATTATGGAAAGCTCGGTGAAGGGAATACGAGCATGGTGCAATTTTTTGCAACTTTTCAGTAAGTCTAAAATTATTTCAAAATAGAAAGTTAAATAATAACAAGATTAGCACACAACATAATGACCATGTTTATGAAAAACTCGCCCCACTTGGCACCTGGGACTCCAGTTTCCTTGTTTTCCCCTTTCTCTGATTACTCTTTTTCATTCTCCATTGGCAAGTTTTCACTGTTGCCCACGCTAGGAGCTGATGCTACCCAGCATTCTACTTTGTCCTCCTGCTCTTTCTACGCAGCCCTAATGCTCACAGCCACACCCACGACCCGAAAGGCACCTCTCCTCTGCTCTGAACTGAACACTCACTGCCTCTGGTATTCCAGATCCACCTGAGCACCACTCAGGCAAGATACAGTCGATTACTTCTCTCCTCCTCTGGCTGTACCATCCGGTCCCTCCTGCTCATGTCCCCATCTCAGCAAGTAACCTCACCATCAACTCTGTGGCTCCTGGTGGAAACCTCAGCTCCATTAATGCAAATGACCCAACCACCTAAACTGTTTTCAAATTTTGTCATCTCCTCTCTACTCCCACAGCCTGATCCCTGTCATCTCTTATCTAGAATAATGCAATCATCTTCTAACTGGTTTTCCTGCCTCTTGTCTCTTCCCTCTGTCTCAGCTTAATGACTGTCACCAGAGATTATTCTGTAGCACAAATCATGGTCCTGGCACTTTGATGACTCTGGCTTTGGGGAATGAAGTTTGACCTCCATAACATGAGATGCAAAGTCTTTTCTCAACACTGGTCCCAGGGAGCCTCTCTAACCTCATCTACCAGCCTTTTCCCCATCCTCACCCTCTTAAGTCCCAGATGCTTACAACCACTCCCCAAGCTTGAGACCGTTCTCCACTCCCTGCAAGCCTTTGATCAGATTATTTCCTCCACCTGGAATGCCTTGTGAAATCCAAGCTGTCTTCTAGACCCAATTCAAATGCCCTCTCTTCTGAGAATCCTTCTCTGATGCTACCGGGCAGCTTTAATCACGAAAATTCTTCCTGCTCTTTTTCTCTAGTAAAGCGTTTATCAAATGCTATTATTTTTGTATCTGAAAATGTGAAGGTCCAGAGGACATAAACTGGAACTGCCATGTGTTTTGATCCCAAGAGCACAACCTCATAGCCTTCCTGCGTGTTAATCTTCACGTCACAGTCAGCGCCCTGGGAAACTGAACTTTCGACATCCCACATTTACAAATCAAGAAACTGAAGTTCAGAGAGGTTATGCAATTGTCTGAAGGCCACAGCATTAGCAGGTGCTAAAACTGAGGCATGAGCCCAGGCAGTCTGGCTCCAGAATCCATACTTTTAGCTACATAATCCTGTGTGGTGGATAGCTGAGTGCCAGCCCTTTCTAGGATGGAATGTGACCTCGAGAAGGTTGCAACCTGGACTCTCCCCTCCTGCCTCCCTGCAAGGCTGTTAGAGGGAGGGTGAGCAAAATGGATTTCCTCAGGGGTCCACCAGGGCTCTGTTTTCCTGAAAGGCAGCCTGCGGGACCACCTATGGATGCTCCCCCAACACCTGCAGCCCCAGTGGCTGTTTACAGGCCAGCAGTTATGAAGACAGCTTCCCTTCCTCTCAGCTGGCCCTCCCTGCTGCTGCCCAGATCACGGAGAAACACGGTGTAATTGCTCGCCTTGCAGAAGCGACTTGAATCAGCGCCCCTCTGCTGACAGCGTTAGTGACAAGTGATCGCATCAGGACACTGGAACAGCAGCCAGGACCTGGGCGCCCATGTTATTTACTGGTCCATCATGTATAATTTCAGAGTTTAATTTTATCTTCACAAACTTACAGGTGCAAAATGCAGGATAAAGTTCTTTAAGGGGCCCCCATGAGAAACCAGGCTACATTGGTCCTCCCTACCCACCCCCCCAAGAGCTCTCAGGGTGGCTCATTCAAATTAAATCATTATTGAGGAGGAATAATCCTGGTAGGTTCAGAAAATCAGTTTTAAATTCAGCCTGCTAGCAAAATTCTGAATGTATTTACTTTCTAGATTTCATTTCTCCATCCATATTAAAGCTCCGTGGCATTATCAATTATGGGTTTATTGCAAAGCACAATAGGATTCAATCTGGAGGAATGCCTCAGGGTATGTCTTAGGAGGACGATAAAGCTAATAGTAATGGGTCTACAACTTCTAAGGCTCATTTCCACAGTTACAAATTTCATAAATAAATAGAAGCCATGTCAGTTTCCAGTCACCCAGCTTGAGGTCTCTCAGGCTGATAAAACAGGACCTTCCATTGCTTCCTTTGAGGGGCTCCCCTTTGAGTCTTGGTGGGCTGGCCTGAAGATTCCCGGATTCTCTGAGGAAGGGAAATGATGGAGCCCTTCGGGACCTCCCTCTTCTAACCAGGTCAGGAGCTGGTTTGGATGAAAATCGGCACAAAAGCACAGCCAACCCTGGAATCTGGGAGAATGACCATATGGCTTCAGCCCAGAATCCAGCCAAACTCCATGACCGGGTGGGATGGGCTGTCATGCATTAGTGCTGTGGTGCTTGAGCCAGGCTTCAGGGCTCCAGGCAGGATGGAGCTGTGCCTGATACAGTCTGGGGCCTCTGTTGTCTTTCCGGAAAGAGCGGGCAGCAGAGAGAAGGAGCTGGTGGTGTCACGGGGCTATTCTCAGCCAAGTGCTTCCAATACACGGAGGGTAGGCCCTACTCACCGCCTCCGTGATGCCTGCGCTCACACACCTCTCACCTGGTATCAGACACTCTCGTCCCCAGAGTCACATCCTCCAGCTAGCTGAAGCTACTGGCAGTCAGTTTCCTGTGAGCTCAAACCCACTTCCAACTGGTAGCATCCCACCTCAGGTATGGACCTCTCATCTTTCTACTTTCTGTCCTAGGGTTTCTCTGACACTGCAGCAGCCCCATTGCCCAGTGCACAAGTATGATCCAGAAGTGCAAGGTTAACACCCGAAGAGGCGGTCTTCAACCAACTGGGGGACGAGAGCCAGGGCTAAATGCTCCTGCCTCCCTTCTTTCAGGTGGACAAGTCCAGAAGCATTCCACATACTTCTCAGGGTGTCCCAGCAGGGCCAAACCCTGGTCGCCTATGATAGCAACCTGACCACACACTTACCCTGGCTCTTCCCCCTTTCCAGTCTCCCTCCCCTTTCTCCCTCTTTCCTGATTCTTAGGATCACCTCTGAAATGAGTGCCCTATACCCAAGTCTTAGTCTTAGGTTCTGTTTCCAGAAAAACCAAACTAAGACAGATGTGCATCATTGGATTCGCTCCTTTGAGTAGGATAAAGGCAAGGCATCTTCCAATAGCTCTTGTAAAAGTGCCCATGTATAACTTAGTGAGGGAGAAAAAGCCCTTTCCCTCTCTCGTATTCATGTGGAAGTTTCATCAGGGGAGTTATTTATCACCTGGGAAGGCAGGGAGAGAGGAAAACCAAGAGATGGAGATTATTGATGGGGGAGGGGGTGGCAGGGAACAGGGCAAAAGAGGCCCTGGGGAAGCAGGACTCAACAGGAGTGACACCAGCAAGGGCAGGCAGCCACGAGTGTGCCCCAGGTTGTGTGTGTGTGTGTGCGGATGTGTGCATGCCTGTGTGGAGGGGGCTGCACAGCTTCCAGGCAGCATGAAAGGGTACCTGTAGGTGAGGAAGGGCCTGAGTCCTAGGCCAGTATGAGACCCAGTGGCAAATACCTCGTCTGGGACTCAGTTCTGACTGGACACAGCTTCTGTCCCCAACAGTGACCTCCAAATGCCAGGAGGGCCCATGAGGTGGTGCAGGTACAGCTGTCCCAGATGTGGTAGATAAACAGCAAAGCCAACATGGAAATCAGTCAATAGATGTCTCAGGAGCCTTTAAAAACCCAACCCAGTCGGAAAACAACACCGATTAATAAGTGGCTGGCATTTCTTAAGAGCTTACTATGTGGCAGGAACTGTTGTAAATTATTTACCACGTGCTGGCTATTCAATCCTTGTTACAACCTTAAGAGGTAGGTACCATTATTACCCCCATCTACAGATGAGGAAACTGAGGTACGGAGTGGCAAAGTAACTTGTCCAAAGTCATGCAACTAGTAAGGGGATAGCCTGGGATTGGGATGTGAGCAAGGCAAGGTGTTTGGTGCTTCAGAGACTTAGATGTCATATGAGACATATTTCTGGCACTCAAGGACTCAAAATTTTTTAGGGGAGACAGACATTTACACAAATAACAGAATATGAAGCAAAATGAAATAATCCCCACAATAGCCTCTAGGGTACCATCCTCTGTTAAATAGGCTCTGATTCTATTCTATTGCAATAGTCTCTCATTGCAACTTTTACAGGAGCAGGTGCTCAGAAGTTTTGAGGTAGAAGTGCTTAGGGTCCCAGGAGTGGATGAGTTTATGTTGATATGGCTCATTCGGATGAAGTCATGCCTCCTTGACACTGCTAGGAACAGGGTTGTGATCTGCCTTCAAGGCTCCCTGCTGAATGACCCTCATCGTTTCAGGTTTCTCTCATATGTGCCTTCTTTCACTCAATCATTCTGTAAATCCGTGTTGAGCCCCTCCAGATCCTATGTGCATCCCGCCCCCTCCTTGTTTGGTCAAGCCCATTAGACCAGCCTCCCTGTGTCTATACCCTGCTGAAAATGCAAGGGGATGTGGATTCAGGGCTGGGTGGCTCTGATAGGCTATGTGCAAAGTAAGTGAAGGAAGCCCTTTGAAGGGAGAGGGAGCCTGGGTGAGGCTCACAAAGAGAGTCCAGGATGAAAGAGACCACGTGACCCCTGAGAGAGTGAGATTTTCATTCACTCTGAATTTCCATTCCCAAATCTCAGTTTATAGCACATTTGCTGTTCTCCATTTCCTGCTCTTGGGATTTTGTAAGATCTGTGTATTCACAAGTAAACCTTCTTCCGGGAGATAGCTTGAGTGGGTTTCTTTTTCTTACAGTCAGAAGAATCTTTTTTATTATTTATTTTTTAGACTAAATAGAACTGTCACATTATGGTATACTAACAAATAATAAGAAAACATATTAAAGAAGAGGCAGTGGGATGTGCACTATAAATACGTGGATGAAATGCTTTCTTCTAAACATAGAAAGAATGGACGGAAACATAGAAAGTCAACATCCAGACTCCATGATACAATGGGTCAAAGGGGATTAATGAAAAATGTTCACACAAGGACATACTAACTGTAAGTCAATGCCTAGGAAAACACTAACTTCACAATTACAAAAAACTTTATGCATTCAGACATTAAAATTTATTCATAATGTACCCATTATCTGCCAGGAACTTTGTTAGATTTGAGGAATTTGGAGTTGAATCTGTTATAGATGATGCCCACAAAGTGCTTACAGTCTAGTTATAGAGAGAATAAACTAGGCAGACAATAACAATAGCACATAAATATTTGGAAAAGTGTAGGAATAAAATATTACAAACTTAGTTCCAGCTGGAAATGAAACTCCCAAGGTGCCAGGATCAAACACAAAGTTAAACCAGCACAATAAATGCATAGATTGATCCCGTGGCATCCAGGGAATCTATCAGAAAGAATATAGACTTTAGGAGCTAGGAGTCAGAGTTTGAACATGGATATGGAGTCAGAAAATATGGTTGTGGGCCCTCATAAAATGGGAGAGCTAAAGGTCTTTGCATAAAGCTGATACCTTATGGGGATGAAGAAGCGAAGTAGACAACTTGGCCATGAGTCCAGGATAGTGGCAAATATCCTCTTCTCTTTTCCCAGAGCTCTAGGTAGTAAATTAAAAGCTCTCAATGAGAATGCAAAGCCCTATGGAGTCTGAATTTACCCTACATGCATGATATAGGAATTCCTCAAACCATAAAATCTGGGCCTAGAAAGCAAATGCAAAAATCCTCTGTGGCAATGCTGCCACATTCCAGAGTGACATAGACTCCCATCCAACCTCCTAAAAAAGCCCGTTGAAGATGACTTCACAATAAAACACATTACAAACCATTTGAGGACATAATTCACTATGAGGGAGAGGCAGCAGAAAAAACAAATAAGTGAATGAAAATCCCTATAAGCATCCCAAGAACTTGAGGTAATAGAACAACTGAGTGAGACGGTAAATATCTTTAAAATAATTAAATCAATAAAAGATGTAAAAGTCATAATGAAAAGATGTGACACTATGCTAACATAAAAAGCAGGCATATTCAAAAAAGAAGCAAATAAAATCTCTGGAAATAAAAAAGGTGAAATTAAAAGTTCAACGGATGAGTTAAACAGAATAAGAGATGCAGCTAAAGAGAGAATTTGTGAACTTCAACATGGAATGGAAGAAATCACCTACAATGTATAGTGAGATAAAGTGATGGGAACCATACAAGAGAGTTAGAGAACATGGAGGATATAATGAGAAGGTGCGACGTGTATATAATTAAGTCTATAGGAATAGAGACTAGAGGGATGTGGCTAAATTAGAAACATTCACGACAAAGAACTTTTCAGAACTAATGAAATCCTCAGATTCAAAAGTACAGTGAGTCCTGAGGGTAAGTGAAAATTAATCCACAATTAGACGCATCATAATAAATAACAAAGGCAAAGAGGAAATCTCAAAAATAGTCCATGAGAAAGGAAAATGATTTACAAGGAGCAACAATTGAATGACAGCAGCAGATTTTGCAGCAGCATCAATTAAGGAGAGAAGAAACAATGGCCAAAAAATAGGGAGAAATAACTGTCATTTCAAAAATTCTATACCCATCTCAACTACCATTCAAAAATGAGGATGACAGTGATCAAACAGCATTACTAATAGTGGGTCCACATGTTCCTCCTGATATGATGCAATATGAGATAGGCAACATTGCCTATGAAGTTGGTAATGGATTTTGGATTTAAAGGGATTTAAGAGACACAACTAAATGCAGTAAGTGGTGCTCAGTTTGAGTTCTAAATTAAACAAATCAGCTATAAAAGACAATGTTTGGAACAACTGGAGGAATCTGAATATGGACTAGATATTAGGTGATATTAGGGAAGTACTATTACTTTTGTTTAGTTTGTATGTTTGTGGTATTATGTTTTAAAAGTCTCTTTTTTTAGAGATGCATATTGAAGGACTTAGGGGTGTGTATTAAAATCAAGTGGGATAATAGAAGAAAGGAACTATTCACAAAGGTACGGCCAGGATATAGGGAAACCAACAAAGCATGTTAAAATACCCTGGAGCTACACGAGTTCTCAATCATGGGTCTAAAGGGAAAGAGGAGGGAGCAGTTACTCAGACCTGGAGAAAGGATTGTGGTTGTAGCTCTAGAAGGTCCCCTGACAGAAGCTGTGGACTTTAGTGGAGAAACACAACCACTGCCAACTCTTGGCCCATCTTCTCATCTTCTCCTGAATCCTCCTATTAATCAAACCCAACCAAGAGCCAGCGGGCAAGAGGGTCTGGGGATCCAGTCCCTAGAAGTAATTTTATCTAGGACAGAGAAGGATAGAGAAAACAATAGGGAAAATAAAAATATTCTGCACAGGGTAAAAGTGAGGATGCCTGTTATCTACTCAAAAATAAGAAAAAATTAGATGAAGCAAATCTGGCATATGCTAACAATTGTTAAATCCAGATGAAGAATATGTATGTTTACTATTTTTCATACTTTTCTGTATATTTGAAATTTTCCATAACAAAAAGTAAAAAGAAGTGAGGGTGAAATCGACATAGAAATTTAAAAACAAAGTGAGAGAATTTATACCTATGATTTTAGCTGGAAAAACTTACTAAGGATTTACTTCAGAAAAAGAACTCAGAAATTAAACCCAGAAGGAAGTGATAGGATGCAAAAAGCAATGACAAGAAGTGACCCTGGTAAACAGACAAGTCAATCTACATAAGCATTAACTAGAAAAAAACAGCTGGAAATTACAGATCAATGTGTAAGGTAATATTGAAGGTATAGGAACAGAGAAGAGGACATCAAAGTAGACAGGAGAGAAGGAGAGTTGAGGAAAACGTCCTGGGAAAGGGAGGAGTGACGAATTGACCTGAGTTTTAAACATCCAATAGGATTGACCAAAGAGGATCAGAGGGAAGGACAAATCCAGGCAGAGGGAACATCATGAGAAAGAGCAGAGATGGTTCCAAGGGTACACTGCATCTGATAAACTTGGATGGAAGGATACCTTTCAGGATAGTAGGAAAAGTAAGCAGGTAAGAACCACAGCCCAAAGGATCTGTTAAAAGGTACACCTCAAGGGGCCTAAGCTAAAGCTCGGGGCGATAATGGAAGAATTTTATGCAGAGAAACGACCTGATCAGATTTGCATTTTAGAAATGAAACTCACTTTTGGAGGTCTGATTGGAGAGTTCAGAGGGAAGGAAGAGAGCAATTAACAGACCACGGCAGAGATCAAGGTGAGGCGGGATGAAGGTCTGAACTAAGGCAGTGGCAGTGGTGATGGAGAGGAAACTGATTCAAGAGACAGTCAAGAGGTCAAATGAATAAGACTTGGTGACTGATAGGATGGGGGTTGGCAGGGAGTGGTAGCGAGGGAGAGCCAGGAAGAAAACCTGGCCCTTGGCTTTTGCCTGGGTGACTGATACATGCTGGTGAAATCAAGAACTGTGAACCTTCAGGATGAGCAGGCTGGAAGGCAAATTGACAGCTCAGTTTTGCTCAAGTCCAAATACCTAAGTCAGAAACTACGAACTGGGGTAGTGGGGGGAACCATACATCAAGCCTAAATTTAAGACAAGGAGACAGTGGGGGGGAGGGCCATGCAACCTTGTCTATTCCTTTTTTCAGGAAGACAACCTTTCCCAGAGTATATCCCCCGACCACTGCATGCACACACCCAGACACACACTCACACACAGAGTCTTACTGACCAGATGAATTGGGTCATGTGATATCCCTGGCTTCCCCGGAGTCTGGGGAAATAGAGAAGAAAATTGTCATAATTAGCTTAGACAAATCATGATCCAGTGCCTGGGGATGACGTATTGCTCCCAAACAAAATTGAATTTCTGTTAGCAAGGAAGAAAGGGGGATGGGTGTTAAGCAAACCACTAAGAGTGTTGGCCCCATACAATCTTACAAACTGGGCTGGGGTTTGGGAGCTCAGAAAGATGGACTGAAGAGAGAGGGAGGCAAGCTTCCACCAGATGCCCAACTAGAGATGGAGACCAGGAGAGTCCCTGTTTCCTGGTCAGCATGTTGTGTGGGGGAGATGGGCTCCAGGTCAGGGCCTGCCTAATGGAGGTATAGAAGCGAAGGGTGATCGAAAACATCCTGCCTCAATAGATTGTTCTAGGACCCAGGACAGTGCTGAATACACAGTTGGGAAGTTTGATGAGCCCAGCTGTAGGGATTCAGGGAGGCAGAGGGGATAAACAAAAGAAAACCAAGTCAATGTGAGATTTTCTCTTAGCTGCCACTAAACAATCACTCCTAACTGATGCAGTGCATTACAGCTTTAGTCTCGATCTGAATTCTAACGTCAATAACTCATCCTATCCCGGGTTCTCACCCTTATCCCCTCAAGGCTTTGGGTCTTCCTTGTTTTTGCTCATATACAACGGGAATCCTGTCCCCAACCTGAGCCAGATGTCTGCAGCCTCTCTTTCTGGGAACCACTTTCATGGATGTTACTTGTCTGCCTTGACTGCCCTGAGTTGCTGTTCCCAAACCCCTCATAGTGTGTGCCTGGCTGGCCTTCATTATAGTAGAAATTCCTTGAGGAAGAGTAAACATGGTATCTCTCATCCATCTTTCCAGCTTCCTTAGTGCTTCATACAAAATTCCCCCTAAAGTGTTTGTTAGATCCAATTCTATTAAGTTGAGGAGGAATATTATTTAGTGGTTAAGGGACCTGCCTCCATAGCTAGTCTTCCTGGGTTCAAATCCCAGCTTACTGGCTACACGATCTTGGGCAATTGGTGGTGTTCCTTTGAAGAGATAATAATGGTACTTACCCCCCAAAGATTGTTTTTAGGACATAAAGCACTTAGAGCAATGCCTGCCACATAGAAAACATTAGGTATTTGTTCTTTTTGTTAAAATTGCAATTGGAGGTGGGTTGATGCAGTTAAGGCTGCTCTTGGGCAAGCAGGCCTAGTTGGGCTTCACTCTTTCCCACAGTTCCTTCCTTTCTTCCTGTCTCCTTCCTTGGAAACCTCTTCCTCACGTTTTTGTGTCCTTACTGTAGCAGCCCACCTGGTCCCACCTTCCAGGTCAGTGACTTCTGCTCCAAAATGACTCTCCTTCCTCGGCACCTTCTAAACACCCAGCTGCTCGTCACAGAGGGAAAGATCTGAGCCACCATTTCATTCTACAATGTTACTGCATAACATTAGCTTATTGCTTCACTTCCCAGCCCCGCAAGGCTGTTTCCATATTCATAGAGCAGACCTCAAGAGGACAGGCCAGGCAAGACATTTTTAGAAAGAGAATAGTGGGGTCCCTTCTGGGTGTCCTTAAATCACCACGTAGGCCACTGGCTCCATCAATTATGAGTTGCTGCTGCAGGTGACAGGGGAGGGCGGGCACTGCCAAGTGCCACTTCCCCTCGGCAAGAATGGTTTCTGCTCTCGACCAGGCCTGGATCCCCAGAAATGTCCCCATTGGCAGACACCTCCAGTGCCAGAGGACCGGAGGATGCCAGTGACTGAAAGTTCAGGTCAGAAGACTGGGGAAGGGAAACTCTGAGACCCCTGCCAGACTGTCTTGGCGGGGGATAGTACCCCTCTTTCCCATCCCACATTCTTGCCTTCCTCCCAAGGGGGATGCATCTGCCTCTCAAGGAGGTACAATACAAGGGCACCCAGAACTCCAAATAATGCCATAGCACTATCAATAGTAAGAGTAAGGACCACGGGTAAGGTTTGAAGGCTTGGAGAAAATGATATCATCCTTGACAGAACTTCACATTTTTTAGAGTGCTTTCAGGCTTTTAAAGCACTTTCACTTGCGTTTTCATATTTATTTTCATAATAACTCTGTAAGGTAGGTAGAGGAGGGGAAAGCTGAGGGAAGACATAGGCTGTCTTAGGTTAGTTGCCTTAACAAACAATCCCACGATTTCAGGGCCTTACAAAAATAAAGTGTGTTTCTCACGCATGGAGCAGTCCAGTGTGAGTGTTCCTGGCCAGGTAGCTCTCCCACAAGCAGTGACTCAAGGACCCAGGGTCCTTCCATCTTGTAGCTTTGCCACCTCTGAGGGCCTCAGACCCTTCACTTCATCCCTTCAAGTGGTCAAGAAACAAGGGAAGAAAGAGCATGGATGAGTGCATGGGAGGTCTTCTGAGCCAGGCCCAAAGGTTGTGTACTTATACTCCCATCCCTTTGACTTAAACTCAGTCCCATAGTCACACCAAACTGGAAGAGAAATAAAACAATCTGGTCAACAACCAATCAATCTCCACCACACAGGCTATATTCATTATGACTATTTCTGATAATAATAACTACCCATGATTGTAACCCCATTCTGCTTCCAGTACAATATTGAGAGTTACATAGATTAGCTCTACTTTTCCCAACAGCACTAGTGGGTAGGAATGGGCATCTGCATTTCATAAAAGATTAATCTGAGCTGGGAGAAGTTAAGGAACTTGTCCGGGAAATCCACAGCCAGATACTGGTAGAGCCGGAAACCAAGCCAAGTCTGTTTGATGCCGAAATGTGCTTTCCCCACTCGCCAGCATTCCACTGCCGGCAGGACCAGAGAATTAGAATCCAGGCTGAGACCACATGGTGTTCCCTTTTGGGTGGAGTCAGAGTGCTTTCTTATTTCACTAGTCTTGCTTCTGCACTCCGGGTTGAGAACCCAAACTCCCTGGAAGCTGAAGTGCTTCCTGGGAAAGATTTCTGCTCCCCGTTGTGAGGGGACATCTGTGTCCCTGTGAGGCACCATGACTGACATTTTCTGCTAAAGTCGGTGGTGGTAAAACTCTTGTTTGGTCTTCTGGCATGGCCAGGGTGTGCAGTCCCCTGGCCTGGCTCTCTTGACCTCACTGTTTTGTCACTGCTGCCACAGACCCCCTCAGCCCTCAGCTACACCCTTCATCTGCCTCTGGTTTTTTCTTCCTCCACTCCTGAGCCACTACTGTGAGGGTCACCTTGTCACCCATGGAGGCCCAACATATGGCTACTGCCCTCAACCCTGCTACACTCTGTGACCACATTGGATGAATTGGGAGCGTCCGAATCCCTGCCACACCACACAGGAACTGAGATGGCTCCAAAGCCATCTTTCTGCCTACTCACGTGACAGATTTGTCTTCTGCTGTGACATCCCCATGATGGTGCAGGGCCCCCAGTGAGGTGGCCTCCTCCCAGAGGCCCAATAAGAAGTGAAACAAAAGTCCTCTATTTTTGGCTTCCTTATTCCACTATATTTGGGGTCTCACTCTCTCCCTGCCCACTGGGAAGCCAGGCCCTGGCATCTCACTGCTTTGTCCGGCTCTTCCTGACTCCCTTCTCTCTACCTTGCCACCTGCTCTCAGAAGAGGATGTGGAATTATTTGTTCTAGGTGGAGCTCATCTTGACATCAACAACGAACAGGGTGTAGTCAAAGGGATTGACTCACAAGGAAGGGAGGTCTGCTAGGAAGCACTTCTAAAATATCACCCTGTGATGTGTGACATGTCCGTCCACCATCTGGAGGCCCGTTCTGAAGGGCCCTGCCACTGTACAATGCCAACCAGGTACAAGACATTCCCAAGCTGAAGACGCCACAGTCAATTGAACATCAGGCCTACTCCCTTCTCTCCAAATCGCACAGTCAGCCGAGTCTTACAGGTTTGTCAAACTGGGATCCAAAGCAACAAAAGGAGATTTACATGTATAGCATGCCTATCAACTGGCCTTCTGCTCTAGGATCCATTCCTCACCGTTCCGTTCCCCAGTTGTGTTTTGTATCACAGGGAACTACATTTCCCAGACTCCCTTGCCCTCTGGCTTCCAGCTCAGTTTGGCCATTGAAAGTCACTAGGGGCAAGAGGAAGGGAGAAGCCAGGGTATTTTACCGCCTCACTCTCTGCTTCCTGTAGCACCTCGGGCAGCAGAGATAACCCAGCTCCTCCCTCTGTGGCTACAGCTCCCTGGGATGCTTCCACCATGGTTCAAGGTTCCCTGGATGGCCTCTGCTCCTGGTCTCCATAAAACCCCCTCTTCCTTGTGTCCCCTGAGCCCTCGAAGTGGTAGCCACTTCCTGCTGTTGCTAACCCCTGGGCTGACTGATCATTCTGTTTGGCTTTTTCACTCTTCCATTTCCTATAACCAGCTCCCTGAATTCATTTGAAAGACGTGCTGAAGTTTCTGTTTTCTTGTCCTAACCCTGATAGATATACACATATTATACCCATCAAACATATATATATACTTTCAGAAAAAATATGGACATGACGTGGCTGCATATCTTTTTTAAAATTCGGAATGTTACACGTGAAACTTGTTTGTGGTTTTGGGCGTTTGTTTCCCTCTGTGGCTTCCGGGAAAAGAACCACTGCCTCCAGTGTTGCAGCTTGCCACTGGAGGTGACGCTCGGGTCACCCTCTGATCCCACAAGTGAGAACAGTGCCCTGTATAAAAGACCACAATTAATTTTTATTGCACATACATGTGGGGAGATACCTGCTTGGCCTCCGTGTGAGAGCCATAACTCTCTTAAATTGATGTGTCAGCGAACTAAAACTCAATATTTTTTTTCACACAGTATATTTTACAGTCAGAGGCCCTTCCCTAATCGGACTAAAGCAATTCGGCTCCCTGTCATCGCTCACTGAAAACGCATGAGCTGGTTGGCATTTCTAGCAGCCCAGATTTATCAGGGTCTCTGATCGACTGCACAGGAGGTTCAGGGCTGTGGCATGGACAAAAGTGGATTTTTTATGACAGCGTCATGCTGCGTCTCTGTACAGCTAGATTTATCCCTTTATTTCAGACATATGTGTACTGTCTTTAGTCCCAAATCTACTTCAGACTGAAGAGATGCCACATAGTTTGCATGAGGGCTTGGGGTCATTCTTTCTGTACCTTATAAACTCTTATTTCTAGTCTATAAAAAAAAAAAGTCCCCGGGCTGCCCTCTTCAGCATCATGGGATTCTGGAAGTTCAAGCTCTGAAATGCTAAGTCTCCTGCATGGCAGCTATCTGCAGCATTAGAGTAGGCCAAGGAGAGGACTTTTGGAGCCCTGGGGCCAAAGCTTTGCCCACCAGACCTTGTAAATCTGTAGCAGAACAGAGAAAACCCACACACGAGTATGACTGCCATCCTCGTAGTAACTGTAGCAGACAGTGACAGTGTCCCCTTGGATTCCTCGTATTGTTGTCTCTGGACACCCCTCTGGCTTCATTGTGCCTTTGCTCCTGGCTGCCTACACCTGCTCTCCTCAGACGACTGTCCTCAGGCAACTGGAGCCACTCTGCCCATATACATGGAGAGCCAAATATGCCTAGAACTTTACGTCCTACTGGGATGGCCCTTAGCTAATGACTGAGGGGTGAGGGAATATGAAAACCCAGCTCCCTTGCCCGGAGTCCCACAGAAGCTGAGGTGTAGCACATACTGCAGAGCTCCCCCGCGGGATCAGGCTGAGGTTGAGACCTTCCCCAACATGGAACCCTTGCTTGGCTTCCCTCCCCTCTCATCCTGCTTCTCCCACACCCTTCCTGCCCTCCCCAGGGAGCATTTCCTTAAGGAATCACTCACACCTGAATCCTCATCGCAGGGTCTGTTTCCCAGGAACTCAGCCTTAGACAGTAAGTGTGTTAAAAGTTCCTCTTTCCAATCACGTATCTGACGCTACAACATTCTCTCCAAGTGCTTATCAAGTGTCTGCTTGGTTACTTCTAGAGATGGGCAACTCCCCATCACCTAGGGTAGAAAACCCATGGTGCAGGCAACTCCATACATCAGAGAATCATTGAACATAATAGCTGGGAGGGGCTTTGGAGGTCATCTAGACTAACTAGTCTCAGTCCTGATATGAGCATGGTGTTGATGCCCCAGCCCATGTTCCCAAAGTCTTGGACAATCTTGGGCACACTAACAGCTTCCCACCTCAAGAGTACGGAGCAAACTCATATCATGGGCACAACCAACCCAGAAGGGCAGGTAAGTTGATGTTCAAGGGGAGAACCCTCGATAGTAGGCGATGGGAGTTGGTGCATCAGTGCCCCAGCCTTCCCGTCCTCCAGGGAGGAGATTCCAAGATGTGAACTACGTGTCGTCTCACGTGGCCCACCACAGGATCGAACCCTAGTTGCCCTGAGTGGTAATCTGCTCATGAAGTCACATCTATTAACTTCCCACCCTTGCCTTTATCACTCTCCGCATCCCCTCACTAGTGCTTCTTGACACCACCTCACAAATAAACGACCTACACCCAAGTCCTCCACTCAGCATCTGTTTGGAGGGAATTCAGACTAAGACAGGGGCCCAGAGAAGCTAAAGGATTTCTGCTTCTTTCCCCTGGAACGTCCTTCTTCCCACTAAGTGAACTTCCCATCCCTGAAGATCCACTGAATTGGCAGATCCGGTTCAGTAAATGATCATGAGTCCCAGCCCTTTGAGCTCCAGGCCATGGACTGGATTCCATGACACATGCATTCATTTTGATTAAAGTATATATATATATATATATATATATATATACACACACACACACACACACACACACACACATATATAGGGTTCTATTTTGCTAGGTAATACATTACTTGCAACCTTACTCAATATATACTTTTTATAACTCACTTGCATAAACACACAGTATTGTATTTATGTTTATGTCATATATATTTTTTTCTCTGGGCACATTTTCTACACTGTGAGTTGAATTGCTGTGTTGGTTCGGGTTACTTGTGTTACTAATGAAGGGGTGAGTCAGGTCCCCTGGTTGTCAAGTCCACAAACATTAGCCCACTGTGGCCACAGACAGCCCTACTAGGCTTCCCTAAGAGCTCAGTGGAGAGACTTCCAGGCAAAGTCTCTCTGCTTGATGCCATATGGCTTTGACCCTCAACCCCCATTCAGTCCTGTGTCGAACCCCTGGATGTGGAGAGCGGGGCTGGGTCGTGGTAAGTCATAGGACTCCATTGCTTCCCTAGGTTACAGCCCAGACTAACACATGTCCATGTGTCATCCTTTCCTCTGCTCCGTCCATTTCCTGCCGTGGTTCCTTGGGTGTGGAAAGGGCCCCTTTTATGATGTCAGCCATATGGGAGAATTTTCAAAAGGTTGCATCCCGAGGGAAGGTCAAAAGACCCTCATTATGCACATACAATGCCCCCTAACCTCCAGGCAAGGCACAGTCAAAGGCTACCTGCCCACACTTGGGCCCAGTAATGTCCTTGCCTTCACCCATCTCACCCACTCACGCATCTCTTCAGTCCTCATCCTACCCAGAGGACAGAGGGAAGAGAGAGAGAAGTCTTGAGCTCCCCCTAGAGGCTACATGCTTTGACTTAATGTTTCTTCATCAAGTATTGGGGGATCCTGAAGAATAAAGATATTTATCTATCGGAGAACAGAATTATGTAGGGGCTACAGATTGGTAATACATATAATATATACCTCAGAATTACAAACCTGAAACTAACATGATTAAAAACAAAGTATGAACTATAGTATCTGTGCGATGCTTAGAATAACTTATCAAGAGTTGCTCAGTAAATACTACCATAGTTTCATTCTTGAATAGCAAAAACAAACATGATTATAAATTGGAAATCAAATAACCTGGATGACTACTTAGTAAAGAACTAAAGAACAACACAACACTGCATACCTTACCTCCTACTGCTTGGGATACGTGTAAATGCGGTGTGGCCATCTTTACTCAGGCACTATTTTGAGTTCCAGAAGAAGGAAAACAGGTAAGTGTGGACTTTACTACTCCCTGTGGTCAGCACAAGGCCAACAAGTACTTCTGTGCAGGTAATACAGCTACAGAAACAAACCTTAGATACGCCTATTATGTTTTACGAGGTACTGGAAAAGTAAGAATCTTTATGGCCTATAAGACCTGTAAAACCATCCAATTTGAATTTAGAATCCTGGTCTTCAACTATCAGCTCAACGACTGAGGTCCTGACTGACCTCAGGAAACTTGCTTAACGTCTCTGAGCCAGAAATTCTTTAATGATGATGTGGAGCTAATTGTAATGGCCCTATAGCTCACAAGGTGGCTATTGTTGTAGATGCAAGAATGCACAGAACTGGAAATCATGACCCACTTGAGCTCATGAACAAATGGGCTGTTTCTACTGAGGGAGTACAATAGACAAGCAAGTGTGAAAGCTGGCTTGGGGTCTGAAGGGAGGGCACCTGATCATAGAACATGTTTTCCTTCCCTTAGCTTGTACTGCTCTTTTTGAGAAAATTATATTATTGGCTCTGATAGATAAGATAGATGATTGCTAGAGAGACAGATGATAGGTAGATAAACATTTTATGCAATATCCATATGGATGAGAATTCGCTTGTTTTACTCACTGCTGTGAACATGCGCCTAACATGGAGGAGTTGATTAACAAAAATTTATTATATCTGTTGCTTTGCTATTTCTTATGTACTTGTCTCTCCACTTCCCATGCCTGGGAAGACCCGCAAAGGAGAGCTCGCATGTTTTCTAAAAGAGAAGTGAAGGTGGGCCGTGTAAAAGCGTGCACTAGGTCCAGGCAGAACAGATGTTCATTTTTGGCCATGGGGTGGTGGGTAGGTCCTGGAACTGTGAACACAGAGGGGCCCTCAGAGGGACCCATTTTTCTTTATTGCTGGAGTGAAGGGTGGGGTGTGAAAACTGTGAGCACAGGAATGTCCAGGGTAAGATGGGGACTCAGAATGGCTTCTCCATGTGAGTCTAAGTGGTGTTCCATCAAGTTCATACATCTATACACACCTAGGGTGCCCTACCAAAGGGTCCTGGGAGGAGACGAGCCTGGGTCAACCCAGCCCCAGACCAAGCAGGTGCTAGAATCTGGCGGTTCCCTACCCAGGAGGAGCCTCCTGAGGACGGGATGACCTGCTGCAAGAAGAATATCAGAGGCAGGAAAGTAGGCTGACACTGTGAAATGTTTGCTGCAGATCAAACAGTGGGGCTGGAAAAATGGTTCTCATTTCCTTGACACCAGACTAGAGGGGGCTCAAGAGTCATGGGAGGGGCTTCCCTGGTGGCACAGTGGTTGAGAGTCCGCCTGCCGATGCATGGGACACGGGTTCATGCCCCGGTCCGGGAAGATCCCACATGCTGAGGAGCGGCTGGGCCCGTGAGCCACGGCAGTTGAGCCTGCGCGTCCGGAGCCTGTGCTCCGCAACGGGAGAGGCCACAACAGTGAGAGGCCCGCGTACCGCAAAAAAAAAAAAAAAAAAAAGAGTCATGGGAGGAGAGGAAGCGAAGATGGCAAGTATAGACAACTTTGTAAAGAAGTTGTACTATAAAGGGGAGGGGAGAAACGAGTGGTAGTTGGAAAGGTGTGTGCATCAGGGAGGTCTTTCTTATTTATTTATTTATTTATTTATTTATTTATTTATTTTTGATAGCAGGTATTACAGCATGTTTTTACACTGATGGAAATGATTCAGGAGGGAGAGAAATATGGAAGAAGCAGGAGAGAGAGATGACATAATTGCAGGAGCAAAGCCTTGACTGAGCAATGTGGATGGGATCCAGTTCACATGTGGAGGTGTTGGCCTTGGGTAGATGAACACAGTTTGTCCGTGTATCAGGGGAAAAAGTCAGAATCGTGAGTACAAATGCAGGAAGGTAGACAGATATGGTGGCGGGCAGTAGGAAAGTTCTCTCCTGATTGCTTCTCTCTCAGGGTACTAAGAAACAAGGTCATCAGCTGAGAAGGAGGATGGGGGGTGGAATTTCTGGGGTTTTGAGGAAAGATGAGACAGTATGAAATAGTCATCTCAGGGAGAGGGGAGAGCAAATTGATTGGGGAAATGGGGTACAATGGCCTGGCTGCACTGAAGCCGCACTTGAGGTCTGCCGTGGTAAATTTCAAGTCAGACCAGTCAGCAATGGTTGAGTGTTTTTCGCCAGCCACCTTCAGCTCTTTAGGGGCTGGGCTGGAAGATGGCAGCTGGAATTAAACAAGGCTGAGCTGGCTTAGCAAAGGCAAGCAAAATGATGGCGTTGAGAGAATGTACAAGGAGTTGACACTGTGTACAAGGAGTGGTACATACGGTGAAGACTGTGGACTCTAACAAAAAAGGTGGAGATGGAGGAAATGAAGGGGGTAATGGGTGGTGAAAACTTGGCACAGTAACAGGACTGGGGGACCTAAGGGGGCCCAAGGTTGGTTGAAGTCACAACGCTAGAGAGAGTGAGAGGGGATGATAGGAGGTAGGAATGTGGGAGGCTTGAAATGAACGTTAGGGAACGGAGCAATCCTTGGTCATGAGACCTTGGCAGTGGCTCATTGATGAAGGTGGTGAAGACCACAGGAAGTGAGGGTGTCAAGGAAATGAGAGGCCAGAATGTTGGAAGGACTCCCCATGTGTATGTTGAAATGACCAAGAATTAAGAAAGTCGTAGCAGTGGAAAGTAAGACACTTATCTTGGTGGTAAAGTCTTCAGTGAAAGTGTGGGGTGAAGGTGGGGTGTGTCTGGTCAGAGGACAGAAGGTGACTACAACGAGGAGACTGCAGCGGCCATGAGAATGCCCCTCTCAGACCTCTGACTGTGGCCAGTGCCACTGACCTATGGCCCCAGCTGCTGTGCTCTGAAATCCATCACCCTGCTGAAGCCCCGCCTCTCACTGGCTGCTCCCAGCCAGAGAGTGAGCACTGCAGGGATATGAAAGCAGAAACACTCCCGGGAGATGCAGCTTTGGCTCCAGAGTTACCCCATCAGCTTCACCAAAACTTTTTCAGGCATGCAGTAAAATCGAAGGCTTTTCCTACCCAACCTTCCTTTCTTTTGCAGGGTTAGACCCGCATGCTCTGGCTCCTCCAGCCCTCTCTCCACTTCTTCCCTCAAAGTTGGTTTCTCCAATAAATCTCTCGTACATCTAATCTTGTCTTGGTGTTAGCTTCTCAGAGGACCTGAACTAGCACAGAGAAGCAATGGGGAATGTGGTCTACGATTGCCTCCAAGAGTCGGGGTGCTTTAGGGAAGAGGGAGGGACAAAATAACCTAGAAGTAGCAGTAAGGAGTAGGAAAATATTTATCCCTTCCCCAGCCCCAAGGATTCATGAAGGTTCGGTGCGGCAGGATGGTGAGAAAATGCCACCCGCTTTAAGGGCTCGGGATTCAGACAGAATTCAGGTAGGCAAAAAATGAGGGGAACCTTCTAATAATCCCTGACCTGGCCACCTAGCCTGATGACACCAATGCTGTCCCGTCTAGGTGCCAGGATCCTAACTCGGGCCTGTGGCCTACATGGCAGAGGGCAGACCTGGGGCCCAGATTAGCCCCAGACCTTGTGAAACCTCTGGGTCATCGTGCTGACTCTTCCTTCCTCTTCCAGTCACTTGAATTAGCCAGCAGGATTCGAATCCTACCCAGGACCCCAACCTTATTTTTGGTTAGTTATTTTCCTGTTTCTTCTCCCTTCACCCAGAACAAAGCCCTATCCTAAAGCCAAAGTTATCAGTTTGGGACCTGACCATCCTGTCTGCCTTTTGCTATTCCCTGTTCTTCTCCAGGGATAGAGTCTGTCTCTGTGCCTTCAAATGGTTGGGGTCTTCACCAGTGACAGATGTTCAGGAAACACCTTCCCAAACCCTAAGGATTTGGTCAACTTCTGAAGTCCTTGCTGAGACCCACCTAAAAAGTTCTTGAAGTAAGACAAGGCTGCAGGACCTAATGGACACCACCTGAGCCTTTGGATGGCTTTTCCAGGGAAGCTGGGCAGTTCCTCAAATAAACATTCCAGCACTTCCTGGGGGCCTAGTGCTGCTCAGGGACTCATAGGGATGGCATGCTTGAGTCTGCACAAGTCCTGCTGCTGTGCTAGGATCTTAGTCTCTTGCTGCTCTCTCCAGCCCTGCCCAGTCTTCCCACATCGTCTGCATCCATTCACACCAACTGACCTGGCAGTCACCTCATCTGGGGTCTTTGTTTTGTTTGGCCTTGTAGCGGTCACCTCTGATGCCTCACATCCCCCTGCTTCACTTCTCAGGTCCCCTGCAACTGGGCTTGTCGGTTCCCATGTGTTCTTGTTGCTTCCCACCTCAAGCACCTGCCTCTCTCTGCTTCTCTGTCTTGGGAATTTCAGTAGCATCAAAGGAGTTTGCTCAGCCCTAAGCAAAGACAGCCCAGAAGGGCAGGAGATTTGACGCCCTCATAGGCGCTTTTTTTTTTTTTTTTTTTTTGCCACACCATGCGGCATGTGGGACTTTCGTTCCCCGACCAGGGATCGAACCCACACCCCCTGCATTGGAAGCACAGAGTCTTAAACTTTTTTTGGTTTCTTTCTTTTTTTTCCATAGGGGCAATATTTAACCAATAGGAGATCAGAGTCAGTGGACTACATATTCCAGCTTCCTCAGTGGGATAATTCTAAGGGACCCTGTAATAAGGTGAATGGTGGCCACCCCCCAAAAGAGATGTCCAAGTGGAACCTGTGAGTGTGTCCTTAGTTGGAAAAAGGGTCTTTGCAGACATGGCTAAGGATTTCGAGATGAAATCATCCTGGATTAGGGTGGGTCTTAAATCTAATGACAAGTACCTTACAAAAGAAGAAATGAGAAGACAGAGAAGGTGACATGAAGACAGAGGCAGAAATTGGAGTGATACATCTACAAGCCAAGGAGTGCTGGCAAACCACCAGGAGCTAGGAGGGACTCAGGGAACAGATTCTTCCTCAGAGACTCCAGAAGGAACCGATCCTGCTGACACCTTGATTTCAGACTTGTGGTCTCCAGAACTATGAGAGAATAAGTCTCGTTATTTTAACCCACAAAGTTTGTGATTATTTATTACAGCAGCCTTAGGAAACTAACATAGGTTTCTACACAGTTTCTCAGAGAGTTCCTAGGGATTTGAGCTCCAGTTGCCCACAAGGATAACCCACACCTTAATGTATCTTTCATTGGCCTCTTTTTCCTGTCTCACTTTTCCCACTCCCTCATTTGAGCTTCGTGGGATCTGCATCCAAGTCCTCATCTCAAGGTCTGCTTTTGGGACAACCAAAAATAAGACATGCATATTGAAGAGAATGCTTCTGCCAATAACTCCAGATCTGACCAGTAATATTATTACTAGGGTTTGCTGCCCTCTCTTTTTCCTTCTTCTTTCATGTCTGTTTGGTTTCTTTCAGTCAGTGGTGTTTGATTCATTCACTCTCTCTGTACAGCTGGAGGCAGGATTTGTCTGTCCCTTAGAAAACCAAAAAACTGAGACAGGATAGGTTTGGCTTCTAGGAATGCTCTGAGAAATACCATTTCCTCAGGAAACAAACAACCTTGCCTCTTTGCTATGGTACCACCAGTGCCTTTACCACCAAAGCATCTCAAAGCTATAATGGTTCAAAAGCAATCCATGATCTCAGGCTTTTAAGCCTGAACTGCTTATTCTATCTATTTCATCAAGGTCACACTGGGACCTCCCCAAATTGTGTGTCCTTCCCTCTGGGTCTATTTGACCTTTGGATTCCAGCCATGTCCACCACTGGACAAGCCTGCTACTGACAGTGTCATGGGTGGGACAAATGTGTTTGTTCCTCTTCATGTATTTGATGCTGTCTTTGAGCACATTCTAAAGCAGTGGGATTTGGGCATTAGTTTCTGACCTTCATTATCTGAGCTGCCTGCTCTTCTCTGATAGAACTCATAGATATTTAAAGTGAACTGTTAGTTTCACATAAAAGTTTAGGAAAGTTTACAGTCAGAGAGTAGTCCAAAGTCTATTCATTTATCACCTGCCATCTATTTTCTAGTTCAGGTGAGAAAGATGTATTTTTCCTGCTTTTATTTTACTTCCGTTCTAATTCAAAAGTTTTGACTCATTCATCTACTCTGATGCCATTTTGCTTTCCCACATGTAGAATTCTTGACTCTTGGATAGATTGAGGAAAAAACCTGGGTATCAGGGCTTCCCTGGTGGCGCAGTGGTTGAGAGTCCGCCTGCCGATGCAGGGGACACGGGTTCATACCCCGGTCCGGGAAGATCCCACATGCCGCGGAGCGGCTGGGCCCGTGAGCCATGGCAGTTGAGCCTGCGCGTCCGGAGCCTGTGCTCCGCAACGGGAGAGGCCACAACAGTGAGAGGCCCGTGTACCGCAAGAAACAAGAACAAAAACAAAACAAAACAAAACAAAACAAAAAACCTGGGTATGAAAGTAGAGAAAGATTCTTGGTTACTTAAAAGTTAAAACTGGAAGGGATCTAAAAGATAACACAATCCAGCCGCTTTGCTTTATAGGTGGGGAAACTGATGCTCAGAGAGGTGAAATGACTTCCCCAAGCTCAAATGACTAACCGCAAAATCAGCTGCAGAACTTGGCAGAGAAATGCAGCCCTACAGGCCACAGTGCTTCGATGACTAAGTGGGTTGGAAATTGAAAACCAATGCTTTCCCAGTATCTCCAACTGCCCAGGCTGAGGCTGCTGTCTGTTGTCTAAGTCAGGTTTATTACTTCCTTCTTTCAACTGTGCTTTAAACATCTCTTCTTGTAGTCTCATCTCTTAACGGAGACATTATTCAATTCAATAGGGAGCTCACTTTCTGTTGTCTGCAAGTTCCTTTTGTAAAACATGAAGCAGTCAATATTTTTAAAAAATCCAGTATTACATAAACCTACCATTAACTGAACATATTCCCTTAGAATTTCCCCAGAATGTTTAACTATTTTTGCCCAGCGTGGGGACAATGGCTCACACTGGATATTCCATCACCAATGCTCCTCATCACACTGAGGCCAGAACAGAGGTTTTCTTCCAGCCTAAAACAGGGAGGTGCCATCCATTTGTTAAAATGAAATAAACGTTCTCTGCAGCTTGAGCTCCCGGGCAGTAGACAAGCCAAATAAATGCAGAATCGCTCTTTTTTGACTCCAATTCTATGGTTTCAGACAGAATACAATATCTATCCATTGTCTAACACAGCCCGTTAGCCACCTGGCTGACAAAAAGTAATCTTAAATGGACACTTTGAAGATGGGTCAGCCCATGGCTTTTTTCTCATAGGTTTCAATCTTAATAGAAAACTATACTTAGCATTTATGGAACCTTGTCAGTCAAAAATCAGGGCCATACTGAGTCACAATCCCTTTTTGCTAAGAGCAAAAGTAGCACTTGGATGCTGTTATTTTTACTATCATTATTAATATTATTTTTGAGAACACAGTATGATGAGCAACCTAATTTTTTCCTAGCATTGACTCATTTTTTTATCAAAAGCCTATGAAAATTACCAGCTGTGCAGGCTTTGAGCCTCACGTCTCTCATCTATAAAAAGTGGACAATAATACCCACCTGGCAGAGTTATGAGAGTTAAACAAGAGAGCATTTGTAAAATGATTACTTGATACAGAATCAGTGTTTCTCAAAGATAAGGAGATCTTTCTTTCCTCTTAAGCATATAATCATTCTGGTAGTCAGTTTTTCCTTCCTCCCACAAAAATTCAAGCATGGTCCCTAGACAACCACAGCAAGCAACCCAAGGTTTTTCTCATAACAGGAGGACAATGAATTTTGTTGAATAAATTGAAATGAAGCTTGATGTAACATCTTTCCCTAGATTGGGCTATAGAACTCTCTCATTATTGAAGGTCATTGACCCCCCAAAATCAATCAAAGGCTCTGAACTACAATGTAAATTAGCATTCTTTTAGAGAAAGACACAGGAAGGCTGAACTCATATCATTTCAAAAATCAAGAAAAGGTGTCTCTGCTCCCAGTATGGTTGAGTAAGCTCCTACTGGACTAACTTTCCCATAGATGACAGCTATAAACTCTGGGGGAAAAAAAACACACAAAGAAACCCCAGCTACCTGAAGACTCTGGAGAGTGAGCAAAAATAAGAAAATTCCACTGGGGAATCAACCTTGGGAAGCAGGGAAAACATGGAATGAGCTTCTGCTGTTTATAGCTCTTAGCCTGAGATTAGGCTGTAGTCAACACTGCAGAGGGCTGTTAAAGCTCCCATAGAAAATCCATTTTGGGAATTCCCTGGTAGTCCAGTGGTTAGGACTTGGCGCTTTCACTGCCATGGCCCAGGTTCGATCCCTGGTCAGGGAACTAAAATCCTGCAAGCTGTGTGGTGCAGCACAGCCAAAAAAAGAAAGAAAGAAAGAAAGAAAGAAAGAAAATCCAGTTTTTCTAGCCTGAAATGTTCAGGGCAACTCATACCCACAGTCAGTAGAGTGTGAGAGAAAAATCCTAGAATGAAGTTATCCAAGAAGAGAAAGTCTAAATTCTATGTGTATCCTTTGCCCAAACCTCCAGCTGACCCCTGAACCATGGACACAGGGAAGACACAAAGTATCCCAGCTAAGGACAAAATAATTATATTGAGATTTGAGATACTACCTAAGAGATAGAGTTTGCAGTTTAAGTCCAACCAATTTAATTGCCTGCTTAAAAAGAGAAACAATCTTTGGAGGAATATAACAGAATTCAGAGTCCCCATAACATTCAGAATGTCCAGGATATAATACAAAATTACTTGAGTTATGAAGAATTGAAAACGTCACCCATTTTCAAGAGGAAAGACAATCAATGAAGACTAACCTCAAGGCAACCCAGATATTAGAATTAGCAAACAGGAAGTTTAAACTCGCCATTACAACTATGCTCAATGACTTAAAGGAAAATATACTTGCAATAAATAGATAGAAAATCTTAGCATAGAATCTATGAAAAAAAACAAAAATTCTAGAACTAAAAGATACAATATCTAAAACAAAAGTTAAGAAAAAAATAAAAAAGTTAATTAAAAAACAAAAGTTAATAAAAAACAACTATTTCTAAACACACATGCTTCATACTATGTTATTTAAGGCAAAGGTAGGATGAGCAGAAGAAAGCAAAAAGAGGAAGAGGGAGGAAAAGCTAGAAGGATAGTTGGAGAAGAAAGTAATAAAAGAGTTATAACCAGGGCAGCCTCCAGAAGAAAGAAAATATGCATAAAGCATGGAGAGAGGGGATAGATTGAAGCTGAGTGAGGGAACTATAGGAAGAGAGACTAGAGAAGAATCATAAAATCCTAAAGCTTATAAACTGTTTTTAAGTTCTCTTCATTTGGCATGAGATGAAGAGGTTTATGAAAGGCCTGAATATATGGCTTTTAATTACCTTTAAAATGACCTTTAAAATACCAATTATTATTTAATAAATTGCTACTCAAACTTACAGATATGCCATTCTTAATCATTTCCTTGGCTTCAGTGGTGGACCCTTAAGACACAGTCACCCAAGTGGAGGTTAGATTCTTTAGCTTCACTTTATACAAACCACAGAGCACTCAGGTCACATCTATCACCCGTCTAACTGAGGAAATTCCAGCAAGATGGGTCCTCAGAAATAACTCCCTCTGACCATTGTGGGTGGGACTGGAAAAGGGCTGCATATCTAAGGGCTGTCAGGGTAGCTTGGGAGTCTGAGAAGAAGCCCTGTCTAATGCAAAATCAACTGGGTCTTGTATATTTTCTGAGCTCCAATTCTCTTGGCACAGACTGCCAACTGAGGCCATGATAGGGCAATTTTTAGTTTAATAGGGGGCTCTACTAAGTAGAAAAACCCTTAAAGACTTAAAGATACTAATTTTTAATGGTAGAATTCCAGAAAAGATAATTTTGATTGAGAGAGGAAAGACTTCTTGAGAAGAGAGCCCCTGTCTCCTGGGGCTGGAGATCAAGTTGGAAAATGACCAAGTGATCCAAAGCCATTGATAAACCACTGTCTGGCTGTGGGCTGTAGTTTGGTTTTATAAGTCCACTAAGGCCACGTGTAATGAAAACCAACTGAACAATTTCTAACTCTTCTATCCTAGTATCATTTTTCAGATTCAGAAGCAGACATTAAAATGACATTGCTATATCTTTTCTTTTCCATTGTATATTAAGCCTTTAGCCTCCCCCCCAAATATGAATGTTTTCATGCTTCCATCCATATATGGCAATATTGTTCTTTTTTCTGAATTGGTTGTGTAATTTGTATAAAATGTTTTTGATCACAAGCCATTTCTTATTTGCTTTAGAGAAGTGATAGGAATTAGTCTGTAATATCATGGATGGGAGAAAGAGTTAATGGGAATTTCAGTATCATACAAGATCAACAAAAATAAAGGGAGTTGCTGGTCTACATTTATGCACTAAACTGTGTTTGCTCAGAGCCATGAATTCAGGAAAGGTTCCATGATAAAGAAAGAAAACAATAATAGTTGGCCTTGGTATAAAAGCTCTTTGTGTATGAAACAGATGCAGATCTGTAAACAATGCAAGCCTCTTTCAATGGATGTCCTAAATAAATTTAGACTATGCTTTGCTTTGTTTTTCAACAAAACAATTTTAGCATTTTGAGGGAATTCATCATTTTCATCCATAAGAATAGACTGAGTTATGGGGTACATGAAATTGTGCTGGATACTCAAGGTATTGAATATTTTTGATGGAAAATAAAGAAAATTAGATATGTATACATATAGCTGATTCACTTCGTTGTACAGCAGAAACTAACACAACATTGTAAAGCAATTATACTCCAGTAACTATGTTAAAAAAAAAAGAATGAGTTGTTAGAGAAGCCCCTAAAAAAAAAAGAAAATTAGGAATTTCTCTTATCAGATCAATAAATCAAAAACTTTTCAGTATAATTCACTGTGTTCCAAGCTGTGTGGGGATATAAATAAATACAGTGTGACTTTTATTGTTAGACAAGTCGTTCCAGTGCTGCACACTGTTGTCAAAGGATAACACTGTAGGTATGGTAGCATGTTCTGAATGTGGAGCCAACTCTTTTTTCTGGGACCAATCTGAGCACTCCCCACCCCAACTTCTTTAACAGCTTCATTGAGATATAATTTACGTATCTTTACATATATCATCATATATTTACATTTGTGTAACTACCATCACTATCTAATTTTAGAATGTTTTTATCACTCAAGAAGAAGCCCCATACCCACTAGCAGTCACTGCCCATGACCCCCTCTCTTCAGCATCTGGCAATCACTATTCTTTCCGTCTCTCTACACTTGACTATTTTGGACATTTCATATAAATGGAATCATATAATACGTAGCCTTTTGTGACTGGTTTCTATCACTTAGCATAATGTTTTTGCAGTTCATCCACATTGTAGCATTCCTTTTTGCTGCTGAATAATACTCCAGTGTATGGATATACCACATTTTGTTTATCCATTCAGCATTTGATGAATATTTGGGTTGTTTCTATTTTTGGCTCTTATGAATAATGGTGCTATGAGTGTTTGTGTGCAGGTTTTTGTGTGAACATGTGTTTTTATGTCTCTTGAGTATATACCTAGGAGTGGAATGACTGGGTCATATGGTAACTCTGTGTTTAAATTTTTGAGGAATTTTTAAACTACTCTCCAAAATGACTACATAGCAACAATGTATGAGAGTTCCAATTTCTCCACACCCTTGACAACTTTTGTTATTATCTGTGTTGTTTATTAGAGCCATCCTAGTGGATGTGACATGGTATCTCATTGTGGTCTCCCTCCACTTTTAAGTGTTGTTGTTAGAGAACAACACTTAACCTCTACTATGAAGATTCCTGGGCCATCAGCCCCCTAAAGGCTTTTACCTTCACTGTGCCCCTGAGTTCACCTCTTCTCTTGTATCTGATAGCAAATCTGAGGAACAAACCATTGATTTATTCATTCACCTAATGTTTACCGAACATCAACCGTGCCAGACACTGGAGACAAAATGAGGAAAACACAGTTCCAGTCTTCATAAAGCTCACAGTCAGCAGGGCATATGGCTGTCTGCACAAGGGGTACAGGGTAGTGTGAAGAGTATGGTAGAGGAAAAATCCAGAGTCCCTACTGTGGACCAATAGAGGATGGTGGGAATGAGAATAGAGGAATGGAGGGGGTAGGAAGGTCATACAAGGCCCCATGAGCCAGGTTAAGAAGTTTGGACTTTATCTAAGAACATGTATAAAAATACAGGTTCTTCTAAAAAGGCGAGAGGCTTGATCATATTTGAGTTTTAGGTTATCACTCTAATCGAAGCAGAAATCTAGAGGAGAGAGAATCCCATGATGGTAAGGGTGACTAGCCCCTATGAAAACCCAATTCCTAGAGTGGTAGGGATCCTTCCCGTCTCTGGGAGGACCTCTGGGGGAGCTCACCCTGTGTTCTTGGCCTCATGGCTGAGACTCCTAATTCCCACACAAATCCCTTCTACAACCTCTTCCCCTTTACTTAAAGCAGTGGCTCTCAAAGTATGGTCTTTGGACCAGAATCACCTGTGAACTTGTTGGAAATTCAAATTCTTGTGCCTTACTCCAAATCTATTCAGTCAGAAATTATGGGAGTGGGCCCAGCAATCTGTGTTTCACTAAACCCTCCAAGGGATTCAGGTAAACATTCAAGTTTGAGAACCAGAGGTAACTCAAGTGGGTTTCCATTGCTTGCAACTAATCCACTAACAAAAGGCAGAGTATCTCAATATAAGGAGATGTTACAAGGCAGTATACGTTTAATTGCCTAATGGTTTAGACTAGGAGTCAGCAAACTGTGGCCCACAGGCCAAATCCTACCAGCCCCCTGTTTTTGTAAATGAAGTTTTATTGGAACACAACTGTGTCCATTTGTTTAAGTATTGTCTATGGCTGCTTTTGCGCTGTAGTAGCACAGTTGAGTAGTTGTGACAGAGACTATATAGCCCACAATGTGGAAAATATTTACAATATGACCCTTTACAGAAAAAGTTTGTCAATCCCTGATCTAGACTAATTGCATGATACGGGACATTCTGAAGAAGGAGATGTTATAAGGGAATGCCAGAGTCCAGGTGATAAAATAAAACACAAATCTAGGTGATAATAAAAGCTAGCAACTCCAAGTATGATATTGGAAGACCCATTTCTTGGTGCGCAGGAGTAGTTGCACCATATTAAATCAAGGCTTAAATCTTCACAAAAGACCCCACTGACCACAAGATTTCAAACTTAAGGGGCTTACCAAAATGCAAATTATATGTACGGTATAACAGAATCACTTTGCTGTACACCTGAAACTAACATTGTAAATCAACTATACTTCACTAAATAAAAAAAGAAAAAGACTATACTTCAATAAAAAAAATTTTTAATGCAAATTCTATCTCCCTTTCCATTCTGATTCAGAGGCTTGGATCTGAGGAGGAGTCCAGGAATCTGCACGCTGACCCAGTGTCCCAGGGGAACCTAATGCAGGTGCTTCCTGACCAGCCTTGGATGGGCACTGGGCTGGAGGCTGGTCCAGGGGCTTTAATACCATGAAGCTGCACAATCTGGCCTGCAGCGCACATGCTGCTTTCTGAGGCTCGCTTGTCTTTTCCCATCCATCGGGGATCCAGGAAGAAGAAATCTTCCTTGGATCGCTCTTCTTTTGGGTTTCTTGCTTTTTTGTGACTTCTAAATCCCTCTTCCTAGCATCATACCTCAGACGTCTAGATGCTTCCAAGCATAAGGCAAGGGAGAGGCTGAGCTTTTTCCCATCTGTCTGAGGCTCCTCCTGAAGTTCTGGGTCCCTGTCCAAGGATTCACCCTTCTCGGCTCTAGGAATGACCTCAGGTTTCAGAAGAGAACATTTCTCTTGCCCATGGGGATGCCTTACTTTGCAGATCTCAAGAGATGAGGCTTAACAGAATACAACATAATTACTGAAATGTCCATGCAAGGGAAATTGACATATGGCATGAGGGTCATCTGCTTATGAGGTCATGACATCTGGACAATGTTATCAGAGGATTGATGGGATTACAGCCAAGTCAGTCATACCACAGGAAGACCAGACAATTTAGCATGGCCTCCTTTGTCATTGATCTGTACAAGCTCCTCAGATCTGGTGTCATAGTTCTCTTTACTTGTCTGTATTCCTCACTAGACAGTAAGTTTCTTGTAGGCAACAGTGTCTCATTCACCCTCATATCCCCAGCATCGTGCTTATATTATAGGAGCCTTTCAAAAAATGTCTAATGAATGAGAACAAATGACTATATGGATGGTTCATTGAGTCATGCTGATCCGTTAAACCCAATAGTGAATATGATAGCGTCCTTATTCTCCTATTCAAAAATCCCAGGGCTTCCCTGGTGGCGCAGTGGTTGAGAGTCCGCCTGCCGATGCAGGGGACACGGGTTCGTGTCCCGTTCCGGGAAGATCCCACATGCCGCGGAGCGGCTAGGCCCATGAGCCATGGCCACTGAGCCTGCGCGTCTGGAGCCTGTGCTCCACAACGGGAGAGGCCACAACAGTGAGAGGCCTGCATACCACAAAAAAAAAAAAAAATCCCATTGCATTGGCTGCAGCATTCCAGCTGTATGAATGAATTTGTCAATGTGATTGCTATATCAGGATTTTCTTAGAGTTTCTTTTCTAGTAAGCAAGTTTTGGGAAAACCATAAGCCATGTAGACTTCTAAATCTAAATGCAAGCCCAGCCTACTGAAAGCGACTACCTGAAGTTCTAAATCTGGATGACCCCAAAATGATATTCTAATATCTTCAACCAAAGAGAAATAAAGGGTGAAATATTTCAATTGACAACTTACCTACATTCTAGCTGGCCTCACCAGCTCAGAATTCAGTTCACCTCTCAAGTTTTCTCATTTGAGATTTACTGTGTAATTTCCCTTTTCTGAATGAATCTTACTTGGCAACCAAGACACTTCACTGTCAATCTTAGTTTGAATTTAGTGACGTTGAAATCACTGGCACGTAGACCAGCCGTGAATTCTAATAAGAACAAATGCTATTAAAGGGAGCTAATTTAAAATACCTTTCTCTTAAGCACCATTCTGCCACTGGTCTGGGTCCTATATCAGATGCCTAAGCAGGAGGCGGGGAGAAGGAAGGAAGCAGAAAAGAGAAGACCATCTGTCTCAATTGCAAGCACAATAGGTGAGTAAGAAGACACCCATGCATGGGAACACTCCTACCACACAAACTTCCATAGCAGATGACACAGTTTAGTGTGAAAATGGCCTCTGTAGACTGTAGGAGAACTGGGGTCTCCTCCTACCATCACCACTTTTCGGTTATCTGCGTAATCTTAGGTAAGTCTCATCAGCTCTTGGGTTACCAATTTTCCCATATGATGAACTAGAGTCCAAAGTTTCCTTTCAGGTGAGTACCATATATTCCAGTTACGGTGGCTGCCTGTGCCTTTGGCCGATTCAGAGAGAGAAAGGATCCATTTGCAAAGGGAGCTAAAGCTGAATGATCATTATGCTGAGAGAAGTCACAGAGGACAAGATGGGCCCCATGCAAGTCAACATAATGAAGGAGAAGGAAATGTGAGCAAGCGGAAGATGGGAGGTAAGGATTAGTGGATGACAAGAAGGTCTGTAAAAAGAGGGAAATGGAACTGAGATGGGAGTTTGTTGGGCTCACAAACCCCTGTTCCTAGGGGTTATATTCTCACTGGCTTTGGAGCCTTCTGTCAACTCTCAGTACTTCTCAGGGCCTAGCCATACAGCATTTCCTGGTCACAAGTATCCTTATCCCATTGAGGTAATCGTGAAGTAAACTTATTCAATTGCTGCTTCTTGAAACTCAAAAGAACCTAACTAGAACAGGAGCTTGAAATCTATGATTCTATGAAGTTTTACAAAGCCATATGGTACAAGCAGTGTGATAGGCACAGCAAGAATAAGATATATTCATTTCAATCATGAGTTTCCAAACACCAACACCAATAGCTAGTTAAAACCCAGACCAGAACAGATGCTGACTGTTCGGATGTTTGCTCCTGTGGACGTGGACAAGATCCCAGCGCTCCAGGCCTCTTGAATCAGATAGGGCATGGTTGCCTCACACACCAGAAGGACAGAACATGCAGACCTGAATCAGCCACCAGAGGGAGTATAAACAAATGTGCAAACAGGCGAGGGGGAGCCTCCCTTCTCACCTTGCTCCTGGGTGCTAGAATTTCCACCAAGGATGTCCTTTCATCTGTTGTTCATCTCAAACTGCAGCTAGCTGGAGACCAGCGTGGGTCCCAAACAGGGAAGCACTTGTTCAGACCGCAAAGCATCCAATGTCGAGTGTATAGTCGTTTCGCAATTTCACACCATGTACTGTTTAGGTAGGCGATGGTCTCTTTCTGCACAACACAGGCAGTATGCATCCAAAGAACTCTGTGTCCTAAAGATTGTTTCCAAGTTGTTTAGAACATAGAATACCTTGTCCCACAGAAATGACATAAGGAGTCCTTGAGTTTGCAGGCTAGTCCCCCATTGTTAAGGACCCCTTGATCAGACTGAACCACAGAGCCACTACTATGCTTCTGGAAGATTGAACAACCATTTAAAATGTTGCTGACATAATGCTTTTCAGCTCAAAGACCAAGCGCCACCTTTTCCAGGCAGTGGTTCTTGATAGCCCACACCCTGGATGAGGTTAACTGCTTCCCCCTCTGTGTCCCCTCACATCCTCACCACCACCTGGTTTTACACATCTTTCTTTCAGAGCATCTACAATACTTCATGAAAACCAGGTTCACAGAGGTCTCACTGTACTCTTCCCTGAACCCAAGATCTCATTGCAAGGAGAATGGGCGCCTGTTCTTTATCACCTGGGTGCTGGGCACAGAACGCGCACTTGTGATGTGTTTGGTCAAAGGGCATAGAGGTGGGGTCCCGCCACCTCCTCTGTCATCCCTGCTTTCAGGTCTCTTCCGACCATCACTCCACTGCTCACCCTAAATCCTATAAGGAGAGCCTGGGTCTGGGAGGTTGAGCTTAAGGCAGGGAGTAAGAAGACTCCAGAGATTTCTCCCTTAAAATACAGGAGGGTCTTTTCTAGTCTATAGGAATGGCAGGGGGTGGGAGGGAGAGGACTGGACGCAAAGAGGACCCAGGAGCTTTCCTGCTGATCCCCCCATTCGGTCTTATTGGGGGTGGGGCAGTGGGCAGTGGTCTTGACTCCCACAGACGTACAATTCTGGGTCCCCACCTTGGCTCCACTGGAAGGGAAGGCCAATATTCTGAAAAAAAAAAAAGAATAGCCTTTTCCATGTTCAGGCAGAGCCGAATCTCCGAATCTTTGAACTATCTGTGCTCACTGGGGAGAATCTTAATTCGGGAAATAGAAAAATCTCACGTGTTTGGCCATGAAATTCATGAAATAACCATGGGAGTCTCGGGTGCTAGGCTTGGGTCTGCCATTCATCAGTTCTGAGGCCACACACCATCCTGTCCAGGAAATGGGCCTTTTGGACTATCGATTTCAATATTGTATCTTTGCAGCAAACTTATCTTCCCATTTGTTTTGACGACTTTGCTACCTCATTTTACAGTTGAAAAACCTAGGAGGTCCCAGGAGGTAAAGACGTGTACTCAAGGTCACGCAGCTAATCAGGAGCTGTGTCAAGAGCAAAAGTAGGGTCATCAGGCCCTCGGCTGGGCATGCTTCCACCTCATCTCCCTGCATCCCCGAGCCAGCACCCGCAGAGGGGGCCAAGGGTGTGCTGCAAGTTCGAAAGAAGGAAGTTTGAGTTTTCAGATTAGCTGCGGATAAGTCACACATGGATAATCAAGAGCTGACTACAGCCGGGGCTCTAACTGAGCTTTAAGTCAATATTATAAGCTTGAATATTTATGGGTATTTTGGTTTGTTTCCAAAAGCCGATGGAAAACACCAGAAAGGCAGGATTTACAATGCTTTCCCAGCATTTGTGCATTTTGATGTTGATGTGAGTGGACTGAAATCTGAAGGGAAACACAGAAAGAAGAGGGCACCACTGGCTTCCCAGTTTTAGGGGAGTGAGGGGTGATTAGGGGACTCTGAGGTTGCAGAGCAAAAGGTGCCATTTGGCTGAGTCATGAACTCTCAACTTTGAAAAGCATTATGGGACATTTTCCAGGAATGCCTTTGAGCTCTTTGGAGGAGAGTCATAACTTCAGGTCTCCCCTCGCACATGGCAGTCACCTTCCCGCCCTGGCTCTGACATTCCTTGGTTATTGGAAATCTGACCTCCTTCCTTTCTCCTCATTTCTAGGGCACTCTTCAAATTAATTAAATTCTAATTAAATTGTATTTTTCCTTTGATAACTTAGCAGTGCCCTTGAGATTATCAGAGAAGATAAGAGCAAGGGCTTTAGACAGGAACTCTGGGATGGTGGCCTTGCTCTGTAATTTACTAGCTATGTGACCTTGAGTAAGTCACATCTTGATAAGCCTCATCTGTAAAATGGGAGTCCTGGGTGCCCCACAGACCTGTCTGGAGGATTAAATGAAGGATGAATATGGAAGGGCTTTGTAAACTGTAAAGTGCTATCCCCTAATGCACAGCGTCTGTAGTTCTTGTTACTGCTAGTGAGTTCTGGGTTGTTATACAGCCTGGTATGGGAACTGCATGATTAACCTCCTCACTAAGATGAGCCTAAAAAAAGGTGTCATAGGTGAAGCTTGTCCTGAGCAATCGCCTCCTTGGGTCTCAGTTAAAGGTGACATTGTGCACTTACAGTGTGCCAGGCATTCTGCTAACACCATGCATGGCTCACTTTGTTAAATTCTTATAACAACCCTATGATGACAGGATCATTATTCCAGTTTCACTCACGTGGAAGCTGAGGCACAGAGTGGTTAAGATACTTGCCTGAAGTCACACAGCTTATATGTGTCAGAGCCAGGAAATGAAACCAGGTGGGTCTTACTCCAGAGTCCTAGCTGCTATCTACAGTGGAAGATGGTGTTTTCCAAAGTAGGCTGCAACAAAAGTTCCCATCCCCACAAGTAGTTCTACACTAGGACTCATGGAGGTGGAATCGAATTCCCCTCCCCTTGAACGTGGGCCAGCCTTAGTGATTCACAGGTAACCAGTAGAATGCGTTGGAAATGACGCCATGTGACTTCTGAGCTAGGTCAGAAAGAGAGAAAGAGCCTGCAGCTTCCGCCTGGGCCTCTTGGGACTCTTGCTCTCTAGATACTCTCTTTGGGGATGTTCTTTCTCGAAACTCAGCCTCTGTGCTATGAAAAGCCCAGACCACATGGAAAAGCTGCGTGTAGACCCCCTGTCTACAGTCCCAGGCTACACAGCATCCTCGCCCAGGTGCCAGACATGTAGTGAAGAAGCTTCCAGATAATCAAGCCTTCCGCCAGCAAGTCTTCCCAGCTGAGGCAGAGACAAGCGCCCCTGCTGTGCCCTGTCTGAATTTCTGACCCACAGCCTCCCTAAACACATAAAATGGTTGTTGTTTCACTTCACTAAGTTTGGAGAGGTTTGTGATGCAGCGATAGATAACTGGAACAGCTACTCTGCTATCCTCTGTCAGTTCCTTCCAGGCAATGCCCGCCTCCCTCCTCGATTGGTCAGAACTCCCCACTGTGATGTCCTGAATGGTCCTGGCAAAATCGACCTCTTCTGTTTCCCATTCTCTTAAGACCCTGAACTCTCTGGATGAGAGAGGGAAATTCTGAGAGGGTTAACTACACCCATCCCTGCTAAGCTATTTCCTGGTTAATCGGCAGCCTTACAAGGTATCAGAGGGCCTTCTTTTGCTAATATGCCTGTCTTCGTAAGAGATCTCAGGAGCCAGGCTGGCCAAGGATGAGAAATCCTGGCCCTTCACTGGACACATTTCCGGATGGGGGCTTGCTCAGACCCACAGAAAGGCTGCCCTGCTCTGCTTCATGCTGGCTCTGGTGTGAAGCAGCCAAGAATGGCTTTCCTTTCGAAAAAGGCAAAGCAGTCTTAAGGGGAGCCACACAGACACCAGGGACAAGACCATTGTCGTAATGATCCAGACATTTCCCAATCACGCCTGATCTTGTCACATCTCCCAACCTTGCTCCCTGAGCTTCTCTTGTCCGAGGACTAGCACCCAGCTGGGAAACCTGAGGGTGGGACTCAGAGTCAGGAAGCTGATTACCTAGTGGTGGACGGTAGTGACTGGAGGGGAGCACGGGCAGGAGGGGGGCTTCTGAGGGCCGGTCATGTTCCCTTTCTCTCGATCTGGGTGCTGCTTGCACAGTGTGTTCACTCCGTGATGACTCATTGAGCTGTGCACTTATGCCTTGTGCACGTCTTCTGCGTGTATGTTACGTATCAGTAACAAGAAAAAAAAAAGCAGACCAGCAATTCAGCTGCCGGGTTGAAACCTAAAATAAATGCTCGAGGAGCAATAACAGAGGAAACGTGCCTAGCAGTTGGAGCAGTGCCCCTCAGCAGTGAAATCCTTCAGAGAACAGGCCATAGCTTTCATGTTTGTGTCACCAGTACCAACACGAAATCTGGCATACAGAAGGCGTCCAAAGAGTGTTCACTGACCCCCCCAACCCTTAGCCTCCCTTTCTTCCTTCCTACTCCTTACCTCGACTGACAGGGAAAGCCTTTCCAGAAGGTTCTTAGCTTATAATACCCACCCCCATAGCAAGATCTATATTTTCTCAGACCTGCTCCCTGTCATTGTTGATACCTGAGATGATGCAGGACAGGTAAGGCGAAAACAAATGAAGATCCTAAAATTCCCCAGGGGAACTTTAATCAAGATCTTTGCCTTCTTCTCCCAGCAAACCCTCCACAGAGTTGTGAAGAAACAGCACTGTATAGCGGATTGATGCTGTGCTGGGTGATTTACATGTACGAACTCTTTTCACCTTCATGACAACCCTGTGAGGTGGGGACTGCTATTAATCCCATTTATAGGCAGCTAAGCCGAGGCACAGAGCAGTTAAGCAACTTGTCCAAAGTCACACAGCTCGTAAGTGACAGAGCCTGGATTAAAGCCAGCAATCTGGTTCCAGAGTCTGTACTCTCAAGCCCTATGGAATCCTGTCCTTATGGAGATGACAATAACATATACCTGGGAGACATTTCCAAAATATTTGTTTGATAAATGCTGAATAACTGAATAGAGAATAGTTTATTCTACAACATAAAAAAAAACCCAGTGTTGGAGCCGGTGGTATTTTCAGCAACTGGGGTTGAAGGTGGGGAGAGGCTAGATGGGGGTTTGTTAGACCTCCGGGCCTAGCAAATAAGTGTTCCTTGGATCAGAGAAAACAAAATCTTACTCACAGAAGAAAGATCCCTTGCTTTTCCTCCACCCCCCTCAGGATCTGAACAGATAATCAGAGCGTGCAGACATTCAGCAGTAATCAATTAGTACCTACTTTAGATTAAATTGAGAATATGTAAATCGGGTGCCTCATCAAGGCTGCACACAGCCAGTGATTTGAGATGCAGGCACCCCGACGATGTGCTGCAAACATACCGAGTCTCTGCGACACAGAAGGACATGCAAATCTCGTCCCACGGCCGAAAAATTTCTTAGACTGGGAAACCTGCTGTTCTTCTTTACACACACACACACACACACACACACACCCCTACACATACACACACAGAAACACATTCGCGCGCATGCACTTTCCTTATCCACTCGTCTCCATCTTTCCAGAGGCATGTATTTTCTTATATCATCAGAAAGAGCCCTCAGTGTAAAAACCCAGTGTCAGGATCAAAAACAGCACAGCATCCTTGAGCTTGATCCATCATTCCACGTCACTCCAAAGGTCTAGAAGTTAAGCCTTGTTTTGATGTTTGGAGACTGTTTTTATTTTTGACAGTGGTATAAATAAAATCAGTGGCTACATATGACTGGGCTTCCTGGATTCCTTTCCAAATTCTCAGAAAGGGAAATGCGAGAAGGGACACCGATCAGATTTCAGAAGGTATTTCTGAGAGTTGGCCTGATGTGCAACCCAAGGGACAAACAACATACTCTAGGATCAAACAAATTAGGAAAATAGGGCCCTGGATCAGCAAGCCTGGGAGGCAAAGGGGGTCTAAGCAATGAAAGATCTGACTGGAGCAGAGGCATTCATAAGGCAGGTTCTATGCCAACTTGTCTATGGAGGGTCCCTGGGAACACAAACAATAAAGCCCTAACTGTCTAAGCAGGAGCCCAGGGAAAATTAGAGCCTGCAGGCAGAGGGTATTTTCAGATTGTGGTCCCTAAACTGTCCTGTTGAGGCCTGGGAGATTGGTATTTTTCATGGAATTCTCTCAACAGGCAAATCAAGAGCAAGAAAGATGCTGATTGCCAGCCATGGAGTACGGCGTCGAGCTTACAGAATGACTGCTAAGAGTGGTCGCGTGGCCAGGGCGTTGAAGAAAACTGGCTGAGGAGGCCCACAAGTTTCACTGAGCCCAAGGTTAGGAGAGGCATTCCAATTGGAGCTGTGATTCTCACCTAGTCAGAAAGCTGAAATCTTTACATCATCTGAGCTTTCCCTGCCACCTTCTTCAGAGTGCTAAGGGCATACATTTATTTTTTTTTTAACTTAAATGAATTTCAGAGAAAAATGGCTTTGAGGAGAATTCTGAGCTATTCCTTGATAGCAAATAACCAACGAGTATTATTTGGCACCTCCCAGATGCTGTACCCTGTACTAGACATGAAAGTCAAGATATGTGAAAGCTATAAATATATATTTCATAAATAAAGATATGAAAAGTAATCCTTGGTTAATTTGCATTCCAATTCAGAAGGAAGACATGAGTTCAAGAAAATGACCAAAAAGTAAGGGAGGGGCCAGAGACCAGAAATGGTGAAGAGCTAGTTATTTGGGAATCCTTAGAGCAGAGTTCAGAGATTTGTCCCTAACCTGTGGGAAGAAGAATTTGAATTAAGGGAAAAGAGCAGAGAGGGAGGATATTCCCGTGACAGAATGGACAAGAAGAGAATACTAATGAGGCCCACTCCCAGTTCATGCTGAATGTGGTAGATTAGAAAAATGCTTACAAATTATTCGCCTCTCTGCATTCATTTCCCTGCAATGTGACACTGCAGCTCCTCCCATCAGAAGATGGGGTCTGTTTCCTTTCTCCTTGAATCTGGGTCGTCTACATGACTGGCTTTAGCCAATGGGACACTAACCAATGAGACATAGGCAAAGGTTTCAAAAGGACTGACACCTTGGGGTTTGTCCTCTTGCTGCACTTGGGACCATTAGACCACCATGTGAATGAGCTTGAACTAACCTATTGGAGAGGCTACATGGAGGAGAACTCAGAGGTTCTTTGGCAGAGGGGTACTTTGATGAGAGCAGTGTTTTAAGAAGAAATGAATGAGAGATTGGAAGGGTAGAGCTTAGAGTGGAGAAGCCCGGCTTGAAGGTGATCAGAGCTTGGATAAAGGAGGATCTAAAATCTCAAAGGTATTTCAGAGGAAGGAATAGAAAGTCATTAAGACTGATCAGGTATAAAGTAGTAAAGGATGGCTTCAAAGATGTCTCCAAAGTTTATCCTTTTTAAGCCTGGGAAAACAATGGTTTCAAAGATATAGAATGGAAAGTTGGGAAGGGCAAGCAAATCAAGTGTGATTCAGTCAGAAATTTCATGGCTGTCAAAACACTGTTAGAACTCACTTAAAATTGTAATTTGTTGGAAGAATCAGTGTATCCTACAGAATGCAAGGGAAAGCTGACAACCCAAGCCTTAGAAAGGGCAAGAAAGAGGCTAAGCTTGGAGATCTCAGTAGCGAGATTTTCTGAATCTTCACTCCACCATGCCATTCCAGGATGCTCTTGTTCTCAACTGAGTTTGAATTCTTGAGAGCGAGGCTGTAGGCCGCCCAACAGATGAGCTCCTGGGTCAGGTATTTGTGGATCCTGATCCAACCAGCTGTGGAGGAGGATGAGAATAATAAGTGTATAGGATGTACTCTCCAGAGCTATAAAGAGGCAGATGAGGGTTAGGGAGGAAATAATGGGCATCTCCCTAAAATAGGAGAGGATAATGGATGGGGGTGTGGGCAGGCTGAATTGGAAATGAAAATAGGGACTCCAAATGTGGATGTCCTGCTGGAAGTTTGAAACACAGGGCTAAATAGTTAGGCCAAGGTTTCAGGTTTGAGTGACACTAGCCTATAAGTGATGGTGGACACCAGCAAATGATGATTAATTCATCTTCAAAGAGAAGAGTAAGAGAAGACCTTAGGATAGAGGCCAGGAGTCCTGGGCAATGCCTGTAGATGTGAAAGGAGAAAGTGGACCCATTAAAAGAGAAAGGGCAGAGTGAAAGCCTCAGAGAACGCGGTATGGAAATCAAGGCAGGGGAGACTGGTCAACTAAGTCTAATGAAATGGGGGTAGAAGAGACCGAGGACCATGAAAAAAATCCTTTGTATGTTTAGGTGATCATTGGTGACTTTTAGGAGAAGAAAATAGAGGATAATGGTTTACCTCTTTCCCCCAAGGGAAGGCAAGAAGTAAAACCATGGGCGGAGTCTACAATGAAACTCACACCAGTTGGCCTGGCACTATTCTAAAAGCAAAGGGGCTAATTTTCTTTGAGAGCATATAGATGGAGAGAGAAAGAATTGGAGGCATCTTCATATGTCCACAAATCAGCCTTAGGAATGTCTTCTTTTGAGGAAAATAGTACCCAAATTCAAAGACTATACAAAGAGACTTCAGCTTTCCATATATCACCCACGGAGGTGTCATCCGACAGTTCTGGAACCATTGCCAAAAAGACTGGCTGAGACCCATGTGATTTGCAGAGTCTAAGTTTCTGTAAAACATTTAGTGAAGCACTTGGGTAACAGTCGAGTCAGTGGACTTGCCCTTATTACTCACGGGGATGCCCCTGGGGCTTTCTTCACTGCAGTTAATTTCCAGGACATGGCGCCACTAAATATTAGCATGTCCCTTCATGTTAATGGCAACTGGCAAGAGGCTCTCATAATTTAGATATTTTTATGGCTGTTCTGTGGGAGCTAATTTTGCCTAACAAAACCCCATTAAGTTTTAGCTCTATCCTTTTCCCTTCCTCCAACTCCCAGAACTGGGACTTATATGTTAATTGCAGCCAGTCTATGCTAATTAGGTTTCATTTCTGTTTCTTAAAGAGACAGATGCTTTGGGGCCCTGCCCCAGTCATCACTCCCTCCCACCTCCACAGCCAGCTTTTCAGAGGTTAAACTCCAGACTGGGTGAAGAATACACGTAAGGCTCACGCTTGAATCTGGAAGGCAGAGGGGTGGGTATTTCTGTATTTCCCACAACTTCCTTTGAAGAAGAAATGCTTCTTTTCCATGAAATTCTATGTGTAGCATTTCTAATTGAGAAACAAATCAAAACACTATTAGATTCCTTAACTACACACAAAACTCAGCAAAATACCCCCAAGGTCTACTATAACCACTGCTTTGAACAGAACACCCTCAATCCTGAAGCTTTCATCTATCTGCTGTGACAAGCTCAGGCTCGTCACTAAAGGCTGAGTAAGGATTTGCAGGGCAAGAACTGCCCAAGCAAAAGAGCAACTTTCTGTATTAATGCTTGATTCTATTCACTGAATGAGTGCTTTCTAGGAGCCCAATACACACTTGGGAGGAGAAAAAGATGGGGAAGACAAAGATCCTACTGTAAAAAAAAAAGTCTCCAGTTTAGTGGGAAGACATAATAATACTATTAATATTAAATACCTAGTATTTATAAATACCTAGTATTTATAAATACCTAGTACTTATCAGGCACTACTGTGAACTCAGTTTACATATATTATCACATTTTAATCATCACAACAATAATATGAGGTAGATATTTATCTGTCCATTGGAAAAATTGAGGTTTAGAGAGGCATAGTATATCAGTTACCTAGTGCCACAAATTCTGCTGTGCAACCCACCACAAAACTCAGTGACATACCACAATAAGGCTTATTTTTATCGAGCATGGGTCCGTGGGTCTGCTTGGGAAGTTCTGCTTCAAGATGTGGGTCATCCTGGCTTGGCTGCAGGTTGAGTTCAAGTCTGTTCCTGTGTATCTCACCCTCTTTGGACCCAACAGCTAACCTGGGGTGTGTTCTACTCATGATGATGGTAGAATCACAGGGCGACAACTGGAAACACACGATAGGCTCAGAACTCACTCACTGTCACTTTCACTCATATTCTATTAACCAATACAAGTCACATGGCAAGACTAACATCAATGGACAGGGAAGTATTTTATGCCCAACCAAGTGGGAGAAATTGTAAAGTCACATAGAAGAGGCTGTGGGTGTGTAATTCTAATAGAGGGAGGGTGCAAAAAATTAAAAACAGTGATCTAATCTGCACACACAGATCAAAATGGGTAGAACTGGGATTCGGACTCAGAATGATCAGGCTCTAAAGCCCATCCTAACCGTTAGGCTGCATGCAAACATCTAAGAACAAGGAAGTCAGGCAGTGGCAAATGCATAGTAATGACATTCTGACTGGGGGGTTGGGTCAGGCGTCACAGAGGGGATACCTGGGCATGAAGATGAAGAGGATTTTTGATAGGCAGAGACAAAAGTCGGGGCATTGCTGCTGCAGGGAACAGCGCGAGGATGGTTGGAAGGATGTGATGTGATCACGAGACTGGAGTGGAGAGTTCCAAGGGATGATAAGGAGTGGTGAGAGCTGAGGATGGGAAGTCAGGATGAGATCAGAATGGAGTTGTGAGCACGGATGTGACATGATCAGATTTGGAATCTCTTGGGCCAGCTCTTCTCAAGCTTTATCGTGCATACAAATCCCCTGGGGATCTTGTTGAAATTCAGATTCTGATTCAGGAAGTCTTGTAGGGGAGCCTGGGATTCTGCATTTCAACAAGCTCTCTGGTGATGGTGATGCCGCCGTTTCACACCTGGAGTTGCAAGGCTCTGAGCAAACAGCCTGCTAGCCATTCAGGGTCAGGGATTCTGTTTTCCTTCTCTTTGTTTCCACACAATGTCTCGCACATTAGCTGATATATAACAGACCCACCATCGGGGTTGGAAGTTGCTGCTGCTGCTCCTGTCTTCCCTTCCTCCTAGTCAGCCTCCTCTCCCTTCCCCAAGGCTTCCCGACTCAGTAAAAAGCCAAGGTTCTCCGACACCTTGTTGCATTAGCTACCTGCATACCTATGCTCTGGCCCATTTTCTCGTTAGGAAAGGAGAAAAACCAAGGGCTGCAAAAGGCAATCTTGTATTACTGGAGGTCTACGCAGATTCATTAGAGCTTTGGGGAAGCCATCAGAAGTTGATTGTGCTTGAAGGGGTTGCTCGTCCCCTCCCACTTCCTAATTTCATTTCACGGCTCTGCGACGAAGTCAGAATTAGAGCCACATTAAAGTGGGGAAGAGACAGAAAAAATTCTACCACCAATCAAGTTCTGAAACTTGCAAGGTGCCTTCTCCCAGTATCCCGAAGGAATCACCCATTTTACTAGCGTGAAAGTGACCTCAAGAGGGACCACGGGCTGAAAAATCCCATTGGATGCATTACAGAGAAATCTCACATCTGTGGGTAAGGGGTTCTGGCAAAAGGAGGGAGTGAAATGCTGGAAGTCCTACTTCGGTTAGGACACACCTGAGGAATAGGTGGCTTTGGGGGTACTAGGTGAATGGCACTGGGGCTCATGCCTCAGGATGTCCTGACCCGACTGCCTGTCCTTGAGTTTAGAGATGTTCTTGAGTTTCATGGAGAGAGTCCTGTAAGTTCAGATGATGTTCAGGTGCCTGTCACAGATGTGGTGATCAGATTTGGAATCTCTTGGGCCAGCTCTTCTCAAAGAGGTCCCTTGGCACTCACTCCTATATCCTGCAGGCATTTACAGTGAATACCTGCCAAGGATTCTGGCCATGGGAGCACATTCAGGACTCTAAGAAGGCAAACTGGAGTTTATAGCCTGGAAGCTGACCTCAGCCAATGAGTTGGTGGATATATACACTGGATTCCTCACTTCTTGGTTGGGATAACTCTGGGGCATATTCTACTATCACCCAGAGGTCCCCAGCTGGATTGAGCTCCAATGGGGAGCCCACAGAGGTCACTTGCTTGACAACACACCTTGTACCGGTGTCCTTTCTGTCCCCGCCTCATTTCTTCATCCCTCTATCAGAGCTTCTTAGGATTAACTTCTAAATAAACACCTCGCACTCAAATCTTTGTCTTAGGATCTGCTTCTGGGGTACCCCAAGCTAAGACAGTGCCCCAAATGTCCTCCATTAAAATGCTACCACTCCAGCGTGGCACAGATTCAGGGGTTCAGGAATGAGTGGGGCTTTCTGAGTGAACACATTATGAGGGAAATGTGGCAGAGGAACTCAGGATAATCCCCTGGGCAAGGATGGGAGTAGAGGGCGTGTTGCGGGGCTGTGGAAACTAGGTGCAGGATGTGTGACACAGGTCGCCGATTGCCAGGTGGAAAGATGCCAGCTCATCTGTCATTGCAGGTCTGCTTGAAGCTTATCCTATTCTTGGGTTTTCATTGCTAAATGGGAAAGATGAATGGGTTCCCTTAAGACACAGGGTTTGAGTTTTGCCTTGCCTTTTCCTGGGTGTATATCCTAGTCATTTTGTTTTTCAGTGATGTCCTTGGATGTAATTGGAGATAATAATAATGCACATTGAACCGAGCTGTAAGGAGCCTGGGGTAAACAAGAACCTCCAGGCTCTGCAGGCCTGGCTCTTAACCTCTGTTTTGCCCTTTCATTGCTGGCTGACCTTGTGCCAATTACCTAATATCTCTGAGACCGTGTCTTTATAAAATAGAGAAATAACATTAATTTGAATCACATGACATCGCCTGTATTTGATATTTTGATCTACAGAAACGGCAATTTCTTGTGGTTCAACCTAAGACCTACACTGCAAAGGTTGATGTGAGGATTTAAACTAATAACTGAAAAGCATTTAGTATACTGACACGCACATTGTAGGCACCCGATGTACCATTGTAGCTGCTATGACTTTTATTACTGAGTTAACATCTTACGGAGATCACACTGTAAAAAGTATAAAACCCTACTCAGATTTTGAGTAAATACCGATAATAGCATCCCACTGCCCAAGGACCCTGTTTACTTGTCTAAACACCAACCAAGATCAAAACAAAGCAGCAATCACTGGACATCCAGATGCTGGAAGAACATACCAGGCTTTGCGTGTTTCCCAGCTCCCTGCAGAATACAATTTTTTTTGTTTGTATTTCCAAATGCCATAATGAAACCATTGTGAATAAAAGAATAAGAGGTGATTTCAGCTTCCATCTTTTGTGAGGCTCAGATTTAAAACATAAAGAAGGGCCCAGCAAAATTAACTTTATCATTTTAAGAAACAACCATTGAAACAGCCATTGTGAATATATTCATGATTACACAATGCCGAGCGCTGTGCACCAGCGCGCGCAGCATCTGTCTGCTCACTAATTCTCCCGTTATTATTACCCACTGAAAGGGCAGGCGGGAGAGAATTCCAGGCAACCTCCCTCAGCAGAGGTTTGTGGGTTTCATGGAGCACTCAAAACTCCCCCAAATGTGCTCCTTGAGCATTTGGCTTGCTAATCTTGTTGACAGGACAGAAAAGAATCGAAAATAGCTAATGGCCTTAATTTTCTTATACCTGACAGCTAACCAATTCATTCCATCCCAAACAGTTACTCATCTGATTCCCCCCTTCTCCCTCTCCCTCCCCCCCACCCTCTCTTTCTCTCTCAAAAACACAAACACACACCACTCCTCTTTTCCAAACCAGTCAGTCACAGCCATGTATTTGTGCATGTACACATGTGCGTGAGTGTGTGTGTGTGTGTGTGTGTGTGTGTGTGAGAGAGAGAGAGAGAGAGAGAGAGAGAGAGGGAGAGAGGGAGAGAGATGGGGCTTAATTGTATTTCTTTTCCTCTCAGGAAGGTTACAAATCACAGATGCAAAAAGGCTACTAAGATTCCAAGCTGGGAAGGACAGACAGAATGGTCTCATCAAAGTCCTAGGGCAACTAGGCACAATCAGGACAACACGTGGTATAGATCACTCAAGGTGACCATGGGGAATAAGACAGAGAAACAGAAGAGTCAGACCTGCAAGGAGATCTGGTGAATGTCTGGTGGGCTGTGGGGCCTGGTGGTGACAGCTGCCCTTGCAGATTGTTTCCAGGAAAGCGAGAAGCTCAGGCAAGGCAGGAGGTTCTGGAAAGGGCACCAGGTACTGCTGTGTCAGGATCTAGGATCACGGGGAGCACCCAGAGAGGAATATGGTGAAAAGGCATTTAGAATTTGTGGCTTCTCTTTCATTCCCCTTCCCTGGTTCCCATTGCTGGCTTAAACTCTTTCAACTGGACCCAGGGCTGTATGTGTGAACCTGAAAAGCACAAGGGCAGTGGCAGCTGTAGCTGCACTGAATGAAATGGAACTATCCTTTGTGTGTGTACGCGCGCGCACACACACACGTGTGCCTGCATGTGTGTGTGTGTGTGTGTGTGTGTGTGTGTGTTGGGGTGGGCTGGTTCTACATTTTAAAGGGATGGATTAATAGCTAAATGGCTGTTCTATGCTTTAAAGGGCCAGCTGTTCAGTGGTTAGTATTACAAGATTTATCTCTTGGAATGGTTTTTTTTAAATCACCCCCTCCCCTTCCCCAGCTGTAGGCTTGTTGTTATGGGAGAAGAAAAACATTGTCTGGGTGGAGGAAAAGCACCCGAATGTGTAACTTAGACGTTTCCTGTACAGCAGATGCCTGGACAATGTCTCCCTCCAAGAGGTTCCTCTAAATTTCTTCAATTTCCTGGATTTCCTGGATAACATGGATTCTCCTCAAAGACATCAGAGACTCACTGGCAAGCTCCTGGAAGACAGGGATCCTATTTTCACTTATATTTGTGTTCTCTCCTCCCTTCTGCCCCAGGCTTGAAGCGGTCCCTATCTAACTTCCCCACCCGTCTCCTCTCCTCAATTCTGTCCTCTGCTTCCCACTCCCTTCTCCGCCCAGAACCTTCCACCGCTACCCCTCCACAGGCTGTTCCTTCAGCTCCAGTGCTTTCCGCCTTCCTCTCAAGATGCCTATGTATGCCCTTTGAATAGTCGGGAAGCCCCCTTCCTCCAAAAAGGCTTCCCTCCCTCCCTCCCTCCACTGAGCTCCGAGGGCTCTAAGCACAAGGGCTCCCCGGAGACGCCCTGCCACTGTGCAGGCCCCCATTCTGTCTTTGCGTCCTCCTTCTGGAAGACGGGGCTCCTCATCCTTGTTTTATTTCTTGCCCTCTTCTTCCTACAGCCTGACTCCAGCGGGGGAGTTGGGTGCCCAGGGACTCCCCGCGATCGATGACAAGAGACTGAGGGGCAGCTGCGAAACAACTGGAACAAATCAAGCCAAGGCCAAACGTTAACTGCCCCTGGCAACTTCTCCTCTTGGGCCTCTCTCACAGGCCCCAGAAAGGCTAAAGGTTCAGGTCATAAAATCCAAACTCCCAGACCCACAAATCATCGTTTCCAGCCTGCAGGAGACACCCAACCCAGCCAAGGTCTTCCTGGACACACATTAGTCATCGGAGTGGCCCTCCCCACCTCAGGGTCCTGTCACTTCCACTCTCCTCTGATTGTCCCAGGCCTGGTGGTCACAAAAATGGTCCGGGAGGTTCTAAGGGAGACCTGGGTCCTTCCTGGAATTGTCGGTGCCAGTCAGCTAACTCTAGTCTCCTGAGCCACCAACCACAGGTTGGTTTCAGCTCCTGAGGTAGAGGCCAGAAGACCTCACACACCCACACACTCTCACAGGCCAGAGTTCCCTGCTGTGAGCAGATGCAGCCTGAGCCACGACCTACCCACATGTGTCCGGATGGGATTTGTCCTCCCAGAAGAAGTCATCTAGAGCCTGCTCTTTTAAAAGGCTTGCCTTTCCCTCTTTAATAAAAACCCATATTCAAACATGGGACATGATGTCACAGACACATTATGAAGGAATCCTCAGCTTTGCAAAATATCCACTAAAGGGCTCTCTGGGGTTATGAGATACCCCACTCTAGCAGTGAGAAGGCAATAGAGGGTAGAAGTTGAGACCATTGACAGGAGGGACTGTCATTTAGGCTCATTCTTAACACTGCCACTGACTAGCTGTGTAACCATAAGCAAGTCACCTTTCCGCTCTGTGCCTCAGTTTCTGCATCTGTTATATGGGGGCAATAATTGCAGCAACCTCATAAAGTTGATTTGATTCCTTCGATCTCCAAACTTCCTACTGACTTTGATTATTAAAAACAACCACAATAGCAAGCAAAATACTAGTCCCTTACATATTGTCCATTTGTGGGGAAAGAAAATAAAGGAATTAGATTGGAAATCCGGTGGGGTTTTATTGGTCTATTTAGTTTCTATTTCCTGATTTCCCCCAGGGCACCACCCTTCCCCCACTCTTAGTCCTGTGATTTGGGCAGGGTTATGTAGTGGTGTGCTGGCGACCACTTCTACTAGCTCTGCTTGTGATCGTGCCATCTCTTCCAAACTCCGTGTTCAATGTGCATCATGATGGCAACTTGAACTCAACCATGGTGAGAGTATTTATACCACTGACCTTGGCAAAGCCTACAAATAAGCATCTTCCCCCTCTCACCCCAGAGTTGGCTGTTAAATGTTTACCAGCACAACCCTGGGCTTATACTCCATTCCATAGACATATGATCCAAGAATGGCCAATCAGCATATTTCAACTTCCTAGCTTTAGTGACAGGTTCAGAGACGGATGCATGTCCAGAGCCAAGCCAATGACAGGCAATCCTGAGACGTTTGTGGGAAAAATTTGGAGAAAAGGTTCTTTTAAAAGTGGGAATGTATGGATGAAACTGGTAATGTCGAATTTACCAATATATGGAGGTGGTCCCACCTGAAAGAAGGAAAGGACAAGATACCAAGTGCTGGTGACTAGGCTGGACTAACCCTTGGATTTAAAAGGAAAGTGACACAATAAATTCTCCCCTCCTTTTCCTTGATAAGCCAGTTGGAGTGAGAGTTCTGTCATGTGCAACACAGGGTCCACAATAACAGAGCTGTGTTACATGTTATCTCACGTCAGGTTTTATCTATTTGTGGTAGATAGTTTAATGGCTACAAATTCCTCCCCTCCCAGTAGGCATATTCCTTTGCAATGTGATTTTGCAGCTTCTTCCTTCAAGAAGTAGACCCTATGTCCCCCTCCCTGAAATCTGAGCTGGGCTTGTGACTTGTTTTGGCTGACAGAATGTACCAGTAGTGATCCTCTACAACTTCTGAAATAGGCTTCTGAAGATCTTGTGGCTTCCACCTCTGCTCTCTTGGAACCCTGAGACCACTATGATCTGACACCACCACCCATGTGGGATGAAGAACCACAAAGAAAGGGATGCTCAGCTGACCCAGGTATCCCTACTGAGCCCAACATCCAGCCAACTCTCGAGCTGAACACAGCCCATGGAGTGAGCCTAGTCAAGGCCAACAAAGAACCTGCAGCCAATGCACAGAATCAAGAGAAATAATAAATCATTGGAGGGACCTTCAAGATGGCGGAGGAATACAACGTCGAGATCACCTACCTCCCCACAAATACATCAGAAATACATCTACATGTGGAACAACTCCTACAGAACATCTACCGAATGCTGGCAGAAGACCTCAGACTTTCCAAAAGACAAGAAACTCCCCACGTACCTGGCCGTGTGGCTGACAGGGTCTTGGTGCTCCGGCCGGGGGTCAGGCCTGAGCCTCTGAGGTGGGAGAGCTGAGTTCAGGACATTGGTCCACCAGAGACCTCCTGGCTCCAAGTAATATCAAATGGTAAAAGCTTTCCCAGAGATCTCCATCTCAACCCTAAGACCCAGCTCCATTCAACGACCAGCAAGCTACAGTGCTGGATACCCTATGCCAAACAACTAGCAAGACAGGAACACAACCCACCCATTAGCAGAGAGGCTGCCTAAAATCATAATAAGTTCACAGACACCCCAAAACACACCACCGAATGCAGCCCTGCCCACCAGAAAGACAAGATCCAGCTCCACCCACCAGAACACAGGCACCAGTCCCCTCCACCAGGAAGCCTACACAACCCACTGAACAAACCTTAGCCACTATGGGCAGACACCAAAAACAACAGGAACTACAAACCTGCAGCCTGAGAAAAGGAGACCTGCAAACACAGTAAGTTAAGCAAAATAAGAAGACAGAGAAATGCACAGCAGATGAAGGAGCAAGGCAAAAACCCACCAGACCTAACAAATGAAGAGGAAATAGGCAGTCTACCTGGAAAAGAATTCAGAGTAATGATAGTAAAGATGATCCAAAATCTTGGAAATAGAATGGAGAAAATACAAGAAACATTTAACAAGGACCTAGAAGAATTAAAAAGCAAACAAGCAACGATGAACAACACAATAAATGAAATTAAAAATTCTCTAGAAGGGATCAATAGCAGAATAACTGAGGCAGAAGAACGGATAAGTGACCTGGAAGATAAAATAGTGGAAATAACTACCGCAGAGCAGAATAAAGAAAAAAGAATGAAAAGGACTGAGGACAGTCTCAGAGACCTCTGGGACAACATTAAATGCACCAGCATTCAAACTATAGGGGTCCCAGAAGAAGAAGAGAACAAGAAAGGGACTGAGAAAATATTTGAAGAGATTATAGTTGAAAACTTCCCTAATATGGGAAAGGACACAGTCAATCAAGTCCAGGAAGCACAGAGAGTCCCACACAGGATAAATCCAAGGAGAAACACACCAAGACACATATTAATCAGACTATCAAAAATCAAAAACCAAGAAAAAATATTAAGAGCAGCAAGGGAAAAACAACAAATAACATAAAAGGGAATCCCCATAAGGTTAACAGCTGATCTTTCAGCAGAAACTCTGTAAGCCATAAGGGAGTGGCAGGACATATTTAAAGTGATGAAAGGGAAAAACCTACAACGAAGATGACTCTACCTAGCAAGGATCTCATTCAGATTTGACGGAGAAATTAAAACCTTTACAGACAAGCAAAAGCTGAGAGAGTGCAGCACCACCAAACCAGCTTTACAACAGGATCCCTGTTAAGCTCTATTGGCCAGGACAGGGACGTCCCTAAACTAAATCATCACGAAGTTATGTTTGCAAAAAAACTAGAGTTACCATATATGATCCAGCAATCCCACTCCTGGGCATATATCCGGGAAAGACGAAAATGCTAATTCGAAAAGATACATGCACCTCAATATGCATAGCAGCACTATTTACAATAGCCGAGACATGGAAGCAACCTAAGTGTCCATAAACAGAAGAATGGATAAAGAAGATGTGGTTCATATATACAATGGAATACTACTCAGCCATAAGAAAGAATGAAATAATGCCATTTGAAGCAACATAGATGGACCTAGAGATTATCATACTAAGTAAGTCAGAAAGAGAAAGACAAATACCCATGATATCACTTATATGTGGAATCTAAAGTATGATACAAATGAACTTATTTATAAAACAGAAACAGACTCACAGACATAGAAAACAGACTTATGGTTACCAAAGGGGAAAGGAGGGAGGAGGGATAAATTAGGAGTATGGGATTGACAGATACACACTACTATATATAAAATAAACAGCAAGGATTTACTGTATAGCGCAGGGAACAATAATCAATATCTTGTAATAACCTATAATGGAAAAGAATCTGAAAAAAATGTAAACATATATATATGTATAACTGAATCACTTTGCTGTACACTGAAACTAACAGAGTAGTGTAAATCAACTATACGGCAATTAAAAAAAATAAAGATGAGGTCATTAGAGTGGGCTTTAACCTAATATGATTGGTGTCTATATGAAAAGGGGAAATTTGGACAGAAACTTAGGGAGAATGCTGTGTGAAGACACAGAGAGCCACAGAAGGAAGAGAGCCATGTGAAGATTAAGGCAGAGAATGGAGTGATGCGGCCAAAAGCCAAGGAATACCTGGAACAACCAGAAGCTCAACGAGGCGAGGAAGGATCCTTCCCTGGAGCCTTTGAAGGGAGCATGGCTCTGCTAACATCCTGATTTCGGACAGCTAGCCTCCACATTACAGCACTTGGTTACAGCAACCCTAGGAAATTAATACAGTGATGGAGCCACTCACAGAGCTGTCCTTAGGGATTTGAGCTGAGCAGCTTGAGAGGATGGTCGCAGGGGACCGCTCTGTCCTGGGTCAAGAGTGTGATCACCCAGCTCAGACTGCTGTGGGTGGAATGGAGTAGAGGGTTAGGGTGGAAGTTGAGGGACAATTAGGAGGCCTCTGTAGCAGTCATGCACTCATGAGACACTAAGGAGGTAAAATGGACAGAATTTAATGATTTATACGGCAGAGGAAGATGAAGCTTTCAAGGGTGACCCCCGGTTTCAGACTTGAGGACCTGGTGATAGCAAAGGTAAAGAGGGCCACGTGAGGTTTTGTTTCTGCTTAATCTCACCAAAGAAATTAATTGTATTCTCCAAACTCTTTGGGCTTTCCTCTCTCATTGATGGCTAATTTAAAAATGAAAAATGTTCGCTCATTAGAGAAGGCATTACTCATAGAGAATGACAAGTGGAGAAAACAACTAAGGTCAGATCAGCTTCTTCCTCTCTCTGCAATCCCCTCGCTCAGTTTGTATTTCTTAGAGGAGGTCATTCAGGTGGGTGTGGGGCAGAATTCTAAGATCCTCGATGACTCACACCCTTGTGTAATCCCCTCTCTTTGAGTGTGGGTGGACCAGACTTAATCAGGTAAGCCCTTTAAACAGGGTCTAGAAGTCAGAGATGGAAGAAGTCAGGGAGATTCTGCTGTTGGCCCTGAAGAAGCAAGCCCGATAGCTGCAAGGAACTAAATTCACCCGACGACCACATGAGCTTGGAAGAAGACCCGGAGCCTCAGATAAGACCCTCAGCCCCAGTCAACCCCTTGAGTGCAGCCTCGTGAGACCCTGAGCAGAGGACCCAGTTAAGCTGTATCAGACTCCTGACCCATTGCAAATGTGAGATAAGTACGTGTTGTCTAAAGCCTCTAAAGGTGTGGGAATTGGTTATGTAGCAGCAGATCACTAACACAGCGGTGATCCTGACATCCCCCAGCCAGATTTCAAAACGTATTCAGACCTTCCTTATCTTCTTCCGGTCACATTATTTCCATCCATGAGATGTGCTAGATCTGGCTGAGGTGCTCTGGTGATGACAACAGCAGATGCTGGAATGTTTAGTTGAAGGCATGACCAGCAGGCAGTGAAAGCCTAATAAGGCCCCAGTAGAATTCCTTGCCTCAAGGACGAAGGTGGACTCTTCCATTCCTCTGGCTTCCGTTCTGTGGGTTTGGGTGTTGGGGAGAGGTGCTGGGAGACAAAGATCACAAATGAGAGAAGGCGCTGGCCGTGCTGGGTCCTAGAAGGTGAAGAGAGAAAAATGGTTCCCGCTTCTGAGGGGAATGACTTTCTCCTGTGGACTTTGTGGTCGCCAAGGTCAAATAGGGAAGCTTTAGTAAAGCACCAGTGGGCCTGAGGGTCTGGCATGACTGCGTGGGTGAGGCACTGCTCCATGTGCGGAGCCTGGATTTGGGTCTCTGTCAAACTCTCCCGGTGTCTTGGTCTGTTTTTCCAGAAAGCAGAGTCTGAAACAGAGTGCAGGTAGTTTATTTGACAGGTCATCCCAGGAATCAGGAGTGAAGAAGCAGAAAGAGTGAGACAGGAAAGGAAAGCAAGCCAGTATATAAGAGTGTGTTATCGACGGGATATCATCATCGGGATTTTGATTGTGCAGGCACTTCTGTGAAGCCTACAGAATGCCTTCTGGAAGAAGAGCAGGCTGGGGCCAGATCCAGAAGGATTTTGCATGCAAGCTAAGAATTTATGATGGTTTTCCTATCCATAACAGGAAGCAATATAAATTTTTAAGCAGGAGTGTTTCATGATTAGGTGTTCATTTTATCAAGCTGAGGCAGAGACACCAGGTTCAAGGCTGCTGTAGAAGTCTTGGTCGGTTGGTTTCAAAGCGTATCCTTAGAACCCAGGATTGACAGTGAGTTTACCATAGGTGGGTGTTTGGGACATCATCATCTTTATCCAGAGCAACAGCTTTCAGCAGTTTGACATCTGTAAAATTTCATTTGATGGGAGTGTTTTGCTCTAAGACTGATTAGATCCCACTGTAATAGGAGAGATGGGATGAAGGTCTTGGCTAAAGTGGCTAGTGAGGTTGACAAGTAAGCAGAGGCCAGATCTGAGTCCCTCTTCTGAGGTTGGCCGGTGGCAGACGGGACATGGGAGAAAGAAAGCGAGAAGGCGAGCATGACGGGAGTCTCCGGCCCTGGTTAGTTCGGTCTGGCTTTGGGGCCAGGGGTTTGTTTAATCTGGTATTGAGACCCCTGTTTCCATAGGGGTGGGTACTGTGAAATACATCCCATGCATTTGGTTCCTTGAAGGTCAAAGGGCCTGTTGCCTCTGGGAAATGCCTCGGTGTTATGGAAATTAGATCTTTCGTTCATTCATTCATTCGATAAGCATACTTCGAGCACTGCTACGGGGCTGACTCAAAAATAGGTCAGACACAGTCCCCGCTCTAAGGGAATTCACAGCCTGGGGTATTATGGTCTGTAGCAAGGAAGCAAGCAGGGGAGGGAGGCTGTGAGTACCCCTGAAAGGAACTGCAGCCACAGAGAGCCTGGTTGCTAGGGGCGAGGCCACCCACTCCCCATTGCGTGGGGCTCCCATCCTCCCCACTCCTCCCACTGCGACAGTGGCAGGGCTCAGCCTCCCATCACAATGAGCGGGGCTGGGAAGAAGCCAGGCCCTGTCTTTGCCCCAGGCCGGGAATGTGCTCGCTCAGCTGAGACTCAAACCCAAGACAATCGTGGGCTTGTGGGGAGCTTGGCGAGGAGTCTCAAGAAGGGTTTCTTTTCTTTCCTTTTAGCCTTTGAGAGCCACTCTAAAAAATGTTGTTTTCTACTTAATGAGAGTTCTCAAACTAGTCTGTATTTGAGAAAGTAGAAAAGAGGAAGAATCAAATGTGTAGATTTTTGTTATGGTCCCAGGCGACCCATGATCATGGCCTCAAATTTTAACGTAACACAATCTAAATTGCTGATGTTCAGTCAGATGGAAGATCCCGGGCCAAGTGAGAAGGGCTATTTAGCAAACCAAGCAAAGGTTTTCTAAGCTGCAGGCCAAGAGTCTTACAAAGAATCCACAAAAATTGCACAATTAAGCCCCATCCCCCCTTTTTCACCACACATCTCTTTACACCATGAATGATTTGAAGGCTGCATGCTTTTGGATTGCCCTCATGAAGATTTAGTTTCTGGCTCAAGAAAAACCATGTCAGAAAATCGTCCTTCAGCATTCTCAGAGAATACATTTAAAAGATTGCTACCTGAAGAGCCCAGTTTTGGTTTTTCAAAATATATGTGCAAATGGACATCAAAAAAAAAAGATGGAATGATATCATCAAAATACGATAAATTGTAATCTATGGATTGAGGGATTATAGGGATTTCCATTTCCTTCATCGAGCTTTTTAATTTACTTGCCAATTAACTTTTTTTGTGATTATAAAAAATGGTGTTTTTTTTTAAGAATCCCTATGAACATCAGTTTTCTTATCTGTAAGAAGGGGATAATCACGCCTCACATAAGGTTCATGAGGATTTGATAACATAATGTATATACTGATCTCGGCATAGACCCTAAAGCAGAGGTGACATCCCATAGATTGGCATCGATGCTGTGGAGGCATCAATCTATGTTATGTATTTTTAAATTACCTTTTTTTTTTAAACAAAAGCACAGCACACAAGTTTTACATAAAAGTGGCAGGATAATTTATTACAATATTAACTTGTAGTTTGATCTTGCTGCTTTAGGTATTTTTCCTTTTCCGGGGTCCCCCACGGGAAGATGAGTTGGGGGCTCCTTTGCCTCAGGGGCTCTGTGTGGAATGGCTGAAAACTAGAGTATGCTGGTCCCAGGACATGGGATAGGCATTAAAACTCCAGTCTGTTGTTTTACAGAAACCTCGAGCCACTGAAAAGAATCGCCCTGACAAAGTGTGTTTCTCCACATGTGTGCTGGGGGAAGGGGGAGGGGAGATGGACGGGAGGAAATGGAGGAGAATATTAAGAGTTCAAAGATTTTGAGAAGGCAAAATCCCCCTTAAGAGGGAGGAGGGTTAGAGACTGTCTGGGACTCTCTGATGAAAGGGATTGGTTTCTGGCAGGTCCTGCTAGCAGTAGGGCACCCAGGCCCTGTTCCTGTACCCGGTAACTGAGTAGGGTGAGGTCCTCTGATTAAAGGGCTCTGAGATGGCAAGTATGATGATGTCTGTCACTCACTCTAAGTGATTCCAGAATAGACCATGTGATTGGATGTATGTGAGAGTTTAAGCTTCAGCTCTAGGGGCCATCAGTTGTCTGTTGGAGACTCCCCATGCCAGGAGTACTCGGCCGACATTTGATCAAAAAGGCCACCTTCCAAAGGTGGCTCCTTCAAGCACGCCATCCATGGTGTTCCAATCAACACTGGAGGCTTTCCTAATTAGTACACAGTGAGTATCAGAAATGGGTTTTCATTGGTGGAATTAGTGACTTGTTAGCTAGCAGGAGGAATGCCAGAAATGGGCTCTCTTCCCACCTGTAGCAGATGTTGTTGGCATGCCACCTGTGGTCCCCTCACCTGTACACTTTGGGCATACCAGCCCACTGCCCAGTGCCAACAGCTGCACTGCCCAGCCTATGGGCTTTCTTTTGTCACTGAAGTCCACTTTGTTGTCTGTGTGTCTGGTCACAAGTGCCAGGAAATTAATTCTTGTGTAGCCTTCAATCAATCATTAACCAGAGTTGGTGCATAAATACCCCAGCTCTCTTGGCCCTCAGATGGGATAACTCTGAGGCCTGTGCTCTACACTGGCTCCATGTATTTTTCCTACAGAATTAATCTCTAGTAACTTACATTCGTAATGAGCTTGACAACATACGAGGCTCACTAATCCATTCTCCTACTGGTGGTTCCTTCACCTCCTAAATGGACTACCTGGCTTATGGGAGAACCCAAATGGAAGCCTGAACAGGCCATAAGAGGCTAGCAAGGCCTATAGCCCACATTCACTGTCAGCTCTAAACTCAAGCTTGAAATGATCTTGTACCTAACCTTGAACAGGAGAGATTCAATTGTATCATTCAAGAATCCTGCCTCTGGAGTTTTGAGATTTGCCTCTAGTAAACCTTTCAAGCAAGGCGGTGGTTGGAGCATTAGAAAGGACAGAGACCCAGGGCTTCCAAGCCTGCAGGTTGTATGAATTGTTCCTGTGCTTTCCTTTTAAAAAAAGTTAATAAATGTCCATGTAAATGGCAGAATTTGCTTAAAGACTCGCATTCTTTTGGCAAGGTTATAGGAAGGGTAGTTAATGCTTCCTCATCTCAAAGTTTCTCTTGGCTACAATGGCCAAGAGAACCAAAAAGAACCAAAGAGCTGTGCATGTTGGCATAGATTGCTTTGAAATTACAGGGAAACAAGCTACTGAACACCAAGATATATATATATATATATATATATATGTATGTATGTATGTAAGCGGTGACTGCTGAGCACTAAACACACCCCAGGGTCCTTCCTCAAATGTCATCTGTATAAAGTACTCAGACCTTTCACACAGCCTTGGGAAGGCAGGAAGGAAGAATTAGTAGTAACTGAGATTGAATTCCCCCCCAGCTCAGAACAGATTAAGCTGAATTTAGTAAAATATAAATTTCACTCCTTGCACCCAGATTCCTAAATTAAAACTCATACTTACACACATGAAAATTTTACATTGTCCATGTTTTTCTACAATTAACCAAACCTACACTGTGTCCTGAGTCACTGGACTTTCTAACAGGTCCGTTGATTTAAGTTATTCTCAAATTCTCCCTCCCTCCATCACCTCTAGACCAAGCAGTCTAGCATCCCTGTCTGGACCATGCCACACCTTCTAACTGGGATGGCTTGTTCTTGCCCCATAATGTCCCTATTCCACAACGTGCCGCAGGTAAGATGACTTGAAAGGCTGGGTGAATCCATGGCTGGGGTCTAGAATCATCTGAAGGCTTCTTCACTTATATGCGAGGTATCAGAGGCTGGGCTTCTCTGGGATGGTTGACCAAAGCATCTACATATGGTCTCTCCTTGTAGCTTGGATTCTCTCAGCATAAGAGCTGGGTTCGGAAAGGGAGCATCCAGAGAGAGAGAGTATTCAGAGAATAAGCATTTCAAGAGCCATAGAGGAAGCTGCATGGCACCTTATGACCAAATCTCACAAGTCACATACATAACATACTTCCGCCATACTCTACTGGGCAAAGCAGTCCCAAGCCTGCCTAGATTCAAGGGGAAGGGACCTAGACTCCCATCTCTAAATAAGAGGAGTGCCAAAGAATTTAAAGCTTTTTTTAAAAAAACCCACCACAGCCAGGATGGGGTAAGAGGTGTCAAAGGTAAATCATCCATGTATTTGAAATCCTGTAGGAACTTCCCTTGAATGAGCTGAACCTTCATCGAATGCAGATGAAGCTCCGGGTGTTTGATATCGACTCAGTTCAGGAATGATTCATGTGATTGTTGCTGCCACATCCAGAGGATGAAATGGAAGGGAAGACAGCTGAAATATTAATCTATGGAGGCCTGTCTTTTCGTGAGGTCTTATAAATTATACAAAGCAAGTCACTGGTTCTAAGTGGATTAGCTGCCCATCATGTAGGCAAGGTCATGGCCCATGCTCTAGTTAAGGAAGATTGTTTCCCTCCAGTTTAAATGATAATATATCTAGAGAAACTTTGAACTCAAATGCAAGCAGGCAAGCTAAGCTGAAACTTCTTATCATGAAACCAAATAAATTACCTCTCTTTGAGGCAGCGCTGTAGTTTCTTAAATTCCAAAGGAAGTAGGAAGTGAAAAATAAACCAAAATTTTAGTGAGTTGCCATCCATAGAATTTAAACTTAAATAGTTTTCCCAATCCTTCTAGGAGCCTGGATTCCATGACTTCACAGTGGTCCATGGAGGTCTTTGAAAGTTATTAGGTGATTAGCCTAATGTTATTAGCATAATGATGATTTCCATAATTATGGGATCATCTGTATTTGAAGAGTTCCTTTAAATTTTTTGACGGATCCTAACAGCTATTCACTCATTTTATCTTCATAATCACACCATAAGATGGGCAGGACTAATCAGTCCATCTTACAGGTAAAGAAAATGAGGCACTCGGGAGGGTTAATATAGTGTCCTAGTTAGCCAACAACGTCTTGGCAGGTCTGCCCCTAGAATCAACACTCCCAGCCTAATGCCTAGTTAACCAGATAATATTAATCCTGTAATTGTTTTTATGGCGCTTGAGTGAACACCAGCTCTATACTAGGGATGCTCATGGTTCCTCCCCAGACACAAAATCATAGACCAAGGGATGAGAACAAGGAGGCTTGAATTTCTTCCTAGTCAGCCTGTCCCTTGGCATCCTCTAGCATACCCTAAATCTTTCAGGGCCTCTGACTCTTCAGAACTGCTTTGAACTATAATAAAAGGCACCATAGAAATATTCCTTCCAGCTGCTGAGCTTACGAGACTAAGGGTGACCTCAGATGCCTCCCTGTATACTACCCTTTGCAACTAACAATTAACCTGGGGCCAATTCCCTCTTCTTAGAGTTCAGAATTTACTGGCTGACACCATACAGTCATCTTGTGGGTCACTTTAGTCCTTCTCTCCCTCTACCGTCCATGTCTAACTCATCACCCAATCCTCTCTAATGCTCATAAACACACCTCTCTGCCATGGGTGTACTGGTGAATGTTTAACAACTGACTCTACCAAAAAAAAAAAAAAAAAGGAAAACAATATGCATTCACATATTAGTTATCTTGATGACTGGGTTTGTTGGTGTCCTATTAAATTTTGTAGCCAAGGCAAGTACCTCATCTGTTTCACTCTGGTTCCTCCCCTGCTACCTGGAGAACTTTTTAAAGTCCCTGTGTCAACACAGCAACCCACACTTATTACAACAGAATCTCTGGAGGTGGGAACCAAGCATTAGTATTTTGGAAGCTTCCTGGTTGATTCTAATTCCACTTTGAGAACCACAGTCTAACTTTCCTGACTTCTTGACTTCATCTCTTGCCCTGGGTGTACTCTACATTTTGCAATCTAGCAATACTCAATGCTTGTAGGTCCTGGAGCACACCAGGCAGCTTCATACCTCCAATCACGTGTATTTACTGTTTTCTCTACTTGCAATATTCTTGCTCCCTGTGCTATCCACTGAAGCATTATTCTTTTTTTTTTTTTTTTTTTTTTTGCGGTATGCGGGCCTCTCACTGTTGTGGCCTCTCGCGTTGCGGAGCACAGGCTCTGGACGCGCAGGCTCAGCGGCCATGGCTCACGGGCCCAGCCACTCCGCGGCATGTGGGATCTTCCCGGACCGGGGCACGAACCCGTGTCCCCTGCATCGGCAGGCGGACTCTCAACCACTGCGCCACCAGGGAAGCCCTGAAGCGTTATTCTTTATTCCAAACATTTGCTAAGATGCTTTCCTGGGCTTATCTCACCCCACGTTGTTAATCACCCACTGTATTAGTTATCTATTGCTTCATAATAAATTGCCACAAAACTAGCAGCTTAAAGCAACGTTGCATTTCTCCTCTCCCCATATGTGGAGACTGAGAGTCTGAGCTTGGCTGAGCTGGGTCCTCCGCTTCAGAGTTTTTCATGAGGCTGCAATCAAGATGTCAGCCAGGCCTGGGGGTTCATCTGAAAACTCACCCCTCCCCCTTCCCCTTCAGTCCTTCCTGAGATGGGGGTTTACTGCCAGTTATTTGCCTCTTTTTCTCTCAGCTCCATTTCTGCCCTGTGCTCTGCTCTGTGTTACTCAGGGTTGGAATCCTGCAAAACCAATTTCCCAGACTCCTTCGCCAGCTGGCTCCCAGGCAGGTTCTTCTAACGGGAAGAAGTGGTGGGTGACTGGGAAGGTGAGAAGGAGATAGAAGACATTTTTCTTTTTTTCTCCTGAGTGTGGCATCTTTATCAGCGGGGAGAGGGGCTGGCTCCAGGCTCTAGGGACTTTGGTGATTCTAGAGGGGCTTCTGGAGTTTCAGCAGTGGCTCTGTTCCAGCAAATTCTCCAGCTGCATCAGTGGAGAGCAGGCCTCCGGGCTCTGATGATGTGCCTCCTGCCAACTGTCGCTCAGCCTAGGAGTGTCTGTGACTTTCCACAGTGAGTTGCTAATCTCTAGCTTACCTCATGTCATAGGTTGCGTTGTCTGGAAGCCGATGCTGATGTGGAGTTTGGGGGGTGGGATATTTATTAAGGATCAACATCTGTGAGAGAGAGCAAGAGGCAGCAGGATCGGGTAGAGGGAGAAGACAAACTGCGACTCTGGTCATTATTCAAGGGCAGTTACGACCAGACAAGAGGGGCAAATGAAAGCTCATGTGGTGATGGAAGTTGGAGTCTCAGAAAGAGAGAAAAGGACCAGGGGTCAGCTGCCAGCATGCTCACTCCCCTCACACACATACCGGGGTCAAACATGAGGAGGGCAACAATGGAAGGAACTAGAAACACCAAGAGAGATGTGGAGGGCTCTAAGCACGGGGCGGGTGCGTTGCTCCTTGCTTCCTATGGAAAGTTGCAAGCCCCTCAGAGCGAGCCCCGTGTTCAACCTGATGCTTGTACACGTGGTCTCACAAAGGTGGTGATTTTATTTTTTATTTTTATTTTTTTGTGGTACGTGGGCCTCTCACTGTTGTGGCCTCTCCCATTGTGGAGCACAGGCTCCGGACGCGCAGGCTCAGTGGCCATGGCTCACGGGCCTAGCCGCTCCGTGGCATGTGGGATCTTCCCGGACCGGGGCACGAACCCGTGTCCCCTGCATCAGCAGGCGGACTCTCAACCACTGCGCCACCAGGGAAGCCCAAAGGTGGTGATTTTAAATCGGAAGAAGGAACCAGAGACGAAGGGGAAAAATGTATGCTGATCAGTCAGCCCCCTTTAAGAGCTGTCCCAGACGTTCTACCCAGTGACCAATATAGGCTGGAAAATGTGGTTTTGATTTGGCCATATTGCTGCCCCAAATAAAATAGTATTTTGTTTATCAGGCAGGAGAGGAAAATGGATACTCGGTAGGCAATTAGCAGTCCTCACCACAGATGGTGATAGTAAATTGGCAAATTCTGAGTATATTCTTTCTTGCCAAAATTAAAAGTTGACATCATTATGGCAGTCCCCTTGATTTTTAAAACATTATATTGGTCTGTGAAATACAAAACCCAGACCCAGCGCTCTTAATCATTTTGCCATACAAGCTTGGACTAGGATACACGATTCTTTGATAAAACTTAGCAAATGTGACAAACTCATCTAGGCTGAATGGCTGATGGGAAAAGAGTCTAGGAGACCTGCCCTCCATGCACACGGCCTTTTCCTCCTGCTTCTCTCGTGTGACCAGGTGTTAACTGTGGCCTTTGGAGACACTTCTGCTTCCCCATGTCCATGCGGTGGGCCATGTTGGAGAGGACAGTGGTGCAGCCTCTGGAGCCCCCCAGCCTTCTGGCCCATCTCCTGGTCCTGCTTGCTCTGCCCTGTTCTCCAGTCAGCCTGAGCGGCCTGCCCTTCCTGGCGTTTATCCAACGTCTTGCCTCCCTGGCCTTCCTTGAACTGTTGCCACTTGTACACTTGCCAATGCCCTGTGGCCGTGTGGGAAAATTCCTTCCAGCTCTCCAGGCTCAGCGCAGATGCCGCCTCCTCTACGAAGTCTCTGAGCTCCCTCCAGCTTGATGCAGCCCTTCTTGTCTGAGCTCCCAGAGAACTTCACTGTTACCTCTATTAGGACAAGTATTATGCTTCAACCATATTATGGTTATTTGGGCATGTGTTTGATTCCTTTAAGTGAGCATCTTTGTCTTATCTATCTGTTTTTAATCTTTTTTAACAAATTGATGTATAGTTGATTTACAATATTGTGTTAGTTTCAGATCAATGTAAGTCCAGAATCTAGAATAGTACCTGGTACACAGAAGATACTCAACACATGTCTGTTGAAAGAATAGATATATAAAAAATGCAGGGGCTTCCCTGGTGGTGCAGTGGTTGAGAGTCCGCCTGCCGATGCAGGGGACACGGGTTCGTGCCCAGGTCCAGGAGGATCCCACATGCCGCGGAGCGGCTGGGCCCGTGAGCCATGGCCGCTGAGCCTGCGCATCCGGAGCCTGTGCTCCGCAACGGGAGAGGCCACAGCAGTGAGAGGCCCGCGTACCGCAAAAAAAAAAAAAAAAAAAAAAAAAAAATGCAGAATGAATAGCTATTATAGTTGATGAATGCAGAGTGAATGGATGAACATATAAAAGAATGGAGAATGAATGAATGAAGAGAGAAAGAATGAGAAAGAAAAGGAAGGAAGGAAGGAAGAAAGAAAGGGAAAGAAAGAGAAAAGGATGAACAAATGAATGAATGAATAAATAAATGATCATGCTACTCCTTCTGGGTGAGCATCTTCCAGCCTCAGCCTTGACAGCCTCCAGGGTGGATAACTCACAGACTCAGCAGCACTCACACCTTCTCTTTGTCAAGTTTTCCCTGACAGGAACCCTCTCTTGTCATTGCTCGTTATCTTTGCTATCCCCGAGCTGCCTTGTGTCCTCTCTCCTACAGATCAAGAAGGGAATCCAACTTAGCAGGCTCAGCATCACCAACGGGAAGAGCAAGCCTCAGCTGCCTGCAACCAGAGGGCAGCTGGAGTGACAGCCAAGCACACGCCTTTCCAAGAGGGACAAAGACAGGCACAGAGTCCAGGGGTGTTCAGGCAGACTGGACCTGCCATTAACATGAGGGAAGGCCTGTGCCTTCCCACAGCTTGGGTGGGGGGCGGTCATCAGGCCGCATTTCAGGCCAAAAGAAAGAACCACCTTGGCAAAATTCAAACGCGTCCTATTTTGTTGGATGCTAAACTGAAACAACAAAATGCAGCCAACCAAGCAACTTACTAACCAAATAAGTAAACAGATAAAGAAAAGCCAATGAAAACAATCCCTGACACCTTAACTTAGAAAAGCAGCTTTTCTTTTTAAGGGTAAACCTTATCTTTTCCAAGACTGCATTTGTTTTCAGCAGGTTCCACAGAAATATAAGGGAAGGCTACAACTCTCTGATCCTGCTAATAACTGGAATCCTCCCTAACCGCCCTCCCTCCCTCTCCTCTCCACCCCACACTCTGCCTCCCTCTTCTCTGAGTCTTGCCCCTGTGTCTCTTTCTCTCTCCCTTCCCATCCCTCACCATTGGGCAAGGCCCTAATGCCTTTCCCTTTTCCCACATGTCTGCCTAGAACTACATTTCCCTGCCCATGACATCAGACCTAGGGCTATGACCAGACTGAGTATTTGGGTACAGGAGATATTTCATTTTAAAGTATTTAACAGGCATTGACTAATCCATCTTCACTGGTGAGGGAGGCGGCTCCCTGCCCTCACAGAGGGGCTGGGTTCTCAGCCCCTTAGCATACCCTGCGCTTTGCTTTGTGAAAGGGGGGAAACAGGAAAGGAGAAATGCGTCTGCCACATCAAATTGGTACTCCTCGCACAAGTCCCGTTTCCTAGAAAGGCACCTCCTTATCAGATTCCAGACCTGAGTCACAGCTTCTATTTGAAGCTTGAACCACACAGAGGTCATTCTTTCCACCCATTTCTCCTTCCAGCTAATGGCAATGTGAAGGGTAGGAGGGCGTTTCTACACTGAGAATAATGAAAAAACCAACCAAACCTCCACCAATGCTGGAATGAGGCAGTGACATGCAAATGACCCAAGGCAGGGAGCCAGCTGATGGGGGCTGCTCTCCAGATGTGATGATGTCAGTAGCACACTGAGCTGGGAGAAAGCATGGCGAGGGATGATTGAGACCAAGACTCGGGAGAACACACGCGTGCGTGCGTGCGTGCACGCGTGCGTGCGTGTGTGCAGGATGGAAAAGTGGGAGGGTGGGTGCACGAGACCAACACTGCCTGTGGGTGCACCCTAGCCCATGATTTGAAAAGCCACTCTGGTCATCCCAAGAACCTTCTGCAGAAAGACAGCACAGCCTTGGGGGTAAAACTGGTTTTCTATTTTTAAAATGTTCTGCTTTGTCAGTTGTCCAGGTAGCTTTTGACTACATAAGGCACAAGGCCACTGAGCTGCTTATAAACCTCTGTGTATCTGTGTCTTTGCCCCAAACACAACTTTTGTTACAAAAGCTTTGTTTTGTGGTTTGATTGTTCTTAAGGCCGATCTCTGTGTTGTCCTCACTCGCCCTTTCCCTGTGCTGAGCACCCTCCCCGCATGCCAGAGACCTAGGCCATGTGGTCGTACAATGCCAGGCACCACAATTCCATGAGTATGTCTGGAGATGCCATCTCTGCTTTCTCTTTCTCTTAGAGACGCAGAACTTCAAAGCTGGCAGGGCCATTAGAGATCATCTGGGGTCAACTTGCTCATCTTATAGGTGAGGAAACTAAAGCCCAGGGAAGAGTGCTGGCTCTTGAGAAGCCAGCCAGGTGGACCCTGGAATACGGTTCTCTTACCAGACTCACTCAAAATCCATTGCAAGCTTCTTGAGGGCAGTTCAACTAATTTGTTGCTTACTTTGCCTGCATCTCCCATACCTTCTTCTCAAAGGTCCCTTCTGGGTGGGCAGCCAGCCCCATAACCCCCTCTGCTAGCCTCTGTTGGTGGGGACCAAAAATAGATGGCTGATCTGAGTTGTACTATTTGATAAGTCTCTTCCAGGAACTGGGAATTTAAGTAAGTATCTGTCGTGCCTAAACGGAGAGAACGTGTCAGGTCCTCAAGGTAGGTCCGATTTTTCCCATGTACAAGAAGAAACAGAAAATACCAGTTGCTGAGACACAAGGATTTAAGGGCCTCATAGAGAGAGTCAGGGGAAAATGGCTCACTAACCTGTTTGCCAGTAGATTTTAAGTCCTGGTTCCATTCCTTATGAATCCTGCTGCTCTCCCTGCCCTTGAGTTCTGGGAGAGAACCACAAACCCTTCCAATACGTGCCCCTTTTTGCTTAAGAATATTGAATAGATTTCTGTCACTTGCTCCCAAGTCCATATACTACTCATACTTTCATTGCCAACTTTTAATGCAATGCCTTCTGTATCAGTTATCTACTGCTGTGCAACAAATTACTCCAAAACACATCAGCTAAAAAAAGACAGGAAAAAAAAAACCCCAATTACCTCACAGTCTCTGACGGTCAGGAATCTGCATGTGGCTTAGCTGGGTCCTCTGGCTCAGCGTCCCTCACAAGGCTGCAATCAAAGTATCGCTAGGGTTGCAGTCCCATCTCAAGGCTCGACTGGCGGAGGACCTGCTCCCAAGCCCGCTGGCCTGGCTGCTGGCAAGCCTCAGAAGATATGCCTCCGGCTCACGCACATGGGCCTCTTTGCAGGGTTGCCTTACGACATGGTGGCTGGCTACTCCTAGAGCAAGCAACGCAAGAGACAGTGAGGGAAAGGACCCAGAACAGGAGCCAGTCTTTTCACAGCTTAATCTTGGAAGTGACACCCCAGCACTTCTGCCATGTTCTATTTGTTAGAAGTGAGTCACTGGGTCCAGCCCACCCTTGACGGGGAGAGGATTTCACAAAGCCATCAATGCCCAAAGGCAGGGATCATGGGGTGCTTTCTTGAAGTTCTACACCTGAGCTCAGATTAATACTCAAAGTTTTCTGAATGCATATTTACCATGGTTACTCTGTATTTTCTGGGCCCCTTTTGTCTCTTCCTTATGTTTCTGGAGCACCGTCTGATTGAATAGGGTACATAAGCCAGTCTCCTTCCTAACAAGTACACATGATGACCAAAGACCAAACTTCTCTCATCATCTAGGTTGCAAATTCCTTGAAAGCAGGAATTCTGTCTTATACTTTGTAATGCTCTGAAAACCATATGCAGTCAATAAATGTATAATTGCTGTTGAATGGATCAGTGTGATACACCAGCAAGAGCTCTACACGGGTCTCTGGCATCCAAGTTCTACTTTTGGCTCAGCATTCAACTATTTTGACCTGGGGTACGTCGCAACTTCTTAGGGCCTTGGTTCCCCCCGCCCCCCTGCCTTTAAAACAAGGAGATTAGACCAGAAGTTCCTTAAGGCTACTGTAATCAGTAATATGTTCTAAAAAATTCCTCCTCATTTAAATTCCCTTTGAGGAAGTGTATCAGACACATCTGGTGACCCTCATCATCCCCTTGGCCCGTGTGTAATTTCAGCTGCATCTGCAGTGGGTTCACTCATCTCAAGCTGAGAGTGTTGATCTTCTTTCTGCCCCTGGGCCTTCTCCACCCACATGGGAGTTTGCCTGGTCTGTGTGTGTGTGTGTGTGTGTGTGTGTGCGCGTGCGCGCGCAGTTCAGAAGTCGGATGGAGTTAGCACCCCCAGCGGCAATCCTCAGCCAGGGTCAGATGGCAGCTAGTGGCTAAATGCCTCAGCCTTCTGTCCTTCCAGTGGACAATTCTGCAAGGCATTCTCTACATTTTTTGTGAAATCAGCCCCTGTTGCCCCCTGTTATATTCGTGTTTCTTCCCTCCCTAAATCACTCTCTCCTTTTCTTCACTCTTAATTGCTGGGATCACCTCTTAAATAAACTACCTTCACCCAGGACCTTGTGTCATGCTCTCCTTTCAAGAGAACCCAGGCTAAGAAGGAAGCCATTTCTTTCTCTGCCCATCTTTCACCATTAAAGCTACAACATGCAGAAGCTTGGGTCATGAAGACAAAAATGTGACATGAGTGGAGGAGTCCTAACCAGACCAGAAAAGTCTGCTTCTTCTGGCCCTCTCTGTACCAAAGTTTCAGAGCACAGAGTTGTCTGATGGGAGTGAAAGTGAAAGCCAAGAGAAGAAGTGCAGTCATCCACTCCGCCTGGGACTCCAGGAGGAGCCCACCCAGCACGGTACACCTGCAATCACCTAGGGCAGGGAGTGGTTATGCAGACAGCAAGCCCGAGTTAGCATCCCTGAGATATCCTGGGAAATATTTGGCATGCGAGAGATTCCACACATGCCTACAAGCCCCTAGGAGAACACAGATGTTGGCAAGATGCTAGCTGAAGTGCTCACCAGAGGGGTCACCACCATGGACTGAAAGAGATCCTAGAGTCAAGGGAATTGGTTGGGCTACCTGAGCCGGAGACTAAATAGGATCATGGCCAGGCCTCACGGGGTCTTCAATAGCAGCCAGGGCTGAGGAGGACCCTAGCCATCAGGGAGGGCCACAAGGCCCTGGGAGAGGATACCACAAGATCGCTAACCACTGACTTCAGCAGTTGCTGGCACTGTGAACGTCTATTGCCATGAAGGACCCAGAGAGTGGAACAGTGGCGCTGAATGGATCCTGACCCCCCCCCCACCATAAGGATGTGGCATATTCCCTCCCCATACCCAGGTGCGATCTTGGAGAGGATCAAGAGGGGGAGAACAAAATGGAAAGGGTAACTATTTCAAGCAAAGGAGACTGGATTTCCAAAAGAGACTGTTTAACTGATTGGAGTAAAACAGGCTTACCAGGTCAGAGCCAAGTTTAATACTGACTTCCAGTTCTGTGGCCCACTTCCATGCGTGTGCATGTGCCCTCCCATGGACACACACACACACACGTGCAAAGGCACGTTGGGCTCATGAGAAAGCTCCAGTCTGCTATAGAAAATTCCTTTGCAGATCTGAGTGGAGCATGGAGAAATCTTCATGGGTGCTAGTGGGGCGGGGAATTTGGAGGGACTCGTCCACAGAGACAGGGTCTCCCAGCTGGGGCAGCTTTCCATGCTTGTGCCAGGCTCATTCGGGCTGGAAAAGGCACATCAGCTGCAAACTCGTCTCCAAGTGCCTGGTTTTACATGGGAGGCAGAAGTCGGGGCCTCTTAACACACTCAGCAAGAGCTGTGAAGGGGGCTCCCCTGGTGGCGCAGTGGTTGAGAGTCCGCCTGCCGATGCAGGGGACATGGGTTCGTGCCCCGGTCCGGGAAGATCCCACATGCTGCGGAGTGGCTGGGCCCGTGAGCCACGGCCGCTGGGCCTGCGCGTCCGGAGCCTGTGCTCCGCAACGGGAGAGGCCACAACAGTGAGAGGCCCGGGTACCGCCAAAAAAAAAAAAAAAAAGAGCTGTGAAGGAAGGGTAGGGGTGGTGGGAATTCCGGCATTTGCCCCTTTCATCTCCGTGGGCAGTCCCGACTTCCCTGGCCCCCCCGTCTCGGCTTTATCAAGGCTATCTGAGTCCCCCCTGTCTTTTCTGGCCTCCTCTGGGATGCCTCCTCTGCCATGACAGTTGCTGAGGGTTCCCCAGGGCAGGTGGAAGCATGATTTGCTTTTCAAGCTCTGCCCACTTATTGATCTCCTGTCTGAGAAATGTCAGCAGCAGCCAGGAGCTTTCCCCGCTAAGGCACTTAGCTTGGAAGCCTGTGGTATCTGCCTGTATAAACCCTCCGCCTCCTGCCTCTCTGGTTTCAGAACTCTCCCCACCTCCACCTTGGGAAAAGTCTTCTAAGATGAGATGGCAAGAATCAAACAGCGACGTGCTTTGAACACTGGGACGGGAACCAGATTTAAATTGGGCAAAAGCCCTGAGCTCAGAGCGGGCGCATTTCACTTCCTGCCATCCCTCCCCCGTCTCTGCATCTTGTCGCGGGGAGCAGGTAAGGCAATCTCCCGGAGGAGGCTGGCCAGTGGGGCTCTGGTCCGGGAAGCGGGCAGATAAAGGCAACCCATTATTCCAGCTGCTGTCCCCTCTCCCCACACCCCAGCTCTGATAACAATTTAAATGCAGGACTGGGAGAAGAGAAAGGGAAGAGAAGACTGTGTGTTTAGTGGTTAAACCTTTTAAAGTTTAAGTGCATAAACAGGGCCTTCTCCGTATCTGTCTATAGCAATTCTCATGACAGTTACAGCAAAATTATAGAAACTGGGTCGTTTATATAACCCTTTGTATTGTCAAAGCACATTAAATGTCTGCCTTCCTGCACCCTGCTGAGCTGTCTTCAGCTGTCAGATCCCCATACTGCAGCTCGGCACACTGAGTGTAAAGGACTTTGGCAATGCCTACATGGGGAATGCCGGACCCTCAAGTGCAGCTAAGGTTTGGAAAGGGAGATTTCAATTGCCTCTAAGCATGAGTCCCAAGGTTTCAAATATATTGCACCCTCTGCTTTCCAGCCAAATGCTTTGTCACCTGGCTAGTGAGTTTATTTCCCAAATGGGCAAACATGACATTTGTGTTTTATTCTGGACAGGGTTGAGAGAGCTCCTTCATCTATCTATTCATCTGATAAAGAAGGATTTACTGAATGTTTTCTAAAATGCTAGTGCCAGGAATAATATGCACCAGCCACTGTTTAAACGACCTTGTGTCTATTAACTCTTCTTATCCTCATTTTAATCCAGTGAGGTAGACACTATTAGTATCCCCATTTTACAGATGAGGAAACTGAGGCGTGGCGAGGTATGTTGTGGTGTGCTGTCCAGACGGCCCTTCATGACTGAGGCACTCATTCCCCCAGCTGCTGGGAGTATGGACAGCAGACAGTTCACATATAAAAAATTTTAAATGAAGACTGTATGTATTTAAAGTGTACAACACTTAATGCCCCTCTAGAAACTGTCATTAAGGTCACACCCCCTTCCTGGGGGCAACCCATAGTCAATGACAGGCTCACGCAGGGGTATAAAGGCCCACCATCTTGCCTCAATTCTTCAGACCAACTCCACACAGCCACCCCAGATCCCCTGCTCTCTGGGGGTCCACCGAGGTCTCCTTTGTGACTGCATCGCAGCTCAACCCCTCCCTTAGCCCAGTCCTGCCTTTTTACCCCACCCCGCCTCCATTGCTGTGTATCCCAAGGGCCCTCCTCAATGAAACTCTTGCACTCACATCTCCATCTCCATTTCAGAGTGTGTCTCCCAGGGCTCACACCTGAGGTAGGAGGAGAAGTAACCTCCAGCTCATCAAGGACATGTGGCTAGTGCGCTGTGAAGGTAGCTTCTACCTTCTTATCCGGTGGCCACTAATGTGTGGGAAGCTCTTCTCTGCTCAACCCTGGGCCTGGTACTTCATCCATATTCTTTGACTCATTTATTTATTTTGGCCGTGCTGTGAAGCATGCGGGATGTTAGTTCCCGGACAAGGGATTGAACCCGTGCCCCCTGCAGTGGAAGTGCAGAGTCCTAACCACTGGACCACCAGGGAATTCCCTCTTTGACTCATTTAATCCTTCAACTTTCGGGATATCACTACCCCCATTCTGCATACAGGGGCCTGAGGCTCGAGATGTTAAGCAAGGGGATGGGGGCTTCAGCAGACTTTGAGGCTGGGTCTCTTGGCTTGCTTGGCAGCCCCAGGCCTAGCCCTGCAACCTGTTCACGCCCCGTCCAAGACTTTAGGTTGGGAGCAGGGCAGGATGCTCTTCTATATAAGAGTTTGCTTCTGCCCAGGAAGTGGTGCCATCTGCAGCTTCACTCTGCCTCTCTGCCGGAACCCCAAAGCTCTAGAATTCTGAGAGTCTGAGCAGTTGTACAGGCGCCATCAATGCCATCAGAATCCTGCCCTTGGTAAAGTTTCTGCACGTGTGGCCCCTCTGTCAGGCTTAGACCTCCCTGTCATCCTGTGAATCAGGCAGCGTGGGCCTTGTGATACCTATTCCACAGATGGGAACACTGAGACACAGGGCAAGGGTCAAATCACTAGCTGGTCCATGGCAGAACTGGGACTTGAACTTAGGTTGTTTTGTTATAAGTCCCGTGCTCTTTCCACCTTGCCCTGCCCTACTCAGTCTCCATACGACCACTTCCTTTCCTTGGCTCCTTTCCTGTTGTGCACATATGTATCAGGAAGTTCATTCCTGGAGGAATCAGGGACAGCAACTGGTGTGATTTGTGGGGTTCTGATAAACTCCCTAAACTCGAAATGCTCCCTTCCACCACTGAAACCTGAAATTCCACCACTACAGTCAGCCCTGAGAGCCAATGTTTACCTTTTCCTTGAAACCTTTTGACATGCAAAAAGCAACTGGAACTCTTCTACAATGCTAATGGAAATGTAAAATGGTTTTAAAAAAAACTTCGGAAAATTTGCAAAAGCTGAACAGTTTCTTAAAGAGTTAAACATACGCTTTTCATTCCCACTCCTGGGTATTTACCCAAGGGGGAAAAAAATCATACATCCAAAGACTTGTCCATGAATACTCAGAGCAGCATTATTTGCAATGCCCCAGACCTGGAAATAACCCAAATGCCCATCAACTGGTGAATAGATAAACTATTTGTGGTATATCTATATTTTTCAGCAATAAAAAGGAACAAACTATAGATCCATGCAACAACATGGATGAATCTCAAAAACATGGTAAGTGAAAGGAGCCAGATACAAAAAAACACAAACTGTGTGATTCCATTTACATAAAGTTCTAGAACAGGCGAAACGCATCTATGTTGATGGAGGTCAGAATAGTGATTACCTTCACTGGTGGATGTTTTGACTGGAGAGGGGCACGGGGAATTTTCTAGGGAGATGGAAATTTCCTTTATCTTAGTGGGGTAGTGTTCACATAGGTGCACACATTTGTCAAAACTCATCAAACTGTACACTTCAAATGGGTGCATTTTGTATGTTAATTATACATCTGTAAAGCTGATTTAAAAAATAAATCACTGACCCAGTGGACGTGGTATTCTGGACCTGTGTTCTCTGGAGTCTCTGGGATCCATAAAACAATACATGCAATTGTGAGCGTAGGTGTATATTACAGGAAAAGGGCTCTCATTTTCCTCAGGTTCTACTGACAAGAGTGTCTGCAACTCAACGTTAACATAGACACACAAGAAACAAAGCACCTAAAATAACCATTCTGCGTGACAAACCCAGCCGATGATTTCCTTCACACAACTTGGTAGTCTTTGGGGGCTAGATTCCTGCAGATGCAGGGCCATGGCAGAAAGGGAGAGGTTCCAAAACGGGGTACAAGGCCAATCTCCCACTGTGGAGGGGAAAAAGGGCTGAGGGTCAGGTCTAGACCCTAAGAATCACCAGGCTTCAGGTCCATCCACCTCACTACAAATAACTCAATTTCGTTTCTTTTTATGGTTGAGTAATATTCCACTGTATATATGCGCCACATCTTCTTTATCCATTCATCTGTTGATGGACACTTAGGTTGCTTCCATGTCCTGGCTATTGTAAATAGAGCTGCAATGGACATTGCGGTACATGTGTCTTTTTGAATTATGGTTTTCTCAGGGTATATGCCCAGTAGTGGGATTGCTGGGTCGTATGGTAGTTCTATTTGTAGTTTTTTAAGGAACCTCCATACTCTTCTCCATAGTGGCTGTATCAATTTACATTCCCACCAACAGTGCAAGAGGGTTCCCTTTTCTCCACACCCTCTCCAGCATTTATTGGGTCTAGATTTTTTTGATGATGGCCATTCTGACTGGTGTGAGATGATATCTCATTGTAGTTTGGATTTGCATTTCTCTAATGATTAATGATGTTGAGCATCCTTTCATGTGTTTGTTGGCAGTCTGTCTATCTTCTTTGGAGAAATGTCTATTTAGGTCTTCTGCCCATTTTTGGATTGGGTTGTTTATTTTTTTGTTATTGAGCTGCATGAGCTGCTTGTAAATTTTGGAGATTAATCCTTTGTCAGTTGCTTCTGTCATACAGAGTGAAGTAAGTCAGAAAGAGAAAGACAAATACCATATGCTAACACATATATATGAAATCTAAGAAAAAAAATGTCATGAAGAGCCTAGGGGTAGGACGGGAATAAAGACACAGACCTACTCGAGAATGGACTTGAGGATATGGGGAGGGGGAAGGGTAGGCTGTGACGAAGTGAGAGAGTGGCATGGACATATATACACTACCAAACGTAGGGTGGATAGCTAGTGGGAAGCAGCCGCATGGCACAGGGAGATCAGCTCGGTGCTTTGTAACCACCTAGAGGGGTGGGATAGGGAGGGTGGGAGGGAGGGAGACGGAAGAGGGAAGAGATATGGGAACATATGTATATGCATAACTGATTCACTTTGTTGTAAAGCTGAAACTAACACACCATTGTAAAGCAATTATACTCCAATAAAGATGTTAAAAAAAAAAAACTTGTGGATGTTGTCCAAAGCAGCATTATTTGTAATAGCCAAAGAGTGGGAAAAATCCAAATGTCCATCAACTGATGAATGAAAAACTAAATGCAGTATATCTATGCAATGAAATATTATTTAACAGTAAAAAGGAATGATGTACTGGTGTATGCTATGTTAATGAATTTTAGAAACTTATGCTAAGTGAAAGAAGTCACAGACCATATATTGCATGGTTCCGTTTATGTGAAATCTCCAGAATAGGTAACCCTATAGAGACAGAAGGTAGATTAGTGCTTGCCTAGGGCTGGGAATGAGATGTTGGGGAGAAATAGGAACTGGCTGCTAATTGGTACATCCATTCTGTGGATGAAGATGTGTTCTAAAATTGATTGTGGTGATAGCTGCACAACTCTGTGAAAATACTAAAATCTGTCAAATTTTACAATTTAAATTAGTAAATTGTATAGTATGCAAACTATATCTCAATAAAGTTGTTAAAGAATTAAAGCTCTAACCTACCAAAAAAAAAAAATAGAATCACCAGGCTGTTTCACCTTGCCTGCCAGTAAGATGGAGGAGGAGCCACAATCGCTTAGGTGTCTACAACTTACACAGGTTTGAAATCCAATCTTGTCATGCCTGTTTAAACCACCACAATGCAGTGAAATCCTATTATCTGCCATATATTACTGTGCTGACAGATGTGGGAGGGAACTGCGGACACCATCAGACACACCTCATTCCCTCAGGAACTGGGGAGCTTGGGAAATTCTGTCCTGGCAGAAGCCCCTTTGAACAGTCATCTGAGCACTCCAGACTTCAGCTGGGATGGGGAATGGGTTATGTCAGAGCAGCACCTGGGGTAAGGCAGCACGTGTGTGCCTGTGTGAGCATGTGCACACACCCGCAAGCACTGTGCTGGAGCTTCGTGAGATATTTCAGAAACTAGCAGCAGCAGCAGTGCTTGGGAAGTTGAAAAGCTGAAACCTGTGAATCAATCCAAGTACAAAGCTCTCAGTTTCTAATTTGGTACCTGTTTCCAACACCTTGCGAAGAGTCAATCTGTGCAGAACCTCACGCTCTTGGCATTTCTGGTACTCAGTTCTAGAAGAATGCAGTAACAGCAGGTGTCTAAACCACTGATTTCTTTTAGAAGATCCTACACCATCAATGACATCCAATCTGCTCTTGTAAATACTCAGGAACTTTTCAATGGCCAGACTCAAAAAACTCAATAAGAAGCTAAAACTTCTGTCTTCTATGGGCTACAGTTGAAGCAGACCCCGGGGATATTTTAACTCATTCTTTCAACGTATATTTATCAAACATCTACTATGGGTCACGTCATGAATGTACAGGAGGAAACAGGACAAAAAAAAACCCCTGCCTTCATGGAGCTCACATTCTAGAAGATTAATGAATATGTTATATATTATATTAGATAATATAGTAGGAGAAAAATAAAGCAGAAAATGGCAAAAGTGGGGCTGCAATTTTAGAGAGGGTGGTTATGAAAGATCTCATTGAAAAGAGGACAGTTAAGCAAAGACTTTTAGAGGTGAGGGAGTCAGCTCTGTGGGTAGCTGGAAAGACAGTCCTAGGGAACAAGATCAGCCAGTGCAAAGGCTAGGAAGCAGAAGCATGCTGGAGTATTAGAGAAACAGTAAAGAGGCCAATGTGGCCAGAATTAAATGAGCAAGGGAGGCTAGAACTGTGAGATGAAACTAGGGAGGCAGTAAGGGCCAGATTGTGTAGGTCCCCGTAGGCCACTGTAAAACTTGGACTCTGTAAGGACATTGTGAGGGCTTTGACTCTAAGGGAGATGGAGGGTTCCAAACAGAGGAAGGAATTGCTCCAACTTCAGCTTTAAATGGATCATTCTGGCTGCTGTACTTAGAACAGACTATAGCAGAGGTTGGGCAAAAAGAGTCTGTGAATGTAAAGATAGATCAATGGAAACTATCCAATCTGAAAAACAGACAGAAAAAATACTGGAAAAAAATGAATAGAGCCTCAGGGAGCTGTGTGGTCTAGCATTTATGTCATCAGATTGCAACACTGAGAAAATATTTGAAGAAATAATGGCTGAAAGCTTCCCAAGTTTGACAAAGGACATAAACCTATGTATTCAAGAAGCTGAGTGAATCCAAAATAGGACAAACCCAAAGAAATCCATGACTAGATACCTCATAAACTGGTGAAAACTAAAAATGAAAAACTCTTGAAAGCTGCCTGAGAAAAACAAAACATTACCTATAGGGAGATAACAATTTAACAATTTGAATGACTGCAGATAGCTCACACAAATGATGGAGGCCAAAAGGAAGTGGCACAACATTTTTAAAGTGCTAAAAACAACAACAAAAAACCTGTGAACACAGTTCTAAATTGAGCAAAAGTATACTTCAGAAATAAATGAAGGTGAAATTAAGATATTCTCAGATGATAGAAAATTAAGAGAGTTTGTAACCACAGAGCTCTCAAAGAATTGCTAAAGGAAGTTTTTCAAACCAAAAGGAAATGATAACAGAAGAAAACTTGGAATATCAGAAATAAAGGAAGAGCAACAGAAATGGTCAACATCTGAGTAAATATAATAGATTATTCTTCTATTCTGAGATATATAAAATATGTTTGATCATTGAAAGCAAAAATTATAACGTTATCTTCTGGGGATTTTGATACACATTGATATAATATTCAAGATGGATACAGCACAGAAGAGGGAAGGTAAGAGATTTTAAACAGTGGTAGATTTTGTACATCCCAATTAAAGTAGCAAATCATTCATTCCAAATTGATGGTGAAAAGTTATGTATATATTTTATAATACCCAGAGCAACCACTAAAATAACTATATGAGATACAGTCAAAATCACAATAGATAAATTAAAATTGAATACCAAAAAGTTCAAATAACACTATGACTCGATGCAATGTGGTATTCTGGATTGACTCTCAGAATAGAAAAACGGGATGAGTAGAAAAATTGGTGAAATCTAAATAAATTTTGGAGTTTAATTCATAAAAATGTGCCAATTTTTGGTTTCTTGATTTTGACAAACATCATAGTAATGTAAGCTGTTGACATTAGAGGAAACTGAGTGAGGGATATGAGAACTCTCTGTATTATCATTGCAACTTTTCTGTCAATCTAAAAGTTTTCTAAAATAAAGGCTTTACTTAGAAAATGTTCAAATAACCCCCAGTTAGGCAAGAAAGGGCAAACAGAAGAACAAAAGCCAGAGGGAACCAATAGGAACCAAATAATAAAATGGTAGAGTTAATCAAACATATCAAAAATTACATTAATATAGATAGTCTAAAAATACTGATTAAAAGAAAGATGGTCAGAATTGATAAATAAAAGAAAAACAGGGCCCAACTATACACTGTCTACAAGAAACTCATTTCAAATATAATGATACAGGTAGGGTAAAAATTAAAGGAGAAAAAAGATGTACCATGCAAACACTAATCAAAAGAAAGCTGTAGTGGCTCTATTAATATCAGACAAAAGAGATTTCAGAGAAGAGAAAATTACCAAAGACCAAGAGGGACATTACATAACAATAAAAGGATCAATTCTCCAAGGAGACAGAACAGTGCTAAATGTGCACGCACCTAACAAGAGTTTCTACTACATGAAGCAAAAACTGACAAAACTGAAAAGAGAAACAGACAAATCCACAATTATAGACAGAAACTTTTCAACACTTAATAGATAGAACTAGTAGGCAGAAAACCAGCAAGCATATAGATTAAACAATGATGTCAAACAACTGGATCTAATCAACATTTATAGAACACTCCATGTAACAACAGGAGAATACACAGTTTTTTCAAGTGAACATGAAACATTCACCAAGATAGACAGTATACTACAAGTCTTAACAAATTTAAAAGAATTGAAATTATACAAAGTGTGCTCTCATACCATAATGGAATTAAACTAAAAATCAGTAATAGAAAGGTAATAGGAAAAGCATCAAACACTGGGAAAGTTAACAACATACTTCTAAATAATCTTTGGATCAAAAAGGAAATATCAGGGAAAATTTAAATATATTTTGAACTGCATGAAAATAAAAAGGCAACATATTGAAATTTGTGTGATATATCTATGGCAGTGCTTAGAGGGAAATTTATAGCATTAAATGCTTACATTAGAAAAAGAGAGTTCTCAAATAATAACCAATAGCTTTCATATTAGAAAAAGAAAAACAATCTAAATCCAAATCAAGCAGAAGGAAGGAAATAATAAAGAGTAGAAATCAATGAAATGGAAAACAAATAAGCAATAGATAAAACCAATCAAACCAAAAACTAGTTCTTTGAAAAGATCAAAAACAATTGATAAATCTCTAGCAGGACTGACAAAAAGGGAAAAAGAGAGAGAAAACACAAATTTCCAATCCCAGGAAAGAAAGAGGGAATATCACTACAGACTCTGCAAATATTAAAAATATAATAAGGGAATAATATGGGCCACTCTATGCATATGAATTTGATAACTTAGATAAAATGGACCAACCAATTCCTTGCAAATCACAAATTAGCAAAACTCACCCAAGATGAAATAGATCATCTGAATAGTCAATTAACTATTTAAGAAATTAAAGCTGTCATTAAAAACCTTCCGAAAGAGAAATCTCTAGGATCAGATAGTAAATTCTACCAAACATTTAAAGAAGAAATAACATCAATTCTATAAAATATCTTCCAGAGAATAGCAGAGCATGGAACACTTCCCAACACATTTTGTGTGGCCAACACTACTCTGATACCAAAGACAAACAGTGTAGAAAAATAGAAAACTACACACTAATATTTCTCATAAACATAGACACAAAAATCCTCAATGAAATATTAGCAAATTGAACCCATCAATATATAAAACCATAGCACAACCAAGTGGGATTTAGCTCAGAAGTTCAATGTTAAAAAATGGATAAATGTAATTCACAATATTGACAGTCTAAAGAAGAAAAACCACAAGATCCTATCAATTGATGCAGAAAAAGTACTTGATAAAATTTAATAACTATTCATGATTTTTTTTAAAAGTCTCAGCAAACAAGAAATAGAAGGGCTCTTCTTCAACCTGATAAAGAGGCATCTACAAAAACCCTGCAGTTAACATCATACTTCATGATGAAAGATGGATTGCTTTCTCCCTATGATCAGGAACAAGGCAAGGATGTCCACAATTACCCCTCCAATTCAACACCAGTGGATTAAGCAGTGCAATAAGGCAAGAAAAAGAAAAAGGTTTATGTATTGGAAAGGAAGAAATAAAATTGTCCCTATTTTACAGGTAACATGATTGCCTACATAGAAAATCCCAAGGAATCTGCAAAACAAAACAAAACCTCCTAGAACTAATAATAGCAAGGGTGCAGATATAAGGTCAATATAGAAGAATAAACTGTAATTCTATGCACTAGCAATGTAAAATTGTAAACAAAACTTTTAAAAGCAGTATAATTTATAATCATTCCAAAAGAATGAACTTTTTAGGCATAAATATAACAAAATAGGTACAGGATCTGTATGCTGAAAAATACAAAGCAGTGATAAAAGAAATCAAAGAAAACCTAAAAGAATTGGAGAAACAGAATGATAGACCATGCCTATGGATTGTTAAAGTTCAACATAATAAATACATCAATTCTCACTGAAATGATTTATAGATTTAATGCAACACCAGTCAAAACCCCAGCAGGATTTTTGTACATACAAACAAGCTGATTCTAAAACTCAAATAGAAAGACAAAGGAACTAGAGGAGCTAAAACAAATCTGATAAAGAATAAAGGTATCAAGTATGATAATTCTCCATTTTCAGTCTTGATAGCTATAATAATCAAGACAGTATGGTATTGGCAAAGGATAGACACATAGATCAAGGAAACCAAACAGAGCATCTAGAAATAAACTCATAGCAGCATGATTTTTAATGAAGTTGCAAGAAGCAGGCACTGGCCCTTTTCGGCATTCTGTGGGCAGGGCAGAGGTGGGCACAGGGAATCCTGAACTGAAGGGACTTTAACTCTCCCCTTGGCTCCTGAGAAGACAGCTGGAGACCCTTCCCACTGACCATAGCCTTTTCAGAAACAGCCAACCAAGTGGAGAAAAGGGTCCTCAGCAGAGGAATCAGGAAGGCCCTGGCATGTGTGAGGAACGAGGAGGTCAGTATGGCTGGAGCACGGGGAGTGAGGGCAAGAAGAGGAGGTGAGGACAGAGGTGGCAAGGGACCTGGTCGGTCCCTGGGAGGACTTGCACTTTCCTCTGAGTTGTGCCATGAGAGGGTTTTGAGCCAGGGTGTGACACAGTCGGACTTAACCTTTTAATAGACTCATTCTTACTGCCGGGTTGAGAAATGACTGAACCGGGTGATGGATTGTGGGGAGGATGAAGCAGGGAAACCAGTTAGGAGGCTTCTCAGATAAACCTGGTGACAGATGATGGTGGTCTGGACCAAAGTGGAAGCAGTGATGGTGGGGAAACGTGGTCGGTTCTCGACATAATTGGAAGGTACAGGTTGTGTGTGTGTGTGTGTGTGTGTGTGTGTGTGTGTGTGTGTGTGTGTGTGTGTGTGTGTGTGTGTGTTTGTGTTAGGGGTTGTGATGAGAATTTCTTACTGTTGCAGTTAAAAAAAAAAAAGTTCAAGAAGACTGCTCTTGGAGCGATTATATTTCCCCTCCATTCTGCTCACTGGAAGGCTGACTCAGAGGTCTCACAACTGCTTTGAGCCCCTGGATGCCCAAGACTCGGGAGTGTATGCCTGTAATGGGTGAGGCAAGCAGAGGGTCACTGTCTTGGCTTCATGGGAACGTCTGGCCTTTTCCCCTGAGGTCTGCGGAAGAAGAGCCACCCTCACGTCAGGTGACCCACTGGATGGTTGGACCTCATGAAGCCAGCCAGACTCTCATAGGCTGGACCCACTCAGTAGGGTTTCAGATCACAAATGGACAGATTTCCTTTTCTTCATTTTATAGATTAAAAAAATTAGGTGTGGAGAACTATGGTGATGCACCCAGTATCCCAGCTCGGGTTGGTGACAGTTTCTGTCTGTTGCTCCGACCATGCATGGGAGGTGCTCCAGGCTGATAGCCACCTTCTGGTTCTTGCTGTCCTTACTGATCTGATCTTTCTAGACAGCCAAGAGGGCTTCCGTCGTGAATCAGGCCCATTGTGCAGTGGGCAGGGTGGCAGTGCAGGGAGTTGATACCCTCAAGTATCCTGCTTTGCAAGTAGCCCCTTGGCTGTCTGCCTGCAAGGTCTGGGCCTCCACTGATCCAGGCGGGGAAGGTGGACAAACAGCAGAGGTGACAGGCCAAAGCGGGGTGATGAATGGTGTGGGGTGTCCATCAAGCAGCGTGCTGTGCCTAGACTGCTTCTCTGAGACACAGCTGAGGGCCACCGCCGATTGTAACTTTTCTTTTTAGGCTACAGAGTTGTTATGGGCTGAGTTGTGTCCTCTGCAAATTCATATGTTGAAGCCCTAACCCTCAGGACATCAGAAAGTGACTACATTTGGAGAAAGAGTCTTTATAGAAGTGATGAAGATAAAATGAGGTCCTTAGGGTGGGCCCAAATCCAATACAACTGCCCTTAGAAGACGAGGAAGTTGGGACACAGATGGCACAGAGGGAAGACCATGTGAAGACACAGGGAGACCACAGCCATCTATAGGCCAAGGAGAGAGGCCTGGAACAGATCCTTCCCTCAGAAGGAACCAAGCCTGCCCACACCTTGATCTCAGACTTCCTGCCTCTGGAACAGTAAGACAGTACATTTCTGTGGTTTAAGCCCCCTAGTGTGGGTTACTTTGTTACAGCAGCCAGAGCAAACTATATTGGGTTGGCCAAAAAGTTCGTTCAGGTTTTCCCATAACATCTTGTGGAAAAACCCAAACGAACTTTTTGGCCAACCCAATACATGAATCGTCCGATCTTCTAAAGTTTCAGGTCAAGGCATGACAAGTGCGGTCCCTCCCGGTCCAGGCCTCATGCCCCCAGTTAAGGGGCAACCAGAGACAGCAGCAGCCACGGAGTGGGGACTGGAGAGGTGCCACGTAGAACACTTCCCGAAGCCTCTGCTCTCAGCATCCCTCCCCTCTCTTCCCAGAGGGCCTCAGAGGGCCAGTCACGGGCAGTCCACGAGGGCAGTCCATGAGCAGCTGCAGGAGAACTTTCCAGGCCCTCTGCACTGCCTGGAGGAGACCTCACAGCTAGAAGTTGCTCCCCTGGCCATCTGAAAGCAGCTGCAAGTAGAGGCCCAGGGAGGGGCTGGTCCTGAGGAACGGCCTTCTTCCTGGGCCTCAGAAGCCAGGTTCGTGCGGGGCTGGTCAGGGACCGTCCAGAATCCTCATCAAGGAGCCAGAAGCGTTAGCCTGTGGGCGCACGTGCTTGGCACCTCCAGGAGAGGAACGAGGGGCTGTTTTTAGCACATGCACCCTTTCCTCTCTGTCTGTTTTTGTTTTTGTTTTTTTTCTAAATAAAAGAAGGCAGTTCCTTTGGTACTGGGAGCGAAAAAGAGGGAGGGGGCCAAGAAATGAAAGACTCGGAGAGTGTTACACATAACAGTGGGCGTATTTTATGGAAAGCAGCCGACAATCAGTGTTTGCAGACGCCTTTTATTTTATATTATTTCCTCATCTGTTCAGCTTTCTTGGGCGGGAGCCAGAAAGTTAATATTCTCAGTCAAAGTCGGCCTTTTATCTGTCAGGTTCAAAATGAAACCAAGTCGCTGGGGTTTTAAAGCATCTCAGCCAAAAGGCAAACACACCTTCTCAGCAGCTCTGGCCCAGGGGCTTTTGATAATGGGTCGCTGTGGTTCCTTAACCACGACAGGGGTCGCCCCTGGGAGCCTGGCCCGGCTGTGCCTTTTGACATCATCAACACACAAGCAGACAGTGCCCGGGTGGCCTCATCAGATCATGCTGGAGCCGAGGGCAGTCTGGCCGGTTTGGAGGCAGGTGGGAGGAAAGGTTGGGAGGTGGGCGGTTAATCCCTGCCTGAGTCCTGCTTGGGGGTCCTGAAAAGAGCCTCAAGGAGCAGTGGTCTGAACAAAACTGTGGTGGTTTTAAAAGAGGCCTCCAAATTCTGCAACAGTCCCCCCAGGACAGGGTGGAGCCTCACGCCCTCCCCTTGAGGGTGGGCTGGCTTTCATGACTCATGTCTAACAAAGAGTTCGAAAAGTAACCAAAAGTGATGCTGGGTGACTTCCAAGGCTAGATGATAAAAGGCCATACACCTTCCACCTGGCTCTCTCTTGAAGGACAGCCACCTTGGGTACCCTGAGCGGCCACGGAAGAGATCCAGCGGTCCCGAAGTCGTCATGCTGGAGGGACCATGTGGAGAGACCACACAGAAAGAGCAGGAGCCCGGCTGTGCCAGCCCCCAGCGGTCGGAGTCTTCCCAACCCAAGCAGCAGACATCTGAGAGAAGAAGCCTTCAAGACGTCCCCTCCTCCAGCCATCTGACTGCAGCGGCTGGAGAGGCTGCCTCGCCAAGCCCAGTCACCCCAGAACCACGAGGGGTAATGATAAAATGGCTGCTGCTGTGTTACCCCATTAAGTTTGGGGTGGTTTGTTACACAGTGATAGACAACCAGTACCTTGGACCTCTGCCTTCTGATTTTGTCTCCTCCAAAGCAAAATTGTGGAAGGTAGGTCCCCTTTTGCTGTACAAATCCTCCCTTGACAGGACAGCCCGAACGAATGGGCTACTGACCTCAGGTCAAAATTCCTGAATTCCAGTTCTGACTCTTCCTGACATAACACCTTGGTCCGCTCACTCAACCCTTCTGGACCTCAGTTTCCATATCTATAAAATGGGGGTGATAGCTAAGGCTGGCTTCACAGAGATGTTAGAAAGGTCAAATGAGATGGTGGATGTAACTCTTAGATTTCCCAACACCCTGAGACACAAGATCTATGAATAACAGGTTTCTCCACATCACAAGTATATGGCCAGAAGATCTATGCAACCTGAAGCAAGTGTAACATAGATTCAACTCTAAGAGGAAAGGGGCCCATTGTAAAATACAAGAACCATTCAGAAGCTCCTTCTTACTTTTATGCTCGATCATAGGTTACGTGGGGGCAACCAATGAAGCCATCCAGCCATGGAGGTTAATTTCATTCTGGGAAGTCCATGGCTTTGTGGCCCTCTCCTTTACACCCCAATCAAAGTGAGGGCTTCGGCTGTTAATTTGGGGCCTCCCCTCAGTTTGGAGGCCACTTAAAATGCAGTAGGGTATCCCTGGGGCTAGAATTCCAGAAGCCCCCCTGTATCAATTACACACCACCCAGTACCCCATTTAGCTGGACTGAGCAGCCTATTTGAGGATCAACTGAAATTGAAAATCGGCTCTGTGGGTGGGGATGAGGAACGACAATTTTACCTCATACTACACGGCCCCACACTTAGCTTGGACCCAGAACTCTGCTTGCCTTTCTGAGTGTTCCACCTCCCTCACTAACCCTTTGGCTAACTTCTGGGGGCCTCTCCCTTCCTTACAATATGGCCGCTGCTAATAAAAGTGTAAATGCTGCAAGGCACTTATTACAGGAATATTATCTTTATATTACCCCAGCATTACCAGGCCGTGTGCAGGGGCCGGGGAGTTGGGAGAACCTCTTTGGTGCTGTCAGTAATCGGAGGAAGGCAGTTTAGTTTAATGATAATGACTTACACTTACATAGCTGCCCTCATCCCAGAGGACCCTGGAGCACTTTACAAACACACTCTCATTCGGAGCCTTTCTAACAAACCTGAGACGCAGCAATGCTTATAAATAATATATATTCTGAGTGCTTCTATATACTGCAAATGTATGATATAAATATGTATAAGTGTAACAAATATGAGTTTTGCACGTTGCATTTATAATCTTTAAAAAAAAAAAAGGTGACCCATCACGGGTGTGCAGGCACAAAACTGACTCACAGGGTGCAAAATCCAATAAATATCGATACTGCACAACCATTTACAACAGGTACCAGCCCAGGCTTTTAAAAGCTAAGGAAATCATTCAGGGTACATTCACTGGGTTCCTCTTTCACTGGGAAGGTCATTCTCAGGTCAAGTTTGTTCAACCAGTTCCAGCTCTGGGTGTGGCAAACACACAGATATGGATAGTCCTAGATGCCCACCAGGGCCGGCTCTGAAGCCGTTATGCTGATGCTGTGTGATTATGAACAAAGCATGAACCTTCTCTGGGCCTCAGCTGAATCCTTAATATAACTGGATACAAGGCTGTCTGATAGATCATGGTATTGCTCCCAAACCTTCAGGCCCTTGCTATTTGAAAATTATACATGTATGCCCTTTGCCATGTGAATCTGCACATTGGAGTAGGCAAAGTTTCCTTTCCCACCCCATGGATTTGGGGTTTGGCCTGTTTTCTGATCGCTAGTATTATGTAACAAACAGCCCCCACACTTAGTAATGTAAAACAACAACAATTTTCTTACCTTCATGGATTCAGTGGGTGAAGAATTTGGTTAGGGCACAGTGGGGATAGCTTGTCTCTGCTCCTTGATATCTAGAAACTCAGTTGGAAAGACTAGAGGGCTGGGAGTGAGTCAATGGCTGGAGGCTGGGGTCGCTGGAAACTTCGTTCTCTCATACGTGTAGAGCCTAGGCTTCATCACAACGTGGCAGCCTCAGCACAGTCAGACTATTTACATGGCAGCTCAGGGCTCCAAGAGCAAGTGATCCAGTGACAAGGTGGATGCTGCATCGCCTTTTATGACCCAGTCTTGAAAATCAGTGTCACTTCCATGGTCCTCTGTCGTCAAAGTAGTCACAAACCCATCTGGACTCAAGGTGAGGGGAATTAGACTCCGCCTATTGATGGGAGACATGTCAAAGTCACAGTTGTAGGGGAGAGTGTGGGATGGGTTATATTGTTTGGCCATTTAGACGAATTTTCCACACACTTAGTGGCTCGCCATCATGTACAATTTTACCATTCCTGTGGGTCAGGAGCTAGAGCACAGCTTGGCTCAGTCCTCTGCTGAATCTTGTAAGGCTGCAGTCAGGGGTGTCAGCCAGATTGCCTTCCTATCTGGGGTTTGGGATCCTCTTCCAAGCTCATGTGGTTGTTGGCAGAATTCAGTCTCCTCATCTGTGAAGGGATCATGCCAAACATGATAAGAATTAATGGTACAAATAGGGGAAGTTGCTTGGGATACCAAAAAGATCTACACAAGTGGTTTTTATTATCCTCCAACTGGATGGTAAAATTCCCAAGGTCAGGGACACTGTGTTATATTCATTTTGGATGCACCATGGGACCTAGAACAGAACTAAGCACATGGCTGCGTGTCAAGGAAGGCTGGCTGGATGCATTGAAGGATGGATAGACGGACGAGGGATGAAGACTTGAGTTCCAAGGAAATACTGAGAGCCTACCAAGGAATAGGAGGGGGAAGACAGCCAGCATGTCTCTGCGCTATCACAGGCATGAAAGCCGGCCATTAGAATGAAATATAACAAACTTATTTTGTCTCCTTCCTCTTGAAGAGGGTCTGAATGCCTCTGGGGAAAGGTGCAGTACCGTGGTTACAGCAGGGTCTTTGAAGTCAGACAGATTAGAGTTTGAACCCTGGTTCAGCCCTTTTCGAGTTGAGTGACCTTGGGCAAGTTATGGAACCTCTGAGCCTTCAGGTTTCTCAGTGGTGAAATGAGGGTTGTGGAAGGATAGAGACAAGGCATGTGAGATGGCTCACGGGGTCCATGTGGATGCCTGTTGAGCAGCAGCTGGTATTGTGAGGGGCGTGAAGGTATAGGGTGTTCAAGCTCAGGCTCCAGAAGCTGCATTGCCTGGTTCAAAGCCTGGCTGCACCACTTCCTGGCTGTGTGACCTCAGGCAAGTTACATAACCTCTCTGGTCCTCTTTTCCTTGCACGTAAAATGAGGATAATAATTTTACAGCTTTCATAGAATAGCTGTCAAGAATAGTAAGATAGGGCTTCCCTGGTGGCGCAGTGGTTGAGAGTCCGCCTGTCAATGCAGGGGACACGGGTTCGTGCCCCGGTCCGGGAAGATCCCACATGCCGCGGAGCGGCTGGGCCCGTGAGCCATGGCCGCTGAGCCTGTGCGTCCGGAGCCTGTGCTCCACAACGGGAGAGGCCACAACAGTGAGAGGCCTGCGTACCGCAAAAAAAAAAAAAAAACAAAGGAATAGTAAGATAATAAAGTGCTTAGAATAGCACATAGCCGGTGGCAAGCACTCAGTGAATATTAGCTGTTGATGATTTGCTACATCATCTGCTTTTCTTCCTTCTCGTCTTCCTCCTCCTTCTTCTTCTCCGTTTCCTTCTCACTGTGCATTAGTGGGCTCCTTCCTGTTAGGCATCCGAATTCCACGCTGCCTGTATTGCAACAGCCCCTGAGGTGCCTCAGAACCTCCTTGATTCAGTTCAACAGACATTTAGCCTCCGCTCAGCCACTCGAGCCAGAAACCAAGGAACCGGAGCTGACCTCTTCCTCTCCTTCACCCCTCACTTCCAAACCACCACCAAGTCCCATCAGCGCTCCCTCCAGAGTGTGTCTGGAACCTGCCCACAGCTCTCCACCTCCATGATACCACCCAGTCCCAGCCACCATCATCTCACCAGGACTTAACCATTGTCCCTAACTGTTCTCACTCTTGCCTCTATGATCTGCTCTCCACATAGCAGCCAGAGCAGTCATTGTCACTGTCGCTCCCTTACTTAAACCTTCCCGATGGCTTCCTGCTTCACTAGGCAGAAAACCCAAACTCCTTAGCACAGCCCTCAGGGCTCTGCATCCAGCTCCTTCTATCCTTGCCCTCGCTCCTTAACAAGCCAAGCCCCTTCCTGCCTCAGGACCTTTGCATCTGCTGTTCCTTTGGCTCGAAATGACCTCCACACCCTCCACCCCTAGAAAACTCCTCATCCTTCATTCTTCCACTAAATGTAGCATCTGGAGAGAGCACCGCCTCACCATCCCCCACCTAAATTAGGTCCCTTTGTATCTTCTTTGACAGCCTGTTCTGTTCCAAAGTGTGGTAACACCACAATTTGTAGTCAAATATTTGTGTGTTTATGGACTTCTGATCCACCCCCCTCCATGAGATTCTCAATTCTATAAGGCCAGGGAGGAGGGCATTCCTAGCCTGACATATAGTTGGCCCTCAAGAATTATCTATTGAATGAATGAAAGCATTTACAATTTCCTAGGTCCTTTCTGAATAGCTACATCTAATACTCAGCAATTTCTACTGAGAAATGGGCTCAGAGAGGCAGAGAGAAATTTGGCCAAGGTCGCCCAGCTGGTCAGTGGTGGAACCTTCAGGGACAGCCTCAGCCTAGGCCAAGAGCATGCCCCTCCCAGAGCAACCCACACTCAGTGACTGTCTGACATGGGGTATAAGGGTCTAGTCATCTTACTTCAACTCATTGCATCACTGGCGGGCCATCCAAGCTCCAGAGCTCCCCGTGGGACCACTAAGGCTGTCCCCAGGCATGGATCACAACTCAACTTCTCCTCCTGCCCTCTCCCGATTCCTTCCCCCACCCTCCCATCCCCACCATAGGTACTGATCTCAAGGGCGTTCCCTAGCAGAATGTAAATTGGTACAGCCACTATGTAGAACAGTATGGAGGTTCCTTAAAAAACTAAAAATAGAGCTACCATATGACCCTGCAGTCCCACTCCTGGGCATATATCTGGAGAAAAACGTGGTCCAAAAGGATACATGCACCCCAATGTTCACTGAAGCGCTGTTAACAATAGCCATGACATGGAAGCAACCTAAATGTCCATCGACAGAGGAATGGATGAAGAAGATGTGGTATATATATATATATATATATATATATAATGGAATATTACTCAGCCATAAAAAGGAACAAAACTGTGCCATTTGCAGCAACATGGATGGACCTAGAGATTGTCATACTGAGTGAAGTAAGTCAGACAGAGAAAGATAGCTATCATATGATATTGCTCATATGTGGAATCTAAAAAAAAACGGGGGGTACAAATGAACTTATTTACAAAACAGAAGTAGTCACAGATGTAGAAAACAAACTTATGGTTGCCCAGAGGGAAGGGTACGGAGAAGGGATAGTTAGGGAGTTTGGGATTGACATGTACACACTGCTATATTTAAGATGGATAACCAGCAAGGATCTACTACTGTGTAGCACAGAGAACTCTGCTCAGTTTTATGTGGCAGCCTAGATGGGAGGGGAGTTTGGGGGAGAATGGATGTTAATGGATGTTAATGGGCTATACCCCAATATAAAATAAAAAGTTTTTTAAAAAAGGGCATTCCCTAGTAGACAATCCACTTGTTAAACTCCATCTCACAGTCAGCTTTGTGGGACATCCAACCTGTGACATTCAGTCTCCAGACCTTCCTATCACTTACTTAGCTTTTGCACATAGTTAGTGCACTTTTACCAAGGGCACCGCCCACCCCATCCCTTTTTTTCTTTCCTGGAGCAGAACTCATTCCCGAGTCCGCGTTCTCCAACTTGAGTGTGTTGAAGGACTTGTTAAAACACAGATTGCTGAGCCTCACACCCAGAATTTCTGATTCGCTGGGTCTGGGGTGGAGGCTAGGGATGTGAATTTCTGACAAGTTCCGGGTGATGCTGAGGCTGCTGCCTGGGGACTGTGTAGTGAGAACCGCTGGTATAGGGAACCGAGAAGTAGAAATTGTGATGGTCTCATCTTCATTCTAGTCTCTGTAGTCCCTTGCCAAGGTAGCCCCACAAAGTTCCCTTCCAACTGAGAACTTATATTTAATGATGCTTGAATCTTTAAAAAGAAGTCTGGCCTGAGTGGACCCTTGGGCAGGGCAGCCAGGAGACTGAACACAAGTAAGTTGCTCTTTCCCCAAGTTTTCATGCAGCCAGAACCCTGACTTCTATTTCTGTTTTGCATTCAATTCCCCTCCATCCCAGCCCCCAGCCCTCCTGAGCCCCACTTGCTCAGAAAGCCATCTCTCCAGGCACGTGTGCACCAGACGCTCCGGGCAAAGCCACTGACTGTTCTAATCTACACTCCGCGTCCCTTAAGCTGGAAGTCTCCAGAAGAGCAACAAGAGCCAAGAGGTGGGCAGAGGCTCAGGAAACTAACTGAAGAACGACTCCTCTGTGGGGACTTAGTACCTTGCAAAGAAGTGAATCTACTGGCATTTTTTTTAGAGTTTAATAAAAATATATATGCATCATGAGAAAACCACAGCAATAATTTCTTGTACCTTTGTTCCAAGAAGCCCAAAGCACTCCCCATATATTATCATATTCATTATCCTATTTTCTTCACGTTTCTCATTAATTTTCTTCTGAGGTGATATATGAATATGAAATTCTAAGTCACATTAAGGAGACCACGAGCCCAACTCATTCTCCTCGCCCCGGCTCCACCTTTCTCTTCTCCCCTTTCCATCCACCATCCTCACTGCCCCGCTCCTTCTCCAACCCAGGACACGGTAATTCGGTAATTCGGAAGCTGGTAAGCAGCTGATGGGGGCGGTTAGAAGATTGGAGGAGGGCAGGCATCAAAGTGCTGCTTTCCCAGTGGGCTGCTCTCCCAGGCGCCCTCCCCAGGACCACTTGATCAGACCAGGACTCTCATGCCCCTTGGGGAAGAAGCTGCCTTGCAGCCCAACTCCCCCTAATGGGTGTTAAACCTACTCCCTCGCCTTGCATGCAAGAGGGAAAGAATCAGGCTCATTACAGATATTATCATGCAGCACTTCATATTTCAAAGAGCTTTATAATCGCTAATTAGTTATTGCCAGAGAATATGGAAATGGCACCTTGCTGGAATCCCGCAGACTGGAGGCCAGACTTCCGCAGCACTGCCTGGCCTGGCAGGGCCTGCCCAGGGTCTCAGGAAATGGGACCGACTCCAGGGCAGAAGGCACTAGGCTTTTAGTCCTGGCCAGTGTGCTTCTGCACGCATGCTCCCGGGGTCATCAGACTGCATTCTGTCTGCTTAGGAAGAACCCAGAGACCGGCTACTGCTTCAGGTGGTAAAAGAAAACGTGCAGCTGAAAATTAAAACAGCAGTCTGAGCCAGCAGAGGCCAAGAAGCATATGCCCTTCCCACTGTGCTGAGTTCAATTCCCGATCTGATGACTGGAATGGGCCTGGGGTTCACACCCAGCCTATGCCTGCATGCACAGCAATGGTGAGCTCGCTCCAGAAGCCTCCAGAAGATCTCAAGGGCACACAGGTGTTCAGATGAGGGTCGGAAGTGCCCCGTTCCTATTCTTTTTAGCTAAGGAATTGCAACCACAGGGCTTGAATTGGACCACAAGGTCCTCTCCCCCTCCTACCCTGGCCTGTATCTACTCCATCCTGTCTAACTCTGCTTTCAAAAACAATTCTTGGGGCTTCCCTGGTGGCGCAGTGCTTGAGAGTCCGCCTGCCGATGCAGGGGACACGGGTTCATGTCCCGGTCCGGGAAGATCCTACATGCCGCGGAGCGGCTGGGCCCGTGAGCCATGGCCGCTGAGCCTGCATGTCTGGAGCCTGTGCTCCACAACCGGAGAGGCCACAACAGTGAGAGGCCCGCGTACCGCAAAAAAAAAAAAAAGAAAAAAAAAAGAAACAATTCTTGAAGAAGGTTAAGATCTACGGTCTGCAGCCCCCTCCAGAGAAAGGAGGGATGAGGAGCAGCCTCATTCACCCTGGATAACCTCGATCTCATTTGAATTTCAATATAAATCCACTCAGAAGCTGCAGTCAGCAGGGGCCTCAAGGAGGCGGGCCTTGGCCAGGCTGACTCAGCCTTCTTGGAGGGACACTGTCTTGGATGACAGGGGAGGATGGGTGCAGGGAGCACTTTTCTCTAAGACTCCTTCTCTCATCTTTCCTGTAAATGGGGGTGGGGAGGCACTGCCTGAAAGAAAACTCTGAGTCGGGGGCAGCAAAAGCTTTCCTTCTAGCAAATCTTGCCCACACAGGTCAGATCGGGATGGGACAAAGACTCGGGAAGCGCTCTGGTTTCCAGAAATTCTGCTGGGCCCCGGGCATGGGAAGCTCCAGGGTCACTCCAGCTCCCAGGGTATGTTCAGGAATCTGAAACACGGATGTCCCCAGCTTTCTTCTCTTCCTGGCCATGGGACACACAGAGGCCACTCAGTGGGCCTATCATTATATTGACACTTCCCCTAATAACTCCAGTGTGTGTGCCAGAGCAGAGCGACGATGAAGGGATGGAGACGCACGTCTGCTGGGATTAGGCCTCGATCTCTGCCTTCTGGAAGCATGTGTCTACAATACCCAAGACTGCATCTGAGAGAGGTGTTTTGCCACTTGCTGGTGGGTTCCCTATCAGAAACTGTCTGTTCTTAGCACATAACTGCGCTGTGAAAGAGACTGATGTGCCCCTGGACCTAATTTCTCAGCACACCAGCGGGAGAGGAGGCACCTCGCCCTTGCCTGCATTGCAGATGGCAGCCCTTGTAATGAGAACGCAGCGAGGTCCAGCTCGGTTGGCAGGGACAGGGGGGTGGGGGTGAGGCGTTGGACCACACAGAGAGGTTTCCCAAGGCCTTTGGGAACAAGCGCTTATGCAATCTGGGTCCTCCTACAACAAGATAACCGGCCACTCCTGCCTCTCCTTCCTCCCTTAGTTTCATGCTGAGGCAACTGGCTGGGAGGTCCCAGCCAAAGGCTTCCTGCAGAGCTTAAGCTGCTGCTGCACATCCTCTCCACACACTTCCCCACCGCTGAGGTCCCGGAAGCCAAAGGCATCCGCCCTGGTTAGGGGTGGGGAAGTCTGATCTTCAGGATTCCTCCCTCTCCCTCCTCCTACCCAGAACTGCCATGAGGTTTCCCAGTCCCAGCCTTCCTTTCTGGCTTGGGCCCCTTAGGACACTCCAAGCAAACAAAATACAATTCCATTGTAAAGGCAACCCAGAGCCTTGCTTCTCAGCTCTGCAGGCAGCTGGAAGATGGGCCCCACGAAGCTGGGGAGTACACAGCCCTCAGCCACCCAGCTCTCCGGCTCCAGCTTTCAGCTACCTGCATCGCCATGAAAACAGAGTGCCGGACGAGCCTGCAGGAAAAGTCCTTTCCTGATCTGCGCAAATCTACTCTGTTCCCTGTTACAGATACTGCTGGGCGTGCAGGCACACACCCACTCCAGACACGCTCTCTCGTGCACTCAGGCACACTCACTCTCACGCATGTTCTGGTGGTGCCCTCAGCCCTGTGATACCTCCAGCTTTAGATGTGAATCCTATTCCAACTGGGTAACTGTCAGGACTGAGAGTGATGATGGAGGGGAAGGGATGGGACCATTCCCTCTGCCATCCCAATTGCTCCCCCTTTGAGCAGAGGGAATGGTCCCATTCCTGTCCTTAGTTGGGTGCCCCAACTAAGGGCAGGTGGAAATTGAACTTTTGGAAAATCAGAAGAAGAAACGAAGGAGAGGGGGAGCGGGACAGGCGGGAGGAGTGGGCTGTGGGAGACACAGTGGCCCTGCCGAGGGTTGACAAATTGCAGTGGGAGGTGCTTGGAGGCTTAACCTCTCCAAGTCTCAGTTTTCCTACCTCTAAAGCGGGGATAATGACACTTGTCTTTTAGAGGTGCTGGGAGGAGCAGCCTAGAACAGAGGGAAGCCTCAACAAACAGCTGCTATTAACACAGCGCCTAAATGAGAAGGAATCTTGGAGGGTGTCAGTTCTGGGCCCCATTCATAGGGGACCATGTAGGACACATGGTGATGTGCTGCCTTCCTTTATAGCAAAGCCGTGCCCCTCGTGACTCATTCCAGATGTCCAGTCACCCTGGCAACGGTGGGAAGAGTGGCAGGGGTTGTAGGTTACACTGTCACCCACGGGGATGGAGCGCTGGGGAGGGCAGGGTATAAGGTTAAGGCAGTGGTGTGAGGGGGTCCCAGGACAAGCTCCAAGGAGAGAAGAAATGCACAGTTTTTTCCCTGTCCCTGGGGAAATAGTTTTCCGATGGCTTGAGGTTTGGCCAGAACCATCAGTAGGACCAGAGACGCAGGGAGCCACAGGCATGCAGCCCATCCACACAGGGAAAGGGTAGAGAGAAACTCCCAGCTTTGTGGCCACCTTCCTTAGAGAAATGGGACTGCCTCTCTGGCTGCTGTCTTGGGAAAGTGTTTCCAGATCATTCTCTCATCCATTCTCTGAGCCTCTTGACTGAGCACAGGGAGGCTGTCAGTGCTGTCCTTAGGGATCCAGATTCTGGAGGCAGACCTCCTGTGTTTGAATTCTACAACTTACCGGCTGTGTGACTTAATTTCAATATGCTTCCGTTTCCTTAGCTGTAAAATGGGACGACTTAGCACAACGCCAGATACATGGTAAGCGCTCTTTCAATATTGGCTTTAATGATTACACTCGTTGGCCAGCTGCCCAGCATTGGGAACACCTCTTGGGAGAAGGGCGGGTCAACTCGGGCTTTGCTGCTGATGCAAAGGGCGGGGAGCGTGGGGCCCATGCGCGGAGCACCCACCGTCACGGTTTACTTTTAGCTTCTTGCAGCCACGTGGATTCGCAGCGTGCTCCTCGCTTGTCCATTCTCTGGGGGGGGGGGGCGCTGCCTGGCAGCAGGCTGCTCCCCGAGTCACGGTACAGTGATCCCCTCTAGCCGCGCTTTCACTCAGTTCCCCGCCTGCGCCCTCTCTCGACCTAGACTGCCATGCGGAGGCGGATCCAGCTACCGTCTCCAAGTCGGCCCGGGCTGCTCGAAACCCCTGCGTGCCCGGCGAGCCAAGCGCCGGCCCGGACTCAGGGAGGCCCAGGGCCTACCTTCCCGCTCCCCTCCCCCAGCGGGCGGGGGGAGGGCGGGAGCGCCCAGAGCTGAGATGCTGCCTTCAGTGCAGAGTGTGCCTCGCACCCTAGTCTGGATAATCCGTCCTGGGCTGAGACGGACAGACTCTGGCTCATCTAGGGGCAAGGGCTGGGGAGGGGCTGTCGGCCCTCTGGGAGGCAGGGGGGCGGGGAGGGTGTGAAGGAGTGAAGGCGTGGTAAGGAAGGAAGGGAATAGGCAGATGATGGAAAGAAAGGGGAAGGGAGGTGATGGGGGTGGGAATGGGGGGAGGGGAAGAAAAAGGAGGGGGAAATAAGAGAGGGTGGAAAGGAACGGGAAAGGTGATGCGTGAGAGGGAAAGGAGGAGGGGAAAGGGGAGGTGGAAAGGGAAGGGAAAGGAAGGGAGGGATGGCAAGGGAGAGTGGGGGAGGGGAAGGGGGAGGAGAAAGGCAGGCAAAGGGAGGGTGAAGAGGAAGGGGGGAGGGGGAAGGCAAAGCTGGAGGAAAGGGAGTGAAAGGGGAGAAAGGAGGAGGAAACGAAGGTGGGGTAAGGGGTCCAAGAAGGTAAGGAAGGGAGGAGAAGGGGTGACAGGGGAAGGGGAAATGGGACCACGGGATCTAGGAGGAGAGGAAGGAGGATGGGAAAGCTTGGCTCTGCTTCGTGTCTCCTATGACCTCAGTACCCCCGACACCCCCCTGCCCACATTTCCAGGAAGGATTCTGTAAAAAGGAGCCATAGGGAAAGAGGGCTCTTGAGAAAAGCTAGGTGTGTAAGAGCTCTCAAGTGGCCCATACTGACCTTGGACATCTGAGGGGCTGGATACAAAGGTCCTGGCCCACGGCCAGGCCAGACAGGCCCCCCACCCAGGGAAAGTCAGTGAGTCCAAGTTCAAATCCCTCTTCTGTCTAGGAGGTGCACTGAGCATATGACCTTGGAAGAAGGTGGCAACTTGCCCTGAGCACTAGTTATCGTATTTATAAAATGGGGGTGATTTAAATGCCTGCTTTACAGGGATGTTAAATTAGGTTAAACAAACAAAGAAAATGGAAAGGCCTTGATCTCAGTGGTCATGACCTAGCATTTCATTTGGTGCTTGTAGAGATGCACATTGGTGCCTGACCTGGGCTGGCACACCCATCCCCCAACTGCTGTGTGTTGGCTGACCCCTTCTCAGATGGGAGCCCCCTTGCCCCCAAATGCCTGGGAGATTACCACCTCTGCCCCCTGGGGCTACTGGCAGCCCATGCCTCTCTAAGCAGGGGCTGGAAGTGATACAAACCCACCCCCTTGCCTCAAGGTGGGCAACTCCAGAGCTCCCCAAGGGATCAGGCTAAGTCAAGACTTATCTGAACCCACATCCGTTCAGCTTTCCCCTGCCCCATCCTGCTTCCCTCACTCCCTCGCAGGCTTCTCCTGAGAACCCTCTTCCGACAAGCCACTCACACCTCAATCCCTATCTCAGGCTCTGCTTGCTTCTAGGGAACCCCACTTAAGACAGCACCTTCCTGAGGACTAGTTGTCAATGTGCTGGGACCAAAAATGGGCCCAACATTGGCGACAGGGTCCCCTGGAGATAGAAGGGCCCCACACAGCCCTGCTCTTACCCAAAGCGGCCACATCAGGTCAGCTCTGTGAACCTCTGGCAGGTTCCAGGCTGCCCTGGGCTGGTCTCACCTGTCCTGGGAAAATTGGAAAAGGAAGCTGGGTGGGATTCAAATGACTTAAAGTAAAAACAAGCTGGGAGGGGTATCCCGCAAGGCTATGGTTTCCTGGGACACCAGGCAACGGGACACCAGCCCTTGCAAACAGGGCTGACACAGTACCTCAAATATTCCAAACTGGCTGCTGAGGAGCCTGCAGGTGGGGAGGCTGGTGGAAGGGGAGGCTGTTGATCTTGGGGGCTTGTGGAGCTGGGGGAGTTTGGGAGTGATTTAAAGGATGAGAAGGAGTCAGGGCACACTTGCATGGGGGAGGTGCCCACAAAGCTTCCATTCTGTGTGCAATTAGTCTAGGGATGCCCTCATTTGCATAAGGTTCATTAATTTGCATAAAATTGCTTGAGGCCCTAACCACCGGTACAGAAAATAAAATAACATGAATCAATTAGCGGGACTGACTGCAATTGGAGCAAGCCTGGTGTTAGGGAATCCTCCTAACTCAGGAGCACTGGGTGGGCAGGAAGGCTGCTGGAAGGCGACCCCTCCAGACCAGCTCAGCTGCCCCAGGGAGGAAAGCTCTGCCCTCGGCCTGCCCCGGGGAGGGATGGGGCCATTTCCAAAAGTAGAGACTAGCAGTTGGGCACAGTCGGTATGAAGTCAGGGCCTGAGCAGATGCGGGCAGCAGACCCCAGCTAGTGGAGGAGGCGTGAGAGGACCACACGGATGAAAGGATGTGAAGAGACAGGTCTGGTGTGGGAAAGGAGGGATGCTCATCATCTCAGCCCCCATGTTTATCGAGGGCCTTTTCTGCCTCTGGCCTGAGCTGCACATAGTCTCATTTGGTTCTCATAACAATCACAGGAAACTGGTACAATTACCCCACTGTAGAGATTCAAAAACATAAGTCTGGAGGGGTTACAGATTTGCAGCAGCAAATGGCAAACCTGGGCCTGCCCAGCTCCAGAGGCCCATAACAAGCTCCCAGTGAGAACAGCGCCTGGCAGCCGGCAAGAGAGCAATAAATATTTGTTGAATAAATGACTGATGTATGTGGGGATGAGCTTTGAGGGGAGGTGAAAGTCAAACCGAGGATGCTGTGTGGCAGTTCTTAAGGGAAAACAGGTTAAAAGTGAACCACGGGATGCAATTTCCTCAAAAAAAAAAAAAAATCAAGCCCTATCAATCATCTTGGGAGTCTGGGAGGATGCAGCTAAATCACATTTCTCCCGTCATCATTTCCATAAGCTGGCCTTTTGGTTCCTCTTTGGCATCACCCCATCTTATGCTCTCTGCGTGCCCATTTTCTCAGCCGTGCCTGGCACTCCCTGACATGCTGCGCTTTCAATTCTGGTCTGGAACCTCGGTGAGAGAGCCGAAGCCATAGCTAACAACAGCTAAGAAGCTGAGGTCATGGAGCCCAAGCCCATTTTCCACTGCTAAAACTACATGGGCTCTTATCTTTCATTCCCATCCACGAGTAAGCCTTCGCTGATGAATCACCAATTTCTCTCTCCATCTTTCCCTTTCTCTCTTGCACTGACTCTGCTGCTTTATAAGAACTCTCAGGGATTTTTTTTTTTTTTTGTGCCTCTGCTCTCTCTCTGAACCTCTTCGTCTCCCAGAGCCACTGTTAATGAATCAAATTGCCCTTCGACTTGAATTACGGGGAAAGCAGCCTCACCCACTACTCGTAGTAGATGGGGTGACTGCCCCCAGATCCACACTGGCCTCATTGCAATGGCTCAGAGCGGATGTTTATTTTTGAATCTTGCATCCTTTATCTGAGAAAATTGACTACCGATGGGAAACAATTACCTACCACTTACCCCACAGGGCTTATGGGAGCAGATGGCACGTGTGATGGAGAAGCAGCACAGTGCGTTAATGTCATCAGCAACCATCACAGCCATAATGAGCCCACATCACGGGGACTGGGAACCAGAGAGAGGAGAGAGTAACAGCTGGGCACTTCAGCCAGATGTGGTTGCAACCACCCAAATGGCTTGTTCCAGTTTCACTTAATGGGCAGAGAGCGATGTGAAACTACGAGGGGACCCACAGAAAACAGCCCCTGCTTTCAACCCTGCCCATTATCAGGAAGCCACTCTGCAGGGAGCATGTGGCAATTCATTGTTTACCTGGGCCCACTGGACTGCTTGCTCTGACTGAACAAAGCGTGTGTGTGTGTGTGTGTGTGTGTGTGTGTGTGTGTGTGTGTCTGTGTGGGTGGGTGTGTCTGTGATCACACAGTGCCTCTGCTAATTCTGCCCAGAAGGAAATGCAGGAGACCGTCCTAGTAAGGTCTATAAAGCTAGGAGTGACGTTCAAAGATAATACACAGTGCATGTGAGAAAGACCTGCAGGACACTTCATGATTTGCTGAATTTGGACGCTGTGATATCAGGGACTGTAAAGACAGAACGACAGGTCAATTTCTTAGCTATAGAAAGGACAAGGATGAGGACCAATGATCCAGCCAGAGTCCCCGACACTTCAGAGGGGTTTAGGCAGAAAAGGAAAAATCCCCCCACTGCAGAGTCTCCCCGACCCCTGCCCAGCTTGCTTCACAACCATGACTTTGCTCCCCACTCCCACTCTCCCACCACCTTTGCTCTGGGTTTTCTCAAAGCTCGGAGCAGCTCAAGGATGCTTTCGGATTCTTTCTTCTCCTTCCCAGCTAAACCCTGAAGTGGGTTCTACACCAACAGCATGAACATGTAGGATCTTAGCACGTACTCTGGTTGCTAATGTTTGGGGGACAGGTTCGTCTTACTAGTCGTAACAAGTGAGAAGGTTTTTGCTGGCTGGCACCTGGCTGCAGGCAATGGATGAGCTCTTGAAGATGCACAGCCAGATTCAACAGAACTCAGTGACTCCCCCCAGATTGTACCATTTTGAGAAGCATCAATATTTACAGTGATTATTTAACACTAAAATCATAGAATGCAAAAGTGGGAAGTAAACACAGAGAAGGGATCTTGCACAATCCCCTCATTTGGCAGAGAAGGAAACTGAGGACCAGAGTGGGGTGAATGACTTACCCAAGGTCACACAGCTTACGACTGCCTGGCTCCACTAGATAATCTAGGTCCACAGACTCTTAAACTGATACATTTTCTACTCCATGATGCATTTTATCTGGTTACTATCTGTCCTTACTCCTTGTCACAACATAGAGTTTTTGGTTAACTGTTTTGTGTAAACAAGGCTGATGTTTATCAATATAAAGCCTAAGCATTTCATGTTTTAGTTCATCTTCACTTCCACTTTTTTTAGTTGCTGTGAATGCTGCTGAACTCTTCAACCACTCCAGTGAAAGTGCTCTTTGCAACTATGTATCTGTTGCTACATTAGAAGGATTACCAAACTGCATTTTACTTACCGCCTTGGCAGCATTTGACACTGCCAACCCCATCTCCTTCCCAGAATGCTCTGGCTCAGTGCTGCTCAAACAGCAACTTTTGTGGACCCATGCCAGAAGGCAAACTGCTGCTGGTCTGCAACGAGATAAGTACAGAAACTAAGAATAATCAAAACTTTTATAGCAATTCGACAATAATTTTTGTTTTCTGAATCTAATAATAAAAATGGAGTTTGTATTTTGAGTGTCTGTTAATTTTGTGTTAATCCATTTTTCTTGCATCTGATTACAAAAATATTGCCTGTGGCATACTGGAGGGGAAAAAGCCTAGTCCTTCTCCAAAGATAATAGAAGAAGCACTGCTATAGGCCTTTATTTTTTCTGAATCTGGCTCTCCTGGCTTCCCTCCCACTCCACGCCTCTCGAACATTTGCATGTTGCCTGCATCTCTCCCACCCCAAAGATTTGCCCTTTCCTGATGAAATCCTGTGCATCTATCAGATCTCAGCAGAGAGGCCACCCCTCCAGGAAGCCTCTCCTCTGCGCTGCTGTAGAACCTTGTACTGTCCATACAATCCACACAACAGGACAGGTCAAGACTCCGTTGCAGTTGCAAAACATCATTGTTTCCCCAGCCCCTAGCCCAGCTCCCAGTATGCAATCGACTTTTGTGGTAGGAATGAGTTTCAAGGGAGGTGGCCTTGGGAGCACACCTTTCACCAAGTTAGAAGGCATTTTCTGTCCACTCACTTCCCCCTTTTTTCTTCGTCTTCCTTAACTCTTGCAGTAGGCATCCTGATAGTCAAATTCTAATGGTGAACTAACAAGTGGTACAGTCCCTTCTGAGGTTCAAGTTAAAGTCAGAAAACCCCAGGTTGCAAACCATCCTATATATTATATGATTTCCCTTTTGGGGCGAGGGGGAAGGGAAAGCATGGAGTTTCATCCAGAGAACTCAGCCCCACCAGCTGAGTGCATCCTGGGACTCTACCAGCCTCTGTGGAGGAAATTGCCTCACCTTGATTTAAGCATAGATGGGGAGCTTGGATTTAAGTCCTGGCCAGGTAGAGTGTTACCCACAGAGTGGAATGCCACACCTTTCTCTGTCCTGTGCCTCAGTGGCCTGTAGTGTGAACGAATGGCGGCCAGGGTGACCCTCGGGGCTAAGTTGAAGGGGAGACTAATTAGTCATCCTATAGCACACTGAAAATAGAAATGTCAAGTGTTACTATTAATAGTCATGTTTCCTCTGCTCTGGTTTCCAAGGTCCCTTATTCTTTCATTCCAGAACCTCTGGAAAGTAACGAGAAACGTGATTTGGAGGGAAAAGAGAGCTGTAACTGTAGTGTACCTCAGTATGACTGGAAAAATAAAATGCAGATAAATATGTTGCCTTTCTAGAGTGACCCTGAAGACTGAAATTCTAAGAAAAATGTTCACTGCTTTAATACATAAAAATGTAAAAACTTCAGCATTGTGAAAACTATAAAAAGCCATAAACCATGAAAGGACAAATGAAAAACTGGGAAAAATGTTTTACATAGATGGCAACTGAAAGAAGAGGACCCTTAATATGTAAAGTGCTCTTACGATCAATAAGAAAGTGAGGAATATCCAAATAGAAAAATGGGCAAAAGGCATAAGTAGGTAATCCAGAAAAGAAGAAATACCAGTTGACTACATATGTAAAGATGTGCTGTTTTATTTGGCATCTCTTTGATTACCAGTGAGGCTGAATGAATATAATTCTTCATTTATCAGATTGGCAAAGATAAAACGTATAGGTCATCACCAGGCCAAGTGAACGGGAATGGGTATTTACATTTGCCACTAATGGGACTGTAAATAGGCACAGTCTTTCTGGAGAGCAATGTGGCAATGAATAACAGAAGCCTTGTCCTTTGAGTTACAGATTCCACCTCTAGGAATGAATCCTAAGGAATAATCAAACAAGTACACAAAGATGGGTACGATAAGATTGGTTACCTCAGAGAGGTTTATAGTAGCGAAACTGGAAGCTATCTAAATGTGTATCAGTGACTGATTGGTTAAGCATACAGTTGAATACTATGTGGTCACTTTAAAAAGATCAATAGCTTTATACCTATTGATATGGAAAGGTATCCATGACATGTAGGTGTCACTAAAGGAAACAGAGAAAGTTGGAGACTGGAGGTGTAGAATGATTTGTTTCTTTTGAGCATTTTTTAAAGTGTGCGCGTGTAGAAAAACGTCTCAGTAAAAGTGCTCTAAAATCATACTTTTTGAAGGATGAGGTTACAGGTGATTTTTACTTTCTTCTTTTATACTTCTCCATAACTTATTGACTTTTTACAATGAAAATTTATAGTTATCTCCATTGAAAAATATGTTTTAGGAGCACTCGGTCTGGTTATTCTGGCAGTTTTACGGAGGTGGGAGAAGCAACAAATAAAGACGTAAGTACGTAAATAAAAATAAGGAAGTAAAATTTGATTGTTCCTCTCTGGAAGTATTATTTCATTACTCATTTTGGGATGCACTCACATGGAAGCTTCCCTACCCCCAGCAGCCCCATCTTTTTCTTTTGAAAATATCCTGGAATATTCTATTACATGAGTTGCTCCTGAAATCATTCTTGGGTATAATACTTGTATTTTTAATTTTTAAAATCTCTAATAAAAGATAATTGCTAATAAACTCTGCTAAAAAGCATCTCTCCCCAGGGACATATATTATGATCTCAATCCTCTGAGTGAAGCTGTGCAAAGAGGTCCCACTGGGCCAACTCCACTGGGATCACTGTCCCCAGGTGTGCAGGGCACCCTTGCCCTTCGCTGGGAGCCAGCAGCCCTGCTAGTGCCTCTGAGTGATCTTCCCACGTATTAGCTTCTCGTTCCATTCTTATAGGACCAAATGGGGGCCCGTCCTCATGTTTAGACATGTAACCTGGGATGCTAAAGTGTCTTCTGTTAGTAAGTCTTATGTCGTCTTAGTATGAGGACAGGAATATGAACGGCGTACCAATCTTTCACTGAGAAGATATTTGCTAGAGAAATAATACAGAAGAATCACACTCCTCTCAGCTGTATTATATATCATAAAGCAGATATATTAATACATACATTACACCATATATATATACATTTTTAGTTTGAACCATATAAAATTTCTTATAGTCAACTCTTTTTGACCTATAGAAATGGCAATTTCATATGGTTCAACCTTACATATTATTCTTCTATTGGTAGTATCTGGACAGTTTTACACAATTAGAAGAATTAAATATAAACTAATACTACAATGTCGTTGTTGCTTTTGTAGCGCAATAAAAATCTCTTTCCAGGGAAGCAGAAAAGTGACCGTTTTAAGTGGATTTCCCTATGACCAAAGTATACCTATGTGTGTATGCATGTGTGCGCGTCCTTAGAAACGAAATAGAAAACAGCCCGTATGTTAAAAAAAAAATTAGTCTTAATCTAACTTTCTCCCGTGCTCCATCTAATAACTGCTTTGTTGAAGTTGCTTTTTGAGTCTGTTTCTATTTTTCAGAACTTTTATCTTTAAAAAAAAAGGAAAAAAATATCTTCCCAGGTGATACTACTACATTGCTGTTCATTTTTCACATTACAGCTCCACTCATCCCCCTGAGAGACCATGCTGTCCTTTGACAGCTGGCCAGAGATGTTAAACAACTTGCCCAACGTCACACAGCTAATTAGAGCAGAGCTGGGACTAGAACCCTGGGCTTTTGGGCTTTTCCACCCTGCAGAGGGAGTAAGGGCTGTTATCATCAGCTCCCCTCTTGAAGGAGGATCGGCTAAGTTAAATAGCCAGGCTGGGAACCAAGAGCCTGGAAGGTCTGAGGGAAAAGATCATCAGTTGACAAATTATAGTGATCATTATTAATGTTATTATTCATACGCTATGTCTGCGGCAGAAAACAAAGGTTTATTTTAAATGCACATAATAATTTGAGTTTGCTCCAACATTTATTTTCTGTCTAAATTATTTTTTAACTGATATGAATGCAAAGACTTCTGAGGACAAAAAGCAAGGCTTTTTAAAAAATCCATAACCTTAAAATTAAGACCACATTTATTCACACTGCTGCTCGCGGCCCAGAACTTTCTCCCTTTTAACCCTTCAGTGACATCAGCAAGCCACGTTTCCACCTCATCTTGGCCCAATTTTTCTTTTTGCCTGTAGCAACTGCATTGGAAGACCAAAGTATAATGCATTTCACAGTAAGAATCCTAATGGGATTTTTAGTAAACGGGCCCTACCAGCCCACTTCCCCAGTGAAAACATGCCTCTAATTGATCTCTATGTAGAAACAGCAGCTGGTGATCAGAACCACTGTGCTCTGGTGGGTAATTATTTTATCAGGACAAGCACTTCCGTCATGATAAGAGAGAAACAGCAGGACCTGGGGAGAGGCACACAGAGAGGGCCAAACAGACAGACAGACACAGATAAGACCCAGCAAAAACCTGCCTGCAGAACCCACGGCCACGCAACCTTAAATGGAAAGTTTCTGATAACCCATGATGGATTGCAGCCAGGTGGACGCGGGGAGGGGCTTGGGAAGCCACCGGGAGTGCGGAAAGTCAGGAGAGGCCGACTCCCTGCAGCACCTGCGCTGGCCCGGAGCTCTGTTAGGGGGCGCTGTGGTGCCGCAAGTGCCGATTCCCCACCCTCCAGAACCCGCAGCTTCCTCCGGCCCGCCTGCCGTGGTTGAAACCCCCGTAGCTCTTTTGGCAAAGAGTAGGTGTGTCCTGGCCAGGTTCCAGTTTGGGTAATTACAGCCTGTCAACCTAAATTCCCCCCAGGATTGCAGTTAAATATGGTACCCGTCTTCACAATTAAAATTTTGCTCTAATAGGACACTCGATTGTCATGTTACGTGACAGTTAAATAGCGGCTGCATCGTACCCCAGAGGTAGCTGCACTTTTGTAGTGACTACAAAGATTTCTCTGGGTGCAATAAATGACCTGTATGGACAGAATCGGGGGGCCCTTTCTGCTAAATGAGAGTTGGTAACTATAGGATTTTGCTCATTATTCAAAATTTTTTCCCTCTCTTTCAGGGAGAAAATATGGGCAACACTTACTACTCCGATATCGTTTCCAGTTCTTTCTCCTGGAAATAAAAATCAGGATGCCAGGTCGCTGCAGGACAGGGGAGGCCTCCAACTACCCTTCCAGCCCCAGGTCCCCTCCATTCCTTCGTCTCAACATCACAGGATCCTTGCCTTTCTCTAAAGGTGCCATGGACTCCTCCTCCCTTGCCCGTGTCCCTGGTTATCGCACGGTCTGGAACATCTTTCTTTTGTTTTCTGCTTACAGAGACCTTTTATCCTGCCAAGATCCAGCTTAAATGCCACCTCCTTCATGACGCCATCCTCCACCTTCTCCTCCAATTAAGTGTTTCTCCTCTTATAGCCCCCATTCGATATTCCTAGTACCCTCACTCAGCACTTACTCCAATTTGTCGTGTATTTTAGTAAGTTGTTTACATATCGGGCACATGCACTGAACTATGAGCTCCTTGAGGGCAGGGGCCTTAGTTACTTTTCCTTATACCCCACCACAATGCTTAACAAATATTTTTGATGGAGAGAAAGAAGGTATCCTCTCTTCCTTTTCCAAGAGCATAAGTAAGAATATCTACTATTTACTATAGGCTGATCATTGTTCTAAGCATTTTACCTGTACTAATTCATTCAGCCCTCACCATCTCATAAAGTATCATCGGCATTGTCTCATTCCTATAGATTAAAATACTGAGGCCCAGAGAGGTTAGATAATTTGCCTAAGGCCACACAGCCAATAAGAAGTGGTGCTAAGAATGAATCCCTTGGGGCTTACCCCCGCCCCACCCCAGAACCTCATACCTTTACACTGCTGGATAGTACAGGTTTTTAATTAAACATATCAGCATCCCCACCATCTTCAAAATTTTAAATCAATCCAGGTCTGCGAAAGCACAACTCATTTTCTAAAGGGGTGAGCATGAGGTGGGAGCAGTTGAGACAGAATGCACCTGTCTCCATTCCGCTTAGGCTATCCGAAATAACAAGTGGGCTGCTTTCCGAAATCCGCATGCTTGTTTGTCAGTTTCCATCCTTGGGCAATTATTTCACACTGAAAATGAGAAGGTGATAATCTAAAGTATTCGCAGCCCGTCTTGCCTACAGAGGTGTGAGCAAAGAGGAAGATCGCATGTTGTGATTAGAGAGAGAAGAAACAAACCCTAGTGATTGCAGTACGTGAGGAAGGGGTCAGCCTCATTATTCTAAAGCATAGTTTTCTGAACCCACAGAAATATTTTATTCCAACAAGTTAATTCCTTTAAGTGGTGAGCGCTGAGCATGGCAGACACGATTATCTTTCTTAGGTTTCTGGCCGCTTTCTCCCCACCCAGCTGGGGGAAGGATTTCTGCAGCTCACCTCGTGCAATTAGAAACAGCCCCACAGGGCAGAGGTGCAGCCTGCGTTCTGAGATACTCTTCTGCTGCTGAAATAAAAACAGCCTTTGAGAATATTCTCCTGCCAAAATCATTTTAGCATTTCACTGTCACACAGCAGGAGGCAGAGAGAGGGAGGGAGGGAGGGAGGGAGAGAGGGAGAGAGAGCATCCTTTCCGCGCAAACCCAAGCAAGACCTCATGAGTCTTTCCCGTGTACAAGGAAATTAATTAATTTCCTTTTTTATTTTTCAAAAAGGGGGCCATAAAAACATAGTTCAAGATGTTACGTTTTCATAAGGAAGAAGTCTCCATTGGAAGTGAGTACCTCTTTTAAGACAAGGTTGTAATTAGATTGCCCGTGGTGATGATGAATGGGGAGGGTGAAGGGTCCTCGGCTTCTTTCTGGGGGCAGAAACATCCTCGAAGGCAGAGGCGAGGGCTGCCTCGGGCGGCCACACTGGTGCCAGCGCCAAAGACTGTTCTCTCCCAAGAAGCTCAAAGAAGAAAGGCTGTTTCTAAACCGAGGAAGAATAACAGGAATAACAGCAGAAAAGGCAATTGAGAGGGTGAGCCGAGGTGTTCGTGGCTCCCCAGTGCTTTCTGCACAATCTCTTTCAACCTGGGTAGATTTTCTCTCTTGCAGTTGCTGGGAAGAATGGAGAACTTGGTTTCTGCTGCCCCTGCCTTTATGAATGCCTTTTTGTTTCTGTTGTTTCTACATGCCTGTTAGGGACTAGACTGTGCCCCCTCCCCCCAGATTGATATGTTGAAGCCCTAACCCCCAGGACTTTAGAATGTGACTGCATTTGGAGCCGCTACATAAATGATTAAGTTAAAATAAGGCCCTTAGGGTGGGCCTTAATCCCATCTGACGGGTGTCCATATAAGAGGAAATTTGAACACGCAAAGAGACCCCAGGAGTGTGCAAAGACAGAGCAAATACCATGTGGGGACACAGTGAGAAGGCGGCCGTCTGCAGGCTAGAGAGAGAGGTCTCGGGAGAAACCAACCCTGCTGACACCCTGATCTTGGACTTCTAACCTCCAGGACTGTGACAAAAGAAATTTCTGTTGTTTAAACCACCCAGTCTGTGGTACTCTGTTACGACAGCCCGAGGAAACTGATACCCAAGTATTTTTCACAATATGGCCCATGGACCACTTTCATCAGAAAGTGATGAGTGGATTAAAATTTAGATGCCTGGGCCCCATTCAGACCTACTTAATCAAATCTCTAGGGCTCAGGAATCCGTAGTCTGTCTCAAGCACCCCAGGCCATCCCAGTGCACACTCAAGTTGGGAAATCCCTGCAGCTGGAATTTGCGGAGAGAAAGGATCACCTTGGTGGTGATCTGAAGGGGGCTGCCCGAAGGCCACACTGCCTAACTCCCCCCAGCCCCCTTAGAAAGGCGTGCTTTGCAGTTAAACATCGCCCTCTCCCTGGTGGATCTCTTTTCAGCCCAAATAGCTCCTGGATGGGGGTGACAAATTAAGTCAATAACCTTTGAGTATGAATTCATTTATCAGCTGAATTCCTGTGGGATTGGAAGGATGCCAAACCTAAGAAAAACCGGAGAGCGGGAAGAAGTAGGGGGGGTGTTGAGAAATGTCAGCATGGTCCACACAGGGGAAAAAGCGCCACCTTGACAACGTGGCTCCAGGCTGCCCCACCACCCACCCACCGGGGACAAGGCAGTCCTAGAGACGGGCAGCAGCGAGCTCACAGGGCACTGCTCTCCCACAGGAAGGTGGGCAGAGCGATGGTGGCGGGGCCTTTGGGAAAAGACAGCTGCCTCCTGGCTGCCTCCTGTTTTCTTTTTTGCTGCTTGGAAGCTGAGGGCAAAGCCAGGCCTGCTTCCCTCTCTCTCTAGGAGTGAGGTGGGCAGGGGCCGTGGGGGATTGGGACCAGGAGTGCATATAAGCAGGAGCGGGACGCAAAATATAGAACAAGCCGTATGGCTTAGACACGGACCTGTCAGAACAGAAGGCAGCCAGGGGAGGTTGGAGCAGGATCCTGACCAAGCCCTTTGTTTCAGGAGTTAACCTTTCAGAGGCCCCTGGCCCTGTGCTTTGCCCAGCACTCACAGCGCAGGCCTGAATAAGTGGGAGGGTCCGAGGAGGTGGCTCTTTAGTCTGGTTTTGTATTCCTGTGGCTCTCATTGTTATTTCTTTGAGAGGAAGGAGGAGGCATCCTCCCTGCCAGGAGCCTGGCTTAATTCACTTTGGATTTGAGCTCAGTGTGGTCCAGGCCAACACAATTCACATGTGGTTGCGGCGCGCCTGTATCCTCCGTTTCCTGAGTCTTCCAGCAAGTTCTAACGGGCTAGAAGCACCAGTCAGGGGGCCGGGGCCAGTCTCTGACGGCTGACAAGTGGCTGCCTTAGAGAGGGCTGCCAGGGGGCCGAGGCACTCACGGCCATCTCAGAAGCCACGGCACTGGGCTTGATAATGAGCTGGAACCCAGAGCCCTATGCAGGGCTGGGTGGACGCCTCCCCCCAAACCAGAGCATCAGGGCACATTGCAGCCCGTTAGGTGCTCAGCATCGAGAAATGCTCTTTCTGGCTCCCCGATTTCTATGGAGAAGGGTGAATCTGAGGTGAAATAGCAAAACAGACACTGGCCCAGGATTCCAAACTCGATTCCTTGAAGCAGCAGGTGGCTGGAGGAGGGCGAGGATCAGCGTGGCTAGGACACTCGCTGGTGCCACTGTTCTTTCTCAAGACAGTGCTTCTTGCGCCAGCAGACAGTGTTGGTGTCCCACCCTGATCCCCTTGGATCCCTTTTGACCCTTTGTGTGAGCACCCTGCTCGCTTACTGTGATTTCTTTCTTTTTTTTTTTTTTTTTTGCGGTACACGGGCCTCTCACTGTTGTGGCCTCTCCCGTCGCGGAGCACAGGCTCCGGACGCGCAGGCTCAGCGGCCATGGCTCACGGGCCCAGCCGCTCTGCGGCATGTGGGATCTTCCCGGACCGGGGCACGAACCCGTGTCCCCTGCCTCGGCAGGCGGACTCTCAACCACTGCGCCACCAGGGAAGCCCCGTGCTTTTACTTCTAACACCCAGCACCCACGCTGTGCTTTAGGAGGACGGTCCTCAGACTAGGAGACGAGAGCCACTTTGCACACCTGTGCAGGTAGCTGGACGTGCCTCGAGTTGCCCTACCCCCTTGATGGCTCTTGGACTGATGAGGGCAGGAGTGTGGAAGCCCAGCTCGCTTAGACTGGGAGGCACGGCTCCCGTGAAGAGCTGCCACGTGGGTGAGGCCAGGAGGGGACTTGCTTGAGTGCCTTCCCTGCTTGGTTCCTTCCCTTCTCTTTTCTTTTTCCTCCTTCCCCTTCTCCCTTGCGGGTCTCCCCCGGAAGCATTTCCTTACTAAACCACTTGCACACAAATCCTCATCTCATGGTTTCCTTCTGGGAGACAACAACCTAGGTTATGCATAAGAAATTCTGAATTTTCCTCCCATTAATATCTCACAACCAACGGAAATGCTCTGTTCCCCTTCCTCTTGCTCTCTCACTCCAGCTCCCTTCCCCACCAACCAGCTCCTCCTCTAGACCCCATTGCTGTTAGAGGGACCCGGCATTCTCTTCATCACCAAGTTCAGAAATGCAGGTGCCTTGCATTGTCTCTCATGCCCAGTCCCTCTCCCTGCCAAACCCTACCCCAGCTCAGGCCCCCTTCCCTCACCTCCTCGCCTGAGATGATCAGCCCTCAGTACTACGTGTCCACCTCCCGCCTCCCACTGTTCCAGAACATCTAGCACACTGCTAGCAAATGGACCCTGCTGAAGCCCAGGTTTAATCTCTCCATCACTCCCCAGGCCCCCAAGTCTTCAGACACTTCCCAGTCTTTGCCAAAGCAAGTGCACCTTCCTTGTCTGGCAGGCACGGCCCTCGCCAACCTGCCTCCAGCCTGCATCTCCAAATTCCTAACAGGATGGAGATGGGAAGCCACTGCCCCCTCCTCCCACTCAGAACATTCACCCCAAATGGGCTGTTTTAATATGTTGAGATCACCGCTGTGCTTAAGATCATGATGCACAGACAACAGACGAAGGAAACACATTGAACAGGGTGTCAGAGAGTTTCTGGGGCTATTTGTATGGTGTTTCTTGCCGACTTAAAAATTTGGCCTCACTTTTCCTTACAGGTATCTTAGGGGGGCCATAGAAAGTTTTTGGATTCTCTCTCATAACACCTATTTAATTGAGTCTTTACCTAATCAGGCCTAGGTCCGGGCTTAAGGCCTTCAGGCTCCCCACTGTGCCAGGCAGCTGACACCCATCCGTGGCTTGCAGGTAGGTCAGGACATGAGGCCTGCTTGCCCTGGCATTTTCTTCTCCCAGGTCCCCTGGTCCCCCAGGTTTCTGACCTTGGGTTTAACTTCCCTCCGTAGGTCTTCAGTGTGCCACTCCAACCGGGCATAGGGCACGGATCTACTTTTCCACTGGTTCTCTATGAGAACCTGAGTTCTCCCTGTAGCAAGGCTGTCTTTGGCTCAGCCAAGCTCTGGGAACCTTTCCCTGGTCAACCTGTCATCGGTTTGTCCCCTCCCTGTGCCCTCTGCCGTTTATAAACCCCTTGAGCGTGGTCAATACTCCCTCACGCTGCTCAGATCCTCGTTCAAGGGCGGACTTGCTGTCCAGCCCCGCACACAGCCTCCAGGCGTCAGCCCTTCACGGTCTGCCCGAGCTGCCTCACCCAGGGTCATGGCCTTTCCAGGGTGGCCCTCCTCTGGTGAGTGGGTGAGGCAGGGATATGAAGGTCTTGCCATTTCGGTCCAACGTGGGGCACCCTTAGGGACAACACTCGATCCAGAGCTCCCTGCTGGGCTGGCTGAGGTTTTTTTCAAGCCTGCATCACATTTCCAGTTCTTCCTCTGTACAGTCTTGTTTTCAACTCCTCCTTTTCATAGGTGTTGATCCCCAACAGATACCTCATACCCCAGACTCTGCCTTAGCGTCCATTTCTAGGGAGCACAACCGGCTACTCTGGGATAAGGGGCCACGGCTGTGTCTCTCTGCGTCCCCCCCCCCCCGCCAGCATAGACCTGCAGGGCTGGCTCTTAGGAGGCACTCAGCAAACGTGTGCCGCCTTAAGTCTAACTGCTACTAGGAATAGCTAACTTTTAAGGAGTAGGTCCATGTGCCTGGCACCAAAGGAAGAAGGCTGAGCATTTCACATGAATATTTCCTTTAGTCCTCAGACAACCCCACAAGGAAAGCACCAGGATTATTCCCATTTTGCAGATGAGGAAACCGAGGCACAGAGAGTTAATAAGCAAGGGCGTGAGAATGTGAGCCTGAGCCCCTCACCACCCTGCTGGAGCAAAGCACTGGACACAGCTGACAGCTGATGGCTCACAGTGAAGAGGAACCGTATGGTGACACAAGGCAGCGTCAGAAAGCCAGAGGAGAACTGACACAACATCGGAGGGCAAGCACCCAGGTGGGGCCGGCAGGCTCAGAAACTTTCCTAGCCTGTGTTATCTGGGACAGCCCTCTCTGTTTGCCTCTCTTACAATCAGTGCATCATAGGCTGCCTGAACCAGCAATACACATAGCCTAACCTCCCCGTGGTGCAAAACAGAGGGAAGCCCAGAGAGGTTAAGGAACTTCCCCAAGGTCGCAGAGCTGGCTGGTGTCTAGCTCTCTAGACCAGCAGGAGTTCCCAGCCCATCCCCTTCCCCTTCCCTCCATGACACAACCTTAAGGCAGGAATGGCATCCCCTACTTGGCTGGACCAACTTTGGAATCAGGAGTCTGCTGCCCTCCTAGGCATACCCTCCTTGTTCATTCAGCCCCATCAGTATTCTGAGCACCTCTGGAATATAAGGGGATTGAAAGAGGGTAGTTGTAAGAGTGATGCAACAACGCTACCTCATTGTTATTGCCACCTTGCCCAAGTTCTATTATTAAATTTCTCACTTCCCCTTAACATTAAAACATAACAGCACGATGGCAAGTGGTTAAGTGCCATGAAATCAAACAAGCCTTGGTGTGAAACCCGCCTTACCTCTTTCTAACAGTGTGACCTTGAGAAATTTACTGAAACTCTTTGAGCCTCAGTTCCTTCCTCTATGCAGTGAGGGAAATAATGCCCAAGAGTTGCCTCATAGGGTGGTGCAAGGGTTAAATGGAATAATGAATGTGAAGGGCTTGGCCCAGGGCTCCCGAACACAGCGAGGGGACTGGAAATTGTAGCCATTGTTATTTTTATTAAAGATACATAAGAGATAACACATGTGGCACCCAGTCATCATTCATCTGAAATCCTCGGCAGGGAAGAACAAATCAGCTCACGCATTAATTAGGGCTCCTCGTAACAGAAAGGATTTATCTGATAGACGCAAGGCCTCTCGGGTAGAGGCAGGACCAGGCTTACCAAGGCCGGACCACAATCTATCCCTGGGCAGTCCCAAGCCCTGCAAACCCCGCTTCTCCAAACTCACCCCCTGATATCACAACTGGAACCCCGAGGATTCAGCTTTCCTTAAACTCAGAATGGAGGCAGTCTGAGTGAACCAAGAACCTGGTGGGAGGTAGGGGTGAGAAAGATCTGCGGTGTTTCAATAACTTGGTGGACAGAGCAAAGCAGGATGGCACTCACCACGCTCCCACTGCAGACACACAGAGGTATCTGATCAAACATAATGAAAAAATAAATAAGTACACAGATTGGGAAGGAAGGAAGGAAGGAAGGAAGGAAGGAAGGGAGAGAGAGAGGGAGGGAGGGAGGGAGAGGGAGAGGGAGGGAGGGAGGGAGGGAGGAGAAAGGGAAGAATGAACAAAACAAGAAAGAAATCCCCAGGTTCCAAAAGGAACCCTTCATTTCTAATCAGCGATATTTGTTGACCTATGCCAGAAATAATCGAGCAAATAATTAGAGAAAGGAATTTTAAGTTTTGCTAGCTCAGTCATGAAAGTTACAGAGCCTAGACTTCCAAAGCCCTTAGACATGAGACAGCGTAATGCTGTGAGATCAGGCCTCCCAGCACTAGGCTAGGGGGAGAAAGTCAGAAAAGAAAAAGAGAACTTAGGTGGTGAAGGCATCACTGAGTAAGGGGATTTTTGCTGTGCTCCTTCCACCCTCTTCCCACCCACCAGCTCAAACACTAGATAAGTTTGGGGAACCCAAGTGCTAAAGGCTTTTTCTTGTCTCATTATCCCATTTGAATTCATATTGAATATCAGCTTAGGAACAAAATCTATCAAATCCTGGCTTTGTCACTTTCTATCTGTGTGATATTGGAAGGATTATTTAATCGCTGTGTCTTCATTTCTTCATTTATTAAAACAAGAACAATAAACACCTAACTACCAATTACATAGAAATCCAATTCTCAATCATTCTTAGTTTCTGCTGGGATCACACACACACACTTTCTCTCTCTGTCTCTCTCAATGTATGAGTCAAGAATCTCCTGGTTGCAAGTGACAGAGACCCATTTTAAACCAGAAACCGGGAAAACAACAAGCCAAAGGGGATTTGTTAGCTCAAGTAACTGAACTTATCGGGCTCTCATCTCTGGTCTTTGCTTGGCTTGTCCTTGCTTTTTCTTCCTAAACCTCATTCCCTCCTACTAAAAACAGCTGGGAAATATTGCTTCAAGCCGCTCCAGTTTTTCTGTCCTTACAACTTATAATCTCAAAAAACAAACACTAAATTGATTGTTTCAGTAGAAATATCCCGGGGAAGACTCACTGGTCTGTTTTGGGACACGTCCTGCTCTGAACCAATCACTCTGGCCAAGAGGATGCAATGCTCTGACTGTTGCTTCATAGTGTCAATGGACCTTTCTGATCTATGTCCTCTCTTGTCTGCAGTGGATGCAATTTTGTGCTCTCCCGGGCTGATATCAAGCCATGCAGGACAAGGGATGGACATTCCTTGCACAAATGAGACTACTCTTCTCTATTAGCCCATGGACCCCTCGCCTATCTCCCTACTGGTGGTGATGTGTGAAAAGCAGGGGCGAGGTCAACATCAAAAGAGATCACATTCTAGAAACGCAATGATGTCAGCCTAAAGAAATCAAGGGAAGGTAGGAGTGGAAGATGTGTTGTTCTATGTTTAAACTATAAAGTTCTAAACAGTAGATTTAATCTGACCAGACAACGAATTATCATTTACATTTTCTTGCATAGACTCAGTAAGACTTGCATTTGTGATGATCCTCAATGAAACACAGTAATGACCTTTGAGAGAGTCACTGGAAGCCGTGGTCCATGGGTGGCACTGTGGATGATGCAGTGTCCTGGGTAATATAACCAGGTTTGAATAAATGGAATAAGTACTACGAGGGAACTGAAGAGGCAAGAAGATCTATATAGTTTCAATACAAACAGGTTCCAAAGAGCCGTGGCATTGTGAGTAATGACAGCATTGCTAACTTTTTCTTACAGTGAGAGATAAAAAATTGTCCAGGAATGACACATTCGGCAATAAAGAACACAAAGAATGGTTCCTGGACCTGAAACAGGAAGAGATGGTGCCAGGATACTATGAAGACTCTTCACAAGCACTGATTGGACAGTGAACAAATATGTAAGTACCTCTTCTATACCCATCACTCTATATCTTCATCAATAAATCACTACACCTCACATGAGCCCATGAATTGTGTAGCACATTAAAAAATTAAATTGTTTATATGGACAGCTCCCATCCCCCTCCAAAACAATATAGTAAGTTCCCTACATACGAACGAGTTCCATCCCGAGAGCATGTTTGTTAAGTCCAATTTGTTCGTAAATCCAACAAAGTTAGCCTAGGTACCCAACCAGCACAATCGGCTATATAATACTGTACTGTAATAGGTTTATAATACTTTTCACACAAATAATACATAAAAAACAAACAAAAAATAAGAAAATATTTTTAATCTCACAGTACAGTACCTTGAAAAGTACAGTAGTACAGTACAACAGCTGGCATACAAGGGCTGGCATCGAGTGAACAGGCAAGAAGAGTTACTGACTGGAGGAGGGAGAGGAGGTGGGAGATGGTAGAGCTGAAGGATCGTCAGCAACAGGAGACGGAGGGCAAACTGCAATTTCACTCATGCGTGACATTGATGGGACACACATTCGCATCTTTGAAAGTTCGCAACTTGAAGGTTCGTATGTAGGGGACTTACTGCACTTGAGTGGGTGCCCCTGCACAACCTAGGTGTGGCTCTAATCAAGGCTGAAGGCCTTGTTGAGTTTCAGTTCTTGAACCTGTACCCGGGCCTTGTGACTTCTTTTCTATCATAATTGGTCTCAATGTGCAGCAGGTAACTCCTCATTCTTAGTCTAACAGCTTCCATTTTGGCCTCGGTATTTGGGCAATAAAAACAACAGGCTGGTTTCGAATCCCAGTTAATCTGCCCCTTGCTTCCAAGTTCAAAGCTCCAATTCAATTTGAATGAATGACTCATTACAATGAGGATAATTATTACCTTTGTCAGGCAAAGAGTACTCATCTGGAGATATTTGGAAGTAGTCAAAGATTTCCAATTTTCCACAAATCTCTTCCTGGGACCAATTTTATCCCCCATTGTGCTTCCCTCCCCACTGCCTTAGGAGCTCTAACTTTAGCTTGGGGCATAAAATAGGGCCTTTTCAGTTCTCCCAATGGTCTGGATCATGTTTCTCAGCCATTTGGGGTTGCTGTCCACATTAGGCAGTCTCTTAGCAGAGGCATATGCTACTCCTTTTAAGCTTTCAGATGGAATAGGCTTTCTTGTAGGACCTTGGGGAAAGCTACAAGAAGTAGCCCCCACACTACAACATCCTGATATTTTCCTACTAAGCCCAGTAGTTGGTGTGGATAGGCATATTGCTTGTCTCTGAAGATACAGGGGGTGGCAATTTGACCAGCTGTTTTGCCACTTCTAAATGAGGACTTATTTGGTTGGCAAGTTATAGACATTGACACAAGAAGGAAGATGGTATTTGTCTCTCTGCTCAGGCTACCATAATAAAATACCATAGACTCGGGGGCTTAAACAACAGAAATTTCTTTCTCACAGTTCTAAAGGCTAGAAGTCTGAGATCAGGGTGCCAATATGGTCAATTCTGGTGGGTACCCTCTTCCTGGCTTATAGACAGCCACCTTCTCACTGTGTGCTCAAATAGTCTTTCCTCAGGGATTGTGTGTGAAGAGAGAGATGGCTCCCTCTCTCCTACTTAGGTCACCAATCCTATTTGATTAGGCCCCACCCTTATGACCTCATTTAATATTAATTACCACCTAAAAGCCCTGTCTCCAAATATAGTCATGGTGGAGGTTAAAGCTTCAACATATGAATTTTGGAGAGATACAATTCAATCCGTAGCAGTTTTATTAGAGAAATTCTAGAACACTCACACAGCTAAATAATCAAGACAATTAGAATTTGGGACTGATGGAAACCATGTCAGCTCTGGATATAAATAAAAAGAATGCATAAAGTATATTTTCCAGGCACCGGCCTTATAAAGATTTAGCTGTGGCTCCTTTGACACTTGTTCGTTCAACCCAAGGTTCAAATTTTCAGGAGAGAGTAGATGATTGGCTAAGCTTGCGTCATGTACCCAACCTGGAAATAATCACTGTTTCCAAAGGAAGGGATAATGTTTTCTGATTGGTGAAGCTGGTTCGTGCGTGTGTGTGTGTGTGTGTGTGTGTGTGTGTGTGTGTGTGTGTGTGGATGAGGTCAGTTCCATCCAAATCACACAGAATAGGTTTCTCATAGGAAACAGAAGTTCTGTTAGGTGGAAAAGAGGGAAAGGTAGGTGGGTAGGCAGAAACAATAGGTGTCCACCACAAAGTGCCAATGTCCTGCACAAAAATTGTTGAAGTATATTTTTGAAGGAAAATATATTGCTTGGCCCAAGGAAGGAAAAGTTGCTGTGCTCTGTCAACTTTAAAGGTGATAATGATGTGAAGAACTGAGCTTAGACCTCCCAAGTCCTTACAGGCCATTGAAGTTTGTTTTCCAGGTAGATTAATTTCCAAAAAAGAGGAGGCAAGACAAGCTTTCAATGCAAATCATTTGTCACCCCAGAGTTCCCAAATTTATCTTTTTAGGGAATGGTTAGAGGCCAGATATTAGTTGCCTTATCATGAAACACCACAACTGACTGTTTAAAAAGAAACCTGATGCTTGCAAAAATAGAATACTAGAGCTGGCAATTATTGAGTATCTACCCTCTGCCAGCTGTGGTCACCAGTGCTGAATGCCTTCACCAAATCTATTTCCCCCTTTCTCTTTTTAAAAAGATCTTGATCTTGTTCAGGTAATCATCCCTTCTCCACCCAAACCATGTAACTTAGGCAAAGGCGACTCCTACCTCTAGCCACAAAGATGAATCCTGATTCATGTGAATCAATCACCATAATCCATTCCTCTTCTCCCCTGATTGGTTCACAGACCCAGGCTAAAGCCCATTGCCATGGGGTGTTCCTCTGGCAACTGATGTTGATTCAAGAAGATGGCGGTAACCTAGGTTGGCCCAATGAGATTGAAGGGAAGGCATTTCTTTCCATATTTGGGAGTGGTTTGCTCTTTCTCTTCCACTGGCGATGGACAAGCAATTCCACTGCCCTGGTTGCTGCTAACAGCTATCTTGCTTCAAGGGGGGCGATAGCCAAGTCAAGAAAATGGCTGATAGATCAGGACCAGAGCCCCAGTTGGATTGCACCTGGAGGTCTCTTCCCTCACTGGACTATGTGACATAATACATTTCCTAATTGTTTAAGCCATTTCCACTCAGGATCTCTGTCACTTACAACCCAAAGCATCTTAAAGCCAGATACTGTGTTAAGTAAGTACTTTATATGCATTATCTCATTCTATCCACATACCACCCTAGAGGAGGTAGTATTATTATCTCCATCTTATAGGTGAAAAAACAGGCATGAGAAAGTTAAGTAACTTGCTCAGAGTCAGTTACTGAATTCCGTCATCTGTCTCCAAAATCCACATTCTGGGAGAAAATACTTGCAAACGAAGCAACTGACAAAGGATTAATCTCCAAAATATACAAGCAGCTCATGCAGCTCAATATCAAAAAAAACACACAAACAACCCAATCCAAAAGTGGGCAGAAGACCTAAATAGACATTTCTCCAAAGAAGATATACAGATTGCCAACAAACACATGAAAAGATGCTCAACATCACTAATCATTAGAGAAATGCAAATCAAAACCACAATGAGGTATCACCTCACACCGGTCAGAATGGCCATCATCAAAAAATCTAGACCCAATAAATGCTGGAGAGGGTGTGGAGAAAAGGGAACCCTCCTGCACTTTTGGTGGGAATGTAAATTGATACAGCCACTATGGAGAACAGTATGGAGGTTCCTGAAAAAACTAAAAATAGAACTACCATATGACCCAGCAATCCCACTAGTGGGCATATTCCCTGAGAAAACCATAATTCAAAAAGAGTCATGTACCACAATGTCCACTGCAGCACTATTTACAATAGCCAGGACATGGAAGCAACCTAAATGTCCATCGACAGATGAATGGATAAAGAAGATGTGGCACATATATACAATGGAGTATTACTCAGCCATAAAAAGGAACGAAATTGAGTTATTTGTAATGAGGTGGATGGACCTAGAGTCTGTCATACAGAGTGAAGTAAGTCAGAAAGAGAAAAACAAATATCGTATGCTAATGCACATATATGGAATCTAAAAAGACAGTACTGATGAACCCAGTGTCAGGGCAAGAATAAAGATGCAGATATAGAGAACAGACTTGCGGACACAGTAGCAGAAGGGTAAGCTGGGACGAAGTGAGAGAGCAGCATGGACATATATACACTACCAAACGTAAAATAGATGGCTAGTGGGAAGCTGCTGCATAGCACAGGGAGATCAGCTCGGTGCTTTGTGATGACCTAGAGGGGTGGGATAGGGAGGGTGGGAGGGAGGCTCAAGAGGGAGGGGATATGGGGATATATGTATACATACAGCTGAATCACTTTGTTATACAGCAGAAACTAACACACCATTGTAAAGGAATCATACTCCAATAAAGTTATTTTAAAAAATCCACATTCTAAGCCAGTAAAAGTAAAGGCAAGTGGGTTTATATATACCAATATTCTTAGAAAATTATAGTGAAATGCATATGTTATTTTAAAAATCCTGGTTTTCCACAGATTTGGATTAAGGCTTCAAAGCTTCTTTGTCATCACTCCAGATTGACCTTCAACTGCCAGGTGGTATACTCCCTGCATCCCTTGGCAAGTAAATGGCTAATGGTCTGTGAGAAAAATACATCACCAGGGAATTTCCCCAAACTTTGAAAAGTCAATGACACTGTAAGCTCTAGTTTTCTTAAGAACAAGACCCATCTTCTGGGCAGAATAGGGAAGAGAAGTTCAGAATCTCAAGGTCTCAAGTTGTCCAGTGATGCAAAAACAGGAAGTCAGTTGGCTGGCAATTAAGCTATGCAGGAAATGAAGCAGGTAGCTGGTCTCTCCTTGCCCTACACCCTGTGGGTTTGCACTCTACGAAGAAGACATAGTTGCTAAGAGCTCAAGCCTTAGAATCCCACACATCTGTTTGAATTGCCATTCTGACATTTCCTAGCAATGTGGACCTGAGCAAATTAATTAACCTCTCTAAGAATCAGTTTATACATCTTTAAAATGGGAATAATAGTAGTAGTGCCCACATATAGCATTATTGAGTTAAATGAAAAAATACTTAGAGTTCTGTGACATTCAGCTATCACGATACATCCTCAAACTCAATGGCAAACAAAAATCACCGTTTAATCTCACATTTATGGATCTGCAGGTGTGTGTGTATCAGTGGACCCAGGTGAGGCTCTGCTGGGCAGGTCCACTTCAAGCTGCAGGTTCAGCTGGGCTTGAATCTAAGCTAGCGGGGGGCAAGCAGGTCTGCTGCTCCACTTGTTTTCATTCTGAGGCCAAGACAAAGGGCAGCAGGCACCACATGAGAGGGCAAGGCCATTTCAAGTCTCTGTTGGCATCACATCTGCCATTATCTCATTGGCCACAGCAAGTCACATAGTCAATTCCAATCTCAGTGGAGAGGGGAGGCACTGCAAAGTGGCATGGCAAAAGGTATGGCTGGAGGGAGGGCTGAAGAATTGGGAACAGCTATCACAAGCTCTTAGGCCCATGACCTACTCAGAAAATATAAGTGGTTGTTCTAGATTGCTCCACTAATCATACTGGAGACCCAGAGGCTGCCCTCCTCCATGGGGGCTGATAGAGCAGTGATGGACAAACTCTTGCCAATTCAGGTTCAAAAAAAAGAAGAAATGCTTCTTGATAGCATTTATTTAAATGAAAAAATGGCTCTATTCCCACGTGGGAAAATAAAAATGTATTTTCTTACAACTTAGTTTATCTACTAATCACTGAGTAAATCATAGAAGAATGTCAGTGAGAAAACTGACGCTGATTCCCGGCCACTGGGAGGTTGATATCTTGACATACGTGAGAAGTATCAACTGTGAAATGGCTTTCTTTCCTTTCCTCCTGATATTAGGTGGTGGGCCTGTCTCCAGCTTGGTGGGCAGTGCTCAGTCTGTAGGCTGAAATTTTAACCCGTTTGTCAGTTCTCCACCTTAACATATTGGCCACAATACGGCAATGGCCCTCAATCATTCCCTCCTGTCAAGGGAGGCTCCTTGTGTAGCCACCACATCTGCACAGATTTGAGACAGGGCACAGAGAAGCGAGGTGGTTCCTCCCTTCCTCAGTCTACCCCCTCCACAATTCCCTCATGGCTCTGCACCTTAAGCCCAGCCCACAAACTGTCCTCCCAATCCTGTCCTCCCTGAAGGGGCCACTACTACACAGCTTCACATCAAACTCAATTATTCTCTCACCTTTGGAAGAAAAATACAAGAACACAATGCTTGGGGGAAATTCTACCTAAATAAGTAAGTCACAGAGACCAGCTGTTTCCAGACAGGAAAGCTAAAGCTAAGGGAAATGGCAGAAAGAGTCTAACTCTATGGTCTGGCACTGCTTTGTTGGGCCTGTTGAGGAAAGTCTTTATTCCACTTACCTTAAGGCTTGGCAGTCCTCATTAGTTAGCCCTGTGGATGGGTGTGGATGGTTCTGAGATCCCCTTTACACATGTAAGTTTCTTTGTAAATGTTCAATAAAAAGTCCTTATAGGGCCAGGTTATGATATATTTATTTACAATCTCTACCATACCAAATGCACTGGGACATTCAATAAATGGCAAATATCAAGAACCTGACTCACTTGAGGCCAGTTTTGGAAACACAGGTTCAAAACTGAGAGCTGGTAGGCGAGTGCCCTTGTCTATCAGTTCTGAGAGGAGACACTTGGAGATGGAGGAAAAGCTGGACCAAGAAGCCCGCACTCTTTAACCATGGATTACACTCATGGCCCCAAGGCGGTGGCTCCTCTTTAAATCTCCAACCCAAGTCTGGGCAGTACGCAGACAGACTGGCTTCTTCAAAAAGACTTTAGAGAACACTTGAGGGGGCAACACGTGAGCAAGCCCAGAACTCACTAAGACCATAGTCCATTACGGCTCAGGCAGGTGGGCTTCTGGTCTCAGGCTGAGACTCATTCCACTCTCGCTGAGCCACCTGCTTCCTCAAGGATGCCCATCTGTTCAGCTCCCTGTCCCCCTCTCACATCACCAGGGGTTGGCAGGACAAAGGTTGAAGTGAAGGTGACTGACCCTGCCCCCCAAGCCCATATCTTTTCCAGGATGCCATTTTGTTTCCTTGTTATAATAGACTCAAACTTGCTACATCCTGCTTCATTCTAGACAGATAGTGAGGGCAGGAGGAAAGAAAGGGGCCAGTCCCAATCTCCAGTCTGAGAGACCCAATTCCTCCCCTAAGCGAAAGGCCTGGCTGTGGCAATTTGAACAGGGAATGGCTGCCTCCTCGCACCCACCCATGATGCTCAGGAATTGCTTTATCTCCATTAAAGATCTGACGCCCTAACATAACTTCACCATGAAATGCATTTAACAGTCATACAATGAGAAAGACACCCATAGAGCCAAGCTGGGGGGATGACTTTGTTAGAAGTAGATTTGTATGCAATACAGACCCTATCAATTTGTTATGGCAAGCATCTTGCTCTGCAACTTCGTGTTTGTTCCAGCTGTGATTTTAAGGCATAAACAAAATAATCACACAATCAACAAACAGGCATGGATTCTTCTGCAGCATGTGTTCAGAGGCAGTTCAAAGTTGCTGCAAGAGAAATTCTTCTGTAAGAGGGTGATAAATGGGGAAACATTGTTTTCCTATAGATCAAGACATCTGACGGTAAGGAAGGAATTTTGAGATGCTAGTGGTGGTAATGGATGATGAAAAGACCAGGAAGTGCCCAAGATGATCAAAGAAGGGATGGGAAGCTGGAATAAAAAACAAAAGGAAGCCAATTCAAAACATGATGTGATGTCAATACACACCCATCAGAACAGCTAGAATGAAAAAGAAAGACAATACCAAGTATTGGAGGGGGGCAACCAGAACTCTCAGATGCTGCTGGTGGAAGGGTAAATTGGTCAAATCCCTGTGGAATACTGTTTGCCATTCTCTACGAGGGCTGACCAAACGTCTACCTTGTGACCCAGCAATTCCGCTCCCACATATGTACCAACAGAGATGTACACGTAAGTTAACCAGAATACATATACTTGAATATCCATAGCCACATTATTCATACTAGCACCAAACAGGAAACTACACACATGCCCAACAACAGAAGAATGGATAACTAAATGATGGCATATTCACAAAAGGGAATACTATGCCACAGTGAGATTGAACTAACTACATATTACAATATGAAGGAATCTCACAAACACTGCATTGAGTGAAAGAAGCCAACCACAAAGGAGTTCGTAGTATACGATTTCATTTTCCATTTGGATGGTGTTATGAGTTGAATTGTGTCCCTCAAAAAGATATGCTGAAGTTCTAACCCTGACCATATTTGCCACTAGAGAGGCAAGGCCACCAGTCAGCATACCAATCAGTTCATGTAAAAAATAAACAAATAAGATCAAGCATTCCTGTCATCTCTGCTTTATCCATGAACAGAATAGCCTGTTGGTGGATAATGCCTGGGGCTTGTCAGTCCACATGGTTGGGGGTGGGGGGCCTACAGGGGTCAGGTCCCCACCAGCAGGGCCAGGCCAGTGAAGATTTGAGGAAGGCACTGCCCAGGAGTGTGTATCTGCAAGTCTGAGAATGTGAGTGATTCAAAATTGCAGAGACAAATATCAATCCATATCGATCAATATTTATTGCTGAGTAAATACCTACAGTATGCAAGGTGTTCCCAGGGGATCCAGGAGGGGAGTAGACCAAGACTGAAAGATTTACTCTTCTTGATTTTGCATTATCTGTGCCTCCAGCCCCTTCCATTAGCATGAATAATTAACAGCTGACAGAGCTATCAGCCACAATAAGAGTATGCTTAGGATTCAGGGTTTGTCATGTGCCAAGGAAGAGAAAAGGCTCAGGGGTTTGAAAGTGATGATCAGGGTGATGACGGGTAGTGAAGAGGAAGAAGACGAAGCCTATTAAATTCAAATGCCACGTAGTCCCTTATTTTCTGTTTTTCTTATAAAATTACCTTTAAATGCACATATAATACATGAATGCTAAATATATATTATATATAATATAGCATATAGATATGCTAAATATATATTAGAAGTATATAGAGAAAAACCTTTCAAACCACCCTTCCCTCTTCCTAGTCCCCTCTCCAGGGAGTAGCTGGAGTTAGCAGTTGAAGTGTGTCCTCTCAGGCCTTCTAGAAGAGAATTTGCACACATAAATGAACATATATAAATTTTTTATATTAATGTGATTTTATCCTACGTATTATCCAGAGTTTGCCTTTGTTTCATGATAGCATACCTTGAACATCTTCCCCTGTCAGTACATACCAAGGACTTCACAGTACAGGCATGCCATGCTTTATTTAATCTCTCCCCTATGGATGGGGATTTAGATCAATTGTATTTTTCACTATATATGTGTCTGTGTGTGTGTGTGTGGATATCTGGGTACACATGGAATTATATCTATGGGAGAGAGTTTCCAGTGGCTGGCTTGGAAGAGGGCTTGCTGGGCCAAAGACTATGACCATTTTAAATGTTGCTAGAAGCTGCCAAATTGCCCTCCAAAATGTCTTTGCCAATTAAAACTCCCACCAAGAACATAAAACAGTGCCCATTTCCCCCCCACTCTCCCCAGTACTAGGTATTATCGATCCTTTTAATGTTTGCCAACCCGGTGGATGAAAAATGGCCCCTCATTCCTGTTTATAATTGCACAGGTCTGATTTCTAGTGAGGCTGAATATCTCTTCATATTTTTTCTATCCCTCCTCAAATCTGTAGGTAGGAAAACTGATTGTACTGTAGTATTTTTTTTTAACAGAAGGAAACAGGTAAGTAAGAAATGCCCCTCCTGGCCCAGTCATCTGGTTCTTGGTGTGTGGTACTGAAATCCAGCCAGAATGAAGTTGCTGAAACCTCTGGCAGTGACTTGGGAAGGTGGATTTGTTCAGCTGTGTTCAGACCCAAGTAATTAGTTGATTGTCTGGGCATTTAGCTAGAACATCCTGCCAAGATGCTGTTCTCTCTAAGCTCCCAACAAGCAAAGGCTGTACTTTGGTCCAGCTTATTTTCTGAGTACCTCTTGGTCCTTGAAGGAGCTTCCTACTCTGTAGAGGCCATACTCTGAGTGCTCACCCTAATGGTCACGAATATGGGTGATGACCATCAACTCAACTGCTGGCTCCAAAACCGGACCCCAAGGGTTGTTCAGAAAACACTTGTGAAAATGAAAAATTACAAAGTTAGCTAGACCGTCTAAATAACTCTAAACTGAAACCCCACTGACACTACCCCAAGCCAGGCGCCCACCCCTCTCACTGGTCTCTAATCCCCCCATCTTTCTTCTGCAATGAAAGGGAACTTTCCAAACCTCCAATCTAATCACAGCACTCCGATAACAGTAATCGTTTGCCGAAATTGAGCACTTACACTGCACCTGGCACTGTGTGAAGCATTTTACTAGCATTATAGTTGAATTTAAATCCATTGCTTAAAGCTCCAAACACTGCCCTCATGCTCACACACACCCAACGTGCTCCCACACCGGAGCCTTGCTGTTCCCCGTGCCTGGCATGTTCTTACCCAGGCCCAGTACCTGGCTCACCCCCTCACTTCATTCAGGCCTCCCATCAAATACCGCCCCTCAGAGAGGTGACTCCCTGTCACCCTCTGTCCCCTGACCTGCCTCATTTTCTTCATGGCTCTATTCATTACGTGCTACTTCTTAGTTCATTGCCGTCTCCCGCATTCGACTCTAAGCTCATCGAGAGCAGGGACTTTTTGTTCACGGCTCAATCCCATGTGGCGAGAGCAGTGCCTGGCATGTGATTGGTGCTCAGTGAATCTTTGCAGAGGGTGTACATTCTGAAAGCAATTTGGCAATACCTTGTAAAATTAAGTATGTAGATGGCCCGTGACCGAGCAACGTTGCCAAGAAAAAGTCATGCACAGGTCTATCTGTAAGAGGACATATATGAGGAGATTCTCTACGGGAGGAGAGAGTTATAAGCAACCTAGATGTCCATTATTGAAGGAGATGATGAGAAAAACGAGGTGTGTGCATACCATACAACACGATGCTGCAGCTGGAAGAAAAAACAAAGTGCTCATACAGCAACATGCATAGATCTTTAAAAGGAGTGCTGAGTGAACGGTGTAGGAAAGAGAATGACACAGCACAATACCTTTTACGGAAATTAAAAACATATGCACAAAACAACACTATGCATTATGCAAATACAAAAGAATATTTAGGGCTTCCCTGGTGGCGCAGTGGTTGGGAGTCTGCCTGCCGATGCAGGGGACACGGGTTCGAGCCCTGGTCTGGGAGGATCCCGCATGCCGTGGAGCGGCTGGGCCCGTGAGCCACGATTACTGAGCCTGCATGTCTGGAGCCTGTGCTCCGCAACGGGAGAGGCCACGATAGTGAGAGGCCCGCGCACCGCAATGAAGAGTGTCCCCCGCTGGCCACAACTAGAGAAAGCCCTCGCACAGAAACGAAGACCCAACACAGCCAAAAATAAATAAATAAATTAAAAAAAAAAAAAAAGAATATTTAAGGGTACTATTATACACCTTCAAGAGGGTGCCTCTGAGGAAGGGAATGGAAGTGGAGGATTGAAGATTTAAAGGAGAAGAGAGGGAAAGAAAAAGGGAGAAGTTCAACGGGCCAACGAAGATAGGGTTGGCAAACAGATCTCGCGTTTAAAAGGAGAAAAAGAAATAAAATGCCCTTTCCCTTTTCTCCATCTGCCATGTTCCCACTCATCCTTCCAGCTTAGCTCAGACATAATCTCCATTTTGAAGCTTTCTTTGACTTTTTCCCATAGGATTAATTCTTCCTTTATTGACATTCCCGTAGCATTTTAATGATAGTTTTATTTTAGCGTTTATAACCTCATATAATAGCTATTTGCTTACACATCTGCCTTCTCCATCAGGAGATAACGGATGTGACTTATTAATTTTTGTACCTCTGGCACCTAGAATTGGTGATGAAAAAAATAATGGTGAGTTTAAACAGACATATGTTGTAGGGCCTCAAGAATTACTCTAGTTTGAATTTAATCTATAAATACAGTGGTTTCAGCCAGTGTCTGATTGGGTGGAATAGAGGTTCTGACTCTGGAAATGGACTCCAAACTCTTGAGGCATTTCGTTTCTTATTTGGGGACAAGAAATGAGTAGGATGCAGCCAGTGTGGCCTGAGGTGCCTGCTAGACCAGAAGCTCTATCACCAAATAGAATGGAGAGGTGAGGCGGAATTGGGGATGGGCTGCAGACCCAGCCACTGGACTGGGGCAGTTCTGGGGGTGCTGCCCCAGCTGCAGGTGCTGCTGGAAGAGGTTTATCCTGGAAGCTGAGTCTGGCATCAGAAGTCACAGCCACTTCTGGCCTCTATCCAGGCAAACATCCAATAATCAGGACAAGGGAACCCATGGTGGGTTGGGCATAGAAGTCCAAGAAAACAGGGTATGACACCAAGGGCCCAGAAATGGAGAGCAGTCTCCTGTGACTGGCAGGACTTTAGTTCCAGGTAGGCATCATGGTATTGCTCCTTGTACTTAGACCTTAGGCAAAGACTAGTGCAACCAACAGCCCCTGCCTGAGGACCTACCTGGTGCCAGGCACGGTGCTCAATGCACAAAGGAAAGGGAACAGAGCCCATGGGACAAGCTGAGGCATGGGAATTGGGGCACAGGGCTGTGAAGCTCGGACTGGGGAGCAAGGGAAGAGTCGGGTTTGGGACGTCTGATCAGAATTTCAGCTGCAGGGAAGTCAGTGCTGAAATCCAGCTCTATGGCTGGAGCTGTTATAAGGATTGGGGTGAGCCACGAGAATCGGGATGACAGGTGACTCCAAATGTGTGTGGAAGGAGGGCTAGAGGTTGGGCAGGGGCTGCCGAGCACATTTCTTTTCTGCTGTAAATCCAGCTTGCCTTTTGACCTTGGGTGCATCTCCCCACTTCCAGGGTTTTCATTTTCTCATAGGCAGAATAAAAAAAAAAAAGTCAACATTTGCCAAGCATTGGCTAGGTGCTCTTAGAATGTTCTAGATGTTCTCCATAACTTTATCCTCATGCCAGTCCTCTGAGGTGGTATTAGGAGAGTGAAACTGGGGCACAGAGAGATTTTAGTGACTTGCATGGGTAGCAAACCTGGCATTTGAAGCCAGATAGTTTAACCCCAGAGTGTGTACACACACACACACAGACACACACACTCTTAATCACTGCGCTGCACTGCTTTACTAAAGTGTGTGTGTGGGAGCGGGGCAACAGAGGACAAGAAGGACCCAGATCCCCACTGTCATTTCACAAGGATGTCATGACAGTTGAGAAACATCTGCCAAGAGCCCAGTGACCCACTTTCTTTGGCCACTGAGTTTCCTCCAGATTAGAGACTGATCTGACCGCTGTGGTCAGAGGCTCCGATTTGTCGGTGATCTCCGCCGGGCGTATGGATGCAGACAACCAAGTCCTCAACAGGGCAATGCAGGCTCCTCCCACCTGAGCCTTTCTCTGGGTGGATCACCAATGATGCTGTCAGGACGGCCAACAGCACAGGCGGCACCCGTGGTGGCTACAAGTTCCACATTGCTCTGGGCCAGACGTCAGTGGTTCCCGGGCCCATGCTCTGAGAACTAGTGGTTGGTAGAAACTTAGTTCTGTGATTTTTCCGAGAGGCGGCAGAGGGTGTCCAGAACACAGGAAGACCCGAGCCGGGTGTACCAGAGGCCCCTGGCGCCCACCCACATCCTCCTCTATTACTGCATCAGGGCTCACAGGCCCAACTCGCAATCGCCAGCACCTGCACCCCTTTCCCCAGCGCTTTCTCTATCCTCAGGCCCTACTTCGCCCACCTGTATAATAGGTCCAGAAGGCTGGGGAATGACTTTTCCCTGAGAGTAGTCCTGAACCAGTGGGGAGCTAGCGGAGCACTTCCTCGCCCCTCAGTGGGGATGGTTCTGAGATGTGTGCCCCGCACTGTCTCCTGGACATCACCAGCAACAGCTCCTGTTGCCCCAAGTAGCAACTTGCTTGATAACACACCCTTTCTTCACTTCCTTGCTTCTCTTCCCTGCCTCACTTCCTTACACCCCTTCCTGGGCTCCCCGAATAAACAACTTGCAGTCAATTCATTGTCTCACAGCCTGCTTCTGGGGAACTCAAACTAAGACAACGGAAAGGACTCTTGGTGGCAAATTATATCCTGAAAAACATTCTTCACCTGTGCAATCTCTAGACTCTGGGCGGGAAGGCTGTTCTAACGTTCTCCAAAGATAGGTAGGTCATAGAAGGAAGCCAAGCTTAGAAAAGCCTAGTAAGGGGCTTTTGCAATCCGACTGAAGGCAGGCCTAAGAGACTCTGAATTTCCACACTCCTCCAATACCTCCCAGGTGGCTCCCTCAGCCCTGGAGTTACTCCTGGACTAGGTTTTTGCCTTTGAAAATGGAGGTGCAGGTGAACCTGTCTCTTTTGTATGAGGGTTCCTTTTCTTGATGCTCTGGTCTTCTTTTGCCACATCCAAATGGAAATTACTTTTCTGCTCCAGTTAGCAACAGTTTCTGCTTTCCAGGTGAATAAACATAATTCTCTGCAGGGGTAAGGGAAGCATCCAAGTCAATTCCCACAGTTGTGCTGGCAGCCCTCACGTCTACTCAGGCCACCCTCTCCTAGCTGGCCAGCCCCATGCCCTTTGGTTTCATAAAGCCCCAAATCTGTCAACAGCAGGAGTTCCCCCACCATTCTCACCTCTGCGAGGCCCAGGTCCTCATGAAGAAATACAGAAAAGGTCAAAAAAATAGAGCATTTCTTTAGGGCAATGTTTTCTAGCCTCTTTCACATCATGGCACTCAGAGAAGATTTATACTATTTGTTTGACACACTGGGGCAAATGGACGAGGATGCTCTTGGCCAGAGGCAACTGACAGAGGATTTTCTGTGCCCCAAGCCCCAGGCAGCCTTCCCAAGGGCTGTGAGGATCAGTAATGTCCCAGCATATCTGTAACCCATTTGTCACGTGTCAATTGTATTAACAGGGTATTAACAACTATTTTGAGTTTATACCATAGAAAGTCACAGTGTGAGGCCAAAGCACAGGTGGTTCTTCTCAGAAGCCTCAGGTTCCCTGTAGATCTCAGTTCTGCTACTTACTAAGGTCTCTTTAAGAATAACTCCATTTAAAAAAAAATAGCTTGATTGAGGGATAATTTACATAGCATAAATTCACTCATTTTATGTAAGCAATTCAACCAAATTTAGCATATTTACAGAGTTGTGCAACCAACACCACAATCTAATTATAGAATATTTCTATCACCCCTTCCCCCCCGCAAAACTCCATTTTAACCCACTCCTGCTTCTGAGGTATCTCAGCTGCTAACAAATTACCATCCTTATGCCTCCCCGTCCCGGGGCTTTCTAGAAGTGCACAGGGGGTGTCTCCCAGGTGTATATGAACATGTCTGCTCCTCTCAAACTCTGAAATCTTTGCCGGGTGTTATCACCAATACGTAAGGTCCTTGAAGCGCCAAAGTTAGGCTATGGTCTGTAGCAAAGCTGGAGGGGGGCTCTTTATCATTTTAAGGGGTTCCCAAGCTGCATTACTCATTAGCTATTTATTTAGCACCTGCTATGTGCCAGGTTCTGTGCCAGCACTAAGACTTGAGGCCCAGGTGGATCTTACACCCAGAAAGCTCCCTGGTTCCTACTGCAAATCCAGTTTTGGGATTCCCCCTCACCTCTTCACCAACCACGCCTGGGTGTGTTTGATGCCCAGTGTAAGCACACATAAGGACACTGGTTTCACCAATCTTTCTACCACCTGGAATTGGCTATTATTCATATTTGTTGTCTGCATCTTTTTAAAAAATTAAATAAATAAAACATTACAGATAGATAAGGTCCCATTATCTTTCCTACCTCTCAATGAAAGTCATGAATTTATCACATATGGTTCCAGCGTATTTTTGCACCTATAATCTATGCCCTCAATCCTCCATCCAGATCTTCCAGGGCCTTCTTTCACCAGTTCTATTGTCCCTTCCCAGCTTCTGTGGGCTTTTACTTCTAACAGCCCACAATAAAGACTCTTTGGTGATTCCCCATGAGTTTCTGGAGCCACTTTGCCTGAAGTCACGGAAAGTCACAAGTGTCTGGGCATTTATATCCCCCAAGGGGGCCCTTAGCCAATGACTGGTGTGAGGAAATGAAAGCCCAGAGCTCCCCTTCTTGGGCCAGCTGAAGCTGCAGGGACCTGACCCGAAAACACCCTTGTTTGGCTTCAGTCTCTCCTTTATGCTGTTCCCCTCTTCCCTCACTGGCTTCTGGTTGGGGGAGGTACTTCTTCCACAAATCACTACCACACACACTCTGAGAGCACAGCGACTTAACCCCAGTTCACACGTGTGGGCCTCCCTTCCTGCAGGGAAGAGGCATTCTTTCGAAGGTATATACTTAGGGCAATTTGGGGCTCCTGGAACATGGACAGTTTCCATCTTACCAGGTGCTCTCCAAGTGCTTGCACTTATTCACAGTTCCACCAGCAGTGACTGACAGTCCCTGGTTCCCTACATTCTTGAAAATCTGTGACATTGTCAAAGTTAAAGGTTTGCCAATCTAGTGGCTGAGAAGTGGTAACCCATTATGTGACTTTGACACCTTGACATACGTTTGTGGTCCTTTCAGTTTTCCTATTCTGTGAATAACCTGTTTGCCCTTTCTTCTGTTGGGCTGTTTTCCTTTTTCTATTTGATTTGCAGGAATTCTAGTATATTCTACGTGGCTTGGTCTGTTATAAAAATTGAAAACCACACATTGTTCCAAAATAGAAATACCATTTAAAAAGAACACACGTTTATCTAAATTTTAAATAATGCAAAAGAAAAAAAACAGAAAGTAAAAGTTGTTTCTAATAATCTCCACTATGGCCTCAAGCTCCACCCAGTGATGATAAAAACAACCATGGTTAACAGGTGTATTTCCTTCCAGAAGGTATAATGCATATATAAATATATAAAAATAGATTTACATGAATTAATTCACTAAATATTATTAAGCATCTGTCATGAGTCAAGTATAAGTGATAGCAAAATATACAGGATATACAAAAAAACTCTCCCTAACTAGCTTTTATCAACACCCAGTTTACTGTAGATATCTTTTTGTTAAAACATATAAATCCCCCTGACCCAGTGTAATATTCCACTGGAAAGCTCCATCATATTTTATTAAACCAATCTTCTACCAACAGACCTTTTGGCTATTTCCACTTTTTATATTTTATAAAGACTCCTTCAGTGAACAGCCTTAGACATCTTTTTTGCAGTTGCCTGGTTCTTTCCTTAGGATAAACTTCTACAAGTTGAATTTCTGGATCGAGAAGTGCCCATTTAAAATTTTGATACGTATTGCCAGATTACCCTCCAGAAATCTTGGGCCAATTTACACTCACCTACAGTGTGTAAGTATGTCCATTTCCTCACATTATCAGGGTATTCTTTAAAATAAAACCCTTGATAACTATTTCCACAATCCAACTATAGTCCATATAATTTTCCCTTCTCTACAGATTGAAAAAATATAGACAAGAGCAAATTGAGGAGTTTTAACAATTCTAGCTTAGCAAGATATTTTAGTCCTTTTATTAATTCACTGAGTCATCTCTATGGAGCTATTTATTATGAAGTGAAATATGTTTGAAGGAAGAGGTCTGATAAAAAACCCACCCCAAGGCATTTAGGTTTCAAATATCCAAATGACTTCTTCCTAAAGTATCTCACCACTGGTGTATTCCCACCATGAAGACCCCTTTCACTCATAACAAGGCTTCTTGGCCCATCTACCTCTCCTGTTGTTCTTTTAGCTACATCCATTTCTGTGTCATGTAGAAATACAACACTCGCCTTGATGGAATCTGCTTCTTAAATGTATATTCTGAGTTTCACTTGGTTACTGAAATCTGGAGCTAGAGAGGAAAAAAAAAGTCCTCACAGGCGGCAATAGAAAATGAACCTTTGGCTTTTCACACCACAATTCAGGAGTCACTTAGCATCTCCAAACCAAAGCATTGGCCCATATCCACCTGACCTCTTGAGTTAAGTTCTAGGGAGACTTTGCTTAACCAGCAGTCAGAAAAACTTTGGAAAAGAAAATAAGAAGGTGAGGGTGCTTATTTCCTAATGTGGCAACAAATTCTAATCCATAAAACCTTTCATGGTCAAGATCTTTGTTTTAGAGCCCTCCTTTCTGGAGACTCGGGAGGAACTAGCCACATGGGAGATTCCTGTTTGCCTCTCTATGTAGTCCTCCCATTATACGTCCAGGTCTGCTTGAGTAAAGATGCCACAAGGATTGCAGGGTAAAGATGGATAAGAATATAGCTATGATATCAGAAAGCAGAGTAGGGAAATGCCTGGGTAGTGCTGACATCCAAAGAGACCCTTGTTTACTTGGGCATAAGCATGTATGTTTAATTGCTAGGTGTTTTAGAAGAAGAAACAGTTCAGTTCATTGCAGGAAACAGAAACCCCTGTATGTGTTATGCAAAAGAAGGAATTGAATACAGGGAATTTGCAGCTTATGATATCATTGGAAGGCCTGAAGGAGTAATTTCTAAGCTGCACCCCCATGAACGTTTTGTGGAATAATACAGTACTGACCCACCAGAGTAGCAGTGCCTCTGAGTTCACCACTGGAATACTAAGTTCAAGAACAGAGCATTATAGCTGTGATCCAGGGATTGGAAAACCAGAATCAAGAAGGAACCATTGCCCCTGAACCCACTGCCACCAGTGCCTCTCAACACCCAGCAGCCTGGAGAATGGACATGGGAACGTTGTAGTTCACATTTCTCCAAAGAAGATATACAAATGGCCAACAGGCATATGAAAAGATGTTCAACATCACTATCCGTCAGGGAAATATAAATCAAAACCACAATGAGATATCTCCTCACATGCATTAGGATGCCCACTAGCGAAAAAAACAGAAAATAGCAAGTGTTGGTGAGGATGTCGAGAATCTTTGTGCACTGTTGGTGGGAATTTTAAAATGGTGCTCACACAGTCCTGGTGTTGGCTGTCACGCATAGTTGGGTTGGAGAGGACACATGCTTTTTTGTGGTGTTCAGATGGTGTAGGGCTCATGTGTCAAAAGTGTTTTGTTCTGCAAAGGTTTCCACTCTCCCAGTCCTTTGTGTAGAGAAAGAAGGTTTATCTTGTTTTATGGTTTTGTTTTGATTTGACTTTTCTGTGCTTGGTGTTTCTGGCTTATGAGTTTCTATGGCATCCAGGCCAGGATACAGAGGAAGCAAAATGGTTGCTTTTCAAATTCCAAGGTTCCTAGACAGACCACATTTTTTTCCTCTAATTTTCAGTGGCTTCTGACATTTGCTTTATATAGTTTTTCCAGGGTTTTTAGAGGAAAAAAGGTGAATTGTGTTTATTCTGTCTGGAGTTCCATGTCATAAGTTCCATTTATTTTAATGAGGAAAATTATGATGTGTTCCATCTCAACCTAAGATACAGAAGAAATGTCCATAGAGAGACAATATATATCAATTAAACGATAAAACAAGTTTCTATAAATAACAACTTGAAAGTAAATAAATCCAGTTGGTACATAAAATATCATGTCATGAAGGTTTAGTGTTCTTGTCAAAGGAAGAAGAGAAGATTTAATAGTAGTGGTGGGTGATGGAGGAATGGTACAAGAGAGTCATTCTTTGTAAGCTGCTTCCTTTTTTCTCTACCATTTTCTTCATCAATTTTTCAACTTATTTGGGCACATGGTTATCTTACAGTCAAAGTGCCTTAAAAATAGTGTTAGAGTGTAGAAAAACACCTAGGACAAAGTAAAGACTGAGCAAAAGAGTGCTTTGGAAGCATGGAAGTAGCTCACATGAACCACAGAGAACAGCTGCAGAAGATGCTACGTCTTCATACTTCCTGCTAGGTCTGCATATGCGAGGCAAAACATTTTGGGTTCATCTGAACGTGGTGTGCAATATAAATTTGTTCCAAATGATATACTCAGACTAAAAGCTGATATGTCAGTTAATTTGGTGAATGTGTCTTTTCCTGGAATTTCAATGTCAAAATATAACTTCTTAGAGTATATGTATTTAGTGTGTTTGGGGTGAGAAAATAATTATACCAAAATAAAATAAGTTAAATAGAGGAATAATAAAAAAAAGAAACCATTGCTCTAAAAGTGATATTAGGTGTCTATTTGCTGTTATGACAAAAAGTCATTAATTGAACAGTCATTATGATATGTCACTTTATATATTTTAAGCCTGAGTCATGCTGAAATAGCTGAAGTTCTTTTAATGAAGCAGGGATATTAGGTACAACCTCACTGGTATTCTCTGAGATCATCTAGGGAAGGAAAGAAGATAGGCTCCAGGTTGATGACATTTTTGGAGGAAATTAGTGATTCTGAGTATACTTAATGGCTCTCACTTAAATTCATCCCTATCCCAACTCTAATGCTGATACTGTTCCTAGAGAGAAGAGGGCCATAAGTAAAGACCATTTCATTAAGTTTTCTGAAAGACTCAGGGTTACAAACATCCATCTCTCAAACTGTAACAGAGAGGAGGGAGCACTCCATTTCTCTTTCCTTCCCCGCACCTTGGGCCCTGCCATGAGTCTGGTGCCACTACACTGGGCCTGGGCCTGACCATGGTGTAGAGCAGTGGTGGGAGATTCTGGTGAAAGAGGGAAAGCAGTATCTCTTGGCAACTGTGGTGCATGGCAGTAGTGAACACAACACTTCATCATTCCTTGTATCTGTACCTTTTGCCATCAAGAGGCAGAGCATACTTCTTAATTCTGGGTTTAGCCATGTTATTGCTTTGTCCAATGGAGTGAGGCAGAAGTGATGATGTGCCAGCTTCAAGTCTCCTTTCTCATCCTTTTGCCATTGCCATGAGACAAAACATGCCCGGGATAGCCATTGGCCTCACATGGAGTGTAGTTGAGTCACCCCCACTGGACCCAGCTTAGATTAGCCAATCTCTAGCCAAGAAGTATGAGAATCCCAGCCTAGATCAGCCAATACTCATCATACCCCAAGCTGCATAAGCAATAAATATTATAGTTGAATGCCATGGAGGTGTTTAATATGTTATGAAGAAATATTATGGAAATAGGTAGCTGATTCAGCTTATGAGCACATAAAGAACATCTCCTGAAGGACCACTTGTAGAGGAGCCCTCTATCAGTGATGGGATAAGAGCTAGTGGAATTTGATTTATTACCATGAAGGTGACTTCCATTAGTATATCCACTGTGCTATGAGTATTGAAGATATTCTGTCTATAGGGGTTGATAGATTCAAAAGCCTATGGCAGGCTATATACATGTAAAAATCCATCAAACTTGAGATTCATTTATTTTATTGTATGTAAGTTGTATCTCATTTTAAAAATTAAATAAAAGAGGAAAAGAAAAAAGCCCATGCCAGCATAACCCAGGATCTTCTTTTAAACCAAAATCCAGCAAGAAGAAATAAAGGGGCCCTGTGTACATCTCAAATGTGCCAGGCCCTGCTGAGATGAGCCTTTCACCGGTCCTTGGCACTATATTCCAGGAGGGTCATGCCCAGTTCTACAGCATGCTCATTTATGAGTGTGTGGCATGCCACAAAGGAAGAGAATGGGGCTAACTCAGAAATCCACCAACATCAGAGATGGAACCATGTCTGGACAGCCAGTCAGCATGCAGGCTGAGAGAGCCGGGCCTGCAACACGAGGACTCCGTGATGCAAATGAATAATCACCAGGCTCCTTAGACAGAGGCACTGCTCAGCAGTCCACCTGAACAGCTGTGACTTGCTCCTGACAGGAAGCATTAGCAGCATCCTTGTGATTCCCTTATTACAGTAAGCATTCCCTAGCAGACCACCGAAGGCATTTAGAGATTCCCCTCCTCCAACCTCCATTCTCTTCTATTGTCCACGAATTCCCTTTCCTAAGCCTGTTCATTTCTTCCTTCTCTCCTTTCTCCTCCAAAGGCCCGCACCAATGTCTACAGCTGGCTTATCAGTATCAACACATTTTCAAAAGTTCAATCTTGAAGCACGATGTGCCTGTGGTTAAATCGACTGGGGGTTAGACCGCTACTCATCGCCAGGGCAACTAGTGGCACAGGGTGCTGACTGTGAAAAAGGGTGCTGTTTTCTGCAGCACAGCACTGCACTCTGGAACTGGCAGCCTGTAATGAACTGACCTGTTGCCTTCTATCAAACTGCAGTAGGAGGAAAAAAATCTCTGGAGATAGAAATGGTGGAATAGAAAGAACACTGGGCTCTGTGTCTGATGACCAGAATGTGGCTCTTGGTCTTGACTTACTAGGTGTGGAACATTAGGCTCGGGCTACTTAAAATGTGGTCCATGGACCAGCGGCATGGGCATTCTATGGAGAAACTCAGGACTCATCTGACACTACTGTATTTGAATCTGCAGTTTAACAAGATCCCCAGGTGAAGCTGAGAAACACTGACTTAGGCAAATCATTGGGTCTTATTTTCCACATGTGAGTTAATACATGGAGAGAACTTAGAACACTGTCTAGGAAGGAGCAAGTGCTGTGTAAGTGGTGCTAATACCATATTAATAATTAGTATATTGTTCTTTTTTATGTTTCAGATTAACATAAAGGGAAATGGATTGGGGGGGAGGACATACATTTCTATGAATTTTAACACATACATTGATTCATGTAACCACCAGCAATATCAGGACACAGAACATTTCCAAGAAACTCTCTCACAAAATCCCTTTGTAGCTGCTCCTGCCCCGACCTCTAACCCCCGGCAATCACTGATCTGTTCTCTGTCACTATAGTTTCGTATTTTAGAGGATGTCATATAAATGAGATCGTGCAGTAGGTTGTCTTTTGGGACTGGCTTCTTTCACTCACCCTCTGAGAGTTATACATGTTGCGCTTATCAACAGTTCACTTCTTTTTATTGCTGAATAATATTCCATTGTATGAATGTAGCAGAATTTATCTCTCCACCTGCCTTTTTTCAGCTTTCTTGAGGTATAATTGACAAATAAACTTGTAGTGTATTTAAAGCATACAATGTGATGATTTGATATACGTGCACATTATGAAAAGATTCCTGCCATCGAGATAATTAACACATTCATCACCTCACATATTTTTCTTTTCTTTTTTTTTTGTTGGTAAGAATCCCTTTAGCAAATTTCAATACAGTGTTATCAACTGTAATCATCATGTGATACATTAGATCCTCAGATCTTATTCATCTTATAACTGAAAGTTTGTACCCTTTTACCAACCTCTCTCTATTTCCCTCACCCCCCAGCCCCTGGCATCCACTTTTCTACTCTCTGTTTCTATGACTTTGACTTTTATTTTTAGATTCCACATATAAGTGATATTATGCAATATTTGTCTTTCTGTGTCTGGCTTATTTCACGTAGCATAATGCCCTCCAGGTTCATCCATGTTGTCACAAATGGCAGGATTCCTTCTCTTTTTAAGGCTGAATAGTATCCCACTGAATATATATACAACATTTTCTTTATCAGTTCATCTGTCCATGGATTACTGAGGTTGTTTCCAAACCTTAACTATTGCTATTGTGCTAGAATGCATATATTGGTCCACTTGATGGTGTCCCATAAGTCCATTAGGTTATCTTCACACTTTCATTCTTTTCTCTCCTCTGTTTGGATGAATTCCACTGCCCTATTTTTGAGTTTGCTGATCCTTTCTTTTGTTGGATCCCGTCTTTTGTTGAACCTCTCTATTGAATTTTTCGTCTCAGTTATTGTACTCTTCAGCTCTGTAATTTCTGTTTGGAACTTTTAAAGTACTTTCTTTGTATCTTTGTTGAAATCCTCACTTTGTTCATGCATTTCTCTCCTGACCTCAGGAAGCATCTTAATAACTTCTGTTTTGAACTCTCTGTTGGGTAAATCACTCATCTCCATTTCATTAAGATCAGTTTCTCGAGATTTATCTTATTCTTTTGCTTGGAACATATTCCCTTGTTTCTTCATTTTTCTTGAGTCTCTATGTTGGTTTCTGCACATTAGATAAAACAGCCACCTCTCTCCCAGTCTTGACGCAGACTGGTCTCATGTAGGAGATGAACCTCATCAATCTTCCTGGCCCAAGCTCCAGGCTGCCTATCAAACCTTTGTGATTGTCCAAGCTGCTATCTTTGTTCTTAGTGGCTTCCAGTAGTTGAGGGTTTGCCAAGACCCATCAGTGTCCCAAAGGAGAGGATCACAATCAGCACCTAGATGTGTGGTAATTAGAAGCTGGACCCTCAGGCAGCAGCTGGAGATGGGCATATTTGCTTGCTCCCTCTGTGCTGAGCCCAGGTATATAGCCACAGAGGGTGCTCCTGTGCCCATTTGAAAACTACTTTTTTGTTTGTTATAGTCCTGTGGGGCTATCAGTTATTCTGCTATTGATTCCTTGTAGAGAATTTTTAATTTCATTTATTGTGTTGTTCATCATTGTTTGTTTGCTCTTTAGTTCTTCTAGGTCCTTTTAAAATGTTTCTTGTATTTTCTCCATCCTATTTCCAGGATTTTGGATCATCTTTACTATCATTACTCTGAATTCTTTTTCAGGTAGACTGCCTATTTCCTCTTCATTTGTTAGGTCTGGTGGGTTTTTACCTTGCTCCTTCATCTGCTGTTTGTTTCTCTGTCTTCTCATTTTGCTTCACTTACTGTGTTTGTGGTCTCCTTTTCACAGGCTGCAGGTTCGTAGTTCCAGTTGTTTTTGGTGTCTGCCCCCAGTGGCTAAGGTTCGTCCAGTGGGTTGTGTAGGCTTCCTGGTAGAGCGGACTGGTGCCTGTGTTCTGGTGGATGAGGCTGAATCTTGTCTTTCTGGTGGTCAGGGCTGTGTCCAGTGGTGTGTTTTGGGGTATCAGTGAACTTATTATGATTTTTGGCAGCCTCTCTGCTAATGGGTGGGGCTGTGTTCCTGTCTTGCTAGTTGTTTGGCATACGGTGTCTAGCAGTGTAGCTTGCTGGTCGTTGAGTGGAGCTGGGTCTTAGCGTTGAGATGGAGATCTCTGGGAGAGCTTTTGCCGTTTCATATTATGTGAAGCCAGGAGGTCTCTGGTGGACCAATATCCTGAACTCGGCTCTCCCACCTCAGATGCACAGGCCTGACCCCCGGCCGGAGCACCAAGACCCTGTCAGCCACATGGAGGTTCTATCCATCTCTCTGCTCTTCCTTCTCTAGAGTTTATTCTCACATTAAGTCTGGATCCCTAATAGTCAACAGCAGCCAACAGCGCTTATCAGCATTCTCATTCACATCCAAATGGAGATGGAGTGGAGGTTTCCTTTCTATTTACAACTTTGGGTTTGCAGTGCCTCAGAGACCCTTGACTTGCTTCCCAGGTGCTTTGCTGCAGTTAGGAAGGACAATGTCTAGGCTCTGGCTTCATAGGGCAAACAGCTCCGAAAGTCTCATCAAGATTCCAGCTCAAGCCTTCTCTGTTTCCCAACACCCCATCCCTTGAACTCCAAGTTTTTGAAATACCCTCACAAAGGCATGACCCTGCTATAGCCCTGAAATCAATACTACATAGGCCATCCTGGTCCCTATCCACAGAGGTTGGTTATGGTTAGAATCAGAAAATCTCATTATAGTATGGTCTCACCTCCTCTATGAGTTCATGTTGAGGACTCTGCTGGGTCAGGGCTCAAGTGCATCCTAATGCACAGGATGCTGGGTATCCAGAAGGACTTCTGCCCTTTTCTCTGGCAGTAGCCCCCACCCAACTCCCAGTCACCATCCCCAACTCTTCTTTTAAGCCTCCTTACTTCCATCAGCTTGAATAATCCCAGATCAGCGTATCTTCTGAGAGGACTTTTGTCCAAGATCCCTTCACTTGGGGGCTCCCATGTGGTAGTACATTATCTCCTTGTTCTCTCAGCCCTCAGCAGTCTTACATCCTGTAGTAGATGTGTCTGGCGCCCGGTCACACATTCTAGTGGTCACAGCTCTGATTCCAGCAGTGACTGGGGTGGACAGTTTTATGTGAGCTTAGGTTCACGTGTCTCACCAGGAGTGAGCACCACGCCTTTGCTCTCTGCCCCAAGGCACTTAGGAGGCTCAGGACACTGCATTTCCTGCTCAGAAGTTCAGAAATGTCAACACACACACAGGGGCAGCCCTCAACCAATGGCAGATGGGAGGCAGTGAATTAATGTTCCTGCTTCCCATATTTTAGTTGAACTTTTTTTTTTTTTTTTTTTTTTTTTTTTTTTTTTTGCGGTACGTGGGCCTCTCACTGTTGTGGCCTCTCCCGTTGCAGAGCACAGGCTCTGGACGTGCAGGCTCAGCGGCCATGGCTCACGGGTCCAGCCGCTCCACGGCATGTGGGATCTTCCCGGACCGGGGCACGAACCCGTGTCCCCTGCATCGGCAGACGGACTCTCAACCACTGCGCCACCAGGGAAGCCCTGGTTGAACATTTTTTAGAGGTAAACCAGATGCTTTTTTAAGACGTCCTAGCAGAACTGGCCCCTGATAATGTGCCTTTATATTGGCTTTCTCTCCATCCCTGGCTCACACTCCCCACTCCCACACTCCTGCTCTTTGGAATCACTTCCCAAACAAACTACCTGTTCTCACAGACTTGTTTCAGGCTCTGCTTTGGGTAACCCAAGTAAGACATGGTCTCGCTTGCCAACCAAAGAGGCTATGACCCCAGTGGCTGTCCAGCCCTCACTGCTTCTCTCCTCACAGGACCCAGAGACAGCACCGCAGGAACTGGCTTTAGTTGTGGATGGTGGAATAGTGAAGGAGGAAGGAGGGGAAGCCAGGAGTCTAAGTAAAGAGGTGGTGTGGATGGTGGGAAGGGTCTGGGCTATGTTCTGTCACTGCTCTTACTGACAGTATCACATAACTGCATTCCATGGTGCTCGATTTCAAATCCCAGCTGTAGTGTCAACTAGGTTACCCTGAATTTGCCCTCTTACCTCTCCAGGGGCCATAGTGTGACCTGGTGGAATACATTCACCCTGTCAGTGATCTACTGAACTTTGTTAATACACCACAAAGCCAAGTATCTTGGTCTTCATGGTTAATGATGCTACCAGCAGTGAGAGAGCTTTTTTTATGACTTGCTTTTTCTTACAGTCACCTCCCTTCAAGAACCCAGCACACCCCTCAAAATCATTGGTTTCCTGGGTCCCCCAACCCAGCTCAGATGCCCAGACCTCATTCCTCATCTAGGGGGTATTCTACTGCACAGCAAGGGAGTGGCAGTCTGGATGCCCCGATTGTTCATCTGTCCCCGTCGTGAGGTCGATACTCCTTCTTGGTGCCCGTGACTGAATTGATAACAGGAGCACCGCCTGGGCTCTTGTTGCAGGGCCCTCACTGCCTTCTTGCTATGTTTACACAAGCTGCCCAGTCTGACAATCCCCCATCATCTCTGAAATGAGCCCTAGAAACTCTGGCCCAGCCCAACATTCACAGATGATTTCTCCTATCTTTCATCTCCCAGGCCCAGAGGACAAACTCTTTTCCTTTGTGTTCTATTTTGACATTATTCTGCCTCTTTGTTCCCATTTTAGGGCAGTGCGAGGGGAGCTCTGTGCATTAGCTTTTGTGGGCTTTAATGAAGCAGGATTTGACAGCATTTCATATCAGGTATCATCTTTTGTGTGCATGGGGAGAAGGGCTGAGAAATGTTCCTTTAACTGGTGCCAGAAGAGAAGGCAGAGAAAGACAAGAAAAAAAAATCTGATAACTACTTTTTTCCATTAAAGTCCCGGCCCCTTTCTAAAACATGCGATTCGTCTATATTTCAAATCAGTTGGGAATCCTATCTTTCCACAACAGCATTTCCTTACTTCCTAGAAACATATATCACAGGATGTATCATAAATGTTTATGCTAGCTATAAAGACGAGAGTAACATTTCATAAAATTTACCATAGACCCCAAGGTGAATTTAATATAAGAGCCTGAGTGACGAATCCCAAAGCAAGTGAATTTGGGCTTAAAGCCCATCCTGAACTGACTTCATTATGCGTCGTTGATGTTCAGGAAGAAATTCAGCAGCAAAACTTCCTGAGATCCCTGCATGGATGAATCGAAGTGAGGCTCGCACGTTAACCCTGCACTTGCCTATGTGTTTTTCCAATGCCCCAAATGAAGGAGGTGACTGAGCAGCTGGCACTTGGCTGCACTCTGTGTCTCTGAAGGATGGAACAAGAAGGAACAGCTGAAAATGGCCACAAAATGAGGTCTACTAATGGACAATTTCCATTACACAGAAAGGACTGTTTCTTCCAGGGGTGAAGATGCTATCATGAGTCAGCCTTGGCTCAATGTGTTGGGGGCGCTTAACCACTGAAGCCAGGGCTGTCCTAGACTATAGCATGCCTTCATGATGGACTGTGACAAATAGAACAGAGTTTTTTCTGCTCAGAACAGTCGAGGCCCACTCCAGCCCAGAGTCCGGGGCATGCATGATTTGCTTGCCTGCCGAAGCCCCCAGAGGTCCCTGTTTCTTTGCAAATCAGTGTACCTGGGATTGAACTCAAGGGCTTTTCTAGAAATTGTAGGAGGAAACTGGAATCAGGAAACTCTTTTCCTACACTTATTCTGCTGGTGCTGTTTTATGAATGGCCAGGAGAAAAGAATCCCATTAATCTGATCTGATATGAGTAATTTCCAGGTGACCTGAAACTTCAAATAAATAGCTCCTGAAAAAAATGTCTCTGGCCTGAGGGAACACGAGAGACCCCTGAATACAGGCCTGTAGTGGGACAGACGGCCTGTGCCATAAGAGTAAAAGCCATGGAACTAGGGAGATCCAGAGCCAAAGTTGACATGCCCTGAGATTCATTCTGCCCCACTCTCCTTTCCTGGTCCCAGGAAACACACACTATCCATTTCTACCATGGGGGAAACAAGAGCAACTAGAAATAACACGTATCTGGAGGGACTGAAACCATCGTTCATCCAGCAAGAATGTTTTCTATGGAGATCAACACGCTGAAAACGTCCTCCCTTACAGCTTGGAAGGCAGTGGGACTAGGCTGAGGCCAGCACAAAATTTAAGGAGGTACTTACTCTGAAGGGTCGACTCTGCACTTGCACAACCTTGAGAGTCCGTGCCTCTTTAAACTTTGCCCCCCTGGGCACCTTGCCTACTTTGCTCTGCCTGGCTAGGGAAGGATCCCCAACCTGGGCCGTTTGGTGGCCTATGAGCAGCTGCCCTTTCTTCCCATGGGCTGCTGGTAGCCGACCCAGCCCTGAAGGGGCTCAAAGTGACCTCAGGGAACAGATTTGGGTCACTGCAGGCCTGTGGCAGCCACATCCCAATAAATTATAAAAGGACAATTTTTCATTCATAGCCACACTTGCCTGTGAGGTATCAAAACTGAAGGCTGTATGATGCCCTCAGTGAACCTACCTGAAGACCCTTTCCCAATCAAGGAACGAGGGGACTTGTTTTAACCAACTGTGTCCAGAGCTTTAACCAACAGTGTCCTAGCCCAAGGGCTACTTTTGGATCCTTAATTAGCATAACCACCGAGGACTTCCCCTTCTAGCGCTTAACTCAGAGAACTGCTCATTGGCCTGTGCTGCCTTGCCTGGCAAGTGAATAGACTCAGGTTTGCAAATGTATATTTTTAAGCTCCAGTGGTCTTTTGTTTTATTCTCTGACGCTGTCAAGTTCTGGGAGTGTGCTTTCTCCTCCCAGTGCGTTGGAATTGGGAGAGAAAGACAAGCACCGTCCGCAGTCCACGCAGGTCCACTGAAGCAAAAAGCCTGCCTAGCTGTCTGGACTAGGGTGGCTCCATTCTGTTAAGTAAGGAGTCAGCAGGCCCAGCCCTGGCAATCCAACAACCATCGAGTTAGGAAGCAGAGGTTGCTGGAGCTCTCCACGGTCCCTCGCCCAGTCCTCCCTGCGCCCCGGAGACTTGGTGAGCCCTGCAGGGCTGCCTAAGCCCAGTGCTGCTCAATCAAGATGGACAGGCCGCTCTGGCCCTCCTGGCCGCACGCACCAGCATGGAGCCCAGAGGTATGTATATTTAACAGTTATATTTTATCCACTAAAGCGAGGGAGATGAAACCCAACCAGTAGGTCTAAAACAGAAATCTGGGGGCTTGAGGGGTTAGGAATTGGTAGTGTTAATAACCTCCATGGTGTGTGTTTGTTCTTCACATTGAAGTTTGAGAACCACTGAGCTGAAGTACCCCCTTATCTCCAGGATCTCCCAAACAGACCAGATCCTAGAAGCCATGCCCAGTACTTGTTAAAAATTCAGACGCCCAGGCCCCTCTATGGATGACCTGAATCCATAGGGCAGAAATGGAAATGTGCCCTGGCAGGTGGATGTGGAGACTGAGATAACAAGAACAATTCTTCCTGCTCCCCTGGTGCCAGGCGTGTGAGCCAAGAACCACGACCCCAGGAAAAGGGTGTACATGCAGAGGCTGGGTGCACAGGCTCTATATTTGAATCCCACTTCTCCTTCTTATTAGCTGTGCCACTTTCGGTAAGTTACTGAGCTTCTCTGTGGCTCCCTCCCTAACCCCATCTGTAAAATGTGGATGATGAGGACACCTATCTTGTAGGGTTGTTGTGAAGATTCAGTGAGATGATACATGTCCAGGGCTTAGAACAGTGCCTGGCATTTAGTAAGAGCTGTCGAAGTGTTGGCTCTTAATCCTGGGGAGGCCGCTAAGATCCTGTCACGGCTGATGCTGGGCCATTTATGCCAAGGGAAAGCCACTGACCCCACAGCAGATGAGAAGCCAGGCAGTAGGAAGCAACTCCGATCTCTGGACAGACCTCATCCACACTGCGCCCACAGCTCAGCCAGCCCCTGGGGACCAAGGTGGAAAGCATGCTTTCTCAGCAGGCGCCAAACACATAGACTATTGCCTAGCAGTGGGAAGCGCCCCTGTAACAGGGTAACAGGGAGGGGAGCTGGGCACTGTCCTCCCCTCACCCCCAGCTATGAGCCTCTCTCCTCAGACCTGACATCTCAATCCTTCCGACTCCCTCCTGCTGCCCTGCCCAAAACTCCCCCGGTCTGGGAGAACTGCCAGGAAGGATCCGCACAGCGGAGAGCTTCAATAATGCTAAACAATGGATTAATTACACTCCTCGTCTGTTTAGCTGGAGCTCCTGGGGTCGCCTGCACGTGTGGTCACAGCAGACGACAACAGGTGCGAGACGCTGGTGAACGCGTCTACTGTCCCCTGTGCAGCCCTGTGCTCCCCATGCCCCGCCCCCCCACCCCAGCTCAGCCTCCAGTCAAGTCCTCAGCCTCCTCCCTCCACCCCAGAGACGGGAAAGGCTTTTGTCTTCTCTCTCTTCCTTCCCTCCTTTTTAAGGGTTTCATGCTGGGAGTGCTGCCTGTTTGCACAACCCCTTGGAGCCCTAGATGGAGAGCTCTTGGTGGGGGCGGTGATGAGATGAGACTTCTTTCCAGGAGGGCAACTGGCGTGGGGTGACGGCTGGGCTAGCACTGCTCTAAGCCCACCTGGCCAGGCAGGGAAGAGGCGACAGCTGCTTTATGCTCCTCTGAGCGCCAGCTTTCCCGAAAGGAGGTCAGCCTCAGAGACCAAACTGCTAATTAGGTCGCATTCTGCTTCCCGCTGCCACTTTAATTTCCACCTCAGAAAACCTTCAGCTGTGAGTCCAAGACCGTCAGCCCCTTTCACCCAAATGCAAATGTCTCCAAGGCCTCTCTGGCTGGCTGGCTGGCCTTCTGCTGGCAGGAGTAGCAGCCACAGAACTCTGCAAAGAACACGAGCTTCCAAGAGAGAGGGCCGCCTTCGACAAAACCGGCTTAGAAAATTCAGATTCTGCCGGATTTGGGGGTTGCTTTTAAGAAGGCAGGCAGCCTAGTGAAGATCATAGAAGTTGGGTGTTATGAATGAGCACTGAGCCACAAGTCAGGGACCTTGGGCTTATTTTTGATTTTGACACTAACAAACTGGGTGATCTTGGGCAAGTTGCTTCTGCTCCCTGGGCCTGTTTCCTCATCTGTGAGATGAGTGGGTTGAATGACCCCTTCTGCCTCTGAGTCTGTATGATTCAGATAATTTCTATCTTATTTCAAATTAACAAAGAGCTGATTTTTACCTGTGTGTCCCTTGCAGCAAACATACATGCGTATCTTGCCTCTTTTCTCCTAAACACTGAAGCCCCCAGATTAGGTTGCCATCACCGGTCCTTGTTTGCCAAGTGGGAGGGCTGAAGCCGAGAGATTATCTTCTGCCCAAGGTCTCTCTGAGGGCCAGGTGAAACTCTGGGTCCTCGGGAGTTTTTAGCGAGGCACTTGGAGCAGAAAGGAAGCCACAGGAACCCGGATCCCCCTTCCTTGTCTCTCACCACATCCTCGGCTCCTCTTCCCCGACCCTGGTCCTGTTCATCTCAACCTCAAACCCACTTCAACAACCCTTTTCCAAACTTTATCCAAAAAAGGCTCCGGTATCAGGCCTTGGTATCCACTGAAAACAGTTTGTTGTTTTTCTCAGGTAGATTTGCATTTTTAGCCTCACGTGGTGGGTGCTATGATGTCCGGACCCCTCCTCCGAGGGCCTCCAGCCGCTAGCCGCTGGGACTGTCAGCTGCTGAGCCCCACTCTGGGAACTGCTCTCAGCTGATGGTAGCCTCTTTGTCCAAAGTCACACCTCCTTCCGGGGTGGGAAGGGGAGGCGGTACAAAGGTTCAGCCCCTTTCCCTCAATTTGGGACACTTTTGCAAGACACTCCCAGCTCTGGAGCTCTGGAGGGATGAGCTGAGGACTCTGTAGCAACAGCATCACATCATGACTTCTGCCTCTGCCTCGTCCCACTTCCCTCCCTCCTAATAGGTGTTGCTCCCCAGGGCACTCCTGACAAACTTCCCGTGCACCGATCTCTGACTCCGAGTGTCCTTCCCAGGAAACCCAACCTAAGACATCTCAATTCTTTTAGGGGCAAGAAAGGCTTCAGCCCTGGCTAAAGGAATTGTGGCTCGGTGGGTGGAACATGTTTGGGAATAGTTTCCTCCCTGAATTCCCATAACTTATGCAGTGACCTTCTGGCAAAGAGAAAGGGCAATCCTTTGGGTCCGGTTTTACATCGGCTCCAATACTGTGAAGAGGGTGGGAGGCCCAGCATTTGAATTCCTTTCCTGACAGGACACACAGATTTGTGAAGCTCACAGAGGCAACAACACCCAGATAGACCCTCTGAAGCACAGGTTCTGAAAGCTCTGGCCCTGGTCCAGGGGCGTCTACCCCGTCTCCTCTCGCATGGCTTCCTCCTTGTTTCAGAGGCCCAGTAACATTGCATCATGACCTGTCGTTACCTAACTAGTGGCGCCAGCACCCCTGAAAGGAGCTTGTGGAATCTTTCCTCTGAATGATGCCAAGAGGGGGCAGGACAAACCTCGTGGAATGGGAATGGGGCTCTGGCAGCATCTGGCATCACTATCGCTCCTGGCTTCTATCCCTTAACAAAACGGTATATACCCGGGCTATTCCTCTAGTCTGCGCCAGCCTCCATGCCACCAGCCGAGACCTGAGAGAGGAGTAAAATCTGGTCCCTGCCAAGCTCCCAAGGTCAGAGATGTAAAGATACGATTACAAACCAGTGTGACAAATGTCATATTAGGGTTTTGAGACCTGCTGACTAAGGGACTTGATGAAAGAAGGGGGTTCCAGGCACCCCAGACAATGGCTTGGAAACAGGTGCCATGTTCTCACTTCGCTCATGAGCTGAACATTACTGAGCCAAATAAGACCATTTCTCATCAATGCACATTCATTTACAATATGCTCGGTTATGGGAGCTGATGTATAGTCCGCCAGCCCATAAGGGTCAGCTGCCCAGAGGAAGGGGGCGTGCAGGTGCACCTGGAGTTCCTGCTGGGTCTTCTTTCCTCCCTGTACTGATGATAAAGAACTGCCACTGGCCCCACACCCAGAGGGTCTCCAGGTGAACCCATGTGGCTCTAAGCCCCAGACCAGTCCCAGACCTGGTTTAAAGGTCTGCTGGGAAATAGCATCTCTGTCTTGTCTATTCTGTGCCCCTATGTGCCAGACACCCTGCTGAGTGCAGGGACAATTGTGAATAAGATAGACTCAACATTTAGGGCTGGAGTGGGACACAGACAAATAAATGGGCAGGAACAGCAGAGGGAGAACAGGGCGCCTACTCCAGTCTTGCTGCCCAGAGGAGATACATCACCTGAGCTGAGGCATTAGCCAGCAAAGGGGAATGGTGGCGAGGCAGAGAAGATCCAAGCGTGACCGAGAAAGGAAGTCACACATGGAATGATATCAGACCTGGAGGCAAGAGGAGGTCTGTGCAGAGTCGGGCTGAGAGGATGAGAAGGGGAGTGGGCAGAGGTCGTGGAACTGGAGACATTTTGTAGGTGGACTCGACAGACTCGTGGAGTCACTGACAGTGGGGAGGGAGGCAGAGGGTGCAGGTGAGGACAGTGAGCAGGTGTCAGGCTTGAGGGCTGGAGGGATGGTGGAGCAATTCACGGCTATCAGGGACAAAGGCCAGGAACAGGTCTCCAGGGCAGGGGATGAGCACATTTTCAACACGCTGCATTTGAGATGGCCATGGGACTCCAGGTGGACAGAGGGTCCGAAACTCAGGAGAGAGGTCTGGACTGGAGGTGAAGACTGGGACACGTGAGAATATAGGCAGATAGTGGTTGAAATCCCAGAAATGGATGAGAGCACCACAGACAAGAAAAGAGGGCCCAGGACAGAATCCTGAAGTTCAGCCCTTAAGAAACGTTTGGGGTGGGAAGAAGCCTGCTAGCAGCCAGCGAGGTCGGGAGTGCACTGGAGGTCACAGATGTCAAGGAGGAACGTCATTTTCAAAGTGGAGAGTGGTCATCAGTGCCAAATGCTGCTGAGAAGCCAGGTAGGCTGAGAAATGGAAAGGGACCGTGATACAAGCAGGGCCCATGGCACATGGCCAACCTCGAAAGTGGAAGAGGGAGAAAGTCTTAAAGAGAAGCAGGGGGCCTTTCAAGGCCGCCAAGCCAGTTGCAGAGACCCTGGCCAGAGTGCAGAGGGCAAGCCAGCCCACAGCAATGCGCATTTGCAGCTTTAGCCTGGGAGGTTGTTCTCCTTGACACTGACTCAACTCCGGTGGAAGAGACAATGGAGACCTCGTGCTGCCCCGGGTGTCCCTTGGCACCTTGGGGCCCACGTGTGTGCAAGCATCCTGTGATGACTCCAAGGAACTGGAACTAACGGGTCAGCCAATCAGAAGTCCTGCAGCTGCCTGCCAGGGAAGCTGAGGGATCACAGGGTCCACTTCAGCCCCAGGCCGTGGCGGCTGCTTCACGAACTGCCAATTGGAAGCAGGCGAGCCGCACCAGAAACATCGCCTGGCAGGCCTGAAAATTCCCACCTTTAGCACCTTCTTTGAAAGAGGCTCCTTTTTTGTTTGTTATTTATTTGGCAGGGGGAGAAGAGGCCTTCTTTATAAAAATAAAGCCTCAATCCCGCTAAGGTTGGAGGTCAGTCAACTATCTAGAAGGAACATCTTTAGAATAGGTTGTGGGGTGGCGGAGGGACCTCCACCTTCGGTTCTACCTTCCCCTTGGGGCCCTCCAGCTCCCACACAGCTGCCATGACTTCAGCAGCCAGTCTCGCGGGTGGCTCTCTTGAAAACTCTGTCCCGGGTGGGGAGAAAAGGCCTTTCCTTTTAACTGTGCAGACTGCTGAGAAGATTATGAATTTGAAAAATAAAATCTAAAATTCTAAGGGCAAAAAAAGGAAAACACACTCACACACACAAGTACAAACAAGCCATGTTTATCAAGTAAAGGATTCTAGCTCTACTCTGGATGATTCTTCAACTCAGCCCTTAGACCCATTTCCAAGGGCCCCAACACCCCCAGACAATCCCTTTTGTTTGGATCCTAGGTTCTCCCCTCTCTTTCTTTCCTTTCTTTTCCTTTTAAGCAGAGCTCTCTTGTCACACAGACCTTCTGGGGATACAGAGGAATGATGATCCATTCCTGGGGAACACTGCAGCTTTCTCGTGGTGCCCAACAGCAAAGAAATGACAAAAATACCTTAGGTCAGTGGTTCTCACACTGACCTAAGGTATCTCACATCAGAATCACCTGGAAGGCTGGTTAAAAGAGCACTGGGCCTAAAACAGGAGGGAAGGATGCAGGGCACAACCTTTAAAAGAATGACACAACATAAACTGATTAGAACCAAATAGGTCCAAGATGGCGGACGAGTCAACTTCCACTAGACCTTGAGCCTCAGTATACGCTCACTATTAACACCTCAGCAAGCTAAATGACACACCCACAGGCGCCATGACAGTTCCAAGGCCAACCATAAAGGTCAAAAAGTGGTGGCCCAATTTCTGGAAATCCCCACCCCCTCCCCAAAATAGCTGGAATACTCCTCCCATCATTAGCCTATGAAATTACCCACTCCTATAAAAACTGACAACCCCATACCCTGGGGCCACTCTCGCCTTCTGAGATGGCCCACACTCTGTCTGTGGAGTGTGTTTCTCTCTAAATAAATCCACTTCTTACCTATCACTTTGTCTCTCACTGAATTCTTTCTGCAATAAGACATCAAGAACCTGAGACCAGGTGTGTGACCTCAGTTGAAAGACCATGGGTTCAAGTCCCAATCTGGGTTTCATCCAGGTTTGAGACCCAGTCTGAGTTACACGGGTTCAGGCCCAGTTCTGGAGTTTCTGATTCAATAGGTCAGGGGTGGGATCCAAGAATTTTCATTTCCAACAAGTTCCCAGGTGATGATGGTGCCACAGGTCCATGGACCACACTTGGAGATCCAGGTTCTTAACTATTTCGTATATAAGATGGCAGAAAGAGCTCACAAGTCAACATTCACTTTTCTGCTAACCCTGATCACAGCCTTGGAACCCTTATCTTACCAAGGCAGTGCTCCACGTAGTCATGAAATAGGATTCAATGTCAAGGTGCTACTGCTGCTGCTGCTGCTGATAATATCTAATATTTTTTCAAATGGTACTACCAGTTACCTAGTTGCTCAGGCCAAAAGCCTCAGCGTTATCCTTGATTCTGCTCTTTGATTCTACTCTCAACTCATCAGCACATGCCGTCAGCTCTAACTTTGAAACATGTCCTGAATCTCACCCCTTCTCACCATGCCTGCTCTTCCCACCCTGGTCCACGCCAGCTCCATCTCGTACCTGACCCCTCGGAGAGCCTCCTAATAGGTCTTCTGTTCCCTTCTTGCCCTGCCATCTGCTCTCCACACAGCCACCAAAAAGGTCATTGAAAACATGTCGTCTTTCTCTGTTCTCACCCTCCAGTGGTTTCTAACACCTTTAGAATAAAATGGTATCAAAAGTTCTGACAGTGGCTTACAAAACTCAAAAGGTCTGGCCGCTGCTTACCCCTCTGGTCGCATCTCCTTTTACCCCTACCATGCACAGGCGTGCTCTTGGTGCCCTCCTGGGTGCTCCTGCCTGAGCACCCTCGCACTTGCTGTCCCCTGTGCCTGGAATGCTCCCAACCCCATTGGCGTGTAGCTCACAGGCTCACTTCAGGTAAGCCTCTACTCACATTCAGGCCCTCAGGGAGGTCTTCCTTGTACCTTTCCCAGTTCACATTCCCACCATTCCCTGGGCCCCACCCTCTTTTCTTTTCCTTCTTAGAACTTATTAATATCTGGCTTTCTATTATACATTTATTTTGTTTACTTTTCCCCTCCCTCACTAGAATGGGAGCTCCCTAAGGGCAAGGATTGTATTTGTTCTTTTTTTTTTCTTCCACTGTCATCTCTCCAGTGCCTGAAACAATGCCTGGTCCCCAAACAGGCTTAATACCTATTTAGTGGATGAATGAATTTATTAACATGTTTACTAAGACAAGCTAGAGCTTTTTGAGGATTACTTCATTTACTTCTCATAAGTAACCTTGTAACCTACAGGCGAGATATTATTACCATCATCATCCCCATTTTATGGGTGAGAAAACTGGGCCTGGCAGACTTAAGCACCTGCTCCAGGCCTTCCATGCAGGAAGTGGCAGGGTCCAGATGAGAACCGAAGCCTGGTCCACCTGGGCTCTTTCTCTGAATCCTCACCTGAGGCACGGCCAAAGCTCACTTCCCACGAGCACATTAGCAAACACACGTTAGCAAAGACTCTTTTCTTATTATCATCTGGCAGAGAACAAGGCTCCCAAGAGCAGCCGATGCTGATGGAGGAAATGTAAGAAGAGGTCCAGAGTGAAAGGTTCTGCTCAGGACTGTGGGGCACAGAACAGGACTGTGTGCCCTGGAATGGGCGTGACACTTCAACAGGACAAGAGAAGACCCCAGATGGAAGACAGGCTGTGCTAAAGACCGAAAAGAGTCCATCCCAGGTTTTCCAGTCTAGGCCGTGTAAGACATAACACTGGAACACCTCACACTGGGCCCAGCCATGGTGGAGCAGAGTTGAAGGTCACTGTTATTCAGCAAATACTGATTGAGGACATACACTGTGCCTGGAACTGTGATGTCAAAATACATGCCCCCAAAGTGTATTTGTGCTGCTTTCTGCCTTTAGCCATGTCGAGTCAGATTTCTGCAGCCCCTTTCTCTCAAAGCCTTTAGACTATTTCACAGGTCTCTCAAAAGTCCACACCATTTTCTGTCATCATCCCCACTTCACAGCTGGGGGCTATTTGTTACAGCAGCTAATATGACTATCATGCTAGCTGGTTCCATATACTCTATCTGTCTGATGGCTCTCCTGTCCCTCACAGACACAGTTTTTAAGTTGCCCCTACTTTCTACACTGCAATCAATCGGCAGTATGATGGTCTCCATGTTGCCAAATCAAGTAGACACACTTCTGGCCTCTCTTCCTGGGCCTCTCTCCAGTATTTGGGACTGGTGGCACTTCCACCATTTTGTAGGTTTTGGTGACATCACCCACCCAGGTTTTCCTCCCACTTCTTGGTTGGCTTGTCTCCTTTCTAGGTGTCTACTCTAGTACTTTTCTCATGTCCTAAAGGTTGAGGCTTCCCTGTGCTTCCATTCTAGACCCTCTGCTCTTCTTCTTCTATAAACACCTCCAGATGGCTTCTTTCAATCCACACCTTCAACTACAATTATACCAAGACCCTCCAAATATTTTTGTCCATGCTATTATTTTAAGAATTGGGCATAGACTCCTCTGTATGTATAATTTTTTATTTATAGGATAACATGCATGCATTATTGTACTTATTTACTCTGTGTGTTTTAAAACTTGTATGTAATAAAATGTGAAAGTTGAATTTTGAAAAATTCTGAATATGAGGGCTTCCCTGGTGGCACAGTGGTTGAGAGTCCGCCTGCCGATGCAGGGGACACGGGTTCGTGCCCCGGTCCGGGAGGATCCCACATGCCGCGGAGTGGCTGGGCCCGTGAGCCATGGCCGCTGAGCCTGCGCGTCCGGAGCCTGTGCTCCACAACGGGAGAGGCCACAACAGTGAGAGGCCCGCGTACCACAAAAAAAAAAAAAAAAGAGAGAGAGAGAGAGAAAAGACCACCATTCAAACACACTGAAGATATATATAGGAGCGTCCGTGTGTGTGTGTGTGTGTGTGTACATGTGCACACAATTGCCTACCAGACAGTAGATATCATAGAGTATGCCAAATTCAAATACAGCATGTACAAAAATAATTCATCATCTTCCCCCCCAAAACTCTGCCCTTTAGGAGAGTACCAAATGCTGCTGGAAAATAATATTATGTCAGAATGCAAAGACATGCTTAAAGGCTAGTGGGGATATACAAAGGACACAATAATTGGCTTAAAGAAGCTCCCGCTGGCTAGATTTGGGACAATTAGAACATCAGAAAGAATGATGAGAGTTTTATATATATATATATATATACACATACCCCTATATATATATACATATATATATACATATATATACCTATATACACCTATATACATATAGAAATTTAAAGGCATCCAGGAATCCACAGCAGTACTTTTACAAAATGGTGAGGGGATGGAGGGAGAAGTGGAGAAGGAAAGCTCTTCTTTACAGATGAACAGCTAATATATATATAAGGTATGATAGATTTAGGAAATCAATATTTTGTAACCAACAACAGAGTAATTGATTCAAGCAAGGACCATTAATAGATGATAACGGGCGAAACACTGGTCAGAACAAGATATTTATACGTAATATCACACCCCAAATTACTGATTAATTACAAAGGGGGAAAGGTGGCTTTTTTGTGGAGAGATGAAACTTAGCATCATTACTAACCGGACAAACAGCTATTATGTGTCCCTGATGTGACACAGCAGGAAAGATATAAGATCACCCATGTAGAATTCTTGCCCAAAATACATAATGAATCTGATCATGAGGAAACAATCAGCCACACTCAGATTGCAGCTCATTCAACAAGGCAACTGGCCTGGACTCTCAGAAAAGGTCATGTCATGAAAAAACAGAAAAAGGCAGAGGAGACTGTTATAAATTAAAGGAGACTAAAGGGACATGATTACCACATGCAATTCATGATTCTTGAGTTCTAGATGTTTTTAAAAGCTATTAAGCACATATTTGGGGACAGCTGGGGAAATGTAAAAGTGGATTGTATATTAGATAATATTAATGGATTGATGTTAAATTTATTGAGTATTGCAGTTTTGGAGGAGAATGTCCTTACTCTTAGGAGATACTCCCTGATGTATCTAGATGTGAGATATTGTGATGTCTGCAACTTACAAATGGTCCAGTTAAAAAATGCTATGGTGTGTGAATGTGCATACATTGAAAATGAGAGACAGATAGAGGGAGAGATAACGCAGATGCAGCAAAATGTTAACAACTGGTGCATCTACAGAAAGCATATAGAGGTATTCATGTCCTATCCTTTCAGCTTTTCTGCAGGTTTATACATTTAAGCACAATATGGGGAATCAAGCAGGCAAACTCTGTCCCCCCTCCTGCTAACATAAAGGTTATCAGGGACCAGATTAGAAAAATCTTTATTTGATTAACCTAAGAATTTGAACTTTTTCCTGAAAGCTAAGGCAAGTCACAGAAAGAGTTTCACCAGAAGAAAGACACGATTAGATAAGCTATAGGAGGTGAGAGAGAAGAAAGAGCCCAGCGTGACTCCATCTCCTGGCTTTTTCTTTGTTCTCCTCTGCCTATCTAGATGAGTATATTCTAAATAGCCTGCTTTCCAAATGGCTCTCTCCTTGGTCTGAACCTTAGCACTCCAATTCCCATGACAAGCAGCTTGGCTCAGACTCCCATCCTTGCCCCCTGAATGACTGGTCTCCCTTCTTCCACCAAGGCCTCTCCTAAATCAGTCTGCAGTTGAGGCTGGGGTGACCCTTCTCACACAAAAGCATGACCAAAGCATTCTCTGGTTCCAACTGTTTTTTTTTTCAGTGACTCCTCCGGGCCAACGTTCAGCCTCTTTGGCTAATCACCAGTAGACATCCTGGTCCGCTGCCTGCCTGCCAACCTCTCTCGCGGCCCCTCCTGCAGCATTTGCATGTCTGTCTAGGTCCCAGCTAAGCTGCCAGCAGCGCCTCCGAGGTGCCGTGCTGCCACATACCTTCGGGCCTTTGCACAATGCTTTCCTGCCTAAAGGGGATACATCTTTCCCCCTTTTCTCTGCTTGGGCCACCTCTGCCCGCCCATCAGAACTTAACTCAAGCCTCCACTCCTCTGGAAGCCTTCCCTGACTCCATCAAGTCTCAGCTGCTTGCACCTCCTCTGCTTCCCTGGTACACACGTACGGCCTCTCTTCTTACTTGTATCTCTTTCCCATTAGATTCTAAGGTCCTTGAAGGCAGGTGCCATGCTTTACCTGTAATGACATCTGTTCCTGACAGATGGTGGTGCTAAATAAAGGATTACTGGATGAATGAATGAATGGGAATATCAGTTAGGTTTCTTCACTTAGAAGCACTAGAAATCAACTCTGGCAGAAAGGTATTCACTAGAAGGATGCTCCATACTCCATACTCTGGAGCTGAGCAATAGACCCTGGGAGGGAGAAACGTGCACAGATCTGTGGACTTGAGCAGCGGAACATCGTCAAGAGTTTCTCAGGGCTTCCCTGGTGGCACAGTGGTTGAGAGTTTGCCTGCCAATGCAGGGGACACGGGTTCGAGCCCTGGTCTGGGAGGATCCCACATGCCGCAGAGCAACTAGGCCCATGAGCCACAACTACTGAGCCTGCGTGTCTGGAGCCTGTGCTCCGCAACAAGAGAGGCCGCGACAGTGAGAGGCCCACGCATCACGATGAAGAGTGGCCCCCGCTTGCCACAACCAGAGAAAGCCCTCGCACAGAAACGAAGACCCAACACAGCCAAAAATAAATAAATAAAATAATAATTACATCTGCAAACATCCTTAAAAAAAAAAAAGAGTTTCTCAAAGTTACCGCCACTGGACAAATTCAACGAATAAGGTTGTTACACATTGAAATCACAGCTAGTAAGGTCATTACACATCAAAATCATGGCGGCTGTTTAGTTTGCTATGTTTATCCTCAAAAGCACCCTGCCAAGTAGAGCAGACACAAGGGAGCAGTGGGAAGATGGCCTGGAATACAGAAGCTGAGAACTGGGGTCTGCTCCCCACTCTCCAGGTTGGTCAGATACAGACATTTGAGCTCCATGACTCTTGAGGGCCCCCTGAGGTCAGCACTGTTTGGTTCTGTGGTGGCAGGAAAACAGTCTCGGGGTCGAGACTTCAAAGTATCCCTTGTTGCTCTGGGTCCTCCGCTCCTCATTTTAGATGAGGCCTGCTATTGACAGGTCCAAATATCTCAAGTTCATGGGAAAAGGCTGTTCTCACACTTGCCAGGACCCTCCCATGCCTCAGTCCTCACTGAGAAGCAGCACCTGGACTGTTCTCCCCTTTCCTGAGGTAAGGAGGAACCTCTCTCACGGTGAACCAGCCGCCCCAGTGCCCTACTTTCATCTCCGTTTTACCTACCAGAAGCCGAACTTGTCTTAAATCATCAAATGCCTGATTTCTGCTCTCCTGACGTTGCCTTCACAGCCTCTGCAGCGTCCCTGCTACTCTCTCAGCTGTTGAAGGGTTGGTGTGGAAAGGTGACAGATAATGTATCTGGAGAACAGACACCTTATCCGAGTCATGGGCAGATTAAACTCACACCTGAGAAACCCCAGGGGGTTCCTCCTGGCCCCCAAAAGACAAAAGTTCCTGTTCTTTACCCCTTCACCTTCAGCAGACTGTGCTCTTTTATATTTTCTTATAGTCACTCCTTTGTAAAAATCTCTCCGCCAAAGGGCTTGAGACCAAGGTCCAGGGACAAAGGCACTGCAGCCACTCCAGCCGCCGAGAACAAGCCACCTTTTGTTTAATAAACACCGATGAAGCACTGGATTGAGTTCTAGCACCTTTGGAAACAAGTGTAACCTATTTCTGTCACCTTGAGGAGTTCAGCTTTTAACAGGGGAGAAAGAGCCAACAGACAGCTATACGCATGCTCCCACAGGAGAACGCTAACGTGGCCACGTGAAAGAAAGCCCTTGAGTCAGGGTCCCCCTGTGGTACTTCAGCCAAAAGCAACATGAGGAGTCACCCCAGAGCCTGCCTGCCTCGAAGTGTGCTTGGCCTGAGGCTCTGGACTCCTCGTCTCCAGCTGCAGCCACCCAGGCTCAGCTGGGAACAACTGTCTTAGCCAGAGCCTCCTGTGGTGTTTCACACACGGATACTCAGCCTTTATGCATCTGGAGTGTGCTTTCGCCCCCCGGAGCTCGAGAGAGCACGCATCTGAAGTCCATAAATATTGTAAGACTCCACCTCCATGTACTTTTGCAGCTGGGGGCTTGTCCCAGAACAGGCCCAGATGGTTTTGGCATAAGGCTGCTCACTTGCTGTTCAAAAATATGACCTGAAACTGACAGCTAACAGAGACAGTCAGGTTTCACCACTGCTCAGGGCCTGCATCCCATCCGGCTGCTCCCCTGCCCCCTCCTTTGCTGCCTTGCTGGCCTCTGACCCAGCTGACCCCTCAGCTCTTGCCCTATTTCTTGCTTCTTGGTCTGAGTTCACCACCAGAATACTTGAACACGGATGCATTTCCTCCTACCCTACGCTGCCTTTGATTCCCTGGCATCTAGCTCCATCTTTCTACTTGATTAGCAGCAGCCCTCTAAAAACCATATCCCATGGCTTTCTCCACAAACAGCCACATGCTCTTGCGTGCCCCAAGGTAAAGTATTCTCCTTTTGGGTGTTTCTGGTGATGCAGTGATTACCATTATTGTCGTCCTCCTTATCACCGTCCTCAATAAATGACAATGCGTTATATTTGAAGAGCATTTGACTGCCTTTCAAGCACTTTCACATGTATTTGCTCCTCATGACAATCTTATCGTGTATATAAGTCAGCACTATCATTCCCATTTTACAGATGGAACCGGGTGTCTAACAGAGTAAGTGACTTGGTCAAGGCCACATGAGTGCTGAAGCTAACCTTGAATTCAGGTCTGCCTACTCCTGGGCAACAGGTGGCATGATGTCTGAGAAAGTACACAGGTTTGGTCACAGAAAGGTTTGGGTTTGAATCCCAGTCGGGAATGGAATTTGGTCAGTTTTTTAACCTCTCCAATTATGTGTTCCCTTTTGAAAAAACAAGGCTCAGGTGTGTCTGAGGCACAGTTCAGAGGGTGCCTGGGAGGATGAGAGACCCAGTGTGGGAAGCGGGAAGGCATGAGGCCCACTAGACATCCTTGGAAACCCTTGGCCATGTTCCCCCTTGATCAACTGCCCCTTACACCCCACCACTGCACTCACTGCATACGTATTATATAACTACCCCATTAGTGTTCTGCCCTGATTCGGGGACGTTTTGCTAGCTCAGAGGAGAAATCCTAAACTCCAAGCCCTTCCTCAGATGCTACTGGGCTTAGCTAAAGACTGAATGGCTCCTGGCAGGGAGCACAACCTCCTCCTACTCTTGAAGTAACATGCACATCCCAAGGGCTTACAGGATGGAAAAATGTCCTGTTACACATTTGATAACAAGTAAGGCTCCCTTTCTTTCCTTCTACACAAGTTTAACCTGATTCCAAGCTGTTAAAATTCATTTGGTGAAATGCTTCCCCAGATGGATCTTAGCCTCTTCACCTTTAGCGGATGTGGCTGACCTTCCATTAGGTGCAGTAAAGTGGAAGAGACAGCAGGTTGCCAAGGTGAGGAGGACCAGTCTCTACGTCCTGTGCTTCTGAAGCCCGCTTAGAGAGCCTCGAAGCCTTGGACATGCTGGGAAGCAGCTTCGGACAGGAATAGATGGGTCAGGCAGGGGTCACATGTGTCCCTACACCCAGAAGGCAACTCTGCCATCTTGCTTGAGACGAGGCTAAGCAGCACCCTCTGTTTGGAACTCCTGCTTTTCATTCAGACACATCCACAGACCTGAAAACCCTTTGCTCTGATGGATGAAAATCAGCTTTGGAAGGGGAAAGCACTCGGAGTCACTGGGGAATGAATATAATCTCCAAAACACACTTACTGCTCACATTCAAATGAAGATTAAATGATTCCTTTAATACTCATCAACTCTATTAAACTTCATAGAAGCAAAACCTTTTGAAATAAATTAGCCAGATCCTTGCTGGCAACAACAGGCTTTTGAGGCTGCGTTCTGCTCCGCCGTTACCCGTCCTCCTGACAGGCCAGGGAAGGGGCCTGATGGAGAGGAGGAGGGAATGGCGAAGCCGACTAACACAGGAGCGGGACATGTCCCACGTGCCTGGCATGGTGCAAAGCACAGTGAATGTATCATGTCATTTAATTTCCCCCAACAACTCTGGAAGGTAGTTGCTATTATTATTGTCAATGTACAAGGAAGAGCATGGAGGGTCAGACAAGTAGAAAATGGTAGATGGGGGTTTCAAACCTGATTCCTAAAACCCTGTACTCCTCTTCTATTTGACTCTAAGCCCAAGCTAAGCCTGGGCCTTTTGGCCACATATAATGCAATTAGAGCTCAACGATCAATCGTTTGGGTTCTGGAGTCTGACCATGTTGTTCACATCCTGTCTCTGCTGCTTTCTAGTTGTGAGAGTTCAGGGAGGTTATCTGATTTCACTGAGCCTTGGTTTCCTCATCCGCAAAACTGAGATGATAACAGTCAAACGCGGAGAACAGTGCCTCACATGCCATAAGCAATCAAAATCAGTGGAACCAGAAATAGACAACTGTCTCAGGTTGTTGAACCCAGAAGCAGACCCCAAGCGAAGGATCTGGGTGCAAGGAGTTCATTAGGGAAATATCCAAGGAAAATATCCCAGGAAATACTGGTAGAGGAGTGGAGAAATGTGACAGGGAAGGGAAGGAAACAGACAAAGAGTGTGTTAATGGTCACGCTACCACTGTAGACAACTGAGACTCAGTCCTGGTGGATACCTCTGAGAGAGGGTATAGAATTCACGCCTCATAATGAGCCCACTGGAGGAATGAGGAAGCTAGGTACTCACCCTCCAACTCCACCCATCATTGGCTGAGCACCATCCCTGGAGGCATGAACCCCTTAGCACTTCTGGCCTGCCCATGCTTCAGCGAAGTGATTCCATCAGGTGGAGAGTTCTGGGTGCTTGCAAAATGACTTTGCTGGCAAGGACTGCAATAAGTGTTGAAGGAATACAGGTAGGGTAGCGACAACACCTGTTAAAACAATTTTAAAGGCTCAGTTAATGTTTGTCTTGGTCATTTGGGCTGGCCCCTCAGTAGGGCCCTTAAGGACCTAGGGGCCCAGAACCAGAGAACACCCAGATCTATGTGGCTTCCTGACAACAGCTTCCATATTCAATGATGGCCCCATCTGAGGACAGGTTCCTTTTTACTATAGAGATCACTTTGAAGACCCAGATCATGGTGTATGTGAGTGTGTGTGTGGGGGGGGTAAATGGGGGTATCCCTGGAGCAGCAGTCATAATAACAGGGGCCACTGCATCTTTTATTTATTTATTTATTTTATACAGCAGGTTCTTTTTAGTTATCTATTTTATACATATTAGTGTATACATGTCAATCACAATCTCCCAATTCATCACACCACCACCCCCACCACCCCCGCTGCTTTCCCCCCTTGGTGTCCATATGTTTGTTCTCTACATCTGTGTCATCCGTGTCTCTATTTCTGCCCTACAAACCGGTTCATCTGTACCATTTTTCTGGATTCCACATATATGCGTTAATATACGATAATTGTTTTTCTCTTTCTGACTTAATTCAGTCTGTCTGATAGTCTCTAGGTCCATCCACGTCTCTACAAATGACCCAATTTCATTCCTTTTTACGGCTGAGTAATATTCTATTGTATATCTGTACCACACCTTTTTTATCCATTCATCTGTCGATGGGCATTTAGGTTACTGCCATGACCTGGTTATTGTAAATAGCGCTGCAATGAACATTGGGGTGCATGTGTCTTTCTGAATTCTGGTGTTCTCTGGGTATATGCCCAGTAGTGGGATTGTGGGGTCATATGGTAATTTTACTTTTAGTTTTGTAAGGAACCTCCATACTGTTCTCCATAGTGGCTGTATCCATTTACATTCCCACCAACAGTGCAAGAGGGTTCCCTTTTCTCCACACCCTCTCCAGCATTTGTTGTTTGCAGATTTTTCTGATGATGGCCATTCTGACTGGTGTGAGGTGATACCTCATTGTAATTTTGATTTGAATTTCTCTAATGATTAGTGATGTTGAGCAGCTTTTCATGTGCCCCTTGGCCATCTGTATGTCTTCTTTGGAGAAATGTCTATTTATGTCATCTGCCCATTTTTGGATTGGGTTGTTTGTTTTTTTAATATTGAGCTGTATGAGCTGTTTATATATTTTGGAGATTAATCCTTTGCCCGTTGATTCATTTGCAAATATTTCTCCCATTCTGAAGGTTGTCTTTTCATCTTGTTTATAGCTTCCTTTGCTGTGCAAAAGCTTTTAAGTTTCATTAGGTCCCATTTGTTTATTTTTGTTTTTATTTCCATTTCTCTAGGACACGGGTCAAAAAAGATCTTGCTCTGATTTATGTCAAAGTGTTCTTCCTATGTTTTCCTCTAAGAGTTTTATAGTGTCCGGCCTTACATTTAGGTCTTTAATCCACTTTGAGTTTATTTTTGTGTATGGTGTTAGGGAGTGTTCTAATTTCATTCTTTTACATGTAGCTGTCCAGTTTTCCCAGCACCACTTACTGAAGAGGCTGTCTTTTCTCCATTGTATATCCTTGCCTCCTTTGTCATAGGTTAGTTGACCATAGGTGCATGGGTTTATCTCTGGGCTTTCTATCCTGTTCCATTGATCTATATTTCTGTTTCTGTGCCAGTACCATATTGTCTTGATGACTGTAGCTATGTAGTATGGTCTGAAGTCAAGGACTCTGATTCCTCCAGCACCGTTTTTTTCCCTCAAGACTGCTTTGGCTATTCGGGGTCTTCTGTGTCTCCATACAAATTTTAAGATTTTTTGCTCTAGTTCTGTAAAAAATGCCATTGGTAATTTGATAGGGATTGCATTGAATCTGTAGATTGCTTTGGGTAGTATAGTCATTTTCACAATATTGATTCTTCCAATCCAAGAACATGGTATATCTCTCCATCTGTTTGTGTCATCTTTGATTTCTTTCATCAGTGTCTTATAGTTCTCTGAGTACAGGTCTTTTATCTCCTTAGGTAGGTTTATTCCTAGGTATTTTACTTTCTGTTGCAATGGTGAATGGGATTGTTTCCTTAATTTCTCTTTCTGATCTTTCATTGTTAGTGTATAGGAAATGCAAGAGATTTCTGTGCATTAATTTTGTATCCTGCTACTTTACCAAATTCATTGATTAGCTCTAGTAGTTTTCTGGTAGAGTCTTCAGGATTCTCTATGTATAGTATCATGTCATCTGCAAGCAATGACAGTTTTACTTCTTCTTTTCCAATTTGTATTCCTTTTATTTCTTCTTCTCTGATTGCCATGGCTAGGACTTCCAAAATTATGTTGAATAATAGTGGCGAGAGTGTACATCCTTCTCTTCTTCCTGATCTTAGAGGAAATGCTTTCACTTTTTCACCATTGAGAATGACGTTGGCTGTGGGTTTGTCATATATGGCCTTTATTATGTTGAAGCAGTTTCCCTCTATGCCCACTTTCTGGAGAGTTTTCACCATAAATGGGTGTTGAACTTTGTCAGAAGCTTTTTCTGCATCTATTGAGATGATCATATGGTTTTTCTCCTTCAATTTGGTAATATGGTGTATCACATTGATTGATTTGCATATATTGAAGAATCTTTCCCTCCCTGGGATAAATCCCAGTTGATCATGTTGTATGATCCTTTTAATGTGTTGTTGGATTCTGTTTGCTAGTATTCTGTTGAGGAGTTCTTCGTCTATATTCATCAGTGATATTGGTCTGTAATTTTCTTTTTTTGTAGTATCTCTGTCTGGTTTTGGTGTCAGGGTGATTGTGGCCTCGTAGAATGAGTTTGGGAGTGTTCCTGCCTCTGCAATTTTTTGGAAGAGTTTGAGAAGGATGAGTGTTAGCTCTTCTCTAAATGTTGAATAGAATTCACCTGTGAAGCCATCTGGTCCTGGACTTTTGTTTGTTGGAAGATTTTTAATCACAGTTTCAATTTCATTACTTGTGATTGGTCTGTTCATGTTTTCTATTTCGTCCTGGGTCGGCCTTGGAAGGTTATACCTTTCTAAGAATTTGTTCATTTCTTCCAGGTTGTCCATTTTATTGTAACAGAGTTGCTTGTAGTAGTCTCTTATGATGCTTTGTATTTCTGCAGTGTCCATTGTAACCTCTCCTTTTTCATTTCTAATTATACTGATTTGAGTCCTCTCCCTCTTTTTCTTGATTAGTTTTATTGGCTAAAGTTTTATCAATTTTGTTTGTCTTCTCAAAGAATCAGCTTTTAGTTTTATTGATCTTTTCTATTTTTTAAAGTCTCTATTTCATTTATTTTTGCTCTGATCTTTATGGTATCTTTCCTTCTACTACCTTTGGGTTTTGTTTGTTCGTCTTTCTCTAGTTCCTTTAGGTGTAAGGTTAGATTGTTTATTTGAGACTTTTCTTGTTTCTTGAGGTAGGATTGTATTGCTATAAACTTCCCTCTTAGAACTGCTTTTGCTGCATCCTACAGGTTTTGGATCATTGTGTTTTCGTTGTCATTTGTCTCTAGGTATTTTTTAATTTCCTCTTTGATTTCTTCAGTGATCTCTTGGTTATATAGTAACGCATTGTTTGGCCTCCATGTGTTTGTGTTTTTTATGTTTTTTTCCTTGTAATTTATTTCTAATCTCATAGTGTTGTAGTCGGAAAAGATGCTTGATATGATTTCAATTTTCTTAAGTTTACCGAGGCTTGATTTGTGACCCAACATGTGGTCTATCCTGGAGAATGTTCCATGTGCACTTGAGAAGAAAGTGTAATCTGCTGTTTTTGGATGGAATGTCCTATAAATATCAACTAAATCTATTTGATCTATTGTGCCATTTAAAGCTTGTGTTTCCTTATTAATTTTCTGTCTGGATGATCTGTCCATAGGTCTAAGTGAGGTGTTGAAGTCCCCCACCGTTATTGTGTTACTGTCGATTTCCTCTTTTATAGCTGTTAGCAGTTGCCTTATGTATTGAGGTGCTCCTATGTTGGGTGCATATATATTTATAATTGTTATATCTTCTTCTTGGATTGATCCCTTGATCATTATGTAGTGTCCTTCCTTGTCTCTTGCAACATTCTTTATTTTAAAGTCTATTTTATCTGATATGAGTATTGCTACTCCAGCTTTCTTTCAATTTCCATTTGCATGGAATATCTTTTTCCATCCCCTCACTTTCAGTCTGTATGTGTCCCTAGGTCTGAAGTGGGTCTCTTGTAGACAGCATATATATGGGTCTTGTTCTTGTACCCATTCAGAGAGCCTGTGTGTTTTGGTTGGAGCATTTAATCCATTCACATTTAAGGTAATTATCAATATATATGTTCCTATTACTATTTTCTTAATTTTTGGAAGTTTTTCTTTGTAGGTCCTTTTCTTCTCTTGTGTTTCCCACTTAGAGAAGTTCCTTTAGCATTTGTTGTAGAGCTGGTTTGGTGGTGCTGAATTCTCTTAGCTTTTGTCTGTAAAGCTTTTGATTTCTCTGTCGAATCTGAATGAGATCCTTGCCGGGTAGAGTAATCTTGGTTGTAGGTTCTTTCCTTTCATCACTTTAAATATGTCATGCCACTCCCTTCTGGCTTGTAGAGTTTCTGCTGAGAAATCAGCTGTTAACCTTATGGGAATTCCCTTTTATGTTATTTGTCGTTTTTCCCTTGTTACTTTCAATACTTTTTGTTTTTAATTTTTATCAATTTGATTACTATGTTTCTCGGCACGATACTCCTTGGGTTTATCCTGCCTGGGACTCTCTGGACTTCCTGGACTTGGGTGGCTATTTTCTTTCCCATGTTAGGGACGTTTTTGACTATCATCTCTTCAAATGTTTTCTCAGGTCCTTTCTCTCACTCTTCTCCTCCTGGGACCCCTATAATGTGAATGTTGGTGCATTTAATGTTGTCCCAGAGGTCTCTTAGGCTGTCCTCATTTCTCTTCATTCCTTTTTCTTTATTCTGTTCTGCAGCAGTGAATTCCACCATTCTATTTTCCAGGTCACTTATCCGTTCTTCTGCCTCAGTTATTCTGCCATTGATTCCTTCTAGTGTAGTTTCCACTTCAGTTATTGTATTGTTCATCTCTGTTTGTTCTTTAATTCTTGTAGGTCTTTGTTAAACATTTCTTGCATCTTCTCAATCTTTGCCTCCATTCTTTTTCTAAGGTCCTGGATCATCTTCACTATCATTATTCTGAATTCCTTCTCTGGAAGGTTGCCTATCTCCACTTCATTTAGTTGTTTTTCTGGGGTTTTATCTTGTTCCTTCATCTGGTACATAGTCCTCTGCCTTTTCATTTTGTCTATCTTTCTGTGAACGTGGTTTTTGTTCCACAGGCTGCAGGATTGTAGTTCTTCTTGCTTCTGCTGTCTGCCCTCTGGTGGATGAGGCTATCTAAGAGGCTTGTGCAAGCTTCCTGATGGGAGGGACTGCTGGTGGGTAGAGCTGGGTGTTGCTTTGGTGGGCGGAGCTCAGTAAAACTTTAATCTGCTTTTCTGCTGATGGGTGGGGTTGAGTTCCCTCCCTGTTGGTTGTTTGGCCTGAGGCAACCCAACACTGGAGCCTACAGGCCCTTTGGTGAGGCTAATGGCAGACTCCAGGAGGGCTCACACCAAGGAGTACTTCCCAGAACTTCTGCTGCCAGTGTCCTTGTCCCTGCGGTGAGTCACAGCCTCCCCCGCCTCTGCAGGAGACCCTCCAACACTAGCAGGTAGGTCTGGCCCAGTCTCCCATGGGGTCACTGCTCCTTCCCCCTGGGTCCTGATGCACACACCACTTTGTGTTGCCCTCCAAGAGTGAAGTCTCTGTTTCCCCCAGTCCTGTCAAAGTCCTGCAATCAAATCCCGCTAGCCTTCAAAGTGTGATTCTCTGGGAATTCCTCTTCCTGTTGCCGGACCCCCAGTTTGGAAGCCTGACATAGGGCTCAGAACCTTCACTCCAGTGGGTGGACTTCTGTGGTATAATTGTTCTCCAGTTTGTGAGTCACCCACCCAGCAGTTATGGGATTTGATTTTATTGTGATTGCGCCCCACCCCCCACCATCTCACTGCAGCTTCTCCTTTGTCTTTGGATGTGGGGTATCACCTTTGATGAGTGTCTAGTGTCTTCTTGTCGACAACTGTTCAGCAGTTAGTTGCTGATTCCGGTGCTCCCACAAGAGGGAGTGAGCTCACGTCACTCTGCTCTGCCATCTTCTACTTCATAGAGAGGGCCACTGCATCTTATCTGTGACCCAGCATCCTCAATCATGGGCAGTTTCTCTCCTGGCCCCAAATAAAGAGATCCCCTGCCCTGGGCCCTGTGCTTTAGAAGATTCCCACTCTGGCCTTCCACTGGCTATACCCTTTCTCATGGGGTAAAGAGTTCAGAAGGGCAAGAAAATGTACCTAGGGCCTGCACAGGCTTCTTCCCTAGGGCTTCCCCCAAGGGTGTACCACATAGCTGATGTGCACCCCTAGCCCCAAGAAGTGGCCATGGAGTGGCTGTTTCCAAAGTGGGGTGATGGAATTTGGACATAGAGGCTCGTAGGACCTCTTGCAATGTGGGCTGGAGCCAGGGATAGGAAGAGAAGAACAGTGGTACAAGGGCCAGAGGTCCACCCTCCCATGCCACCATGTTCCAGCACACAACTTGAAGGAGTCCAAGGATTCTAAACTCAAAGCTGAACCTCCAGATCGTTATGAAGGTATATTTGTCAAGGTAGGAAGACAGACCTATTTTATTTAACAATTTAGAAACTTAATTATACCTTGTAACTAGTATACAAATGCTATGCAGGCCTCCATTTGGACTTGTGCCCTGATTTTTGCATATGTTAGGGATAGGCCTGGGTCTGGGGTGGAACCCCTGAATCCAATCCACCTCCTCAGTCTGAAAGGAATCTGCCCCAAAGTGATAGTTAAGGAAAATGGAATCTCCTGTAAAGTTCCCCCTCTCAAAAAAAAAGTATCCAAAGTACATTTTGATGAATGCTCATTGTAGAGAAAGTACAAATACAGAGGAACATAAATAAAGAAATAAAACACTCATAATCTGTACCACAAAAGTGATAGCCTTTTTAAAGTTTGCTTATTTTTATGAATGTATAGAAGGCTACAGAGCAACACAGTGAACTATATCTATATCTTGGTCATCCAAAACTTTTCAGAAAGAAAATTTTCAAAATCTTCATTCAGTGACCAATGTGATTGCTGGAAAAATCATATAATATTATTAATATCACCATTATATGGTGTCTTATTAGATTAGCTATAATCTAGTCATATTGTGGAAAATCTTTCAAGAATATTAGCATGAAATAATTTCTTTCTGTAGCTTCTGAACAAAAGCAATTGAATCATGACCCATCAAAATTATATTGGCTAGAATTGTAGAAGGGGGAAGAGTGCAGGAAGATATCAACTGTTTAATCCCCAGTCCCCAAAAGGCTGATGTCTTCCACTGGCCATGGGTGGGCAATGGACGAGAGTGGAGCGGAGAAAAGCAGGTAGGGCCAGGCTGTGTTCATTCTCTTCCTCATTCATGAACCCATTCAGCATTTATTAAGTGCTTACTGTATGCCAGACAGCGCTATGCCCTGAGGAGCTCACAGCACAGGGATGGACACTTGTTATTTTTGCAACCCAGCCTCAGTAGATCCTTCATATATAGTAAAAACTACCCCTCTGCTGCTGCTCTCAGCCTACAAGGTTCAAGAAACTCACCTCCACTTCTGGACAATATGAATGGGACATGTGACCTCTTTTAAGCTAATTAGAGACTTCAATCCTCCAGACCACTGTGATTTGTTAGAGATGGGTACATGATACATGCCAGGCCAATCAGGATCAAGAAGACTCATGTCTCAAATTTTTCCTCTAGCTTCAGGGAAAAGGAGTCTCTTTCTGTTCTTGGCAGGAGTTCTGAGATTATTTAAGCTTGATAGCTCCTGAGGAGCAACATATAAAAGCCAGAAAGCACAGGAAACCTGAGAATAGAGCTCACCCAAATAGATCTTGGAGTAACTGTATTGGCAGCTGAATTAAGCTGCAACTGAAGGTGAATTTTCCAGTGGCACAAACCAATAAATTCTCATTTTGGTTTAAGCCAGTTGTTTGTTTTGTTTTGTTTTGTTTTTTTGGACACTTGCAATCAAAATATCCTAACTGATACAAAAATAAGAGCAAATGATTACGCTATAAGGTGACCTGCCCTGTAACAGAGGGATGGGTTATGGTGAGATTTCAGTGCTCTGGGAGAAGAGGCTATCTCATCTCTTGGAATCCTCTTTCTATCTGGAGTTGGGGAATTCCAGGAGGATATGACATTGAGCTGGGTGTTGGTGGATGAATGAGAAGTGATCAAGGAGAAGAATGGAGAAAAGGCTTTTAAATATAATAAGCCTTTTAAATATAGGACCTGGAAGACCCAGATGGTTTTGGTGCTAGTGAGGGAATTGGGATCTTTTCTTGAGCAAGATTGGCAAACCCTTTACTGATGTAAGACCTGGGACTTCCTGAAGAAAGAGCTGATCCCTGGCTTGTCATCAGAAAGTGTTCTTGAAGCCCTATAAACCCAGAGCTGGATCACTGAACACCAAAGTGAGCCCTTTCCCCTTCCCCTCCACCTGCTGACCCTTACCTGAGCCAGGAGCCTCTGGGGACTTGGGACCCAGGTGCAAGCTGAGTGGCCACTTGCCTCATTCAGGTCTTCTCCTCAGCAACTCACTGCATTACTCTCTCGCCCTGTTGACAGTTTCAATAAAACCTGTGCCACAAAGGCATTTGACTCAGCCTATTAATTCCGCAGAGGGTACAAAACAACCAGTATTTTACTCACACTTTCAGGGACTTGAGTTTCTGGATTGCCTGCATTGTCTTGGCTTCAGACTTTTTTGAGGTAGCAGAAGCCCAGTAATTTCTTTCTGTTTTTATCCATTAAGACTTATGAAGGGGCATGCAACCAATGGGTCTAAGTTCCAGGATGCTGAAGGGGCCCTCCGTTAGAGACTTGAGCCCAGTGCGCTTTCCTTGTGAGTCTGTTGGGCAGTTTGCCAACTCCACTCCTGTAGAGTTCACAGGAGACTTTGCTGGGAGTAATGGTGCTGGCACCTCACAATTACGATCACTTGGCAGAATTCACAAGTTCATGGAAGCATAGCATGTTAGTGCTGGAAAGTCTCTGGGAGACGGTCTAGTTTAACCCTCCAGGAAACATGAGGGGCCAAGGCTCAGGAAGGGGAAGGGAATAGCCAGATCAGTTAAGGAGAATGAGGATTGAAATCCAGGTCTGCTGGCTTCCAGGATTTTTCTAACATCTCAAGTTTCTTTGTTGGCCTAAAAAGATTTAAAAAAAAAAAAAAGAAAAGAAAACACAAGTAAGCAAACAACAATAACAATGATTATATTCTGATATATATATATATATATATATATATATATATCTCAGAATATATATATATGAATATAATGATTATATTATATTGATTTTTTTGTTCAGTATTTTTTGGTGGATCCAAGTGCATGCAATGAGCTAGTTTAGCAATTCTGTCCTAGCACCAGTCTCCCTCTCTCTCTCAGACCTTTCACCAAAGATCTTCCTAAAGCCAGTGTGACAAGCTCTATTGGGCGATACAAAGCTGGGACTGGGATGCTTATGGTGAATGAAATCAGGTAACATCCTCCCTCTCCACCACTATATATACATCCACTGTTTTCATAGAAGCTAAGAAGTTTGCTGGGTAAAAAAAAAAATCTTGGGGTTTGGACACATGGATATACATGATATTTATCTAGAGGGTCTCTGGTAGAAGCATGATCTCATGGAGGGCAACAGAGTCCCTGAGAGGGAATTCCCCATAAAGAAAGAAGTGAAGCCCATTCAATAACAAGAACTATGCCTCTGAGGCAAATGGTGGTATCTGGGTGCAACATGATGGCAAGCAGTGGTGGGATCCTGACACCCTGTGGATGTGAGTGCCCCCCCCATAACTCACCTCTACAGCACTATGTGGCCCAAGTAACCTTGCCATGGGACCCTCACCCCCACTGATTATAACACTCCTCACTTCGCAAGACCCATGACACGGCATTTCTGCTTCACCATATCAAGGCTCAGTGGAGTTTCAGCATCACCAGCACCTGCCTAGCCCCTTAGGCATGGGGTGCGGGGCCAGCATGGAGCAGCTCTGCTGTGGAACTTCGGGGGGGGGGGCAGAGAGAGTGAAGTCTGGCTTGGCTTAAAAACAGAGACTCTTCAGTACCATATGTTTCTTCTCTAATCCTCTCAGGAATAAATAAGTAATTGAATGTGTAAATAATAGCGTAAGTTACTAAATTTACTTTCTTTTCCAAATGTTCTTTTAGGCCTAACTTGGGCCCCCAGCCTTCTTTAGGAATGTGGATTTTTGTTAGGAGTTTTTATGGCTTTCAAGTGTAGGAGAGAAAACACAAGATAAGGAGTTCAAAGATAGGGTCTGAATACCAGCACTGTTATTAATTAACCACATGACCTTAGGTTAGTCACTAATCCCAGCAATTCTTAGCAGAGGTGCCTAGAACATTCTAGGGTGTCATAATCACTGGGAGGTGTGCCTCAAGCAATTAGTTAACAATAATAGCCAAGTGCTGAAGTTTGAAAGCAATTTAAAATACATAAATTAGAGTGAATTTAAAGTAATGCCAATAATTACATCATTCTAATTTTCCTGCATTCTGATGTGTTTTCTCAAAGAGAGAAAGTATTAGGGAAATTATAGCCGGCGTTATGGAAACTAAGCATGACCCATCCATTGCCTCTCAAACTGCTATGAGGGGTTGTGCAGAGGTGCTTGAAGTCATAGACATTGCCATTCAGCGCTAAATGATGGTATCTAGAACATCCTTTTTAAATATATATTAAAACAAAAGTACTGATGCCTTCTTGAAAAGAATGTAAAATGTGCATGAATTTTCAAGATCACCCATAGCCTTGAGGCTACTTGGATATGTATCCAAGGACTCAGGGATATATATCCTTTCCCCTTGGTTGCTATGGGTTCTGAGGTGGAAAAGTTTGTGAAACTGTTAAACCATGCCCCAGCCAAACCAGACAGTTACTGTTCTATCAGTATTTACAATAATGATTATGGATTTTTACAGTGCCCACGAGTTGTGATTCTACAATTGCTTCCATTCCCTTTCTATTTCATACAATAATACATTTTAAATAACAAACTGCAAGGAAAGACAAGAGAAAAAAAAGTGGTGTGTGGGCCTCTATACTGCACATGAATGAAAAGGATCTTAGGAACATTTCTGTCTATGAGACAATAGTTAACTTCCCAATAAAAGACAAGACAAAGCGATAACACAAGTGAAGTTGTAAAATGCTCTTCATGTTTATAATAAGATGTTAATTCTCTATAAATTCTATCTTTTGTGATATTAACAATAAAATAAGATTTTTTCTATTTTTCCTTCAATTTACATGTTTACGACTTTATTAAATTTATGTATGGAATGAAAGTTTGGAAAAATTCAAGCCTCATTTTTTTCAAAAATAAGTTCCATTACAGAAAATTTGACTGACCACAGTTTTTCTCTGTGTGGACCTCAGGGGGAACAAAATTAAATTAATCATAATCCTTAGTTCAAGACATACTCTGGCAGATTTTCTTTTTCGAAGATGGCTATAATAATGACTCTCCCACATACATATAATAATGACTCTCTCTCATATACAACAATGTGACCTGAACACTTCTCTCAGAGAGAAGTGGGGATCTCTGTCCCCACCCCTTGAAACTAGGTGGGACCTGTGATTTGCTTGTGACCAACAGAATGTGTCTAGGTCAGTAAAGGTGATGCAGCTTCTGCCTTGCTCCCTGGAACAGTCAGGCTGGAGCAGCCATGCTGTAAGGAAGCCCAAACTAGCCCACCGGGTAAGACCACATGGAGAAATCCTGAGATAATATGAAGAGAAAGAAACATCAGCTGTCCAAGCCTTAATCATTATCTGATTGCAATCACATGAATCACCCCTAAAAACAGTGAAAGCTAATTGCTATTGTATCAAGCTACTAAGTTTTGGGGTAATTTGCTAAATAACAATTTTAATGAACATGCACTGTCATCACTGGTTCACGAATGGTTCTGTGGATTGCTTGACTGATTCAAAATAATATAGTAATCTTAGCTCTAATTGGTCACCTTTCTGGATTCTTTTTCTGATAAAATTTTGATATTTTTAAATGATTTCATTATTCACATATTTATAAAATTGTTATGAATATAATGTCTATCCCTGCCTCACTTCCCCCCTCCAAAAAAGGTTATAGTACTATTTATTTACCCTAGAAATGTGAATTTCTTCTAAATTTGGATATGACTGTGGGAGTGCATCATGCATGTAAACTCTACTCGTCCTTGCATTCCAGTAGCTAAAAGATTAAGAACTCCTGACTCAATCCCACTGAGCTTCAGTTTCCCACATGTAAGATGGCAGGACAACACTAACCCTGCCTATCTCATAGGGTTGCTGTGAGCATCTATTTAGAAAACACTGAAGAAAATATTCGTAAGTAATTAGGATTTATTATCATAAAGTTGTATTATTTTTACAGTTTCATTATATGTGTGTGTGTGTGTGTGTGTGTATATATATATATATATATATATATATATATATATATATATATATATATATATATATTCATTGTCCTGTCCCCTTCCTCAGCTGGGAAGCACAGGTATCATCCTCTTTCCCACTATGTGAACTTGAAAAGTTGCTCTGTAAATGACCCATTGTCTAAAGACAGAGGTTTATATATTTCTTAAGGGTAGGAACCAAACTTTCTTTTATTTCCTTCACATTAGTAATGTGGTCACACTTTGTGTTTAATAATTTTTTCCCACCCAGATGTACCCAAATCTAGCCTGGAATTCCCACACAAACTGTAAAAGAAATAAAATCATGGGTAGGGCATGCCCAGCTTGGATCCCATTCTAGGAAGAGTCATTACTGAAAGACCAAGAGGGTCTCATTAGAAGGTGGTTTCGCCCTCAAGGCAGCCCCATGGCATGGCCCCTGAGGACAGGTTTAGAAAGATCCTGAGGTGCCAATCCCTGAGATTTCTAAAACTAACATCCAGATGTCCATCTGCTGCACAGACACTGAGAGGGTTGTTTTTGATGATGTGATGTTCCTAATTTCTATTCACAGCTCGAGTATGTCCCTGTTGCTTTTGGGAATTAAAGCTGGGGTCCTGGGTGTGGAAATCTCCAAAGAGTCAGCAACATAATTCTCGTTCCTCAAATCCCACATTCAGCTCAGCCCCTAATTGCCCACAGAACTTCTGTTTACCATGCAAGGATAAGGGACCACATGAGCCTTTTTTACCTATAGGCTGAGACCTCCTTGCAGAAAGCTGGCAATCTCGCCTTGGGGGATATTTCGCAGCTCATTATTTTTTCTCTTTAGATACGGTAGCCTCACTTCTGCTCATTAGGCTCCTTTCACTACATCATTGCCTGTCTTTAATGTGGCTGGTCTATTAAATAGCCCTCACCTGGCAAAGCCCCCCAGTGTCCCCAATGCAGCTCTGCACTCCCGCTTTCATGACTCAGTTAGGACGCTGCTTTAATAAGAGTGGCACTGACACCAGCATCCTGCATCTCCTTGTGCCACTGAGACCCTCTGCAGCTGAGAGGGGGATATCACAGAACTCGGAGGACGTGCCACTTAGTGCTCAGAGGTTCCTGAAGGCTTTCACAGAAACGGAATGAGGTACACCAGAGGAAAGGCTCTGAGCAGAAATATTGGCATCCCATTTATTCAGCGCTACCAAATATCAAAAGGCAATTGATTAAATATTGATCTGACAACTGCTTGAAAAGAAGCAGGTGCTTCTCAGAATCTGGCAAGAAAACAGGGTCAGGAACACTAAATGTGGATACTGCAAAAGCATGTCTGCAAAATCTCCGTGTCTTCTTGCCATGATTAAAAGGCTTGTTAGTCATGGGTGAAATCCTATAGAGGGTACGTGCTTGAGTGTCAGCTCATATTAAGCTGCATGAAATTCATGTTTCTTCTTTAGTCAGAATCCCTCACACTGACCCAACCAATGCAGTTCCTTTTGTGGTCAGATCAGCTTCTTTGGACTTTTTCTGGAAGGTCAGCCCTTGAACCAGAACAGATCTTAAAAGGCTCGTGTTCTAGTCTTTGTTTTTTACAAGTACAGAAACCCACTTGAGCTAGGTCAAGTAAGAATTGGTAGATTAAAACACAAACGTGTATGTATGTATATGCATGTGCATGTGCATGCATATAACAGATACATACATGTATATACCATTGGCCTCAAGCTAAGGAGTCTTCAGAAAACAACACTCCTTCCCTCCCTCCTTCCTCCCTTTCAAGGTTATCGTGGGCTCTCATTTTTTTAAATTAATTAATTAATTAATTTTTATTTTTGGCTGCGTTGGGTCTTCGTTGCTGCGCATCGGCTTTCTCTAGTTGCAGCAAGCGGGGGCTACTCTTTGCTGTGGTGCACGGGCTTCTCACTACAGTGGCTTCTCTTGTTGCAGAGCACGGGCTCTAGGCGTGCAGGCTTCAGCAGTTGTGGCGCACGGGCTTAGTTGCTCCGCGGCATGTGGGATCTTCCCGGACCAGGGCTCGAACCCATGTCCCCTGCATTGGCAGGTGAATTCTTAACCACTGAGCCACCAGGGAAGTCCCAAGCGAGCTCTCATTTTTGCCTCTCTCTGCCCATCCATGGGTTTTTCTTCTATTTCCCCACAGGCCAGAATCCTCTTAGCTCACCTGTAACTGGCTTGGCTTTGGCTTTGGTTTGTCCTGGCACTGATTCCTGCCACCCAGTCAATGGCATGTTACCACTGCTGTAGGCTAGATGCCACTCATGAAATGGTTGTCATTGCCCTCATATATGCAACGATGGTCGTGGCTATTCATACTGTCATCACTTCAATTGAGATCTGTGCATCACTGATGCTACACATGCTAAATTGAACTGTTGTTCAAAATGTCTTCAGAAAGATTATACTATGATTTAGCATTGAAATGAAAAGGTATCATGTACACAGAAAGGCGTGTAAACAGAGCAATGGGGCATAAATTTGACATCAGTGAAGCAAACATTCATCATTGGAGGAATGGCAGCGATTTCATATTTTCTTGCAAAGTAACAACCAAGTGTTTACAAGACCTAAGAAAGGAAGACATCTACAAGTAGATGAAGCTGAATTAACGTTTCGCTTCTGAGATACAAGCAAAAGGATTGCCTATCTCATGTTGAACAATGCAACTGAAAGCAGGAGAAATTGCCAAACCCTTCAGAATGGACAGAAGAAATTTCAAAGCTGTGAGAGGCTGATATGACCAACTCATGTGTCAAGCAGGACCATTGTTAAGACTGAATATCCATGTCAAAACTTCTCAACTTCTAGCAACATTTGTTTCAATTGAGGGGAAAATAATACTATTAATTTGATCGAATGGCAAAGCACCAGAATCAAAACTTGCCAAACGGGTTTCTGCATCTTGGAAGAAAATCCTGGATATAATAGTAGAGTACTCTTTTAAGAAATTCTACATAATGGATGTTTTAGGGGGCAGAGAGGAAGATCTTCTGTGGAAGACCACTGACATCAGCAATTCTGAGTTGAAAAGCATTTCAGAAGAGTTAAACTCAAGTTTTCGGAATTTATTTTATTTTTTATTTATTTTATTTTCCTTTTCATGTATACTTAGTATATCTAAAAGGCTCTTTCAATGTGCAAAAAAATAAAAATCATGCTAAGTCCTCTGCTTAAAATGTCTAAATTACTCCCTATCACTCTCAGGAAAGAATTCACACTCAAGAACAGAGTGTACCAGGCCCTTCATGATGTGATCCCTGTCTACCTCTCTAATCTCACCTCTCACCCCTCCCCTTAGATTTCCTTGTGCCTCCTCTTCAGTTACTAACAGACACAGCAGTTCCTGTTCCTCTTTGTACAGTTTTTCTCTTTGACAAGCATGTACTTCCACCTCTTTATTCACCTGGAAAACTTCTACCTGGCCTGTAAGGTTCATCTTGGAGAGCTTTTACCTAAGGTTGCCCTCTCTGATTTCTAGGTACCCACCCTCAATACTTAGAAAACACCATGGTTATGTCATAACACTTAAGATACAATGTGACATTGCTTCTTAAGTTGCCTCTCTCCCTGACTAGATGTGGGATTCATCAAAGGTAGGGATCTATCTCATTCATCTACATAAGTATGGTGCCTATCGTTGTACATGACACATAATAAACCACCCAACAAGTGTTTGGTGAATGAATATTCTTTCAAGTTTCATATAGTCAAAATGATAAGATCAAAAGCCACAATGGATGTGTTCTTATCTTGGGGATGAAAGGATAGTTAGGGGTTCCAGAGCCAGCACCAAACCCCAGGACTAAACCAAGGAGGTAGAGCAACCCAGAACCACTTCTGGAAGATCTGGTTCTGGCAGGTGAACATATAAAGCTGAAGTAAGGGAGATCTGATGGCTTAACAACTACAATAGTCTGTAGGTGGAATGTAAGTGTACTATCTATGTATCTCTCTGTATTTATTTGTTTATTTATTTATACTCTTCATCAAGCCAGGAAAGGTTAGAGGTAGTTTGTATAAATTTGATATAATAAGTTAATCTAAGCAGATGTAGAAATCAGGTCAAGGGAAAATAAAGGTAAGGAAATAAAATAAAGTCAAGATGATACCTATTTCTTTTCCCCAAAAATCAGTAGGGATGATAGATCACATATTATAAGGTAAAATTAAAGAAACCCAACTATGTTCTAAAATATCAGTAATAAAAACATCTCTGGGAAACAGAAATAAAACAGAAACTCAAAGCGGTAACTGAACAAAAGCTATGGGCCTGGTTGGCAATAGACCAGAATCAGGTTCAAGTTGAGGGGAGAAGGGTGGGGCTCAGTGACTATGGGTTAAACTGGGAGTAAGAGTGCCTAATAGCTCAGATCTGGTTGAAGCTACTCATGGCTCTGTGACTGAACTGATGATATCTCAATGTCATCATAAATGGGAGCTTTGAGCAACCGATATGAGTCATGGGGGTCTCCTGGGTCAGGTAGAGGCAACTCCAAAACTTCTAGACAAGGAGAAGTGACTGCATAAACAGAATAAGAAAAAAATAGCATCAACTCCCATTCAAGATAAGCCTGAAAACAAAAATTCCAAATACATGAAGAAAAAGAACATTAGGAAAGACAGTTGACAAAATCAATAATAGGAAATGAATTTACACCAGATAAAATGAAACTAACATAGTAATATAAAAATGACTTTAATATTAGAATGTTGGTATAGCTCCAATCCCCAAAGAGAAAAAGGAAAGAATAATATTAGAGAGAGAACAAGATATTATGAAATGTAACTAGGCAAAGTAGCTAAAATGAAAAATGGCTCAGTGGACATGAAAAAGAACCATTTAGCAATCTTGGAAATAAAAAATATATAATTAGGAAAATGAATCAATAAATGAGGTTGGTTCTAAGTTGGACTTAATCAAAGAGAAAATTAGTGAATTGGAAGATAATCTTGCATAATTTATAAAACACAGTACAAAGAGATAAAGGGATACAATGAAAGAGCAGTTGAGAGAGATACTGAGAGGAAGCTCCAATATACATCTAATTGGAGTTCAAAACAAGGGAACAGAATTTTCCAGAATTATGGTAATTAGAGAAAGATAGAAAGTATTCATCTTAAAAGTTAAACCAAATTCTAAACAGCATGAATAAAAACAAATGTAAATTTAAACATATTATATTGAAATTTCAGAACATCAAGGACAAAAAGAAGATTTTTAAAGCTACTTGAATGAAAGTTCCCATCTTTGAATTAGGACAATTTTTCTTTTAATCATCCTATAGGTTTATATTTACTATCCCCAAAGGTAACCACTTACTTCATTGCTTTGTAAAGCAATCCTTAAAAGGCTTGTTTACATCAACAAGTAACTCTTGCAATTGTGAGGCCATGCTCTCGTACATAATGACTAAATTTGCATTAAATTTATTTGCCTCATTTTCAGTCTATTCTGTCAGATGGCCATCCAAATTTAGCATTGATTAAAATAATTCCTAGCTAATGTGTCTTGACCAAACAAGTATTTTGTTGATGAAAATAAATATAATAGAGAGTAAACCACAATACACAGTGTAATGTCAATGGGAGATTAGCTTACACCTGGCATAGCCTTACATTCAGCTATTTTTGATATTCTAAGTCCACAGGAATATATAAAGAATATTATAAAATGAATACTGTAGGGCTTCCCTGGTGGCTCAGTGGTTGAGAGTCCGCCTGCCAACGCATGGGACACGGGTTCGCGCCCCAGTCCGGGAAGATCCCACATGCCGCGGAGCGGCTAGGCCCGTGAGCCATGGTTGCTGAGCCTGCGCGTCTGGAGCCTGTGCTCCGCAACGGGAGAGGCCACAACGGTCAGAGGCCCACATACCGCAAAAAAAAAGAGAAAAAAAATGAATACTGTATATCTATCACCAGAAAAGACTCCTTTTCTGAGCAGTAATTTTGAGTTTTTAAATAACTGGCTTCTGGTTCTGGGACAAGGTAGCATAGACTCAATTTTCTCTTCTCTTCCCCTCTAACTACAGCTAAACACCCCAGAAATAATTCAACAAACAATGATAAATGGACTATAAAAGCTGGATAGAAGACAGACTGGTTAGGGACCTCAGGACTTAAAGAACAATACTGTGGTAAGTTCCCTGGGTTTTTATTTTTCTCCTTCATTTTTAAACACAAAAAGGTAAGCCCAGCAGGAATTTAGCAGGGACACCCACATCCAGAGGCAGTGGCAGTGGCAGGCCAGCTTACTCACAGCAATGGTACCAGCGGAGCTCAGGAGGCTGACCCATCCCCTGCCCACATCCAACAATAGCAGTTGGCTCAATCTGTCCATGGTGGGGGCAAGAGTGGGTCCTGAGTAGACCAATCCACCCCACACCACACATCACCCAGCATCAGATAGACATTTACACAGGCATCGGCAGGGCTAGCAAGCCCCATCTTTTAGAGCCATCCACTTCTGCCACCTCAGCAGAAGGTGACCCAGGGACAATGTCACCCAACCCTCCACCTAATGGCAAAGAGTCATCCAGGCCCCATAGTTCCTCATTCTCTTTTCAGTGACAGAAGGCAGCTCAAGTAGGCTCTTTACTCCTTCAGAGGTACCTGCAGAAATAGAATGGGGAGCCAAATGGCACCAAATGACCAATGAACAGGGCAAGGGAAATGCTCTTCTTCTCATAGGTCTCGTATGCTTCACATCCCACCTAAGAATACTGAGAGGCCTTGGAAAACACTGTTCATCCCTGCAAATGCCACCAGCAGAGATGTAACAGAAGCTCAAGCAGAGCCAGATGAATGAAACACACCAGAATATCATTTCAAGGGCTCAGAAAACTAAATTGTCACTGGAACTACAAGCCACAAAAGTAGGACAATACCTATAAGTTAAACCTAAACAGGACAAATGCCTGCTAAAATAAGATTTAAACACATAGTCTCCTAAATAATATCCTATGAAACATTCATCAAGATAGACCTTATCCTGGGTCATAAAACAAAACCTCAATATACTTCAAAGAACTGAAATCATATAGAATATATTCTCCAACCATAATGGAATCAAAGTAGAAATCAATAACAGAAAAACAAAAATAAAACTATTAGAAATTAAACAACACACTACTGAGCAATCCATGGACCCAAGAGGAAGTCTCCAAAAAATTTAAAAATACATGGAACTAAACCAACTTAAAGTAGAACACATCACCATTTGTGGGCCTCAGCCAAAGCATTGCTGAGAGGGAAACTTATAGCACTAAATTCTTATATTAGAAAAAAGGAAAGATCTCAAATCAATAATCTAAGTTCCTACTTCAAAAAGCTAGAAAAAGAAGAGCAAAATAAAGCCAAAGTAGGCAGATGGAAGGAAATAATAAAAATAAGAACAGAGGGCCTCCCTGATGGCACAGTGGTTGAGAGTCCACCTGCCGATGCAGGGGACACAGGTTCATGCCCCGGTCTGGGAAGATCCCACATGCCGCGGAGCAGCTAGGCCCGTGAGCCATGGCTGCTGATCCTGCGCATCCAGAGCCTGTGCTCCGCAACGGGAGAGGCCACAACAGTGAGAGGCCCATGTACCGCAAAAAAAAAAAAAAAAAAAAAAAAAGAACAGAAATAAATGAAATTGAATACAGGAATACAGAGAAAATCAATGAAACAAAAAGCTGGTTTTTTGAAAAAACAATCAATAAACCTCTAGCAAAGCTGACATATAAAATGAGAAGAGACACAAATCACCAATATCGAGAATGAAATAGGGGATATCATTATAGATCCTGCAGCTATTAAAGGATAATAAAGGAATACAACAAACAACTTTGCTCTCATAAATTTGACAACTTCGAAGAAATTGACCAATTCCTCAAAAACTGTGAACTAACAAACCTCAATCAAGATGAAATAGATAACCTGAACACTCCTATAACCATTAAATAAATAGAATTTGTAATTGAAAACTCCCCAGAAAGTCCCTTGCCCCAGGTGGATTCACTTAAGAATTTTACCAAACATTTAAAGAAGAATTAACACCAATTTTACCCAATCTCTTCCAGAAAATAGAAGAGGAAGCAACACTTCTCAACTCACGTTATGTGGCCTGTATTAGATACCAAAACCAGAAAACGACAGTACAAAAAAAGAAAACTACAGACCAATATCCTCATGAACTCAGAAATTTTAAATATCCTCAACAAAATATTATCAAATACAATCCAACAATGTATACAAATAATTATATACCACGATCAAGTGTGATTATTCCAAGAATGCAAAGGTGGTTCAACATTCAAAAATCAATCAGGGGACTTCCCTGGTGGCGCAGTGGTTAAGAATCCGTCTGCCAATGCAGGGGACACGGGTTCGATCCCTGGTCGGGGAAGACCCCACTTGCCACGGAGCAACTAAGCCCATGTGCCACAACAACTGAGCCTGCACTCTAGAGTCCACGAGCCACAACTACTGAGTCCGTGTGCTTCAACAAGAGAAGCCACCGCAATGAGAAGCCCGCACACCACAACGAAGAGTAGCCCCTGCTCTCTGCAACTAGAGAGAAAGCCCATGCACAGCAATGAGGATCCAACACAGCCAAAAAATGAATGAATAAATAAATAATAAAATTACTTTAAAAATCCATCAGTGTAATCCATCATACCAATAAGTTAAACAAGAAAAATGATATGATCATATCAATGGACATAGAAACAACAATTGAAAATCCAGCACTCTTCATGATAAAAACTCTCAGCAAATTAGAAATTGAAGGGAACTACCTCAGTTTGATAAAAAGTATTTACAAGAAACCTAAAACCAGCATCATACTTAATGGTGAACAACTGTATGCTCTCCTCTTAAGGAACGAAGTATAGATGTTCATTCTCACTACTCATATTCACCAGAGTACAGGAAGTTCTACCCAGTGCAATTGACAAGGAAAAAAAAAAAGACATGAAGATCAGAAGGGAAGAAATAAAATTGTCCCCATTTTCATATTGTCTATATAGAATATCCCAAGATATCTATTTTTAAAAATTCCTGGAACCAATAAGTGAGTTCTGTAAGGTTGCAGGATATAAGATCAACACACAAAAATCAATCACATTTTATATACTAATAATGAACATGTGGAAACTGAAATTAAAAACACAGTGCCATTTATATTCACTCAAAGGAAGTGAAATACTTAGGTATATACTTAACAAAACATGCACAAGATTTGTATGCTAAAAATTATAAAAGTCTGATAAAAGAAATCAAGGAAGACCTAATAAATGGAAAGACATTCCAATAAATGGATTAGAAGACTCAACATAGTAAAAATGTCAATTCTCTCCAAATTGATATATAAATTTAATGCAATTCCTATCAAAATTTGAGCAAGATTTTTTGTAGACATAGACAAACTTATTCTAAAATTTATATGGAAAAGCACAAGCCCTAGAATAGCCAAAACAGTCTTGAGAAAGAAGGATGAAGGTAGGAATTATTCTACCCAATATTAAGGCTTATTATTTAGCTACAGTAATCAAGACAATGGTATTGGTGGGTAAACAGACATATGGGTTAATGGAACAGAATAGAGAACCTAGAATTAGGCCCACACAAATATGCCCAACTAATTTTTGACAAAGGTGTAAAAGTAATTCAATGGAGAAAAATAGCCTTTTTAACAAACAGTGCCAGAACAGTTAGATATCCATAGGGGGAAAAAAAATCCACATACACACAAAAAAGCAGCCTTTGACCCAGACCTCATACCTTATAAAAAATTAACTCAAAATGGATCACGGGCTTAAAGGTAAAATATAAAAGTATGAAACATTTCGAAAAAGAAAACAACAGTTTTTAGACTTGACACCAAAAGTGCAATCAGTAAAAGGAAAAATTAATACATTCGACCTCATCAAAATTAAAAATGTTTGCTCTGCAAAACACCCTGCTAAGAGGATGAAAAGACAAGCTACATACTAAGGAGAAATATTTGCCAATCACATATTAGCTACAAAGGACTAGAATGTAGAATATATAAAGAACTCTCAAAACTCAGCAGTAAATAAGCAAACAGCCTAATTAGAAAATGGACAAAAGACATTAAGAGATATTTCACCAAAGAGGATAGACAGATAGAAAATAAGCACATGAATAGATGTTCAGCTTCATTAGCCATTAGGAAAATGTACACAAAAAAACCCACAATGGGGGCTTCCCTGGTGGCGCAGTGGTTGAAAGTCTGCCTGCCAATGCAGGGGACACGGGTTCGTGCCCCGGTCTGGGAGGATCCCACGTGCCACGGAGCAGCTGGGCCCGTGGGCCATGGCCGCTGAGCCTGCGCGTCCGGAGCCTGTGCTCCGCAGCGGGAGAGGCCACAACAGTGAGAAGCCCGCGTACCGCAAAAAAACAAAACAAAACAAACAAACAAACAAAAAAACCCACAATGAGGTATCACTATATATCTATCAGAATGGTTAAAATAAAGAATAGTGACAATAGCAAATACTGGCCAGGATGTGGTGAAAATAGATCACTCATATATTGCTGGTGAGAATGGAAAATGGTAAAGCCACTCTGGAAAACAATTTGACCATTTCTTATAAAACTAAACATTGCAACTACCATACAATTCAACAACTACACTCTGAGGTGGAGTGCAAAGTTTCCAAAGAAATGGAAATTTATGTTCACACAAAAACCTGTATATGAATATTCATAGTAGTTTTATGCATGATAGCCAAAATCTGTAAACAACCCAAACATTCCTCAAGGTGAATCGTTAAACAAACTGTCATACACCCACACTGTGGAATACTGTTCAACAATAAAGAGGAATGAACTATTGCTACCTATAAAAATGAATCAAATTTGATAGAATTATGCTGAGGCTTTCACTCAGTCAATCCGAAAAGGTTACATGCTATATGATTCCATTTATGCAACAAATGACAAAATTTTAGAAATGGAGGACAGATTAGAGGTTGTCAGGGGTTAAACATGGGGCAAGGTAGAGCAGGAGGGAAGTGGAGATAGCAACAGAGGGATCCTTGTGGTAATGGGACTATTCTGTATCTTGACTGTGTGGTGAATACACGAACCTACACATGTGATAAAATTGCACAGATCTAAGTACACGCAAACACAAATGAGTGGAAGCAAAATATAAAGACTGGTGGATTATATCATGTCAGTATCCTGGTTGTGATACTGTACGACCGTTTTGCGAGATGTTACCATTGGGGGAAACTGGATAAAGGGTACAGGGGATATTTCTATATTATTTCTTTTAATTGCATGTGAAACTACAATTATCTCAAAATAAAAACAACAACACTACAAATCAGAGCTTCCTCCCCACTTCCCTTCCCCTGCCCCCTACCCCCAGCTAGTTTTTAAACATTTACCAGCACACAGATCCACTTCTCTTTGGAGAACGAACTTTGTGTTAGTAAAACTTGGTGTGGTTTTTTCCTCTGAGTGCCTCACAGAAGACATAGTAGATGGCTGGAGGCAATGGAGGAGCCTGTGGCCTTGGGAGAGTAGTTTTACTTCCCTGGGCCTTAGTTTTCCTCATCTGTAAACTGGAGACTTAGTACTAGAGTGAAGGAAAATGAATACGTATAGAGAACCTACTTTTATCTACGTCTCCTTCCCTCATCCTCTAGCAAGCCCAATGAGCCAAACAGAATGAGTCTCCAAGTTTCCAATAAAGAAACAGAGGCTGAGAGACACGTCTACCAGAGAACAGAGCTGGGGTTAGAGTCTACATCCAGGCACTTTTCATTACTGCCTGCTGCCCTGGAAACCTATCCAATTCTCTGACACCATACCCTACAAGGCGGCCTTTCCCAGTGGAAAGTGAGCTGGACAGGGAATGCCTGACCCTCTAAGTGCAAGTAGGGAATGGCTGCAAAGGACTCAGCTTGATCCCCCCAAGCAGATACGGTTGCACCAGAAGCCACAGATTTCCCAGGCCAGCCTCCCTCCATGTACGCTGTGGAGCTCCCAGGAACAGCTGCTAATTTCCCCCTGGTTGGTTGTTCCCTATTGTTGCCTACAGAACAAACCCAAAACAGCTCCAAAGGCTGAGCATTCTCCCCTTAGGGGGCAGGCAGGGGATCATGGTCATCCATGGACTGTGGATGACAGTGTCCAGGGGTATAACATTGGTACTAGCTCATGCGGAAGGAAAGAAGTGTCTCCTTAGGTTGGAAAGCACATTGCCCAACAAAGACTACCTTCCAACCAATCTCTTTGGTGTTTTCCTCACAAACTCTACAGGTTGGCTACCCAAGATGATCAAAGGTAAGGCAGTTCGATGGTTAGAGCCCTGGGCTGGGGGTCAGGAGACACGGACTTCGCCCAGCCCTGTGACTTCCTCTAAGACCTCGGACGAGCCATGCTCCCCTTCTGGGATTCAATGCCCTTATCTATAAAGTGAGGGGTTCTGATTAGTTGTTCCCTAGTCCTCTCCAAGCCCTGCCAGCCAGCCCTCATGTTCAAGGTTAGCTCTAAGACCTGTAAGCAGGGCCTACCTGAATCCACCACAGCTCACAAATATTATTGGAACAGAAGTCCTAGTCGAATTTCATTTTTCTTCTGAGGCTGTTTATTGCCTAGCAAAATGTATTTAGTGGTAAATTCGTGACCGTGATGTTAACTGTAGGCTACAAGCCCACAGACAAAAAAAAAAAAAAAATGGGGGAGGGGTGGAGAGCATGAGCACAGCCCAAAGAGGGAGGGCCACCCAGAGGGTCGGGAAACCTCGAATTCACAGGAGTGTCTTATAAACACAGGCACCATTTCCTTACTTATTCACATCCTTTGCCCTGTCTGGGTTCCGCGTGGTCTCCACTTCTTGTTAGCGTTTCAGCTGCATACCAGGCCCCAGCTGGCAGTGGCTAATTGCAATCAGCAGGTGAGAAATGTAGGTTCTCCGAAAAGGAATTATCTCCAGCGCTGGGAACCATTCTGGGAAATGTAACAGACCTGGGAAGAGAGGGGGAGATGTTTAAAACCTGAACTTCTGTGAAAAGCATTAATTGAAAAAGACAGCCCCGCGCACCAGGAACCCATGACTCGCTCGCCTGAAAATATAATGAAGCAACTTAGTGTGGAAGGAAAGACGGGGGAGCATTTCCATTTCTGCAAAAGCAGCTCCTGCCTCGTGCACATAAACCCTGCCTGCCCTCTTTTTCCAGGACACCCAGAGAGCACAAAGGCTGCCTCTTGTCTTTTACCTTACATTCTTCTGCATGAGCAAAGTCACTGCACGAAGCTGAGGACTTTTCATTTGTTTTTATTTAGTTTTTCGAGAAAGATGTAAAGCCCTCTACTCTGGAGCAGAATGACCTGAGGAAGCAAGTTCAAAATCGGTTCACAGGGCTTCCCTGGTGGCGCAGTGGTTGAGATTCCGCCTGCCAATGCAGGGGACACAGGTTCGGGCCCCGGTCCGGGAAGATCCCACATGCTGCGGAGCGGCTGGGCCCGTGAGCCATGGCCGCTGAGCCTGCGCGTCCGGAGCCTGTGCTCCGCAGCGGGAGAGGCCCCAACAGTGAGAGGCCCACGTACCACAAAAAAAAAAAAGAAAAAAAAAATCAGTTCACAGTCTCTTGAGGTCACAGAACACCCAGGTGCTTACTCAGCCTGGTGCCAAGTGAGGGAGACGGGACGTGGGTGCAGCCACATACCCTGAAAGGCTGGTTAGCTACTTGGGGAAGCAAGCCCAGTGTCAAGGAGCAAGGTTTGGAGGTGCCTGTGTCCTCAGCCCTGGGCTGCTCTCAGTGGGTCCTGTCAGAGGCCCCTGGGGAGAGTAGAAAGGCCCCGGATGGCCCCTATCAACACCCGCCTGCTCACCCACAGAATCAGTTTCTCTCTGCGCCTTATCAGGAAAGGGAGTGAAAAGCGTACCGGAGGGGTGATTTGAATTTCATTCTCTCACTCTGTCCTCCTGTGGGGAATGCCGCGTGGTGCTGCATGCTGATGCAAAGGAAATTGTCTCTGCTCGCTGGGCTTTCCGGCTGGGCGTGGGCAGCTCACATCGCACTGGGCAATGGGGCAGCGTGCAAACCGCCTGGGGGATCATACAACAGAGGCCGGCTGGGAGGCTGGCCCAGCAGCGTTTCCAGAGAAGTCGGGCGTGATTTGGCAGGCCCCAGAACCCCTGTGTCCTCATATACAAAGTGAGTGAACTGCACACTGCGCCCCTTCACCTGACTTCAGGGCTCAGCTTCCATAAAAGGCAAGTGATAAGGCGTGGCTTAAAACAAAAGATTCCTTCCCCCAAAGGAATGTTCACTGGGGTTTGGGGAAGGGTGGGCGGCTCGGGTAACCCTTCCTTTTGCTTGTTTGTAGGCCAAAGGAGAGGGAGAGGCTAGGCTCTGGAGCCGATCTCAGATGAAACCCCAGTCCCTGGTGGGAGGTCAGACTGAGGACAGAGATTCTGGGCAGGCCAGCTGGGGAATCCCTGGGGGCCGAAGGAATGTCAGTGGAGAGATTAAAGTCTCTAGGGGAGGAGATAAAGAGGCCTGGAGACCTTTCAGCCTTGGAGCCAAACCCCAGGCTTTGTGATCAAAAGACAAATAAACAGCCATTCCCACTGGGTTTCTCAAACCTGCTGAGCGGCACAAATGTTTCCTCCTTATAAACAAGCTTACCTGCAGAAGGCGAAGAAAACTAGACCCTGAGATCACACGCAGTTTTTGGCAGACCCCTTAGGAGAAACTGCAGCAGACAGCCTATCAAGTGCCCTTCTCACATCTCTCGGAAATAAGATGTCAAAGTTTGAACATAAACCACGAACAAACAAAGTCGGCCCAGTGCTTCATGCCAGCTTCCCCATCCTGACACAGGGCAGCTTTCGAATATGAGCTGCAGCCTTAGAAGCTGCTGACAGGATTTTTACAGTGGCGAGTCGAGAAGGTGAGCAGAGAGAGGCAGCCACCCGTGGCCTCCTTTCGACAAATACTGGGCTCTGTACCTCTGTGTTACACAACTCTAGGAGGCACTATTGTGGGCACAGTCTGTGGAGTCGTGTTTCAGGAGGAGTCAAGGGCGAATACAGTGCTAACAGCGCCCTGCAGAGTGAGGCGAGGCAAAACAAACATCCACTACGTGGGAGAGGGATGGAGAGCGGGGGAGGGCTGAGATGTATAGTGGGGTAGTCAGGGAAGGCTCGTCGAGGTGAAGTGACTTTTGAGCAAAGACGAACAGGAGTGAAGGAGTGAGTCTTGCCAGGAGGCTCTCTGGGGGGAGAGGGACCCAGGTAGAGGGGATGGTGAGTGCAGAAGTCCTGAGGTAGAAGGGTGCTTGGCAGACGCAAAGTACACCCTGGGAGCCAATGCAGCTGGAGTGCAAGGGGCGTGGCCATAGATCCTGAATGCAGTAGAGAATCACGGACAGCACAGCAGATGCCCCAGGCGACCGGGCCAGCCTGCTCTGCTGGGCTGACATCTCAATAGCAACCTCTGGGGGCCTGTGGGACTCTCTGGTTCCCCATTAACTAACAACTAATCCCTGATACGGTTCTGTTTAATTACTAACCGACTAGGGGTGAATTCAGCTCCACCCCTCTGACTTCCTGGACTTCAGACCTCCTAATGTTTCATCTTGGGGATGGAGGCATCTTGGGGATGGAGACGTGTGGAAAGAGGGAGGGTGACTTAAGGGTGTCCCTCTCTAACTCCCCAAGTCCCACAGCAAACGGTGTCACCACACACGGCCTGATTCAATACACGTTGGCTGACCTTTCCTCACCACCTTTGCCACACTAAGAATGGAAAAAGCACTGGAGAGAATTAACTGTATCCGGGACTCATCCGATGGTGCTCAGAATCTCTCGCCCAAGCACCCAGGATTGATTCAGTGTCTATCACACTTACATACTCTGCTCTGGCCCAAAGAGTAATGCAAACACGGCGTACCCTGCACAGTGTGAGATGGGGCTTGGGGTGTGAGGCAGGCATTTTGATGACAAATTCTTGGCTGGATGCCCTGAGGACTTCCTTGGCCAGAACCTCCCCATTTGCTTTTCAACATTTATCAATCCTAGCATTGCACCAGGCTGATAGAACCTCTAAGCAGAGGTGACACTGGAAGCAGGAAGCACGTTGTCCTGGAAGCCTAGGGCCCTGGGTTCTGCAGCAAACAAAGTTGTGGGACTGTATCGGTTAGGGGTGGGTCTGACGCAGAAACCCGTCCTAGGCTACAGAGTAAGGGATTTATGAGAGGGCAGAACCCTCCGCGGTTGCGGGGATTGTTAAGCGGTGTGCTAGGGCTGCTGCCCCGCGTCCCTTGTTAAGCCTGAAGCCAGCAGGGTGGGTGGGAGGGAGGGAGAGATGGGTGGCCTCTAGCCCAAAGCTGCACATGTGCCCGCCTTGCCCCGGTGCTGCCGCCCACGGCAACCATAGACATGGCTGCTCCTTCACTTCCACCTTCCAAATCTCACCCCGTTGCTCTTCTGGCCAACCCTAACCATAGAGGGAAAGGAAAAGAATTCCGTGAAAGGTAGTTCCAGCTCAGCCGCTACAGTACAAAGCCACCACAGTGACTTTGACCTCAGGCCTGTTTCCTCACCTACAACACCCAGGGTTTGGCCTGAAGGAAACTGTTGCGAGCATCCTTGTTACAGTGATAAGGTCTTTTTTTTTTTCCCTCACTGGGGAGCCAGGTCAACCCGCATTGTGGGCAGAGGTGCCAAGAGCGCTGTTGCAACATGGGGAGTCTTCACCGGCTGTAAAGAGTCCAGCATCTTGGCCTTAATCCTCAGAGGAAGTCATTGTTCTGTGGGCGCACACAGATTGCCTCATTCCCCAACCCCCCCCCCCTTACCCGAGGCCCAGAGGAGTGAGGCATTATCATCTGTCTTCCCTGGCAGGAAACCTCAGAGCCAGCATGTTGCTGGACTGGCCCCAGTCACCTGCTGAGGTGGTGGCAGCAGGTGACAAAGCCCAACCTCCGTCTCTAGCAATCAGGCTGAGAAGTCCCAGGAGGCTGCACACAGTTCAATTAACAATCTGGACCCAAACATATTCACTAGGAGTTCACCTTCCAGGTGATTCTGATACAACCTAATGAAAATCTTTCTCAGCAAATAAATGTGGGCATTGTAATCCATGGAGCGCTTTCTGTAAAATATGCTCTTTGCAGACTCTGCTATTAAGTACCCTGGAGGGGAGAGACAGGAAAAGACCAGACACAATAAAGACAAAGAGCTGTAAATGCAGAAAAGAAACTGAAAGAAATTAAATTGTATAGAAAGAAAGACTCTCATTTATGACCAAGGAAATGAAGAGGAGGAAGAACACGGCTGTTAAAAAGAAGGGAGGCTGGATTTGATCTTCTCAAATTCTATGTTCTTAGGAGAACATCATCAAAATCTAAAGCTAGAGGATCCCATGTCAGCATACGTGAGATGCAAAGAAAGGAAGGAAAGGAAAATGCCAGAAAGAATGCCTTAATTCACAGCATCGCTAGGAGGAAAGAATTTTTTATTTATTGTGGGACAGAGTTGGTGCCATACTGAATGAGACCATGGTCCTGAAATTACGCCCTCTGGACTTCTGCCTTGCGAGATGTATGGCTGTGTTGGGGAGGAAAGATAATTTTCCCTCTACCCTTCTAGATTCTTGGCTGAGACCCCCACCCGCCCCCCAGTAATAAAAAAGACAGATCATCAGGAGAAAAACCAAACAGAAGTTTAATAACATGTATAACTTTTGTATATATGGGAGAGATACAGGAAAACCGAGTACCTCCCCCAAATGGCTCAACTCATCACCTTAAATGACATCTCTAGCTAAAGAAAAGATGTTAACCACTGACATTGCAGAAATACAAAGAATCATGAGAGATTACTACAAGCAACTGTATGCCAATAAAATGGACAACCTGGAAGAAAGGGACAAATTCTTAGAAAATCACAACCTTCTGAGACTGAACCAGGAAGAAACAGAAAATATAAACAGAGAAATCACAAGCACTGAAATTGAAACTGTGATTAAAAATCCTCCAACAAACAAAAGCCCAGGATCAGATGGCTTCAGAGGCGAATTCTATCAAACATTTAGAAAAGAGCTAACACCTATCCTTTTCAAACTCTTCCAAAATACAGCAGAGGGAGGAACACTCCCAAACTCATTCTACGAGGCCACCATCACGCTGATACCAAAACAAGACAAAGATGTCACAAAGAAAGAAAACTACAGGCCAATATCACTGATGAACATAGATGCAAAAATCCTCAATAAAATACTAGCAAACAGAATCCAACAGCACATTAAAAGGATCATACAACATGATCAAGTGGGGTTTATTCCAGGAATGCAAGGATTCTTCAATATATGCAAATCAATCAATGTAATACACCATATTAACAAATTGAAGGAGAAAAACCGTATGATAATCTCAATAGATGCAGGAAAAAGCTTTTGACAAAATTCAACACCCATTTATGATAAAAAAAAAAACCCTGCAGAAAGTAGGCATAGAGGGAACCTACCTCAACATAATAAAGGCCACATAGGGCAAACCCACAGCCCACATCATTCTCAATAGTGAAAAACTGAAACCATTTCCTCTAAGATCAGGAACAAGACAAGGATGCCCACTCTCACCACTAATATTCAACATAGTTTTGGAAGTTGTAGCCACAGCAATCAGAGAAGAAAAAGAAATAAAAGGAATACAAATTGGAAAAGAAGAACTAAAACTGTCACTGTTTGCAGATAACAGGATACTATACATAGAGAATCCTAAAGATGCTACCAGAAAACTACTAGACCTAATCAATGAACTTGGAAAAGTAGCAGGATACAAAATGAATGCACAGAAATCTCTTGCATTCCTATACACTAATGATGAAAAATCTGAAAGAGAAATTAAGGAAACACTCCCATTTACCATTGCAACAGAAAGAATAAAATACCTAGGAACAAACCTACCTAAGGAGACAAAAGACCTGTATGCAGAAAACTATAAGACACTGATGAAAGAAATTAAAGATGATACAAACAGATGGAGAGATACACCATGTTCTTGGATTGGAAGAATCAAAATTGTGAAAATGACTCTACTACCCAAAGAAAACTACAGATTCAGTGCAATCCCTATCAAAGTACCACTGGCATTTTTCAGAGAACTAGAACAAAAAATTTCACAATTTGTATGGAAACACAAAAGACCCCAAATAGCCAAAGCAATCTTGAATAAGAAAAACGGAGGTGGAGGAACTTGGCCCCCTGACTTCAGACTATACTACAAAGCTACAGTAATCAAGACAGTATGGTACTGGCAGAAAAACAGAAAGATAGATCAATGGAACAGGATAGAAAGCTCAGAGATATACCCACGCACGTATGGTCACCTTATCTTTGATAAAGGAGGCAAGAATATACAATGGAGAAAAGATAGCCTCTTCAATAAGTGGTGCTGGGAAAACTGGACAACTACATGTAAAAGAATGAAATTAGAACTCTCCCTAACACCATACACAAAAATAAACTCAAAATGGATTAAAGATCTAGATGTAAGGCCAGACACTATAAAACTCTTAGAGGAAAACATAGGAAGACACTCTTTGACATAAATCACAGCAAGATCCTTTTTGACCCACCTCCCAGAGGAATGGAAATAAAACCAAAAATAAACAAATGGGACCTAATGAAACTTAAAAGGTTTTGCACAGCAAAGGAAACCATAAAGAAGACGAAAAGACACCCCTCAGAATGGGAGAAAATATTTGCAAATGAAGCAACTGACAAAGGATTCATCTCCAAAATATACAAGCAGCTCATGCAGCTCAATATCAAAAATACAAACAACCCAGTCCAAAAATGGGCAGAAGACCTAAATAGACATTTCTCCAAAGAAGATATACAGATTGCCAACGAACACATGAAACAATGCTCAACACCACTAATCATTAGAGAAATGCAAATTAAAACTACAATGAGGTATCACCTGACACCAGTCAGAAAGGCCATCATCAAAAAATCTACAAACAATAAATGCTGGAGAGTGTGTGGAGAAAAGGGAACCCTCTTGCACTGCTGGTGGGAATGTGAATTGGTACAGCCACTATGGAGAACAGTATGGAGGTTCCTGAAAAAACTAAAAATAGAACTACCATATGACCCAGCAATCCCACTACTGGGCATATACCCTGAGAAAACCATAATTCTAAAAGAGTCATGTACCAAAATGTTCATTGCAGCTCTGTTTACAATAGCCAGGACATGGAAGCAACCTAAGTGTCCATCGACAGATGAATGGATAAAGAGGATGTGGCACATATATACACAATGGAATATTACTCAGCCATAAAAAGAAACGAAATTGAGCTATTTGTAATGAGGTGGATAGACCTAGAGTCTGTCATACAGAGTGAAGTAAGTCAGAAAGAGAAAGACAAATACCGTGTGCTAACACATATATATGGAATTTAAGAAAAAAAAATGTCATGAAGAACCTAGGGGTAAAACAGGAATAAAGACACAGACCTACTTGAGAATGGACTTGAGGATATGGGGAGGGGGAACGGTAAGCTGTGACAAAGCAGAAGAGAGGCATGGACATATATACAGTACCAAACGTAAGGTAGATAGATAGTGGGAAGCAGCCGCATAGCACAGGGAGATCAGCTCGGTGCTTTGTGACCGCCTGGAGGGGTGGGATAGGGAGGGTGGGAGGGAGGGAGACGCAAGAGGGAAGGGATGTGGGAACAGATGTATATGTATGACTGATTCACTTTGTTATAAAGCAGAAACTAATAAAATAAAAGAAAAAGAAATGAAATTGAGTTATTTGTAATGAGGTGGATGGACCTAGAGTCTCTCATACAGAGTGAAGTAAGTCAGAAAGAGAAAAACAAATACTGTATACTAACACATATATATGGAATCTAAAAAAAAAAAAAGGTTCTGATGAACCTAGGGGCAGGACAGGAATAAAGACGCTGATGTAGAGAATGGACTTGAAGACACAGGGAGGGGGGAAGGGTAAGCTGGGATGAAGTGAGACAGTGGCATGGACATAGATACACTACCAAATGTAAAATAGATAGCTATTGGGAAGCAGCTGCATAGCACAGGGAGATTAGCTCGGTGCTTTGTGACCACCTAGAGGGGTGGGATAGGGAGGGTAGGAGGGAGATGCAAGAGGGAGGAGAAATGGGGATATATGTATATCTATAGCTGATTCACTTTGTTATACAGTAGAAACTAGCACAACATTGTAACGCAGTTATACTCCAATAAAGATGTTTTTAAAAAAGGAAAGGGAATTTAATGTAATAAGTAAGGAGAGAGGAAAGCAGAGAAGGAAGAAAGGAAACAAGATAGGAAGGAAGGGCTTCCCTGGTGGCACAGTGGTTGAGAGTCCGCCTGCCGATGCAGGGGACACGGGTTCGTGCCCCGGTCCGGGAGGATCCCACATGCCGTGGAGTGGCTGGGCCCATGAGCCATGGCTGCTGAGCCTGCGCGCCCAGAGCCTGTGCTCCGCAACGGGAGAGGCCACAACAGTGAGAGGCCCGCGTAACAGCAAAAAAAGAAAAGAAAAAAAAAGATAGGAAGGAAGAGAGGAAGGATGGGAGGTCGGAAAGAGGTAGAAAGAATGTTTGGGTAGTGAAAGAACAGTAATGTGTAAAATAAAAATAAAGTCAATAAAATTTAAAAAACAAAAGAGTCAGAGGGTGGGAAAAGAGGGGTGCATACAAGGAGATTGGTGAAGAGCAGTAGCTCCGGAGTGAATGCCCTCTTCTCCCCCTTTTAAGGCAGGGGTTGGGGTGTTACTCTTTAACCCCAAGCCCAGTGAGTGGCCTTCAAGGTGCTTTGCAGTATGTTCCCTGCAGCTGGGAGCCCCCAGGAACCTTACCCATGCCCATGAGAGCTAAAGTGGGCTGTGGGTCAAGGTCTCCTTCCATCCTGGGGCCATCAAGGGGAGAGCGAAAGGCTGCTAAGTGCTTTGGTGGCCAAGTCAGTAGAGACCGCTGCCTTGGGGTGACCCCGGACTCTTAGAGTATGTTGGGAGAAGAGATGGAAAAGTGTGACCCATAGATCCAAAGTGGCCATGGCAGAGAGAGAGCTGATGTGGAGTCCACTTGGATCCTGAGCGGTAGTGCAAGGCAATCTCAGCAGCAAAAGGCTGGAGATGTCCTGCCAGATTTCTAACTGGGGAGCAGCCCAAGGTCACCACCTTTTATGATGACATATCAGACCGAGGTCAAGAGAACTGTAGGAGAGAGGTCTCTAGCCATGGGAACCTTGGAAAAGCCCAAGAGAATAGCACAAGAAAGAAGGAGCTGGCTTTATTCATCTTCCGTACCCATCCAGGGATGCCAGCTGGGGCCTCAGCTGTAACCATCCGAAAATGAGATCCAGGAAGGGCAACGCCACTCAGGCAAGTCAGAGCTGTCTGCTTCCTGGCCTCTCCTCCCTTTCCCAGCTTCAACAGTGGCTGAAGCAAAATGGCAGCCAACAAATGGAGCTAGTGAGCAGGATGTGGGGGAGAAGTTCTGCTCCCCACCTTACTTCTCCACTGCAGCCTTTCAGTCTAAAAGAGGTCTGAAGCAGGCAGGGAAAAAATTTAATGCTAAGCCAATCTTGGAATTTTGACTTTTAACATCTTGGATGGGACATTCTAATTGCTCAATTATGACTTGAAGGGACCATTACAGTCTATTACCTCTGGACCACTATCATACACTGTACACAAAAAAATAACTCAAAATGGATTAAAAACTTGAACGTAAGACCTAAAACCATAAAACTCCTAGAAGAAAACATAGGTGGTAAGCTCTTAGACATAGGCCTTGGTGATAATATTTTTAAACTGACACAAAAAGTAAAAGCGACAAAAGCAAAAATAAACAAGTGGGACTACATCACACTAAAAAGCTTCTGCATAGCAAAGGAAGCCATCAACAAAATGAAAAGGTAACTCACTGAATGGGAGAAAATATTTGCAAATCATATATCTGACGAAAGGTTAATACCCCAAATATTTCAAGAACTCATACAATTCAATAGCAACAAACAAACAATCTCACCTCACACCTATTAGAATGGCTATTGTCAAAAAGACAAGAAATAAGAAGTACTGGCGAGGATGTGGAGAAAATGAAACGCCTATGCACTGTTGCTGAGAATGTAAATTGGGGCAGCTACTATGGAAAACAGCATGGAGGTCCCTCAAAAAATTAAGAATAGAGCTACCATATGATCCAGCAATTCCACCTTTGGGTATTTATCTGAAGAAAACAAAAACACTGACTTGAAAAGATATCTGCATTCTCATGCTCATTGCAGCATTATTTACAATAGCCAAGATATGGAAACAGCCTAAGTGTTCATCAGTGGATGAATGGGTAGATAAATTGAGATATATGTATACAGTGGAATACTATTCAGCCGTAAAAAGAAGGAAATCTTGCCATGTGTGACAACATGGTGGGTTGTCAGAGGCTGGCAGTGGGGGGCAGGCGGGGACAGGCAGGGGGAATGGGTGAAGGAGGTCATAAGGTAAAAAAAATAAAAGTAAAAGAATATCATAGCAAAATTGGCACAAGTATATATATAATGAATGCTCTGAACCAAAAGCCACTTTAAAGCCCATAAAAATGATTATTTGTGGAATATTGTTACTACCAATCTCTAGCTATGCAGGGAAGATCCAGTGGAGACAAGCTGAGTGACTGAAAAGGTGCAAACACACACACACACACAGATTCTGATGCTGATGCTAAGCACTAATTGTTTATCAATGAGGGTGAAGGTGAGAAGAAACTGAAAAAAAAGATAAGGGAAAACAAGAGGGGATAGAGTAGCTAAACAGAAGACATATTTTATGGCTAAAATGTTACTTAAATGAACAAAGGAAAAAAACACCAAATGCATCTACTCAACTGAACTCACCTTTTCTAGTGAATTAGTGAATTCTTAATTATAAAGACTCGGTATACTAGCTCATAGTAATCATCCATTGATACATTTTTTTCCTCTTTGGTCTCTGAAAAAAATATCAAGTTTTTTCTTAGTGACATGAGCAAATGCTCACAACTTAAACAAAAAAGAAAAAAAAGGAGGAGAAAAAAATTATATCTATTGGTTCTCACTATTGTTTAAAAAAATAGCATATACTGTTGGTAACTGAAACTAGATAGTTAAATAGTTATGATAACTAAATAGATCTATACAATAAAAACTAGAAAGAAAGACACTCAATATATTGTTATATAAAAAAACATAGAATGTACAACTTCAAGAGTGAACCCTAATGCAGACTATGGATTATGGGTGACAATGATGTGTCTATATACAGGTTCAACAATTTTAACAAATGAACCACGCTGGTGGGGGACATTGATGCTGGGGGAGACTCGGGGGTATAGGAGTATGTGGAAAATCTCTGTACTTTTCACTCAGTTTTGCTCTGAACCTAAAACTGTTCTAAAAGATAGTCTATACGTAAAAACAAAACAAAATCAAAACCAATCTATAGAAATGAGACCTGCTCAGTCTGCATTCAGGTTTAGGGAAAGATTGTCTTTCCTGAATAAAGGCAAGCAATCAAGTGCTGCTTTGTTCATATCCGAGGCTATGCTTGTCTATATCTCGGTTACACAGACACATCCTGATTTATACACATTGACTTCACATGTACATACAACCACATCCGACCTACCACACTAGACTTCCAACCAGCCACGATGTCAAAGGATTTCCTTCCCTCACAGCCTCCTCTGGCCTTTCCTTCCCCTTTCCACTTCTCTTTCTCTCTCACTCCTCTTCCCTTTTCACTCTCCTCTGTAGGGCCCACTGCATTTTGTTGCTCTATGTCTCTGAGCCCTTCTCCTCCAAATCCCAGGGTCTTGGTCCTCACTTTACAAGGAAAGCAAGTGGTAGGGGAATGGGAGGCTAGCTTGGCAGGTGATAGATGGAATCAGAAAGACCCAACAGGGGACTTCCCTGGCGGTCCAGTGGTTAAGACTCCTCACTTCCATTGCAGGGGGGCACGGGTTCGATCCCTGGTCAGGGAACTAAGATCCCGCATGCTGCATGGCGTGGCCAAAAACAAGAAAAAAAGAAAGAAAGGAAGAAAGACCCAACAGGATGTGAGTATCCTGATGACAAGTAGGCTATCAGGAATGAAGTTTTGGAAGCAGGACTCAAGATCTCAACCGGATGGAAAGAAACAAGATGAAATCCAGTAAAGATAACTATAAGCATCTGCACTGGATTCAAATAGTCAGTGTCCCTGGTCTGTGAAACTCAGCTCCCTTTGAAAAGCCCCTGGGGGGCGGGGGTTTCTTGACTCAATATAAGCCAACAGCAAAACATGGCTGCCAAGATAGATATTCAGAACCAGGTTTGGTCAGAGAAGGCTAGGGAAAAAAGGACACTGACAAACTAGAGCATGTAGCGCCCAGTGACCAGGAAGGTAAGAGGTCTGGAAATTTTGATATACAAGAAATAACTGAGAAATGGGACATTTGTGCCTGAAAATAAGAAACAGGGAGTCACAAGAGTACCTTTAATTTGTTGAAGAGCCATACTGTAGAAGAGGGGTTAGTTCTAGAAGGCAACATCACAGTGGAAATTACAGAGAGGTAACATATAGCTGAAGATCTGAAGAACTCTCTCTCAGTCCGAGCATCACAATCATGGAACAGGCTGCTGTAGGAGGCAGGGAACTGCCAGTCAGCTTAATAATTTCAAAGAAAGCTCAAGAATGATCTACAAGGGTTTGTGGAGGCCCTGGCCTCAGAAGTCCCTTTTGGTCTCGACGTGCTATGATTCCATCTTGGGTTAATTGGGGAAAGCCTATCTGAATTCAGGAAGCAGGTGAATTATAGAATAAAGTTTTAACATATACAGATATTAGCTATCTCTGAAGCCAAGTAAATAATGTGGCCTGATGAAAGATCTCAGGGGCCAGACAGAATGGAGATGAGCCAGGACCAAAATTAGCTAGGTGCCACTAGGTTTGCAAGGCTGATTTAGAACCTAACATTCAAAGGACACTCATAATCAGTTTCAATAAGAACAAACAACATTCATCAAGCACTAATAACAGGCAGATCCCAAAGGTTCCTGTCTCCTGGAATTAAAAGCCAAATAACTCAAGTTATCTTGGGTCAGATGCAGGTGAACTAAGGGCGAAGGAGAAGGGACTGTGAGACTAAATCAGAAGCCACACGCCTTCACATGGTTTTGTTCTACCAAATTTAAAATACCTATTTTGGGGCTTCCCTGGTGGCACAGTTGAGAGTCCGCCTGCCGATGCAGGGGACGCGGCTTCGTGCCCCAGTCCGGGAGGATCCCACATGCCGCAGAGCGGCTGGACCCGTGAGCCATGGCCGCTGAGCCTGCGCGTCCAGAGCCTGTGCTCCGCAACGGGAGAGGCCACAACAGTGAGAGGCCCGCGTACCGAAAAAAATAAATAAATTTAAAAAATAATAAAATACCTATTTAGAGCCTTTGGTTTTTAAATGTGTACTTACCTAAAGTGAGACTGGATCTATATGTGGCACCCCCTGGGCACTTTGTTAGCAATGCAGAGTCGCAGGCCCCTCCCCAGACCTACTGAACAAGAACCCGCATTTTAACAAGAGCCCCAGGTGGTTCACAGGTGCATTCGAATTTGAGAATCACTGCTCTACCTTAGAGTTGACAAAAACGTTGCTTTGTTACTGTCTTATGCTATCAACGGCCAGATATCGCAATCCAAATACGGGACATGTATGAGTATATTTATGGAGACAGTCTTTGCCATTAAGACTGTCCCCTCTGCAAAATAGGTTCCTGTAGTTACAGAAGGACCAACAATTGCTACTCAAGTGATCCTATGCTGAATCAGGAAGCTGGGTTTAGCCTGAAGTAAAGAGAACTTGCACCTCAGGACCAGATGGTGTCTGCAAGGACAGGGAAGTGAGTTTGAGCCTTGGGATCAAACATCACAGAAGTAAACCAATGCTCTGGAACTTACCAATCCAATGGTAAGAGGAGGGAGCAATTAGGGTGGTTAAGATGAGTACATCGCCATTCCTAACCTTCAGGTGTCCCCCGCATTATTATTTTAAATATATGACCTTGTGCTCTACCCTGGTGCCGTTTAGTGCTATTTCAGAAGGGGTGACACAAGAAGCTTGTTCTAGGTGTGTTGTAAAGGGTACCTGGCATGTGGCCTGGACTGGAGCTAGGATGAACAAAGGGAAATTTAAGTTTTTTATAATGAAATGCCTTGAAACTTTTTTGCACTACCCAAGTATTACATTGTCCTTTTTAGAGTGAGAAACAACCCAAGAAACAAAGATAAAGGCAAAAAATCAAGGCTTAAAATGAAGGATAGTCTGGCCTTGAATGAATCAGAAAATCCATGATTTTAATTCACATCTAACCACAAAAAGCAACGAAATGGCCTTCTGATTTGTTCCAGTTTTAAGACCAAATCCAAACATCTTACCTAATAAGGGTGCTCAAGATCATTACTCATCTAGTAACATTCCTCCTCTGAAAATTCCAAGAAGGGCTTTCTTTAGACCAACATTTAAACAGAGTTCAGCCTCCCAGCTCTCCATGGTTTGGCCCTATAATGAGGTGCAACAGACTCAGCAGGCGAAGCCCGAGTTCATGAAGCACAAATCTTGAACTCTCTCCAACAGAGAGCCCAAGAAGGATAGCAGCTACCTCTGTAGTTCTTCCTTACACCATCAGTTTTTTTCCTGCTCCATAAATCAGATGGAAAAAAGAAAGTCTTGTTTCACCTTTGCAACAGGACAAATTACTTGCAAGCAAAAGGAATGCTGGGTGACCATGCCCTCTGCTTAGTGGGGCCAGCTTGTGTGCCTGGCAGGCTTTGCCCACAGGAATGAATAAATCTGGAAACAAGGGCAGGGTGGCGGAGGAGGCGGTGGCTGAGGGATTGCAGGGGACATGGGAGCCATGGAGGGTGCAGGTTTCCACACCACATCCTTCCTCTCCAAATGCGCTCCTATAGCAGTATGTTCCGGACCATCAGGGAAGCTGTTAATCACCACCCACACACTTTTCAATAAGAAAGTCATGTTTATTGACAACTTTACCCCTAGCTCCACCCAGAGAGGGAGTCTGCTCTCAAAGGCCTGGTTTTCCATGGGTCAGAAAAGAATCAGCCCGCCCCAAGGCAGAGCACACCCATGCTTGCTTTATCCATCAGTTTAGCCAAATAAATCAGCAGTATTTATTTAGCAGCAACTATGGAGCTGCTGCTGGGGAATACTGAAACCAAATGTGCAAGATTCCATACCTGGCGTCAAGACGGTCCCTGTTTTGTTGAGAGGGAAGCGATAAGATATACCAACACGAAAAACTAGCAGAAACAAAGCAGTAGTTGATAAATGCCAAGAGAGTGCTAAAGACAAAGAAAGTTATTGCCATTGCATTGAATTGAAGCAAAGTGTATTATAACAGGAATGGGGCTGGAGGGTGGAGGGCAGTCAAGAGATCTGTAAGTCTGAGGTCCTGGGGGAGGTGGGATGGGAACTATGCATGGACAGCTTCACGCATTCAGGGCTGCACAGAGAAGATGGGGCGGTTCAAGTGGGCTATAAAACTGGGAGGAAGAGGTACGACTGAGTCATCATGGGGGCCAGTGGCTGCAGTAGAGGCCTCTACTCTGTGCAAGATTCCTGTCCTGGCTTGTGCCACGGTCCAGAATAAGCCCTTGTCAAGGGAGGGCACAGCCATTCTGAAGAATGGCACGACAGATCCGGTGCCCACCCTTGACTGCAGGAAGTCAGGAGATTCCTGCAATTCCACCTTCTTCCCTACTGGCCAGCCTCTTGGTTATTCCAAGGTCTTCGGGGTGCTCTCCTTCCACAGGGAGACCCAGGACCAATGACTGTAAAGTTAAATCTATCACCAAAAAGATGCAGAGATATTTGTCATAGGGAGACCTTGACAGAGAGGAAAACATGCCAAACAGTGCCACCTCCACACCAAGATGGCTAAGACCCCAGCCAACTAAGAAAGCTGAAGCCATTGAGGCTGCCCCCCCTTTTCCCTCCTACTGATTTAACTCCATGCACATACTGCTTCTGATTCCCCCACTAGTTCAGAGGATGGGGGTCAGCCTTCCTGTTCGAGGCCAGCCTCTCCCTCCCAGCTTCAGCAGCCATCTTCCTTCTTTCTTCTGTTTGGCATTGCGCCTTTTTTTTTTTTTTTTTTTTTCAATACGTGGGCCTCTCACTGCTGTGGCCTCTCCCGTTGCGGAGCACAGGCTCCGGACGCGCAGGCTCAGCGGCCATGGCTCACGGGCCCAGCCACTCCGCGGCATGTGGGATCCTCCCAGACCGGGGCACGAACCCGTGTCCCCTGCATCGGCTGGCGGACTCTCAACCACTGCGCCACCAGGGAAGCCCCATTGCGCCCTTTTTATTCACGCTCTTCTCAGCCTATAACACATGAGAAATACCTCTCCAATCCAAAAAACCCAAACTCGACAGACACAACACACACACACACACACACACACACACACACACACACACACACACACACACACACTTCCCTTTTACCTTCTGCAACCACTGTCCATTGCCCTCCTTTCCTTTTCAGTCACAAGCCCATGCTGGCTGCATCCATTTCCTCAATTCCATTCGGCCCCCAACCCTGGCTCCCCCGCCCACTCTGGCTCCCCTGAAACATGCTATTCTTAAGATCACCAGTGACCTCCTTGTTTCTAAATCCGATGAAAACTGTTTCATCATCATCTGCTGTATTTGACACTGTTGCCTTTTCACTACTTCATTCCCTGGTTTCTATGTCCCCTGGTTCTCTTCCTGCCTCACTGACTAGCCCATAACTGACCCCATCGGGGAACCAAGTGTCCTCTCCTTCCAGAAGCTTCCATAACACCCTATACTGAGTTATATGATGCTCCTTTATGCTCCTTTAACACTCTGGCCCTTACTAAATTATACCAAAATGATCTGTCCATGTGTGTGTTTCCTCTATTAAGCAGAAAGACCCCAGAGGGAAGCGGCTATGTCCATTCATCTTCACGCCCCTGGTACCTATTACAGAGTATGGTGTCCACAGGTATGCAATAAATTTGTCCAGCTGGCTTGGATCAAATACTGAAGACAAATTAGACTGATATTCAGCTTCATAATTTATTCAGGATTTTATTTCCAAGCACACGTGTTCTTTCACTTTTACTCATAGGCCCCTATTCTAGAGGAGCAGCCGAATTTCAAAATGGTCTGTGGTAAGGAGAGCTGGGCTAGAGCTCCACATTCAGTGGGGCACCTCCAAACTCATTTCTCAAGGTCTTTCTTAGTCCACTTTTTTACCTTTGGGTTCAGCGTACTGCTGAGGTCTTCTACTAATCTGGCCTTGTGCTCGTTTGTGCGTGCTTGGTTCTTGCCAAACAGAATGTGACACTCAATCCTGCAACCATCTTGACCCCTGGGCAGTTCTGTAGGTACCCTGAAACTCTGTGACTGGGGACTCGGTGTTTTTCATTGGTTATACTTCTACATATTTATAGCAATAGTGGTCACCATGTAGATCAAACTTGCACATAGTTCTTCTAGACTTTATTATAGAGTCACCTACAAAACAACATGGACATTCTGGAACCCTGTGAACCCACACTAATCATTATTATGGGAGAGTAGGTATGTTATCAGCTGACAGAATCTCTAATCCAACATGCCTCGTATTGTTGCCATGACCTCAGCCTGTCTGCACGATCCCAGTGTTTAGAATGGAACCCCTTCCCTTCCCAGGGTTGTCCTTTTTCTTAGTGACTCTGACTTTGGATTCTGATTCTGATCTGACTGATTTCTTATCCAGTGGTGTAGATCCTGGCACTATTCTTGGGATGTCTTGGCTTTTTTCCCAGTGTCCTGGCAACTTGTCCTGACTCCTGCCCCTTTGGCTCTGACCCAGGTTTACTCATCCAGACCTTTATTTAAGAGCCATACAGCAACCATTTCAGATAGCTCCTTCCTTCCTCTCCCATGTGTCCACAAAGGCTTAGTTACAACCCTTCCCATCCCTTTAACCTCTGTAAGAAACTCAGCTTCAGGGATAACCATGGGTTTGTGGCTTCGCTAAAACAACCATCTCTGCCTAACAGGTCCAGATCATAAGGGATAGGCCATGCCGAACCTATAAACACTCCCGCAGCCCACTGGGTATCTGAGACATTGATGTGCTGTGGATTGATGTTAGGTCACAGTGAGTAAAAAGGTAAGAACACCCTGAATGGGATTAGAACACTTCACCACTTAACTCATGGCGAGCCCCTGAGCAAGCCATTCCATTCTTTTGGTCTAGATGATCTCTGAGGGTCCCTCAAGGTCTACTAGTTTGGGTTCCTGGTTCAAGAGGTTCCTCCAGGGCTGTGAGAACCTGATTCACTGCTATCACTGCTTTCTCTAGTATCCCTTGAAGAATGCCTGTCAAGTCACTTAACTGTCTAAGAGAGGCCTCCAACGTCCCAGGCACATCATTTACAATAGCCTTCTAACAAGGGCTCACTCTGTTCCAGCTTAATTCAAACACCACAGAAGCTGGTAGAGAGGGCAGCCAAGAGAGTGGTCAGCCAGGTCTCTGAGGCTCTTCAGACCCCAACTGAAATTGATAAACTATAAACATGTGGTTTAGGGTTCCCTGATGTTTGACTCCATGGGACCACTGCCCCCTTTCAACTGGAGCCAGGCCCCTTGGAGTACCTCTCTGGGCACGGTTAGCCAGGGATTCCTATTGCCCTTCTCTTCCATCAGATGGAGACATGGCCAGCGCTTTTGGCTGCACTCACAAGTCTGAACTCACCTGCACACTTGTTGTCTGGACCAGAAACTGGCAAACTTTTTCTGTAAAGGGCTAGATAGTAAATATTTTCGACTTTGTAGGCCACACAGTGTCCGTCAACCCATCAACCACTAAACTCGGCCATTACAGCACAGACCCAACAACACAACAAATAAGTGTGGCTGTGTTCTAATAAAACTTTATCTACAAAAACAGGTCAGGGGGGACTTCCCTGGTGGTCCAGAGGTTAAGACTCCACGCTCTCAATGCAGGGGGCCCAGATTCGATCCCTGGTCAGGGAACTAGATCCTGCTTGCTGCAACTGAGAGCCCGCACGCAGCAGTGGAGATCCCGCGTGCCGCAACTAAGACCCAGCACAGCCAAATACATAAATAAATAAATATTAAACAAAAAAACAAACCAAAACAGGTCAGGGGCCAGATTTGGCCTGAGGTCTGCAGTCTGCCCATCCCTGGTCCAGCGCTACCCACCACCAGCTGAAACTGGTAATTTTGCTCCTCAGTAGGGGCGCCTGATTTATGGAACTAAGTTGGATCCCTTTGCGGGTGTCCCTTTTGTTGGTATAATCTTGCGTGGCTAGATCATTAACAGTGACATCTATGGTTACATTAGGACACCAGCTGCCTGAAGACATTTAAGGTCAACTAAATTAGTGCCAAGGCCCCATACATTGGCTGACATTTTATTTTGTGTGTCAACAGATTACTGTTCCTCTTAATCACCATTTGCCAAGGGCATTCTCCCCGAAAGCAAAATTTTAGAGGACTAGAGCATTATAATGCCATCTAACCTGAGTGCGTTGTTGGGCTGAATTTCAGCAATGATCTAAGTGATTCCAGTTCCAGATGGTCACCATATGTCCTAATACATGTGTGCTAATAGCCTGTGTTAGAAGTAGAAAAAGTTTCCATTGACCCTCCCTATTTCCATCTCTGGTCCCCAGAACAGCCCAGGCTCCAGCTTTCTGTGGTTTCTGTGACATGTTGCTGAGATAGATTCAGAGCAAAGAGGAGAGCAGGCAGGGCAGTACTGTGGAAGGAGCACAAAGTTTTGAGCTGGGCCCAACTTTCAGCTTCACTCATAATTTCAGGTTCTACATCTGTAATGTGGGAACTATAATGCTAATACCCACTACACAGGACTGTTAGAGGATGATGTAACATAAAGGATGTGAAAGTACTTTGGGAAGGACAATTCAGTGATTATGGTTGTTACCTCATCAGGTGGTGACAAGCCTAGCCCCTCCCTGCTCCCAACTGTCATTGTTCAGGGAAGTTTCCTAACTGTCACACAGAGCAGTTGGGAAAGAAGACTCTCAAGCTGAGACCTGATGAGTGTCTGTCAAATGGCCTCTCTGCACACATTCTGATTGGCCTTTAAATGATGGGAAAAATAGAAGCTCCTCTCTATCTGTAGAACTTTGATAGATATGCGTTTAAGTGTCTTCCCAAGCAGTAACTCATTTATTCTCACTGCAGACCTTTAAGGAAAGCAGAATAAGTACCACTATCACATCCATTTTTCAGATAAGAAAACTGAGGGAAAGAGCCATTAAAAGAGTATACAGAAAGCATCCATCTGTTTGCTGAAGAGCCTGGACCTAGAATCCAGGTCTCTTGAACCTAAGCTAGGCATTCCACAAGGTTAGCCTTTCCTCTCACAAAAATAAAATCCCTTCCGGGATTTCTCCCAGTTCTCTTTTTCATTAAAAAGATGAGCTTGGGGGCCTCCCTGGTGGCGCAGTGGTTGAGAGTCCGCCTGCCGATGCAGGGGATACGGGTTCGTGCCCCGGTCTGGGAGGATCCCATATACCGCGGAGCGGCTGGGCCCGTGAGCCATGGCCGCTGGGCCTGCGCATCCGGAGCCTGTGCTCCGCAACGGGAGAGGCCACAACAGTGAGAGGCCCGCATACCGCAAAAAAAAAAAAAAAAAAAAAAAAAAAGATGAGCTTGGAACACAATTTAAGATGCTATACATCTGGCCCTTCCTGTGGCATTTGTCACCCTGCTTTTTGTCAATGTCTTACCTAGAAACTACATTCAACCCAAAAGAGGCTGATGAAGGTTTGTGGAAGTAGGGAGGAGGGAAAGAGAAGCAATTGCTCTCATCACTAAAATAAATGCCAAAAAGAAAAACCTATCTAATTTGGAGCTTATCTAGTCTCTCACAGAGAGAAAAAAATAAAAGCAAGATCCTGGTTTAGTTGTGTGTTCTCCCAAGCATTGATTTTTGCCTGAGAGCTTTGAAAATGTCTTCGAGGTCATAACAGAAGCCTTAACAGCATGCCTGCATCTCTCATAAAGCTTTATGATGAGCCAGTGTCTTTCTGGTTCCCTAACTAAAGGTGCGTTAGTCGCATCAGAAAAATAATAGTGTCCTGCCTACTGGCAAAACCAGTTGCAATGCCGAGGGGCCAACAGCTTTCCAGGTGGACCCAGGTCAGCACAGTACACAGCTGTTGTCTTCTTAGCAATTAACATGTTCCAAGTGTGGGTCAGTTTGCATCCCATTTTAACATCTTAGAACTGGATTTCATACTCAGGCCATCACTAGAGAATGACGTAGACCCCAGGAACTAATCTACTGTTTATATGTAATATGTATATGTATATGTGTATATATATATGTAAAATTTTTGTTAATATTATTTATTCAACTTTTGAGTAGGCCATAGATTCACATGCTCAAACAAAAACCATTTGAAAACATATAAATGAAAAGACTCCTCTTCATCCTTTTCCCCAGGCTCCTCTCCCCATAGGTAACTATTGTTATTACTGTATTCCATCCAATCTAAGACATCATCAATTTTAAGATGCATCATTATTTCATGTACCATTAAGAAAGATAATACAGCTAATTATATTCTAAAATGCCATATAATGGAAGATACGTTCCTATTTCACAGATGTCAAGATGAGAAAAAAAGGTATCTCTTAGAATCAATGAAATATGGTTGTCTCCTTGTGTATGTTTCCTAATTTCTTTATGCAAATACAAACAAATATGAGTATAGATGTCAGTTCTACATCCTCAATATAGCAAAGAGTACATAATGGTCTCCTCATTGCTTTTTTTCACTTCAAAGTGTATCTTGATGATCTGATTGTATCATTATAGAGAGATGGCCCTCATTCATTTTTATGGCTGCATAGTATTCTATTGGGTAGATGTGATATAATTTATTTAACCAGTTCTCAATTGTTGGACATTTTGGGTTGTGTCTAATCTTGTGCTATTTCAAATAATGCTGCAGTGAATAGCCTTGCATGTACATCACTTCGTAAGAGCAAGTATTTCTATAGGATAGAGTACTAAAGTTGAACAGGTGGGCAAAACAGAATAGGCATTTGTAGTTTTGACAGATATTGCCAAATCGTCTGGCATAGGGGATCATACCAAACTTACCCTCCCACAGGTAAGGTATGAGCATGCCTGTTTCCCACAGCTTGGCCAATAGACACTTGGTAGGCTGTTGTTATTTTTCATAAATCTGATAGGTAAAAAGAAATGGTACTTTTGTATAGTTCTATTTTATATTTCTCATATTATGAGCACAGTAGAGCATCTTTTCATAACTTTTAGAGACATTTATATTTCCCTTTCTGTGAACTGTCTGTATCCTTTGTCCATTTTCCTGTTAGGTTGTTGTTTGTATCAGTTTTTTTTTTCAGGGAGATTTGTATTTTGTGATTTGGCTGGCAACATTTTTTCTAGTTATTTATTTATTTAACTTTATTTATTGTTCTTTTTGCCATGCAGAGAGTTTAGTTTCATTTTCATGTAACTAAATTTATCACCCTTTTCTTTTATGGATTCCAGTTTCCAAGTCATACTTAGAAAGGCCTTGTTTACTCCAAGATTATACAAGAATTTCCCTATGTTTTCCACTAGTAATCTTTAAGATTTTATCTTTTTGCATTCAAATCTTGGATCAAATTTGGGATTTGTCCTGTTATACGATATGAGGACTGGATTCCTTTTAATTTTATCTAGATGGTTAACTAGTTGTCCCAATACCATTTATTAATCAGTCCCTCTTTTCCCACACTATTTGGAAATTTATAACTAAATTCCTATATGTATTTGGTTCCATCTCTAATCTGTTCCATTGGTCTTGGGTCTGCCTATTTATAAACTACCTATATTTTAAATTAAATTCAGTAATAATTTCAGATGTGCAGTCTGAAGTCACTCTCGAGGACTGTTCACTCTTAAAGGCCCCACCTGAAAACCCATTTTTGACACCACCTGTCCTGTTTTACAAACTATACAATAAAAAACCGCCAGAAGAACTGCTCTATTCAATGAAGGCCTCCAGGGAGCACTTGGTGACATGACATGGCTGCTGTTTGATAGAATAGCAACACTGATCATTACAGATGTATTGCTTACAGCTCCAAAGGTACTTATACACCAGAACCCTACATAGGAATGGCCAATGCCACTTAGCAACGAAGTTCATTGCTCAAACACTCCAGGCACCACACAGCCCTCCTCCTGCAGACCAAGTCGCACTACACAGCCCTCCTTCTGCAGACTAAGTCCTACCTTGCTCTACCCAACCTGTCTTTCACACACCACATTCTTCCTCTTACTTCTCAGAGCCTCCATTCTGAATTCTCATCCTCCCCTAATATTCTCACCTGACCCTTGACCTCCATTACCAACTTCCTGGTCCAAATCGCCAACATCTCTCTTCTGGACATAGCCTCCCTCCTAACTGCTTTTCCTCCCTCCAGTCTTAGCCTCTCTAATTCAAGCTCCATATGGCAGACAGTGATATTTCCAAAGCACAAATCTGATCATGTCACTGTATTGCTTTGAAACCTTTCAATGGCTACCCACTGTTTAGGATTACAACCAACATCCCTAATGTGGCTATATAAGATCACATGTGATCTGGTCCCTGATGGCCTCTCCACCCTCATCTTACATCATACCCCCCTTCACTCCCTCTGTTTCAGCCACACTAGGGCCCTTTCAGTTCCACAAGCACATTTTGCACGTGCTGTTCCCGCTGCTTGCAATGTTCTTCCTCCCATTTTTTTAACCTATTTATCTTTCAGATCTCAGCTCAAGCACCACTTCCGTAGTGTTTTCAATTTTTAATCTCCTGATGTCATGTCCTTTCCTTTATAGTGTTTACCTCGGTTCATAATGAGACATTCACCTGTATTGTTATCTGGTTAATACATGTCTTTCACAAGCACCATAAGGGCAGTACCACCTTCCTTCCCTTATCCTGATATCTAGCAGTCTATCTAGCCCAGCACACAGTAGGATGCCACAAAGTACTGAGTCTATTAAATCCCTGTTTGTTTCCAATATAGTATTTTAACTTACCATTGAATAGCCACTTATTCATCAATGGCTTTGATACTTCCAGATATACATAATGAAGAGTAGAAGAAAGAAAGTAGGATCCAAGTTCTCCCACAGAAAACACTGCTTGTGACTTCTTTCTGCATGTAGTCAAAAAGCAAACATCCAATCTGGAAGCAAAAGAATCTGGCTAAATAGATTCTGTCCCCATAGGATTTATGGACCAGAACATGGGCCTGGCCAGTGGTCTAAATGATAGTAGATCTCCAGGGGGTTTGGTACTTTGGCTTAGTTACCTAAAGACCTACAGGTGTCTCCGGTTCCAGCCCCTCTTCCCAGCTTCCCTATCAGCCTTGTATTCCCTTCTTTCCTCCTCATCAAAGTCACCATTTTGTCCAGGACAATAGGGCTTCTAAGATATCAAACATACTGTCTCCTCATAAATACTTAGCCCCTCGATCCTAAGACTATAGCTTGGAATGGCAAACCTAAGGCAAGTAGGGGATGGAAGGACTGTATAGATTTTTGCATTCAGTACATGAGAACTTTAAACTCTGGTTGGTGGACTACAAAATAGTTCCCAGTGGTCTTGGCCTTTTGCTATTTGTGTCCTTCTGTCCCCTCCTATGTTGAATCAGAGCTGGTGTATATAGACAATAGAATATATCAGATATGACACTGTGTGACTTACATATAAGTCATAAAGGCATTACGGCTTCTACCTTGGTCTGTTGGATCCCTTGCTCTGGGAAAGGCAGCCACCATGTCATGAGGAAACTCAAGCAGCCCTGTGGAGTGACCCATATTGAGAAGAATGTTGGTTACAGAACCAACTTACCAGCCATGTGAGTGAGCTATATTGGATGGCTGCAGCCCCAGCTGACATATAAATACAATCTCATGAGAGATCTTGAGTCAGAAACCATGCAAATGAGCCACTCTTGAATCACTGATCCACAGAAACCATGAGCAATAATAAACAATTATTGTTATTTTAAGCCACTAAGCTTTGAAATGATTTGTTACGCAACCTCAGATACAGGCCATAAGGTCAAAAACAGAAGCCCAATGTCTGGTCTGTGTCTTCAGGGTTCTGGACACATGGCCTTTCCCCCTCCTATTTATACCTTTTCTCTTTCTCTTCCAGTGAACCACTATACTTAGGAAGGAATTTCTGTCCTTCATCTGGGCTTCCTTTATAATATACACATGCTTCTTCACTGGTCTATATATGTGCAACAGAGCATAGTGGTTAATAGAATCAGCTCTGGAGACAGAGTGCCTTAGTTTAAATTCCTGCTCTGCCATTTACTACAAGTATGACCTTGGGCAAATGATCTAATCTCCGTATGCCTTAATTTTCTAACCTTTAGAGTGGAAATAATAATAGTACCTACATCATAGGCTTGTTTCCTTCCAGTGCTCAGCACAAAGCCTGCCACATAGGAAGCACTCCAAAAACAGTTGTTTTGTTATTAATGTTATTCTTTCATTATTGGTAGTAGTAGTATTCTGATCATGCCGTGTTGATTGTGTAGTTTCACATCTCATTCTCTCTCTAGAGAGAGAGCTTCCTCAAGGCAATGTCTTGATGCCATTTATCTTTGCCTCTTCAGCTTCCCAGCAGCACCCAGCCCATGGCAGAGACCAGCCAACATATGTGTAACTTAGGAGGGCTGCCTGTGACAGCCCGTGGGCAAATTGAAGGCCAGATACTTGAGCCACAAGGCAGTAGAACAGAGCTGTTGTGTGTAGTCCAAGAATGGGGCCAAAGAAAACACAGGGCAGAGGCAGGAATTGGGGCAGAAGTTAAGGCAACAGGTCGCCCGGGTGAGTGGAGAGCGGGATAGCCCTGGCCAAGCTGTCCAGGTCCTTGCACAGGAGCATCTACTTTCCTCTTAATGAAGGAATCTCAAGTTCCCCTGCTCAGCCTTCAGCTTAGGTGGGATCTTCTGAATGTAAAAGGCCCTCACATGTGCTGGCATGGGTGGGGCCTTGGACAAGTCTCCTAAACTCACTAAGCCTTGGTTTCTCCATCTGTAGACTGAAGATAATAATAACCACTCTTAAGACTCAAGAATGCTGAGGGTTAAATGTGATCAAGCTGGTAAAGCGCTTAGTGCCCTCACAGGCACAGAGAGAGCCCAGTAAATGCTGACCGCTCTTTGCTTGGTAAAAAAGTCTTAGTGAATACGGTCTTTCATTTACTGGTGTCTTGATGCCAAAGAATTTCAATGATTCTCAAGCTTTTCTGCCTCATTTGCAGAAAGAACCAAGGCGTGCACTCACGCACACAGACACACCCACACCCACACCCACACCCACACACACACACACACACACACACCCTTCCTTCTGGAAGAGGTTAACTATTGTGACCGGTACAATTAGCCCCTTTCCATCTGATAACAACCTCATCTAAGGAATTCACAACCGTTAATTAGAGGCACCAGGCAATCTTAGGAGGGAGGAAAATGATCGCTCAGGCTCTACCCGCATCTGAACCGAGTTGCTCTGGGGTAACCTCAGTCACAGAGCCTGGGCCCGAGCAGGGACAGAACAGGATGGAGCCTGCCAGCCACCAACCCCTCCACGCTGCCTCTTCCCTCTTCAAGACTCCAGGGGGCTGACTGGAGGCCCTGCAGTTGTAAGTTCATTATTAAATCATTTCTCACGGAAAGAAGAAAAGGACTCGAAGCTCCATACACCGTGGTTTTTAAAATGCTAGTCTCTCTTCAATAGAAATTGAATTCACTGATGTAGCCCAGGGAAAAGCCAGCTCCTTCCTCCCCTCCAAATGACTCTTTCAGGGTAATATAGCAGTTAAACCTTCAGGTACATAATAACACGCCGGTCTATTAGCTGAGGCGATTTTCTTCTTCAGCTTGCAGCTTCTTGCCTGACAGTTGTCACCTAGACAACCATGTCTCCATGAACTCCAGAGGAGACTGGGGGGTGTCCTCTGAGAAGACAGCCAGCCCGATACATCAAATCTTCTGGTGCAAAGGAACCATTCTTGGCTTTGCAATGTGGAACACACTAAATAATGCATTCAACTGTTGTCTATTCATCTTTTCCATCACCACCACCGCAGGCCCCTCCTTGCCTGTGACCTTGAAATGCTCCCTCAAGCTTCAGGCCTTCCCATTCTCCTGTTATCAGCAAATCTCGTTTGGTGTGAGTGTGTGTGTATGTGTGTGTGTGTGTGTGTGTGTGTAGTTAACAACTTTCTAACCTTGCAGCTTCCTAGCTATGCTTTTTATTTTCAAACAAAAGAACTGCAAAGGCAGAAAGTTCTCTGTACCAACGTGTTAGGAAACTCTAATCAGACAAGCCCCAGCCACTCCTGTGACTTAATGAGGAGGAGCCATCATGGTCACGATCATCGGCCCCTGCCTGGGAAGGGCTGAGCCCCAAGGCAGGAAGGGAGAGCCGCCCCTCCTGGTGTAAAACAACAAACAGCACCACACTGGTGAAATCAAGGAGCAAGGAGAACAAAATGGCAATTACAGGCCAAAGGGCCAAAGTCACAATTTCCTCACACCAGGAAGCAGTGTGGCATGTGAATTGTGGGCATCAGTCACCAACTGTGGGCCCTTCCGGGATTAGGAAGACAAAGTCTGGGAGGCCTGTGGAGGCGGCCTTGAGATACACAGTGAGGTCTGCACGCCTCGAACATCACAAGCAAGGGGCTGGTGACTCACTAGGTGTGTACATGTGTGCTGTTGGGGAATCCATCCTAACTGACAAATACTGAGTGCCTATGTGTTATCCTGAGCTCTCTTCTAGACCTTGAGGATAGAGCACTAAACTAACCAGCCAAAGAGCCCTGCCTTCTGGAGTGTACACCATAGTAGAGTACATGTTGCTAAACATTATCTTTAGATCATCAGACTGTCAGTTAAGTGTTTCCTGGAAGTGTTTGCAAGGCGAAGACTGTGGGGGAAGAATGTAGATTTTAGTATATTAGTCCATCCTAAGCATCACACATGCCGAACAAAGCAAGCTGTCTTGTGGGTTCTTAACCCGGGTCTTCATGGCTACCAAGGCTCCACAAGCTAGACCTTGGCCTTGTCTTTTACAACCGTAGTGGCCACACTGTCTGCCCAGGGTCCCTGTGTGTGGGAATCACTCAGTGGAGTGCCGGAGCCAGCTCATACTGTCTCATGAGGACTGACTGTATGCATCTCCTCCCAATCCCATGTTTAGTGACATCATGTTGCTAGCTTGAAGTTAGTAATGGTGGGAATATCTACACCATAGAAATCAGCTATACATCGGGGCCTTTGGTTTCTGTTTGTTTGTTTGTTTAAATGGTGGTTTATCAGCATACTTCTAGAACCACCCCTCCCTCAGGTCCCCCATGTTCTGCTTGGTCCGTGATATTTGGGTAGCATGGCACCATCCTCCCCAACACAACACATGGCCTGAGTCTGCTCGGTCAGCGTGCTCCGTCCTGCTGGTCACATCATCTGGTACAGGGATGAGCACGTGACCCACAGCAGGTCAATCAAAGCCTTCTTCAAGATTTTCACCAGAGCTGTTAGAAAAAAATGCTCTCCTCCTCTGAGATCACGAGGAATAAGGATCATGTAAGCCTAGAGTTGCCATCTTTTTTCCAATCTCTTCTCAGCCAGCCAGACCATAAGGCCAACAAAGAAGAGAGCAGAAGCAAGAGATGGACAGAAGGCAGAGCCCTGACAGCATTTCTTGTGCACCTGGAGCTAATATTACTTTTTGCTGTTGTTCTTAAGCTAGGTTGAGCTGGAATTTTGTCACCTGCAAGCAAAAGAATCCTAATTCCAATATATTGTGTGCCCTCAGACATTTCTCCTTCATAAACTGGCTCAGCTCCTAAGCAGAGAGCAGCAGATGATGTCAGTGTCCTGCTCTTGTCTCCTTGGCACTCGCTGTCCCCATGTAGCCTGATGCCTTCTTACTGTAAGCAAATGAGATGCTCTCAGCCCATAGGTGGGAGAGGCCAGAGTGCTGGGGAGGTAACTCACATAGGGGCAGCCCTAAGCCAGTAAGCAACAGGAGATGGTGGAGAAAGATCCCAGCTTCCCCACCTGTCAGGTGGGACGTGGAGGCATGTTCCATACCATCTCCCTGGGATCCCCAGCAGGATTGTCACCTACAGTGGTAACCAGTTTTGACACTATGAGTTGGTTTCCTTCTCTTCTCTGTCTCACTTCTCCACCCCTTAGTGATACTTCCTGGAATCACCTCCCAAAGAAACTACATGCACCCAAATCCTTGTCACAGAGTCAGCTTCTGGGGGAATCCAGACTAGAGGAATAGACCATTGCCCCCAAATTAAATAAATATGACTAACAATGACTACGACCCAAACCATTTTGCTCTTCTCTTTCTAATAGTCAATGTTTGTGGCTTCTCAGCCAAAGTTGGGTTGTGTTGTTTCATGTTACCCAATATGTGGCTACAGAGTTAGTTTGCAAATGAGGAAAGAAAATTGCTATTGAGAACTGAAAGTGGGAGTCATAAACTCTAATTTGGGTTTGGTCTACATTTGGTTTTGGCTATGAAATAATAAAATCTGGACACACCCAGAGGTTTTCTTTGGGGCAGCAGTGAACGCAGAGCAAAGCTTTTACTGGTTTTCTCTTGCGAGAAAGTTGGGCAGCTGAAGATACTATCGCATGAAAACAGCTCCCTCCCTTCCGCCTGGTTGGTTCACAGTTACCACAGGCTGGTGGAGACACCTTGGTTAAGAAACCCATACTTGTCAGGGAAGTCAGGCCTGGAGTGACCTTTTCCCAAAGGCAGAGGCCGACTCTCTGGGTGTGTGAAAGTTGGGAGCGCGTTTGCTCACAAAATCAGCCAGTCCTGTGAGAGCCACACCCAGTCTTCCCAGGGAAGGAGGTGAGAGAAAATACCTGTTCCAGGCATTAGGCTGACAAGCTTTACAACTTCCAACACCTAGATACCTGTATTTTTCCAAAGTCTTGGTTTGGGAGTAATTTCCTAACGCATTACAGCTCCTTTGGACTGGGTATGCCTCTGATTTCATGGTAAGTAGGTAGGGTGGGATTAATCAAATAAATTTAAGTGGAAGACTTTGCAATACCAGATGAAAAGAGTCCAAATCTAGATGGCTGCACCTAATGCTTTCAGGAATTAAGGATCTTTAAGGAGCAAATTTCAGAGGAGGGGTGTGGCACAGGGGAAAACCTGAACTTGGAATGTGAGTACCTGCATGTGAATTCCAGCTGTCACTGCCAAGCTGGCTGGCAGCATGTATAATGGTTATAAATATAGATTCTGGAGCCACACTACCTGGGTTTAAATTCCAGCTCCACTACTTACTAGCTGTGTGACCATGGGAAAGTTAAGTAACGTCTCTGGACCCAGTTCCCTCTTCAATGAAGCAGGGATAAATAATAATGGTCCCTGCCTTGTGGGACTGATACAAGCATGAAATGGATTAATATCTCTCAAGGGTCTAGAAACCTGCCCAACACCTAGTAAGTGCCAACCTGTTTGCTTTTATTATTGGTCACAGGCTCTCTGGGCCTCGGTGTTCTCATCTGTAGATGGAGGATTCCTACCTGGCTTATACTGTGGGGTTTTATTAGGGCAAAATGACACAACATTATTGGAAGGGAAAATGTGGTAAAGCATAATATAAATTTAGGTTGTGATTAAATCAGCTCAAGCTTTTGTGGCCGACCGACCTCCCCTAAAGACTGGGGCTAGGCATTTAGAGGCTTGGTTAGTCTTGACTTCCAGGGAAGGAAACAAGAGCTCAGGGAAATACACCCTCCCCTCTACACGGGTTGGACATATGGCTAGCAGCTGGGATTTATGTAAAGCATTCTTCAAATTAGTCCAAAAGCCCCACTGTTTGGTTATTGCCCCCAGTGCAACCGTAAAACCACAGCTCACAACTGCCAGCAGGTTGTTACATCCCCAGCCTGTGCTCACCCTGGCCCCCTCTCAGCTGCCTCGCCATGGCCACTCCAAGTTCCCTGGCCCCAGAGCCACCTGCGTGTCCTCTGGTTAACTCAATCTGCTGTCAAAAAGGAGGAAGTAATTAAATGGGGGACACGTCAGTCCCACCACAGGCCCTGGAAAAGTCAATAAAATTTAGTCACCAGAATGGGAGCTGATTTTTAACCACTCTGCTATAAACCATGACACGCACAAAAGATGTCAGCTTCAGGCCACGTAGCAGCCAAGCCCAGGAACTCAGGTGCTCAACATAGCTTTCCTTCTGTGGGGCGGAAGGAAGGAAAATGAAGTACTATTTACTCCAGTGAAATGCGATGTGAAACAATGAAGGGAAAACATCTTGTTTCCCCCATAATTCTATACCCTGAAGAGATTAGGGGGAGGGTCATTACAGTGGTGAAGGGGAGACAAATGGAAAAGAGGACAGGATAAAATATTGTTACCAGACAGACCCACTGGGCTCTCGGAGACTGTGTAGGAGAAAGCCAGCTATTATAACAGCACTTGAATTCACAAGTTTGTTGCTTGCTTTGTATTTCAAAACCCTCTGCCCTACTGTTTCTCTGTTCCAGTATCTGACAGATTTCCTCTGCAGTCACAGGGCTCTATCCCAGAGGGGCTGTGGAGGACGGTGTGGAAAGGAGAAAGAGAGCACATAAGCACCAAGATTCCGCCTGACCTCCCCTGCCTGCCTGGCTGGCCTTCTTCCCTTTGGTTCTTTTTTGCTTTGTAAAATAATGAAATTTCCATGAAATCAATCTCACTGACCAACTCAGTGAGAAAATTTAGCTACAACCTACTAGGACCAGCATCCAGATTTGGCCAAGAGTGTTTGGAGGTGGGGTGGGGTGGGGTGGGGAAGGGGAGGAGAAGGTCTACCAAAAGGAGGTTTCCTTTTCACACAGCAGAGACATCACAACAGACCCTGAGCCACAGAAATATGCTGATTCACCCTTTTCCCACAGTCTTGACTCTCTTTGCAAAAAGGCCTAGGAACCTTGTTACATTTCATTTTCTGGTTTTTGTTTCCAGAAAAAAAGTCAAAAAGGTGACTTTTGACCTCAAAAGTCAAAGGTGACTTATTTAACAATTTCAATGAAATACTGCCTGTAAAATGCAGAGTATCATACAAGGCACAATTGCCTTAAAGTTAGTAGTTAACATTTAATGAACACTTACTACTATTTTTAATCCTCACAACTTTCCTGGGCAGTAGATTCTAATATCATCAGACCTATTTTACAGATGAGAAGACTGAGCCCCAGAGAAATTAAGAAACATGCCCAAGGCCATGTAGCTGGGCAGTGGTAGAGATAAGATTGGAACACTCACTCAGTATTTCCTATCAGCTCTCCATGCTGACAATTGCTGACATTTATCTAATACTGAGCAGATTCCCAAACCCTTTCATGTACACTATCTCATTGGATACTCAAACACATCTCTTGAGGCAGGAGTTCTTGTCTCTAATTTAGAGATGAGGAAACAGAAATTTAGAAGGATTAAGTGATTCTAACAGTATTATAGAGGCAGAAAGTGAAGAGCGGAACTCAAACACACTTTCTGGTCTTCTTACCATACCCCTGCTACCTCAGAATAATAAGTCTTTACATACGGCAAGCTGTCATCAGCCCTAGTAAAATCTTCAGGCTTGTTCCACAGGAAGGGCCCCCCTCCTCTGCTTCCAGAGGCAGGTGTGATGGCTTCTTCATTGGCCACCTCTACCCTACTGGTAATGCATGCATATGTTTCCTGCAAGGTGGCCACATGTGGCTGTGCAGGTTGTTTGGTGAATGACCTCACTGCATCTATGGGGTCACCATTCAAAATAGGTGTGGTAGATTTACCATTTTATGAAGATAATTTTCCAGTAGATGGCAGCAATGTGTCTTGAGGAAGGGGTGGGTGCCTTTTCCTAATTCATGCAAAGGCAATGTAAAGGCTAGTGGGACCCCTGATGGTGTCCACTTTAAATTCTTCTTACCCATAGTGGTAAGATGGCATTGATCTGTCTATCCTCTTCTGGTCCCTCTTAAGACCTAGAGTGGGAGATGCTCTCTGCTAGAATTCATTTATTAACATTTAACAAAATGCTTATCAGGTACCTACAATGGGACAGATATTATACAAGGTGGACCTACTGCAATGGCGAACAAAAGAAACATGGTCCCTCCTCTCTTATTGAAGTTCAATAAGGGAGTAGGGAAGGCACTAGAGGTTGGTCCACTTTAATTGGCTTACCCTTTCTCTCTGACTTGGCTTTATTCTATAGGTTGTAAACACTAACCAGCAACAACAACAACTTAACTTTTTAAGACTCCTTTGCAACCAGAAGTTGCCATGTGACCTAGTTCTGGCCATGAGACATAAACGGTAGTCAACTGATGCTCACTTTTCCTCTTCTCCTTTCTCTCTGGTTGGAATACAGATGCTATGCCTGAGAAGCAGCAGTCATCCTGTAAACATGAGGACTGGAACATACTTGCTATAGACAGCAGAGAAAGAAGAGAAAAGTAGTCTGAGTCCTGTGTGGCATGATTGAGCCATTCGACCATTGCTGGATATCCTGTCTTGTTGTGGGAGATAAATAAACCTTCATGTATTTAAACTACAATCAGTCAAGTTTTCTATTACTTGCAGCTGAACACTACCCAAACTAACACAAGTAGACAGACATTAAGCAATATGAAAAAAACAAATGCAGAACTATAAATACCAATAAATGCCACACTAGAGAAGTACAGGGCACCATGAGAATGTAAACTCAGGCACCTGACCATGTCTAGGGGGCAAGTAAGGCTTTGCTGAGGAAACGACATTGGATCTCAATAACTAGGGGCTAGAGGGGGCGGAGTCAAGATGGCGGTGTGGGAAGACGCCAAGTTAGCATCTCCCCACAGCTAGGGTGACTGCCGGCCACTGGTGGGGGACCCTGACACCCAAGGAGATGGGAGGAACCCCCAAATGAACTGCCAGGGGTCGGGTGAAGCTCCTGAGGTGGGAGCTCCGAGTCCAAACCACTGGACTAACAGAGAACCTCAGACCCCAGGGAATATTCACTGGAGTGATGTCTCATGGAGGTCCTCACCTCAGCACCAAGACTCAGCTCTACCCAACAGCCTACAAACTCCACTGTTGGAAGCCTCAGGCCAAACAACCAGTAAGACAGGAACACAATCCCACTCATAAAAACTAGAAAATGAGAGGGCAAAAAAAAATTGTCACAGATGAAGGAGCAAGGTAAAAACCTACAAGACCAAATAAATTAAGAGGAAACAGGCAATCTACCTGAAAAAGAATTTAGAGTAATGATAGTAAAGATGATCCCAAATCTCGGAAATAGAATGGAGGCACGCCTTGAGAAAATACAAGAAATTTGTTTAACAAAGATCTAGAAGAACTAAAGAACAAAGAAACAGAGATGAACAACACAATAACTGAAATGAAAAATACACTAGAATGAATCAATAACAGAATAATTGAGGCAGAAGAACGAATAAGTGAGCTGGAAGACAAAATGGTGGAAATAACTGCCAAGGAGCAGAATAAAGAAAAAAGAATGAAAAGAATTTGAAGACAATCTCAGAGACCTCTGGAACAACACTAAATGTACCAACATTCGAATTATAGGGGTCCCAGTAGGAGAAGAGAAGAAGAAAGGGTCTGAGAAAATATTTGAAGAGATTATAGTTGAAAACTTCCCTAACATGGGAAAAGAAATAGCCACCCAAGTCCAGGAAGCACAGAGAGTCCCATACAGGATAAACCCTAGGAAAAACACACCAAGACATATATTAATCAAACTAACAAAAATTAAATTCAAAGAAAAAATATTAAAAGCAGCAAGGGAAAAACAAAAAATAACATACAAAGGAATCTCCATAAGGTTATCAACAGATTTTTCAGCAGAAACTCTGCAGGCCAGAAGGGAGTGGCAGGATATACTTAAAGTGATGAAAGAGAAAAACCTACAACCAAAATTCTTCTACCCAGCAAGGATCTCATTCAGATTTGATGGAGAAATTAAAAGCTTTTCAGACAAGCAAAAGCTAAGAGAATTCAGCACCACTAAACCAGCTCTACAACAAATGCTAAAGAAACTTCTCTAGGTGGGAAACACAAGAGAAGGAAAAGACCCACAAAAACAAACCCAAAACAATTAAGAAAATGGTAATAAGAACATACATATTGATAATGACCTTGAATGTAAATGGATTAAATGCCCCAACCGAAAGAAACAGTCTGGTTGAATGGATACAAAAACAAGACCCATATATATGCCTTCTACAAGAGATCCACTTCAGACCTAGGGACACCTACAGACTGAAAGTGAAGAGATGGAAGAAGATATTCCATGCAAATGAAAATCAAAAGAAAGCTGGAGTAGCAATACTCATATCAGATAAAATAGACTTTAAAATAAAGACTCTTATGAGAGATAAGGAGGGACACTATATAATGATCAAAGGATCAATCCAAGAAGAAGATATAATAATTATAAATGTTTATGCACCCAAGATAGGAGCCCTTCAATACATAAGGCAAATGCTAACAACCGTGAAAGAAGAAATTGACAGTAACACAATAATAGTAGGGGACTTTAACACCTCACTTACACCAATGGACAGATCATCCAAACAGAAAATAAATAAGGAAACACAAGCTTTAAATGACACAATACACCAGATAGATTTAATTGATATTTATAGAACATTCCACCCAAAAGTGGCAGAATACACTTTCTTCTCAAGTGCACATGCAACATTCTCCAGGATAGATCACATCTGGAGTCAGAAATCAAACCTCAGAAAATTTAAGAAAATTAAAATCATATCAAGCATCTTTTCTGACCACCACACTATAAGAGTGGAAGTCAATAACAGGAAAAAAAAACGTAAAAAACACAAATACATGGAGGCTAAACAGTGTGCTACTAAATAACCAAGAGATCACTGAAGAAATCAAAGAAGAAATCAAAAATTACATAGAAACAAATGACAATGAAAACATGACAACTGAAAACTTATGGGACGCAGCAGAAGCAGTTCTAAGGGGGAAGTTTATAGCAATTCAATCTCACCTCAAGAAACAAGAAAAATCTCAAATAAACAATCTAATCCTACACTTAAAACAACTAGAGGAAGAAGAACAAAGAACACCCAAAGTCAGTAGAAGGAATGAAATCATAAAGATCAGAGCAGAAATAAATGAAATAGAAATGAAGAAAACAATAGCAAAGATCAATAAAACTAAAAGCTGGTTCTTTGAGAAGATAAACAAAATTGATAAACCCTTAGCCAGACTCATCAAGAAAAAAAGGGAGAGGACACAGATCAATAAAATTAGAAATGAAAAAGGAGAAATCATAACTGACATTGCAGAAATACAAAGGATTATAAGAGACTACTACAAACAACAATATGCCAATAAAATGGACAACCACGGAGAAATAGACAAATACTTGAAAAGGTACAATTTTACAAGACTGAACCAGGAAGATTTAGAAAATATAAACAGACTTATGACAAGCAATGAAATTGAAACCGTAATTAAAAATCTTCCAACAAACAAAAGTCCAAGACCAGACGGCTTCACGGGCGAATTCTATCAAACATTTAGAGAAGAACTAACACCTATCCTTCTCAAACCCTTCCAAACTATAGCAGAGGGAGGAACACTCCCAAACTCATTCTACGAGGCCACCAGCACCCTGACACCAAAACCAGGCAAGGATGTCACAAAGAAAGAAAACTACAGGCAACTATCACGGATGAACACAGATGCAAAAATCCTCAACAAAATACTAGCAAACAGAATCCAACAGCACATTAAAAGGATCATACACCATGATCAAGTGGGGTTTATTCCAGGAATGCAAGGATTCTTCAGTATACGCAAATCAATCAATGTGATACACCATATTAACAAACTGAAGGAGAAAAACCATATGATTCTCTCAATAGATGCAGAGAAAGGTTTCGACAAAATTCAACACCCATTTATGATAAAAAATCCTGCAGAAAGTAGGCATAGGGGGAACTTTCCTCAACATAATAAAGGCCATATATGACAAACCCACAGCCAACATCGTCCTCAATGGTGAAAAACGGAAAGCATTTCCATTAAGATCAGGAACAAGACAAGGTTGCCCACTCTCACCACTAATATTCAACATAGTTTTGGAGGTCTTAGCCACGGCAATCAGAGAAGAAAAAGAAATAAAAGGAAATCAAATTGGAAAAGAAGAACTAAAACTGTCACTGTCTGCAGATGACATGATACTATACATAGAAAATCCTAAAGATGCCACCAGAAAACTACTAGAACTAAACAGTGAATTTGGTAAGGCTGCAGTATACAAAATTAATGCACAGAAATCTCTGAAATTCCTATATACCAACAACGACAAATCAGAAAGAGAAATTAAGGAAACACTCCCATTTACCATTGCAACAAAAAGAATAAAATACCTAGGAATAAACCTATCTAAGGAGACAAAAGAAATGTATGCAGAAAACAATAAGACACTGATGAAAGAAATTAAAGATGATACAAACAGATGGAGAGATATACCATGTTCTTGGATTGGAAGAATCAACATTGTGAAAATGACTATACTACCCAAAACAAACTACAGATTCAATGCAATCCCTATCAAACTACCACTGGCATTTTTCACAGAACTAGAACAAAAAACTTCACAATTTGTATGGAAACACAAAAGACCCCAAATAGCCAAAGCAGTCTTGAGAAAGAAAAATGGAGCTGGAGGAATCAGGGTCCCGGACTTCAGACTATACTATAAAGCTACAGTAATCAATACAGTATGGTACTGGCACAAAAACAGAAAGATAGATCAATGGAACAGGATAGAAAGCACAGAGATAAACCCACGCACATATGGTCACCTTATCTTTGATAAAGAGGCAAGAATATACAATGGAGAAAAGACAGCCTCTTCAATAAGTGGTGCTGGGAAAACTGGACAGGTACATGTAAAAGAACGAAATTAGAACACTCCCTAACAACATACACAAAAATAAACTCCAAATGGATTAAAGACCTAAATGTAAGGCCAGACACTATAAAACTCTTAGAGGAAAACATAGGCAGAACACTCTATGTCAGAAATCACAGCAAGATCCTTTTGGACCCAACTCCTAGAGAAATGGAAATGAAAACAAAAATAAACAAATGGGACCTAATGAAACTTAAAAGGTTTTGCATAGCAAAGGAAACCATAAACAGGATGAAAAGACAACCCTCAGAATGAGAGAAAATATTTGCAAATGAAGCAACTGACAAAGGATTCATCTCCAAAATATACAAGCAGCTCATATAGCTCAATATCAGAAAACCAAACAACCCAATCCAATAATGGGCAGAAGACCTAAATAGACGTTTCTCCAAAGAAGATATACAGATTGGCAACAAACACATGAAAGAATGCTCAACACCACTAATCATTAGAGAAATGCAAATCAAAACTACAATGAGGTATCACCTCACACCAGTCAGAATGGCCATCATCAAAAAATCTACAAACAATAAATGCTGGAGAGGGTGTAGAGAAAAGGGAATCCTCTTGCATTGTTGGTGGGAATGTAAATTGATACAGCCACTATGGAGAACAGTATGGAGGTTCCTTAAAAAGCTAAAAATAGAACTACCATACGACCCAGCAATCCCACTACTGGGAATATACCCTGAGAAAACCATAATTCAAAAAGAGTCATGTACCACAATGTTCATTGCAGCTCTATTTACAATAGCCAGGACATGGAAGCAACCTAAGTGTCCATTGACAGATGAATGGATAAAGAAGATGTGGCACATATATACAATGGAATATGACTCAGCCATAAAAGGAAATAAAATTTAGTTATTTGTAGTGAGGTGGGTGGACCTAGAGTCTGTCATACAGAGTGAAGTAAGTCAGAAAGAGAAAAACAAATACTGTATGCTAACACATATATATGGAATCTAAAAAAAAGAAAAATGGCTCTGAAGAACTTAGGGGCAGGACAGTAATAAAGACACAGACGTAGAGAATGGACCTGAGGACATGGGGATTGGCAAGGGTAAGCTGGGACGAAGTGAGAGAGTGACATGGACATATATACACTACCGAATGTAAAATAGATAGCTAGTGGGAAGCAGCCGCATAGCACAGGGAGATCAGCTCGGTGCTTTGTGACCACCTAGAGGGGTGGGGTGGGATGGGAGGGTGGGAGGGAGACGCAAGAGGGAGGGGATATGGGGATATATGTATGCATGTGGCTGATTCACTTCGTTGTACAACAGAAACTAACACAGTATTGTGAAGCATTTATACTCTAATAAAGATCTATGAAAAAAAATAACTAGAGGCTAGAGCCAGATGATTCTTGGTAGAGTGAAAAAATTGTACAAAGACCTGGAAGTGGGAGGAAGCATAGACATTCGGGGTAGGGGAGGAGGGATGGTGGACACACGTGGGGAGGTAAATCAGCCCCTGGGATCAAAACTATGACCTTAACCTCTCTGCTCAGTTCATTAACCAACCAAATGGACTAACCACAGCGAGCTAATCATTCAGGCATCACCAAAGGGGAAGGAATGCAAATGGAAGTTTCCCCAGGCCTGGCTAAAGTAGAAAGAAAAATAGGGTCACTCCTGGTTATTTACATCAATAGAAGGCAAGGAGAATCCCCAAAGGGAGTCAATTTAAAAGGCCTATTGGTGAATACCCAAGATGATGAGGGTCTGACACCAACCTAGGCACTCAATAAATGTTGGTTTGAATGACTGAGCAAATGATGTCAATGAAGTAATTTCAAAGTATAAAGTGAGGCAGAAATCATTATCCTCAGTTTGCAATGTACTGTAGCACACTGCCCTTCAAGGTATAGTCCACTAAAGATGACAAGAGAAACCCTTTCACATTCTTGCTGAGTACAAGGCTCAGGGCTCCGTCTTCCCATTAGTGACTCTTAGCTTTGCTCTTTGCTCTGAAATTGGGGGCACTTTCTCCATCAAAGATCATTGCTCTCAGCACCAGCCTTCTTCCCCAGGACTTCCAGCGCCCACGTGCCTCTGAGCCCAGCTCACAGAACAACTGAACATGGCCACTCTCAGCTTGGCAGAAGTTTAAAGCAGGAAACCATTCCTGCCATCAATGCTCTTTCAGCCTTGGAATTTCAATTCTTTCAGCTGGGCATCACAGCCTGATGGGGGCCACCTTCTCTTTGGATTCCGGGGGCGGACACACAGCACAGAAGCACAGGTTTCCTGACTGCCGACTCTGTGCCAGGAGCTGCCCCTCATTTAAGTCTCTTAACGACCCTGTGAATTGGGGTTTATTATTTCTTCTCATAGCTGAGGATTCTGAGATGCAGAAAATTTAAGCAACTTGTCCAAGGTCACACAGTAAGTCAGTGTCGAAGAGGGAGCTCAGATTCTCCAGCTTTTAGTTTAGACTACAGCGTCATGGGATGTCTTGAATTCTGCATTTACTTCGTCTTTTCTACTCCCCTCTAGATTTTGTCCATAGAATTCCCCTTAAGCTCTTCCTAACTGTCTCACTCCAGCATCCCCTTACACACTGTGGTGCATACATGCCCCACTATAGCACACTTGGCCCTGATGCAGGGATGAGGTCCCCGGGCTAGACATGTCCTACTGGAGCGCTAGACAATGTTTAATCCTGAGCCAACTCTCCCCCGACATGTGTCATGCTTCCAGGTGTCCAGATAACATGTGGAACAAAACTGTCTTCCATCTTCCAAATGGAGAGTGGAATGGATGTGGAGTCTGGCTCTATAATGTCAAATGCCACCCTCAGGGAAGAAACCAGATGCTCTTAGTGAAGGCAGGGATTATCAATGTTCACCTGGGAAGTGGCAGTCTCTCCCTGCTCTACCGTCACTTCTCACCATCCCTCCTCCAGCCCACCTTACCTCGCAGGACCCCATGCACAGCCTCTTTGGGGCCACACAGCACTTCTCAGCAGTCCTGAATTGCACCAGGCTCCTGTACATCCCTCTGTCTGAATCACCCACCCCATCCCATACCTGCATCATTCCTATTTATCTTCCATGTTTCATCTTAGCATCACCTGCCCCCGGAAGCCTTCCCCAACACTCTGGCCACATGTTGGACTTTGGGGTCCTTGCTGTGCTTCCAGAGCTTTCTGACCTTTTCTCTCCACACTCTTACCACTTTGGACATAATTTCCTATTCACTGGTCGGTCTCCACCACTGGCCTGAAGACTCTGTGAGGCAAGGACTCTGCCATCTTGCTCACTGCTGAATCACCAGCCTTTGGGGACAATCACAACACATAGTAGGCACAGAGGAAATATTTATTGTGGTCACATTGCTGTGAATTCTTTTTCTCTCTCTTTTCCACTTAAGTGTAAGCTCCCTGAGGACAGGGTCTAAATATTTTCCATCTTTGGATACTCAGGACAGAGCCTGACACAGAATAAGGAGAAGCGAGGAGCCTAACATGTTTAACCTGGAGAAGAGGTGACTGAGGAAAGAAGTGCAGGACCCACTCACTGTCCTTAATTATCTGAAAGGCTCTCAAACAAACCGATATAAAGCTACTCATAGTGTGATCCAGACTGGCAGCATCCACAAAACCTGGGACCTTGTCAGACATGCAAATTCTCAAGCCCTACACTAGAGCCACCGAGCCAGAAACCCTGGGGTGGGACCCAGCACTCTGTGTTTTAACAAGCCCTCCAGGGGATTCCGATGGGCCCTACAGTTTGAGACACCTTGGACTAACGGTAGGCTTATTCTGAGTTAAGAAGGACGCAGTTTTCCATTCAATACACAGAAGAGGCTGGGTAACCTCCCGTCAGGTCTCTGTTGGGATTTCATGCCTTGATTATTATATTGTAGATCCAGCCAGGAGAGAGAGAGACTGGAGAAAAGAGAGCCTTTCAGAACCTCCCCCACTGATCTCTGTTTTGCTGGGCTGGGGATTGGGGACGGGTGAGGGGGACATTCCTGATAGCCCAGTTCTACCTCTCCACGTGCCTGGAGGTTGGGCTTGAGGAAAGGCAGTGGGGAGAGAGTGATACTGGCAGGAGGGCACCCACCTTTGTCTTTTTAATTTGAGAAAGGCTTTACGGTTGTAGAAGGAAGGTAACCTTGCAGTTGTAATAACAGCAATACCAAAAGTTAACATTTATTAAACATTTACTGTGGGTCAGGCACAGTGCTAACTTGCTTTGCAAGGATTTTCTCATTTGATTCTTCCAAGAGCCCTATAAAATTTGCTAATATTATCTCCTATTGGGGATGAGGAAAAAAGTGAGAAAGAAGCTAAATGACTTCCCCAAAGATCTCACCTTCATGGAGATGGCATTATAATGAATATTACCAATATTTGTAAAAGCATTGATATTTTGAGGGTGAGCCTGGCATAGCCTGGCCCTGGCACATAGGCTCAGGACATGCTTATTGTAAAAATGGATAAATGAAAGATCTCATTTCATCCACTGAGGTAGATGTGGTGATTTCCCCCATACTTAGATAAGAAAGCAGACTCAGCAGAGGTAGCTGATTGTCAAAGGTCACTTAGCTATTAAGCAGATGAACTGTGATTTGACTGTGTCTTCCATCTCTAAAACCTGTGCTTATTCCCATATCATCATACACAGTGTGGTAGAGATTATAAAGAATGGCCACAAATTCTCTGCAGCTCCTCCCATCAAGAAACTGAGTCTTTTAATCCACCTACTGGAGTCCAAGCTTGTCACTTGACTTGCTTTGGCTAATGGGATATTGGCAAATAATGATGTAAACAAAAGTTGGAAGTTTTCTTTTTCTTATTGCTGGGAATATTTTCATTACCATGTGAAGAAGCTCAGCATAGGCTACTGGAGAATGAGAGACCCTGTGGACAGAGAAGCCCCAGCAGTCCCAACTGTCTCAGCCATCCCCACTGAGGCTCCAAACTTATGAGTGAGGTCATCCTAGACCATCCAGTCCCAGCTGAGCCAGCTCAAAGCAGGAGCCACAAAATCTTAAGCAAATCAGTAACTGTTACTTTGAGCCACTAAATTTGCAGTTAATCTGTTACACACCAAAGCTAACTGATACAAACGGTTACTATTATTTTATGCTGAACTACCTCTCTTTTTCACACTTACAACCTTGAAAAGTCACTCCTCATACTCTAGTATGCTCACACTAGAACACACGCAAATGTACACAGATGCAGATACATCCTTAGACTCAACAAACTCAGGGAAAAGAAAGGGCACCAGCTTTTACAAAACTTTTTCAAAGCACATGAAGTGGGCTTCAAGAGGAGCTAGCTCCTCAAGGAAGAATTTCAAATATTACTCTGGTTGTAATTTACAGCCAGTTCATGGTTGCCCTTTGTATCATCTTTGACTGGCTTTTGTAGGGCAGTCTGGAGCAGATAAGCAGAGAAAGGAGATGGCAAAGTAATAAGGATGAGTAAAGGGTTTTCATCTGGGGAGCGTGGCCATTAGCCGACCCCAGATTTGAACACAGGGCCACAGTCTCACAGCCTCTGCCAACAAATTCCTATCAACAAGTCAACCTGAGACATTTCACCCAGGCCAGCAGGCATAAAGGACACAGCCCACCACCTGAGTAAGCCATCAATATATGCACACGGGGATGCCATCTGACTAGCCAACTGTAGGTAGTTATTCAAAATCCAAGGCTACAGCAAAGGAAGTTCATCTCTTTCCAGAGCTTGGCACCTCTTGGATTGGCACCATCAGGTCCTGCCTGGCTTTTTAAGGAGGAGTTAGCAGCTGCCAACTGTCAGGAGCCTGATCCCCGGCTGCTGTTCCTGCCACCTTCCCATGGTCTGCCACTGGGCCATTTCTAAGCTTTGCTCGTAGTCACAGAACATCAGCATTTAACCAACCATGAGGGGCCTGATGATTCACCCAGTGAAACAACAGAGGTGAAAGAAAACTGCTGGGATGAATAGAACAAAACACAACCAGAAGGGTCGAAGTCTGGCAGAAGAACTGAACTACACAGAATTAACAGCGCCACATAACAGACCATACACAAGGACCTGAGAGCCCAAGAACAATGCCTGGTACAAAGTAGGTGCTCAAGAAATATTTATCGAATGAGTGAATACAAATCAGCCCAGCCACAGAAACAGGGCTTCATGTCTGTTCTCTGGTCTTACTGCAGATGTATTTGGCCCTCCTTGCTGAAACCTGGCTTTCCTTCCAAGGCCAACTCTGACCCTTGGAGAGGTACTCCAGGCCATATCTTAACTGTCAGCATAAATGCTTTCTGATTACCTTAGAAACTGAGACGTGGGCCAACAGCTTTCTCTTCTAGTGATTTTAGATCAAATAAATGAGCGTCCTCCAGCTAGCTCAACTATATCTTTTGATAGAAACAACTTTACATGCTAAGGCAGGGGTTAACTTACAATTCTCTGCCTCAAAATAAAGGTTTACTTATGTGTTCATTTATTTATACCTCATTTTCCTGCACAAAAGGTTTGAGACAACAATGGAAAAATATCAAATGCAGCATTCTGTTTGCAAGCAGACAAGCATGGAGAAGAAGGAAGCTTTAAAAAAAATGTTTTCCCGGCAGCCTCTTTTGACCTACACTTGGCATTCTGTGTAATATCCATGTGCAAGAGATTGCAATGGTGGGAAGGTCATGGGTTATGTGGTGTCAGCTCAACCCCACGCAGGGGGGATGTGAACCTCCAGGCAAGTCGTAGCTGAACCCCTGGCCAAATGAGGTCATGAGATGGGAATGTCAATTCCAGAGAATGTATGTTTTCTGGTTTTACAATACAATTTGGGGAGGTGAAAGATCGCATCATTACAAATTCAATAGAGTTCAGAGGAGGGGGCAAGGAAGGAGAGAAGTGGGAGTAACGTTTGCCAATTTATCAAGCTCTAAGTCCCTGCATCTCTCTCCCCATGCAATCAAGAGTAACCATTGGCAGCTTGTAAGGAAATATTGTGCTTCCCAATATTTTCCATTCAACAATTGTACATTTATTTGTAAGTTATCCACCACTCCAGTGGAAGAAGGGGAGGCAGGACAGATGACCCCCAGGCAAGCCCAGGAATAAAAACTGGCTTAAAGAGGTTGCTTGGGTGGTTGGAAAGAATAACCTAGACTGTAATGATGACAGGAGAGGGGGCAGAAGATCCATGCACCACTGAGTCCGGCAATGACGGCAACTCAGCCAGGGGTGGGCTCAGGATTCCAGACACAAAGTGCCCCCAAGTGAGGCTCGTTTTGAATTGGTTTGCGCTTTTTTTTCCCTCTTTAATATGAAAATGTTTCAAACAGAAAAATTTAAGGAATTTTATAGTGAATACCCATATCAATACCTAGATTCTACAATTAACCTTTTGCTACAGTTGCTTTATTACATATTTATCCCTTTATCCACCCATTAGCCCATCTTTTTTTAAAAAAAATACATTTTAAAGTGAGTTGCAGATGTCAGTTCACTTCCCCCCAGTACATCCATAAGCATATCATTAACTGAAGTTCATTATTTGGGGCTTTTTTCCTCTTGAGGTTAAATTTATATACAGTGAAACACACACACACACACACACACACACACACACACACACAACCTTAAACTGCTATCTGATGAATTCTGACAAAGGCATAAAACAGTGTAACCCAAACCCTTATCAAGATAAAGAACATGGCCGTCATCTAGAAAGTTCCCTCATATACCTTTCCTTTCCTAACCCTAACCCTAACAATAAGAGACAATCATCATCTTGATTTTTTACCATCATAGATTAGTTTTATATATTCTAGAAAGTCAGGTAAATGGAATCATACTGTATTTACTTGGGCAAGTTTTCTATCACTCAGTATAACAACATTTTTACAATCCATCCAGTGATAGAAACCATGCTGTTATGTAGCTCATGTATCAGTAGCTCATTCCTTTTTATTGCTGAGTAGACTTCCATTGTATGAATTATCACATTTTGTTTATCCATGCACTTGTTGATGGATATTTCAATTGTTTCCAGTTTTTATGGCTATTATCAATAATTTTGTGTTTTTGGTTTGTTTTGAGGTTTTTTGTTTGTTTCTTTGTCTATTTGGCTGCACCCTGCAGCTTGTGGGATCTTAAGTTTCCCGACCAGGGATTGAACCTGGGCCCTCAGCAGTGAAAGTGCAGAGTCCTAACCACTGGACCACCAGGGAATTCCCACTTATTATGAATAATTTTGCAATGACGGAAATATATAAGTTGACAGGTCTAAGTGGAATAGATCTGTCAACTCACAGATCCTGTGGTTAACCTTGTGGCTTACCTTGTTCAGTGAGAGTTTAGAGTTGAAATCCAAAACAACTCACAACTTCAAATGACTTACATTCAACAATGTATATCCATTTTATTGCCTCATAACGTAACAGACAAAAATGAGAAGTAATTGACATAAATAGAAATCATTATTTAATGTCACCCGAGGCCTGGGAGGGCACAGTAAACATCTCTGTAGTCTCTGAGTCCTGTCCTCACCAGAAGGAAGAGTTCCCCACCACTGTCTTTCTCACTTCTCCCACCAGGACCAGTTTTAGGGAAGGAAGCAGCCCCACCTAAAGCCAAGCTAAACTCAAGACCCTAGTGTTCGTGTCCCAATTTTCCATATGCTGGTAGAAGTTTCTCTTGTGCCTTCTCAGAGGAAAATACATAAAATACCTCTATCATCTCCACACCCTCACCTCCCATTCTCTCCTCAACCCACTACAGTTCCACTGTCCAACGCCGTGTCACATAAGATGAGCACTGAGACGTTTCCACTGGATTTGGCATCCATTGGTGATGTTAGAGAGGACAGTTTCAGTGAAGGGGTGGAGACGGGGAGGACTTTAGTACAGCCAGAGAGAGGAGGAGAGAACTGAGCTAAGGATAGGAAGAGAGGACCCTATGAGATAGGAGCTGGTGCAGCAAAGGAAGTTGCTAGAAATAACCTTCACCTACTTTCAAAGTTCACCTGGAGGCAACCTAGCCTGGTCACCAACTTAGGTCTCAGGGCTGCTTCCTCTTCACTTCCCTCTGGGTGAGGAGCTCGGCACTCTCCCCAGACACCACTCAGTCTCATAATAGCACCACCCATGTCTTCTGCAGCAGCCTGGACCTGGAGTGTCCTCCTTTGGTCCTTGCCCCAGCCACGGAAGGCACTGTCCTAGCTGGCTGCCAATGCCTTGGCAGGTATCATCTTTGCTCCCTTGAGGTCAATCATCCTCTGGTCTCTGGAATTCTTCCCTTCCCTCTTGACCCCTTCTGTCTGTCTCATTCCAATTGCCTGAAGAGAGTTCACTTGCAAATTGCCAAGGCTGTTCTGGACTCAGGTGAAGCTGGGCTTCTTGCCTATTATTTTAAGCTACCAGCCCAGGCTTCCTGGCAGCCTGAGACTTTAAGGCAGCTTTGCCATGTTCCCTGAAATCCACGAGGCTGCCTCTGAAGTTTCTTTGTAGGACAGATACGATTAACACAACCCAAGTCCATTGAATGATCATCAGTGGATCACCTCCCACCCACTTTCTCCCTGGTAACCGATTCAAGTTTCTCCATCACTGCCACACACGATCCCCAACCCCACACCCTTAGTTGTGTGAGCTTTCACACTCCTTAAGTGGCTGATATAAAATCTCAATATGCTTTAAAGATACGGTGACAACTCTGCAGGGACACCATTGTGAACACCAGCTATTGTACTATGATGTAATAAGATGATGCTATCAAGTGATACAGACATCTAACTTGGTTTGTTCACACTATTTGGTTCCAGAACATCATGGTTTCTTTGGCTATGTGTTTGTTTTTAATAGCTTCTTTCCTCATCTCTTTGCTATTATCAGCTTTCAGCCAGTGCTGCTGGCCACCCCATATTCTAATTTGTTATTTCAAATGAAACATGTTGGAGACAGTACATAGGCTCTGAGTGATGACAGTATATGAGTGGGCATAGTGCCTGGAATATCATAGGTACTCAAAATATGTTTTGAAATGTTATGAACTGAAGAAAACTTTTCTGCTACAACACATAGGAAGTCTAGGTAAAATACAGTACTATCCCTCCCCAAATTTTATAAAAGCACAAAGCTGGCCTTGAAAGAAAGAGAAACCCCCAAATTCCAGATGAGAAGAGGGAAATGAAAGCCGGGGCAGTAAATACACGCTGGTGCCATGGAGTCCCATAAGAGCTTCAGCACAGTGACTGCGACAGAGGCTTCAATACCCTCCCCACACACAGGAACTGTGGCCTCGGGCCCATGCAAAGTGAGAGCTCAAACTGAGGCACGCTCATAGAGCTTGGAGCCTTAGAAATCTTTCCTGTTCATGAAAAGGGCACACAGTGATACTGCTCACCAGCAATAAGGATCCTTGCTGTCTGTCTGGGCTTTAAGCAGGTAAATCAAAAAAGACATCTATGACAAAATCAAGAATCTAAGCCTCTGTTCCTTGTAGACGTGAAGTGTGAGCTAATGCTACCTGTGTGTATAGAAAACTCAAGCTGAGAAATTAACATTAAAACTGGTCCAGGGCCTACTTGGCAAAAGTAAGTGTGAAATTGCTCTGAAGACTCCAGAAATCCCCACAGAGGGAAACAAGATCTAAAGGTATACTCACAATAAAGAAAATGACTAGCTGCACAAGGAAATGAACTACCATAAGGAATGGTAGACAGATGCAACAAAGAGAAAGACTGTAACTTGACCACAGCAAATAACAGAAAGATCTGAAGGAGACCATAAAATAAAGATCCTGAAAGTGATTAAAGAAATAAAAGAATAGACACAATCATGACATTAAAGGATAATATGAATGAAAATCACCTTGATATGAAATAATAACTTGTAAGAATAATAATGAAAACTTCTAAGAATAGTCACGGAAATTTAGAATTTAATAATTTAACAGCAAAACCTAAGTGAGGTAACTTCTATTAAAATGGGCAGCAGGAAGAGATTAGGAGAGAAAAAGGGAAAGGAACAAGGAACACTTAAAAGCAGGAGTACAGAGCCTCACCACTGCGCTGTAAAGCTCCCACAGCATGGGTCTCAGGACCATTTTCTATTTCAACTTACACGTCCAATATCTATTCATCCAGTGTCTGGCATAGAAGACCTCAAAAAATGCTTGTTGAATGAATGCAGTAACAAACGAACAAGCTATAGGTAAAAGGATTAATGAATAATGGGGGGAAAGTCTTCCAGGCAGCATTCTGGACTAAAGTTTTTCTTTTCTCTCTTAAAGCCTGAGATAGCTACCCAGACTCATCCCATCTTAGCAATGGCAGACATTCATGGGCCAAGGACATTTACAGACATCCAGAGGCAGCAGACGTTTTTGTAGAAAGCATTCTGCAGCAGGCCCCAGCTGAGTTCATTACTTCATGGACTGCGGCTGCACTGAGAGCTACACTCCAGCCCTGCACGGATTTAAGAAAGAGTGCGTGGGGACAGAAAGAGCTAGGGCAATAGAAACACAGCTGGGGAAGTCCACACAGAACAAAGGAGAAAGTCTCTGGTCTGAACACTGCACAGTTGCCTACAGAGGGCCAGAAAGCCCCCTGGCAGCAATGGCTCGACTTGTCAGTAGGGATGTGACCAGTCCAGCTTCTATCTGGATGAAACTGGTGGCATGTGAATGTTGAATCAAGTCAAAACACAATGAAGAAACAGGGGACAAAAGATAAAGGGGACCTGTTCCAGAATCAGCCCAATGATGCATCCAGAGCTTCCTCACAGCTCTAACAGGAGAGAAGTCACAATGAATACAAAAAACCACCCTGTCGTGATGGCTTGAAATTGTGTTTGTGTCTATGATTAATTTAACTGTTTCCTAAATTATATATGTTCCACTTCTAATTTAGGATCCAGTCGTCCTCAGGTTTATCTTTCAGATTTTCCTAGCCTCCTCCACTCAGTAATGTTCCCACTGTTCTTAGATTACTCAAGATGCTAAGCCCATGGAAGTAGTTCCCACAAGTGGAAGCAATAGACTGTTGCTATAGGCAACACAAAACACACTTCATGAGAGGTTAACACTCCAGGATATCGGAATCAGATGGTCATATTTCTGTGCCTGTTACATCCACTCTGGGAAGTGAAACTTGTCAAATGACTTTCTGACCTTATTTATTCTATAAAATTAGAATGAATGCAAGGGGTTCGGGGCATGGGCTTGGGTATCAGGCTGACTAGAATTTAAAGCCAAGCTTTGCCAGTTACTAATTAAGTGACTGGTGAGTTACTTAACTTCTCTGAACTCATCTGAAATATGAGGTTAGAAGTATGAGCAGTTGATAATAGTAGGTACAATGCAATTCCACGGTACTGACCTCATGGGGCAGCTGGGAAGACAAAGCGAGATGATATACGTGATTATACCATTCTGAGTTACTCAAAGCACTACAAGGACCACTAAGAATGTTTATCATAGATGTTTCAGTGCTCAACCACAGATAAAACTCCTAAGAGAACCGCACTGTTGACGCAGGGCTTTAGGGTTTGGAAAAGCAAAAGCCCATGACAGAATTGCAGAACTTACAGTACATGGGCCCCTCCCGCTCCTCACCACAACCCTACAAAAAAAAAACCTAGGGCTTCCCTGGTGGCGCAGTGGTTGAGAGTCCACCTGCCGATGCAGGGGACACGGGTTCGTGCCCCGGTCTGGGAAGATCCGACATGCCGCGGAGCAGCTGGGCCCGTGAGCCATGGCCACTGAGCCTGTGCGTCTGGAGCCTGTGCTCCGCAGTGGGAGAGGTCACAGCAGTGAGAGGCCCGTGTACCGCAAAAAAAAAAAAAAAATCTAACCCAGATCCCAATGCATAGATATCACAGGCAGAATAGTGGTATTTACACTTTCAAAGAATACACATGCTCAAATGCATACCAAAGTGTTAACAGAAGTTACCTCTAGGGTGTGTGATTCAGCGTTTGTAAGTATGAGCACGTCAGGGATTGAAGATGGTCAAAAATTCTTTGCTACTCCTCCCATCAAGAGGTGGCATCAATGTCCCACTTGCTGCACTGGGCTCACTTTTGTGGCTTACTTGACAGAGAGCATTCAGGGGAAGTGATGTTCTGGGCCTTCCAAGGCTAAGTCATGAGAAGGCTTGCAGCTTCTGCTAGGTCTCTTAGGATGCTTGCCAGTTGCCATGGAAGGAGGCTGACCACCCTGAGGCTACCACACTGAAAGGGCACAGGAAATGACCACATGGAGAGGCCTTGAGACTACATGAGGAAAGAGACAGAAAGGCCCAACCAGCCCCTAGGCCTTCCAGACATTCCCAGCTGAGGTCCCAGTCATCCTGGGGTGGAGAATCTGATCACCTCTTCCTAAATTGCAGATTCAAAAGCAAAATACATGCTGGTTTTTTTGTTTAAGCCACTAATTTCTGGGGTGGTTTGTTCTGTAGCAATACCTAACCGGTAAAAAAAAAAATGTACTTCTGTATTGTGTGAATTTTTTTACCACCAACACGTGTTTCTTTTTTAGTTTGAAAATAAAAGGGAGAAATAAAAGAGAAAGTTGAAGGAAAAGAAAGTCTTTTTTTAAAAAGAGAGGAAATCTTCTGTACACTTTTCATATCACTAGCCTCTCCAACAACCTTCCCTTATGGCACACTTAACTTAGATTGTCATGGGCTATTCAGCTCCCTCTTCTGAAGAAAACCACCATTTGATGCCTCCTGTCATCTCATGGAAAACAGATCCTGTTTCAAACAGCTGCAAGCACAGGGCAAAGCCCTCCAGAGATTCAGAGACAAGAGCTCAAACTCCTTCGGGATTGATAAATCATTTTGCACGTGTCCCCACGCTCTTCAGTTTGCCATACCATAAAATGACTTGGCTCAAGCCTAGCTGAAAACAAAGAAAAGCAATTGCTTTTGAGTCTATAAGCTGGAATCACTGTGATGAGACTTTGAAGAGGGCCAGCCTCTGTTAAGAATGTGGTCTTTAGGATCTTGGATCAGCAGGGACCTCAGAAAGTCTTCTGTAACTGGGGGAATATTCATGTCACCTTTTGGCTTCTTTCTTCATGAAACAAATGGGTTAGACTTGGTCTTGAAGACCGCTTGTAGTATGAAGGTTAATGCTTGAAGCTAACGTAGAAACCCAGGTCTTGCTATGCAACATGTCAGACAAGTCTGGTGGAAAGGAGTTTCCCACAGTGTGATCACAGGCAGAATGTTAAAGCCTCAGTGTGACCTAAGAGGACAGCCTCTCCTTCCTCCATCCACTTTAGTGAAGGACCAAAGTTCCTGTGCATAAGGAATGTTTAGGAGTGAAGGAGTGTCAACTTGCATAGGCTTTCTATTCTCTGAGAGGAATAAAGTGTAGTCACCATTTTTCAAAAGGAAGATATGGTGTGTGTGACATGATACAATAAGCAGATCTTTGGAAATGATTTTCACTGTTTCTTGATGGAAGAGTGGTTTGGTGTTTCTTGGTATCTCCTGTACAGGCCATTTGAGATTGTCTACCAGCCATTCCCTGCCCCCCAATAGCAAAGCAGGAAGAAAGAAGCTTTCTGATAGAATGAACCTCTCCTCCACCCGCTTGGTGTAAGAATTCCCTCATCAGTTAAACACAGAATCAGCTCACCCAGTGAATTCTAATGAGGCAGGCTGTTCAGCTGTCAGCAGCCCTCCCTGCTGAAGAAGACAGCAAGCAAGGAAAAAGATGGCGTGATGCTCCGAGCAGTTTATCTTTCCATACCAGGGACATGAGCATCCGAACAGCTTCCATTATAGCTGGGCTCCCAGAAAAACCCAGCAACAAGGAACACTGGATTTAGTTACCCTGGGTCTAAGGAGTCCCACAAAACAAGGCAGGTATAGAATGGCGATTCTAGGAAATTAATTAAGATTAATTATTAGTCTTATGAAAAATCTAGGCTTAAACATACACATATATACAAGCACCCTTTGAGTGCCAGCTCTGAATTGAAATGGGGGAACACTTCAACCTTAGTCTCAAGGGCAGCCAGTTGAAGGTATGTTTTGACATTAGTTGAGAAAGCAGGGGAACACTTTACAAAGATAGTGGTGAGAAATACAGGAACCATGGACTTCCCTGGTGGCGCAGAGGTTAGGAATCCGCCTGCCAATGCTGGGAACACGGGTTCGAGCCCTGGTCCGGGAAGATCCCACATGCCACGAAGCAACTGAGCCCATGCGTCACAGCTGCTGAGCCTGTGCTCTGGAGCCCACGAGCGAGCCACAACTACTGAAGTGTGCACTTAGAGCCCGTGCTCTGCAACAGTAGAGGCCACCGCAATGGGGGGGCCTGTGCACCACAGTGAAGAGTAGCCCCTGCTCGTCGTGGCTAGAGAAGGCCCACATGCAGCAACAAAGACCCAACCCAGCCAAAGATAAATAATAAATAAAAAACAAATTTAAGAAAAAGAAAGAAAGAAAGAAATACAGGAACCAGACTGGAGGCAAAGTGGCAGGGGTCCTAGATTGACGTTGGCCACTGGTTTTGTCACCTGAGAAAAGACAGGTAAGCTTCTGTGCTTCTGAGACAAGGGAGGGCAGTGGAATGTCAGCAGTGCCTGGACCATGGGGATAAGCATAGCATTTCTTTCAAAGGCATTGAAATTGATGATGAGTACTTTCAATATAGTTTTTTTTTTAAATTTAGAAACTGCTTTCCATTTTTACAATCAACCTTGGGAAATATAAGCAACATAAAACAAAATTTTAAGTGTACAGTTCATGAGTTTTAGCAAATATATACACCACCACAATCAAGATATAGAGCATTTTCATCATCTTCTAAATTTTCCTTGTGTTCTTTCAGTTAATACTCCCCTAGCCCCAGGAAACCACTGATTGATTTCTGTTGCTACAAGTTAGATTTGTCTTTTTTTAGAGGTTCATAGAAATGGAATCACACAGTATGTGTTTGTGTGTGTGTGTGTGTGTGTGTGTTTGTCTGGTTTCTTTCACTCAGCAAAATGGCTTTGAGATTCATTCATATTGTTTTTGTGCATCAAGTCATTCCTCTTTATTGCTAGATAGTATTCCATTGTATGAACAGAGCAGAATTTTTAAAACCATTCTTCTGTTGGTGAAACTTTAGGCTCTTTCAAGTTTTGACTGTTATGAAGAAAGCTGTTATGAACATTTGTGTACAAGTCTTTGTGTGGACACATTTCCATTACTTTGGGTAAATATCTAGGAGCAGGATTGCCAGATCTTATGGTAAGTCAGCACTTAATTTTATAAGAAAGTGCAAAACTTTTCCAAAGTGGTTCTACCATTTTACATTCCCATTAGCAAGAATTTATATTAAAACAAATGCAAATAGAGTTGAGAGACATCAAATATGGGGGTTCTAAATCCAGTATGTAATCCATAGTCAATTTCCCATGAAAAATTTCTTAAGGCATTCCCCAAAGTACCATACACATATTTTGGGGTATGTGACTCTGTACTGTAACACACGGGTGTGCATGTATATTGTATATTCAGTCATATGCATGAGTATATGTTTTATTTATAGTAATAGGTAACTATATCATATACAATATAATTCTATATAGCAAAAGATAGGGATGGCAGAGGTGAGGGAGGGATATATCTTCACTGTTATCTGCTATTGGTGATGGTTCAGAGAAAAATCTGAAGCTTTTGTGTTTTTCAAATTTGAATAATATACAGATCTTTTTGAAGAAAAATTTGTCTTAGATGTTGACTCAAATAAAAGTAATTAAAATATGCTCATTATGTGCAAACATAATATAGATTCCTTATATTTTAGCTTGTCGACATATCTGAAGCCCTTAAACATTTACAAATCAATGTAACTAGAACTATAATGGCAGTGCAATTCTAATTAACAACGTTGACTTAAAACAATGGATAGGGCTTCCCTGGTCGCGCAGTGGTTGAGAGTCCGCCTGCTGATGCAGGGGACACGGGTTTGTGCCCCGGTCCAGGAAGATCCCACATGCCGCTGAGCGGCTGGGCCCATGAGCCATGGCCGCTGAGCCTGCACGTCCGGAGCCTGTGCTCCGCAACGGGAGAGGCCACAACGGTGACAGGCCCACGTATCGCAAAAAACAAAAAAAACAACAATGGATAATATTGTTTTGCTGAAACTAAACTGCAACTGGCTCTAAGAGTATGAGAGGGGACATTATGCCTACACAACTACAGGTCAAACAATGGCTCAATTTTCCCAGTACTTTGCAAATTATTTTCAAATTACTAGGAAACCTTGGCTCAAGCAATGTGCATTCGGCACAAATGCTTCATTAACGTATAAGGTCTGCCTTTGTGGTTTTCTTATTAGGCCAACACAAGTTAAGTGGAAATACTTAGCACCAAGTCGATCATAAACATACACACACACACACACACACACACACACACACACAGTGAGACTGTGAAATATAGGAAGCAGGGACTGTGTTGTTTTTGGTCTCACCATTACATACCCAGGAATTGAGAGATGGAGGAAAAAGGGATGAAAGCCCCAAAGAGAAACTATAAGGTTGAATAATTAGGTCAAAGATTTTTTTTTAATGAGACTTATCTTTTGAAAATAATCAAATATTTGGAGCCAATCAGAGAAAATACCAACTTAAAAAAAAAACCTGAAGCTCTCAAATTCCCATTTGGCCTTTGGCAAGTACAGACACAATCAGACACAATCTGCAGCTCCTCTGAGGCAAGAGCCTGGGAAAACAGTGAAGCCACAAGGACAAGGAGGAAATTAATCAAGAAATATCAAGAAAGCCTGGGAATATGACATTGCTAGTGATGTGTGGTTTGTTCAACAAACAAACAGGAAGGCTCAAGGGAAATGAAATTTCTCAGGATAGAGGACCAAATGTGCCTTGTCAGCAAATGTGGAGAGGAAACAGAGAAGCAAGATCACTTCTGATGGAAGCATGGTCAGTGCAGGAATCTAGGGGACACTAGAAGAGAATACAATAAAGATTCCTTAGAATTTCAGCCAGATGCTACATTTCTAGAGTATTTCCACATACAACTCCCATGCGTGGTAAGTAAGGTTAACTGCGAGTTCCCACTTTTACAAAATAAGACACCAAGGCTCACAAAAGTCTACGCTTTTCCAATGTTCACAAAGGGAGATGGACCTGAGCTGAGGTCTCCTGCCCATGCTCCACGCTCTGGCTAACACTCTGGAGATAAAGATATCGAGGCAATACAGCCTAGTGGTTAAGTGTGTGGGCTTGGAACCAGACAGCCTGGCTGGGGTAGGTATCTGGTATACCCCATCCTCAGCCTCGTTGTCACACAATGAGATCATACACATGATGGAGCTCAGTATCTGGCACATAGTCAGCTCTTAAAAAATGTAGCCATTACAGTTTTAAGGGTATATGGATTATGCGAATCGATATAGATGAAAGTGGATCAATTAAATGTAATCATTGTACTAGATACATTCTGGGATAGATAAGGATGCGTGGTTTAGAATCAAATTTGACATAGTAAAATACTTTCACAACAACAAAAAGATAAACCATAGAATTTTGACTATTAAAAAGTGAGGAATGATAGTTCTTATCAAAGGGGAATAAAGAGAGAATTGGGGGCCAAATTGAACAATGAGATTAGACTGGGAAAGTCAAAATCCACAATGAGAAACGAAGACCCAACACAGCCAAAAATAAATAAATAAATTAATTTTAAAAAATCCACAATGACTTTTGTATGTTGCCATTCAAATATCTCATGTTTAAAAGAAAGATCAGTTGATAGAGGACTTAAACTTGCATCTTACTGTGAATGTGAGGAGATTCAAATGCAACTTGGAGGTGCTTTATGCATACTGTATTAAGGGGAAAATGTCTAATGGGTGCATAAAAGGCACATTTTGTAAGGCTTTCCTCAAGTCATTTCAAGTCAATTCTGTTCTATTCTGAAGACCTTATTTAGTGAGTGTCCATGTGCTCACACTGGACTGTTTTGGTCCTGTGTGCTCAGTACTTTGCTAGGTCCTGGTTATTCAAAGATAAAAAAGCCCAGCCCTGGCTCTCAGTCTGGTAGCAGATTCAGAAATATGAACACATAATACTAAAGCACTGCAGTGGTGCCATGAGACAGCCTGTCTAAAGTGCTGGGTGTCCAGATGAGAACATCTGGTAGACTGAACCATTGACCCCAATTTTTCACTACTCTGTTATTATATACCTACACATACTACCTTGCCGTGGCCTCAGTGTGGGTGGAATATTTCCCTGCCCTTTGACTTTGGGCTTCACTCTGTGACTGATTTGGACCAATGAGATTAACAGATGTGATATGTGCAGAGGCTTAAAATGAGCTTTCCCTTTCGTACTTCTCATTGTCATGAAAAAAACATACCACATATATTCTGCACATCCAAGGAGAATGAGAGATGAGAGGAGTAGACCCAGATCCAACCTGCAGCCTGGAAACAAACCCAGTGGAACCCAGCCTGGATCAGCTAACCTCAAGCCAATGCACAGACGCTCAAGCAAGAAACAAATGATTGTTTTAAGCCATGGAGTTTTAGGGTGATTTGTTACGCAGCACATGGCAACGGCTGTCTGAGATAGGCCATGGTAGCTATGACAGGGATGGACAGGAACAGAGCTGTATTGTGGCCCTTCTCTGCCCACTAACTACCCATTTCTCTCCCTTCATTCCCTCCACCGAACACATAAGCATGGATCCCAAAGAAGAGCTGTGGGAATTCTTGCTGGAGCTGACTTAGAGTCTTATAAACAAGACTTCTGTTTGGATCGTGTTGTAGCAAAGCAGGGCCCTTATATTAACCATTCCTGGGTACCTCCACTGTAAAAAGAATGAAGACTAGAGCCATCTAATCCACATCTCCCTTTCTTGTTGCTCTTTCTTAATATCGGTGGCTCCTTCAGAAAAGCACATGCCTAGCACTAATTCCAATGTAGTCAGAGCAGCCCATCACCCATATAAAGCTACAGATGGATTTCCAAGGAGCGGTGGTGAGCTAGTTTGGGTAGCTGGGGCCGAATCTTGAAAAGTATACTGCAACCATGGGTAATGCAGAACTTAAGTCCTGGATGAAAAACGTTAACTAATTTATCTCTCCTGGCAAGTAGATAGATGCTAAGGAAAGGCTGGGGAGAGCTCATGAAGGGCATGCAGGGGAGTGAGAAAAGTGGTAAGGAAAATCTAACTCATGCTATGAGAAATACAGGACTATTCCTTTCACACGTTCCTTCCAGAGCATAGAACAATATCAGATGATATACGTTTCAGAAGCAGGGGGTTTTGTTAGAAGTTTTTGTTAGTTAATTTAAAAAAGAATTTAAGGAGAGGGTTTCCAACTAAGGCAGATGAGCCCTACAGTATTAATACAGTTAAGCAAATATTGGACCATCATAGGAAATGAGGTTGAATAAATTACATGTTTTATCAGACATCTTTGGGCTTTGAAAATGCTGACAGCCCACTGTGGAATATTAAATCTCACATTTCTCAATTTGCCTTTTTATTGATGTTGGGGAGAAGATTCTATATGAAAAATTTTCTTCTCCCAACATTTATAAAATATTATGTATGCATTAACATATGTGTAAATATTTATTTTTAAGTGTGTCTTTGGCTGAGTTCCCCTAGAAGCTGACCTGAGACAAGGATTTGGGTGCAGGTAGTTTATCTGGGAAGTGACCCCAGGTAGCACTGGTTGGGAAGTGGGGAATGACACAGGTAGGGGGAAAGAGCCAAGGCAGGGCTCATTAATGATCACAGTGGGAAGTCAGGGCTCAGCCCTGTTAGCCCTGTTTTTTTTTTTTTTTTTTTTTTGGCTGCGTTGGGTCTTTGCTGCTGCGCACGGGCTTTTCTCTAGTTACGGCGAGTGGTGGCTACTCTTTGTTGCGGTGCGCGGGCTTCTCATTGCGGTGGCTTCTCCTGTTGTGGAGCATGGGCTCTAGGCACTCAGGGCTTCAGTGGTTGTGACACATGGGCTCAGTAGTTGTGGCTCACAGGTTCTAGAGCACAGGCTCAGTAGTTGTGGCGCACGGGCTTAGTTGCTCCACGGCATGTGGGATCTTACCGGACCAGGGCTCGAACCCGTGTCCCCTGCATTGGCAGGCCGATTCTTAACCACTGAGCCACCAGGGATAACTGTCCTACCCAAGAGGGGAGAAGATAGAGTACTCCCATCCAATATTGGCTGAGGGATCCTCCCAAGGGGGTTAACCCCTGAGCACTTTCAGCCAGCCCCACCAGAAGGGCCCGAGAGAAAACCATCAGGTGGAGACACTCTGGCACCCGCCATAGGTTATTATTGGCTTGGATGGGATGGTGAGTGCTAAGGGGACGTGGACCAGCCACGAACAGTGTACTATAAAGTGCATATTTTAAATCCATGTGTCAATGAGAAGAGTTACACATTGGGTTACATCTTACAAAGACAGCCAATCGTTTAGCCCACCAGTATGTTCTTTTGAACCACACTTAGAATCAGACATCAATTACAACAACTTCTTAGTTTTGAGCCAAGGTAGCCCAGGAGGATGGGAAAGCAACTATTTACAACCAGCACCAGGTAGTTCAAAGTTTTAACAGCCAGGAAGGCTGTACCTGTGCTTATCTGCTAACCATCAGCCCTAAGTTAAGCAACTTATACGCACAGACACACAAGACAGTGGTGCGGTGGAGATCAGAGCACACATCTGCTGACTTCAAACATCCTTCTCCTCCAGGTTGCCTCTGGGAGGGCTGAGGCTGATGCAGGCCCCGGTTTACCTTCCCCGAGGGGAAAGGAGTCACAAATTCTGCAAGAGGAATAGCCCTAAGAGATAGGGATCAAAGAAGGCTTTTTAAAACCAGCCAGGGGTTTTAACCTTTCTTGGTTGATGGAGCCCTTTAAGAGTCTGATGAAAGCATGGATTCTCTCCCCAACAAAACAAACTCATACGCACAAAACAGTGCATATTATTTTCAGAGCCTCACCGTCCCCTGAAACCCCTCTGTGGGTTCTGGATTAAGCTACAAGGTGACAGGAATGACTCAAATTATGTGTTTTATGATTTGGGGCACTTTCAGAAAGAATTTTCAAATTTTAGAACATTCCCTAGGAAAGGGTCTCCTCTTACTAAGATTATCTGTCTCCCACCGGCAGTTCTCATATTAGGTCTACAATTGCCGCAACCCCAGCAGCCTCAAGCAGCAGGAAGATTCCAGATGCTAATTCATGATTGGATCTAGTAGGTTTCTTCCAAAGTCCATTTAAACCACAAACTCTGCCTAGCCAAACTAGGTCAATCAATGCCACAGAGAGGTTATTACAAAGTAGAAACCAGCTGGAACCAAGTAACATACCTAGTCGATACAGTATCTTATAGAAAGGACTGAAGCATTAGACGTAACGACAGTGGCAGGGATCTAGACTCCAAAATAGGAGTTTTAGGGGTTTTTTTTTTTTAATATTAAGAAAGTTGCTGTTCTGGGAAGCCAATAGGGTGGAGAAAAACGTAACTCAGAGAGTAGGACAGGCCTAGTGCCATATCCCTGTGGCACCCATAATTTGCTGTGGCCCTGGAAAGTTAGGCTATCTCTCCAAACCTCACTTTTCACACCTGTACAGTGGGTGAATATTCTTTTCCTTAGAAGCTTGCTGTGGGAGTTTGAGAAATGAAGGTGCCTGGTACATTTCTTGCCTTCATTTCAGTATATCTTGGTTCTAATTTCCTTATTATCATAGCAGTCATGTCCCGAATTAGCATAATGATACTCAGAATGAACAAAAAATACTTCTTCAATTATTTCTGTGTTCATACACTGTTGAAGAACTGTTCATACCGGTCAGATTCAGTTACCACAAGTACCTCTGGAAGAAAATCTCTACATAGAGAAGAGCTCTAAGTCTCAGCTGATAGTCTCTTTATTTCAACCTAGAGTTATCAAATTATAGAGCCATAGAGAGAGGGGAGAAGGAGAGAGCAAAGGAGGAATCTCATCCAACCTCGAGTTTTCCAGTGAGGGAAGGGAGGTCCAGAGCAGTTAAAGGTCCTGCTGCCGTCACACAGCTAGTTACTGACAGCGTGAGAACTGGGGTCTAGATCTCTGGACTCCCAATCCTACAGTCTCTCTACTATATCATACATTCTATACTAATTAAATTAAATTAAACTGAAAAAGTGCCAAAAAAGAAATTTTTAAAATCTCTTGGAATTCAATGTGATGAGATGTTATCTTTATCTGAAATATTCTTGGAAGAAAACGAACAGAAAATGCCTGATATGTAGTGAGCCATTCATTATGTAGTTTGGTTCCACCTGTTTTGGCTTCCAGAGCATTCTGGCCTGGAGGTAGGTATGGAGGAGGTGAAGAAGGCAGGCCATGTGCTAAGCATGGCACTGAGCAGGTGAACAGAAGACCTGGATTTTAACTTCGGCTCCAGCGCCAATGTGTGAGGTTAGGCATCATCCCTGACACCTCTGTGCCTCCGCTTCTTTATCTGTAAAGCCGCGTTCCCACAAAAGGATGTGTCCAGGGTCCCTTTGGGCTCTCATATTCCAGTTTTCCCAAGAAGGTCCCATCCCCTTCATGGTCTCGCATAAACTATCTTAAAGGGCTGGCTGAATGTGAAGGAGGAAAAGAAGATCTCAGCAGGAGAGAAGAGGGGAAACTGAAAGGGAGCGAGGAGGAGCTGGGGCAGCAAGCAGGGAAGCAGGCGCTTGAGGAGGGGGATTTGGCAGCAAGAAGACGGGATGGCGAGGAGCCTTAACACTGGCCCCTGCTCAGGGCGGGGGCCGGGGGGACTTGAGATTTTGTTCCTGGATGTGTTTATCTCTAAACACTAAAGCAAAATGCCCCCCTTCATTCACCCACTCATTCTGCATTCCATCAATATTTTTTTCTTTTTTCTTTTTTTTTGGTAACAGCTTCATTGAGATATAATTCACATACCATACAAGCCATCCATTTAAAGTATACAATTCGATAGTTTTTCATGTATTCAGAGTTGTGCAATCACCATCATAGTCAATTTTAGAACACTTTTGTCACCCCCAAAAGAAACTCCATGGCCTTTAACTATACCCCCCTAATCCTGCCATCCCCTCCCCGAGCTCTAAGCGATCACTAATCTCCTTGATTTCTAGATTTGCCTGTTCTTGTCACTTCATATAATATGTGAATGGAATCATACAGTATGAGGTCTTTTGTGTCTGGCTTCTTTCATTTAGCATAATGTCTTCAAAGTTCATCCGTGTGGTAGCATGTATCACTCCTTCATTCCTTTTTATGAGTGCGTAATAATTCTACTGTATAGAGAGAATACATTTGTCTATTCATTCATCATCTGGTGGATATTTGGGATGTTTCCACTTCTGGGCTCTTATGAATAATGGTGATATGGACATTTTTATTCAAGTTTCTTTGGTGGATCCATCAATAATTTTTGAGGTCTGTTTCACGCCAGAACTTCTGGGACTTAGAGATACAAAAATGAAGACAACCATTGCCCTCAAGGAAGTCACAATCTTACAGGGAAAGAAAAGCTTGTTTTTCAAAAGCTGCAATAATCTGCTGTGGTAAGTGCCAGACAGTGGGCTGTGCAAAGAGAGGCAAAGAAGTTATGACACTTGAGAGAGGTGTCGAAAGCCAGTTAGCCCTTAGGCACAGAAGGCAGAGAGGGTGTGACAGGCTTTGGAAACCGCATGTGCAAAGGCACAGAGGTGTCAGAGAGAAGGCCACATTCACATCACTGTAAATAATAATAATGCTACCTAATCTTTCCTGGTATTTGCTATGTGACAAGTACTACTCTAAACACTTTCTTTATATTATCGCATCTACTTTCCACAGTGGCCTTATCATACTGTTATTCCCCCCATTTTATAGATGGGGAAATGGAAGCACAGAGAGGTAAGTAACTTGTCTGAGGCTACACAATAGTGAGATCCTGGATTTAAACCAAGAGTCTGCATCTAAAACCTATGATCTGAGCCACCATGAGGACTGCCTCATTTAATCCCAAATCGTCCTGGCTGGTTAGATTGTGGAGCGTGGGAGGGGCCATGCCGGGAGATGACATTGGAAGGGTAGGCTGTGCTGAGCCACATGAAGAAATTCCAGATCCAAAAGCCAAAGGGAGCCAATCGAAGGTTCATATGCAATGCAAAGACACAGATGAGATCTTCATTTTAAGAAGTCAAGTGGCAAGTGTGGGAGGACTGATGGAAAACAGGAATGGACCATAGTTTGTTTCACTAGCAATACCACTCAAAACCCAACACTGCCCCTGCTACTGTTTCTGATACAACACACCCATTACAGGTGTGAAACTGCAAAGGCAGTATTGGTTGTGCTCTCCTGGATGCAATCTCTTCAGGAGGACGCCATGGTCAAGATTTTATAAAGATAGTTCTCCTTTTTCATTCCCCACCTTTGCTCTCATAGGGTTGAACCTGATTCCCAACGAAACAGGGCTGGAAGTTGACATAGATCTCACAGTGCAGAAGCAAGAATTCTGAGTACACATGGCTCTCACATATATTTTCACAAACATGCTGAGAGTCAGGATGCTGATAAACAAAGGGCTCATGTACCAGAGGACTATCTGATTGGCTTTCTCCCACATATACGTTAATAAAGTGGCTGGTCCTCAATGCATCAATAGTTTGCAGAACTCAGCCCTGCTTTCCTGTCCTCACCCTTGAGTTTTAATGGAAGCTTCTTATCCCCTAACAGAGCCCACCTCAACTACAGAACCAGCCACAGGAGTTCCAAGGGCACCCCTGAATGAGTGCTAATAGAAAACAAGACGTGACTATAACACCGATGCAAGGCACATAGAAAATGTGCCATCTGTCATTATCCCTCTGCCTTAAAACCAAAAGTTGTTTTATGGAATGTAGAGGATGATCCTTGAGCCAGAAAGAGTTCATATTTAACTCACAAATCCTCACAATCCCTTTATGAAGCTGCTGTGATCATTTCCATTGCACAGGTGGAGAAGCAAAGAGAATAAGGGATTAGCAGATTGACCCGCTCTATTCAAAAGTGTGCTGGTAAACAGATGGCTCTGGACAAATCATTTCACTTCATCCTCTCCCCAGATCATTCTTCGTTTTTCTGTTAACATCATCAAGTGTTTTCTAGAGTGTGACATGGTGCTGGCCTCAGCAATTGCTACATTTGGTGTGCACGTCTTTAGAGTCTTGCCTTTTTAGTGGGGATCATAGTAGGGGTGCTACAAATCTGTTGAATGAATGGATAAATAAGTGTTGGGAAGTCTCTTGGGGTTAATTACTAAAGTATCATTCATCTCCTTTCCTCTCTCTCATATATATATATACATATATACATATATATGTATACCTATATGTATTAACAAATATATGGATATAGTTATATAAATATAAATATGTATGTGTGTATATTAACTTTCAATGCCTTTCATATGCTCTGAACTAAGTTATCTATTTTGGAAGATAACTAAAAATACTATAATAGCTAACTTTTGTGGTGTGCTTACCATGTACCAAGAACTGTTCTAAGCTCTTTAGATGTTTTAGCTCACTTAATTCCCACAACAACCCTTTGTGGGACAAGCTATCATTTTTCCATTTGACAGGTAAAGAAATCGAAACACAGAGAGTTTGAATACTTTGCTCAAGTTTTCACAGCTACTAAGTTGAAGAATGAGGATCTGAACCTACAGGTAGGGCTTCCCTGGTGGCGCAGTGGTTGAGAGTCCGCCTGCCGATGCAGGGGATACAGGTTCGTGCCCCGGTCCGGGAAGATCCCACATGCCGCGGAGCAGCTGGGCCTGTGAGCCATGGCTGCTGAGCCTGCGCGTCCGGAGCCTGTGCTCCGCAACGGGAGAAGCCACAACAGTGAGAGGCCCACGTGCCAAAAAAAAAAAAAAAAAATTGAACCTGCAGGTAGGCTGGCTCTAATCCTGAATTCTTAAATTAAAAGATAGAGACAACTTTTGAAATTGCTGAATAAGAAAATTACATGAATTATATTCACCTCCATCATAGTTTGTCTCCCCTGGAGAGAAACTGGTCATTTACCCTGTAGCCCTGAGTAACCTGATTGTTTTAAGTGTAACCCAAATAAAATTGGGTTGCCTTGAGGCCAGCCCCTGTCTCAGCATATCCAAAAGAAACAAAAATCTAATTACCAAAAGCCTTTAAAAGCACTGAAGATCTCTTGAGATGACAGTGGGGCGGGGGGATTTTATCATGAAACATACAGGAAGACTAATTAAAATCTAATTCACACGCTGTTCTTTCCAAAATCTGTCTTTTGATCTTTTCTCTCTCCCCCAATCTTCCAGTCCCTGTCCCATCGCTGGGTTGTCTTACTCTCTTTCTCCCCGTTCCTCTACCTCATCTGTGTTCACAAATAGTGCTACCATTCTTCTTTCCATCCCTCCTTACCCTGAGTAGCCAGCAAAGACCTCAAAAGCCAAAGAAGCAATGGAGAACCCCCCTCTCACCCCGCCACGGCCAGGAGACACTAAAGGAGGCATGTTGAAAATACCTATAATTCATTTATTCCTAACCACAATTCCACAACATGGGCACTATTATTATTCTGATTTTCAGATATGTAAATTGAGGCTTAGAGAGGTTAACGTTCTTAAAATCACACAGCTGGTAAAGGCAGAAGCAGGACTTGACTCTTTACCTGTCTGAACCTGTAGCCCATACTCTTAATCTCTTTGCTATACTGCAGGTGGTTCATGCCCACACACAATGATCAGGAACCTGCTGATCTGGGGGAATTTTTCTGGTTCCCTGAGCAAAGCTGGAGAAGGAAGCTATGACTGGATTCTGAAGAGTTTTACATGTTTGTTGAAGACTTCAGATTGTGTTTTAGGTTTTAGGAAATCATGAAAGATTTTAAGCAGGGGAGATTTTAATCAGGAAAGTTTTCAACATGAGCTGTTTTGTTTTTTGGAACAATGACAACACTGTGGAGAGTGGACTGGTATCCCAAAGCCACGCAAACGTGTTTTGTTTTTTTTTTTTCCTGCTTGGTCAATAAGTTTATTGTCTTTAGCTGAAAAAAAATCTTCATAGAAAATTGTGACTTGGTTTATTAGCTCTCAGCAGCCCACTCCTGAGCATACACTGTGTTCATGGCTCAGGCCATGGATGGGGTGGAACTGCCTGACATAGGATACGTCTGAGGGATTGAAGTGCATCCTGGGAAATAACTCTCTCTGAGGGAAAGAGAATAGATGTGCCATGTTTATTCAAGGGCAATAGGATAAAGCTGTAAGGGAAGGGTAATGATTCTAACAAAGATCTGTTTATCACTAAGATTGCCTTCTGTCTCAGGCTTCATGGATTCATACCCAAGTCCTAAGGTGAGAGGGCTACAATAAAGAACAACTAAAGTATTTGTAAAAAGGATGCAGTTCCCTAACATAAATACCCATGAGGCAGCAAAAACTTGTCCTTCGGCAGCATCAGTTTCCACAGTCTCCACTGGGATGGGAAACAATGCCCTGGGTTCTGGCATGAGTAGCAATGACTACACCTCAGTGGGCTCAGTGGGCAAGGCCTTGGGCATTGGTTGGTAGACACCAGCAGCAGTGAAGTTTTTGCTGTTTTTGACAATGATGATAATGCATATCACTAGAGCAAGCTAAAGTAGGAAAATAGGAAAATGGCAACTCCTGGGGAGTAGCCAAGAAGACTGGTTCCCAAGGTGCATGTGAAACACTCCCTGGAGAATACCAAAAGTATTTAGAACCCATCTGAGGGGATCTGGAATTCCAGTAGATGGTTAGGGGTGGAGCAAAAGAAAGGTCGTGTTGTGATAGATATTCTGGCCCTGATTTTTACCCTCATACTGGGACTGTGTGGCCTGGGGAAGTCCAAGGGTCCACTGCAGTGGTATAGGTCAGAGATTATAAGGGTTGAAAAAAAGAAGGAATAGTGGGAGCTAAGGGGAGGTGACAGCTAAAAGAAATGGTTAAAAGGAAAATTGCCAGAATATGGTAACTGGGTGTAGAGAGTAAGGGAAAAGGAAGAGCCTTGGATGACATCCTGGTCAATGACAGAGCCATTAACCAAAATAGAGAAGTGAGGAAGAGGAGCTTGAGTGGAAAGATGATGAATTCTGCTCTGGGACATGTTGGATTTCAGGAGCATAGAGCTGGTTAAAGTGGAGGTACAGTTTATGACAGAAGAGATACATCTAGAAGATATCTACATAGAGATTATAAATGAAACCTTGGGATAAAACAAGTCATGGAAGTATGCTGAGTGAAGAGAGAAGAGAAACAAGAATGAGTCCTGGAGTAATGTTAATAGTTTGATATCTGTTAACCAACTGAATATAGACACTGAAAGGCTTTTATATATCTAAATATCAGGTGAGTATGGGCTGTATGTAGTGAGGTCAAAAAATTGAGGGGGAAAGTAAAATAGTATGATCATGAGTTGGTTTTATAAAGGAGCATGGATAATGTATTATAAATATAATATAAAGCGGTTCAACAGACATTTCCACACAATCCCTGTGGAAGGACAGCTCATGCTGAGATCTGCTCATAGACTAGAGTCAAATTAAGAAGATGCTTTGATATCTCAAAGCCTGGTCGACTGGATATTTTCAGCACCATCACTCTCTTCCCAGTGACTCAGCACTTGAGAAATGTGGAGTCACTGGGGAGAGGCTGATTCCAGTTAATCTTTTCTTAGGACCAGGCTCAGCTGTTAGAACAGGGAAAGTTCCCTTTCACTAAGCCAAACAAGAATGATATCAGGGTTGTATTAAAAGCACAGTTGGGGTGAATCCTCATCATCTAGTATAATTTCAACTCACCCTGTAGCATCATCATTCAAGTTAATTATGAAGTTGTTCTCCAGTCAGCCCTCTTTCCTTTTAAAGAAACCTTCTAAATGGGTTTTCCTTCTGGCCTGAAATTTCCACCATAAGAGTCATTAAGTCATAAAACTTTAGGGCAGTCATAGACCATAAGGTCCAACTAGCCTAATCTCTTTATTTAGATGATGTTAGTTAAGTGCAGAGAGGTTAAATCAAACTCCCAATCAAATGCCTTCCGGGATGAGGTAGATAACATCAGTGAGTACAGCAGGCCTTGAATCTGCGTTTTAAACACCTAATTTTCACCAATATGAAATATGCCCCTCTTTTGTTTTTATTGAAATCATGTGACCTTCATGTTCTAGCTCCCCTCCCCCCAACATTTTCAATAGCAATATGGAAACAAAATAATATTTCTAGCTACAGGGAAAAGCAGCACCCATTATGAGCAGGATAAGAGATATGACTTCAGTGTCAGGGTCAGTAGGGAGCTAACTGGACAACTAACTGGACAAGTTCCATCCAGAAGGGTCAGCTTCTCCCCAGCTTCAGTCAATAGTTGTCTTCAGGGCTTCCCTGGTGGCACACTGGTTAAGAATGCAGGGGACACGGGTTCGAGCCCTGGGCCAGGAAGATCCCATGTGCCTCAGAGCAACTAAGCCCGTGTGCCACAGCTACTGAGCCTGCGTTCTACAGCCCGCAAGCCACAACTACTGAGCCTGCACACCACAACTACTGAAGCCCACACACCTAGAGCCCGTGCTCCACGCCAAGAGAAGCCACCGCAATGAGAAGTCCGCGCACCACAACAGAGTAGCCCCCACTCGACGCAACTAGAGAAATCCCGTGTGCAGCAACAAAGACCCAGCACAGCCAAAAATAACTAAATAAATAAGTAAATAAATTTATTTTTTTTTAATGGTTGTCTTCAAGACTGTGAAGCAATTGCTGCCAGACCTTCTAAATGTGTTTACTTTTCTTTTTCTCTCTTTCGCCTACAGGCTGCTCCATGCTCTTTCCACAGACCTTAACTCATCTCCTGAAAATAGGCTGTTGACCAGGATGAAGGCATAAATAACTTTCCTAGAGTTTCCCTGTTATTTTGGGGGCACCTGTTGGTTTTCCTGTGTTTCAAATGGATGCAGAATGTTCCAAATTTCTTCAGCCTAGGTCATTTGGTACACAACACTCATGTTTCATTTCTGTCTGCCTCTCCCTACAGACTTTTTTCTGCAACAATTTCAAACACCAAACCAAACAGATTTTAAACAATCATGTAGAAGTTTCTTCACAGTACATAATGGATTAGGTAACCAGAGCAGTATGATAGGGCAATTCTTCCAGAAGTTCATGGTTTAAAAATGCAAACAGGAGCCAGAAACACTTCAACATATATTTATCTCTAAGATTGCCTACTTGAAATTAGAAGGTTACCAGTGTTAATAGACTGTGGGTAAACCCCAGATTAAAACCCAAATATCTGAGTGTATTAGTTGTCTATTGCTACACAACAAATTACCCCAAATTTTAGAAACTTAAAACAATACATACACATTCATATTTCCCAGTTTTTGCAGGTCAGGAATCTGGACAAAGCTTAGTTGAGTCCTCTGTCTCAGGGTCTCTCACAAGGCTGCAACTAAGATATTGACTGAGGCTATAGTCTCACCTCAAGGTTCAACTGTAGAAGGATCCACTTCCGAACTCATTTATGGAGTTCTTGGGAGGCTCCAGTTCCTTGAGGCTGTTGGACTGAGAGCCTCAGTTCCTCACTGGCTGTTGGGTGAAACCCACCCTCAATGCCTTGCCACATGGGCCTCTCCAATATGGCAGTTTTCTTCATCAAAGCCAGGGAGAAAATCTGTTAGCACAAGGGAAGGCACAATCTTTTGTAATCTAATCATGGAAGTGACCTTCCATCATCTTTGAACTATTCTACCAATTAGAAACAAGTCATTAGGTCTGTCCACATCCAGGGGAAGAGGGTTATATGAAGATGTGAGTTTCAAGAGGTGGGAATCATTGGGGGCCATTTAGAAGTCTGCCTACCCCAGTGTGATTCCAAATATACTTGTCACTATACCAACTAGAGCTTAAGAGCATCAGTTATACGGAATTTGAACTTCATTGTAGCCCTTGAAATGGTAGGAAGGTTGGGAGATAGAGATGTGTTAGTTCAGATAACACTGGCTTCTATAACAAATAAACCCCAAAATGTCACTGGCTTAACACAAACTAGGTTATTTATTGTTACTATAACCATGTAAATTGGGGGTTCCTGATCAGGTGGGTCTCCTGAAAGTGGTGATTCAGGGACCTAGGCTCCTTCCATCTTGTTGCTTAACTGTCTTCAAAAACGTCACCCTGGAGATAGTCTCCATTCCAGGAATCTAGAAGGGGGAAAGGACATGAAGGATACCGTCTGAGAAGTCTCTGTGGATCTAACTTGGAAATGGTGCTTCCACTGAATTTCCATCAGATAGAACTCACAGGCTATTTCTAAGCACAGGAAGGCTGGGGAGTGAGGTCTGTCTACATGCCCAGGAAGAATGTGAATCATTTTGACGAGTAACTAGCCAGGCTCTGGCACAGAAACTTTATCAAATTCATTCATTTAACAAACATTAACTAGGAGCCTCTTTGTGCAAGACTCTATCCTAAATGTTGGTAATATACACATGAATGTATGCATATTTGTAGAGTATTCCTATTATATTCTTGAATTTTCTTTCTTCAATTTCTGTGTCTTGTTGCTTTTTTTTTTCCTTCACCATTCCCTTATATTTCGCCCTCCTTGCTGGTAAACTATCACTAAAGATGGCTACCAAAAATTCCTCCCACCCTTTACGTACATGCTGTTCCTTTTATTTAGAACTAGAATCTATTTCTCTCCCCTTGAATCTTACGCTGACTCGGTGACCTGTTGTGACCAATAACATGCTGTGGACTTGGTACAGTTTAATTTCACAGTACTGGGCTGAGACCTTAAGAGGCTGGCACCTTCTACTTTCCTGCTCTTGGAACCCTGAGACCACCTTTTTGCAAGAAAGTCCAAGTTAATACCATGAAGAGGTCATGTGGAGAAGAACCAAGGCATCCAACTGACAGCTCCTGCCCTGCCATTAGCTGAATGCAGCCACATGAGTGACTTCAGCCAACATCATGTAGAGGAGAACTGCCCAGCTAAGTCGAGCCAACCCACAGAATCACAAAATATAATAAATCATTGTTGTTTAAGCCACTAAATTTTGTAGTGGTTTACTACATAGCAAAAGATAATTGAAACATATTTTATTCATTTTCCTTTCCTTTCTTCTATGTTCCTCACATTTCTAGCATGTCTTCCAGATAATGTTAGAAGAAATTACTTCAGATAATAGAAAACAGGTGAAACATATCACAGGGTACAAATACACATGATACCACAAGAACCCTGAGCAATCACACTACTTCAAATCATTGATGCAGTGTGGGCAGAGTATTTATTTGCCTTGTAGAAAGTGTAACCTGTGAAAAAATGCCAAATGAACTTTGGATGCGGATTGCTCCCCTCCTAGGATATGACCTGTTACAGCCACATTCTGCAGGCATGTAAATATTGATGAATGATAAGTTCTGTAGTTCAAATAAAAGAAAGTTCCAAGCGATATGGTCGTGGATTCAAAATGTCAATAGTGAAAGTGAACAGTAATTGATATGCCAGCTCATGCCTGACAGTATGGAAAGACAGATTCCAATAAGTGCTGATATCCTGTTTCTATTTGCATATTTCTCCTACAATTAACCAGCATTATTTTACACAATTTTGAAAAAAAAATTAAAGAAGAAGAAGTCTCAATTCCAAGAGAAAAACTGACAGTGAAACTTAGAGATGTTGCTACCTCACATCAAAGCCTAAAAGAAAAAGACACCCTTAGTTTGCAGAAAGGAAAAATGGCTCTTCTCCAAAGGATGAGTACAAATGATTCTACCATTGGTTCCCATCCAGGCTTGGCTAAGTCTACCTTAGTTTCCTCTGTCCTTGAGTACTCTAGGGGCATTTGTCTGGCAGCCCATCAGCTATTTGCCTTGGGAGGGTGGAGGGGAAGTAAGGTGGGACCAGGCTGGAGCCAACAGGTACTCTGTTATTTGCCCTTCTCCCATGGCATTACACTTAACCTCATAAGAGTTGCCCCTGAGTCTCTGTGCAGAAGCCCGGCACCACTGAGCTTTATACCACAGTCTGTCATTTGAATGACTTTTGTCTGCCTCTGAGCAGATGATATGTTTGGTGTCCATGTTACAATCAAAGAATCCTTATTATGGTTAATTCCCATCAATCAATAAGACTCGCCTCTTTGCTTCATCAGAGAAACACAGAATAGCCTCCATGCCAAAGCTCTGTAGATAAAATGAGAGTCAAGGCTTATTTGAGGAGGCAGAAGACATCTGGGGGAAATGAGAAAGGAGTTAGTGAGTAATTCAGCTCTAGGGAGTCACATTTCCTGCACTTAGATGGGTTAAAGGAGCTGGGGACCAAGGAGATTCTTTGCTTAAAGATCCAAGGCTGAGAATCTCATTTGTAGTCAGATGGCAGCTGAAGCAGGAGTCATCTGAAGGTTTCACTGGGCTGAACATCCAAGATCAGCTTCTTCACTCACATGTCTGGCATCCCAGTGCTCCTCTACATGGCCTGTCTCTTCAGCAGAGTAGCCTGGACCTCTTTTATGGACACTCAGGGTCAAGGCTAGAATTAAAAAGTACCAATCCTCTTAAAGACTCAGCCTACACCTGGCAAAGCATCATACCTGCAATATTCTATTGGTCTGAGTAGTCACAGACAAGCCCAGATTCAAGGGAATGTAAGAACGATTAATTCCTCTTAATGGAAACATAGCACTTCTTTACAGGAAGAGAAGGAGTTGATGGCAGCCATTTGGGGGACAAGGTACCACATTGTCCTTCCACTCTCAAATTTTTCTTGGTTTTCAAAATAAATCTGTAGTCCTAGAAGTCAGGATAGTGGTTACCCCTGAGGGAAGGGTAGTGACTGGCAAGAACCCGAAGGGGCTAGCGGGTATTCTGTTTTTGTTTTTGTTTTATCTATGTGTTAGTTACACATGTATGCTCATTTTGTGAAAATTCTTCAAGCTGTACACTTGTGATTTGTCCATTTTGCTGGATGAATGTTACACTTCAATAAAAAAATAGTTTCCAGAAGGTGAAAAAAACAACCACAAATCAAAAAAAGATGACCCTTTCTAGATGATAAATTATAAGGTCATCCTGCCCATTACCCAACTCCAGGCCATATGAGAAAAGCCAAGTGATTCATTAGAAGTTAAAGGTGGGGAGAGAGTGGTTGGAGTGCTCGTGCCCCTCGCCATCATGAGCGAGAGGAATGGGGCTTTTTCTCTTTATCTTAAACCAGGTGATAAGGGCTTTATGAGAACCCCGAAGAGCCTGACCTATGCTCCCTGGAGCTTGAGGGACATAAAGGCAGACATCTGACTCCTTCCTGGGGAAGTACTAAGGTGAGCCTGTGGCCGACCAGCTGCCCTGGAAGCAGCAGCACTTTCCATGTCAAAAGGGTCTGAGATGCACGCATATTTCCCCTGAACCAGACGTGGCCCTTGGAAGGGATCTGGCCTGAGTGACCCTGAGAGGGCTCTGCCCAGGAGGACCACTTGTAAGGGCAGTTGATCAGTTGATCCCATCAAGGGATGGACTGTATCAAAGCCAGGGGGCTGAGGGAGAAGCCAGCCAGAGGATGCTCACCCTCACCAGAGGCCTTGCCGGGGAGAGATTCCCAGCAATGCAAAGTCCCGTTTGGGACCACGAGAGCTGCCAAAATAAGAGTCAACACTGAACATTCTCCATACCTGGGAAGTTCCCTGGCCAGTAGCTGCACCTGTCTACTGAGGGGTGCCCTGTCCTGTCCTCAACCCCCTCCTCTGCACCAACTGTGGAAGGACTGGAAAGGGTAGCCAGAGACTGGGGGAGACAGTGAAAGGTGGAAAAGAGAGAACAGAGGACATCACTATGCATCTCTCCCGGCCCCATTGCACAGGTCCCAGTCAGAGGCAGGCTAGAGTGTGGGTGCAGGGCGTGGCGAGCAGAAAGTGCTTCAAGTTGAATAAAAGATTGAAGTTCTCAGGTTAGACTGGACGGGACGTTTTATTTACTGAAACGAGATCGCGCTTGAGACTGAAGGGGACTGAAAACCTCGGGCACCCGCCTGAGATTTCATCCAGGAGTGAGAAAGAGCTACCTGAGAAATCACGTTTGATAAGGCGGTGGAAGGAAGAATGAATAATCTTCTTCTTACATCCCCACACAAGTCGGATACAAGTAAAACACAAGTTATAACGTATGCCACAGGCCTTTGTTAGCTGGTGACTTCAGATGAGATTGCTGCCCCGCCTGGTACTCAATATTAAGGCACAGGCCTGTATCAATCCAATTGCTACCACGAGTGTCCTTGAAAGGGCTCCCCCTTTCCCAAGCTCTTTTGGCGAGTTCCCCATGGCACTGACTTGTGGGTGCTCCAGAAGCAGCCTCTCTGTTCCTTCCATCCACACGTCCTCATTTGCATCTTTATGCCACAAGAGTCATTGAGTTTAGTATGTATCGGGGCAAGAGGTACAATAACAAAAATAGCGTCCCACCTAGTAGTAAGGGAGGTCAGAAGACTGTCCTCTGAGGGACTTGTGACTGAGGTGGGACCTGAAACAGAATAACAGTTAACTAGGGGGAGGGGGAGACTATCCCAGGCAGAGGGACCAGAATGTGGACTGAGCAATAAAAATAGGGGCTGCAATAGAGAACCTGAGGGGGAACACTGTACCAGGTGGAGAGGTGGGGCGCTGGGGAGTCCTATAGACCTTGTTCATAATTTTGGAGTTTATCGCAAGAGTGAGGGTGCTAGGAAGCCACCAAAGTGTTTTGAGTATGAAGGAGACATTATCAGCATTAACCCTACCCTCAAAATACAACTCAAATCTGACCACTTCCCCACCCTGACTGCCGCCAGCCTGTTCCAACGTATCACCACTTCTCACTTGATCTCTGAAATCACTTTCCAAGCGGCCTCTATGTTTCCTCCCTTGCCCCTCCCCCTGTAGCCTGTTTCCAAACAACAGCTACAGCGATCCTCCCAAAGTGTAAGACTGGTCATGCCCTCCCTCTGCTCCAACCCCTCCAGTGTCTTCCCATCATCCTCAGAAACCGATACAGAGTCTGCACCGTGGTCTATAAGGTTCTTCAGGAAGCGGCCCCTGCCTGGCCCCTGCTCGATCTGCTCCAGCCCACTGGTCTCCTGGCTATTCCGGGCCCCAACCGAGCATGTCTCCACCGCAGAGTACTTGCACTTACTGTTCCCTCCGTCTTCCCATATTGCCGTGTGGCTCTCAATCTCAACTCATTTGGGACTCAAATGTCACCTCATCAGCAAAGCCCTTTCTAAAATAGCAGCCTGACACCCTTACTCCTAGTCACTCTCTATCCCCTTTCCCTGCTTTATTTATTTTTCGGGGCACTCACCCGTACCTGACATATTTATTTTGTTTATCTCTGTTTCCCAACCACCTCCCTAGGATAAGCTCCAAGTGGGCAGGAACTTTCTCAGTCTTATATACTCCATCGCTGAGAACAGTGTCTGGCACACAGTGGTCTCTCAACAACTCCTTGTGTGTGGATGCATGCAGGGAAGAAATGAGATGAGCGAGGTGAGGGTAAGAGTGAAAGTGCACGGCCCACCAGCTGCTGAGTTCCCCCATCCCGCCAAACGCACAACCAACACGCTACGCCCCAGCCAGGGGCAGGGAACTGGTCTTCGTGTGAACCCGTCACCCCGACCCATAGCCTACCCCTACCCTCCAAACGTGCCATGACATTAATCTCAGAGCAGAGGCGGCTATAGCGATGCCCCACGGCAAGATGCGCAGGGCACATGCTCCCGGCCCCGACCCTTCCTACACCTGTACCCAGGCCCCCTATGAATGCAGATGGCAGAAGGTGGCAGTGGTCACAGGGTGTGGGCAGGGCAGCGATCAGCCAAGAACCCAACCTGGGGAAGCAGGGAAGCAGGGAGGCAGCAAGAGGCAGGACCACAGTGAGCTGATGCTCCACACCCCAGCACCGTTTTGTGTTGCATGATGCCTTTGGACTCCATTTACAAAATACAAACTCAAGGACAAAATTATGAAGAATTTCAAGATAACAACCACAGAGCATTAAACCCCAAGCGTGAGACCCTTCTGAGCACGGGGCTCTGGGGTCCTCCTGTACTGGCCACAGGACCATGAAGCCAGGGCTGCTGGCCCTCTTTGTATTCGGTGAGAGGTCTGCGGCTTCTGAACCAGGATGGGTTGGCAGCGTTCGCGTTCACCATCCTAGGGTAGGAGGACCCTGGTTGAGGCTCAGAACGCAGCCCTCAGCCTTTTTTGCCCTCCTCCTCACTGTGAGCCTGTTTTCCCGCATGCCATGTGCAGCAAGAGGTTTGACCCCGCCCCCCCCCCCCCCCCGCCTCTCCAGTGGAGCTTCTCCACTCCTGCTTTTCTCCAACACCCTGGAACTGAACCAGCGGCCTCCTCCCTACACCCCACCCCCATCACACACTTCAGCTTTTCCCGCCTCTCCAACTACTTTGATGGGATGATGGCTTGCCCAACATTTTAGAGACTGAAGGGGAGGACTAGGTTTGGGCGACCAGATGGAAAGAACGAGGCGAGGGAAGGAGGGGCTCTCCATGGGAGGACATACAGTGCTGAGAATGCTGAAGAGGTACTTTTCACCAAGATATGACGGGACTTCATGTTTCTATGCTATACTCAACCCAAACTTCCTGCAGCTCTCAAGAAATTGCTTGGGCTGAGGGAGGGGAGCCACACAATGTCACTGAAGCAAGGAGAATTTCAGTACATTAAAGGTTAAGAGGGATCTTGGCTATTGTTAATTGCTAATTGCCTACTACTTAAGGACTTCCAAAACAGACACTCAGTTGATCAAAGGAAAAATGTAAGTGCAGATAAGACTCTCCCAAACACTCACCCAGACACTCAATGTGTGTGCACACATACTCACAGAGGGGAAAGAAGGCAACTTCAAGTAGAATAAAAGAATAATACTAATAGACAGCACTTAGATTGTCTATTACCACGTGCCTGGCACCCTTCGAAACATTTTATTTGTAGTAACCGATTTAATCCTCACACAAATCTATAAGGCATTACTGTTATCCCCATTTTACAGATGAGAAAACTGAGGCACAGAGGATGACGTAACTTTTGGTGTGCTGTCATCGTGTACACAGAACTAACTAAACCAGGCAGCGAGTCAGAATTCTTAGAATGAAAACATCAGTCTTCAGAGCAGTTCAAGAAAGAGTATTCAGCTGCACAGGTAAAGCTTAAGAGGAAAGTCAGTCCAATGCATAAAACTACAAGCCTGAAAATATATTCATAAGCACTTCTGTCCTATTGCCTCTATTCAATTACAGTTAGGGGCACAGTCTCTGACTTTGCGGAAGACTGGAGAGGAGATGATGTGACTACATAATCTGTCAGAGCAAAGACTAAGGCCTTCCCACAATTCCCATCTGTTCCTGCTCCCGAGAATAAACAGAAAGTTCCCACATGAACTCATTTTTTAAATATTGCGAGGAGCATGCCAAAGGCGTCCTGACTCATTGCTCACGGGTGGCCACCCCTGAGCCATGCTCAGCTGCTTCATCAGCATGGCCCTAAAAGTCCCTTCATACCAGAACAGCGACCTGCCAAATATAGCAAGCGCCCTATTTTTAAAAAGGTTCAAATGAGCTAGCAGAGAGCCATCAACACATGCCATCAGCGTAGTTTTATACAAACCCGGGCCAGGCCATCTGCGCGGCATTCAAATAACGCTGAGGCAATACAGCCACGACAACAGCAGCAGCCATGAGAGTAGCTCCTGCTCAGTGAGGGCCTCCATGGGTCAGACCCCTCTAAGCACTTTCTTATATCCACTCTCACTTCATGCTGGTGGCTGCCCTGCATGACAGGTTTTATTATCCCCATTTTACAGATGAAAGTACAGTCTCAGAAAGGTCAAATGACTGCCCTGCATTCACCTAGCCAGCACTCCACACCGTTTCTGAGACACCTCATTAAATACCACTTGCAGTTGTACATTTCCAGGCATGCGACACTTGTGCTACTGGAGGTTGATTGACCCCAAATGTACCGAGGACCTAAGAGGAGACAAAACCTAGTGGCATGTTGTTGCCCCTGCATCCAACGGTCAGACCCTCAGGTATCAGCGTGGAAATGCCCTCCAAGTTTTGAGAGGTAAGAGAGCTTCAAGAATGGATCATAGACCTAAGCATAAAAGCAAAAATGATAAAACGTCTAGAGAAAAATAAAAACATTTTGTGACATTGGGGTAGTAAAAAATTCCTAGATAAACAAGCATGGACCATAAGAGAAAAACTAGATAATGGACTTCAGTGAAATGTAAAACTTCGGCTCTTCAAAGGACACCTTTAACAAAATGAAAAAGCAAGCCACAAACTGGGAGAAAAAAGTTGATATAAACTTGACAGAGAACTGGCATCCAGAATGTAGAACTCTTACAACTTAATAATAAAACAAACAAGTCAATTAAAAATGGACAAAATGTTTTAACAGACACTTCTCCAAAGACAAGTAAAAATGGCCAAGAAGTGTATGAAAAAGTACTCAACATCATTAGTCGAAATGGAAATTAAAACATGAGATGTTAGTACATACCCACTAGAATGGCTAAAAATGAAAAGTCTGACAATATCAAGTGTTGACAAGGATGCAGAGGAAGTAGAACTGGCCTACGTTGCTGCTGAGACTGTGAAATAGTCTAGCCACTAAACCAGTTTGGCAGTTTCTTATAAAGTTAAACATACATTCACCATATGACTCAGCCATTCCACTTCTAAGTATTTACCCAAAAGAAATGAAGACATACATCCACACAAAGACTTGTACAAGAACATACATAGCAGCTTTCTTCATAATAACCAAAAACTAGTAACAACCCAAATGTCCAACTACAGGGGAATGGATGAACACATTTTGGTACATCCATACAATGAAATGCTACTAGCCATAAAACAAGAGCAAACTAATAATGCATACAATGCCATGGATGAATCTCAAAATAATTATGCTAAAAGAAGGAAACTAAGCAACAAAATAATATAAAAATCTCTGTGTGAGTCTATTTATATGATATTTGAGTACATGCAAAATGAATCTATACTGACAGAAAGCAGATCAGTGTCTGTCTGGTACTGAGGGTTAGGGTGGGTTTGGCTGCAAATGGACACAAGGGAAATTTGGGGGGCATTAGAAATGTTCTATATCTTGACTGCAGTGAGTACACATACCACATGTGAGTATATAAATTTGACTAACTGGATGTTTAAAATTGGCACATTTTTCTTCATGTTTATTATTCCTCAGTAAAGTTGATTTTGAAAAAAATACTGAAAAAAAGTGTTTTGAGAAAGGACAGGAAATTCAGAGGACAAGGAAAGAGGTTTGGCGAATGGGTGGCAGTTAGTGATGGGGCAGGGAGGGGAAACAGTGAGAGTTTCCAATCCTGAATGAGAACCCGGCCCTGCCACTTGTCACTTGGAGAGCTTCAGCCAGTCTGTGAGGTGTTGGGCAAGGAAATTAACTCCTTTCACCCTCATTGTTAAGTGCAACGAGTGTGGTGGCTTTATTTCCAACAGTCCCTTCCAGGGCTAACAGACCTTGGTTCCTGGCTGCCCTAAGACCTTAGGACCTCCAGAGCTATCTGTTGCTTTCTCGTTGTGAGGCCTGATGCTCCTGCTGTCTGCTGGCACCACACCTCTCTAGCTGGGAAAGTGAGACTTCTGTGAAACATGTGGTTGGCATGGAACATAAATCTCATTCCTCTCGAGTCCCTGCAAAAAAAAAGATCTTTTTCTAAGTACGTAAGCGCGTTTCTCTCACAAGAAGGATAAATTATTTCCAAATGCAGGAGAACTGTACCTATGTGCTGGTGCTCTCATTGCAGAAGCTCCCTCAGAGATAGATGTTATTCAGCCATCCGTTTAGTCATTCATCCACTCATTCATTCACTCAACAACCATCTAGTGGGCACCTGCTATGTGCTAGGCCAACCATGGTGAACACATAGGCCCTGAGAGCAAGGAGCTCACTGCCTGGTGGGGTGGGGCAGGAGGTTACAGCCAGTTAACAGGCCATTACAGCCCAGTGAGGTAAGAGCCCCATAGCAGATGCTGCCAGTCTCTGTCCCTTGGACTGCTTTACCTCATGCCCTTGGACCTCTTTGCCAGTTCTGTGTATGCCTGCTCTAAAGGTACTTTCAGCCTACAGAGATCATCCATGCCCCTTTGTAAAAGGACTGCCCCCAGGCTGCTGGAGCCAGATTTGCCTGCATCAAAGAAAGCTAGAACTACCTGGGAACTTTCCTCTCCCCTCCCCTTAACCAATGACTGAGGGGTGTATAAATACTCCGTAAGTATAAAGTATTGATAAATATAATTACTCCAGCTTCCTCATCCCCTGTTTGGGACAGTAGTGAGCTGTGGTCTTCACTGTGTCCACAGCTCCCCTCCAGGACCAAGCTGAAGTCACCTACTGTGATATTGTGATTTATAATAAGAAATATATATTTGGTCTTTGTTCTCATTTCTGGCACAGAGCTCCTAAAGCCCTTAGAATTTGTCTTTTGTTATGTTAATGAGGTGACTTTTTAAATAATTTTTATTGGAGTATAATTTCTTTACAATGTTGTGTTGGTTTCTACTGTGCAGCAAAGTGAATCAGCTATACGTATACATATATACCCTCTTTTTTGGATTTCCTTCCCATTTAGGTCACCACAGAGCACTGAGTAGAGTCCCCTGAGCTATACAGTATGTTCTCATTAGTTATCTATTTTATACATAGTATCAATAGTGTACATATGGGCTTCCTTGGTGGCGCAGTGGTTGAGAGTCCGCCTGCCGATTCAGGGAACACGGGTTCGTGCCCCTGTCCGGGAAGATCCCACATGCCGCAGAGCGGCTGGGCCCGTGAGCCATGGCTGCTGAGCCTGCACGTCCGGAGCCTGTGCTCCGCAACCGGAGAGGCCACAACAGTGAGAGGCCCACGTATCACACACACACACACACAAAAATAGTGTACATATGTCAATCTCCCAATTCATCCCACCACCACCACCCCCTGCTTCCCCCTTTGGTGTCCATATGTTTGTTCTCTACATCTGTGTCTCTATTTCTGCCTTGCAAACCAGTTCATCTGTACCATTTTTCTAGATTCCACATATATGCATTAATATACGATATTTGTTTTTCTCTTTCTGACTTACTTCACTCTGTACGACAGTCTCTAGGTCCATCCACGTCTCTACAAATGACCCAGTTTCATTCCTTTTTATGGCTGAGTAATATTCCATTGTATATATGTAGCACATCTTCTTTATCCATTCGTCTGTCGATGGGCATTTAGGTTGCTTCCATGTCCTGGCTATTGTAAATAGTGCTGCAATGAACATTGGGGTGCATGTGTCTTTTTGAATTACGGTTTTCTCTGGGTATATGCCCAGGAGTGGGCTTGCTGGGTCATATGGTAGTTCTATTTTTAGTTTTTTAAGGAACCTTCATACTGTTCTCCATAGTGGCTGTATCAATTTACATTCCCACCAACAGTGCAGGAGGGTTCCCTTTTCTCCACACCCTTTCCAGCATTTATTGTTTGTAGATTTTTTTTACAACTTTATTGGAGTATAATTGCTTCACAATGGTGTATTAGTTTCTGCTTTATAACAAAGTGAATCAGTTATACATATACATCTTTTCCCATATTCCTTCCCTCTTGCGTAGATTTTTTAATGATGGCCATTCTGACGGCGTGAGGTAATACCTCATTGTAGGTTTGATTTGCATTTCTCTAATAATTAGTGATGTTGAGCATCTTTTCATGTGTTTGTTGGCCATTTGTATGTCTTCTTTGGAGAAGTGTCTGTTTAGGTCTTCTGTCCATTTTTGGATTGGGTCTTTTTTTTTTGATATTGAGCTGCATGAGCTGTTTGTATATTTTGGAGATTAATCCTTTGTCAGTTGCTTCATTTGCAAATATTTTCTCCCATTCTGAGGGCTGTCTTTTCGTCTTGTTTATGGTTTCCTTTGCTATGCAATGAGGTGACTTTTAGAAGGCTCCTAAGGATGGGGGCTAGTTGCCAGGGGAATGAACCCTGTGAGTGGAGGGTTAGAACTTACATTCCCACCCCCTGGACCTATGAGAAGGGGGAAAGGGCTGGAGATTTAATCACTCATGCCTGTGTAACAAAGCCCCTGTAAACACCCAAAAGGACAGGGTTTGGAAAGCTTCTGGGCTGGTGAACACGTGGAGATGTGGGGAGAGTGGTGAGCCCAGAGAGGGCATGGAAGCTCTGTGCCCTTTCCCCACACCTTGCCCTATGCCCCTCTTCCATCTGGCTGTTCCTGAGTTATATCCTTTTATCATAAACTGGTGATCTAGTAAGTAAAATGTTTCTGAGTTCTGGGAGCTACTCTAGCAAATTAATTGAACCCAAAGAGAGGGTCGTGAGAATCTCCTATTTATAGCCAGTTATCAGAAGCACAGGTGACAACCTGGACTTGCAGTTGGCATCTGAAGTCTGGACAGTCTTGCAGGGCTGAGCCCTTAACCTGTGGGATCTGATGCTACCTCCAGGTAGATAGTTTCGGAATCGAGTTGAACTGTAGGACTTTCAGCTGGTGCTGGAGGACTGCTTGGTGGTGTGGGGGGAAAACCACACATTGGAATTGGTACTAGAATCATCTTACCCACCCTCTGGAGGACTTGACGTAATAATTCACCCTGGCTCAGCTTCCTTCGCTCTATCTCCTGCTTCCCCAATTCCCTACTGGTTATTCCCAGAAACACTTCCTAGTAAGTTGCTTTCCCAGGAATCCTTACTTCAGGGTTTACTTCTGGGAAATCCAACCTAAGACATGCACCAATTGTTGAATACCAAAGTTGGGCTGTGGAGGCCCCTGGGAGGGGCACTGGGACCAGAGAAATCTTCTAAGAAGGAGTAACACTGGTATGTGCTTGTGTGTGTGCATGTATGTTGGGTGGGGTTGGGAAAGCAAAACTGTAGGTGGGGGAGGGGTCTGAACCAAGGCACCAAGTTGTGGTGAACTTGGGAAACAGCAAGCAGTCTAGTTTGGCTGGAGCGCAGCACATATATGACAGGTCATGGGGAGAAGTGAGGCTGAAGGGGCCCATAGGGATGGAGGTCATAAAAGTGTAAGTCCCATTAAGAACTTGATCTTCAGGGTAACAGTGGACCATTGAAAGGTTATAGTGATGAGACCAGATTTACTCTTTAGAAAGATGGCTTTGTTTGAGAGGAGCAAAATGGGAGTCTGGGAGCAGTTAGGAGGCTGTCTCAGACATCCAGGCCATAACTGGAAAGAGGTCATTGGAATGGAGTGGGAGAACATGGGTGCATTCAAGAGATGTTCCAAAGTCACACTCAATAAGACTCAAGTTTTGATTGAGTGAGTGATTGATCATATAGGGATGGATAAGGAAAGAGAGGACACAGAGATGTTTCCTGGGTTATCACAGGTCTGGGTCCCTAGGAATCAGACTCTTATTTGGAAATTGGAATGCAGGAAGTCTATTGGAAAGTGCTCTCAGGACTGACCCTTGTCGGTAGAAAGGGAAGGAAGTTGGACTGTGATGAAGTCTCCACAAAGGCCTCAGCCAAACTTATGGGGGGGGGCTCTGGAGGTGGGAGAGCCCTGCAAGAGTTGTCCTGAGTTGGGACAAGGGATCCAGGCCCCTGTCCACCCACATCACCCAGCCATTGGATGCAGATTACCCTGGGAGACAGCATGGAACCTTGGGTGGTATGGCTCCCTTCAGCTGAAGGCAATTCCTGGAGAGGGTTGACAGCTGAGCCGTCACCTAACAACCTTCCCAGCAGCTGAGGAGGTAGGTCCTTCTCTCCTAGCAGGGGTGCTGGGCAGCATAGTACAGTGTCCACAACTGACATGTAAGTGTGAGGTACTTGTGAGACCTGCAGTGAGATACATACAGAAAGCACCCAGTTCTTTGTGACTGGATTTCAGGAGTGGATGAGCCGATCTCAAGAAAAAGGGTTAGGTGTTGATTCTTGGCCTCTTTAGAGTCATAGACCCTTTCGAAAAGTTGATGAAGGCCCTTAATAGTCACAACTCCAAACAAAAATTTGCATAAAATTTCAGGAACTTGTCTTAGTTTGGGTTCCTCTACCAGCAGACCCTGGGACAAAGATTTGGGTTCAAGAGGTTCATTTGGGAGGTGATCTCAGGAAACTTGGAGAGAGAGTAGAGAAATGAGAGGGAAGGGGGAAAAGCCAATAAAGGTACATTAATGGGAGGTGGCCAACTGGGGCTCAATCTTGCTGGAGCCCCTCTGAGAAACCCTGAGGGACACACCCTAGAATTGTCCCACCCACCCAGCAAGGAAGCTGGGGAGTTTGTCTATCATCTCCCATCTCTCATTGGTTGAGGATCGTCCCAGGGGCATGAACTCTCTGGCCTATGTAGTCACCTAGTACCCATTCTCCACCCTGTCCCATCCCCTGCGGGACTAAGAGCAACTTGGTTCAGTGGCCAGAGAACACCCTCAGGCAGAGAGAGTGCAGATGCTGAAGTAAGAAACCATTAGATTGCCGCTAATGGGTTGAGAGCCAGAAGACACAGCTAGGGCACGAACAGTATCTGCCACAGGACTGTATATTCCTCGTTAAGAATTTTTGCCAGAGGGGACTCAGGAACACCGAGGAAGCAGAAGGCATAGCCAGCGAAGTAGGGGGAAAAAAAATCAAAACAGTATGGTGCCACGTCAACAGTGGGAAGTGATGGAGACATCTAGGGTACACAGCTTCCTCCAACTGGGTCCCCACTGGAGCCACTGGGGAACGTACTGCTGTCAGTGAGCTTGGTTCTTCTGTTGTAACTCTGAGCTCCCCAGTTCTGACACTGCCTGCCCTGACAACTCAAAGACCATGTGGAAGGCTGGGATTGCCAACTGTCAGAGAGCAGCTTGGGAAATTAGGGTGTGGCTCTCAGGGGGGCCAGGATTGAGGGGATATTTAATCATTCACAAGTTCAGTGACAGGTCTAGAAAGTATACAGAGGAGGCCAAGCCACTCGCCTTTGTGCCACAAGAATGCCTCAATTAAGATGCCATTCAGTTAGAAGAGGCAGAAAGAAAAACAAACCCTTCAGCTGTAATTGCGCACAGGGTTTTTTTCTGTAAATCAAGGGGTGCAAGTGGCATTTTCCATCAGTGATAAGTGTCAAAAAGCCCAGAGGTCTGCAGCTGTTACTGTGCAGTATTACCCAGTGACCATTTAAACAGCTGATCAAGTTCCTTCCAGAAAAGAAGGTTCTGAGTCCACGTTCCTAGTTCAACCACTTGAAATGTTTGACTCGAGTGGAGCCATGAAGTCTCAAAAGTGGGCTTACAACAGGTTTCCTCAAGGCTGGGCTGTATGGGGTTTTGCGGTTGTTATTGCAGTTGGGGTTTGAGTTTGCTTGCTCCTCAGAACACCTCCTGCTACAAACAAATTGCCCTTGGACAAGGTGCTGTCGACCCAGGGGACAAAACACAGTGTACACAAAGCTAAGGAAAGGTTAAGAGGAACTTGGTAACCTTGGGATAGTCTGGAAACGAGCAATGCTAACAACATTTCCTGTGCACAGTGGACGCCCAGTCAGCGGTCCTCACACTTGGGAGAGATGATACAGCTATGCTTATCCATATCTTCACTAAATTATAAAACCCTTGAATGCGGAGATTGTAATCCCTATGCTCACCCCCACCAAACACCCTTGTGTTGACCGAATCACATACGTGTATACTCCAATTACACAGTGCCCACACCACTGTGCCCACACCATCTAGATGACTCTGTTGATCATTTTGCAAAGATTTGGGTAAAACAAGGAGGGAATTGCAGATCAAAAGGGCAGAGCTCCTGCATTATTCTCCTGACTTTCTACTGCTGAATGATCTTGAATGAATTACTAAATTCCTCTGAGTTATGATTTTCCCAACCAGAAAATGGATAAATCACTCCCTGTTTACAAAGTGCCTGGGTAAGACAACTGGAAATACAATCAAAAGTTTATCAAGTGAGATCTCTCAACTAGAATAAAAATTAGGCCATGACATTTTGGATAAAACTCAATATTTTGTTAGTCAAGTTCCATCAAAATTATACTTAGGTACATTAACTTAATTTAAGAACTAGTGGTAAATTATATTACTATTTGACACATTATTGCTCTGCATGATTATTCAATCAGAGCTCCCCTGAAACAAACTAATGCTGATGCAACCCAATTTTTTCTTTTTGAAATAGTTCAAGAATACAGAAAAGTATCAAGAATAATATAATGAGCACCCATACACCTACCATCCAGCTTTTTGGAAGACATATTTTGCCGTATTTTCTTAAGAAATAACACATTAAAGATCCAGTTGAAGTTCCCTGTATATCCCTTTCTCATCCCATTCCTTTCCCTCTTTTCCCAGGGGTAAGAACTTAAAATAGCATGCCCTCAGCCCACTTCTGGCTTCAGCCGTCAGCCATACTGGCAGTATCCCACTTCCAGGGCCCACCTCGAGTCTCTGTTTCTTTACTCCAAGGCTTTCCTCCAAACCCTCAAGAGTGCACTCAACCCTCACAGGCACATCACAAATGCATGGGGGAATTAGCACCCCCAGGAGAACCATCAACCCAGGGGGACAGAGCCTTGTATAAATGCCCTTAGGACAGACAATTCTCAGAGGTGGGGTTGAGCCATTTTCCCTAAAGCAGTGACCTCAATAACACACCCTTTCCTGGCTTTCCCCCTTTTCTTGTCTCACCCTCCCTGCTCCTTCACTCCTACTCCCTGGGATCGCCCCTCAGTAAATGCCCTGCAGCCAAGTCCTGGTCTCAGGCTCTGTTGGAGGGGAACGTAATCTAAGACATGGCTCTCCTGTAATTGTCTACTGCTTACAGGCAGGTATGGTTCTATCACTGACTGATGTGCTTGCATGCATTCTGAGACAATGGATAGCATTTTTTGTACCTTTTTGAATTCTATATAAATGGTATCATATTATACTTGCTTTTTGTCTTTGTGACTTACTTATGCATTCTGTAGCTCTCCAGAACATGGAAAGGCAACTAGACACAAGACACACTTGGTTTCCAAATGTTGAGCAATTTTATTATACCCAACACACTAAACTCTATGTAAAATCTTTCTCAATTCACATCACATTAACATTTAAAGGTGCTGCTGAGCTTGAAAAATCTCAGTAAATTTTCCAGTTAGATGCAAATGTTTGCATACACAGAAGGCTGAGAATAATATTTTGGCAAAAGTATTAATTTCCTGGGGTAAAGAATTACCTTATTGCATTGAATCAGGCATTCACCATAATTGTCATGTCTTAATAAATTCTTACGTTGCTGTAACTTTCTCTTTATAATGTGATTTTATATGGAGTGTCTCAGTTGAGTCTCTCAACTCTGAGTCTGATTTATCTGTTTCTCCCACACATCTACCCTTGCACATGGTAGGCATTTGATAAATACTTATTGAATGACTCACCATTTTATTCACGAGAATACTGAGTCTTCCAAAGATAAAAACATTCAGTACACACAGCAAGTTAGTGGTGGACCTAGGAGTAAAACCCAAGTCTAGGAGCCAAAATTTGATTCAAAGCATTTTGAAGTCTGTGTAATAACATTATATTAACTTCCATAATTAGTGGTTACAGTAGTACCAGTCCAATACTTCCTTTTTTTTAAATGTTTTAGTGAATAATCTTTTTTTTAAATTTTATTTATTTATTTACTTACTTATTTTTGGCTGCGTTGGGTCTTCGTTGCTCCACGCGGGCTTTCTCTAGTTGCGGCGAGTGGGGGCTACTCTTGGTCGTGGTGTGCGGGCCTCTCATTGCTGTGGCTTCTCTTGTTGCGAAGCACGGGCTCTAGGCACACGGACTTCAGTAACTGTGGCATGCTGGCTAAGTAGTTGTGGCTCGCGGGCTCTAGAGTGCAGGCTCAGTAGTTGTGGTGCACGGGCTTAGTTGCTCCTCAGCATGTGGAATCTTCCCAGACCAGGGCTCGAACCCATGTCCCCTGCATTGGCAAGCAGATTCTTAACCACTGCACCACCAGGGAAGCCCCAATACTTCCTTTTGTTCAAGGATCAGTATACCAAAGCCACAAGACTGGATATTTTCCTTTAACATGGAATGCCAAAAGAATCCAGAGTATAACCAAGTCTCCATGGGAAGGAAACTGCTCTCTTCTTTTTCTTTTCGAGATATATCTATATCTATATCTATATCCATACCTATATCTGTATCTTATTTATATCTATATCTATATATTGAGAGAGAGGGCACTTACATAGAGCAAAATGGAAAGATCACAGTTACATGAATTTTTGTACCCATTCACCATCAGATTAAGATATAAAACATTTCCAGCTATCTATCCCCAAATTGTCTTCATGCCCCATCTCATTTAATTACCACCCCTAACCCTGCCAAAGATAACTACTGTTCAGACTTCTCTCACTATAATTTTTTTGCCTATGTTGGGACTTCGTATATATGAAATCATACAGTCTGTATTTTTTTTTTTTTTTTGCGGTAAGCGGGCCTCTCACTGTTGTGGCCTCTCCCGTTGCGGAGTACAGGCTCTGGACGCGCAGGCTCAGCGGCCATGGCTCATGGGCCCAACTGCTCCGCGGCATGTGGGATCTTCCCAGACCGGGGCACGAACCCGTGTCCCCTGCATTGGCAGGCGGACTCTCAACCACTGCGCAACCAGGGAAGCCCTATAGTCTGTATTTTTGACGTCTAACTTCTTTCACTCAATCTTATGTCTATGAGACACATCAGCGTTGCATGTTATCTGGAGCCACCACTTTTTCATTGCTGCATGGTGTCCCGCTGTATGAATACAGTACAATTTCCTTACTCATTTTACTGCTGATGTGCATTGTAAGTTGTTTCTAGCTTGGGGACATTATGAATAAAGCTGCTATGAATGTTCTTAATGATGTCTTTCGGAGGATATAAAAGCCCAGATGTATTCTATTGGCTATATACCCAGAAGTGGATCACTAAATTACAGGACTGGCATATAGTTTGCTTTGTTAGATGCATTGCTTTGGCCAAAAGTGTGAAGGTTTCCCTCACCTGGAAAAGCTGGCAGGGAGCAGAGCTCCTGTTCCTAAATGGCTCCTCATTAAAAAACTACAGACTCTTTGATTAGAAGAGACCCTAAAGGCAATGACCTGGCGTCCCACACAATATCAAGTCCTTCTCTAGCTCCAGTCTTAGCTGCCCTCACCTGGGCCACCCTCAGTAAGCAGAAGTCACTACCTCCAAAGGACTTGGACAGCCCTGCCACCTGTGACATCCATCCACTCTTCCCTTTAAATCTCCCATGCCTCAAGTAGAACCATACATACTCCTTTGGCTTGGGTCTTACCCCCCAAACCCTTATTTTTGGCACTGGAGAGTAGACCAGAGTTGACTCAGATAAGAGTGAAATTTGTTTCAAACTGAAAATTGGTACCATATGTCATGGATTCTCAGATCCTTAAAGGCTCTCAGAGACCTTCGTGGCCATTTAGCCAATGCCAAATCCACAAGGTATTTCCAAACCTCTGCTTAAGCATGTCCAAGGCAGAGAACTTCGCTCATTCCAAAGCAACCCATCCCATAGTCACATGGATCCGTTTGCTAGCAAGTTCTTCCTGTTAGCTTTGAAGCTACCTTCTTTTAATTCCCACCTACTGGTCCTTGTTTTGAACTCTGAGACTCTTGAAAACAAGTTTGTTTTTCTCATTCAGCCATTCTGCAAAGATTATAGGAGCTCCTTCAACACTGGAGCAAACTGTCATCATTTAGTAGGTGAATTTAAGAAGGATGGAAACAGCAACTAGGGCCTTAGGATGAGGCAAACACTCTTTAATGTCTTAGGGTTTATAATTTGTTATTCTTTAATAGTAACTTTTCTGTTTTTAGTTTTGCTATGGCTTCACTGCTCACCAAAGAAGGAATGTGCAGGCTTCTATTATGTATCAAGGCCATGGTGATACCTCTGTCTCATAACTCAGTGTCTTTGTCCTCTGGCAGTTGACCAGAGTAGCTCTGGCCTATCTACTGAGTCCTCTGGGCTAATCTGGTTGGCAGTCTGGTGTGTGGTAATGTAGACTAACTATAGTCTTTACAGTCAAATTCATATGCCAAAAATCAGTGTGCTGGTCTAGCCACTTCTTCTTATTATTATTATTATTTTTTTGCGGTACACGGGCCTCTCACTGTTGTGGCCTCTCCCGTTGTGGAGCACAGGCTCCGGACGCACAGGCCCAGCCGCTCCGCGGCATGCGGGATCCTCCCAGACCGGGGCACGAACCCGCGCCCCCTGCATCGGCAGGCGGACTCTCAACCACTGCGCCACCAGGGAAGTCCCTAGCCACTTCTTTGAATCTTTGTTTCCTTTACTGCAAAATCTAGCTTTTAATACCCGCCTCAAGGGAACATTAAGAATTAGATATGCTCATGTATACGAAGTACTTGGCTCCATGCAAAGCATACAAAAGATGCTCAATAACATTCTCTTCCCTCATCTTCCTCCCACTGCTGCTTTTGAAATCATGAATATCCAGTCATGAAAAGGAACTGTCATGTGGTACCATGGAAAGACCTATGAAAGTGTCTTCCACTCTAAGCCCAGGTTGCTAATTTTAACCCTGTAAGGCCTAAACTATCAACTCCATAAGAGACAATTTTTTTGCCCAGATTATCTGTTTATCTAAGTGTCTCTTAGTACACCCCTAGTGGCTTTTGATGCATCTTATATGATACAACATTTTACATCTTAAGAATATCCATGATATGGAGCCTTCTGAAATTCTCAGAGAGTGCCATGGAAATTCAGCAATCTTTAATATCTATCAACTGAATTCATTCATGGGAGGAGGGGTTTTCAAATACACACAGGCCTGATAACCGTGCTCAAGAGCCGAGCGGGATGGGGCTGGACTGTGAGGGCAGCTTAAGGTCATGCTCACCCCACGTTGCTGACACAGAGGCCCTGCCAACTGTCTCCCTGCGTGGAGCTGGCCCTGACCCCTGGCATGCGGTTGGTAATTTGAGATCTGGGAATGTGTGACCCAGGCACTGTTGGGGTGATAATCAGCCAGTCCCCAGAGTACCCTAAGACAGTTCATTGCACCCCTCACTGAAAAAAAAACTCTAGTCAAATGCAACAACCTTGATGGTAAGTCCCAGAGTTTGGCATGAATGCCAGCTCAGCTCACCACTCATTTATTTGAAATCAGCCAACATTTATTGAGGGGCCTCTCTGCTTCATCTCTTATATGGGAACTGGAAAATAAATCAGATTGTCTCCAGAGCCTGCAGTCTGTATTTCCGCTCTGGGCCTCCTCAGGGAAGTGTCTTTTTGAAAGCATGTGCCCCCTTTTCCAACTCCTCCCACCTGCCCCCCTGCCCCCCACTATGGGTTGAATTACTGAACTCCTTAGAGAGCAGAAATCCGGTTTCCTCCTCTGTACAATTCTGGTCTTTTTTCAGGTGCCATTTTTCTCCTAGAACTGGACAGAGGTACAAGGTAAACCTGGGCTCTGTTAACACATGACAGCTTTGGTCCCCTCGTATCTTGTTCGTACTGGGCCAGGTCTATGTGCCTATGAGGTCCTTGATCAGGGCAACTCATTCACGTGGAGGACATTCGTTTACCTTGCTAATCCATGCATTTCCCAAGAAAGACAATAAGGATGAAACTAAACCAAATCATTTATCTGCCGGAGCTCAGAATGAATGAAGAAGAGGCTGCGGGGAGGGGAGGGGCGGGGAGGGGAGAAGGCAGAGGAGGCATTGCCAAGATCTAAGGTGGCATCCTAGCATCCTAACAAGAAGAGGAGCAGAATCAGAGTCCTATTGCCGACTTACAATTTCACTGATTTGAGACCGAGGTTAAGCAAGCCTGACAAAGTGGTTCATCAAACTGGAGGCAAACCCCACATCTATTGGATCTCATTAATTCCCAGACCGGCTTCTCGTCAATCCCAAGCAGTTCAGCCCGCCACGTGGCACTTTTGTCTCTCCGCACTTGCTTCCACCATCCATTGGTGGCCTGACTCCGTTCCCCGAAATAATTTCACTGTTCCTGTCACACCGGCTACTGGCTGTCTGCTGGGAATCCTAAAAGCCCTGTAGGTGGTGAGCGGCACAGCAACTGGCGACTCTCATTTACCAAAGCTTTTCTATTTTTAATTTTTTTTTTAAATATTCCATGCTAAAGTTTCCTTTCTCCCCCTCCCACCCTTTGTGTTATTTTTAGGCCATGCAGGCTCTTCAGAACTAGCGTCTCGCTTGCTGGGCTCTGCAAATAGCTTTTCCCCTTACCTGCCAGTCACAGTGGACTACAGGCGTGTGTCATGTGGAGAGCTGGTCCTTTCACTCCAGCCTTTTACGCAGCCTTCGCTTCTGTGTGCCGCTAATCTGTCAAGAAATCAAAGACACCAGCCTCAAAGGGGAGGCCCTGGCCCAACGGCTGCCTGCCAGGGTTATTATGAAGGCCCATCCATCCTGTACCGAGAGCTCACTGGGAACAACTAGCAGCAGACAGGGGGAAGCCAGAGATCAGGGATCTGAGCAGGGCCAGGCGATTTGGGTGAGAGGAGGGTGGGAAGGGGCACTAGGGGTCAGGACTTGAAAGATGAAAGCATCCTGGGGATGCTGTAGTCACGACTGCTTTCAGGCAAGGACAGACGTGAGAATCATCAGAGATGCTTGCGGGGGCGACCCAAGGTCCACCCAACCCAGGGTCTCCTCTGTCAGGGGCAGCTCCAGAGTTTCTATGGGGAAGAGACAGGGGTGGAGCAAGCTTGTGAGCCGTCCTCCTTTCTATCATCCTCCCCATCACTCCTGCAGGTCCAGAAAGAGGCCCTGCAGCTGCCCGGCCCTCCTCAAAAACTACTGGAAGAGACTACATATAGAATCTCTTAGGGTGGCAGTTCTCAAAGTGTGTCCCCAGACTGGTGGCCCCAGCAGCACCTGGGAACTTGCCAGAAATGCAGAATCTCGGGAGCCCCACCCAAGACCTACAGAATCAGAAACTCTGGGGGTGGGGCCCAGCACTCTGTTTTTGGGGGGTCTTTTTTGGCTGCCTTGGGTCTTCATTGCTGTGCGCGGGCTTTCTCTAGTTGCGGCGAGCGGGGGCTACTCTTTGTTGCGGTGCACAGGCTTCTCATTGCGCTGGCTTCTCTTGTTGCGGAGCATGGGCTCTAGGTGCTCGGGCTTCAGTAGTTGTGACACACAGGCTCAGTAGTTGTGGCACACGGACTTAGTTGCTCCGTGGCATGTGGGATCTTCCCGGACCAGGGCTCAAACCCGTGTCCCCTGCATTGGCAGGTGGATTCTTAACCACTGCGCCATCAGGGAAGCCCCCAGCACTCTGTTTTAACTAACCCTCCCGGGGATTCTGATGCGCATTCAAGTTTGACAACCACTGTATTAGGAAAAACAAGGCAGGGTTATCTACTAAGGGGTCAACCGAAGGAGCAATTTTTCTGTGTCAGAGAATGAGATAGAAACATTAGGATTCATAGTTGCTTCTCATATGACTTCTGAAATGAAATGAATGTTATCAATATCTTAAAAAAGCAAAATGGCCATAAACCAGAGAAAAAACAAAAATAACTTTTTCAAATTCATGTTATAATGTTAACAAGACCTTATCTGATGTTTCCTTGAGGGAGATGGGGGTGAATTTTCCGTTGAAAAACTAGTCAGTTGGGACCAGTGCACTGGGTTTTGATTATGAAGAGAACATCCCCAAAGACCATGCATACCTGAAATTGCTGAGCACCCCCAAAAACTGTGCTTGAAAAGTTATAAAAATATGTTATTGTGATTACTGGTGTTTCTAAAAGATAAACCTACAAGGACAACTTTTAAATTACAATTCTTGGCTGTTCCATATAGCAGAATAAGATAGAAGACTCCCTCCTTGCTCTCAGCTCAGGGCTTTCTTATTTACTGAGAAAATTGAAGTCATCAGAACTGAAATCCCACATGAGCTGACCACCAACTAGCCCCCCCTCCCTGCAACTCTACGCTCTGCTGCACATTCCCTTGTACGGGGTCTTCTCACAATGCTCTAAGGCCAACTCCTTCTGTTGTGCCCTGGAATCCCACCGGCTCTCAGCTCATCAAAGATACGCCTCCTGCAATCACCAATTTCCCCTCCTGACTGGGTAGTACCATCTGCGCATAAACATTCTAAAGTGCAGCCCACCTTTAACAAGCTCTCTTGACCCCACTGTCGCTGCCAGCTACCGCTTAATTTCCCTATTCCATTTTATAGTTAAACTAAAATGAAATCAGTCTAAGCTTGCTGTCTCCACTTTCTCTTCTCCTAGCTTTTCCGGATCCCTCTCAATCAGGCTTCCGGCCTTATCCACACCACTGAAATTATCCTCCTCCAGGCCACCAGTGACTTCTGTGTTGTCAAACACAGTGACCCATGCCCCATCTCATCTGGCTCAGCCTCGGCAGCCTCTGATAAAGTTCTCACCTCACTGGCTCAATCTCACTTCCCTGAATCCCCCTCACTTCTCCCTACCCTAAACTTTGGAATGTCCCAGAACACTTCAGCTGCTCTGGCCTCCTTGATGGCCCTTAAACCTGCCCAAGCTGCTCCCACCTCAGGGTCTTTGCACTTGCTATTTTCGCTGCTTAGAATGCTCTTCGCCTATATCTACATTTCTTCCTTACTGTCTTCATTCAGGTCTCTCCTCAAATGTCACCTTACCAGAGAGGTCTCTCCAAATTCCTCTATCTAAAGCCATCCACACATTCACCACTCCATCCCACCCCACCATCTATCCTTTCACCTGCATTATTGTTTTTCATAGCACTTATCACTACTCAGCCTGTTATATATTTATTTGCTTAGCATCTGCCTCCCTCATACAGAATATAAGCTCCATGTTCCCCAGGATCTAGAACAGCACCTGGCACATAGTAGGCTTCCAGTAACATTTTGTTGAGTGAATGAATAAATGAATGAACAAAGGTATATTCTCTTTCCCCCAGAAGGAGAAAGTAAGGGTGGGCTCCTCTCTGTCCTAGAAACTTGACACGTACAGGGCATTTACCAGCTCCCTGGAAAATTTTACATATTCTCTGCTGGCCAAGTATAAGAATTAGTTCTCATTATTTATGAAGACCCTCATCTTTTGGTTCACATTAGAGTCTCCCGTGAAGTTTTAAAAATAAATGTTTCTTGCTCCACTCTAAGGAGCTCCTGATTGGGAGGTGAGTATCAGGACTCTGAAAGGCAGACTCTTGAGAGTAGAGTGGAGTGGAGTGATCTAGAGCATGAACACTGAAGTCCCCATTTTGAATTCTGATGCCATCATAGCTATAGAACCTTGGGCAGGTGACTGCACCACTCTGAGCTTCAGTTTTCTAATCTGCAAAGTAGTGACAATGAGAGGAATCCTATTTCACAGGGTTGTGAGAATTAATGAATATACATAAGCTCCTTAGAACAATGCCCAGCATGTAATAAGCAGGAACTATTATCACCAACATTGTGTAAGTTTCTTGGGTGATTCAGGAATATAACCAGGTATGAAAATTGCTGATATAGACTGTATGTGACACCACTGCATGAGAGAGAAAGATTTCAATGGGGAGTAGGGCAAGACAGGGCTTGAGAAGAAACCAGAAGGCACACACTGCCTGGTTTCTGAAAGGTGACTAGGACTGAGCGGATCACAAGACAGGCACCATGCTCTCCTGAGGGCACTCAGGAACTCTGAGACTGGCAGAGAGGAATCAGCTCCTTCTGAATTCTATTCTAGTTGGTTATTCTTAGCCAGCTAACCAGTTCAAAGGCAGATGATTTGTCTTCTCTAACCAAAGCTGGTGATAGAAAGACCCATGTGCTGTACTCAGGGCTGCTAGGGCCTAGAGACTCTCGCAGGGGTACTGATCAGGCCCAGCTGCAATGCGGGTACAGTAGGCAGCAACAGCCCATCCTCCAAGACTCCTTCCTCATGCTCCTCACAAAAACCTTCCCAACCTGCTCCCTGATGAGCATGCTTAAAATGGAAACGCCTCCCCAAGAAGCACAGATGTAAACTGACAACACGTTTGATCAGAAAAGCTTAGTCGGGTGATCTAAGAAGATGGCGAAAGAGTAAGACGCGGAGATCACCTTCCTCCCCACAGATACACCAGAAATACAGCTACACGTGGAACAACTCCTACAGAACACCTACTGAACGTCGGCAGAAGACCTCAGACCTCCCAAAAGGTAAGAAACTCCCCCACGGACCTGGGCAGGGCAAAAGAAAAAAGAATAAACAAAGACAAAAGGATAGGGACGGGACCTGCACCAGTGTGAGGGAGCCGTGAAGGAGGAAAGGTTTCCACACACTAGGAAGCCCCTTCATGGGTGGAGACTGCAGGTGGCGGAGGGGGGAAGCTTCGGAGCCACGGAGGAGAGCGCAGCAACAGGGGTGCGGAGGGCAAAGCGGAGAGATTCCCGCAAAGAGGATCGGTGCCGACCGGCACTCACCAGCCCGAGAGGCTTGTCTGCTGACCCACCGGGGCGGGCGGGGCTGGGAGCTGAGGCTCGGGCTTCGGTCGGAGCGCAGGGAGAGGACTGGCGGCGTGAACACAGCCTGAAGGGGTTAGTACACCACAGCTAGCCGGGAGGGAGTCCGGGAAAACGTCTGGAGCTGCCGAAGAGGCAAGAGACTTTTTCTTCCCTCTTTGTTTCCTGGTGCGCGAGGAGAGGGGATTCAGAGCGCTGCTTCAAGGAGTTCCAGAGACGGGCGCGAGCCGCGGCTAACAGCGCGGACCCCAGAGACGGGCGTGGGACGCTGGGGCTGTTGCTGCCGCCACCAAGAAGCCTGTGTGCGAGCACAGGTCACTCTCCACACCTCCCTTCCAGGGAGCCTGTGCAGCCCGCCACTGCCACAGTCCCGAGATCCAGGGACAACTTACCCGGTAGAATGCACGGCGAACGCCTCAGGCCAGTGCAACATCACGCCGGCCTCTGCCGCCTCAGGCTCGCCCCGCCCTCCGTATCCCTCCCTCCCCCTGGGCGGAGTGAGCCAGAGCCCGCAAATCAGCGGCTCCTTTAACCCCGTCCTGTCTGAGGGAAGAACAGACGCCCTCAGGTTACCTACACGCAGAGGCGGGGCCAAATCCAAAGCTGAACCCCAGGAGCTGTGCAAACAAAGAAGAGAAAAGGAAATATCTCCCAGCAGCCTCAGAAGCAACGGATTAAATCTCCACAATCAACGTGATGTACCCTGCATCTGTGGAATACCTGAATAGACAACGAATCGCAAATTGAGGAGGTGGACTTTGAGAACAAGATTTATTATTTTTCCCCTTTTCCTCTTTTTGTGAGTGTGTATGTGTATGCTTCCGTGTGAGATTTTGTCTGTATAGTTTTGCTTTCACCATTTGTCCTAGGGTTCAATCCGTCCGTTTTTTGTTTGTATTGTTTTGTTTTTAAATTTTTTCCTAATAATTATTTTTTCATTTTAATAACTTTATTTTATTTTACCTTACTTTATTTTCTTTTCTTTTATCCTCTTTCTTTCTTTCTTTCTTTCTACTTCTTCTCCCTTTTATTCTGAGCCATGTGGATGAAAGGCTCTTGCTGCTCCAGCCAAGAGTCAGTGCTGTGCCTCTGAGGTGGGACAGCCAAATTCAAGACACTGGTCCACAAGAGACCTCCCAGCTCCACGTAATATCAAATGGCGAAAATCTCCCAGAGATCTCCATCTCAACACCAACACCCAGCTTCACTCAACGACCAGCAAGCTACAATGCTAGACACCCTATGCCAAACAACTAGCAAGACAGGAACACAACCCCACCCATTAGCAGAGAGGCTGCCTAAAATCATAATAAGTCCACAGACACCCCAAAACACACCAACAGACGTGGACCTGCCCACCAGAAAGACAAGATCCAGCCTCATCCACCAGAACACAGGCACTAGTCCCCTCCACCAGGAAGCCTACACAACCCACTGAACCAACTTTAGCCACTGGGGACAGACACCAAAAAAAACGGGAACTATGAACCTGCAGCCTGCAAAAAGGAGACCCCAAACACAGTAAGATAAGCAAAATGAGAAGACAGAAAAACACAGCAGGTGAAGGAGCAAGATAAAAACCCACCAGACCTAACAAAAGAAGAGGAAATAGGCAGTCTACCTGAAAAAGAATTCAAAATAATGATAGTAAAGATGATCCAAAATCTTGGAAATAGAATAGAGAAAATGCAAGAAACATTTATCAAGGACCTAGAAGAACTAATGATGAAACAAGCAACGATGAACAATACAATAAATGAAATTAAAAATACTCTAGAAGGGATCAATAGCAGAATAACTGAGGCAGAAGAACAGATAAGTGACCTGGAAGATAAAATAGTGGAAATAACTACTGCAGAGCAGAATAAAAAAAAAAGAATGAAAAGAACTGAGGACAGTCTCAGACACCTCTGGGACAACATTAAATGCACCAACATTCGAATTATAGGGGTTCCAGAAGAAGAAAAGAAAAAGAAAGGGACTGAGAAAATATTTGAAGAGATTATAGTTGAAAACTTCCCTAATATGGGAAAGGAAATAGTTAATCAAGTCCAGGAAGCACAGAGTCCCATACAGGATAAATCCAAGGAGAAACACGCCAAGACACATATTAATCAAACTATCAAAAATAAAATACAAAGAAAACATATTAAAAGCAGCAAGGGAAAAACAACAAATAACACACAAGGGAATCCCCATAAGGTTAACAGCTGATCTTTCAGGAGAAACTCTGCAAGCCAGAAGGGACTGGCGAGACATATTTAAAGTGATGAAAGGGAAAAACCTACAACCAAGATTATTCTACCCAGCAAGGATCTCAGATTTGATGGAGAAATTAAAACGTTTACAGACAAGCAAAAGCTGAGAGAGTTCAGCACCACCAAACCAGCTTTACAACAAATGCTAAAGGAACTTCTCTAGGCAAGAAACACAAGAGAAGGAAAAGACCTACAATAACAAACCCAAAACAATTAAGAAAATGGAAAAAGGATCATACATATCGATAATTACCTTAAATGTAAATGGTTAAATGCTCCCACCAAAAGACACAAATTGGCTGAATGGATACAAAAACAAGACCCATATATATATGCTGTCTACCACAGACCCACTTCAGACCTAGAGACACATACTGACTGAAAGTGAGGGGATGGAAAAAGATATTCCATGCAAATGGAAACCAAAAGAAAGCTGGAGTAGCAATTCTCATATCAGACAAAATACACTTTAAAATAAAGACTATTACAAGAGACAAAGAAGGACACTACATAATGATCAAGGGATCGATCCAAGAAGAAGATATAACAATTGTAAATATTTATGCACCCAATATAGGAGCATCTCAACACATAAGGCAAATGCCAACAGCCATAAAAGGGGAAATCGACAGTAACACATTCATAGTATGGGACTTTAACACCCCACTTTCACCAATGGACAGGTCATCCAAAATGAAAATAAATAAGGAAACACAAGCTTTAAATGATACATTAAACAAAATGGGCTTAATTGATATTTATAGGACATTCCATCCAAAAACAACAGAATACACATTTTTCTCAAGTGCTTATGGAACATTCTCCAGGATAGATCATATCTTGGGTCACAAATCAAGCCTTGGTAAATTTAAGAAAATTGAAATTCTATCAAGTATCTTTTCTGACCACAACGCTATGAGACTAAATATCAATTACAAGAAAAGATCTGTAAAAAATGCAAATACATGGAGGCTAAACAATACACTTCTTAATAACGAAGTGATCACTGAAGACATCAAAGAGGAAATCAAAAAATACCTAGACAAATGACAATGGAGACATGACGACCCCAAACCTATGGGATGCAGCAAAAGCAGTTCTAAGAGGGAACTTTATAGCAATACAATCCTACCTTAAGAAACAGGAAACATCTCGAATACACAACCTAACCTTGCACCTAAAGAAATTAGAGAAAGAAGAACAAAAAAACCCCAAAGTTGGCAAAAGGAAAGAAATCATAAATATCAGATCAGAAATTAATGAAAAAGAAATGAAGGAAACGATAGCAAAGATCAATAAAACTAAAAGCTGGTCCTTTGAGAAGATAAACAAAATTGATAAACCATTAGCCAGACTCATCAAGGAAAAAAGGAAGAAGACTCAAATTAATAGAATTAGAAATGAAAAAGGAGAAGTAACAATTGACACTGCAGAAATACAAAAGATCATGAGAGATAACTACAAGCAACTCTATGCCAATAAAATGGACAACCTGGAAGAAATGGACAAATTCTTAGAAATGCACAACCTGCCAAGACTGAATCAGGAAGAAATAGAAAATATGAACAGACCAATCACAAGCACTGAAATTGAAACTGTGATTAAAAATCTTCCAATAAACAAAAGCCCAGGACCAGATGGCTTCACAGGTGAATTCTATCAAACATTTAGAGAAGAGCTAACACCTATCCTTCTCAAACTCTTCCAAACTATAGCAGAGGGAGGAACACTCCCAAACTCATTCTACAAGGCCACCAGCACCCTGATACCAAAACCAGACAAGGATGTCACAAAGAAAGACAACTACAGGCCAATACACTGATGAACATAGATGCAAAAATCCTCAACAAAACACTAGCAAACAGAATCCAACAGCACATTAAAAGGATCATATACCATGATCAAGTGGGGTTTATTGCAGGAATGCAAGGATTCTTCAATATACACAAATCGATCAATGTGATACACCATATTAACAAATTGAAGGAGAAAAACCATATGGTCATCTCAATAGATGCAGAGAAAGATTTTGACAAAATTCAACACCGATTTAGGATAAAAACCCTGCAGAAAGTAGGAATACGGGGAACTTTCCTCAACATAATAAAGGCCATATATGACAAACCCACAGCCAACATTGTCCTCAATGGTGAAAAACTGAAAGCATTTCCATTAAGATCAGGAACGAGACAAGGTTGCCCACTCTCACCACTCTTATTCAACATAGTTTTGGAAGTCTTAGCCACAGCAATCAGAGAAGAAAAAGAAATAAAAGGAATACAAATTGGAAAAAAAGAAGTAAAGCTGTCACTGTTTGCAGATGACATGATATTATACAAAGAGAATCCTAAAGATGCTACCAGAAAACTACTAGAGCTAATCAATGAACTTGGTAAAGTAGCAGTATACAAAATTAATGCACAGAAATCTCTGGCATTCCTATACACTAATGATGAAAAATCTGAAAGTGAAATCAAGAAAACACTCCCATTTACCATTGCAAAAAAAAGAATAAAATATCTAGGAATAAACCTACCTAAGGTGACAAAAGACCTGCATGCAGAAAATTATAAGACACTGATGAAAGAAATTAAAGATAATACAAATAGATGGAGAGATATACCATGTTCTTGGATTGGAAGAATCAACATTGTGAACATGACTCTACTACCCAAAGCAATCTACAGATTCAAGGCAATCTGTATCAAAGTATCACTGGCATTTTTCACAGAACTAGAACAAAAAATTTCACAATTTGTATGGAAACACAAAAGACCCCGAATAGCCAAAGCAATCTTGAGAACGAAAAACGCAGCTGGAGGAATCAGGCTCCCTGACTTCAGACTGTACTAAAAAGCTACAGTCATCAAGACACTGTGGGACTGGCACAAAAACAGAAAGATAGATCAATGGAACAGGACACAGAGCCCAGAGATAAACCCACGCACATATGGTCACCTTATCTTTGATAAAGGAGGCAGGAACGTACAGTGGAGAAAGGACAGCCTCTTCAATAAGTGGTGCTGGGAAAACTGGACAGGTACATGTAAAAGTACGAGATTCAATCACTCCCTAACACCATACACAAAAATAAGCTCCAAATGGATAAAAGACCTAAATGTAAGGCCAGAAACTATCAAACTCTTAGAGGAAAACATAGGCAGAACACTCTATGTCAGAAATCACAGCAAGATCCTTTTGGACCCACCTCCCAGAGAAATGTAAATAAAAACAGAAATAAACAAATGGGACCTAATGAAACTTCAAAGCTTTTGCACAGCAAAAGAAACCATAAACAAGACCAAAAGACAACCCTCAGCATGGGAGAAAATATTTTCAAATGAAGCAACTGACAAAGAATTAATCTCCAAAATTTATAAGCAGCTCATGCAGCTCAATAACAAAACAAACAAACAACCCAATCCAAAAATGGGCAGAAGACCTACATCGACATTTCTCCAAAGAAGAGATACAGATTGCCAACAAACACATGAAAGGATGCTCAACATCATTAATCATTAGAGAAATGCAAATCCAAACTACAATGAGATATCATCTCACACCAGTCAGAATGGCCATCATCAAAAAATCTAGAAACAATAAATGCTGGAGAGGGTGTGGAGAAAAGGGAACACTCTTGCACTGCTGGTGGGCATGTGAATTGGTACAGCCACTATGGAGAACTGTATGGAGGTTCCTGTAAAAACTTCGAATAGAACTACCATATGACCCAGCAATCCCACTACTGGGCATATACCCTGAGAAAACCATAATTCAAAAAGGGTCATGTACCAAGATGTTCATTGCAGCTCTATTTACAATAGCCAGGAGATGGAAACAACCTAAGTGTCCATCATCGGATGAATGGATAAAGAAGATGTGGGAATATATACAATGGAATATGACTCAGCCATAAAAAGAAACGAAATTGAGCTATTTGTAATGAGGTGGATAGACCTAGAGTCTGTCATACAGAGTGAAGTAAGTCAGAAAGGGAAAGACAAATACCTTATGCTAACACATATATATGGAATTTAAGAAAAAATATGTCATGAAGAACCTAGGGGTAAGACAGGAATAGAGACACAGATCTACTAGAGAATGGACTTGAGGATATGGGGAGGGGGAAGGGGAAGCTGGGACAAAGCGAGAGAGAGGCATGGACATATATACACTACCAAACGTAAGGTAGATAGCTAGTGGGAATCAGCTGCATAGCACAGGGAGATAGCTCGGTGCTTTGTGGCCACCTAGAGGGGTGGGATAGGGAGGGTGGGAGGGAGATGCAAGAGGGAAGAGATATGGGGATATATGTATATGTATAACTGATTCACTTTGTCATAAACAGAAACTAACACACCATTGTAAAGCAATTATACTCCAATAAAGATGTAAAAAACAACAAAAAAAAGAAAAGGTTAGTCACTGAGCTAAGGAGGTTTTGATAGGAGAAGGGCACTATAGGCTCTCCGCTCCATCCCGCCCACACTCTATTTCCCACCTCTCTCAAGATCGTGAGAGCTAGAGACTTAACCCACCTTATATTTACAATATAAATGGCACAGTAACGCTTTCTATTTTTGTAAGTCACTTGTTTCTTGGGGCAGGGTTTCACTGAGCTCAAGTGAAATTGGCAGGGCTGGCCCAGCCTTTCATTCTACCTGTGAACCAAACCAAGGTTTTACCTGTCAACAGCCAGTGGGAGGTATGTATATAATTCATTGGTTCCACCAGCAATTATTTATTGGGCCCCTGCCATGCACCAGGGTGTAATAAGGACATCTTGACAAGAGTTCAGGAACTGACTGCTTTCTGTGTGTATCTCCTTGGAAGGTCACCCTTTGCTTTCCTCAAACTAATCTCCACGCTCATCTTTTGAAGACTGCCTCCCTAGCCAGATTTAGGGTAATGCAGGAAAATCTGTTACATTTTATCTAAAGCAGATGAAAATATTATCGCTTCTCCCTGCCTCTGATGCCTCTTCACCCCTCCTCCCTCCTCCCACAGTTGTCTCCCTTCTAGCTCCTTCTCTGAATGCTTGCAGTCCCCAGAAAGCCCTTCAGAGTCTCGCCTATCTCTCCAGGGCTGGGGCAGCTCCCTGCCCACTGCCCTGGCTGTCAGCATCCAAGTTCCTTCTTTATCTCCTCCTTGGTCTCCCTGATCTCTCTGCCCTTATGGATTGATTATGTGAGCAGAATTGTAGCCACTACTTGGAAAGGGCTGGAGGAAAACAGTAGAACACCCAGCCCTCAGTGGTTATTTTCTTTCTTAAAAGATAGAAAGATTTTGTTCCAGAACAATCTTTCTTTTGTGAGGCAAGTCTCTCTCCATTAAATCTAGCCGGATAATTTTCCCAAGCCCTACTTTTGTATCCATTGCTCCCCATTTTGCCCTCATTAGCTTTTCCTCAAGGCTGCAGAAGGGGCTAAGAGGATGGCCAAGCCCCAGGGCACAGCTGATAACCTGAGCAGCTCAAGTCCCCCTGCCATGATCTGGGAGCTGGAAGGAGAGCAGCCATCCTGGGTGGCCCTCCATGAGGTACTGCTTGTGTTGGCCACGGTGCACTGTGCGCTCATAACAGGAAGATCAGAGAGCCAGGGACTTTACACAAATGATTCCATTTAATCTTCTTAGCCTCCCTACAAAATAGGTACTATCCTCATTTTACAGGTAATGAGCTGAGGCAAAGGGAAGGGAGAGAACATGTCCAAATTCATATAGTAAGTCGATGCTTTTGGCTACTACCTTATCCTACACTTTGGGGGATGCTGAAAGGGCCATGGTTCAAAATTATCTTTGAATTGTCTCTTATCCAAAGTGCATACACACACACACACACACACACACCACTCTATTTCACAACAATTAATAAGCAGAATTGTTAGCACATTAACCCAAAAGATCCATTAGATTCTATAACTTGGGTTACGTAACCTGAAAGATATAAACTAAACAGACTCCCACAGGGGGCTGGTAAGAACAGCTGCCCTTATCCTTGGAAGAGGTTCTGGTACAGAAGAAGCACTGACTCAGAAGTTCTAAGTCCTGGGTTGTGGTTCTTGCGTAGCCACTTACAAACCCTGTGACTTTGGCAATATTCCTTCCTCTCTCCAAGCCTCAGTTTCCTCATCTGTAAAAGGGAACTTTGACACCTGCTTTACCTGCCTCATGAGGAGAATCAAATCAGATAACGGAGGGGTGCTTTATCAATACACCTGTCAAGAGAGAAGACAATAAATGTTTTGTGCATTCAAGCTATTATGGTTTGGACAGTATGAATCTTATAGTCACTAACTCAAGTACACAAAATTGTAACTTTTAAAAATTTCCTATAAACTGGACTTAAATTCTATCTGGTACTCCCATCTGTCTGAAGCAGAAAACATAGGCTGATCACTAGTAGGCTGTCAGACATTTCAGTGATTTTCTCAGTCATCCAGATGAAAACTCAAACAAACTGAGAATTCCCTGTGCTGCCCCCTTTCCTTCTCCTGGGCTGGATCTCAGCTCATGCCTCACCCAAATGCTGTCTCACCATCAGCAGTAAGAGAGGCCCCCTCTCAGTCTCCATCTGTCTCAGTCTTTTGAGATGTGCCTATGTCCTCATTCTTCTCCTGGCTGGGTGGTCCATTCTTTGCTGAGATGTCCCCCTGTTTGGCATTATATCTCCATCTCTCTGTCTCTCTCTCTAGATTTCTTGTAGCTTAGACCCTAAAAATGGGTTTATTTCAAGATTCAGTACTTGGTCCTGTATGAATTTTTTCCACGTTGTTTCTCTCAGGCAATTTATCCACCTTCTTGACTCCTCCAACCTCCCATTTAAGGCGAAGGTTCCCAGATTAAAGCTCTGGCCCCATTTTTTCCCCTAGTCATCAGAGAATCACAATGTTGGGGCTGAAAGGAACTGTTTTCCTGCAGGACTCTGCATCTCTAACTACTTCGTAGACATCCCCCCATCCTGGCTCTTTCCCAGCCACCCCAAATTCACTACGGCTACAGCCAAATTTATCATCTATTCCCCAGACAGCCAGCTCCCCTCTACACTACCTTACAGTTCCCAAGGGAAGTGCCATTACCTCGGCTGCTTAGCTTCAAAGCTGAGAGCTTCTCTGAATTGTTCTTTATGTCTCTCTCCTTACATCTAGTTGGACCTCACGATGCTCAATTCTCACCATTTAAGGTCTCTGTAATCTGTTTTTCCTTTCCACGGAAACCACCAGAGTTCAGGCGATTATTGCCTCCTGCCTCAATTACTAAAATCGTATCTTGATTTGCTTCCAATTAAAATGCATCCTACCCGACAAGTCTCTCATCTCCTTCTCTGTGACCTCCCAGTCAATACTTGTTGAGACATAAGGGGTTTTTAATGGGTGGCACAGGGTTCACAGATGGGCTCCGGGGAAAACTGTGAACCCTCTGAAATTATACAAAACATTACTTAAACCGGACAATTAGAAAGTTGATTTAAAATGCAAATGTTTCTCAGAGAGGGGGCATGTCAACTTAAACTCACACCTAAAATTCAATGGTTAACATTAGAACCTCTCCTGAGACCAGATTTGAAGGGGAGAGAATGAAGGCCCTGGGGCCCAAAGATTGAGTCTCAGTTCTTCCTCGTTTTCCACATGAACATACACAGTAGCCCTTGATTTCTTGGACTCTAATCAGTCATTCATTCTTTCTTCATTCCTTCGTTCATTTTCTATGTGTGGAACACATAGTATGAGCCAGAATATTCCATTTATCATTTCATTTCATCTCCACCATGAGCCTCTATTGAAGATTGTATTACACCTATTTTATAAATGAGGACATTGAGGCTTAGAGACGTTAAATCCCTGGCCTGAGTTTCACACAGCTGTACAGAAGGGCTGGGATCCAAACCCAGTCTAACTTCAGTGCTCACATTCCTTCCAAAATACCTTATTTTTTTTAACTCAACTTCCTGGGTGCCAGGCACTGCCCACACCCTAAGAGTATAAAAATGAGTAGAACTAAATAAAATAATGTATGTTAAAGCACCTGGCATTGGGCCTGACCTAAAGTAGGAATTGAGAGTTGTAGGTTAAAAGAATGATCTTTGAAAAAAAATAGTACTGAGTGCTCAACTTAAAGAACTGGCAGTGTGATAAGAGAGGGCCATCTATAGTGGCAAGGGGCACCAAGCAGGAGGGTCTAACTGCTCGGGGCAATCAAGTTACTCATCATCCAATGGGGGAAGACAGGCCAGAGACCAACTGTGTGATACCGTGAGCAACCTGAAGCCAAAGGCTTGACCTCTATCAGTTTCTCTTCCCTTCAACAAATAGCTTCAAATAAATCTAATCCAATCTATAATTTTATAGACAAAATTGAAACCAAGAAAAGAGAAGAAATAAAGAAGATAAGCTGTTAACCATGGGCAGTTCTGGGTGGTAAAACTAGAGGCTAAATTTTCCCTTTGTCTCTTCATTTTTTTATGTACTTAATGATCTACAATGAGGAAGTACGGCTTTTGTCCACAGAAAATAACAGTGTTAATTAAAGATAGAGAAGTAGAGGAAAGATCCCAGTGTCAGGGGTACAGAATCTTCTCCTCCATTCTACCACAGAAGGCCCCCACTGTGGTTGCATAACATGTCCTTGACCAAGCATAGCTTTAATTATCGTTAGAGAAAGCTTATTTTACAGATAAACACACTGACATTCCCAAAGGCCTGAAATTTGACTACATTATATAGCAAAAATCAGGCATAAGACTTCAGCCAAACTAGAAAAGTAGCCTGATAAGGACCTTAATGCTGGTTCTAAGCATTTAGCATACTTTCTTTTCTACCAAGGAGGCTGATGGGATTCATTAGTAATCATTTGATCATTTCAAGGTCAACCCGTGTTTTTAATTAATAATCCTCTCATCCTTCTGTCCTCTCTTTTTACCCAGGGGCCTGGAACTGCTACTAACACTTGGTGCCTTAGTGGAGGAAATCCTTTCCTCAGACAGAGATTGAAGCTGTCTAGCACACCATCTTTTCCTCCTCTACCTGCCAACAGCACTCTCTGCTCTCTCAGTGGACAGTTTCCACTGTTAATGTGATACATCATGAAGCCACCTCAGGGAGTCCTTGCTCAGGCCTCTCGCTGGTGATTTCCAGCTCACCTCCAAAGCCAGCACAAAACTATACTTCTCTCCTTTCTCTGTTTTCAACTCCAAGTGACCTAGCTTCCTCCACACTTCTTTCCCAAAAGCGGCACAAGGGAGTTTGTGAAAACTTCAGCCAGTGGATACAGAAGTGGACATGATAACAACAGTAACTACAAAGTTGCAAGGTCTGTGTTGTTTCTTAATCATATCTTCTGTGCTGACGTGAGAGGCCACTATCCAAGCAGGAAAGCCCACACGTATTCTTTATCTTACCAATGATAAAAGCAAGGAGACATTTTCTTCCAACTTTTGTGGCTTTTTTTTTTCTGATGTAGGAACTAGGCTTTTATTTTCTTCTTGGATTCTTCATTTCTCCACCTCATTTGTTTCTACAGCCTGAGCAGAGACAAAAATCATGCTTCTGCTCAGTTTTCTTGTCCCCCCGAACCTCCAGAGGAGGTCAGGAATGAAATGGCGCTTCCCATGCATTTCCATCTGCCTGTTCCATAGGGCCTGTGGTGAGCCTTTCTTTCCCAGCCTAGTTCACAGGCTACCTGCTTCTCTCGCCTGGCCTACCCATGGGTTGAAACTCTCCTTCCCGGCTAGGAAGACCGGGGCCGGGGAAATTAACATGAAGAAACAGATGCCTTAACCGCGGGGATGTTTATAAATAAAGTTCAGAGGACAAATAGCTTTTAACACAAGTGGCTATGGCTACATTAGAGTTTCCTCAGCAGCAAGCCTGGCCAGCATGGTCAGTGATGGGAATTAGAAAGTGTAAAGGATGCTGGCCACACACACATCCTCGATCAGCAAGCAGAGGCACCTTATTTTGGACATTTCAAAGGTCTAAGCACACACAGGCTCCTCTGGCTCACGCCCTGGCACATCAAATGTACAACGGAGGGGGACGCAGGTGGCCTTAAGCCTTGCCTCCAGAATCCCCAGGTGAAGACAGACCCACGACGGCAGCTGCAGGGCAGAAAGTTCCTCAGCCATCACAGAGAGGCTCTAGTTAGTAACTTTCAGAGAAGGTGAGAGGCGTAGAAATGTTTGTATAAGTCAATGTTATTTAGAGGAGGGGTTTTAAACCTGGGCTCCGTGGAGAGATTCGATAAGAGCGTTCAGAGGTCTGTGAACTTAGATGGGAAAAGTCTGACATTTTTATACTCGCTAACCTCTAACTAAAATACAGTATTTTCTTTGTTCATGACTGTAGCAAACAGACCACAGTTTTATTAGTAATTGTTGTGGCTTTGCTAACAAGAAACATCACAGGTTCGTTGGTATCATTACAGTTGTTCAGAATATCTCATATCATTTATGCTCATCTCCGCCTCAAAATTATGGCAGTTATTGGATCTGTCACTACATCTTTCCATTGAATATACCAACAGAACATATACATTATCACAAATGTGTTTACTAATATTTTGATAACTATATGTCAGTATAATTGTCTCCCTTATTAAATCTGTGTATTTTTGTAGCATTTTTAAAACATTCTTTTTTTTAACATCTTTATTGGAGTATAACTGCTTTACAATGGTGTATGGCTTCTGATTTATAACAAAGTGAATCAGCTATACATATACATATATCCCCTTATCTCCTCCCTCTTGCGTCTCCCTCCCACCCTCCCTATCCCACCCCTCTAGGTGGTCACAAAGAACCGAGCTGATCTCCCTGTGCTATGCGGCTGCTTCCCACTAGCTATCTATTTTACATTTGGTAGTGTATATATGTCCATGCCACTCTCTCACTTCATCCCAGTTTACCCTTCCCCCTCCCCGTGTCCTCAAGTCCATTCTCTACGTCTGCGTCTTTATTCCTGTCCTGCCCCGAGGTTCTTCAGAACATTTTTTTAAGTTTTTTTTTTTAGATCCCATATATATGTGTTAGCGTACGGTATTTGCTTTTCTCTTTCTTACTTCACTCTGTATGACAGACTCTAGGTCCATCCACCTCACTACAAATAACTCAATTTCATTTCTTTTTATGGCTGAGTCTTATTCCATTGTATATATGTGCCACATCTTCTGTATCCATTCATCTGTCAATGGACACTTAGGTTGCTTCCACGTCCTGGCTATTGTAAATAGTGCTGCAATGAACACTGTGGTACATGACTCCTTTGAATTATGCTTTTCTCAGGGTATATGCCCAGTAGTAGGATTGCTGGGTCGTATGGTAGTTCTATTTTTAGCTTTTTAAGGAACCTCCATACTGTTCTCCATAGTGGCTGTGTCAATTTATGTTCCCACCAACAGTGTATGAGGGTTCCCTTTTCTCCACAACCTCTCCAGCATTTATTGTTTGTAGATTTTTTGATGATGGCCATTCTGACTGGTGTGAGGTGGTACCTCATTGTAGTTTTGATTTGCATTTCTCTAATGATTAGTGATGTTGAGCATTCTTTCATGTGTTTGTTGGCAATCTGTATATCTTCTTTGGAGAAGTATCTATTTTGGTCTTCTGCCTGTTTCTGGATTGGGTTGTTTGTATTTTTGATATTGAGCTGTATGAGCTGCCTGTGAATTTTGGAGATTAATTCTTTGTCAGTTGCTTCATTTACAAATATTTTCTCCCATTCTGAGGGTTGTCTTTCAGTCTTGTTTATGGTTTCTTTTGCTGTGCAAAAGCTTTGAAGTTTCATTAGGTCCCATTTGTTTATTTCTGTTTTTATTTCCATTTCTCTAGGAGGTGGGTCAAAAAGGATCTTGCTGTGATTTATGTCATAGAGTGTTCTGCCTATGTTTTCCTCTAAGAGTTTGATAGTGTTTGGCCTTACATTTAGGTCTTTAATCCATTTTGAGTTTATTTTTGTGTATGGTGTTAGGGAGTGTTCTAATTTCATTCCTTTACATATAGCTGTCCAGTTTTCCCAGCACCACTTATTAAAGAGGCTGTCTTTTCTCCATTGTATATTCTTGCCTCCTTTATCAAAGATGAGGTGACCATATGTGCGTGAGTTTATCTCTGGGATTTCTATCCTGTTCCATTAATCTATATTTCTGTTTTTGTGCCAGTACCACACTGTCTTGATGACTGTAGCTTTGTGTTATAGTCTGAAGTCAGAGACCCTGATTCCTCCAGCTCCATTTTCGTTCTCAAGACTGCTTTGGCTATTCGGGGTCTTTTGTGTTTCCATACAAATTGTGAAATTGTTTGTTCTAGTTCTGTGGAAATAGCCATTGGTAGTTTGATAGGGATTGCACTCAATCTGTAGTTTGCTTTGGGTAGTAGAGTCATGTTCACAATGTTGATTCTTCCAATCCAAGAACATGGTATATCTCTCCATCTGTTTGTATCATCTTTAATTTCTTTCATTTGTGTCTTATAGTTTTCAGCATACAGTTGTTTTGTGTCCTTAGGTAGGTTTATTCCTAGGCATTTTATTCTTTTTGTTGCAGTGGTAAATGGGAGTGTTTTCTTGATTTCACTTTCAGATTTCTCATCATTAGTGTGCAGGAATGCCAGAGATTTCTGTGCATTAATTTTGTATCCTGCTACTTTACCAAATTCATTGATTAGCTCTAGTAGTTTTCTGGTAGCATCCTTAGGATTCTCTATGTATAGTTATCATGTCATCTGCAAACAGTGACAGCTTTACCTCTTTTTTTCTGATTTGGATTCCTTTTATCTCCTTTTCTTCTCTGAATGCTGTGACTATAACTTCCAAAACTATGTTGAATAATAGTGGTGAGAGTGAACCACCTTGTCTTGTTCCTGATCTTAGTGGAAATGCTTTCAGTTTTTCACCATTGAGAACGATGTTGGCTGTGGGTTTGTCATATACGGCCTTTATTATGTTGAGGTAGGTTCCCTCTATGCCTACTTTCTGGAGGGTTTTTATCATAAATGGGTGTTGAATTTTGTTGAAAGCATTTTCTACAACTATTGACATGATCATATGGTTTTTCTCCTTCAGTTTGTTAAGATGGTATATCACATTGATTGATTTGCCTATATTGAAGAATCCTTGCATTCCTGGGATAAACCCCACTTGATCATGGTGTATGATCCTTTTAATGTGCTGTTGGATTCTGTTTGCTAGTATTTGTTGAGGAATTTTGCATCTATGGTCATCAGTGATATTGGCCTGTAGTTTTCTTTCTTTTTGACATCTTTGTCTGGTTTTGGTATCAGCGTGATGGTGGCCTTGTGGAATGAGTTTGGGAGTGTTCCTCCCTCTGCTATAGTTTGGAAGAGTTTGAGAAGGATAGGTGTTAGCTCTTCTCTAAATGTTTGATAGAATTCGCCTGTGAAGCCATCTGGTCCTGGGCTTTTGTTTGTTGGAAGGTTTTTTGTTTTTTTCTTGCGGGACGCGGGCCTCTCACTGTTGTGGCCTCTCCCGTTGCGGAGCACAGGCTCCGGACGCGCAGGCTCAGTGGCCATGGATCATGGGCCTAGCCGCTCTGCGGCAGGTGGGATCCTCCCGGACCAGGGCACGAACCCATGTCCCCTGCATCGGCAGGCGGACTCTCAACCACTGCACCACCAGGGAAGCCCTGTTGGAAAGTTTTTAATCACAGTTTCAATTTGAGTGCTTGTGTTTGGTCTGTTTATATTTTATATTTCTTCCTGGTTCAGTCTTTAAGGTTGTGCTCTTCTAAGAATTTGTGCATTTCTTCCAGGTTGTCCATTTTATTGGCATACAGTTGCTTGTAGTAATCTCTCATGATACTCTGTATTTCTGCAATGTCAGTTGTTACTTCTTTTTCATTTCTAATTCTGTTGAGAGGTCTGTTGAGAGGTCTTCTTTTTTCTTGATGAGTCTGGCTAATGGTTTATCAATTTTGTTTATCTTCTCAAAGAACCAGCTTTTATTTTTACTGGTCTTTGCTATTGTTTCCTTCATTACTTTTTCATTGATTTCTGATCTGATCTTTATGATTTCTTTCCTTCTGCTAAATTTGGGGTTTTTATGTTCTTCCTTCTCTAATTGCTTTAGGTGTAAGGTTAGGTTGTTTATTTGAGATGTTTCTTGTTCCTTGAGGTAGGATTGTATTGCTATAAACTTCCCTCTTAGAACTGCTTTTGCTGCATCCCATAGGTTTTGGGTCCTTATGTTTTCATTGTCATTTGTTTCTAGGTATATTTTGATTTCCTCTTTGATTTCTTCAGTGATCTCTTGGTTATTAAGTAGTGTATTGTTTAGCCTCCATATATTTGTATTTTTTACAGATTTTTTCCTGTAATTGATATCTACTCTCATAGCATTTGGTCGGAAAAGATACTTGATACGATTTCAATTTTCTTAAATTTACCAAGGCTTGACTTGTGACCCAAGATATGATCTATCCTGGAGAATGTTCCTTGAGCACTTGTAAAGAAAGTGTACTCTGTGGTTTTTCAATGGAATGTCCTATAAATATCAATTAAGTTCATCTTGTTTAATGTATCATTTACAGCTTGTGTTTCCTTATTTATTTTCATTTTGGATGATCTGTCCATTGGTGAAAGTGGGGTGTTAAAGTCCCATACTATGATTGTGTTACTGTCCATTTCCCCTTTTATGGCTGTTGGCATTTGCCTTATGTATTGAGGTGCTCCTATGTTGGGTGCATAAACATTTACAATTGTTATATCTTCTTCTTGAATTGATCCCTTGATCATTATGCAGTATCCTTCTTTGTCTCTTGTAATAGTCTTTGTTTTAAAGTCTATTTTGTCTGATATGAGAATTGCTACTCCAGCGTTCTTTTGATTTCCATTTGCATGGAATTTCTTTTTGCATCCCCTCACTTTCAGTCTGTATCTGTCCTTAGGTCTGAAGTGGGTCTCTTGTAGACAGCATATATATGGGTCTTTTTTTGTATCCATTCAGCCAGTCTATGTCTTTTGGTTGGAGTATTTAATCTATTTACATTTAAGGTAATTATCGATATGTATGATCCTTTTTCCATTTTCTTAATTGTTTTGGGTTTGTTATTGTAGGTCTTTTCCTTCTCTTGTGCTTCCTGCCTAGAGAAGTTCCTTTAGCATTTGTTGTAAAGCTGGTTTGGTGGTGCTGAATTCTCTTAGCTTTTGCTTGTCTATAAAGGTTTTAATTTCTCCGTTGAATCTGAGTGAGATCCTTGCTGGGTAGAGTAATCTGGGTTGTAGGTTTTTCCCTTTCATCACTTGAAATATGTCCTGCCAGTCCCTTCTGGCTTGCAGAGTTTCTGCTGAAAGATTAGCTGTTAACCTTATGGGGATTCCCTTGTATGTTATTTGTTGTTTTTCCCTTGCTGCTTTTAATATTTTGTCTTTGCATTTAATTTTTGATAGTTTGATTAGTATGTGTCTTGGCGTATTTCTCCTTGGATTTATTCTGTATGGGACTGTCTGCGCTTCCTGGACTTGATTATTTTCTTTCCCATATTAGCGAAGTTTTTAACTATAAGCTTTTCAAATAATTTATCAGTCCCTTTCTTTTTCTCTTCTTCTTCTGGGACCCCTATAATTCGAATGTTGGTGTGTTTAATATTGCCCCAGAGGTCTCTAAGACTCTCCTCAATTCTTTTCATTCTTTTTTCTTTATTCTGCTCTGCCGTAGTTATTTCAGCTATTTTATCTTCCAGGTCACTTATCCGTTCTTCTGCCTCACTTATTCTGCTATTGATTCCTTGAAGAGAATTTTAAATTTCATTTATTGTGTTGTTCATCATTGTTTACTTCCTCTTTATTTTTTCTAGGTCCTTGTTAAACGCTTCTTGTATTTTCTCCATTCTATTTCCAAGATTTTGGATCATCTTTACTATCATTACTCTGAATTCTTTATCAGGTAGACTGCCTATTTCCTCTTCATTTTTTTGGTCTGGTGGATTTTTACCTTGCTCCTTCATCTGCTGTGTTTTTCTGTCTTCTCATTTTGCTTAACTTACTGTGTTTGGGGTCTCCTTTTCTCAGGCTGCAGGTTTGTAGTTCCTGTTGTTTTTGGTGTCTTCCCCCAGTGGCTAAGGTTGGTTCAGTGGGCTATGTAGGCTTCCTGGTGGAGGGGACTAGTGCCTGTGTTCCGGTGGATGAGGCTGGATCTTGTCTTTCTGTTAGGCAGTACCACGTCCGGTGGTGTGTTTTGGGGTGTCTGTGACCTTACTTTGATTTTAGGCAGCCTCTCTGCTAATGGTTGGGTTGTGTTCCTGTCTTGCTAGTTGTTTGGCATAGGGTGTCCAGCAGTGTAGCTTACTGGTCGTTGAGTGGAGCTGGTTCTTAGCGTTGAGATGGAGATCTCTGGGAGATTTTCACCATTTGATATTACGTGGAGCCGGGAGGTCTCTGGTGGACCAATGTCCTGAACTCACCTCTCCCACCTCAGAGGCACAACCCTGACACCCAGCTGGAGCACCAAGACCCTGTCAGCCATGTGGCTCAGAAGAAAAGGGAGAAAGAAGAAAGAAAGGAAGGAAGGAAGGAAGGAAGGAAGGAAAGAAAGAAAGAAAGAAAGAAAGAAAGAAAGAAAGAAAGAAAGAAAGAAAGAAAGGAAAGGAAGGAAGGAAGGAAGAAAAGAAAAGAAAAGAAAAAAATGAAGTTATTAAAACTAAAAATAAAAAATAATTATTAAAAATAAAAAAATTTAAAAATAATAAAAAAAGAGAGAAAGAAAGAAGAGAGCAACCAAACCAAAGAACAAATCCATCAATGATAACAAGTGCTAAAAACTATACTAAAAAAAAAAAGGAAAGACAGGACCCTAGGACAAATGGTAAAACAAAGCTATACAGACAAAATCACCCAAAGAAGCATACACATACACACTCACAAAAAGGGAAAAAGGAAAAATATATATATATTTATATATTAAAAAAAGGAGGAAGAGAGCAACCAAATCAGTAAATAAATCTACTAATGATAATAAACGCTAAATACTAAACTAAGATAAACATAAAACCAGAAACAAATTAAATGCAGAAAGCAAACCCCAAGTCTACATTTGCTCCCAAAGTCCACCGCCTCAATTTTGGGATGATTCATTGTCTATTCAGGTATTCCAGAGATGCAGGATACATCAGGTTGACTGTGGAGATTTAGTCCGCTGCTCCCGAGGCTGCTGGGAGCGATTTCCCTTTCTCTTCTTTGTTCGCACAGCTCCTGGGGTTCAGCTTTAGATTTGGCCCCGCATCTGCGTGTAGGTTGCCTGAGGGCGTCTATTTTTCGCTCAGACAGGACAGGGTTAAAGGAGCAGCTGATTCGGGGGCTCTGGCTCACTCAGGCCAGGGGGAGGGAGGGGTACGGAGTGCTGGGAGAGCCTGCGGCGGCAGAGGCCGACAACACGTTGCATCAGCCTGAGGAGCACTGTATGTTCTCCTGGGTAAGTTGTCCCTGGATCACGGGAACCTGGCAGTGGCGCGCTGCACAGGCTCCCGGGAGGGGTGTTGTGGAGAGTGAGCTGTGCTTGCACACAGGCTTCTTGGTGGCTGCAGCAGCATCCTTAGCGTCTCATGCCCGTCTCTGGGGTCCGCGCTGATAGCCGCGGCTCGTGCCCGTCTCTGGGGCTTGTTTAGGTGGCGCTCTTAATCCCCACTCCTTGTGCACCCCAAAACAATGGTCTCTTGCCTCTTAGGCAGATGCAGACTTTTTCCTGGACTCCCTCCCGGCTAGCTGTGTTCACGCCGCCAACCCCAGTCCTCTCCCTGGGATCCGACCTCCAAAGCCCGAGCCTCAGCTCCCAGCCCCCGCCTGCCCCGGCAGGTGAGCAGACAAGCCTCTCGGGCTGGTGAGTGCCGGTCGGCACTGATCCTCCGTGCAGGAATCTCACCGCTTTGCCCTCCGCACCCCTGTTGCTGTGCTCTCCTCCATGGACCAGAAGCTTCCCCCGCGCCCAGCCCCCGTCTCCACCCGCGAAGGGGCTTCCTAGTGTGTGGAAACCTTTCCTCCTTCACAGCTCCCTCCCAAAGGTGCAGGTCCTGTCCCTATCCTTTTGTCTCTGTTTTTTCTTTTTCTTTTGCCCTGCCCTGGTATGTGTGGAGTTTCTTGCCTTTTGGGAGGTCTGAGGTCTTCTGCCAGCATTCTGTAGGTGTTCTTAGGAGTTGTTCCATATGTAGATGTATTTCTGATATATTTGGGGAGGAAGGTGATCTCCACATCTTACTCCTCCACCATCTTGAAGGTCTCCCTCTAAAACATTCTTTTGAGAAGGAATCCATTGGCTTCACAAGACTGTCAAGGGGGTCCATGGCACAAAAAAATATGACACCCCTGTCTTTGAGCATCTTATGTCAGGTGTCTATAATGGATGAATATGGACAACTTATTTTATATAATCACCACAGTTCCATAGGCAAATTTATCATCAATCCTATTGTATTAATGAGGAAACAGAGGCTAAAGCCAAATCTGTCTGATTTCAAAGGCCATGGTCTTTCTATTACATCACATATATACACACGTGCGCACACACGCACACAAATATGCATATCTTTTTATGATTCCCAAACATCCAGTCAAAAATTCAATTAGCACAGACACTACCGGCCATCAAACTAAATTAACTAATGATCTGTCTCTACAATGCCACAAGAGCTGGTTGAAACAATGAAAACAATCAATCTAACAGATGTTTTGTCTAATTGCAGTCATAATTTGATGGCCCTCTCCCCTCTTCCCAAAGTGGCTGAGTAGGCCAAGAGCTTCCTGTTATGGGACACAAGTTAAATGAGCCCATCCTTTGGTTGTATGAGGGCATGGATGCCCTCCTTCCCCTGCTAGGGCTCTAACATGTAGGTGTAGGACTCCACACCCACTCCCCTTTCCACTGTGGACACCTATCCTGTTCTGCTCCACCTAATGGCTTTAGGACTAAATTATTTATGAAGAGAAGGGGAGGGGAAGGGAGGGCTACAATTGCATTTTGCCCTGAGTGTTAGGGAGAAAGACAGAGAGGTCTCTATCTGTATGGAATTAACATTAAATATTTGAGGACCAATAAGAAATAATTAAATAATGGATTAATTTATGACAACACCAGTGAGTGCCACAAAGGAGGAATTCAGGTCATTATATAACAGAGGGTCCTCACCCAGTCTGGGGCATAAGAAAAGATTTCTATGAGGAAATGGTGTTTGCCCACTCTTCTTTTATAATATTTATAGTTTTATTATACTGCTGGCACGTAACCATCTTTTCACTATAGTATGAAATACAAGTCAGGCCTCACCTCTGCAGTCTCCTCTGGAGTAGAAGCGTGGTTTTCCCACCGTTTCTAGTTAAGATTCTACTGCAGGGAAGCCAGAGCCGGTGGCAAAAGTATCTGTCATACGTGGTTAGTGCACAGCCCCAAACAGCTTGCACTGCCCCTGGCCTGTGTCACCACAGCTAAGCTGAGCGAGGTTGAGACGTGCAGGCCGCCTAAATTGGCCCATCTCAGCCCCACCATGGCAGCTTGCTGCAGGGACTGGGGAACACCAGCCACATGCCTTGGTGGCATTCAGATGGCCTCCTACAAATCTGATCAATCAAACTTGACAGGCCGGTGTCCCATTTGCCATGCTGTACAGCATAAATCCAGTGTCTTTTCAACTAGAAGCATAATAGTCGCAGTTACGATGAGGGATGGTCTGGTGTGGGCAGACAGGATCACTGACCCACCCAGGAAGGGAAACCTCCTTTTCCCAAGAGACAAAGAATCACTCATTGAAGGTTTAAAATTCTTACTTGAGAGCAAAATTACAGTGTACTTAGGAAGTACTCCTTCTGATAAATTATTCTGTGGTGTTTTTTTGATACTTTTTTTTCCTCCTGACATCACTGATCACGGGTGCTAAGCAACATGGGAAAGGGAAGAAGAAAGAGGAACAAAGACTTACGGTTAATCAAAATAAAAAATAATAACGAGTTTTAGATGGCATTTCTAACAAATAAGTACACCAACTCTTTATGCTCAGGATGAAATTTTGTACTCATTTTAAGATTTCTTCCTGAGATGTGTCCTGTTGATGCATAATCTTATGACTTTTGGAAAAAAAATTTTCTACCCACATAAGAAATATACTTATTCTGGAAACTTCTGATTCTTACACCTTCATTTATTGTCTTGCTAACTACATTCCAGGGGTCATCTTTGTTCTCTAGAGGAGGCTTTATTTAATGGTTATTTGCAAAACAGCTCATGCAGCACAATAACAAAAAAACAAACAACCCAATCCAAAAATGGGCAGAAGACCTAAATAGACGTTTCTCAAAAGAAGACATACAGATGGCCAACAAACACATGAAAGGATGCTCAACATCACTAATCATTAGAGAAATGCAAATCAAAACTACAATGAGGTACCACTTCTCACCAGTCAGAATGGCCATCATCAAAAAATCTACAAACAATAAATGCTGGAGAGGTTGTGGAGAAAAGGGAACCCTCATACACTGTTGGTGGGAATGTAAATTGACACAGCCACTATGGAGAACAGTATGGAGGTTCCTTAAAAAACTAAAAATAGAACTACCATACGACCCAGCAATCCCACTACTGGGAATATACCCTGAGAAAACCATAATTCAAAGGAGTCATGTACCACAATGTTCATTGCAGCACTATTTACAATAGCCAGGACGTGGAAGCAACCTAAGTGTCCATTGACAGATGAATGGATACAGAAGATGTGGCACATATATACAATGGAATAAGACTCAGCCATAAAAAGAAATGAAATTGAGTTATTTGTAGTGAGGTGGATGGACCTAGAGTCTGTCATACAGAGTGAAGTAAGAAAGAGAAAAGCAAATACCATACGCTAACACATATATATGGGATCTAAAAAAAAAACTTAAGAAAATGTTCTGAAGAACCTCGGGGCAGGACAGGAATAAAGACGCAGACGTAGAGAATGGACTTGAGGACACGGGGAGGGGGAAGGGTAAGCTGGGGTGAAGTGAGAGAGTGGCATGGACTACCAAATGTAAAATAGATAGCTAGTGGGAAGCAGCCGCATAGCACAGGGAGATCAGCTCGGTTCTTTGTGACCACCTAGAGGGGTGGGATAGGTAGGGTGGGAGGGAGACGCAAGAGGGAGGAGATAAGGGGATATATGTATATGTATAGCTGATTCACTTTGTTATAAATCAGAAGCCATACACCACTGTAAAGCAGTTATACTCCAATAAAGATGTTAAAAAAAAGAATGTTTTAAAAATGCTACAAAAATACACAGATTTAATAAGGGAGACAATTATACTGACATATAGTTATCAAAATATTAGTAAACACATTTGTGATAATGTATATGTTCTGTTGGTATATTCAATGGAAAGATGTAGTGACAGATCCAATAACTGCCATAATTTTGAGGCGGAGATGAGCATAAATGATATGAGATATTCTGAACAACTGTAATGATACCAACGAACCTGTGATGTTTCTTGTTAGCAAAGCCACAACAATTACTAATAAAACTGTGGTCTGTTTGCTACAGTCATGAACAAAGAAAATACTGTATTTTAGTTAGAGGTTAGCGAGTATAAAAATGTCAGACTTTTCCCATCTAAGTTCACAGACCTCTGAACGCTCTTATCGAATCTCTCCACGGAGCCCAGGTTTAAAACCCCTCCTCTAAATAACATTGACTTATACAAACATTTCTACGCCTCTCACCTTCTCTGAAAGTTACTAACTAGAGCCTCTCTGTGATGGCTGAGGAACTTTCTGCCCTGCAGCTGCCGTCGTGGGTCTGTCTTCACCTGGGGATTCTGGAGGCAAGGCTTAAGGCCACCTGCGTCCCCCTCCGTTGTACATTTGATGTGCCAGGGCGTGAGCCAGAGGAGCCTGTGTGTGCTTAGACCTTTGAAATGTCCAAAATAAGGTGCCTCTGCTTGCTGATCAAGGATGTGTGTATGGCCAGCATCCTTTACACTTTCTAATTCCCATCACTGACCATGCTGGCCAGGCTTGCTGCTGAGGAAACTCTAATGTAGCCATAGCCACTTGTGTTAAAAGCTATTTGTCCTCTGAACTTTATTTATAAACTTCCCCGCGGTTAAGGCATCTGTTTCTTCATGTTAATTTCCCCGGTCCTGGTCTTCCTAGCCGGGAAGGAGAGTTTCAACCCATGGGTAGGCCAGGCGAGAGAAGCAGGTAGCCTGTGAACTAGGCTGGGAAAGAAAGGCTCACCACAGGCCCTATGGAACAGGCAGATGGAAATGCATGGGAAGCGCCATTTCATTCCTGACCTCCTCTGGAGGTTCGGGGGGACAAGAAAACTGAGCAGAAGCATGATTTTTGTCTCTGCTCAGGCTGTAGAAACAAATGAGGTGGAGAAATGAAGAATCCAAGAAGAAAATAAAAGCCTAGTTCCTACATCAGAAAAAAAAAAGCCACAAAAGTTGGAAGAAAATGTCTCCTTGCTTTTATCATTGGTAAGATAAAGAATACGTGTGGGCTTTCCTGCTTGGATAGTGGCCTCTCACGTCAGCACAGAAGATATGATTAAGAAACAACACAGACCTTGCAACTTTGTAGTTACTGTTGTTATCATGTCCACCTCTGTATCCACAATCCCTTCATCATACTTAGAAATTTATCCGCCATTTTCTTAGCACAAGGAAAATAGGATTCCTTCTTTACGTGGATAGATTTTGATTTACTAGCTATTAGAATGGAAAACTAAAATTGCTATCAATCATATATCTTTTCTATAGCCCTCTAAATGATGCAACTTCAAAATCTTCTAAGAGCAAAACAGAATTGTCTATCTTTTAAAGAAATCAAATTTACTTCACATATCATTGGGCTTTGCGTTTGCCACTTACAAGAAATCCTTTGATTGTATTTAATCTAACTTAATGATTATTCTGATTCTTATTGGCAAATTCTTTCATATACTGATTTGAATCCTTACACTAAGGAAATTGATCAAAGTCCACACTTTTCTGTATTTTTCTAGTTTATTCTTTCTTCTATGCTTGTTTTGCTTGGACTTTCAGCTGAAATCCTGAAATAACGTGTGCTAATTGCATAGCATTTTATCTCTCAAATTAATTCTGCAGAACACTGGTCTTTCATGAATTGTTGACATGCTCATAAAAGGGGTTTCAAAAGTTAAATGAGATCAGACACTGCAAACTGCATGTCCCAGGAAAGTTGCAAAGCCCCTTGGCATGACAAACGCTCTGAGGATCCTGTTATGAAGAAACCTGTATAATACTTTGATTCAGCACTCCCAAAGCTTATTTAACCATAGGCTGCCCCTCTCCTCCACTGCACCCATACTTATAGATCCCAGAACACTTCTGGTCCTCAGAACATGGTTTGGGAGACTTTTACAGCACAGGATGGTTGTGTCTATATGCATATACGGTTTTGCAGAATATAGCTTGATTCATCCAAACTCATATGCAGTCAGGAGTAGCTAACGGGTTGTTCTCAAAGGAATTGCACATCTGACTCAGCTCAAGAATTGCTGTATTGCTCCTTTAAAAAAATCAGTTTCCATAGATAAATACATTGAGTATCCCTAAACAAAACTGAAACTCCAATCAAAATAAACTTCTCTGGAACTGTTCCATTATATCAAAATTTTGCCTTTTTTTTCCCAATTCTGCTATCTCACAGCCAGCAATTTCAAGACAAAATCTTGGGGTAGGAAACGAGAAACCCAGAATGTTCAAGCTTGAAGAATTTTAGAAAACTCTAGTCCAACCCCTTCAGTTTACAGATTAAAGAACTGAGGCTCCAGATCCCATAACCACTCGTAGCTGATTGGCCCCAAAAGTCACACCCCCTCTCTAAGTAGGCCCCTCTGACCCAATATCATATTTCTCCTTATTTTTTTAAGCCAATAAGTCAATTATACTGTGCTGATCTCAATACTGTTGGAAGATTCATGCTCACAAGGAAGACAGATATTTAGGTACACATATTCTATAAGCTGCCAGAGGTACTCTCTTAGGAAAAACTCTCCCAGGGAAATTTCACATCAGTGTGAGGTCTCAGAATCTCATGTATGGACTTATTTCTTTACTAGGGTCTTGTAATTAATTCTCATTAAAGAAAACATTAAGTAATGTCTTCCAATTAGCCCACAAACAGTTTTTGAACCATGGTAGAATGCACGTTTGTTCTTTGCCAGGACATTAATATTATTAAATGCTGATTAAAAAAAAAACCACCACTTGCTGCCTGTATCTTGTGGCAGCTGCAGAATTGCTTTCTATAGAAAGGACAGAGATACACTGCTTTTTCTTGGCTTAAGCATTTATTTGGGGTGGCTGTGAGGGTTGGAGTAGGAGCAGCTAATGGAAATTATGAGGAAGCTCTAAAGCCTTGGGTGTCTGCCTCTCTCTTTCCCTCTCTCCCCCTTCCTCTTCCTGCTGTTGACCTAACCACACTTCCCTGAGCAGGTGATGCTCGCCCAAGTCAAATGCTACACCTGTGGCTAATTCTCAGGCAATACAAGGAAGGCTCTGTCACTTAGAAGCAATTGGCTGTTTGTAGGAAGCATGATGATCTGTAGTCATATCTCATTAGGGGTGCCTGGGCCCCGTGGTGCACGAGTGAAGCAAACTCTGACAATGTAATTTGTTTTAGATGCCTAATTCTCTTCCTTATAATTAACAGCTGAAATGCAAAAACAAAACTAGGGTGCTTTGCAGGCATGTGGGGTCCGTAGAACACTTTCAGGGAGCCTGAGATTTTAGAGCAGCACTCACCCTTGCCTTGTCCTTTCCCACAACAAACAACAGTGTGAGCTGGACTGGGACATCCATAGGTTGTCCTGGAGGACTGATTTCTGGAGTACAATACGTGGAGGGAGGGAGGAGAGGACACAGTAGCGAGAGCCAGCATTACCTGCCACCCCACGCATGGGTTTAACTGCTGTCGTCTCTGCAATGAAGTGACCCTACAAAGATAACTCAGCAGTAGAACAGAGCCACCAGTCAGGACCTTGCTATACGTTGCCCTAGGCAGACTTTGCAGTCATTCCTCCACGGTCTGACCCTCCCACGACAGCTAGAAACAGTCAGACACAGAGGGACAGACACGAAATGTGGCGTGATGGGGTTTCTGCCACCAACCACGCTGGCAGACAGTCTGTGGAACCAGGAGAGAATGCCGTTCACAACATCTCTGCCACGTAAACAGGGCTGTGCAGAAAGGTTTTGGTTTGGCCGTCAGATGTGGAGCCTGAACATCTAAGATGAGCCAGAGGAGATGGAGTCTATAGCCTGGGTGTACCAGGCAGCTCTCTTGGTTACAAACCTCAGAAACTGACCCTAGAGAATTGAAGTTGAAGAAGAATTTATTGGCAGGATATTGAGTAGCTCGCAGACTTCACAAAAAAGCAAGAAGATGGGGGCTTCCCTGGTGGTGCAGTGGTTGGGAATCCACCCACCAGTGCAGGGGACATGGGTTCAAGCCCTGGTCCAGGAAGATCCCACATGCCACGGAGCAACTAAGCCTGTGAGCCACAACTACTGAGCCTGCGCTCTAGAACCCGCGAGCCACAGCTACTGAGCCCGTGTGCTGCAACCACTGGAGCTCACGCGCCTAGAGCCCGTGCTCCGCAACAAGAGAAGCCACCTAAATGAGAAGCCCGTGCACAGCAAGGAAGAGTAGCCCTCACTCGCTGCAACTAGAGAAAGCCCATGCGCAGCCATGAAGACCCAACGCAGCCAAAAATAAATAAATAAATATTTTCTTAAAAAAAAAGCAAGATGAGATGATTAAAAGAAGCTCGTGACCACCAGCGTATACAGGTTCATGCATATACAGGTTCATGCAGCAAGACCAGCCTGGTTAAAGAATCCCAGGCACTGCTGCCTCTGAACGCTGCCACTGCCACTGGAGGTCACCACTAAACACTGGGTGCCACCCAGCTCCTTGTCTCCCACAAAACTCCATCCAGAAATATAGGAAGGGGGCTCAATTGTGGGGTAGCAAAAATACAAGTATCTCCTAGCATTGGCCAGCACACTTGGCAGTATGTTGCTTGTTCTTTCAGTTAATGAGTTTCTGCTAAACCTCAGAAGAGTCAAAGATATGGTGGAAGACATGTAATAGCAGAAAAGGCTGTTTTCAACCTCCCTTGGTATCCCCATATCTCCTAACTAGCTCATGGCTAATACCTTTCCTTCACTCTCCTCCCGTCTTCCTCCTCTTCCTCCGTCTTTCTATTTTTTCATAACAAAATCAATAATTATTTATTGAGCCACAATGCAACTTGTTAGATGATTTACATTTAATCTCCATGGAAACCCATGAAGCAGGTATGATGATTCCCATTTTCAGGTAAGGGAATTCGGGTTTTCAAAGGTAAGCAACTTGCCCAAAGCCACCGAGCTAATATGTGACAGAGGTGGAATGTGAACCCAAGTTTGGCTGACTCCAAAGCCTGAGGTTTAGGCAGGATAAAGGACCCCCTTTCAACATCAAAAAATTCACAGACACCAACAAGATAATAGTGCTTATAGTATGTTTTGATTAAAAAAACTACATAATAACAAAAGCAATGTTAATTCATATATGTTAAGATATATTTTATGAATCCCAATAGTATCTATACATAATGTTTTATTAATCACAACAGGATCTACATGCATTTGAAAAACATATGTGAAGGACATGTTACTTATCTAGTCTTTCACACGACCCCTCATACATGCCCCTTACGATAACTACGTCCCTCAACCCACCAGCTAGGGGGCAGGCAAGTGACCTGAGTTGAGCCAGTCGGTTCGGAACCGGAAGGCAGGAAAGACTGCACTAAAACCTATAACTCCGTGGCTCCCATAGGACGCCCATGGCAAATGTTGAAGGAGGAAAGGGCAGAAGGGAGGGAGGGAGAGAGGAAAGGAGGAAGGAAGAGGGGGGAGGGTCAGGGCAGGTTTAGTTTGGAAAAACTAGCAGGAGAAGCTAAGCCAACTTGAAGGTTAAGGCTAACAGGTCCCTTGTGTTCAAAGGCCAAGTCCAGAAAAGTCAGCTCCTGCTGGAGCAACAGGCTGGCTTCACAGGTCCTGGCAGGTGAGCTAAAGCACTCTACAACCTTGAGGACAAAACCAGGAACCAAAGGAGGAGGGAGCAGGGAAAGGGCTCAAATAATTAGACACGAGCTGGGTCACTGACCAAAAAACAGGCACTAAACATCAAACCCACCACCCGCCAGCCACCACCCATCACCCAACATAGGGCTTCCTTTACCATCCAGTCAAGGGGCAGAGCAGTCCTCAGGGTTCCAGCCATCCTGAGCCCCTCCATGCCTCCTGGAAGACATCATTTCACAGACTGTGTTCTCTGGGACCCACTTGTTCTAGGAGATCTTCATAGGGCTTTCTGCGAAAGAAATTTGTACTCAGATTCCATTCCCCTCTTGGAGTTTCACCGTGTACATGAGTATGTGAAAGGGCCTTGCAAATCTGAAGTAAAGAAACCCATTTTCCTTTGTTAAGACAAACACTTCCCAAACTTATTTGATCCTGGAACCCTATTTGTCAGAGTGCCCACCGTTGTCTCAGAGAGCACTAAGGTTCCAAGACAACAGCTGTGGAAATATGGGCCGCAGCACTGCCATCATAGGGCAGTGTGGATCCTTCTTCCATGGAGTAATGTCCTGGAAGCTCTCTCTCACCTTACCCTCAGTTTTCTGCCTTGCACACTGATTAGGTTTCCACACATATTCATGCTGACATGGCCAATGGAAGTATTTTTGAGGCTGTTATTTCTTCTGAAGAGCTTTCCTTGACTCTTGCCCATCCCAGGCCCACCTCAATCCCACCCAATCCCTAGTGTCAAGGGGAAGAGCACAGGCTTTTTTTTAAAAAATTTATTTATTTACCCATGTTTGGCTGCGTTGGGTCTTCGTTGCTGCCTGAGGGCCCTCTCTAGTTACAGCAAGTGGGGGCCACTCCCCGCCGCAGTGCGCGGGCCTCTCGTTGGGTGGCCTCTCCCATTGCGGAGCACGGGCTCCACGCGCACGGGCCTCAGCAGCCGTGGCATGCAGGCCCAGCAGCTGTGGCTCACGGGCTCCAGAGCACAGGCTCCGTAGTTGTGGTGCATGGGCTGTGGGATCTTCCTGGACCAGGGCTCGAACCCATGTCCCCTGCATTGGCAGGCGGATTCTCAACCACTGCGCCACCAGGGAAGCCCCAGAGCACAGGCTTTGAATCTGTCTGACTGCCTTTGTATTCTGACTCTGTGCCTTTAGCTCTATGTTTCCTGTGTCTAGCATAGTATCTGACACTGGCTGGCTATACCATATAAATTGGTGAGTAAATAAATGATCTTTTGTGATTTTGAGAAAAACCAAATGGTGGCCAAAATTTGTTTTCTAGAAAATGATAGCAAATTGAGAGAAACCAGATAATGATTAAAAAAAAAAAAAAAAGCTCAGGTGTGAAGCTATAGCTGAGAGATGTCTGGTTCATATCCCACTGCCAGTTTCATCTCTCCAAGTCCATAATTACAAAACAAATGGTATGCCTTGTTTACATTAAGCATCTTATTTTAATGAAGAATTGATTTCCTCTCCCGTAGCAAAAATGTTCGGTGTCCTTACAAAGGGGGAAAATAAACTCTTACATTTGCATGCCAGATGTTTTAATTTTCGATTATGAAATCACTGTCTTTCTAAGACATTCTAGAAATGGCAGAATGGAAGCCTGGTTGTGGGCTCTAAAATGCTCCTAGCGGCTCAACTTTCCAATGTTCCACTCCAGGGCAAGCATTTCTTGATTGGGTGGGAGTTCCTGACTACCCAGACGTTTATCTTTCTTCTTCGTTTGGGGGGAAGAGAGCTGTTTTGATCCCTGAGCCTGGGTTTTCCTAACAAAATGATTGTCAGAAATGCCCTTCCACTCTCCTGCTCCAGCCACAAGAAGAGAGGTAACATTTAATGACTCTTACTTGTAAAGGGAATAAAAATAAAAAGCAGAGAAAGTCGTAGAAGTGGGGAGATCTCCAAAAGTCATAGTCCCCATTACAGTGTGTTTCTAATTCTAGCCACAGATACAGCCGCAGACCCCAAAGAATTTGTTCTTAACAATGTAAGCAAGATTGTTTTAAGTTAATCATATACCACAAACCCTTAAAACAGCCATTTCCATCAGCAAACCATTTTTACAGCTCTCTGCTTGTCTGTCTTGCCTTGCGGTGACAGACTTCTCTTGCTCTGTCCTTGGCCTAAACTCAGATATGACAGTGGGAATGGACAAAGCTGCAAAGAGAATTATCAAACATCAAAGAAGAAGACACTAAAGTCTGTGCTGGAGTTTGCAATTCACCTGGGAAGTGTTTTGTACTTTGTGGCATGTTTCAAGTTTAAAACCTGTGTGTGTGTGTGTGTGTGTGTGTGTGTGTGTGTGTGTGTGTGTGTGTGTGTGTCTTTTTGTTTTTTGGTTTGGTTTTGGTTTCTGCAAAGTGTGAGGGAGGATGTTTAATGGCCTAGTTCACCACCTTCAGAAACACTGGCTCCGTTCTTAGCCTTGAAATGGACTTGGCTGTTATCTCTAAGCAAGTCACCCTAGTAATCTACCCTGCTGTTTTCCCAACTCTAGAAACAGAACGTACTTGCATCCAGTCCCACAGATAAGGCACAAGGACTGCTTAAAAAGTTAGCCAATCTTTCACCTCCCGGGGGCTTTTTACAAGGTAGAGAATGTTAATATTCTAAATAGTTCTAGCCCTCTAGCCTGTGCACGTTTCGAGCTGCTTCATCATCCGTACAGTCTTTCTTTAATCTTCCCCATGAGTGTGTGCGCAGGTTCAAATGGTGATAATTACCATAAAACAATTGTGTTGTCCTTCTCCCAATAAAAATCGCTCTGTTAATCGGCCAACTCGCAGCCCCCTTGTCTGAGGACCCTTATGCCAAACTGGCTGCAGATAAATTAGCCCACGTGTGACTGCATGCGAAAACACATTGATTTAGGGGTTTTTTTCTTCTCCCGTTCAACCTGACAACTTGTCGAAATAGGCTTCTGCCACGACCTGACAGCTCGTGGACAAGCTGTGTACAACAGGCCATTAAAACGAAATGCTCTGAATATGGAGAGTACAAAACACAGACAAAGGGATAAGACTGAAAGATAAAAGGATGAACAAAGGGAGTGGTGGGGCAGTTATGGGGGAGTGGAGCCTGAAGAGGTACCCTTTCATTGTGCTCTCAGTCTTTGTCATAGGCTGGATTCTTTGAAGCAGACCCTGAGATGGAGTTTGGGGTGAAGGCTATTTATGAGGGATCCACAGCTATGGAAAGCAGGGGGAAGAAGCAGGATGGGGCACAGGGAGAAGCGGAAATGCATTGCAGGCTGGACAAAATCTCTGTTAATCTCCCCTCTCCTGGGGAGCTTGGCAGTGGTCCTGGGTTGCACTGAAACAGTAGGGACTTTATTCCCCTCCTTTGGCTCCATGATTATAAAGGCAAGGGTGTGTTCCTGCAGCTGAGGCAAACCCTGACCAAGGTGACAGCTAGAGTACAGAGTCCTTCCTTGGAGTGGGATCCGGGCCTTACATCTCTGTATCTACCACAGAGGTGTTGACAATTGCCCACATGATCAGAGCCCAGCTCCCTATATCTGTAAAGTCCTTTCCCAGCCTTGATCATGTTATAAATCTCCACTGATCACAGCATAATCACAACTCTTTTCATTAAGCACTAATTAGCCCTATGCTATGAGCAATACCTACTTTATCTCATTTACTTCTCATAAGAACCCTAGGAGGTAAGTATTCTTATAATCCTCATTTTGTAGATGAAGAAACCGAGGGTATGCAAGATGAGTTGACAAAAGTTACATAACTGGTGAATGGCAAAGTTGGTATCTGAACTCCGGGCTGTCTGATTCCAAAGTCCATCTGCTTACCTATGACACTGTACTGATTGGAACAGATGTAGGCCAATACTGCAACTCCTTCCTTGACCTTCATCCATGAGGAGTTAACAGAAAACAATTTTATTAAGACTGTCAGAACTCATGAAAGAGCCCACATCTTGGGCTGGGAGAAACAGCCATGTAATTCTAGTGGATCCTTGCCTCTCTTTGACTGCCAGACCCAGTAAGTGTTTTATTTAGAATATACTATGTTCCATTTCTGGTTGGATTCTCTGGAAGCGGACACTGAGACTGAGACAGAAATTAGCATGCGGGAGATTTATTAGGGCTTGCTCTTGGGATCAACACCTGGGGAAGGGAGGGGCAAGAAGCAGGATTGGGCAGACGAAGAAGTTGGACTACAATGCAGTTCCATTGAAGGCCTCAGCTGATTTCAGAGTGAGCTCTAGAGCTAAAATGGCTCATCACAGTTATCCTGAGCTGGCGGAAGGGGGCTGAGCCTTCATATACTATGCCAGATAGGCACTGGGTGTGGGATGCCCTAGGAATGGAGCATGACCTTGGGCTAGGTGGCTCTCTTCAGTTGAGACAAATCACAAAGTGGGACTCAGCTGAGGGCTGTCAGCTGTCAAACTCCCAACAGCTGGGGGAATGAGTGCTTCATGATTTAAAAGGGATCCAGGGGGCTTCCCTCATGGCGCAGTGGTTAAGAATCCGCCTGCCAACGCTAGGGGACATGGGTTCAAGCCCTGATCCGGGAAGATCCCACATGACGCCGAGCAACTAAGCCTGTACGCCACAACTACTGAGCCTGCGCTCTAGAGCCTGAGAGCCACAACTACTGAGCCCGTGTGCCACAACTACTGAAGCCCCCGCACCTAGAGCCCGTGCTCCCAACAAGAGAAGCCACCGCAATGAGAAGCCTGCGCACCACAAAAAAGAGCAACCCCCGCTCGCTGCAACCAGAGAAAAGCCCGCGTGTGGCAACGAAGACCCAATGCAACCAAAAATAAAATAAAATAAAATAAATAAATTTATATTAAAAAAACAGATCCAGGACGCAAATCATAGCATCCACTAGTGCTCTTTTTTTTCAAATACCCCAAGAATTAAGTATTATTAGTCCCATATTTTAGAAGAGAAAATTGAGGGTGAGACAAATTAATGACTTATCCAGAGACATGTAGGTAGCATTTAATTATTCATTCATTTATTTAACAAATATTTATTGAGCACCTCCTGTGTGCCAGGCATTGTGCTTGGTCTTGAGAATTCAATAGTGAACAAAAAGGGCCCTTGCCTTAATCCAAATAACATTTTAGTGTTGACAACTGTCCCAGATACAGAAAAAAGTTTAGGAGTTTGTCAATTTCTTTAGATAGCTATATAAAATTCTAATTGATCCCATTTATAAATATCGCCAAACTTCTTTTCAAGAGAGTTAAAAACTTGTAAACGTATATTCCTAAAATTTTGGGAATGGGGAAAGGGGAAACCAACCTGGTCATGAGATTTGTGGTTAGCATAATGAGGAAGTATTCAGTATAAATCAGCCTTAAACCAGCCAGCCAGTTTTCATCTGGAACCTCCAAAGGCATTGCAGATAACAACACCTAATTCTTCATCATTTCATTGATAGCATGAATAGCATCAACAACAAGAACCAACCAGTCAAGCACTAAACTTATGTTTTTAATTGGGATATAGTTGCTTTACAATGTTGTGTTAGTTTTTGCTGTACAGCGAAGTGAATCAGCTTTATGCATACATATCTCCCCTCTTTTTTGAATTTCCTTCCCATTTAGGTCACCACAGAGCATTAAGTAGAGTTCCCTGTGCTATACAGCAGGTTCTCATTAGTTATCTATTTTATACATATTAGTGTATATATGGCAATCCCAGTCTCCCAATTCATCCCACCCCCCCTTTCCCCCCTTGGTGTCCATACATTTGTTCTCTACGTCTATGTCTCTATTTCTGCCTTGCAAACCGGTTCATCTGTACCATTTTTTAGATTCCACATATATGCATTAATATATGATATTTGTTTTTCCCTTTCTGACTTACTTCACTCTGTATGACAGTCTCTAGGTCCATCCACGTCTCTACAAATGACCCAATTTTGTTCTTTTTTATGGCGGAGTAATATTCCATTGTATATATGTACCACATCTTCTTTATCCATTCATCTGTCGATGGACATTTAGGTAAGCACTAAACATTTATCAAGCACCTATTCTCATTAGCACATTTCCTATTTAAGAAATTATTGTTTAAGAGAGTAAGTCAATTACTTTCAGAAACAGAGTGAATAAACAGTATAGCTGAACCAGGTCTCTTGTACCCAGGAATGTTCTTGTCCAATAATTTCACTCTTGACATCTGTTGAATCTTGGCACAATCAAAATGATGCCAAACTTACCACCCACAGATGCCAGTGCCCTCAACCCACTCTGTTCTTTGGCTCCAAGGTTTTTTTGGATAGGAAAAGGAGAAGGAGAAGGGAAGAAGTGCCTCTGCTCTGGGTTCTGATTCAGTAGGCCTAAGGTATAGCCTGGCATTTGCATTTGGAAAGTGTTTTCCCCACCTCCACACCCTCCAAATGAGAACCATGACTTTAGCATCTAGAATTTTCCCTCTCACCTCTGTAGTGTCTCGTGGTCTATGCCATCAGGGCAGTCAAGGAGCTTGTTAGCCAATTCAAAAGGCTCGTTGGAGCTCAGGTTTTAATGGGTGACCCTAAATCACGTTGATACCCCTCTGAACTAACATTTGTAGGTCAAGTGTATTTGAGGCTTGATCAGTGACTGCACTGTGCAGACCTTAATGGCAGATTCAAGTCACAGTGGGTTTCCTATAGACAAAAAGACGTCAGGATTCTGGGACTCCTAGGATGGTGGACATGATAATGGGCATAAAAAGGTAATTTTTCAAAAGACAGGCAGAATGGACTAGAAGCACGTCCTATTCACCACTCAGCAGGGAAGAAGTGGTCTTCTCAAAAAGACCAATCAAGGGATGGACAAATGCATCTTTGTGTTGCAAGGATGGTGTTGACCTTGCACAGGGAGAAAAAGCCAGAGAGTTCTGCAACTTGTAGGTAAGTGTAGAACTGTCAGGATAGTAAGAGAAAGAATTAAAGCTGATGCAAATGTTTACTCTAAATAGACCAACAAGTTGTGCAGCTCTCTTATTTCACCTGAGCTGAGCAAGACTTGCTCAGGGCAAGAAGTCAGGGATAAACCCTAAGATTTTAACTAACAGAGTAGAAATTATCACAGTGGCCCAGATCTCAGAACGAAATACATATACCTGTATTTTCCATTCTTTTGAATTCTTTTAGGTAAATTCCTGCTTGCCAAAAAGCTGTGTACTTGGGAAAGGGTGGCCCCAGGTCCTTAATGATGGCCTTGGATTTTCAAGTCAGCCCTCAGAGAAAGTGTTTGGAATAGTGTTCTGGGACTTCCAACCACCACGATGAGGTGACTTGTTACACTAAAGAATGATAAACTCAACAGTCATAACAACCAAAGCTCCCAGCAGAAGCCACTTCTATCCACACCCCCAGGTAGACCTGGCCATGTCAACAAACTGCCCCGTATGGACACCCACCACCATTTTTTCGTCAGGAACTTCAATCATGTAAAGACTTAATAATAGCAGCTTGTGTTCAAGTAGCTTTTAGGCTTACAAAGTATATTTAACATATATCTAAGCCACAAAACAACCCCTTGAGGTATGTCCCATATGCCTCTATTTTACTAATGTGGAAACTAAGGCTTATCTAGGTCAAAGGACCATCCAAAATGTTCACCCAGGCATCTACTTCTGACAAGGCTGGAGTATTTTTTTGCAGACTAGCCTTTTCATGAGAACAACTAGAAGAGTAGGTCAAAAATACAAAGAACATGGGTGAAGGCCTGAGAGAGTTTCCAAAGCAGCAAGGACTTGAAAGGCCAGAGTCTTAGTCCTTGCAGGCTGCTATAATAAAAATAGTGGCAGGTGGCTTGAATAACAAACATTTATGTCTCATAGCTCTAGAGGAGGTCAAGTCCAAGATCAAGGCACTGGCAGATTCAATGTCTGCCGAGGGCTTACTCTTTCTTTAGTTCACAGATGGCCATCTTCTTTTTTTTTTTTTACAGATGTCCGTCTTCTTGCTGTGTCCTCACATGATGGAAGGGGCAAGGGAGCTCTGTGGGATCTCTTTTATGTGGGCACTAACCCCATACATGAAGGCTCCGCCCTCAGGACATAATCATCTCTCAAAGGACCCACCTCCTAATACCATCACATTAGGGGTTAGGATTTGAATATATGAGTTGGGTGCGGGGGAAACACAAACATTCAGTCTACAGCAACCAGGATCCCAGAGAGAAATGCATTGAGGGGAATCTGAATCTGGCATCTGTATCCAATTTCCCCACTGAAGTATCTGCTGATTCATAAGAAACTTGGGGACAAGAGTCTAAGAAGCCAAGTATAATGTGATAACTAAGAGACTGGGAAGCCAAAGGGAGCTTTTGGAAGTCTCACAGCATGGGGAGAAAAAAACTTGGAGTTCAGGGCTACCCAGGAGGTCAGAACTTGAGGGGCCAAGATTTCAGAGAGACAGGAAAACTCTTGAAGTGAGCCCAACATTCTCTGAGGCATTTGGCACAATGCCCTTCCTTTCTATAGAAAGATACAACAAGGTTGAAAGTAAAAGGACGAAGAAAGTTACAGCATACAAACATCAACCAAAAGAAAGCTGGTGTAGCTATAATAATAGCAAACGAAGCAGACTTAAAGGCAAGAAGCATTATAAGAGACAAAGAAGAACATTTGATAAAAAGGGTCAGTCTACTAGGAAGATAAAAGAAGCCTGTATGTGTATAATAACATAGTCTGAAAATACAAAGCAAGAATGGACTGAAATAAAGAAGAAACAGACAAATGCACAATCACGGGAAATTTTAATGTAACTCCCTTATTCTTGAAAACCCAAGACTATCAGCAAGACTTTGGACCAACCTTTCCCAAATAAACATCTTTCTGGCAAGCAGGGATTTATCTAAAATAATTCTAAGGAATGAAAAATGTAGGTATGTGTGCTTCATTCTGAGACTTGGATCATTTTTATAATTTCTGTCTTGGTAGTTATTTCCCTCCACAACTGCTAGAGAAAAAACAGGCAAAAAATCAGGAACAATATGGAAGATCTGAACCACACAAATAAAGCCCCCCCCACCTCTCTCTCTCTCTCTCTCTCTCTCACACACACACACAGACATCTCAAGTGTGCATGAAATATTTATCAAAATTAAACATGCTGGGCCATAGAACACATCAACACAAATTCTGAGCAATTGAAATCACTTATAATATGTTCCCTAACCACAGCTAAATTAAGCTAGAAATTAATTTTAAAATAGGCATAACTAAAAAATCATCAAATATTTGGAAATTAAACATTATGCTTCTAAATAACCTTTAGGTAAAAGAAGAAATCACAGTAAAACTTAGAAAATACTTTGAACTGAGTGGTAATGAAAATATAGCATAGCAAAACTTGTGGGATGCAGCTAAAGCCATGCTTACGGGGACATTTATACCCTCAATTTCATAAATTAGAAATTAAGACTGAAAGTCAGTGATCTCAGTATTCATCTCAAGAACTAAGGGAAAACACAACAAATTAAACTCAAAGAAAGTAGAAGGAAGGAAAGAATAAAGACAAGCATAAGAAACATTTACATAAATAGAGAAATTCTACAAAGCCAAAGATGGTTCTTTGAAAAGGCTAAATACAGTCAGTCAGACTGATGGGAGTTTCACCTATCTAGAGGCAGAGCCATGACTGAAACCCGGGCCTTGACCAAGCACTCTCCAAGTGGCCTCCGTTGCAGGAAGCTCTCCGCAGGTTTGTTGGGATTTGGCTGTGCCCTGGTTTGGCAAGCTGACAGGAAGGCAAGTTAGGGAGTGCCACTGCTGATGGGGTTGGGGGTGGGATGAGAGGTCACTGGGCTCACTTTCTGGAAGCTTCAGCAATCTATCAGGGAAGGAGTCTCTCAAACTGCCAGGAGTTCTTCTATCAAAAGTGAACGTTTTCACTGGCTGATAGTTTTCATTTTTTCGCTCTCTTCTCTCAAAGTAACTACAGTATCACATGATTACAGTCTAACTCCTCAAATAGCAATATATGAGCTTATTTTCACATCAATTACTCCATTTAATGGAAATAGTCACCCACCACCATTTCCTGTGAAGGATCAGGGGTCAGGGCTTACTCAGAGGCAGGCACTCAGCTGAGGGCTACGATATTCTCTAGCCTCCTTACCGAGCTGGGAAAACTCGGGCAGTGTTAGCTTCAGCCCTCTGGAAAGCTTTGAGCTAACACTTCCCTGATTTCCATCTTGCAGTGGAATCCAAATGGCTTTCACAGAGAGAAAGGGAACTGTCTGCCTACTGTGTGCCAGAATTTAAATTAATTAATCCACTTAATCCTGACAACCCCTCTGGGCTGTGTGCATTTTCCAAAGAAGAAAATCAAAGGACAAAAGTGTTTAAATAGCCTCACCACAGTTGTAGAGCTTTAACTGGCAGTTTTATTTTTCTTTTATGCCAAAGCTCACTTCCTTGAGAGACGATCAACTGAAATAACTAAAGAGAATGGGTTTTGCAGCTAGACAGACCTTGCTTCCAGTTCTGGGTCTGCCACTTAAATGGCTGTGGCCCTGGGCAACTTAACTGACCTCTACTGGAGAATAAAGCCAGAACCCACATCCTCGGACTGTTGAGAGAATTAAATGAGATAATCCAGACAAGTGCTAAATACAGTGCTTGACACATACGATAAATGGTTACTGCTCCTACTGCTTTTTGTTTTTTTGGCCGTGCAGCTTGCAGGATCTTAGTTCCCCGACCAGGGATCGAACCCGTGCCCCCTGCAGTGGAAGCGCGGAGTCTTAACCACTGGACCGCCAGGGAAGTCCCCTTCTACTCCTACTCCTACTATTACTATTGCTCTTGCTGCTCTTCCTGCTGGTATGCCAGTGTATCGCACTGCCTATCTCACCTGCATTATCTCCATTTAATTCTAACGCTGAACCCATGGCTGCACTAACTTCATTGGATGCCATTCTAAAGAGCCAAATTCACCAGCCATAAAAAGTAATGAGGAAGTTACAGCTGATGGGGAAGCACAGGCCTCAGGAGTTAGGTCCCACGGGTTTTGTTTTGACCACTGAGTCACGTAGTGACCAACAATCACACGGAACATTGGCGAGCGCTCCTGTTGTTCCTCAGGGGTAGAGGCATAAACAAAACCTCCTGCTTAGCAAGTGAAAATTCACTACCTGCTTTAAAACGTCCCTGGGGGAAAGCTTTAGGAACCACAATTAGCAATTTTTCTTGACGGAATCATTTCAGGTTTCCATCAGGCTTTTCTCTTAACTTCTCACCTACCCAGCTGGTCTTCTGGTGTATCTGAGCAGAGCAGTCCCCAGAAGGATAGAAGAGAGGAATGATGCCACTACATAGATTATGAAAATAATCTTGAGGAATCAGAAATGAGTGTAGCTGGTATATCCTGGAGGTGTTCAGATATTTGTCACATCAATGTATAAATGAACTGGCAGGCATCTGTGTGGTCATTCCTTACATCCAAAGCATTAGAATGCAAAATCGAATTTTCTTTCCAGGTTTGGCCTTCCATTTGGCCCATGGGCTTCGTGTGTGTCAGAAGCAGCTGTCCCTGTGCTAGAAAAACTTCCCAACTCTGCTCTCTGGTAATAGTGAACGATGTGCTAGAGCTCCCAATTTTGACTGGGTTTGGCTTTTTAACACTCATCACAATTACAGATTTTGTGTGTGTGTGTATGGCTGATTTCCTTGATAGATGCATCATGGAGCACAGAAACTGGCACATAGAGGATTCTTGCTAAATACCAGTTGAAGGAAGGAAGGAAGGAACGAGCTACTTACTATCTAACAAACCAGTGCTTAGAAAGGGTATATGTTGCAGATTTCAGTTTAGTGCTGCTGTACATTGTCTTCCTTTCCTAGATTTTACTTCCCAGGCAGGCAAGGTGCAACTCTCCCAGTTTGAATGAAATGAGGAAACGCATTTGTTAGCGTGAGACTGGCTCTCATGTACTTTCAACCCCACGCCCATCGGCACCAGGGTGTTCACAGGCTACTCCTACATTCCCTGGGTGCAGAGTCAGGAAAGTAAGCGGCTTCCCATTTGTCCACACGGTGACTCATCTTGCTTTGATGTTGCTTTGTCCTGTGTGAGTGAAAATGTGACTCCTGAGAGAACCATGGCCGACAGAGCCACTTCCTAGAAACCAAACACACACCTGGCACAGGTCATTTGCTTCCATCTCCCACAGAGAGGGCAGATTATCTAAATGCTGACTAAGTCATGAGCTGTTGGTATGACGACATTTCACTATGAAGCACCACAGATCCAGTGGGTCTCAAATAGATGATGCCCTCTGTATATTTCTTTTCATTTCTCCCACAGGGACAGAGATGGCCAGAAGGCAGCGAAAAACTTAAAGTGGTGGTCTGGAAAGGTGAGTGTCCTGAGAGGGAGGGCTAAGGGAGGCACCAGCTGAGTGGAAGGGCCAGGATTACAAGGGAAGCCTTAACGCTTTAAGCCTGTACCAAGGCAGCTGCTCGTGTGGCAGCTCATCACTCATGAGGGCACAGACTGCTAGAGTTTTGGGCGCCCGTGGACATCTTGTTCCTGAAAAAGAATGTCCAGGAAGCTAATCTGCCTTACCTCTGAAAGATTTTCTTTAGACTCACTGGTCTTGTGGCTGTTCTGACTTGACTACAAATAAAAGCCTGGTGAGGAACAATAGACTGTCTTGGTGTCCCCCGTGAGATCCGCTTTTTGGCAGGTGCAACCAGCCCTCAGCTGCTGTGAGCTGTTGGCTGCTAAGAGCTCACAGCTGTCCCCTTCTCTGGAGGATTGGCCTCAGCTAACAGGAGCGGAGTCCCCAGTCCAAGAGTACTCCACCCCCTGCAGCCCACAGCCAATGACAGACCGCAATGGGGGTATAAAAAGCCAACACCCTTGTTTCAAGGTGGGGCAACTCTGGTGCCATTCATGCTCCAAGAGCCACCGTAGGATACACTAAAGCTGGAGTCCAGCTTTAGTGTATCCTATGGTGTACCACATCCTTGCTTAGGTCCTTCCCGTCCTGTCCTGCTTCTTGACCTTCCTTTCTCCAGAGAATACTCCCTCATTTGCACTTAACAAGAATCTTCTTCGCAGGCACTGCTTCTAGGGTTCAAGACTTAAGATAGGTAGTAATACAGCTAACACTCACGTGGCACATACCACATGCCGGGAGTTCTTCTAAGTGCTTCACATGTAGTCCCAGATTCAGCCCTCACAAATCTACCCCTATGAGGTAGATGTTGCTAATACCTTCTCTTGGCAGCCGAGGCAACTGAGACACAGACATGTTAAGTGATTTGCTTAATGTCATACAGCAAGTGATGGAGCCAGAATCTGAACCCATGCGGTCCAACTCCAATTACAATTCAGACTGATTTTCATAACTCTCTTTAATACCTGCTTATCTTCCTTTTCAGAAAGTAAGTTTAGCTTTCATTCATTCCTTCTATAAGCTTTAATATCTGGGGAATCGGGGACACTTTGAAACTAGAATCCTGAAAAACAAATCTCAATAGCCAGAATGGTTTTCTCTAGTTTCACCCCCCTCCAATCCCAGCCAGCATTATATAAAGTTAACTTCATACTTGAGCAGATGCTGAGCAGTATGCACTTACAGAAAGGATCCACTTAAGACAGAGGAGGCAAAACTGCTCCAGAGCACAGCCTTTCTCAAGTGAAGTCCTGTCAAACCACACTTTCAGATACTCAGCAGCAGCTGGCAGCAGCTGGAAGTTACTCAAGGTGGTGGGGGAAGGGCGGGATGATGGCAAAATGACAGAGGCCAGAGCTCTCCTGCACTGCTAATAGGAGTATAAATTGGTGCAACCACCTTGGACAACTGTTTGGCAGCATCTACTAAAGTGGGATATACACAAATCAGCAATTCTGCTCCTAGGAAGATACCCAACAGAAATGGGTGCATAGGTTCACCAAGAGATGTTTAAAGCAGCACTGGCTGTAACAGTAAAAAATTGCAAACTCCCTAAATGCCCATCAAAAGTAGAAAGGAAAAATAAACTATGGTAGATGCACACAATGGATGACTATATGTCAGTGGGAATAATTGAACTATACCTATATATAAAAGTATGGATGAATTTCACAAACATGATGTTGAGCCAAAGAAGCCAGACACAAAAGAGTGTATACTACAGGATTCCATTTACATTATGTTTTAAAACAGACAGAATGGATCTACCGTGTTTAAAGACAAAGCAGTGGTTACCTTTGGCGGGGGAGATGACTGGAAGAGGGCAGGAGGGGAGTCTTCTAGAGTGCTGGTTATGTTCTGTTTCATGATCTGGGTGCTGGTTTCATCAGTGTGTTGACTTTATACAAATCCATCAAGTTGTACACTTAGGATCTGTGCATTTCCTGTATGAATACTATGCTTCAATAAAGAGCTCAGTAGCCAAGACAGTGGAAGCAACCTAAATGTCCATCGACAGATGAATAGATAAAAAATGATGTGGGGTATATACGCGATGGACTATTACTCAAAAAGAATGAAACATTGCCATTTGCAGCAACATGGATGGACCTAGAGATTATCATAGTAAGTGAAGCAAGCCAGACAGAGAAAGGCAAATATCATATGATGTCACTTATATGTGGAATCTGAAAAGCAAGATACAAATGAACTTATGTACAAAACAGAAATAGACCCAGACACAGAAAACAAACTTATGGTTACCAAAGAGGAAGGTGGGGGAGGGATAAATTAAGAGGAGGGTATTAACATATACACACTGATATATATAAAATGAATAAACAACAAGGACCTACTGCATAGCACAGGGAACTATACTCAATATTTTGTAATATCCTATAAGGGAAAAGAATCTGAAAAAGAACATATATATCTATACAGATATATATATATATATATATATATATATATATATATATAACTAAATCACTTTGCTGTACACCCGAAACTAACACAACATTGTAAATCAACTATACTTCAATTAAAAAAAATGAGAGCTCAAAAAATGATAGAGGACAATTTTGCTAAAAGAGACAGAAAGCCTCCCCACATAGACAGGCTGCCTTTTTATTTTCCAGGAGGAAAATTATTTCAATGAGGACCAAAGCAGTTTTCTAACCCAGTGACCACCCTTAGGGTGGTCTGCTTCAAATTCCTTAGGGAGGTATTATGTTGATCTCTCAGAGATCTCCCCCTACTCACCATATTCTGCCCTGAACTGCTTCCCGGAATGGTTTCTGTATTCCAAAGAATGGGGTCTAGGCCATTTACTCTGAAATTGGAAGACAGTTAAGAGAGACCTTCATCAACCACCAGAATAAAATGTCTCTGTCTGCTTCATCCATGTTTACCCAGGGCATGGATTGATGATGGGGATGAGCAAGCAGGGCGGGAGAAGGCTGTGTTACATGAAGCCAGTCAGCACCAAAGCAGCAGGAGCCCCTGGCAGGCAAAGGGCTGCCTGTCCGTTTTGCTGGAGTTTCCCGCCACCCCTTCTTCAACACAATGAGCCAGCGACCTCAAAGAAACCAACAATCTAGCTTCCAATAACCTTGTCAATTTATTTCAATACACAACAGGGTCCCTGATGTGGAAAAATCAGATTCTCTAGGTCTCTTCAACATCTGTTTCTGGCAGTCGCAATGTGTTGTCTTTTTTCATTGCAAAAAGCAGCTGGTGAGTCGTCATGCCATTTCATTTAAAAAAAAAAAAAAAGACCAAGTAAAATAAATAATGTCTTCTGAGAGATTAGCTGTGACTTCACCAGAGAGGAACTAAAGAAATACTCTCCCTTCACTACATGGAGGGCCTTTCTCCTCTGTTAGCATGAGGCTAGCAGGTCACACTTGAGAAAATGTAAATTTGTCACGAATCACCTCTGTCCTTTGCTGATGGGCCTGGGGGTGAGAGATGTCCATTTATTCACTTGTTTGCCTCACAGACATTTATTGAACACCGGCTACGGGTCAAGCATTGTGCTAGGTGCTGAGGACATGGAAGTGAATTAGACAAAGATCCTCTTTTCTGGGAGATTAAAATCCCCCATAAAAGGTCTACTTGGGGGGCTTCCCTGGTGGCGCAGTGGTTGAGAATCTGCCTGCCAATGCAGGGGACTATGGGTTCGAGCCCTGGTCTGGGAAGATCCCACATGCCTAGGAGCGGCTGGGCCCGTGCGCCACAGCTACTGAGCGTGCGCATCTGGAGCCTGTGCTCCGCAACAAGAGAGGCTGCGACAGTGAGAGGCCTGCACATCGCGATGAAGAGTGGCCCCCGCTTGCCACAACTAGAGAAAGCCCTCGCACAGAAACGAAGACCCAACACAGCAAAAATAAATAAATAAATTAAAAAAAAAAAAAAAAGATCTACTTGGGACAGAACAAGGTGCTGTGCCAGGGCCATGCTCCTCCAACAGAACTTGGATCTTCTTTAGCACAGAAGCCTTCCTTCAGAAAAACATGTCACTCTCTCAGTCTCCCTACCACCCAATGTTCCCTGCTCACAGCTGTTGCTAGTCAAGATGCTTCTCAAGCTTTTCCCTCAGGACATACCTGTGGATGTAAACAAAGGTGGAGCATATTTGCAGTAGAAGGTCCTGGATGATCTGACCCCTGCCAACCTTTTTAACCTCATCATCTGTGACCCTCCCTCTTCCACCTCGCTCACTTTTCTGCGGTTACACTGGCCATCCCCCTGATCCTGAAACACGCCAGGCTCTTGACCACCTTAGGCTCTTTCTGCTAGCTGTCCTCCCAGCCTAGATTCTCTTACCCCAGATCTTCTCAAGACGCAGTTCAACAATATCTTCTTGGTACTGAAATACCAGCTTAAATGCCACCACTCTGAGAGGACTTTCCTGACCACCACCTAAAATACCTCCTACCCCGTCACTCCCCATCACATTATCTTGGTGTTTTCTGGTCTGTAGATATGTGTGTTGCCTGTTTCCCTGGCCCCCCCAGATTGTAAGTGCAGTCACATGGGGACCTCATCTGTCTAGTTCGCCACTGTGTTCCCAGCACCTAGAACAGTGCCTGGTGCATAGTAGGCACTCCATACATATTTCCTGAACAACTTAATGAACAAAAGAATGAATGGCAAGCTATTAGAAAAAATATACAAGTTCAACAACGGGAGATCTGTTCAATAATTATGATATATCTCCACAAATCCTAGTGTTTTTCAAACTACAAATTATGATCTATATGTGGGTCATATAATCAATTAGAAAATCATGAAATTGTGTATTCTATCTATTCTATACTATTTCATTTTAATACGGAATAGAAAATATCAAAGTACACCATATACACTAATGGCAAGTATCAGGCAATTATACGTACAAGTGTGTGCATGTCTGTGTGTGTTTACTGAGTAGCAAGGTAAATGTATTTTTTACTATGGATCATGGTCAAAACATTTAGAAGTCACTGTTGTACAAGATTTATGATAAGTAAATATATTCTTAATAAATTAAATGGAAAAAAAGTGGGTTGCAAAAGAGTAAAGACAGTGTATGTATGTAAGATAAAATATCAAACTGAAACATTATCAGGTTAAAAAAAAGCATAGATAGGCATAGAAAATGAACTGAAAAAAATATTAACCAAAATGCTGAGTAGATTTTTCTGGGCAATTTTATTATTTTCTTCTTTTTACATTCATTTTTGTTTTTTAAATTACCTACACTGAATATGTAATTTTTAAAATGTAAGTTATCTCTAGAAGATGCTGTATAATACTCTTTAGAAAAACAGGGTTTTCTTTAATAAAAGTATCTCAATGACAATGCCATAAATTATTGCAAGTAAGCTTTTAAGTGCCTATAGAAAGCATAATTATGACTAGGAGTTCTCTATACAAAGTGTTTCATCTCACATTATCTTGTCTCATCTCCATAATGATACAAGGGAGGCAAGGCACAGTCATCCTTATTTCAAAGAGGGAACTGAGGAACAGAGAGGTTAACTGACTTGCCCACAGTCACACTGTTAAGTTAGTGGTTAGCCTGGCAAAACACTGAGAGTTAATCCACTCCCTGCACTCCCTGACGCTTCACCTATTATACAGCAACCTTGATACTTTATTGTGTTGTATGGGGTGTAATCACCTTCTTTTTACCCCTGTTGTGAAGAAATGAAGTTTCCTTCTTTCATTCTTCTGTCCTTCGTCCGCTGGGCTGCCAGCTCTAGAGAATGGCTCAGTCACCCCTTCAGCCATATTCCTGTCCCTGGAGCCACCAGGGTATTGCTATTTCTGTGTCTTCATTGGGGACACTATAATGTGGGTGTTAAGAGCTATCAGAGTTGGAATCCTAGTCACGCCACTTATTAGCTCTGCAACCTTGGGCATGTTGCTTAACTGCTCTGGGCTTTGATTTCCTCATCAGTAAAATGGGGACGATGATGATAATAATTGTTTTGACTTCATAGGGTTGTTATGTTGATGAAATGAGTTAATACATGTAAAGTACCTGGCTATCATCCAGCATTATGCTCAATGTGCATTATTGCAAAGTATTCCTGTTATTATTATTATCACTATTATATAGTTTTGAGGATACTGTGGCCAAACCACTTTCACACTGTGTCCTCTGATTCTCCTCATTTTCCTCCTCTCCCACCACCCAGAGTGGAATTTCCTCTATCACCCTCCTTGTATTGGCACTGATTTCAAAACTCTCCTGGGTATTTTATTCCAAGAAAGCTCCTGATGTATCCTTCTTGTGTTTGAAGCTGCAGCTTCTGGTGCTAGCTGTTTCCTATGTATATGTATATATGAGTCGCGCTGAGGGGGCACAATCACCCAAGAAGAAAACTGATAGCTGCCCCTGCTACAGACATGTTTAATCTGCCTCCCAGTACCTTTTATCCCCTCTTCCAGCAAAGATCCAGATATGCCTGGACATAGATCCCTCCGTCGAGCCTAAGTCCAAATGGTCTGGGCGGGCTCAGCCTCTCACATCGGGGTGTAGAAAAGAGAAAGAGAGAGGGAGTCACTTGCTGGGAGCTCCTATCAAGGTCTCAAGCATCCCTCCGATTGGACTAGCAAGATTTGAAACTGAGAAAATAATGGGAAGCCACTGCCAGTGCCCTGCTACCTTGTGAAATCTGAGAAGCAAGCCAATGGACGGAGAAGAGTGAAGCCGAGTCTCCGGATGGAGAGAAATGCATCTTGGTGACAGCACTGGAGCCTCTGAATCAACCTTTACCTAAAGCCAGCCTCCACGCTGAACTTCTCCATTAGGTAAACCAGTACTTTCTTGAATTTTCCCTTAAGACAGTTGGAGTTGGGTTTTTTGACACTTGGAAAGAGTTCTAGCTGACAAATGCTTGCAGCAGAAATGTCCTCAGAACCATCAGTGAAAAACAACTGAGACAGCCTAGAGGCGAGTGGAGCAAAACAAATGCCTGAGGAAAATTAAACATAGAACGTGGTAAATCGGTATTATAGTCTTGAAGTCTCTCTGGGAAAATCCAACTCGAATGTCCTTTGTATGACTCCAGCTTCCATCTGCCTTCATTTCATTTGAAAATGCACCTCTTATTCAGTTTCTTCAAGATTTTCCACCTGGGCCACTTGGACCCGAAGAAATACCAGGAGAATACCACTTTCAGGAAAAACGAGAAGCAAATGTGGTTGTAACAGAATTTAAAGCACGACAGAGTTGTTTACATGAAACACCCGAAGGCTATAGCGTTAGGCTCCCGAAGAATTAACAACTATCCGAGGCCAGTGGTGGGCCTGCAGGACACTAGGTTTACCACTTCATCTTAAGGGTCAAAGCCTTTTTAGTCCAATCCTGTGCTCCTCAGAGAGGCTGGGTTGGCTGAGCTCACGACATTAAACCTATTGCCTACAAGCAGGGATCCGGGAGATTTGTATAGTGGACTGTAAGAAGCAACCTCACAAGAAAATGAGATCCCCATCATTGGAAGCACTTAAACAGGGTCTGAATGGCCATCAACAAGGGGTACTGTGGAAAGAATTCCTGCCCCGGGAGTGTGTGTGTGTGCGTGTATGCAAATACACAGATTAGGAAAACAAGAGAGAGTGTAAAGTTGAGGGAGGAATAATTGGATTTTGTTGACTTTCGATTGGACCCTCTCCCACCCCCAAATCACACCCGTCCCCCACTTACATGCCACATGGTTGTGTTACTTCTCAGAGAGGTGGCACTTAGTCCCAGAATCATTTTCATTTCCCCTCACCTCTGACATGCAGAGAAGTTGCCCTTGCTCCAAGCTGTACACGTCCATTCTTGAGGGTAGCTGGAAGACCAAACTGGCAGCTGTCTGGAAGAAAACGCAGTCACCAGGGGTGGGGAAAAGAGGAAAGCTGGGACAGCAGGCTCAGCCTGCTGCGTTTTCGCCTTTTGCTGTTTCCCAAGCCACCCCCTAGGCTGCCTTGTTGGCAGGTGTGAACTGGAAAAGGCTGCTGGTGGTGCAAAGTGAAGACCAGTCACAGGCCATTGTGCAGGAAGCTCACGCGCCCAGCCAGGTGGCCTGACAATGGGATTTCCTGGCTCGAAAACTTTGCTGCAACAGCGATCTCCTATCAATGAAAGAGCAGATAAACACCGGGCTTGGGACTGCTTTCAGGGCCCAACACTTGAAATCCCAGAGAATTTGGTGTGATAGGACACGTGCATTGACCAGAGCGTTCAAAAGAGAGGCCATCTGTAGAGGTGAGCGTCAGATGTGGTTGTACTGCACAGTCCCAAAAGCAAGATGATGCCCGTGTCTGAAGTCTGCTTTGGGGGCCAGAATTTCAACATAAGGCCACTTTGGTCTCTTCCGAGTGTTGAAGAGAGGTAAGGAAAGTAGCAGGAGGAGAGGCAGAGAGCGGAGAACTGAGGCGTTAGGCAGTTCTCAGACAAGAGTGGAAAATTTTCCACAGTTTAGGTGCATTTCTGTAAACGAGAAATTTATCCCCTTCCTCCTCCTAGTGAACACAGTCAGAATCCCTCCTTGCCAGACTTCAGCCTGGGAGGGGTTTTTAATCATTAGCTCCAGTTTGATAATGAGTCACAAACTCACCTTTGATTTTTCGAGATAGAAGTTGAGGACGTGTGTGTGTGTGTGCGTGTGTGTGTGTGTGTGTAGTAGTGGAGGCTGTGAAAAGAAAATATTCCATTAATTCCCCAAATATATCTTAAAAGCGGTCTCATTAAACCTTATGACTAAAAGGCATTTAATTAGCAAACCCTTCCTCAGAGGCTTACAGCTTCCACAGTGAGATATGTGAGAGAGACCCCAACAGCAGTGTCCAGGTGGGTTTTTGTGCTCTGTCCAGGGATGTCAGGCAGGGTGTTAGATTTCAGAAGCTATGCATGGAATTTAACAAAAAGGATATTGCTTACATCTCTAACTCCAGACTCAAGCTAGATCAAAGAAAGCCAAGGCCAAATGATTACCCTGAATTTGGCAGACAAGACAGATTGAGGAATGGCTAAAGAGAAATTTTTTTTAAGAAAAGGTTTCTTCCTTGATTCAGATAATCAGCCTAAATGGATATTTTCCCATTATCACATAATTATAGCTACATAGACTTCGTCTTAGTAACAGGTCTTTTAAAAATTCTTTCACATGAGCTCAAAAGTTCATTTTTAGTGGCTTAAGTTTTTTTCACTAGCCTTTAAATTGATGGGTTTTGATTAAGACAGATTTATTGTAATTGCATTTGGAATAGTTAGAATGTTTTATTTTGTAACTACACAGTTACATTCAATACATTGTGCTTAACTAACAGATATTGCATCATTCCTCTGTATTGTTTCGTGCCTATTTTCTCTCCAACACAGGACTCTACCCATGAAACAAAACAGATATTTCTAAATTATATTAATGACAGTCCTGACTTTATGTAAATAGACAGAAGAGGCGGTCAAGATCCTTATAAATGGAGCCATATCTTATACTTTGGTGGGTTCCCAGTGCCCATTACATTCCTCCCTACAGAGCTGATACCTAATAAATATTTGTTAAATTGAATGCAGGGGATCTCATGAGCTCCAAGCCACTTATGAGTCACCAGCATATGTAGAGCTAATTGACAGCCATGAACTGGGATATAAATTGAACAAGGCCACGTAGGGACTGTGACACCACCTTCTTTCCATATCAAGATTTCTCGGGCTTTCCTGGTGGCACAGTGGTTGAGAGTCTGCCTGCCGAAGCAGGGGACACGGGTTCGTGCCCCGGTCCGGGAGGGTCCCACATGCCGCAGAGCGGCTGGACCCGTGGGCCATGGCCGCTGGGTCTGCGCGTCCGGAGCCTGTGCTCCGCAACGGGAGAGGCCACAGGAGTGAGAGGCCCACGTACCGCAAAAAAAAAAAAAAAAAAAAAAAAAATTTCTCCAGGTGTGGCCTGCCAACCACCAACATCAGAATCACCAGGGCGTTTGCTAAAAATTCAGACTACTGGGCCTCCCTGTTGGCAAATAAGAATTTCGGGGGTGGGACCCAGTGTGCTGAGTGCTAAGTTGGAGGACCTGTGCTCTACACCGTGCATTGGGCAGGTGCTTTTGAGAAAACGTTTTCTTTTTTTTTTTTTTTTTTTTTTTTTTGCGGTACGCAGGCCTCTCACTGCTGTGGCCCCTCCCGCCGCGGAGCACAGGCTCCGGACGCGCAGGCTCAGCGGCCATGGCTCACGGGCCCAGCCGCTCGGCGGCATGTGAGACCTTCCCGGACCAGGGCACAGACCCGTGTCCCCTGCACCCGCAAGCGGACTCTCAACCACTGCGCCACCAGGGAAGCCCGAGAAAATGTTACTTCTGTTACGAGCTTGAATCCCCAAAAGAGTGAATCTCATTGAATGGAACACGCCGTGAGTTGCCGGACGCAGAGTGATTTTGTGAGACACCCTGAAAGGAAAAATAAAACTGCCAACCACACTCTTTCTATCTTACTGGCTGTACGAGGCACCCTTACTTCGTGCGGGGGAGGGGAGACGTCTTAAAATTGCTAAAACATGGAACCTGCCCCCTGCAAACTCCCCAAAGTTTATTAACGTCTTACCTGTATCCGAGGATCTCTGTGAGTGCGTGTGCGCATGCCCGCGGGCAA